>NC_072408.2:48702500-49940000 GCF_028858775.2 Pan troglodytes
TGACAGGATAAGCTTTGAGAAATGTGTCATTAGGTGATTTTGTCTTAGTGTGAACATTGTAGACTGCACATACACAATCTAGACGTTATAGCCTACCACACACCTAGGCTATATGGTATAGCCTTTTGCTCCTAGGCTGCAAACCTGTACAGCATGTTACTATTCTGAATACTGTAGGCAAGTGTAATACAATGGTAAAGTACTTTCGTATCTAAATATATTTAAATGTAGAAAAGGTACAGTAAAATACAATTTAATCTTATGGGATCACTGTTGTATATACAGTCCATCATTGACTAAAATGTTGTTATGCAGCCTATGACTGTATATTTATAAACATATGTGTATGCATGTGTGTGTGCGTATATTATATATAGAGTATATATATATAAAATAATATCCTATTGGTTTTGCTTTTCTGGGGAACTCAGAATAAAATACAGTATACAGTCAAAATACTATTTTCCAAAGTTACTTATGTTAGTTCTTTTCCTCTGTGTTCCCTTTATGTCATGTTGTTCATTTGTAATTGTTCGCTTGTTACCATTTATATTAATTTAAAAAATTAAGTCCTATCCTATCTGGCCAAAATTCTCCAGGACTTTCTACCTCACTCAGAGTCAAATTAGAAGTCCTTTCCACATGGCCTAAGCCTACATGATCTGGCCCTCTTATGCCTCTCTAGCCCCATCTCCTTACCAGACTCTTGCTGACCCCAGTCAGTTCACACTGGCCTCCTTGCTGCTCCATAAGCTCCTCGCTGCTCAACACACCCCATGAGCTCCTACCTCAGTGCCTTTGTACTTGCTCTTCCTGCTGCTTGAAATGCTCTCCCCCATGTATCAACATGGGTGAGTCCCCCACTTCCTTCAGGCTTCTGTTCAAGAGGCATCTTACATAGTTCTTTCTTTTTTTTTTTTTGAGATGGAGTCTCACTCTGTTGCCCAGACTGCAGTGCAGTGGCACGATCTCGGCTTGCTGCAACCTCTGCTTCCCGGGTTCAAGCAGTTCTCCTGCCTCAGCCTCCCTAGTAGCTGGGACTACAGGCATGCACCACTGTGGCCAGCTAATTTTTGTATTTTTTTTTAGTAGAGACAGGGTTTCACCATGTTGGCCAGGTTGGTCTCGAACTCCTGACCTCATGATCCTCCCGCCTTGACCTCCCAAAGTGCTGGGATTACAGGCTTGAGCCACCGCGCCCGGCCTATTTCTTTGGCTGCCTTAGTTACAGGAATATGAGCTCCACCAGGGCTTTGTTTTATTTACTGTCATACTCCCTGATCTAGAGCAGTACCTGGAACTGTTCTAGTAGCAGAAACTAAATACATATGTATATATTTGTTACTGAACATTTTTCCCCTCCAACTTTGTTAAAATATGATTGACAAATAAAAATAGTACACATTTAAGATGTACAATATGATGATTTGATATATAGGTATATTGTGAAATTATTATTACAATCAAGCTAATTAATACCAAACATTTGTTGACTTAACCTAATTCATATTTCATTAAGAAATATCTTTTAAGTGCTTGAGGGGATGGGTTAAAAAAAGAAATATCTTAAGATGTTTTAGCTGTTAATAATAAGTGTCAATTGATAAATTGCCAGCATAAGGACTGGCAATCTGTATTTCTGCCCTGAATCCAATATTACAGTAACTGTGTGAGTACAGAATGTGATTTAGTCTATTCATTAGAATGTTTGCCTTCAATATACTCCTCCGCATCTCTTCTAACAGCTGCCTGTCCTTATATAAATGAAACATGTTTTCTCCTAAATTCTCCACAATGAATAAGTATTATTTTTGTGATCAGAGAAAAAGAAAAAGCTATTAAAACAAAGAGCTCACACGTTAAAGCATAAATCTTTGCCATAAAATGATTGTGATACTCCTCCTAACTCTTCACTCTTCAAGTTGACAGGCTCCAGAGTCAACTTTTAAAGGATCGGTCTGAAAAAGTTACCCTAAAACATAAGTGCACCTATAGGTAGGCCATTTACTAATGTGTAAGCCAGTCTGAAAAAGACAGTTATCTCAAATCACTTAACAGGGAGAGGCAGAATAAGGAACTAATAACAGGTAGCAGAAAGTGTGAGGCAACTATTGCGCTGCTTCTCAGGGAATTTGACAAAGGGAGAGAGAATGGAGCCATAATTGGGGTGAGGATGTCAATGTTTCTTCCTGTAGTTTAAACACAATGAAGCGGGGATAACTCTGGAGGGAAAGCACTTAAGGTGAGTGAAGTGTATTGTCAGCTCTGGGTTAGAGTATTTGGAAGCTAGATACAAAATACCAAATTTATGAAAGTAATTGAGTGATGTCTAAACTGAGAAATAATAGCTATAAAGCTGTTTCCATTCGTTGAGAGCACAGATTTATTTCTGTAAATTGAAAAGACTGGAAATAGCCAAAGGGATTGTTAGGCTAATGGTATCCTCCACTGAGTTTTCTGGGGAAGATTCTCAGCAGTGCCATTTCCCTTAGAATGTTACCAAGCCTAAAGGAATGAGGACAGTGGAAAATGAAATGGGGATGGGGAAGGAGAAAAAAACGGGACAGAAGGTGCTAATTTTGTAAAATCCCATGAAATACAGAAAAGATTTTTAAGAGTGACAAATGTTGAAAACAGCTGTGATCCCTCTGGTAACAGAGATACTCAAACAATTTAAGAGACTCTAGTCAGTTGCACCAAAATCTGGAGGATAGAGTAGTCACATCTGAATTAATGATGAATAAATCTGTAAAACTAAGGGTGCATTTCCTTCCTAGAGTAGAAGGCTTTCCTTTGTGGTGAACAACTGGACAAAGTATTGAAAAATAAAGTCTGTATGAACATCAAACATGGCTCTCTGGGCCTTTGTTTTTTTCTCCTAGGAGTCATTTAACTCCAGAAAACTGAAGCAACACAAATAAACCCTGGATCCCCCATTAAGACTGGGAGTTTCAGGGGCTGTGGTGAATTGCTTCTTATGTTGTGCTACTCTGCCTGTAAATTTGCTATAGCAGATACCTTTGGTTTCCTGCCCTATAGCTAGCCCCTACTCACTCTCTTCTAACAGAATTCTAAATTTTTTTCTAGTATCCACACTTTTCCAAGAAACCATGGGCATTAGGAATAGCTGGTCCCATTCTCATTTCCGAGTGTCATAATTTGATGGTACTAACTGCTGTGGATTTAATGTCCCCTCTAAAATCATAATAAAATTTAATTATCATTGGGCTGGTATTAAGAAATGGGACCATTAAAAGGTTATTAGGCCATGAAGGCTCCCTCATGAATAGGTTAATGTCATTATTGTGGAAGTGGTTCATTCTTGTGAAAATGGGTTGTTATAAAAGTGAGTTTGGTCCCGTCTGTTTGTTGCTCTTGCCCTCATTTGCTCTTCTGCCTTCCACCATGCGATGGCATAGCATGAAGGCCTTCACAACATGCCAGCACCTTAACATCAAACTCTCCAGCCTCCAGAACTATGAGAAATAAATTTCCTTTATTTATAAATTACTGGGCCTGTGGTATTCTGTTATAGCAACACAAAAGGAATGAAGAAAATTGGTATCCAGAAGTGGGGCTGTTATTATAACAAATAATGGATAACATGGACGTGGTTTTGGAACTGGTTAATGAGTACAGGCTGTAAGAATTTGGAAGGGCAGGCCAGAAAAAGCCTAGTTTGGCATGAATAAAGCATTAAGGGCAATTCTGGTGAGGGCTTAGAAGACTCCAGAACTAGGGAGAGCCTAGATGTTCTCAGGGATTACTTAAGTGATCAGATTATCAATAGAAATATGGATGGGTAAATAAATATCAGTGGAAATACTGACAGTAAATAGTAAATAGATATCAATAGAAATAGAACGTGGATGGTAGATAGAATATGGACGGTAAATAGAATATGGATAGACAAATAGAAATAAAATATGGATGGTAAATAGATATCAATAGAAATATGGATGGTAAATAGATATCAATAGAAATAGAATATGGATGGTAAACAGACATCAATGGAAATACGGATGGTAAAAGCCATTCTGAGGAGATCTCAGATGGAATTGAGGAACAAGGAATTGGAAACTGAAGTAAAGCCCATGCTTGTTATACAACTGCAAAGAATAGGGCCGAATTGTGTTTATGGCTGAGGGCTTTATGGAAGGTGACATTTAAGAGCAATGAGGCCAGGCACAGTGGCTCACACCTATAATCCCAGTACTTTGGGAGGCTGAGGCAAGCGGATCACTTGAGGTCAGAAGTTTGAGACCAGCCTGGCCAATATGGTGAAACCCTGTCTCTACTGAAAAAACAAACAAACAAACAAACAAACAAAAATAAGCTGGGCATGGTGACACATGCCTGTAGTCCCAGCTACTCAGGAGGCTGAGGCAGGAGAATTGCTTGAGCCCAGGAGGTGGAAATTGCAGTGAGCCGAGATTGCACCACTGCACTCCTGCCTGGGCAACAGAGCAAGACTCCATCTCAAAAAAAAAAAAAAAAAAAAAAAGAGCAATGAACTAGGATATCTAAAGAAATTTCTAAACAAAATATTGTAGAAGCTATAAGGCTACTTTAAACTGCATACAGTAAGATGCAAGAGGAAAGAAATGACTCAGAGATGGAATTTATAATTACAGTCATGTTTTAATCAACAATCACATACAGGCATATCTGAGAAGTATTGTGGCTTTGGTTTCTGACCACTGCAATAAAGCAAGTATCACAATAAAGTAAATCGTATGAATTTTTGGGTTTCCCAGCACATACAAAAGTTATGTTTACACTATACTTTATTAAGTGTGCAATATCATTGTATCTAAAAAAAGTACATACCTTAATTAAAAATACTTTACTGCTAAAAATGCTAATAATCATCTGAGCCATTGGCAAGCTGTAATCTTTTTGCCGGTATAGGGTCTTGCCTCAATCTGATCAGGGTGGTAGTTGTTGAAGATTGGGGTGGTTGTGGCAATTTCTTAAAATAAGACAACAATGAAATTTGCCTCATCAATTAACTCTTCCTTTCATGAAAGATTTTTTTCTGTAGCATGCGATGCTGTTTGATAGCATTTTACCCACAGTAGGACTTATTTCAAAATTGGAGTCAATCCCCTCAAACCCTGCCACTGCTTTATCAACTAAGTTTATTAAATATTCTAAATCCTTTGTTGTCATTTCAACAACGTTCACAGCATCTTCACCAGGAGTAGATTCCATCTCAAGAAACCACTTTCTTTGGTTATCCATAAGAAGCAACTCCTCATTTGTTCAAGTTTTATCATGAGATTGCAGCAATCAATCACATCTTCAGTCTCCGCTTCTATTTCTAGTTGCATTGCTATTTGCGCTACATCTGCAGTTACTTCCTCCACTGAAGTCTTGAATCCTTAAAGTCACCCATGAGAACTGGAATCAACTTCTTCCAAACTCTGTTAATGTTGATATTTTGACTTCCTCCTATGAATCATGAATGTTCTCACTACCATCTAGAATGGTAAGTTTTTTCCAGAAAGTTTTCAATTTTCTTTGCCCAGATCAATCAGAGGAATCACTGTCTATAGCAGCTGTAGCCTTATGAAAAGTATTTCTTAAATGACAAGACTTGAAAGTTGAAATTACTCCTTGATCCATGGGCTGCAGAATGAATGTTGTATTAGCAGGCATGAAACAACATTTATCTCCTTGCACATCTCCATCAGAGCTTTTGAGTGAGTAGGTGAATTGTCAATAAGGAGTAATATTGTAAAAGGAATTTATATTTCTGAGCAATAGGTCTCAATAGTGGACTTGAAAATATTCAGTAAACTTGTAAATAGATATGTTGTTATCCAGGGTTTGTTCCATCTCTACAGCACAGGCAGAGTTAATTTAGCATTATTCCTAAGAGCCCTAGGATTTTCAGAATGCTAAATGAGCATTAGCTTCAACTTAAAGTCACCAGTTGCATCGGAACCTAAAAAGACAGCCTGTCCTTTGAAGCTTTGAAGTTAGGCACTGACTTCTCTCTAGCTATGCAAGTCCTAGATGGGATTTTCTTCCAATAGCGGCTGTTTTGTCTACCCTGAAAATCTTGTTTAGTGTAGCTGCCTTCATCCATTATCTTAGCAAGATCTTCTAAATAACATCCTGCAGCTTCTACATCAGCACTTGTTGCTTCACCTTGCACTTTTATGTAATGGAAACGGCTTCTTTCCTTAAACCTCATGAACCAATCTCTCTGCTGGCTTCAACCTTTTCTTCTGCAGCTTCCTCACCTTTTTCAGTCTTCATAGAATTAAAGAAATTTAGGGTCTTGTTCTGGATTGGGCTTTGGCTTGAGGGAATGCTGTGGTTGGTTTGATCATCTATCCAGACCTCTAAAATATTTTCCATATCAGCAATAAGGCTGTTTTGCTTTCTTATCATTTGTATGTTCACTGAAGTAGCACTTTTAATTTGCTTCAAGAATTTTTCTTTTGCATTTACAACCTGGTTAACTATTTGGCACAAGAGGCCTTGCAGCCTATCTCAGCTTTTGACATGGGTTCCTCAGTAAGCGTAATCATTCCTAGCTTTTGTTTTGAAGTAAGAGAATTGTGACTTTTTCTTTCACTTAGAGACCATTGTAGAATTATTAATTGACCTAATTTCAATATTGTTATGTCTCAGGGAATAGGAAGGCCCAAGGGATTTTGAGACAGGGGAATGGCCACTCAGTGGAGCAGACAGAACACACACAACGTTTGTTGATTAAGTTTGCTGTTGGTGGTCCTGCAGGATGATAATACCATATTTTCACTGTACCTCTTTTATATTTAGATATGTTTAGATACACAAATAGTTACCATTGTGTTCCCTTGGGTCCATCACATAGCCTAGCTGTGTAGTAGGCCATACCATGTAGGTTTGTGTAAGTACACTCTGTGATATTCAGATGATGACAAAATTGCCTGACAATGCCCTTTTTAGAAATGCAATGTATGACTATAAAGGAGAAGCAGAATGGAAAAATTTTGAAAATTTTCAACCTGGCCATGTAAAGAATAAAAAAGCCTATTCAGGAGAGCAAACCAAGTGTGTGACCAAGATACTGTTAAGGAGATTAGTATGGACAGAAAGAATCATCAAGACAATAGGAGAATGACCTCAAAGTCATTTAGAGATCCTTGAGGCTGTCCCTCCTGTTACAGGACCAGAGCTCTAGGAGGGCAGGATAGTTTCGAAGGATGATCCTGAGAACCCTCTGTGGGCTCACTATCCAGAGCCTCCTAGATTTCTCCTTCCCACATTTCAGTGCATTGCTTCTCGGCTGCCTTAGCTGTGGCTAAGGCACAGTGGGACCAGGTGTGGCTCAACCCACCACTCTACAAGGTATAAGCCATAAACCTTGGTGGCATTCATGTGGTGCTAGTTCTTTAGGCATGAGAAATGCAAGAGCTGTGGGGGCATGGTTTCTTTCACCTAGATTTCAAAGGATGTCATAAACAGCCTGGGGTCCCTGATAAAAATTTTTTGCAGGGGTGGAGTAACTACAGAGAGCCCCAACTAGGGCAATGCTAAATGGAAATGTAGGGTCAGAGCTGCCACAGAGAGTTTCCACTAGAGCAATGCCTAGTAAAGTTTATTTCTGGGCTCTCTATTCTGTTTTGTTTATCTATGTGTCTATTTTTACACCAGTAGCATACTATTTTGATTACTATAGCTTTGTAACATAATTTGAAGTCAAGAAGTATGATCCTCTAGCTTTGTTCTTCCTGTTCAAGATTGTTTTAACTATTCAGGGTCTTTTGTGTTTACAAGTAAATTTTAGGGTTTTTCTTTTTCAGTGAAAAATGCCATGGGAATTTTGATAGGGATTACACTGAACTTGTAGCTTGCTTCAAATAAAATGGAAATTTTGGCAATATGATTTTTCTGATTCCATGACCATGGGATATCTTTCCATTTACTTGTGTCTTCCTTATTTCTTTCATCAATGTCTTATAGTTTTCTGTGTACAGATCTTTCATCTCCTTGGTTAAATTTATTCCTAAATATTTTAATTTTTGATGCTATTATAAATGGAATTGTTTTCTAAGTTTCTTTTATGAATAGTTTTTTATTCATGTAAGCTTGTCATTCATGTATAGTAACACAGCTGAGTTTTGTATGTTAATTTTGTATCTTGTAACTTTACTAAATTCATTTATTAGTTGTAATAGTTTGTTGGTCAAGTCTTTAGGACTGGCTACGTACAAGATCATGTCATCTGTAAACAGAAACAATTTACCTTTTACCATTCCAATTTAGACGCATTTTATTTCTTTTTCTTGCCTAACTGCTCTGGCTAGGACTTCCAATACTATACTGAATAGAATTGGCAAGGATGGGTGTCCATCCTTGCCTTGTTCCTGATCTTAGAGGTAAAGCTTTCAGTGTTTCACAGCTGGGTATGATGTTAGCTGTGGGCTTATCATATATGACCTCTATTATGTTGAGGTAAATTGTTTCTATACCTAATAAGTTGAGAGTTTCATCATAAAGGATGTTGAACTTTGTCAATGCATTTCTGCTTCTATTGAAATGATCATACAGTTTTTATTTTTATTTTTGTTAACATCATGTATCACATGTATTGATTTGTGTATGAATTTCTTAAAATTAGTTTTTTGCCTCTTTCTCTCTCTCTTCTTCTGTTACCATAATTTGTAAATTCATTTGCTTGATAGTATCGCATGGCTTCTTTATGCTTTCTTAATTCTTTTAATTTCTTCTTTTGTTTTGGTTCCTCTAATTGGCTAATTTCAAATAATCTGTTTTTGATTTGCTGATTTTTTTCTTCTGCGCTATCAAGTCTGTTGTTGAAGCTCTCTACTGATTTTTTTTCATTCTGTCATTATATTCCTCAGCTCTAAGATTTTGTTTGGTTCTTTTCTATGTTTTTTATTTCTTTATTACACTTCTCATTTTGTTTATGGATTGTTTCCATGACTGCATTTGTTTGTGTTCTCTTGCATCTCATTGAGCTTTTTTAAGATAATAATTTTGAATAATTTGTCAGGCAATTCATAGATATCCAATTCTTGGGGGTTGGTTACTGGAGCTTTATTAGTTTCCTTTGGCGTCATGTTTGCCTGATTCTTCATGATTTGTGTAGCTTTGCATTGGTGTCTGTGCATTTGAAGGAGCAAACACCTTTTCCAGTATTTATAGATTGATTTCAGCAGTTAAAGACCTCTTGTTAGGTCCATGGGCTGATGGAATTGCCACCAGGATTGCAGTTGAGTGGGGTTGGAGTTGGGCAATGTGACTGCTGCTGGGTCCAGTGTGAGGTCTGCAGTTGGTGGGCCTGTTACCAGAGGCTCAAGTGAGCACGGATCCTCTCTGGTCCTTGAGTGAAATCAACTGTCTCTAAGTTTTTGGTCAGTAGGCCTGGTTCTGGGACAAGGGTCCACTTCAGGGTTCGAAACTTGGTCTACAGCTGGCAGGCCTGTTGCCAGATGCATGGATGGGTGTAGTTCCCTGAGGGTCTCTGCAAGGGTTCCCACTGGTTCACTGGGCAGAAGAGAGGGACTAAAACTGAGTCACAGGACTGCTTCAGGGTCCACACACAAGCTCAAGGACTGCCTCCTGGGTCATGGATGAAGGTGCCTCCTCCTGGGTCCTTTGGTGGGAAGGACTGCCCTGGGACTGCAGCTGAGTGGTGCTGAAGCTGGGTCACAGGGCTGCTTCAAGATCTGCAGCTGAACTTAGGCCAGTGAGTCTGCCTCTAGTGACATAAAGGGGCATGTCTTCTGGTACATCTCTGGGATGGGAGGACTGCAGCCAGGTTGCAGCTTAGAGGGCCTGGAGTCAAGTTACAGGGCTCTTTGAAGGTATGCTGTGGAATGTAGGTAAGCAGATGGGCCTCTCAAGGCGTGGATGGGCATGTTTCCCAGCAGGTTCCTGTGTGAGCAGGACTTCTCTCAGACCATGGCCAAGAGAGCTTGGAGCTGGGTCCCAAGCTGCTTCAGGATCCACAGCCAGGATTGTGGTCAGCAGGCCTGTTGCCTGAAGCACAGGTGGGTGTGAGTCCTTCCAGGTCCCTTGGTAGATGGCTCTGGTGGCAGGATCAAAGCCAAATGGAGCTGTAGCTGAGTCCACAGAGGAACAGAATGTTTCTGATACTGTCACAGGACCACAGTTGGTGAGCCTACCACCTAGCTGTGAGTCTGCCCTTTCAAAGGAGGCATCTTTGGTCTTAGGCTGTGCTTGAGTTTTGCAGCCTGGGGTCCACAGCTCCCACAAAGGCACTTTTGTCCATGGATGGCTACCAAGTTCTTGTTGCTATGGGGAAATATGATCAAGGGACCTCCTATTCCATCACTTTTTCCTCCTTGTTATATCTTAAACAGACACTTAGTGAGGAGCAAATTAAGCGGACTTCTCAAGGTTCTATACCTAGTAAAGAGCAAAGCCAGGACTCAAATCATGGTCTGCTGCTTGCACAGCTGAAATGATCAACCATTATACAGTCTCATCCTTTTAAGTACCTCCAGTGAATTCAGTCTCTTAAGTATGAAACAGCTTAGAGGCATGTAGTCTGTCAGCTGAAAGTACCAAGAATGTTTTAGAAATGATCCCTAGTTGAAGGCCACTTCAGTGAATACACTCATCTTACCTAAGAAGGTTTTGTTTTGTTTTGCTCAGGGTATTCAGCAGGTAAACATATCTTGGTACACATGGGGACAAATTAGTCAACTATATTAAATAGAGAAGGGAGATTCACTTCCTTTGCACTCTTTCCCTGCTTATTCATTGTATTTTGGATATATTTTCTTTTTTTGCATGCAACCACTACAATTATGATTAAAGGAAAATTCTGTCATATCTTTTCTCAAGACATGAAGCATTTTCACTGTCTTCTGAGATAACTGAAATCTCAATAGTGAAGCAAATCATTAGTATTTCAATCTTGGTTGTGTTTTCTATGTGGGTCAAAATGGAGACAGTATATCATCTCATTCCATTCATCGAATGAGGAGAGAGGTTTTAGGTGCAAACATTAATTAATAAAACAGAGTTAAAAGTGACAACATATTTTGCTGTCCCTGACACTTTGATATATGTATTTCTTGGCAGCTCAAGATGCCAGGGGCATAAAAATCTAGATAATATAGGTCAAGAATCCCTGGGTTTTCAAACCCACATTTTACATCAAAACTATAAACAAATGAATCTTAAAACTCTGTACTTATTTAAATTATGGATTTATTTTAGAATCTGTGCTTTGCTGCATTATATATTTACAAAGTTGAAAAAGATTAGATTTCAGTGATCAGGATGATGTAGCAAAAGCAAAACAATGTTCTTTTTCAGAAAGCATCAATCCATTATTAAAAATCTAGATTATTTGATAAGCAAAATTCCTCATTAATGTGCAGTAACATATGCAAGGTAGTCTTTTAATCCTGGAGAAGCTTGTTCAGAAGGAAGCACCAAAAAATAGAATGCTTATTTTATTTTCAAGCTGGAGTTTTCAATCACCCTGGCAGGATGAGTTTTAATCAGCTTTTGTTGTAACATGAGTAGTAACTTCAATATATACCACACATACACATCATCTAATATTTTATACCCTACTCACACGAAACACACATGTACACACTATATACTATACACCTGCCACACCACACAGATACATACACACATACCGTACTGCATATATATACTCTACTCTCCACCAAGCACAGAAAAATACGCTATACACATGCCACATCATAGCACACACACCATAGCATATGCACACATATCTCTCACATCAAACCCATGTACACAAAATACCATACAGCACACATATACATACTATATGCACATACACCACACAAGCACAAGACTTTGCCACACATGCACTACACATACCATACCACACATACATTCCCTTTCATACCCAGCACACATACACATACATCCCACATGATCTGGCCGCTGGCTGCCTTCCTGACCTTATTTCCAACTCTCTCTCCCCTTTTCACTGTACTTGAGCTACGCCTTCCTCTTTGCCTTTTCTTGAGCACACCAAACACACTTCTGTCTTAGCCCATTGGCATTTGCAGTTCCCTCTGCCTGAACTTCTCTTTTCCTGGATGTGCACATGGTGTACTCCCTTTTCCTTAGAGATCCTTTCCCTGACCCTCCCCCAGTGCAGGATAGCACCCAGATCACTTGCTCTCTGCAACTATCTGCTGCTCCCCATTACTGTCCTGACTGGCCTTAGCTACCTGTATTCTGAACTCCAACCATAAAATGTAAGTTGTTCTTAGAAATCATCTAATTTAGTCTAACATCCTCATTTTGCACACAACAGGAGGGAAGCTTCAAAAAGAGAAGTAACTTGTCTAAGGTTACAAAAATCATTCATTCATCCATTCAGCAAATATTTTGTAAGCACCTATTATGTCACTATTCTCAGTACTAGGTATCAGAGGGGTACAAAAAGGGCAAGGACTTTGAACTCATGAAACTTACAGTCTATTCAAGGAGACAGATAATAAACAAATAAATACATAAAATAATGTCAGGTAGTGATTAATGCTTAAAGAAAAAAAGCAAGGAGGTAAAAGGAGGTAGAAGCAAGAAAGAGCCAAGAAGAGTTGAAAAACATTATCCCAAAGGCACAAGGACATACAGTCTATTGGAAATTTTTCAGAAGTTAAAGCATCTGTTTATTCAAGATGGTAAACAAGTGGCAGCCTGGTTTGCAAATGCAGAAGGCTTAGCTAGGGGGTCATTTGGACTTGAAAAGGAGGCATGGTTTCTGAGTCTTGGCTCAAGGCAAGGATGGTGTAGACCCCTATATGTTATAATGACATTCACATTGACAATAATTGCAGTTAAGATAATGGTGAAATACGTACTGGATCCATTCAAGGCATTGTACACAATGAGGCACCATAGAGTTTAGATACTCCTGTTAATTTCAGGTACTGATAGTGGATAGAGCTAATCTGAGAGCCAGGAACATATAGAATCTTCTAAGAAAATAATTAATAGTCTAAAAATGTGAGCCAGGCTACTGAAAGTTAGGAAGTCAAAAGTGGTCATGCATAAGGCAAGACCAAAATCAGATTACTTGCTTAGTAATGTCCAGTTCTATGCTTATTCTGGAAAGGTTGAAGTCTACTACTGCCATCATGAGAAGAGGCCAAGCAATACAAAGGCTAAGAAGGGCAGATCTGATCTGATCTGAGCCAAGAAGCAAAGGCTCCTAAGAAAATAACCTACCAGCATCTCAGAAACTCCCTTTGTCTTCCCATGTTTGAGGTTCTACCCAGGAAGCAGGCACCAAATGGAAATATCTGAGTATGTGTACGTGTGTTTGTATGCATGCGTGTGTGAAAGAGGAAAGAACAGACATGTTTTGGAGGCATTGCTACCTATTGAACAGTATGTTCTGTTTACCATGTCTGGTACAATTATCCCAACTCATCATCTTTTTAAGAAAAATTTTTTAAGAAACAGTAATGTGAGTTTGTATGCTATGTGAAACTCCAGAATGAGGTCTGCTTCTCAGATAATTCGAACTGTTCATAGGCAATTTCAAAAATATTGACCATTTGCACTTAACTAATAATGTCCTTTTCAATGACAAGAAGTTATTCTGAATAAAGTTTCAAATCCCTAAAATGGCTCACACCTCTTAGCTTCAATGTAAACATCTCTGGAAGCGATGTAGATTTTGGGACTACCTAAGCCTTGTAAACTTTAAGTATTTAAATTATATCTTTTTTGTTTGTTTTTTGTTTTTTGGGTTGTTTTTTTTTTTTCTTTTTTTCTTTTTTTTTTTTTGGACAGGGCCTCACTCACCCTGTCACCCAGGCTGGAGTGCAGTGGCATGATTTCAGCTCAATGCAGCCTCAACCTCCAGGCTCAAGTGATCCTCCCACCTCAGCTTCCCAAGTAGCTGGGACTACAGGAGTGCACCACTGTGCCCAGCTAATTTTTGTGTTTGTCGTAGAGATGGGGTTTTGCCATGCTGCCCAGGCTGAAATGATTCCTTTTTTGAAAGACAGAATAGCTTTCCCTAAATGTTTAGAAATTAGGATAGAAACATCTTAGAAAAACGTATACAAGAATCTAATAGCATTCTTTTAGGTCTTACATTATATAGCTTAAATATTTTGTCTCCAATAACAGATAAATTATTTTTGCAAAGGATTGCCTTGGATTTGTTGATGATTCCACTCTAATCACATCTATATTTGAAGACATATTTTGGATATGATCAAATAAGAAGCTAGCATGTTTAATCAAAATATGCCATTAATTGTTTAAATGTGAAGGAAATAAAAAATGAAATTAAGACTTTGTTTATATTCATATCATGGGAAATTTTCAAAATAGATTTTGTAATCAGTACCAGAACCTTTCACAACTTGGAGAATGGCAATAAGACATTGCTGAAAGTAGTCTACAGATATGTTACTTCCCAACAATTACAGTAATCCAGAGTGTTGCATAGTTTGCAAAATACTTCATGAGTTCTTTTAATTAGCAAAATAAGGTATTGGCTAGGAATAAAAGTTATTATTATTTTCATTTTATAGATGAGAAAACAGAACCACAGAAACTGAGGGAGTTACCCAAGGTTACGTGGCAAAGGAGTGACGGTGGCACATCTAGAATCCAAGTCCACTGACTCTCATCATAATGGCCTTTTTATATCATGCTTCTCTTGAACTATGACTTGTCTTCTAGTATATGTAGATATCGTTTATACTTAAATATTTGCCTAATACTATCTCATAATGATGCTAAGATTATTAAAATGGAAATTAAAGTTTGTCAACAGCGTTACTTAAAATTGGGAAGATTAAGGAGTATGAAAGACACTGAAGAACTACTTTCAAAGAGTCATCTTTTAAAGTTCTGGTGTGCAAGTTTTGTGCAGTGCATAAAGGCATGAATATTTGGTTTCTTTCCCAGCTAAGATCACTCAAATTTCCCTTGGGTACATCATGCTGCCTTCTTATTATTCACTTATCCTTTAAAGTAGGTGACAATTTGGCTTTTGTTATCACCTATATCTCATTTTAAAGTGAAATCAGGCTGAAATTCTTTGCATAAGAGGGCTTAAGAAGTCTATCTGTTAAGATAAAGGGAAGAAAATAATTTATTTCAATCATTAGAAACTTTTGACAGGTGGACAGGCTAATTTTCTTGATTTACAAAGCACTCATTCAAATGAATTGAAAGGTGAGCAAATCAATAGAAAAATGGGCAAAAGATAAGATCATGCATCTTACAGAGCAAAAGTACAAATGGGCAAGAAATATGTGAAAGATGATTATAATAAAGGAAATGAATACCAAAACATGATATATCTATCAAATTGGCCAAAAAAAAAAAAAGAAAGAAATTGAATGGTGAGTACTGGTGAAAGTATGGAGGAAAAAAGGCTACTGTACCCTTTTGGTGGAAGTGTAACTTTGAATGCTCTCCTGGAGAGTAACTTGTTCTTATCTATAAAAATCTTTTTTTTTTTTTTTTTGGAGAACCATCCCAGCAACCCAACCACAGCTGGTTCTCCCTGGAGACCATGAACCACACTGTCCAAACCCTCTTCACTCCCGCCAACACTGGCCGCTCCACCAACCATGAGATGCTCAAGGAGAAGCATGAGGTGGCTGTGCTGGGGGCACCCCACAACCCTGTGCCTCCAGCGTTCACCATGATCCACATCTGCAGTGAGACCTACGTGCCCGACCATGTCGTCTGGTCCCTATTCAACACCCTCTTCATGAATTCCTGCTGCCCGGACTTCATAGCATTCACCTACTCTGTGAAGTCTAGGACAGGAAGTCTATGGACAGGAAGATGGTTGGCGACCTGACTGGGGCCCAGGCCTGTGTCTCCACTGCCAAGTGCCTGAACGTCTGGGCCCTGGCTCTGGGCATCCTCCTGACCATTCTGCTCATCATCATCTCAGTGCTGATCTTCCAAGTCTCTCGATAGAACAGGAGACAGCATCCAGGCCAGGAGCTCTGCCCACAACCTGTCTCCCATGCACTCCGCCTTCCATTCCTTGCCCCACCCCCAAAGCTGAGTTCTGTATCAGCCCTTTATCCTCACACACTTTTCTACAATGTCATTCAATAAAGTGCATGTGTTCGTGGTGCAAAAAAATAAAAATAAAAATAAAAATAAAAAAATTAACTTTCTTTAACATACTAGCTGGTACTTTGAATAAAAATCTTAATTGCATATATCCTTTGAAGGAGCAAGCCCATTGTATGAAATTTACTATAGGAATATAGTGATGGAAGTTCACCTAGATCTATGGACATGGACACCAAACTCATTAATTAAAGCATTATTTGTAATGGCAACAAACTAAATGACCAATTCCTATCAGTAGAGATTGGTGAAATAAAGTTAAATCCATCGGTGCAAATACTGGTTCCTAAAAGATACTGTAATGTATGTATATGAAATGATTCTCAATATTTGGTAATAAGTTAAAAAATGAGTGAAGAGGTATATATAGTGTGAGCTCTGTTCTATGGATTAGGAAAGAAGAAAAATAGATTGAAAATATATGTGAAAACATGTATATGCATGTATATATCTTTTTGAGATACAGTCTCACTCTGTCACCAGGCTGTAGTGCAGTGGCACAATCTCAGCTCACTGCAAGCTCTGCCTCTGGGGTTCAAGCAATTCTCCTGCCTCAGCTTCCCGAGTAGCTGGGACTACAGGCGCCCGCCACCACGCCCAGCTAATTTTTGTATTTTTAGTAGAGATGGGGTTTCACCTTGTTGGCCAGGATGGTCTCGATCTGTTGACCTCGTGATCCGCCTTCCTCAGCCTCCCAAAGTGCTGGGATTACAGGCATGAGCCACTGCACCAGACCTAAGACTTTGTTAAATAGCAATTTTCTTTGAGGTGAAAGATTAGATGGAAGGGGTCAATGCAGGTGGGGAGAGGTAGCTTGAATTTCTGTTTTGTATGTTCTTGCCCTGTTTAAAGTTAATATTTTCTAGCCAGATACATGTATTTTGTGTTTGTTTGTTTTAAATATTAATAAGGGATATCTTCTCTGTATTTCACTGAATTGAAGAAAAATAATTGAAGGAAGAAAGGAAGGAAGGACAAAAGGAAGAAAAGAAGAAAGGAAAAAGTTTCATGTTGATAAGGGAAAACAAACACACAATTATATCTACAAAGTAAATTTTGAAATCTCCTGTACTAATTTCATAAAGGCCTTGCACTTTCCAAATCTCCTTTTCATTCTCTGAGTGTGACACAAAATGCCCATGATGTCATGGAATGTACCCTTGGGCATCTGAAGATGCTGTTACATCTGGATTGATTATTCACATCATAATACAGTCAGGGACTGTCTTAGTTCGTTTGGGCCACTTTAACAAAGTGCCATAGACTGGGTGGCTTATAAACAACAGAAATTCATTTATCACAGTTCCGGAAGCCCAAAATCAGACGCCAGCATTGTTGGGTTCTAGTGAGGGTTTTCTTCTAGGTTGCAACCTGCCATCTTCTCGTATCCTCACATGGCAGAAAGAGAGGGAGAGAGCTCCCTGGAGTCTCCTTTATAAGGGCACTAATCCCATTCATGAGGCTAGAGCCTAAATCACCCCCTAAAGGTTCCACTTCATAATACCATCATATCAGGGGTTAGGATTTCAATATATAAACTTTTTAGGGGACAGAAACATTCAGTCCATAACAAGGACCTTGGTTGCTGGAAATAGTATCTTAAAAGTCATCACTAGGATTCCCTTCTTTCCCTTGCCCTGACAAGTAATATATCTGGGTATAATTTTTGCTCATACTGTGATATTAAACACAGTTTGAGCTGTGGCTTATTTAATGCACACCAGGATTTTATTAGTGCAAACTCTGAACAGGTTTCAGTGAGTATGAGATTATCAGGCTTGAACCCACATATCACACAGTCATTCTTTCAAGTCTCACGGGCATGATGTACCCACCATCCCTACGTTGCTCCACTCCTATAATTAAACCTAAATCATTATTGCTGAACTGAACATTACATGCCTACTTTTGGTCCAAACATGTATCGATTTTATTTCTGTTTTTTCAGGGCCCTGTACAAGGGATGCCACATCAGAGGATCCATTACATCAAATCCTTCTAGGATAGGGACAGAATTATCTTTAGTCTCTGAGTACAATCCCTACCACAGAAATCATGGACCTTGAAATACTTGGAAAATGTGTTTGCAGACATCATGTTGTCTCTTTTAATTTAGCTTATCAAGAGTTGAATTCCAAATTTTTTTGCACAAATTTACAAATATATGAAAATAAAGAGTCAGGAAATAATGTTTGTTTTCATGATTTAAATTAACTTTGCATTATTTTATGGAACTACATGTAAAGAAAATACAGTCCCCTTTGTAAGAAACAGGGGAAAATTATCTTATATATTGTATTTTGAAGCTTTACATATGAAAAATGTTAAGCATATTAAAGTAGAATAGTATATTGAACTATGTATCAGTGTTATGAGATCACCATATCACCATTTCCCCCTTGAATGTACTGTATTTTGAATGATAATCTTTAACAAAAGGACTCTCAACTTTCAAAAATTCCACAGACATTGGCTAGATATTTGTACCAGTTAGATTTTGGTTCTCCTTTCATAGCAATGCTGATATTTAGGGGACATTACTCTCCCGCCTCAGAAGCTCATGGCTTAGGTTTTACTGCAGTACCAGTGCTGCACTTGGGCTGAGTCACATATATATTGTCCCTCCAGTCTTCCTTCTAACTGACAACACAGGTTCTTGGGCATTTGGGTAGGGTTGTGTTTAGTCAGGGTTGTCTGGAAATTGACTTACACATAGTACAATGGCTAAACTGACTTCACTGTCAGATGGAGCCCACTCCTCAGCCTGATGACTTCAAATAAACCATCCTGGGTGAGATGGATTGCTTTCCTGATAATGTAAAGACTGCATTCAAACTTTCAATTATAAACCCAAGTGCAAGCCGTTTAATTCCCCCATAGTATTGGGCCATTTACACAGGGGTATTTGTTGCAGAGGAAAAAATTTTATTAGAACCTTACTTTTAATTTGGATATACTAGATCAAAGCTCCAGGTTGCCAAGCTTAAGTACACATGGAAATAAAAATTAATCAATATAATGGTTTTGTGGTGCTATTACTTTTCCCCATAACTGTGTTTATGTACACCCACTTCAGTAAATCAAAGCTCCATCTCAACTGACTTGTTTAGAAGAAGCTCACATGCAAATGAGAGAGTTCACAAAAAGGGACAGGTAATTTACTATGTATTAACATGACTACTGGCAGCCCGTTAGTGTTTTTTTAAAAAACAAAAAGCACTGGGAAAATCACAATGTTTCCACTCGATGCTAATGACTTTCCATGCAAAGTTCATTACTGGCCAGGACATCTGCCTTTCACTTCAACTTCCCTATTTTTTATGTAAGTATAACTAAATAGAAGTAAAACATGACAGGCTGGGCGCGGTGGCTCACACCTGTAATCCCAGCACTTTGGGAGGTGGAGGTGGGCGGATCACGAGGTCAGGAGATCGAGACCACCCTGGCCAACATGGTGAAACCCCATCTCTACTAAAAATACAAAAATTAGCTGGATGTGGTGGCGCATGCCTGTAATCCCAGCTACTCGGGAGGCTGAGGCAGGGAAATTGCTTGAACCAGGGAGTCGAAGGTTGCAGTGAGACGAGATTGCACCACTGCACTACAGCCTGGCAGCAGAGTGAGACTCCTTCTCAAAAAAAAAAAAAAAAAAAAAAAAAAAAGAAGTAAAACATGACAATAGTGTCAGCACAATCAGGATGCAGGATAAAACTGGAAATGATCCATGGAGAAAACCCTTTCCTACCCATGTTGCTCCTTCCAACCTTTCTCCCCTTTCCATTTTGTGCTCTGTGGTGTCAACAGTGAGAATTATCTGGAACAATTCCAGCCACTACTGATGAAGGACAATGGTGTACACACCTGGATGCTCTGCCAGATGAGGAGCTGCAACTTTTTACACATTTACCCTAACAAGTTTTCTATGAAAATAGAACGAATTGAATAATTTTCTGCTTAAGCCATAGATACACTGAGTTTCTGAGAGGAGGCAAAGGTTCTTGTATTGATTAAGGAGGGCGTTTTGGGGGCATTCTGAGGTCAAGGATTGGAGTAGGCGGGTGAAGTATCTTTCCTTAGCCTAAGGAGTGGAATGCCTAGGAGTTTCAGATAGTTTTATTTGCTATGCCAGCAAGTGACAATGGCTTGACATTTTTATTGGATGAATCACCTTTTAAGTAAGTGATAGATATTGGAATGCCTCAAGTGATAGAATAAGGATATGTTTTCTCAATTATAAAAGTAACTCAAATTCATAAATATGATCAAGATATCTTCAGTTTTTAAAAACTATTTTTGGCGGATGACTGAACATACTGAATGTGATTATTACATTAAAATACAAGTATGCACTGACTTAACATTTAAGTAATGTATGTAATTGCTTGACACATCTCAATCATCTTCGTTAATTGTAAATAGCTGATTAATATGACTTTTACTCTGATGTGAGAATAATAATCTGTATCTGTAAACAAAACAAAACATAACAGCACTAATAACATGTATCTTAACCCTTAAGAATGTATAATCTGATCATTGCTATAAAAATGTTCATCCTACTGACCACACACTTCTTTTCTTTTTTTTCTTTAATGCTAAAGTTAATTGTTCTGATAAAGACATGAAATTTTTCTGTTTTATTTTCTAGAGGCAGGATCTTACTTTGTTATCCAGGTTGGAGTGGGGTATCATAATCACAGCTCACTGCAGCCTTGAATTCCTGAGCTCAAGCAATCCTCCTGCCTTAGCCTCCTAAGTAGCTGGGACTACAGATGTGCACCAACACGTCTGGCTAATTGTAAAATTATTTTATTTTATTTTTGTAGAGATGGGATTTCACTATGTTGCCCAGGCTGGTCTCAAACTCCTAACCTTAAGTGATCCTCTTACTTTGGCCTCTCAAAGTGGTGGGATTACAGGTGTGAGCCACCACATTTAGCCTCAAACATATAGTGAAAATCACAATTAAACAATTTTCATTAATAACATCCAAGACACAAAAACAATTGTGATTAAGAATATAATGTTGTGAAATAACCAATTTCAATTTTCCTATCTACCCTACCCTTTTTTTGTTTTACAAAAAATTGTGTAAAATATATTAAGTGACCTTTTATTTTATTGTGTGTATTAACTCCTAACCTTTTAAAATAAAGCCTTACCACTTAAAAAAATTAGCCAAACAAAAGTTTTTTGTGTTCCTACAACTCAATGGCTCTCAAACTACTTTTGAACAGTAGCATGTTAACTTCAAGTGAAATTTTATTTTTAAAAAACCCATATATAAAACTGAATAATATGAAAGTGCTCTAGATGAAAAGGGAACAAGGAAGTCAGAGTCTTACCTACTAAGTCTCTTCTTTGGGCAGAACTCAAGACGTTTTGCCAAGCACAGTTTGAAAACCACTGCTTTTGCTCATTATAAGAAAATTTTTCTTCATTTGAAGCCATGCAAGTCCAATCAGTGTGTACACTACACTATTGATGGTTGTAATGGACAGATGCCTACTAGGCACACCACTCCCCACTGGGGTCCCTCGGAGTTCCTGCCAGACGCATGGTCTCCTCTCCATCCTTTGTACCTTGTGATTCCGCCACTATAGTCACAGGTGATTGGACTAGGAATGGGCATCTGATTTCAGGAGCTCTCTTTAGACTGCCCAGTGGTATTTATATAACCTGGCATGAGAATCCCACCCAAGGGGGCATGCCACTCTTTTTTTTCTTTAAAAATTTTTTTTTTTTAATTGGCTAGGACTAGGATAGGAGGGGCATGCCATTCTGAAGGGTTGACCTATTACTCTCTGTGGGGAATATTTTTAAAATTTTATTATTTTATTTTATTTTGAGACAGGGTCTCGCTCTGCCACCCAGGCTGGAGTACAGTGGTGTGATTATGGCTCACTGCAACCTCTGCCTCCTGAGCTCAAGCGATCCTCCTACCTCAGCCTCTTAAGTAGCTGGAACCACAGGTAGCTAAGACCACAGGCTCAAGCCACCACACCTGGCTAATTTTTATATTTTTCATGGAGACAGGGTTTCACCATGTTGCCCAGGTTGATCTCAAACTCCTGAGCTCAAGAGATCCACCTGCCTCAGCCTCCCAAAGTGTTGGGATTACAGGTGTTAGCCACTGTGCCCTCCCTTAAGGGAATTTTAACTTGAGATGTACAGATAGGAATATGGCAGGGAAATAGAGTACCAAAGGAAGGCAGAAAGCAGAAGGCTGGTAGGCAAAGAGAATTTGAATTAGTTTGTTAAGGCAGGAACAATGAAAGGAAAGAAGAGAGCAGCTGAGTTTTAATGATAGCAGAGATGGAGAAAGGAGCTGTGGATGCCAGCTTCCCAGTTTCTTTGCCAGACCACCAAGGACTATTTGAAGGAAATTCAGAGATGGCTTTCTGCACTTCCTCACTTTCCCAAGTGTCCTTATAAAAACCTCTACCTTGCTAAGCATTCCCTGTTGTTTTCTATGCAGAAAAGCCTCACTAACTCCATCGCATGGTTTGTCTAATTTTCCAAACATATAATTCAACTCAGAAGATATCATGTAAAGCCAGCTTTGAATGTCAGATTTGTCTATATCTCAAGACTAGGAATCTCAAATGCATGACAGTTCCTCTTCCAGTTACCACACCTGCATCCTTTGCAGACATCAATAATTAAACATGTTCTTTTATTTTACTGCTGAGACAGAAATCAACTTCAGACATTTTTTTCAAACTGTTCTCTAGACAGCTTGCCAATCTATATTGTTGATACAAGAGTTGAAATCTGTTTACCATTTTACTTCAGTAAATATTTGCAATGGGATCTTTCTTTTCTTGCTTAGCAGAATATTTGGGTAGATCTCTGGTTTTCAGCGCTCTCCATGACGCCTTAACACTTCAGCTGAGGTACCTCATGGGTTGCCTCTAAGAGAAGAGTAAGGTGGCCCAGAGTGAGGCTGAAGAGTTGGAGTCTAGATAAAGAAGGTGCCTTCTCCATTTTTTGTTCCTCAAACACTTTTAAACAGATAAGACACTTTTATCTGTTGTATGTATTTAAGTTCCTAGTAAAATTTTATTTGAGGAATCATTTCTACAACTGAAAAAAAAAGTTAAGTTGAAATCACCAAATTGCTATAATCAGCCCTTGAACCACAGTGCTCATACCACTATATTATTTCATAAATTTGACCTGACTCAAATTGGCATAATCAGCCAACAATTTCATTTTTTTATTTAAAGACCTAAATTTACAGAATAACTTTTCTAAGTATTGTTTTTATGTTGCTTTATTAATGAAGGATGCAACCATGCATCAATGATTCCAAGATCTATCAGAAGACATGACAGCACTGTTCTCCTACAAAACTTTAATGAAGCATAAAGTGGTATCGTAATGCAAAAATGAATGTGCACTCTCAACAGTTGAAACATATAGACAGGAAATCAGTGAGTATATCGAAGACTTGAACAACACTATCAATCAATTTGACCTGACTGGAACTTATGGAACACTCCATCCAACAACAGCAGAATTCCCATTCCTTTCAGATACACATGGAACATTTACCATGATAGGCAACATTCTAAGCCATAAAACATATCTAAATAAATGTTAAAGAATTTAAGTTTTATAAAGTATACTATTTTACCAAAATCGAATTAAATTAGAAATAAAAAGCAGAGGCTGGGTGTGGTGGCTCACACCTGTAATCCTAGCACTTTGGGAGGTCGAGGTGGGCAGATCACGAGGTCAGGAGATCGAGACCATCCTGGCTAACACGGTGAGACCCCGTTTCTACTAAAAAATACAAAAAATTAACCGGGTGTGGTGGCACATGCCTGTAGTCCCAGCTACTCGGGAGGGTGAGGCAGGAGAATCGCTTGAACCTGGGAGGCGGAGGCTGCACTGAGCCAAGATCGTACCACTGCACTCCAGCCTGGGCTACAAAGCAAGACTTCTTCTCAAAAAAAAAAAAAAAAGAAATAAAAAACAGAAAGATAGCTAGAAAGTTCTCAAGTATTTGGAAACTAAATAATACACTCTAAACATCCCCTGGGTAATAGAAGAAATCAAACGGAAATTATAAAAGATTTCAATCTGTATGTAAATGTAAACAAAATATTATAAAATATTTCAGTCTGAATGTGAATGTGTATCAAAATTTATGGGATGCAACTGATGCAGTTCATAAAGGACAGTTTATAGTGCTAAAATGACTACATTCAAAAAGAAGAAGGATCTGAAGTCAATGACTTTAGCTTCCACCTCAAGTATTAGAAAATAAAGAGCAAATATAACCCCAAATCAGCAGAAGAAATGAAATAATAAAGATCAGAGTGAGTATGCGTGAAATAGAAAACTGAAAAACAACAGAGAAAATAAATGAAACAAAAAACAGATTATTTGAGAAAAATCAACTACATTGAATAAACCTCTAGCCAAAACAACGAAAAAGAAGAGTGAGAGAAGAAACAAGTGACCAACATCAGGAATGGAAAAGCTAACAGCACCATGGACTCAACAGAGTGTAAAAAGAATAATTAGGGAATATTATGAAGAATTTTATGCAAATAAATTTGACAACTTAGATGACATAGATGAATTCCTTGAAAGACACAGACTATGAAAGCTAATTTAAGAAGAAATAAACAACCTAAATAATTCTGTATCAATTAAATAAATTGAAATTGAAATTAAAACCTTTCCACAAAGAAAATTCCAGGCTCAGATGGCTTCTTTGGTAAATCTGACCAAATATTTAAGGAAGAAATAATACTAATTTTACAAAAGTTTGCAGGGGAATTACTGGGGAATAAATACTTCCCAACTCATAGCAGGCCAGCATTATGTTGATACCAAAACCAAAGATGTTGTAAGAAAAGAAATGTACACACCAATATCCCTCATGAAACTTAATGCAGAAGTGCTTAACAAAAGTTTAGCAAATTGAATGTAACATTACATAAATAGGATAATAGTTCATAACAAGTGGGTTTCCTCCAGGAATACAAGGTAGTTTTAACAATAGAAAACCATCAATGTAATTCATATTAACAGACTAAAATGAAAAACATGTGATCATCTCAATAGATACAAAGAAAGCATTTGGCAAAATCCTACATGCATTCCTTATAAAAACTCACATTAAGCTAGGAATAGACGGGAAAGTCCTCAACCTGAAAAAAATTTTTTTTCTTTACAGAAAAGCCTTACAGTTATCATCATACCTAATGATGAAAGGCAGACTGAATGTTTTCTTTGTAAGATTGACAAGGCAAGACAGTTCACTCTTACCACTTCTATTGAACATTATACTAGAGTATCAAGCAATGCAATAAGAAAAAAATGTGATTTTTGAAAGAAATTTTTGAAATGATTGGAAAGGAAGAAATAAAATTGAGTTTATTTGTAGATATCTTTATATGTAGAAAATCCTATGAAACATTTTAAAAAACGATTTGAACTAGTAAATGAGTTAAGCAAAATTGTGGGATACAAGAACAAAATGTAAACTCAATTGTATTTCTATGCACTGGCAGTGAACAATCAGAAATTAAAATTAAAAACAGAATTCCCTTTATAATAGCATCAAAATACAAAATACTTAGGAATGAATCTGACAAAAGCTGTCCAAGACTTGTACACTGAAAACTACAAAACACTGCTTAGAAAAGTTAAAGATCTAAATAAGTGTAAAGATATACCATGTTTATGGTTCAGAAGACTCAGTACTATTAAGATGTCTATTATCCTCAAATTGATGTATAGATTGAACACAATCTCAATCATGTACCCAGCAGACCTCTTGTCAAAATCGACAAGCTAATCATAAACATCATACGAAAATTCAAAAGACCTAAAGTAGTCAAGAAATGCAAAAGACCAAAAGTGGAGGGCTAATACTACCTGATATTAAGATGTATTAAAAAGCAACAATAGTCAAAATAGTATGGTATTGCCATCAGATAGACAAATAAATCAATAGAACAGAATAGCAAGACCAGAAAGTCTCGATCTCCACACATATATGGTCAATTGATTTTTGCAGGGGTACAAAGGGAATTTACTAGAGAATGGGCAGTTTTTTCAACAAATGGTAATGGAACAATTTGCAATCAATACACAAACAAAAAATGACTCTCCATACCTTGGGCAGTGTAAGAAAATTAACACAAAATGAATCACTGACCAAAATGTAAAACAAAGGGCTAAAAAATTTCTAAAAGAAAACATAGGAGAAATCCTTTATGAACTTGAGTTAGGCAAAGATTTCTCAGGTTTGACACCAAAAATACCCTCCACACAACAAAACTTGGTATGTTGGACTTCACCAAAATTAAGAATATCTGCTATTTAGAAAGCACTGTTAAGAGATGAAAATTCAAGCACAGATTGGGAGAGAATATTTGCTCATCACTTACCTGTTAAGAACCTGTATTGAGAATATATAAAGAACTCCCACAACTCTATCATACAAACCCATTCAATTTTTAAAAAAGGGAAACAGATTTGGACAGCCACATCACCAAAGATAAATACAGATGGCAAATAAGGACATGAAAGTTTGCTTATAATCATTAGTAAAATGCAAATTAAAAACACAATATGATATTACCACACTCTATTTAGAATGCCTAAATTTAAAGACTGATCATAACAAGTGCTGGTAAGCATGTTGAGCAACTGGAATGCTCATATACTGCTGATTCATTTCTTAAAAAGTCATATAAGTCTCACATGACCCAGCCATTCCACTCCTACTTATCTTCCCCAGAGAAATAAAAGCAGGATACAAGAACAAAGTGTAAACTCAATTGTATACAAAAAAAACCCTCAGGTATATACAAAGACTTACAGATGAATGTTTATAGGAACTTTATTTGTAATAGCAAAAAAACAGAGAAACACAAATGCTTGTCAACAGGTGAATGAATAAACACATTTTGGTATATCCATGCAATGGAATAGTGTTCAGCAATAAAAAGGAGTAACTATTGATACATAAAACAACATGCATGAATCTTAAAGTAATTATGCTGAGTGAAAAAACTAGACAAAAGAGTACATATGATATGATTCCATTATGTAAAATTATAAAAAATTAAAACTAATCTATAGTGGTAAAAAGCAGTTAATGATTTCCTAGAGATGAGGGTGAAAAGCAAGGAGGGACTGTTAGGGACATGAGAGAACTTTTTGGGATGTTAGATATGTTCATTATTGTGATTGTAGTGTTAGCCTTGTGGGCGGTATACATGTGTGAAAACTTGTCAAGTTAGATATTTTATGTGCAGTTGATTGTATGTCAATTACACATCAATAAAGTTGTTAAAAATGTAAGTACAAAGATGTTCATTGCACTGTTTTTATAGTAGCCCAAAATAGAAACAACAAAATTTCTAAAAATAGGGAGTGGATAAATAAACAATGATGCATTCATAAAATATCAAGTAGCCACTAAAGTGTTTTCAGAGGATACTTAATAACGTGAGAGAAAGGCCAAGTTACAACGAAAATTTGAATGAAAGAGAGAATTCAAAATTGTAGATAAGCATGATACTGATTTTGTAAAATGAAAGTATAATAGATACAAAAAGAGAAGAAAAAAGTTACTTAAGGCTTGTGATGCCCTGGCTCTATCACCTGTGTTTAGAACACTCATTGTAACAAATATGCATATTCAACTTCTGTTCTTGCCTTCTTATATCCACTGAGTTTTTACTTGAATATAAAATACATTAAGGGAAAAGAAACTGTTATTAATTTTTTTTGATATACTGGTGGACTTACTATAGAATTTTGGTACATTGTTTTGTTGATTCTATGAAACTGTGTATATCTTAACCATATATCAAATTTTTAAAGGGAAATGTTTGTGCAATCTCTATTCTCTATAGATAATTGATGTCATAAAAAAATTAAGCACCTTTGTTTGAACTCTGCATGGATAAAATACAACTATGCTTGGGTAGAGTTGGATTTATATGAGGCTATGTTCACACACTGGCTAGAAGGAGCAATTAGAGCTCAAGTAACGTCTGTTATATCTTACAAAACAATTTTTAGTGTTCGGTAACATGAAAGCACTTTTTTACCTAACAACAGTTGTTAAGAAAGGTTTTTTGACCACTAGCTGTAACTGAATGTGGATCTCTTCAATGTGACTGCTATCAAAGACATTACCTTGTTTTGTGGAAAACTAACAATCTCCCTATTTTGTCTCAACTGTGACATAACCATGTAATTATGCTAGAAAGTAGGATTTCTACATAAAGCAGATGACAAATAATTCTTCGTTCTAACCTAAAAGGCTTATTTTCTGCATTCTGCTTCTTACCCTATGGTATGCTTCCCATGAAACTCAGATATCTCCACTACAATGAGAAAGTAGCAAAAGAAAATGAGCTCATGGTTTTTGTTTTTGATTTAGAGGATTATAATCTCCAGGAGGTCAGTGACATTCTTTAGTGAGTTCTCTAAAACAGATAGGACATTGCAGAGTGCTTAATAAATCTAATCATTGAACAGATTTTTGACAAGATTTGCATTGTACAGCAAAGCTCTGCACATGAGAGCAAGACAGACTGTAAATCACCTATCATCAGTGCCAAGGTTTGTATCCATCTTCAAATTCTTATTTTCCAGATTTGAAAGACTCAACTATAGCCTACAGAAAAGATGCTCAATGCCTTAGGAAAATGTTCATTTTTTAAAAAAGAATGATACTGGCTAAGAGTAAAGAGTTGAAAGGAGAAAGCCTCCACTACTCTAGTTTTCCATACTAAATATCTTGACTAAAAGATTAAGCAGCTGGAAGATGTTTAATGATTTTCTATTACTGAGGACATAAGGAAGACATTTATTTTTCACACATAACAAAATATAGTTTGAGCAATTATGATGTAAGTCACATCCAGACAATGTGAAATGTAAAGTTCTGGATCAAGGGAGTATATGGATCCAGTTGGCTTTCTGCCCATCAGGGAGACACATTGGCTGCAATTACAAATGAAGCAAATTTTCTGTGGTGTAAACCTGTATGTCAGTGGTAAATCTGCTGTGGTGCTTAAAAAAAGGCCAGAGTGAATCACTAGATTGTATACACATTCTCCAACAATATGTGTAATTAGGCCAAGAGATGAACGCCTAATTTAAAATAACACTGGCAAGCATTTAGAGTGATTACTGTGTATTAAATGTCCATTTTATTATTTCAATTAATGTTTTTTATAACTTCATGAGGACCAAACTATAATTATACCCATTTTAGAGAAAAAAAAAGGGAAGTTCAGAGCATCGTTTTTTTTTTTTTTTTTTTTTTTTTTTGAGATGGAGTCTCGCTCTGTCACCCAGACTGGAGTGCAGTGGCATGATCTCAGCTCACTGCAACCTCCCTAGGTTTAAGTGATTCTCCTGCCTCAGCCTCCCGAGTAGCTGGGATTACAGGCGCCCACCACCATGCCCGGCTAATTTTTGTATTTTTAGTAGAGACGGGGTTTCACCATGTTAGCCAGGCTGGTCTCGAACTGCTGACCTCAAGTGATCTGCCCACCTTGCCTTCCAAAGTGTTGGGATTACAGGCGTGAGCTCCACCACACCCGGCTCAGAGCATCTTTTATCACTTATTTTGACAGAGACAGGAAAAAAGCTTAAGTCCATGGTGCTCTTCATTACTTCTCTACTACTCCCATCAGCAGGAACTTCCTAAGGCAGAGCAGCCAACTTAAGTCAACATCTAGAAAATTCTCTTTGGACATTTAATTAGATTAAATTATTGTTCTACTAAAAAATGTATTAGAACATGTAAAACATGCATTCTTATTTCTACGTATTGGAGAAAAATGGCAAAGGAGATTTCTTTAAAAAAAGAAAGCCTCCAACATTTTAAATTAATTAAAATACTCAGTTTGCTTTGGGCTTCATTTTAGTTTTCATTTTTTTAAGATCTGAAGTGGTTTGGTTTTGAATGAGTCAGTGTTTTCAGAGCAGATTCTCTCCTTCAGGGCAATGAGTACCCACTAACGATTCATAACTTTGTAGCCATGAAAGGAACCATGCAAAAACAAGTGAGAAGCCCCTGCCTTCTGCCAAAGTCTCATTTATAAACTGTCGCCTACAATGTATCACCAGGATTGTTTCTTTCCTTGTGTTTAAAGAATAAGATTTTTTCACTCATTTTTAATGCTTTATGGAGAAATAATTCACATAACATACACTTTATCTGTTTAAAATGTACAATTCAATGGTTTTTAGTATTTTCATAGACATGTGGAACCATCACCACAATTTTAGAACATTTTTCATCACCTCTGAAAGCAGCCACATACCCTTTAGCTATGTCCCTTTCCTTTACCGCCATTTTTTCCACCCCTAGGCAGCCACGAATCTACCTTCTGTCTTTATAGATTTTCCTGTTAAGAACATTTCACATAAATTGAATCATATAATGTGTGATCTTTTATGACTGGCTTCTTCCACTTAGCATAATGTTTTCAAGCTTCATCCATGTTGTAGCATGTATTGTACTTCATTATTATTATTATTATTATTTTTTGAGATGGAATTTCACTCTGTCACCCAGACTGGAAGGCAGTGACATGATCTCAGCTCACTGCAACCTCTGCCTCCCAGGTTCAAGTGATTCTCCTGCCTCAGCCTCTCGAGTAGCTGGGATTACAGGCACTGGCCACCATGCCTAGCTAATTTTTGTATTTTTAGTAGAAACGGGATTTCATCATGTTGGCCTGGCTGGTCTTGAACTCCTGACCCCAGGTGATCCACCCACCTCAGCCTCCCAAAGTGCTGGGATTACAGGCATGAGCCACTGCGTCTGGCCTGTACTGCATTCTTTTTTATGGCCATAACATACTCCACTATGTAGATGTGCCTCATTTTCTTAATCCATTCATCAGTTGATGGACATTTGAGTTGTTTCCACCTTTTTTTCTATTATAAATAATACTGCTATAATCATTTGCATACAAAATTTTGTGTGGGCAAATGCTTTCACTTCTCTTGAGTATATACCTAGAAGTAGAATTGCTGGACCATATGGTTACTCCTTGTTTAACTGCTTGAAAAACAGACTATTTTCCAAAGTGGCTGCATCATTTTACATTTCCACTAGCAGCACAGGAGGATTCCAATTTCTCCACACCCTTGTCAACATTTGTTATCTGAATTTTTGTTTTTAGCTATCTTAGTGGGTGTGAAGTGGTATCTCATTGTAGCTTTCATTTGCATTTCTCTGATGACTAATAACGTTGAGCATCTTTTCATGTACTTATTGACCATTTGTGTATCTTCCTTGGAGAAATATCTATGAATATCATTTTTCTATTTTTTAATTGGGCAACTAATCATTTTATTATTATTATTATTTTGGAGACAGAGTCTCACTCTATCCCCCAGGCTGGAGTGCAGTGGTGTGATCTTGGCTCATGTAACCTCCGCCTCCTGGGTTCAAACAATTCTCATGCCTCAGCCTCCCCCAAGTAGCTGGGATTACAGGCACCTGCCACCATGCCTGGCTAATTTTTGTATTTTTAGTGGAGATGGGGTTTTCCCATATTGACCAGGCTGACCTTAGATGATCCACACGCCTCAACCTCCCAAAGTGCTGGGATTATAGGTGTGAGCCACCACGCCCGGCCTAATCTTTTTATTACTGAGGTGTAGGAGTTCATATATATTCTGGACATAAGTCTCTTGCCAGATTGCAAACACTGTCTCCCATTTTATGAGTTGTCTTTTCACTTCCCTGATAGTGTTTTTTGAAGCACAAAAGTTTTTAATAGTTTTCTTTCTTTCTTTTTTTTTAAGAGATGCAGTTTCACTATGTTGTCCAGGCTGGTCTTGAACTTCTGAGCTCAAGCAATCCTCTCATCTCCCTATAATCCCAACACTTTGGGATTATAGGTGTGAGCCACCATGCCCAGTCAAAAAGCTTTTAGTTTTGATGAGGTCCAATTTATCTATTTTTTCTTTTGTTGCTTGTTGTCATACCTAACAAATTATTACCAAATCTAAGGTCAAAAGTATTTACGACTCTGTTTTCTTCTAGGAATTCTGTAGTTTTAGCTCTTAAGTTTAGGCCTTTGATCTATTTAGGATTAATTTTTATATTTGGTGTGAGGTAAATATATTTATTTATTTTATTCTTTTGCATGTGGTTATGCAGTTGTCCCAGCACTATTTGTTGAAAAGACTATTCTTCCCTCATTGAATGTTTTTGCATCACTGTTGAAAATCAGCTGGCTATAGGCATGTGGATTTATTTCTAGACTCTCAATTCTATTCCACTGATCTATATGACTATCCTTATGCCAGTACCAATACTGTTGTTTTGTAAAAATAAGGTTTTAAAAACACTCATGATTGTGAACTCCTATTCACAATTGCTTCAAAGAGAATAAAATACCTAGGAATCTAACTTACAAGGGATGTGAAGGACCTCTTCAAGGACAACTACAAACCACTGCTCAAGGAAATAAAAGAGGACACAAACAAATGGAAGAATATTCCATGCTCATGGATAGGAAGAATCAAGATTGTGAAAATGGCCATACTGCCCAAGGTCATTTATAGATTCAATGCCATCCCCATCAAGCTACCAATGACTTTCTTCACAGAATTGGAAAAAACTACTTTAAAGTTCATATGGAACCAAAAAAGAGCCCGCATTCCCAAGACAATCCTAAGCCAAAAGAACAAAGCTGGGGGCATCACGCTACCTGACTTCAAACTATACTACAAGGTTACAGTAACCAAAACAACATGGTACTGGTACCAAAACAGAGATATAGACCAATGGAACAGAACAGAGCCCTCAGAAATAATACCACACATATACAACCATCTGATCTTTGACAAACCTGACAAAAACAAGAAATGGGGAAAGGATTCCTTATTTAATAAATGGTGCTGGGAAAACTGGCTAGCCATATGTAGAAAGCTGAAACTGGATCCCTTCCTTACATCTTACACAAAAATTAATTCAAGATGGATTAAAGACTTACATGTTAGACTTAAAACCATAAAAACCCTAGAAGAAAACCTAGGCAATACCATTCAGGACATAGGCATGGGCAAGGACTTCATGTCTATAACACCAAAAGCAATGGCAACAAAAGCCAAAATTGACAAATGGGATCTAATTAAACTAAAGAGCTTCTGCACAGCAAAAGAAACTACCATCAGAGTGAACAGGCAACTTACAGAATGGGAGAAAATTTTTGCAATCTACCCATCTGACAAACGGCTAATATCCAGAATGTACAAAGAACTTAAACAAATTTACAAGAAAAAATCAAACAACCCCATCAAAAAGTGGGCAAAGGATATGAACAGACACTTCCCAAAAGAAGACATTTATGCAGCCAACAGACACTTGAAAAAAATGCTCATCATCACAAGCCATCAGAGAAATGCAAATCAAAACCACAATGAGATACCATCTCACACCAGTTAGAATGGCGATCATTAAAAAATCAGGAAACAACACGTGCTGGAGGGGATGTGGAGAAATAGGAACACTTTTACACTGTTGGTGGGACTATAAGCTAGTTCAACCATTGTGGAAGACAGTGTGGCGATTCCTCAAGGATCTAGAACTAGAAATACCATTTGACCCAGCCATCCCATTGCTGGGTATATACCCAAAGGATTATAAATCATGCTGCTATAAAGACACATGCACACATATGTTTATTGCGGCACTATTCACAATAGCAAAGACTTGGAACCAACCCAAATGTCCAACAATGATAGACTGGATTAAGAAAATATGGCACATATACACCATGGAATACTATGCAGCCATAAAGAAGGATGAGTTCATGTCCTTTGTAGGGACGTGGATGAAGCTGGAAACCAACATCCTGAGCAAACTGTCGCATGGACAGAAAACCAAACACTGCATGTTCTCACTCATAGGTGGGAATTGAACAATGAGAACACTTGGACACAGGATGGGGAACATCACACACCGGGGCCTGTCATGGGGTGGAGGTTGGGGGGAGGGATAGCATTAGGAGATACACCTAATGTAAATGACGAGTTAATGGGTGCAGCACACCAACATGGCACATGTATACATATGTAACAAACCTGCACATTGTGCACATGTACCCTAGAACTTAAAGTATAATAAAAAAAAATGAATGAAGTACTGCTACATGTTACAACAGGGATGAACCTTGAAAACATTATGCTGGCCTGGCACAGTGACGACTATCTGTAATCCCAGCATTCTGGGAGTCCATGGTGGGAGGATCACTTCAGCCCAGGAGCTCAAGATCAGCTCAAACAGTCCTCCCATCTTAGCCTCCCAAGTAGCTAGGACTACAGGCATGCACCACCATATCTGGTTAATTTATCAATGTTTCTTTCTGAGGTGATGAAAATATTCCCAAATTGACTGTGACAATGGCTGTACCTATTTGTGAATATACTAAAAACCATTGAATTGTGCATTTTAAGTGAGTAAATTGTTGACATATGAATTATGTCTCAGTAAAGCTGTTTTTAAAAAGTGCTAAAATATAAAGCTTTTTCCTTTCTTCTGAAATCTTCCTAGACTTGCAGTGGTATTTTTTATTTGCTACTTAATGTTGTTCTGAAGAAAGAAAAAATTAAATTAAAAAAACACTCAGGATTAACACAGTCCAGGATCTCACAACTTTGACATTTTCAATAAATGAATAATTAATATTTAGATTGGCAAATAATTTGGCTCAAATGATCTAACTACCTATTAAAACCTTATACTATACTAGTAATGAATTATTATAAAGTTGGGACAAAATGTATATGACAAAGACTCATTTTTTTATCTGATGGTGTTTTTTGAAAATTAACATCTCAAAATAAAATATTCAATTTTGTGACTAGAAAAAAAGTCTATGCCAATCTATTTTTTTCAGCTGATCAAAAAACAGACCTTCACTCTTTCCATAATAAAAATGTCACCTTTCCCATACTGTGACCTAGAAAGTATTTGCTCCATTAAATTTATTTGCAGACTAGAAATAATTCAGTTGCTTTGACAGACTATGTTCCTTTCCAAAAGGAACAAATAATTATTGGTGAGGACAGAGCTTATCAACATCTTTTTTGTAATCAAGGCTCATCACACTCAGGGTGTGTCTGCAAATATTTATATGAATTTTGTATTTGCCTTCCAATTACTTGACACCATGTAAAGGTCATTTTAAAATAGAAACATGTTGAGAAAGTAACCATCATATTTTGAAACAAAACATTAATGTGATATGCTAATAGAAATCATGAAACAATTGAATCAGGAATATTTTCTTGTTCTATATACCTTATTTATTTCAAGTTTTCATTATTCTAACTAGTATAGATTTCTAGTGAGCTAATTTAAAGGAACATAGTTTCACTAATGTGAAGTAAAAGCTAAAGTGCCCTTAGATGCCAAAAACCAATCCATACAATTTCTTTGGATCAGAGCCTGGCATAGCAGTTCACTTTGTTGTATACACTTATTTTTCATTGTGCATATTAAATAATTTACACATAAAATAATTATAGGAAGATGTAAGACATGTTAATTTTACAGGGTGTCTCCAATCTGCTATAGGCCATCATCATGTCATTACCTCACTTAGAGAATAAATGGTTGTACATTAGGTGAACACAGAACTTAATCTCTAAGATAAGGAGACTACATATCACCTTTTTAAAACAGCAAAGTAACAAATTATTTTCTAATCTGAAACATTTCCAGAATAAGCAGGGGAAGAAGAAAAAGATGAGAGGAAGGAGAAGAGGGAGGAAGGCAAGGAGAATGGAGGGGGGGGAGGAGGTATCAAAGTGTTCATACTGCCTTCCTTTACTGAAGCAGTTTCTGGTTGTACCTCATGAGTGTGGCTACAGCTTTAAGACAAAACCTTCTGTATTTGTCCACCAAAAAAGTACAAAATGAAGGGTCCAGATAGTCCACAGACATTGCGGGAGGGGCAGGGGAGCAAGGAGGAAAGAAACCACACTAGCAGGAGTGAGAACCGAGTGAAGATACCATGCAAAGGTGGTTTAATGTCGTTTGGGCAGAAAATAAAGGAGCAGCAGACCCCTTCAACTGTTTGCCACCGTAATTCCCCCACCATTAGTATCAGGATTGAAAATTAGGCCTAACTCAAAGAAGGCTGACACTCTTGGTTTTGGTAAGATCCTAAAATCACCATACATTTATTCATTTATATAAGTATTTATTGATAACCTGTGTCCAGGCTTTATTATATACCTTTTTATATACTTAGATAAACAGGTAACATCCTGTTTTACACAGACCCTACTGAATAATTTGCTGTATTTGTTCTTCATTATTTTTGAAAAAGATACCAACTTTGGAGTAATTCAAACAAGTTATAGTTTTAATTTGCATATAGTCTAACTTCCCAAATCTACTTCCCACCTGTATTTCCAGAATATGTTATTAAACCTTGTTTAATGGACAGCAGGAAAAACGAAAGTGTAATTTCCTAAAAACGTGCTGTGTCATGAAGTAAGATGATCACGATGGAAAGCCAGATGCTGCCATTAGCTAACTCTTCAAGGCTTACTCTGAGGCCTGTACCTTGTTGGCAGTCTCTGGTGTTGGGGACCTTCATTCCTGCTCCAGCTGGAGGGCTTGGTGCAGCAACCTTAAGGCTTCTGGGCTAGGAACATCTGCTTTATCTTAAGAAAGCTCTACAGATCAAGCAGTAGCAGAAGTAGTGGGGAGGCAGCCTCCTCTAAACAACAGCAATGTAATTTTGAACTACAATTGAGGCATGTGCTTATGTGCTAAGAGCCAGACACTGGGCTGTTCCCAGGGGTAACGTTCTCTGTCTCTGGTGCAGGGGTGCTAAGGCGACAGACCAGAGTATGGAGAAAGCTGCATGTCCAGCTTTGACAGGCCAGATTTTAATGAACTGAAAAGCCTCTTTCCAGACTTCAAATATTTCTGCTTTTAAGTCATAAGTTGGACTTGAGGCAGAGGGCCTGAGTTTGAATCTAAACTCTATCACTTACTTTCTCTGTGGGCTCAGTTTCCTTATGTGTCAAATGGGAGAGATTAGCATCCAACTTGCAGGTTTGGTGTGAAGATAAAAGTGTAAAAGATAAGCCTCTAAGTGGCACATAGTGGATACTCATGAAGGTGTGCTGAATCTGAATTCTGATAGCTGCTCTCTCTGTACAAGTGTGCTCCTGTGTTATGGCTTTGCATCTTTCCCCAAGCCCAGTAAATCTGTAGTCAATTATCTAAGTCCTAGATTCCCATCTGGAATCACAAGAGGAAGAAAGAACTATGCAGACATACAAAGGGCTTCCCCATTGTGTACCTCTAAATAAATTATGTGTGTGTGTGTGTGTTTTTTTTTTTTTTTTTAGATGGAGTCATGCTCTGTCACTCAGGCTGGAGTGCAGGGGCGCAATCTCGGCTCACTACAAACTCTGCCCGCCACCACACCCAGCTAATTTTTGTATTTTTAGTAGAGACGGGGTTTCGTCATGTTGGCCAGGCTGGTTTCGAACTCCTGACCTCTGGTGTTCCACCTGCTTTGGCCTCCCAAAGTGTTGGGATTACAGGTGTGAGCCACTGTGCCCAGCCATGCAATTCTTAAAATTACATTCTTAAAAAAAAAATTGCATTTTGGCTACACTTTGGACATATATGGTTCTCTGCAAACAGGTCCCACAGATTTCTGATGCAAACTAAAAGGCAGTACAAATCTGGTAAAATCTGATTGTCTGAAGCCTCTCAATCTTTCTCCTCCTTTTGGGAGGTGGGGGTAGAACAGGGGAATAGGATTTGAAGCAGGAGCGTCATCAGTATGGAACAATGCAGTATAAAGCATGAAAGCTGAGCAAACAGTCAGATCTGGACAAGCTTCTTTCTCTTTGTTGCCAAATTTGGAATAAAAAACGCCTCATCATGTCATGGTTGTGAAGATTGAACTAAATCATGTATGTAAGCTGCCTAACACCGTGCCTGATACATAGTATATGTTCAAGAAAAGTGAGGTATTTTCATTCCCCTTCTGTGATTCCTAAATTCAGAGATTTTCCCATCTTCTGAATTTCCATAGCCGTCTCTGATACCATATATTATGTCCTCACTTGTACAGTATTATGTAATTGAGTATAAATCCTCTCCCCTACTTCTTTAGAACAGGGACTCTGTCTGAGCATCTTAGTATATCCCAGAGACCAAACCCAGTGCCCAGCTTTACAGAATGAATAAGACATCCCCAAGTCATTGGGAGGGGATTGTGTATGTTTTTAAATAATGCTAGCTCTGTTGTCCAGTTTTTGGTAATAGATTGTAAAGGCAAACCTAACAAGAGTGAAGGAATATCAGTTAAGAGGAAAGGAAAGGAAATTCCATTTGCTTTTGCACACAGCAGGGCAGTCGTATGTGCAAGGGCTGACATGCCCAAGAAGCTGTTACCGCTCTCTGCAGGCTGAGGCTCTTTACTGTAAAAATGAAACTTTAGTCTCTTAGCTGAAGGAAGGAAGCACTTGAATAATCCCAGTACTCCCTGGAGCCCAGGGAAGAATTGAAGAGTCTTCCAAAGGGCATAAGAGAAAGGCAGGTACTATGTCTATTACAAACACTGGCAAATAATGTGACCTTACAGAGTTTTTAAGAGACCACACATTGGAAGGCATCATGGTAAAATAATGTACCTTGGAAGTAGCTTTTTATGACAAACACTCAAATTTCTAATTACTGAGGTCCAACATAAAGATTGTGATTAAAATCACAAACAAAGCTTCAGCTAAAATCACCGTTTTGTTAAATAGAAACAGCCAGGGAAATAGTGAGTGGAAGTGGGTGCTTCATTTCCTGCACTAACATCATGGAATATGGAGAGATATATTTTCCTCCAGGATAGAAACTTAATGAAGTATAGAGAAATTTGCTAAGAGAATCTTATTAAAATGGATCTTACTTAAAATTCTAAAGCATAGCTTTTAGTCTTTAAACAATCAAGACTCTGTATTTGGAAGTCATTAGGAAATAAAGCCACTTTTCAGTGGACTGAGAGGAATCCCCTGATGCAAGTTTGGCAGAAGTTTCCCTTGGATAATAGATAGGGAGTGTATCAAGTAATTCCAGATTTTATGCTGTGCTTGGTGCAGTATTGGCCATAGAACAAGTGTTAAATAAAATAATAGCAACATATGACATGGAAAGCCTGATTGATTCTCCTATTCTTACTGCTAAACCCACATACCAGATGGTAATACACACCCATAATCAAGCACAGAGCTCGCGTGGGCTGGGGGTTGGCAGCTCTGAGTCAGGTGGGCTGCCTTTTCTCTGGCCCTGTTATGGAGGGGCTACACGACCCCCACCAACAGCTTATGAGGGGCAGTGCCGGTGCCTTTGAGCGATCAGAGAACCCATGAATGGATAATCCATGAATGATACTGAATTCCTTCAAAGATATACAAAATGACATTGGCTCCCTTTACCATGAGAAGAAGCGACTTTCTAATAAGATCTGTAAATAAACCGAGGTACCTCAGCTAGAACAAGCACAGTTGGTTGCTTATGAGACACTTGGAAGTATTTATTGGCTCTTTAAAAAAAATTTACCTTGAAGACATTATGCTGAGTGAAATAAGCCAACCAAAAGAACAAACACAGAACGATTCCACTTAAAAGGGGTATCTACAGGAGACAAATTCACAGGCAGAAAGTAGAAATGTGGTTGCCAGGGGTTGAGGGTAGGGAAGAATTAGGAGTTTTTTTTTAATGTGTTTGGAGTTTCGATTTTGCAAGACGGAAAGCGTCTTGTGGGTGGATGGTGGTGACAGTGGCACAATAAAGTGAATGTACTTAAGGCCCCTAACTGTAAATTTGAGAATGGTTAAGATGGCAAATTTTGTGTTATGTGTATTCTACCACAATTTCAAAATATGTAAATAATATAGACATAAAAATCTAATAAGTACTTATTTCTTCTGATGATCAGTGAAAACCATGGTGATCTTTCCCCCATCCTAAAATAATAGCAGATGCATTTTGAAGCATTTAAAGGCAGTCTTCCAACACTCTAATATAGGTGTTGGTTCCCCTAGAAAGTGAACTCATCTAGGGCAGAGTGATGTTGTTCTGATCTTTATGTCCTTGTGGCTTTGTGATCTTTATGTCCTTGTGGCACAGGTCCTTGAAACATGAGAGTCATAGCATCCCTTGGCTTCTATTATTAAGGCAACCCAAATGTTAAATAGACTCTTCAGTTGTACCAAAAATCAATTTTTCAGAAATCAGACCACTTACAAAGCAATTGAATTCAGTGGGAGGAGAAATGTATTTCTCTTTGAGATTTGAAGTTACATACATCAAACTTCAAAGAACACCAGAGCATTCTTTCATGCTGCATATGGTTTTTGAACTGAAGAGCTCAAACCTCTGGTGCTATGACCTCATGTTTCCCTGCAACTGTGATGCGGGACATCAAACTTCACGTTGGACCAAGCTTTGTGTGTGTTTGTCATTGACTCAGCAGAGAAGAACCTGACCAATAATCACCTGAAAGAAGACACTAGTTACATCTAAAAGTGAAGCTCATGTTTGCATGATCAAAGCAGCTTCTCAGGGAACCTCATACCTTTCATTGATTATATTTCTGATTAGTGACACAGACGGCTCCCAAAACATTTCTTACTTGAAATTCAAGATGAGGCTGCTTCTCTTGCATTTATAGATTCTGCCATGCAATTAAAGTTTTATGGAGTATCTTTGTGTATTAAGGGTTTTGTCTCCCCAGTAATGTCTCCTAAGTCACTTTTGCAGTAAAAATATCATATTTTATTAGTAAATTTGGGCTAGATCCTATGTTGAACACATTGTCTTTGTTAACCACAAACTGTTACCAAACACTTCCTGGGTGAAATATGTTTGCAATTCATAATTAATTGATTGGCTGAATTACTATGGATTGCGTGAAAATTATTTATTGAAGTGGAACCCTATTGCGCTTTCCTCTTTGTTGACAAAAGCTCACATTACGGCCTCCAAACACAGCATTTTTGTTTTTAACCTCAAAGTGGGGACAGAAGAAGTGGTTGCTGGCTGTCCTCTGGATTAGTGATTTACAGGACTAATTGTCCATTCATTTTACCCCTCACTTCATCCAGTTTTCAGCTCAACAAAAGCACATATTGTTTCATTTAGAGACATGATCCCCATAGGAGGAGAGGAAAAAGCAAGAAGATTCATGAATGATTCTGGCCACTAACAAACATCTTCCAAGCCAACCATTCAGGCCAATTCTAAACTCCATTGCTGTGTGTGGGTACATGAAGTAGAATCTCCATTTTATTAACTTAAAAATCACTAAAGAGTTTGATATACTGCCCAAATTTCAACATGGTTTAGAATCATAGAGGTGTTTACTACAAGGGATACCAGAGATCATCATGTTCAGTGATTCCCATTCTTGGTTCCATATGAAAATCACCCGAGGCACTTTTTAAAAGTGCTGATGCATAGATCCTACTCCCAGAGATTCTTATTTAACTGACCTTAGGATGCAGTATTTAAAAGTTTTAATAGCCTTTTTAAAAAGTTTTTCAGGTAATTCTATTGCACCCCCTTCTCTCCTTGCACAGGCCTGGCACATAACTAGTTTTCAATGAATATGTTATAAATGCATGACTGAATAGAGATAAATATGAGGGAACACATTATTTCCACATATGGAATTTTATAGAGATGGAATAAAATAAAGAGCCAGAAACGACCATTACAGTTTTGAATTTTGAAAATTCCTGAAATTCCAGAAACTTGCCATTTTCTTCCTAAAATGTCAAATCTCCTCATCATCACTCTAAGTCTCTTTTTCCCAGAATCCTCAACTAAAACCACCAGGCAGGTGTAAGATACAGACAAAGAGGGATGGCTTTGCCTGTGAAGACTTTTAAAGACAATAATAAACCAATTAAAACTAAAAAAAAAAAAAAAAAAAAAGTTTTTCAAGTACTTGTAATGTATAGCCAGGGTTGAGAATCACTGATATAGCTCAACTTGCCACCTGCCTCCATTTACAGAGAGAGGAAGGAAAGTGGTTTGCTGAAAGTTGCGATAAGACTGGCAGCAGTATGCAAGCAGGGACTTCTACATCCTAAATCTAGTACTTGAATCTTCTTGAAAATTTCTTCTACAGTATTCTGCCTCCAATTCTGTTCTTTGGAAAGTGCAAAAACATAAGTACAGTACTATCAAGTAGGTGATTTTCATTCAACCTAGAAAAATTCCAAATTGAGATTAAAGGCCAACTGGAAAGTTTATTTTAGTTTTCATTTCAAGACCTGAATCATGATTAATCCAAAAGATGAAAGAATTCTATCTGTGGTGAGGACTCTGCCAAAGGAAGACAAACAAAAGTCGGTGTGTGCCCCAAAGTATTACATACTTGTAAAATTATTACTATTATTTTTTGTAGAGACAGGGTCTCACTATATTGCCCAGACTGCTCTCAAGTAATCTTGCCTTGGCTTCCCAAAGTGCTAGAAGTACAGGTGTGAGCTGCCATGCCTAGCCATTAAAATTAAACAGATTAATCAGAGGCATGAAGTTTAAAGAAGAGAAGAAAACAAAATGAAATAATAAGAGTGGTTGTAATGAAAGCTGGCCTTGGACTGATTCTAAAGAAGATGCCATTCTGTTGTAAAACTCAAGTAATGAAAGCCTAAGAGAAAATGCAAAGGGCCAATAAATATGTGAAAAGATGGTAGGTCTCACCAGTGGTCAGAAAAATAAAAATTAAATTGCAATTTAATCGAAAAGATTAGGAAAAGTAAAAAGATGATCATACAAGCCTGGCGAAGATGTGGGGAAAAACACAATCTGATGTACATTTGGGAACTGTTTTGCTTCCAGACAGAATCTGAACAACAGGAACGTGTAGGGTGCAGAAGATTCTGGGAGAGGAAGTCATTGGGAAACAGCTGTCATCAACTGTCATTGCCATTTAGATAGCTGAGCCAGTATGTTTAGGTCCTTGTGTGTGGTGAGCATGGGCAGCTTCTAAATCAGCACCTGAGAAGCTCATCAGCACTCGGGCTACTTTCCCTGTGTTTTGCCTCCTGCTCACATCCTAAGTCCACTCTAGCAGCAGATCTCAGGGTTATCCAACTGGAAAAAGCAATGCTTACTCACCTGTGTCTATCTGGAAATCCTCATCATCTTGCAAGTCAACAATTTGCACCCTCCTGGATAGAAGACTTCCCACCAGCTTGGTTGCTGCCTACTGTTTACTGAGGGCTCACTGGTATTAGGCATACCATTTCACTTGCTCATATTGTCATTTTGTCCTCCAACAATCCTACAAAATAATAATTATTTACATCCTTATTTTATATATGAGAAAACTGAGGTCCAGAAAATTTAAATGTCTCTCCTAAGGACACCCAGCATGTAATTAGGAATAAAGATCCTCATTTTTCTGGTTTAGGAGTCTTACCTGATGTAAAAGAGAAGTTTTGGGAATTAAGACGTATTTACTTTTCTACCACTTTCCTCCTTAGGGGGACATTGTATCTGTTGTGGAACTGGCTAGTGGGTGGGAGGCTAGCCCAGGTCTAGTGACACCTGCACCTGAGCCTGAGTCCCCAGCTGGCATCCTCTCATCCCTGAGGCACTGCATCCTTCCCTGCCAGGGTCACTGCCAGCCCCATCTGCCTGTTGGTGCCTGTGCCACCTCCACTGCCACTGCTGCTGCCTGCTGGAGTCTGGCCTCTCTGCCCAAGTTGGTGTTGGGGGCCATACCAAGGCCCTTCTAGTGCTCTAACTTTGATGCATTATACTTTCTGCTTCTTCTGGGAAAATGGTCACAATCTCAACATGTTCACCCCACTTTACTCTCTTAAATTTGGGCCCTTCGGCCTGCCATCTATCAGCTCCCTCCCTGTGTCCCATGGAGAACAAGAGAGAAGCCTTCCTCCTCCTATGGCAGAGTTTATGCTGTCCCTTCTCTCACAGACATGCCGGGAGAGGCAATACAATGGTTCATGGATACAGGAGAGACTTTGACCCCACCAAGATTCCCAGCCTCTTGATATGGATGTGGCACAGTGCACCTAGGCTTACGGTGTTTGGCCCCGGCATTCACCAATCAAACTTTAGGAGAATCTTTCATGAACATGAATCAACAATGAAGAATATCAAGGTTGACACTCGCCCACCCCTAACTCTGAACAAAGAATCAGGGCACTTGGTATCATGAAGAATTGCTTCAAGGAGATTAACCAAGAAAATCAGAACTTCAGGACTTCCTATGCTTGAGCCCTGGCCAGGTAACTGAGATGGGGGTAGGGGACGATCTGCAGGAGCCCTCTGCCATTATTGGGGCATCCCCTGTCCAGAGTGGGTTCCTAGGAGGCAGAAAGGAACAGGTCTTGGGGAGAAGGTGCCACAAAGGGAAGGCTGCGGGCCCCGGAAGCAGAGGAAGCAAGGCCCTAATGTATGTTTGCCAGAGGTGGAGGAAAGCAATTTCACCTGGATGAGAGGCAGAGACTGACAAAGAAAAAAAAAAGCTGGAGGAAAAAGAAAAAGAACACGCTCTAACAGGAGAGATTTATTTTTTCTTTTAAACATTTTACAGAAAAGATAGAGAAGCGGGGAGGAGGGAAAACAGAGAAGTGAGGCTGATGGGTCCCTTGTGGGGAGGGGCCCCATAAAGGAGATGGGCGCCCAGGGACCCTATGAGGAGGCTCGACGCCTACAGTCTGGGGCCTAGGATGACAGACATCATGGGCAAGGCAGGTTGAGAGGCGTGTTTGCTGATGCTTTTCCATGACTTCACCTTATCCTGAGCACCAGGTCAGAGGGCTGTTCTGAGGGAGCTGGGGAACTCCTAGAAGTCTATACTTTCTCATAGGCACCCACTTTTCTTCCCATTAGGCAACTCACACCCCTAGGCTAAGGTGTCTTCAACACAAAGATTACCTCAAGGTTAATTATTTAATTCTACAAACAAGAAAAATAATGCAGTAAAGGGAAATGTGAATAATTTATGTGAGAAAACAGCTCTTGACTTTAAAAAGAGAAAATGGAAAACACCAAGTCTTTTACTTCAGCTATAAAAATGGTCCTTTTTTGATAAAAATGTGTATTTTGAAAAATAAATAAATAAAATGGTCTTTGTGGACTCTTGTGGCCAAGCAGAAAGGGCACCGGGCCAGGAGCAAAGCATTTACCTTCTGGCAATGGACCTGTCACACACCTGCTGGGTGACTGTGGGTGAGTTGTTTACTCTCTAGTCTTGTTAACTCCTCTGTAAAATGATGAAAGGATATTGAAGTTCTCCTCCAGATTTAAGTTTCTATTTGTGTTATAAGCTTTTTAATTAAAAATTGTACAATGCTAACGGCATCATTATTAGAATATCTAGAAAGTATTTCCCAACACTCACAAGAAAATGAAGTCACTGTAAGATCGTGTTTGTCATAATACATGTCAATTCACCTGTGCTCTCTTGAAAGCCATTGTCACTTTCCATCACTCCTTTAATCATGCACTGTATTCACTCTTTCTCCTCGTAACTTTTTCCTTCCACAAACAGCATTAAAGCTGCTTCTTACTAGAACCTTTTTAAAAGGGACAAAATATTTTCTCCAAAAAAATCCAACTAGGATCGACTATTTTGGGTAAAGCAATGACAAAACAAATTTTAAGATTCAGTTTTGAGCAACAGTTTCCACCCCCTCTGCACATAATCATATAGCCACCCTCATGCATTTTATTTTCCTTTTCATAGGTCCCCATGACCTCAGGCCCTAGTCCGCTAAGTAATTTTCCTCCCATCAAGCCCATTTCTACCAATGCTGCATGCACAGCACTATACACTTTTTTTTTTCTGAAACACTGCTTCCACCCTTCACCATCTGTATTTATGCAGAATAAAGTCCAATATCTTGATGAACCCTCAGAACTTTCTTTCCGCACTGGTCTGTGTCTCTCTGAGCAACTTTAGCCACCTGCACTCCCTTACACAGCCTGTTTCAGCCTGTCAGAAGATTCCCTGTTCTAGGCACATTCCAGACCCTCTTCACTTGAAACATCTCCCCCACCGCCCCCCACCGCGTTCACTCTGTCAATCAAACCCCAGTCATCTTTCCAAACTCAGCGGAGACTCCCACTCCCCTCTGTATAGGAGCTTTCCCTGAACTCTGCATCTTGAAGGGTGCTATCTCTGCTTTGTAAGGTCCACAGCCTGAAGCGGCAAAAGAAATGACCAAATTAGACTCAGAGATATTTCCCAATGGGGCTTGGATTTCCTTAGCAGGGTGAGTCCATTTTTAGTCGGCATGAGCGTAAGGTCTGCCTAAAATATGGTCAGATGAGACAGAAGTCAGAGTACAAAAGGAGGTCCCTGCCCAGTCTCCACGGTACAGGGCTGGGGAAGCCCGGGGCGAGCCGGCTTCCTGGGAGTTGGAGAACGTAAGGAAGGGGCAGAAGCTGTGGGGCCTGGGATTGGAGGCAGGAATTCAGATTGCACCAGTGGAGGCTGCTGTGGGTGCCTTCACCTTCACTCACCAAGTGTGGTCATCTGGGTCCCAACTATTGTGGCTTTCTACCTTCTACCACCTCCACCCTCCAAAAAATCTTTTTAGAGTAATTAGAAGAGGTTTGGTGAAAGTTGAATTCCCTAAGGCCCTAGAGGTATGACTACTTGGGTTTTTTCCCTCCAGGGTACAACATAATTTACTCTTAATCCTTATTCCAATAGGCCAAAGGGAACTTTGTGATAACCTGCAAGTGGTTGTTTGGCTGTGGCCTGATACCCACAGCATTCAGGTGACTTGCCTGGGTGATAATGAAAATGATAATATAATTAACACATTACAGAGCTCTTACCATGTGGTAGACACTGTTGTAAGTATTGTCACTCATTCATGTTTTTAATGCTCATAACATTTCAATACAATGGTTACCATTATCATTCCAGTTATATAATTGAGAAAACTTTTAGTGTCAAAAGGTTAGCTGCTTTGCCCCAAGTCACACAGCTACTAAGTGTCAGAGTACAGCCCAATAACTAAGGTTTTCATTTTGTTTTGTTTCAATTTAGAGGAAGAGCCTTCGCCAAACCTTTTCTACCATGAAGCCAGGGGAGAGAAACTCACATATTTGTAGGAGACAGAGTCTTCAACACTCCCCTGACTTTTCCTCTTACGGCATCCTCTGGGATCTTAGGGCCTCTCATTACCTGAAATGTGAAAATGGCATGTTTAATTATTCATTTTCCATCACCCCTAATGAGGGGATTAACTGTCTAGTGAAACAAAAGGAAATAGTCTGACCTACAGGCTGCATGGACGTGATAATCACTAAAACCTCAAGTCAGTTTAAGCAGACAAATGAAAGGATTTTACTCATCTGGATGCACAGGGGCCATCGGGGTCACTAATTAAAGTCACATAATGGAGCAATGACAATGAGAAAATAAACGTGCTAAAAATTATGTTTCCTTAATTATGTGCACAGGTGCTCTACAGGAGTTTCCAAAGCTCCTTAACTTACCTGATGTCTTACGGCTTTGAGCTTGGGTGGAGAAACGGTAACAGGGCTGTGGCTTGCCGGGAAGACAGAGGAGGAGAGTCTGTAGGCATGGGGCAGGAGTCAATTCTGTCTCAGGTATGGAAGAGCATGAGGAAAGTAGAGGCTAACTTAGAGATCTATTAGTCACAACCTCAAGAACAACTGGTTCATTTTTCATTACTTGGTTGATTGGTTTGACCAAACGTTACTGTGGGAATGATTCGTGAACTATTCTGCTACATGGCATGTAAACACAGCCTTCTAATCTAGACCTTTGCTATTAAAATGGTCATAAATAGCTGCGAATTACTACTGTTGTGCAACTCGTGACTTCATCATGGCTTCTGGCAGTGCAGATGGGAGCCACATTCCAGGCCCTGCTGCAGTGCCCATCTTTCCCGTAACATTTAATGAGCACAGGGTGATTGGTGCTGCACAGATGACAAAATGGCATCCTCCTTGCCCTGTTCTCTTCCAAGATAAGACATTTTTAAAAGGCCATAAAGCCTTGAAAGTCTCCTCACACAGATATTGCGTGACCTATAAATATGCATCTGCTCAAAATATGGCAAAATGCATCACTATTAATAACTCCAAAGAGTCATGGAGATTCAGACAGTCCAATTCCTCTGCCAAAAGTTCAGAATGTTTGCTTAGTGCTTTGATTTTTTTTTTAAAACTCTGTTCTTCGTTTGCTTCAGTACATTTTCTATTTAGATACTCCACCGAGTATGTGTCAAACTTTATCTGTGCCCTTACTTGGACATAAGAGAGCATACAAGACAGGAATGGAAGGCCTTTAACGTTATTGGGGTTTTAAAAATTGTGCTTGCTTCACAAATATTTTCCATTTCTCTCTACCATAGCAACCATTACCTTCACCATATATGCAAAAATGGCTAAAGGAAAAGTGAGGAAACTCTTCTAAATTACTTATACTGATAATTATATTGTATTATTACCTATTTCTTGAACAATAACTGTTTCTAGGCACGGTGCTCCTATACGTCATTGCTAAGCCTCAATGTTAAGTTAACAATCAATCCTATAAATTAGGTGTTATTACCATTTCACACACCAAGACTCAGCAATTAAGTAACTGGCCCATTGGACACACAAGCGACTCTCAGGACTGTAACTCAAACCCAAGGAAGGCTCTTTAGCTTGTGCCATATGAAACCACCAGTGGTAAATCATTCCTGACCAAAAATGGCAGTTTTATGGTTCAACCTAATAGCAAAATGTGTTGCCCTGGAAGGAAATCTAGACTCTCTTCCTGATGTTACAAAGACGCTTTGCAGACTGACACCATGTTGCAGGGAAAACTGTATAACACAGTACTGGGGTAGAGGGATAGGTGAATGGGAATGTAGTTTATTATCTTTGCAGCAATTATTGATATTATTACAAGTAAAGACATGATGTGAAACTGCAAAAAAGTAGCAAAGCCTGACAATATGTCTACATTTTTGGATATCTGAAATATATTTACATTTTTAATACACTTACTTTTTTGGATGCATTCTATCTGAAAGTTTCCACATGTAATCATGCTCACCAGACTTTTCTAAGGGTTGAAATGACTTCTAGTATTTAAAAGCTAATGATGTTAAGACATAATTTTGGTAGGCCATGTGTTTTAATGAACAGGTAGTTGATGAGTCTATAACATGGATGTATTAAAAGGATAATTTGGTAAAAGCAATTTAGTTTCTTGGGAACTACTTGGGAGTCAATAGATAGAAGCTATTGTTTAGGACAAATGATTTCTCTGAGTTCTCTCTTAGAAATAATGCATAATAAATTCAAATCTTCCCCCTCCTTTTTTTTTTTTGAGATGGAGTTTTGCTCTTGTTGCCCAGGCTGGAGTGCAATGGTGCCATCTCGGCTCACTGCAACCTCCGCCTCCTGGGTTCAAATGACACTCCTGCCTCAGCTTCCTGGGTAGCTGGGATTACAGGCATGCACCACCACGCCCAGCTAATTTTGTATTTTTAGTAGAGACGGGGTTTCTCCCTGTTAATCAGGCTGGCCTCAAGCTCCCAACCTCAACTGATCCGGCCATCTCAGCCTCCCAAAGTGCTGGGATTACAGGTGTGAGCCACCGTGCCCGGACCAAATCTTCCTTTTAATTCAGTTTTTTCCCTGTGATCCATATTATAGTTTTCCCCATATAATCTCCATATAGTCAAGAATGGGAAAGGGGGCTCATGATGATAATTGCATGTAATATAGAATGGCTACTGAACAGTGGATTGTTAAGTGCATAAAAATTGGGGAGACTTTGTGTTACAAGTTTTGGGGCAAGAGATAAACAATAGGAAAAGGCTCAGTCATTGAGTCTTAGAAAGAGATTTCAGGCACTGAAGGAAATTCATTTTACTGAAAAAGAAACGAACGAACAAGAAAGCCCAGTAAGTGACAGCTTCACTCACCGGTGGTATCACAGTGACTAACATTTAGTTCTCTTGACTCCTGGACCAGTGCTCTTGCCCACTCCCCAGCCCCACCTCAAACCATAGGTTGGTTCCAAGTAAATATGTCTTCTCCTTGAAACCATCTGGTATAGATAATAATAATAAAAGATGTGCCTAACAAGTAATTCTATTACAATATCAAGTATCCTAGGTGATATATTTAAGATGGAATGGAATAAACTAGATTCTTCGTATTTGAAACAAGATGATCAAATAACTTTTTTTTTTCTTTTTTTGAGATGGACCTCACTCTGTCGCCCAGGCTGGAGTGCAGTGGCACGATCTCGGCTCACTGCAACCTTCACCTCCCGGGTTCAAGTGATTCTCCTGCCTCGACCTCCTGAGTAGCTGGGACTATAAGGCATGCATCACCATGCCTGGCTAATTTTTTTTATTTTTAATAGACACAGTGTTCCACCATACTGGCCAGGCTGGTCTCGAACTCCTGATCTCAGATGATCTGCCCCCCTCGGCCTCCTAAAGTGCTGGGATGACAACCATAAGCCACCATGCCTGGCCAATCAAATAACTTTTAGTCAACTCTGAAAGGCTAAGTGAAGAAGACATAGACTTATTACCACAATCCAGTCTGATTGGTCTTTCTTAAGGCCAGAAAGTGTGAAAATATTTCTTTTCTATTCTCCTTTTTCTAGACTTTATATTTACCTCCTGTATGGAAGACATCAGATTTCAGATACTTAAGAGTACACTTGATTTGAGTTTCTGACTCAATATTTTGGATGGAAATCTGAACCAAAACAAAGTTAATGATAGCTTTACTGTATTACCTGTAAAACAAACAAAATAAGTGAAAGGGAGAAGAAGTGCTTTAAATGCAAGAATTCCTAATATCTTTTTTAGTATAAAGATAAGCACATATAAGGAAAAAGAAGACAAGAATATTCATTGATGGATGGATGGATGATTCAGTTGGTTTCTACATTAGCAATGACTCATGCTGTAAAATTGGAATGTTTAGAAAATAAATCCTACAACTGTACCAGAAAAGACAAGAACATAATATGATAGAGATCCAAGCATGCCAAAAACATCATTTTCTTTTCTTTCCGTATATGACTTTTGAGTGTTCTGAATACTACCCTTGTGTTTAATGATATAGAAAAAGGAAATAAAACGGTAATCACAGTCTGTCAGAAACTGTGTTCCTTTCTGAATGAAAATAAATTCTTCTAAAACAGTATTTATGAATAGTTCTAGATTCAAGAATTTCTATTAATATTTCCACATTGGTCTTAAATAGAATCTGTGAGAATGGTCCTTTTTCCAAGTATGTAAACATTGCTCAGTGTAGCCGCTTGGAGCCACTGAGTTTATACACCTGTACCTGCATTGATGCAAATGTGCTCTCTGCCTTGTGTCTTCATTGGAAAGTCAGCTTTATGACTGGCATGGAATGGATTGGAGCCTGAGAAACTGTGGGCTGATGCTGGAGGTGCCCAGATGGAATGGGAGGCAGGTCTGAACTAGAAAGTCCTTTTCAATTGCTGATAGTGGCTTCTTTAATCAACACTTTATGAATATGACTGGGCCACCTCTCAGTCTTTTTTTCCTGGACTAAGGAAAAGCTAATAGTAATTTCCTGTCTTCCTCATGCTCTTCAGTTTTAGGAGATCTCACAGAAGTACAAAGGCACATGGAAGTGCAGAGGAGTGGCAAAAGGGAAAAGGAAGGTTTTTGAGGGGGTCTTATCTGAATATTAGGCCCAGAAGTTCTCAAACTATTCATTCTGAGAGAGGGAGAAGGAATATCCATTAAAATTATATGCAGAACATGTATTCATTCAAATGGATGCTGTCACTGCTAGTGTGAGAGCAGTGAGTATAAAACCACAGTGGAGACGATCCCCGCTTTCAAGGCATTTACAATGGACAGAAGAGCTTATGTAGTATGTGGTGTGCGGAGTGTGGCAGGAAGGAAAAGCTTTATGTGTGATGGTAAGTAGCCCTCAAAAAGGGGATAGTAAGTGATCTGCTACTGAGGTAATAGCTAGTGTTCCAGTGCTCCTCCTGAAATAGATTACAACTGATGCCCAAAATGGTATCGTGAATTGTTATCCCTTACTGTCTCATGTGGCCTTCTCACTGCTGTGCTCTTCTAAAATGTTACTGGAAAAGTCAGCAAACTCAGTATTTGACAGTGTGAAAGTTTTTCAGATCCCATTCTTTCTTGATAGGAGCGAGAAGGGCCAAACTGAAGCACCTGGTTCCCAGGGGAGAAGGGGACGGGAAAGTCCATTGGTCAGAGATGATTGGTGGCTGGGAATCGAATCTCACTCAAATTAACTCAAATTAAAAACAGGAGTTAACTGTAAAGATTAAGCCAACAATTTTGCACACATCCACAAGCAGGAAACAAAGTCCAGCTAGACTTCATAGCCACCAAAGCTGGGAAAGAGAGAGACTGAAACTCAAGTTGATTGGTCTCTAGTCTCCCACTCTTTCTTTCTCTCTTTTGTTTTTTGACTCTCTCTCTTGAGTCTCTTTGCTTTTAAAAAAATATTATGGCCAGGCGCGGTGGCTCACGCCTGTAATCCCAGCGCTTTGGGAGGCGGAGGCGGGCGGATCACGAGGTCAGGAGATCAAGACCATCCTGGCTTACACAATGAAACCCCATCTCTACTAAAAATAGAAAAAATTAGCCAGGCGTGGTGGCGGGCGCCTGTAGTCCCAGCTACTCGGGAGGCTGAGGCAGGAGAATGGGGTGAACCCGGAAGGCGGAGCTTGCAGTGAGCCCAGATTGTGCCACTGCACTCCAGCTCGGGTGACAGACTCCACCTCAAAACATAAATAAAATAAATAAATAAATAAATAAATAAATAAATAAATAATATTGTTATTAATTCCCTGTGAGTGTTGCATACTCTTTGCTTTTTAAAAGCATGTCTGATTTCCTTTGTTCATAGACTTTGGCTTTGTCTATTTATAATCTTGCTCTTAAGTAGCTTTAGTTGTCCTTGACTTTGGCTTGCACTGGCACCAACCTCAGCCCTCGCTGGTTGGGAGCTCTCAGCTGCAGTCCACAGTCACTGACCGTAGTTTCTGTAACCCGGCTCAGAATCGTAAGAGAGAGTCTGATTGTTGTGGTCCACGAGTCTACCCCTGGTCTCACTGGAGTGGGGCAAGGCAGACATGGAGTGGGGATAGGGCCACTTAAGCCTGTCCTTTCCAGCAGCGACTGTGAATAGCAGGAATTCTCTGAGATGGGAGCTGGGGAGGCAGCATAAATGCCCCAAACCATGTTAACTACTACCCAAAAGCAAATGCCTCCTTTTCACAGACTGGCATGTGGCTAGCCTTACTTGGAAATGGTAAGACCTTATTTGCTATGGCATAAAACCAAGAATAGTCTTTGGAGCATGGATAACAATTTGGAGCATGGGTAACAATTTGGTTTCTGGTTCTTCTTCTACAAATTGCACAGAAAATAAACTGCTGCTGTAATGGTGGCGCAGCCATCACAGGGAATCTTTGGGTGAACTGAGGAGACAGTGCTGGGGACTAAGGTACTTTTCATTCATTCATCTGATTAACTGTAGCAAGCACCTACTCTGTGCCTTGTGCTAGAAGAGCAGAAGAGTCATATAGCCTCCAAAAGTGTACTGTGCCAACTGCTCTTTGCAGTTTGTGTTTGTTGGCTCTTCACTGAACCACAGTTTAGATTTCACCACTGAGAAGTTCCCAAAATACTCTTGGAATCCATTGTACATAAAAATTTCTAAAAGCAGAGTATTAACAAATTTAGATACACAAACAATGATAATTTCTGGCTCTGAAAACTAAGTTCAGTCCAGTGCCTGCAAACAAAAACTAAGCAGAAGGACTAAAATAAACAAAATATTATCAGCCCTGCCTTCCCTTCTTCCCTTAGGCGTGGCTTTAATGTGGGCTTCCAGTCATGAGGAAACTCCCTATGTTTGCTCTAGGGAGATGTTTATGTGTGTTTTGATTCTTTAAAATCTAGGGATAAAGAGCTGTAAGAAAAAGGAAGAGGGTGCTCATTTAAGAAGTTGTAATTAAATGTGTGTTTTGAGGGATGTATTTTCTACAGGTACATTTATCTTTATAGACATATGAGTTATTTTAGGTATTTCTGGTTGATACAGATAGAGGATCAAATTAGGCCTCAGGAGACTTCAGTTCAAGTCCTGACTCTGCCAATATAAATGTAAATGTGGGTGAATCCCTTGCTCTCCATGATCCTCTTCTTCTTTGCTTTTTTGCCTAATTTATCAAGTTATTAAGGGAATCAACTGAGGGGCTAAATGTTAGGGCTTTTCGAAAATTGCAAAATATCATTTAGTAAGTGTTTGAATTCGACTGGGTATATTTAGTACTTAATTTAAAAAATCAATATTGCTGCCTGATCTTGCTACTAAAGCAATCTTATACAGTCTTACATATCTACTTTTGGTAATTATTTAATCAAATTCCATCTCAAATATATTTTAAACCAGCAGAGTTAACTTACACAGTGGCACTATTCCAAGTTTGTTTTCTAATATATGTAATAGAAGCTCATTAAAGCACTCATTAAAAATGCAAACACATCTCCAAAGCAGATAATTATTAAACAAAGCAAGTAATATCTGTAACATCCTTTTAACAAAAAGTCTCCTTTTAAATATTGGTTTCTCTTAAAGCAATGGATAGATTTTGCAAGTGAATCCAATCCACAGGCTTGCTAAGCCCAGATTATGTTTATGAAAGGTATTGTGTTAGGTGCTGTAGAGTGACAAGATACAAGAAAACTGCCTCTGCCCTCAATGTGCTTAAGAGGACAGGATACAGGGGAAGCTAAATATAGGTGAATTAATTTATGTGAACAGCTGTACACATTACATTACTATTATATCTATCTATATATAATATATAATGTGTATTATATATAAAGAAGATAAATAATCCTTTAGTCCTAAGATAAAGCCGCATCAGTTTTAAAGATGAACAATTATTCAAATCAAAGTTTATCTAATTAGCTCAAATAACATTTATATTATCAGAGCATGTTTAGCTAATGTGTAATATAAGATACAGATAATCTCTAAATAGCAATGACACTAAAATATTCCTAAAAAATCTAAAAGTATGATTAACTATGGGATATGATACTGTACAGAAATGGGTTTTCCATGGGGCTGAAACACTGAAGCACAGACGTAGTGCTCAGGAATGCTTAGACAATGACTCTCCTCGCTCTTCTCCCCGAGATGAGGATGTGGTCTTCTGATATAAAACTTGGTTCAGAAACAAGGAGACCTCAATTATTGTAAGCATTTTCTTAAACTGAGTCATTAAATATAGAGAGTGTTTACATTAATGCTTCTCTGGCTAGGAATGTAAACACTAAATATAAAGTACCTGAGACAGAGTAAAAAAAACCAAGCTTCTCAGATCTGTCTGACCCACAAATGAGCCACAAATTGGAGTTACCAGAAAAGGAATTTATAATACTTATGATTAACATGAAAAATAAATAGTGAAATGATGAATAAAAGGAGAATTTCACTAGAAGGTTGGAATCTGTGAAAAAATCACATGTATATTTTAGAACTCTAAACACTGAAAAAATATTTGAAATTAGGAATTCAAATGGATAAGTTTACAGCAGATGACACACAGCATAATTAGTGAATAATGGGCTGGATCAGTGAGCTGGAACCCAGATAAATAGAAAGTATCTACTCCTGAAGCAGGAAGAGAAAAAAGAATGGAAACAATGGCAAGAACAAGACACACATGAAACTTTTCACATGTATATAATTGGAGTTCCAAAAAGGAGAGAGAGAATAGAGGAGAAGCAATATTCAAAGAGATAATGGATAAGAATATCTATGTATTGATGTAAGAACAAGGAGCAAGATAAACAAAGAAAACTGTAGCTAACCACATCATAGACAAACTGTTGAAAACCAAAGATAAAGAGAAAAATCATAAAAGCAGCCAGAAGAAAAAGGAGAAATTAGCTTCAAAGAAGCAACAATAAGATTCACAGTTGATTTATCAACATAAATTATAGATGCGAGAAGACAATATTGTCAACATTAAGAGCTTAAAGAAAATAATTGCCAGCCTAGAATTATATCTTGCAATCATATCCTTCAAATATGAAAGTAGAATAAAGATGTTTTCAGGAAAACTAAAGGATGTTCTTCAGGCAGAAGGAAAATAATCTCAGCCTAGGCAACAAAGCAAGACCTTGTCTCTACAAAAAAAAAAAAAAAAAAGTGGGCACAGTGGCACACACCGGTAGTCCTAGCTACTCAGGAAGCTGAGGTGGGAGGATTGCTTGAGCCCAGGAAGTTGAGGCCACAGTGAGCCATGATCATGCCACTCCATTCCAGCTTGTGTGACAAAGCGTGAGACACCTGCCTCAAAAAAAGAAAAAAAAAAAAAAAGAGAGAGAGAGAAAGAAAAGAGAATCCCAGACAGAAAAACATGGAAATGAAGGAAGGAATAAAAAACATTGGTGAGGGTAAACATGGATATTTGTAAGTCACTATTGATTATAAAAGTAATTATAATGTCCTTTGTAGTATAAAATATATGTAGAACTAAGATGTGTGGCAAAAAGAACAAAATCAGGAGGGATAAATCATTTAAAAGGTCTAAGGGTCTAATAGTATCAGAGGAGTGGCAAAAATAATTTGTATAATTCTGTAATAAATCAAGGATATATATTGCAATCTCTAGGATAGTTACTATTAGAATTAAAGAAGTAAAACTTGCAAGTTTTTAGAATGAAATCCTTGAATAATTAAAAAAATAGAGGAAAGAGAGGGCAAAAAAAAGAACATAAAATGACAACAAAAGGAATATAAAAGAAAAGAGCTCAATAGAAAATGAAAAATAAGATGGTAGCTATAAGCCCAATGATGTCAGTGATTACATTGAATGTAAATAAGCTAAATTTGAAGTAAAATACTGTCAGATTAGATAAAAAACAAACCCAAATCTTCAAATCTAATAAAAAGAAATGTTTAATGTGAAAGGAAAGCCAAATATACCATGCAAACACAAACCTGCCCCTGCTCCTAAAGCTGTCTAGCTATACTAATATCAGACAATGTGAACTGTAAGGCAAGAAACATTATTAGAGATAAAGTGAGACAGTTCATAATTCTAAACAAATAAGTCCAATAGGAAATGAGTACAATCTTAAATCTCTGTGCACCTAATAATATAGCTTCAAAATAAACTAAACAAAAATGGACAGAACAATGAGAAAAAAATGTACAAATCAGCACTCACAGTGGGAGGCATTAGTGCATCTCTTTCAAACACGTAGCAGAAAAAGTGAAAAATAAAAAAATCGGTAAGAATATAGAAGATATAAACAGCACAGTTAACATATGTAAGCTAATGTCATGTATGCAAAATGGTACCTAATGACCACTTCATTCATATTCACTTCAAGTATACAAAGAACATAAGAACATTTATTACAATCAATATATCATAACAAGAAAAAAGTCTCAACAATTTCAAAATATTGACATCTTTCAGAATGTCTTCTCTGACCACAATGGAAATTAAGCTAAAGATCAATAACAACAATAGGAAAAACCCAAGTGCTCAAAATTAAACAATATACTCTAAATAATCCATGGGATAAAGAAAAAAAACAGAAATTAGTTTTTAAACTTAAATAATAAAAATCACATTTGAAAAATCATGTGAAAAAACTAAAATGGTGCTTAGAAGGAAATATATAGTCTTATATTCCATATTAGAAAGGGAAAAGCCTGAAAATCAATGATTTAAGTGTTAATTTCAAGAAAGTAGAGAGAGAGCAGGAATCAAACTTACAAAAAGAAATGATAAAGATAAAAGCAAAAACCAAGGAAATAAAAATCAAACATATAAGAAAGACAATAAAGCCAAAGTCAGTTGTTTAAAAACATCAAAATCTAAAGAAGACTGATCAAAAGAAAAAAAAATAGAGAAAACAAATTTGCAACAACAGCAATGAAAAAGGAGATATCACTATAGATCATACAAGCATCAAAAGGACAATAAAAGGAAACAAAACAAATTTATGCTGATAAATTTGACAATTCGGATGAAATAGACAAACTCTTTGAAAATACAATTTACCAAGACTGACAGGAGAAGAGATGAAAATATCAATAATTTAAGATGTATTTTTTTTAAAATTAAGCCCATTATTTTCAAAAAGAAAAGCCTGGGCTCAGATAGTTTATCAGTGAATTCTTCCAAACACTTAAGGAAAAATTAACAGCTGTCTTGTATAATTCTTCCAGAACACAGAAAGAGAAGGTGAGCTTTCCAGACTTAAAAAAAATAGTAATAGCATAAACTTGATTTTTAAACCCTGACAAGGATTGTGAGAAAGAAAATTGCAAGCCCATCTTTCTCATAAACATTACTTAAAAATTCTTAACAAAATATTAGGAAGCCAAATCCATTGATACAGTAAATAGAGTGCAAGTTTAGTCCAAGTGTGCAAGTGTGGCTTACCATTCAAAAATCATAAACATAATTCACCACATTAACAGAAAAAGGAGTAAAATCATACAATCATCTCAAATGCAGAAAAAGCATTTGATAAATTCAACATCCATTTGTGATGAAAACACGTGATCAATTAAGAACAGAACTTTCTTAATCTCATAAAGAATATCTACAAAATATCCACAGCAAACATCATTCTCAATGGTAGTATGTTGAAAACTTGCCCCTAAGATTGGAACTGGGTCAAGAATGACCGCTGTCATCATTTCAGTCTAACATTGTAGAAGGAGGTCTAGCCAATGCAAAAGGTCAGAGAAAGAAATAAATGTCATGGAGATTGGAAAGCAAGAAATAAGATTGTCATTTCCAGACAATAAGATCATGCACATTCAAAATATCTAGAGAATCTAAGGACAAATTCTTAGAATTAATAAGAGAATATAGGAAGGGAACCGGATACACAGTCAACATATAAAAACTAGTTGCATTTGTATATATTGGCAATAAACAAATAGAAAATAAAACATATTTACAATAGCATCAAAAAACTCAAACACCTAGAAATAAATCTTATTAAAGATGTGCAAGATCTCTAACTGAAAACGAACATATTATTGAGAAAAATTAAAGGAGAGCTAAATAAATGGAAGTATATGCATCATTATAATTGGAAGACTCAATATGGTAAAGATGTTAGTTCTCTCCAAATTAATACATTCACCCATGCAATTTTGGTCAAAATCTAAGCTACAGGTTCTTCTTTTTCCAGAAATTGACAAGTTTTCCTAAAATTCATATCAAATGTAAAAGTTGGAAATCACCAAGTTATTCTTGAAGAATAAATATAGAGGACTTACACTGTGAGATATCAGAAACTATTATTATAAAGTTATGACAATCAAAACTGTGTGGTACTGGTGCAAGAAGAGATAACTGTCCAATGAAACACAACAGGGAATCCAGAAGCAGATCTGCACATATATGGTGGCATGATTTATGATAAAGGTGATCCTGCAATACAGTAGGGAAAAGGATAATCTTTTAGATAAATTGTGCTGTGTCAATTCAACATTCAAGTGGAAAAAAAGGTATTCTAATGTTTATTTCACATTACACACAAGAGTCAATACCAGATGGATTGCAGAAATAATTGAAAGATGAAACAATAAAACTTCTAGAGTAGAACATCTTCATGACCTTGGAGTCAGCAATCCTTTGTTAAATAGAAAATAAGCAAATGCAAAAGCATTAATCATAAAAGGAAAAAATGTGATAAACTTGGCTACATTAAAACTAAAAACTTCTGTTCCCCCAAATTGAGTGAAAAGGCAACCCACAAGGTGAGAGAAAAATATTAACATATATTAATTTATATCCAATGCAAACACACATATATATGATTAAAAAACACAAATCTAGAATGTATAAAGAACACCTGCAAGTCAATAAGAAAAAGTTGAACAACTCAACAGCATAATGGGCAAAAGTCTCATAAAAGAGATGTGTAAATAAACATACAGAAAATTGTTTATTAATTCTCAGGGAAATGCAAATTAAAACCATAATAAAATAACACTTGCTATCCACAAAAATGGCTAAGATGAAAAAGATGGAAAATAATAAGTGTTGACAAGGACGTGAAGGAATAAGAATTATCATATACCACTTGTGGGATAATAAATTGGTACAACCACTTTGGAGAAGTGGGAGTTACTACTAGAGTTGAACATATGCATAACCTGTAACCCATCAAACAGATTTCAAGGCATACACCTACTAGAAATGTATGCACATGTTCACCAAAAGAATTAGAATGGGGGGGAATTTGGGGGAACAGAATGTTCATGGCAACAGTACTTGTTAGTAGACAAAAATTGGAACAACCATTTGTTGGATGGTTGGAACAAATGGTTGTTCCAATTTTTGGAACAATGTTCCAAATATTCCAATGTTGTTCCAACAAACCGGCCCATGAACAACAAAATAATTAAACCAATTGTGATATAGCCACAGAATTTGGGCTATATCAGTAGCAGTAAGAATGATTTACAACTACATACAAAAGTATGGATGAATCTCTCCAACATAAAGATGAGCAGTAGAAACCAGACACAAAAAAGCATATATTCCATTTATACAAAGTATAAAAACAGGTGAGCTAATCTATGTTGTTAGATGTCAGCAGAGTGGTTACCATTGGGAAATCAGTGACTAGAAGGGAACAGAGGGAATTTTTGGAGAGCTGGTAATGTCCTGTTTCTTGATTTGGGTGATGGTTACAAGGGTGTGGTTGCCTTTACTCTGGTACTCCGGTTCTATGCATGGTACATGATTCTTGCCTCATGATTGTCTTTGCTGGAATTTTGCATTCCATCAGAAGGATTGGACAGAACTTAACTTCTGCTTATGCAATTGTTTAGTTCACATTCGATATACATATTTATATTGATTTTATTGAGGCTCTGCAAAATGCCTGCATCTCATGACATTCTTCTGCGCACTGGCTTTTTTCTCCACGTGGCTCCTCAGCTGTCTGATAATGTCTTTCTTATATGAGTTCTCTGTTCGTTGTCCATTTGCCTCTCTTGTGTGTGATCACCATTCTACCATATTTATGATGTATTGTCTTTGCATTCTCTGTTATTGGGCTGATAAAGGAATAGGGAGAGATCATCTTTAATAGAAAGGGCAATTTTCTGATTTGAGCAGAATCATGAGGCCATGGTATTTCCTGTATATTAAGACTTCAGGCCCACCACTGTGGCTCATGCTTGTAAGCCGAGGTGGGTGGATCACTTGAGGTCAGGGGTTTGAGACCAGCCTGGCCAACATGGTGAAACCCTGTCTCTGCTGAAAATACAAAAATCAGCTGGGCATGGTGTGTGTGCCTGTAATCCCAGCTACTCGGGAGGTTGAGGCAGGAGAATCACTTGAACCCGGGAGGCAGAGGTTGCAGTGAGCCAAGATCATGCCACTGCACTCCAGCCTGGGTGACACAGCAAGACTCTGTCTCAAAAAAAGAGAGAGACTTCACTGATTAACTGCTTCATGCCTTCTGCCTGGGGATGACAGTGTCTTATCCAGCCCATCTAAATATTTGGTCTTATTGGCAAACGTATCTCTCTTGTGACGATGGATGTGTCATGCACAATAGCTTGATACCACTAAACATTCAAGTCATCAAATGAACTACTCTTCTTTATTATTTCACACTCACCAAACATATTTATGATTATAAACTTCGCTTCCCAAAGCTCTCTTGCAGCCAGAGAATAAATGCCAGATAGGTAGGTATGTTTTTTGGTGTGTGTATATATATATATATATATGTATATATATATATATTTTTTTTTTGAGATGGAGTTTTGCTCTGTCACCCAGGCTGGAGTTCAGTGGCGTGATCTCAGCTCACTGCAAGCCCCGCCACCCGGGTTCATGCCATTCTTCTGCCTCAGCCTCCCAAGTAGCTGGGACTACAGGTGCCCGTCACCACGCCCTGTTCATTTTTTGTTTTCATATTTTTAGTAGACATCGGTTTCACCGTGTTAGCCAGGATGGTCTCGATCTCCTGACCTCATGATCCGCCTGCCTTGGCCTCCCAAAGTGCTGGGATTACAGGCGTGAGCCACCACGCCTGGCCTTTTGGTTTATATTTTAAGTCCCTCTCCATGTGTAAAATTAGCCCTGGGACACCAAAAATATCAAGTTTCTGGACCTGTCAAGCTGGGCTAAGTCAATGTTATAAAGACGGCCCTGTCTGAAGACCCTATTGCCTATCTTGCACCCAGGTACCCCTACAAACAAACATATTAATGTTCACTGCGGCAATGCATATTCTGTTTCTAAAAATACAGCCAAGGAGCCAAGGTTCTCAGAGCCTTCCCAGGAAAGGAAATTGAGACAAAAGGAATTTAGACGTCCAGTAGTTCTAATAAATATTGAGTGAATGGAAAATTTTACTTTGAGATAAATATGAACAATCGTCATGTTAAGCATGTTTTCTATCATCTGGCTGTTTCCATGAAGTAGGAAACGTCTGTGAGCAGACTCATCCTTCAGCAACTTGTTCAGATTTGCACCTGACCTCTTCTATACAACAGCTGCCAAGGAAACCTACATTGATTTCCTACCACGTATTTTTATCACAATGCAAGAGGCAAGTAGCAGCATGTCAAAACTGCTCTCTGGAGAAAGTGATTATTATTATTTTTTATTTATTTTGCTTTCCATGTAGTTCAGAACCCCTTTGGGTACTCTCCAGTGTGTTTTGAGATTGCTGACCCTCACTCTCTACTAAAGGTCACTGAGGTTGCTCCCCACAACATGCCACCTTCGAGTCCCCAGGGGTTTTGAGAAGCCTAGGCATGCAGACCAGTGGACTCATTCCAGTCTGCAGCAGCTGAGAGAGAGCACCATGGAGAGTAAGGCAGAGCTGAGCGAAATGAGGACCTGCTGGACTCTGGTACAGCCAGGCTCGGGGGAGCCACATAATTAGTACAAACATCATTGTGTTGAGACACCTCTCCAGCTCTGTTTATTTTGCACATAAACCCAGCCATTAGGTTCAACAAACATTTGTTAAACATCTGTGCTGCGTCAGACCACATCCAAGGCACAAGGGCAATAAGGCAAGTACTCTTTTACAGCTTTATAGTTCACCAAAGCACTTTTTACATGTTTCATCTCAGTCAACTTTGTGAAATTAAACAGTGCACATATTAGTACTGCGTTTCCATCTTACAAATGGGGAAGCTGAGAATCCAAAAGGTTGAGTCATTTACCTAGGGTTATATAGTTAATAAATGGATGTTCTGGAACAAAATCCAGGGATTTGATTCTTTATTCAATACTCTATTTGGCATTTAATTAGAAGGTGTTTCAGTTCCTTGGTATGTGCAGGAGAGAGACACTACTTTCCTTGCTTATAATTCTTTATCGTGAGTGCCACAGATAAGATGACCGATAGGGATTCATGTTAGTACCGCTTAATTCTAAGAGAAAATTTTCATCTCTGACCGTTTAATGGTTTTCCCCAGATTATATTTTTATTTGCATACAATTTACTTTGTTGAATCAGATACTTTTCCAACAAAATGAGTAAGATCTAAAATTCTGAATTGGAATATTTGGAATTTTTGAATGCCCAAAGTATATATTTTCTGTTGCAAATACTTTGGCTCATGGTTTTATCCAATTTGGAATTGAATTCTATACCACCTTATATCCTATAATTATTTCTAATAATACTACAAATTCCTAGAGGAGAGCAACCATATCACGGCTCTGGGAGTGTAGCCAGGACTAACAATATTTGCTGAATGGAATTTAAATTATGGCTGACCTTGCTACTCCCTAAATGGGAAGCATTAGAACTCATTGTTAAGCATCAATCCAGATTTCTCACAGAAATCTGCTTCTACCACTAATATTGGGCAGGTTATATAAACCAACAAAGCCCCATGGCCCTCATTAGAAAATGGGGATGATAATGCCCATCTCTGAAGCCCTTTATAAGAATTAAATGAGAAGCCTGGTATATGGTGAGAATATAATAAGTGGTAGGTCTTATTATCAAGACCACTTTCTTGGGTCTTTCGAGAGGTCCTTCTATCTTCTCCTATATTAATGTGATGTTTCTTTTCACTGTCACAAACTGAAAGGTCAGAGTTCCAGAGCAAATTACCCATGGAGCAGCCACCGCAGAGGGCCTTGTGTTTGCTGAAAATAATTGAATAAGTATTTGCAATAGTGCTGACTGTATAATGGAGAGAGCTGATTCTTTTCTCTCTCAATTTTATTTTGTTTAGTGTTAACGTTGGTTGGTGAATAATGGCTGCTTCAAATTAGATATTACTTTGAATAATTAGATTCCCTTTATAAAGCTATGATAAATTAGTTACTGCTACAGGAAATCAAATTTTTTAAAGGGCATAAAATAGGACTCTGAATGCTTCATATAGTTCTCTAAACTGGGTTTGTTAAATATTATCCATATTTATCAGAGAGGCAAAATTAACCCCAGTTTTGAGGGATATAATAGTGTTTAAGAATTCAATCAGATGACCTCTTCAGGCTAACAATGAGCAAAATAAAAACTAGAGCACCTGCCGTTTATGACCAAAATCTCAAGAGATAACTATAATGCTAGATGCATAGTTTTGACACACTGAGTTTTTTAAAGCAAATTTTCATCTGCTTATTTTATTCCTAAAGCTGAGAATGTTAAAGTATTTAAAAAGAGGTTTGCTTGTTTCTCTCATTATATAATTATGACAAAGAAAAAAGATCATCCTTTTGCAAACTTCTCAGGTTCCTCACTTCAATGGATTTATTCTTTGAGCAGAAATTGTAACTTTCCAGTGAGATTGTAAATGGCATTCATTCTTTGATTCTTTTTCCTGTAACTTCTTTTTTTTTTTTTTTTTTTTTTTTTTTTTTTACCATAAGCACATAGTACAGTACTTTAAGAATTGGGAAAAATCTTTTTAGTTGTTATTTTTATTTTTATTTCTCATTGAAAAACAAAAAGCAGTGTGGGCAGGGGACCATGCCACCTTCACCAAGGCTGGACTAAGAATGTGCCATCGGGGAGGACTCATAGCTATTGCGAGTTGATCACACCCAAGGTTGTTGAACCCTAAACGCTGAGAATATGGACAATTGGGCAATAAGAAATATTTAAATGTCTATTATGTGCCTAATTTTAGTCAGACTTGTATGGCTATTGCAGCATTTATGCATGGCTATAATTCTCAGACTAAAGAATAGCGCCTAGCACACAGTGGGTGCTCAGTAAATATTCGCCAAATAAACAATGCAGAGCTAAAGCAGGACAGCAATTATCATGCCTCAAACAGGGGAGGTCTGAGTCACTTCCTGCCTGAGAAGCCAGAAGAGGGTTTTTCTCTCTGAAAGTACAGTAGTTGATTCTGAAGTAGGAACCAAATTAAGCAGAAACATTGATGCACATGACTTTAAAAACTATTAAGTTTTCATTGTACTTTTTCTTCTCACAAAGGACTCTAGAATAATAGGATGTACAGATAAGGAAAGAGAAGAAATATGTTAAAAGAAACACTGTTATGGCACAGGTACATAATTTTTCATTTGATTATCTATGCATACCATATAATTAACATACATATATTTTTTTTTTTTTACAAAAACTGGAACCATACCATTTTGTAATTTTTTTGCTTTGTCACCAGATAGTCCCCTGCCACATTATTTCAGTAAGAATGTATATCATACCAGATGGATGTACACGAATTTATTTGCCCACATCCCTGTTGCACATTAAGAAAATACTGCAATGAACATGTGATACCCATCACAATAGAATACTTAATAGATTAAAGTGACCTCTCAACTATAAAGAACTTGCCTTAAGTTACTTTTCCTGAAGTAGCAATGGGACTGACGTCATTCACTGGAGAGAAAAGAGGAGTCTGTGTCTGCCCAGGGCAGTGCTAACTGAGAGGTGAAGAAACAAAACCCAGGGTTCCCGGGACTTGGGCAACAGAGGACACATTGTTATCAGAAAATCAAGTGAATTTTTTGAAGCTGAAAGGAACTTTAGAAATAGTCAATTGTTACATCCTCAATTAACTCTTGAGGTTCCTGGAGAGGTTAAATGGGTTTTTTGTTTCGTGTTTTGAGACGGAGTCTTGCTCTGTCACCCAGGCTGGAGTGCAATAATGTGATCTCCGCTCACTGCAACCTCTGTCTCCCAGGTTCAAGCGATTCTCGTGCCTCAGCCTCCTGAGTAACTGGGATTATAGGTGTGTGCTGCCATGCCTGGCTAATTTTTGTAACTTTAGTAGAGACGGGGATTTGCCAGAAGAGATGTTGGCCAGGCTGGTCTCCCAACTCCTGACCTCAAGTGATTCACTAGCCTCGGCCTCCCAAAGTGCTGGGATTATAGGCATGAGCCACCGATCCCAGCCTAAATGTTTTCTGCTGAAGCTAAATTTTATATCACCTCTTAAATCTCCTCACCTTGTAATTTTGGTAGGTTTCTGCAATCACACAGAGTTTTAATACTTTCATAATTCAAGACTCTGGGTAAGTGGAACTTTGGTCCCCACAACCACATTCTAAGTTAAAGTGCAGCTAACCTATGCAGGTCTTTCAACAGCGTGATCCTAACAGATTCTGTGCAACCCTTAGCTAAAAATCCCAGTCCAAACCTAGAAAACATGCTAAGTGAAAGAAGCCAGACACAAAAAAACACATATTGAATGATTCCATTTATATAAAATGTCCAGAATAGGCAAATCCATAGAAACAGAAAGTACATTAGTGGTTGCCAGGGGCTGAGAGAAAGGGAAATAGGAGTAACTGCTTAATGGGCATAGGACTTCTTTTTGGGGTGATGAAAATACAGACAGTCTCTGACTTATGATGGTTCAGTTTGCCTTAGGATTTTCAACTTTACAATGGTGCAAAAGTGATACACATTCAGTAGAAACCATACTTCAAGTACCCATACAATCATTCTGTTTTTCACTTTCAGTATAGTATTCAATGAATTGCATGAGCAATTCAACACTTTTTAAAATATAATATAGACTTTGTGTTAGACGATTTTGCTCAACTGTAGGCTAGTGTAAGTGTTCTGTGCACATTTAAGGCAGGTTAGGCTAAACTATGATGTTCAGTAGATTTGGTGTAATAAATGCACTTTTAACTCATTTATTGAGTTTTTTTTGGAATGTAATCCCATTGTAAATTGAGGAGCATCTGTATTCTATAATTAAGATAGTGGTGATGGTTGCACAGTATTGTGAATATATTAAACAATCACTGAACTGCGCACTTTAAAATGGTTACAATGGTGAATTTTATGTCATGTGGATTTTATCTCAAGTGAATTAAAAAACAAAAAACTGTCCAGCCTATGTCAATGAAGATAAGAGACAGACCAACCAGATGAGTGAGTGGAGACTGCTTAAAGAGTAGCCCCATTGTGAGCTCTTCCTGGGGAGGACATGCAGTACCTCCTGCAGAATACTGAATACTCCCATTCTATCCCCCCATTTCCAGCCAAGTAAAGGGAGCGTCCAGAGAAACATGCCATAAGCTGACCCATGCCTCCTGGAGTTCAGAAAGCACAGGAGCTGGAGTCTGAGTTTTCCCTGAAAATGTATCTCCATATAATGAAAGACACAGGATGGGGTGAGAGATCTGGTTCTATAAAAAATCTTAGGCAATTTACAAAAACCAACTGGAGCAGGCCAAGAGAAGAACAGGATGCTGTAGGAGCTGAGTGCACTTCCATAGTTGTTGGGCAAAGGTATGTTTTTCTTGTGGGTTCAAGCTAAGTCACACTGTAAAAATCCTATTAAGAGTGCTGCCCGCCAGAGTGATGAAACTCCACAGGAAGCTCCTGCATGCAGCAATCAGTGACCCCACTGAGCTCCATCTCCAAAGAACGCCCAGTGTGCCTCACGCCAAAAAAAGAGGCAACAAGATATCTGCCAGTGTATAAATTCCACCTGACTACAGGACGCGTGGTAGAGTCAAAGGAGATAAAGAATGTGAAAGCCCTTCTTAGGACATAAAGTACTATTGAAGTGTTAATTATTAGTAAAAATGACTTAGAATCATCAAACATGTGCTATTAATTTCTTGTCTCATATCTCTAATTACTTAAATCTTTGATTACAACCTGAGAAATTGTGGAAATTACAGGGCTAGAACTCCTGTGATTTCATCACCTCAAATTACTGCCTCAGGCGGATAGTATTTCCAAACCCAGCTAGACACTCACATGACCACACCCCCTTCTCAGCATACTAGATTCAGAATTATGTCAAGTGTCAAGCCACATTCTACTATCCCTTGGAGTCATTACTGAATGGTCAAAAATTCCAATGTATTATGTTATGTGGAAGAGGCCAGAGGAATATCTATCGCATCCTATTTTAAACTCCTGAGAAGGCAACTCAACCATCTGTCTTGGCAACCCATTCCAGGTTGGAACCACCCTGGCAGAAACGTCTCTCTTCTGTTTAATCTAAATCCTTCAAATAGAACCTTGAGATAATTGCATCCCATTTCATTTTCAAATAATTTGGAACACAGTTGTTTACCATCTGGGTTATAGGATTATATAATGTCACAGGGCTGTGGTGAGCAATAAATGAAATAATGCATGTAAAACACATAGCTCAGTGTCTGGCATATAATAATGGCTCAGTACATATTTATTATCACCATCATTACATGTGTTAGTACTCTGTCCGTCACAAGTGACATGCAACTCAAAATAATTTAAGCTAAAAAAGGGGGTGGGGTGGAAAATATAATTAAAAAGGAAGTAAAAGTATGCAGTGGCCTTCAGGTACTACCAGATCCAGGACTCAAATAACATTTACAGGACTCCTCTTTCTCTTTCTTCTCCTTTTTTTTTAAGACAAGCTTTCAAAGCATAAAAGGCAGGACAGCAACCAGCAGATTCAGTTGGGGTAAACTGTTATCTTAACCACTTTGAATAGGTTCCCTATTCATCAGTTCATTTATCAAAAATTTATTGAATGTGTTAAGCAGGGTTCTGAGAGCTGAGAATACAGCAATACCCAAAACAGATAAAACTGCTATCCTCTTGGAATTTACCTTCTAGTGGAAAGAGGGAATCTGTTAGAAGGAGAAGGGATGCTAGAAAGATAAAAATGTTATCCTCCACAAAATAAGGTCACGTCTTATACCTTAAGATCAACTCTTATCTTTCTTTCCTCCCAGCTAGTAAACTCAATCCTTTTACAACGTTCTTCCCTTTCACAAACATGTGAAATCCCCCAAATCAGGTCTTCAAATGGATAAATAGCCTTGTCTATGGATTTTGAGTGCATTTAGTTTACTTTTGCTGTGTAATCTCTGCATAATGTTTCTACAATATGCCTGTAGTTATAATAATATAACCTTCCTGTTTCCATTTTTTTGAATCACTTATTCTTTTTAGACTATTTTTGCATTAAATACAGGTCTTTCTTCTGCCTCCATGGTTTCCTTAAAATACGATGTTAATTAGTAAAATCCTGCAAAAACCTGGTCATTTATTAGTCATTTAAAAAATATTCCTCTGAGCGATTTTAATTCTATTCCTCTGTATTAACTATTCTAACTCCATAAAATTGAAGTCCTGGAGACCAAGCTTTTGAGAATCCCAGGAAGTGTGGCCTAATACTAGAAAATCTCAACTTCTGCCTCTCCCGTTTAAGTACACAGTAAGAAATGCTTGCATGAAGCATTTTAGGCTGTGTTCTTATGATAAAATTCAACTTTCATGAAATAAATTAATCTGAATCAAGTTGTCCTCATCTGAAAATGCCTAGATTTATTAGTGCTAGCCCGGCTTTATTCCACAAACAATTCTATTTAAATTAGGCGTTGGTCTAACAAATCTGCCTGACCACAGCAATGACTCACGGACCATGTAGGAAACAACTTTCACTAAATTCAAGATTGCTCAAGTGAAAAGGTGCGCGGGGGAGGGGAGGAAGAGTTGGTTGTCCTCATCATTTTTATTTTTAAGTAATATTACAAGTTATCTATCCTGCCCCAACTGTTTCCTCAATTTGGTTGCTTTTCATTCCACTGTGGTTGGCATCTTTTGTCAAGGCAGTAATTTATTTCTTTTAATCCGGATATAATGGCCAAATGGGCGATCTGACTCACTCAAATCCCATCGTTAAAACTTATCTTGGAATTAAACAAAAATGGATTTTTAATCGTAGAGCTCATCAGCCTCATAGCCTCCACCTCATTTCTGAATGGCCTTGTTCGGCTTGCACCTTCTGTGCTTGCTGAACCAAAGCGCGCTGGTCGGCCGCGGCATCTCCGGAAGGGATGAAGAGCCTCCGCGCACACGCGCCTTACTTCCCTGTCCCGCACGCGCCACGAGCACGCTTGCAAAAGAAGGGGAGGTGGCGGGGACAGAGACAGAGGAAAAGAGAGAGAGAGAGAACGAAAGAGAAAGGAGAGAGAGGGAGAGAGAAGAGGGGAAGGAGAAGAGAGAAAAAAGAAAAAGAAAAAAAGGTCTGCTCTGGGATTATTATTATTATTTGGGTTAATACTCTTATCTTTGCATTCCAGCCGGAAGGTCGGCTCCAAGCCTTCTTTCCTGCCCTCCTCCTTCTTGAATTGGATACTATCCCTGTTGCCGCCTCCTGAGTCAGGAAAGGGATAGAACTTTCCCAGGGAGGTGAGGGGTGTCCCCGCCGCGATTTCCCGGTTACTTCCTCCCAGCAGAGATCCCTGTGGAGAGGAAACGTTCCCGACTTCCCTCCACGCGACCTCCTCCCCAGAAGCGAGCGGAGACGTCAGGCTGCTTCTGGGTTTATTTTGTAAACCCAGACAGTCAACTGCACTTGGCGCAGGCAAAGCTTCCTTGGCCCTTGCCCCAAAGCAAAGCTCTAAGAGGTCCGGGGATTCCTTGGCCTGGGTGGGGAGAGAGACGTGACCTGTGCGGCCGCCGCGAAGTGGGTCTCCAAGGGTGAGACCCCTCCCTCGGTGGCTGGGCGTGTCCCCTTTAGCCTTCCTGGACCCCATTACCGCCCGGCTTGGAGCTGGACGAAGGGACGTAATTGGTAGGCGAGTGGGTTGGGCATCTTGACTCAAGGACCAGCGTCTGGGCCTCTGGTGTGGACCCCTGCCCCCTCCCCGCTCTGTGCGGCCGTTCTAGAGGTCCGGGTGGGAGCTGGAGGAGGAAAGAGGGAGGAGGCGGCGAGGCCGCGGGGCGGTATGAGGGGGCGCCGGCCGCCTCTCGGATTGGCTGCGCCGCCGCCCCCTCCGCATCCCGCGCCCCCCACCACGCGCCCAGCCTGCTCCCTCCCGCAGGCTCCGAGCTGCTGCCCGCAGGAGGCAGGACGCGCAGGGGTGGGACCGGCCCCCCAGCCCCTCTCCCGGCCCCGGGCGCGCGGGAACCCCGGGTCCTGCAGCCTCCCGAGTGCGGAGAGGCGGGGCCGCCCGCTGCCGCCCGGCTGCCTGCGCCCCCTCCCGCGGCCCCGGCTCTGGGAGCGGGGCGCCCCGCGCGCGGCCACACGGCGGCCAGAGCGCCGAGGCGGTACCTTCAGCCTGCCATGAGAGGAACCCGGGAGAGCCCCGGGGAGCCAGCGAAGAGCTTGGCTGCTGCGTCCAGGGCTGCTGCTGCCGCCGCGGCTGCTTGAAACTCCTCAAAGTTGAGAGCCGGCTAGAGGCTGCCGCCCGCCGGGAGCCGGAGGGAAAGGAAGTCGGAAGGTGCAAGAGTGACAGACACGGACAGACGGACGCGCAGACCTTCGGAAGGCACTGCGTAGGCAGCCTCCCCGGAGCCCGCGAGGCTCCCCAGCACCGTGAGTTTTTTTCTGGATGGGTGGTTGCTAAGTATTTCCGTTTAATTGTTTGTAGCCTACGTTTGCGTATAGTTGTGTCTGTTGGAGGGAGTTTAAAACAACAACAATAACAACGCAGGATGCACCTTAGGAAAAAATTGAGTTTCTGATGGTGGGTGAGACGGTGGGTTGTATGGAGAGAATGTGACTGTAAATTTTTATAAGCAGGACTAACCCAGGAAAGAGGAAAAAATACATTTAACAGTGAAGAGGCAACACAGAGCTCCCTATTGTGAAATAAAACCCATTTCAAAAGTTATTGGAAAGAAAGTAAGGTATGGCTCTTATGGGTTAACTAGTGGTAGTCAGTTTCTGCTTTTTACTCCCTCTGAATTATTAATTGTTTGCCAGGTTCACTGGTGGGAGGCTGAGCCGGTGGAAAAGACACCGGGAAGAGACTCAGAGGCGACCATAATGTCGTTACGTGTACACACTCTGCCCACCCTGCTTGGAGCCGTCGTCAGACCGGGCTGCAGGGAGCTGCTGTGTTTGCTGATGATCACAGTGACTGTGGGCCCTGGTGCCTCTGGGGTGTGCCCCACCGCTTGCATCTGTGCCACTGACATCGTCAGCTGCACCAACAAAAACCTGTCCAAGGTGCCTGGGAACCTTTTCAGACTGATTAAGAGACTGGACCTGAGTTATAACAGAATTGGGCTTCTGGATTCTGAGTGGATTCCAGTATCGTTTGCAAAGCTGAACACCCTAATTCTTCGTCATAACAACATCACCAGCATTTCCACGGGCAGTTTTTCCACAACTCCAAATTTGAAGTGTCTTGACTTATCGTCCAATAAGCTGAAGACGGTGAAAAATGCTGTATTCCAAGAGTTGAAGGTTCTGGAAGTGCTTCTGCTTTACAACAATCACATATCCTATCTCGATCCTTCAGCGTTTGGAGGGCTCTCCCAGTTGCAGAAACTCTACTTAAGTGGAAATTTTCTCACACAGTTTCCGATGGATTTGTATGTTGGAAGGTTCAAGCTGGCAGAACTGATGTTTTTAGATGTTTCTTATAACCGAATTCCTTCCATGCCAATGCACCATATAAATTTAGTGCCAGGAAAACAGCTGAGAGGCATCTACCTTCATGGAAACCCATTTGTCTGTGACTGTTCCCTGTACTCCTTGCTGGTCTTTTGGTATCGTAGGCACTTTAGCTCGGTGATGGATTTTAAGAACGATTACACCTGTCGCCTGTGGTCTGACTCCAGGCACTCGCGTCAGGTACTTCTGCTCCAGGATAGCTTTATGAATTGCTCTGACAGCATCATCAATGGTTCCTTTCGTGCGCTTGGCTTTATTCATGAGGCTCAGGTCGGGGAAAGACTGATGGTCCACTGTGACAGCAAGACAGGTAATGCAAATACCGATTTCATCTGGGTGGGTCCAGATAACAGACTGCTAGAGCCGGATAAAGAGATGGAAAACTTTTACGTGTTTCACAATGGAAGTCTGGTTATAGAAAGCCCTCGTTTTGAGGATGCTGGAGTGTATTCTTGTATCGCAATGAATAAGCAACGCCTGTTAAATGAAACTGTGGACGTCACAATAAATGTGAGCAATTTCACTGTAAGCAGATCCCATGCTCATGAGGCATTTAACACAGCTTTTACCACTCTTGCTGCTTGCGTGGCCAGTATCGTTTTGGTACTTTTGTACCTCTATCTGACTCCATGCCCCTGCAAGTGTAAAACCAAGAGACAGAAAAATATGCTACACCAAAGCAATGCCCATTCATCGATTCTCAGTCCTGGCCCCGCTAGTGATGCCTCCGCTGATGAACGGAAGGCAGGTGCAGGTAAAAGAGTGGTGTTTTTGGAACCCCTGAAGGATACTGCAGCAGGGCAGAACGGGAAAGTCAGGCTCTTTCCCAGCGAGGCAGTGATAGCTGAGGGCATCCTAAAGTCCACGAGGGGGAAATCTGACTCAGATTCAGTCAATTCAGTGTTTTCTGACACACCTTTTGTGGCGTCCACTTAATTTGTGCCTATATTTGTATGATGTCATAATTTAATCTCTTCATATTTAACTTTGTGTGTGGTCTGCAAAATAAACAGCAGGACAGAAATTGTGTTGTTTTGTTCTTTGAAATACAACCAAATTCTCTTAAAATGATTGGTAGGAAATGAGGTAAAGTACTTTAGTTCCTCAATGTGCCAGAGAAAGATGGGGTTGTTTTCCAAAGTTTAAGTTCTAGATAACAATATCTTAGCTTTTAGCACTATTGGTAATTTCAGAGTAGGCCCAAAGGTGATATGACTCCCATTGTCCCTTTATTTAGGATATTGAAAGAAAAAATAAACTTTATGTATTAGTGTCCTTTAAAAATAGACTTTGCTAACTTACTAGTACCAGAGTTATTTTAAAGAAAAACACTAGTGTCCAATTTCATTTTTAAAAGATGTAGAAAGAAGAATCGAGCATCAATTAATTATAAAGCCTAAAGCAAAGTTAGATTTGGGGGTTATTCAGCCAAAATTACCGTTTTAGACCAGAATGAATAGACTACACTGATAAAATGTACTGGATAATGCCACATCCTATATGGTGTTATAGAAATAGTGCAAGGAAAGTACATTTGTTCGCCTGTCTTTTCATTTTGTACATTCTTCCCATTCTGTATTCTTGTACAAAAGATCTCATTGAAAATTTAAAGTCATCATAATTTGTTGCCATAAATATGTAAGTGTCAATACCAAAATGTCTGAGTAACTTCTTAAATCCCTGTTCTAGCAAACTAATATTGGTTCATGTGCTTGTGTATATGTAAATCTTAAATTATGTGAACTATTAAATAGGCCCTACTGTACTGTGCTTTGGACATTTGAATTAATGTAAATATATGTAATCTGTGACTTGATATTTTGTTTTATTTGGCTATTTAAAAACATAAATCTAAAATGTTTTATGTTATCAGATTATGCTATTTTGTATAAAGCACCACCAATAGCAAGTCTCTCTCCAAAATTCTTATAGTAAAGTTGATTTTTTTAAAGGGGGAGGGGAAGGCTTTAATGTGTTCTAGATCAATTTATACCTTCCGTATGATGTTTTACTCTGATATCATTGTGCACTTTAGCCAGATCCAGAAAACACTCAAACTCTTATTTTGCAACAAGTGAGAGCCCAGGAGACCTCCTTATTATCCTGTCTCTGCTTTGAGGCAATCAAGTACCCTCTCTGAACCTAGGTTCCCTCATCTGTAAAACAAAGGTTTCAGACCAGATGGTGTTTAAGGTTTTTCCCCATACTGGAATGAATGATTTCTTGGTGGTATTAGCATCATCACAGACCTATACTTGCTTTCTGAAACTCTACCACATACTGAAGGAATGCAGGAATGGGATTAAGATGACTAGCATAGCAGTGTACAGCTTGAAGAGATGTTCCACATCATCACTCCAGCTCCTTCTCTTTTCTCAGGGACAAATGAGGCCCAGAGAGAATACGACCTGTGTAAGGTCAAACAGTGGCAGGGAAAGAAGGAGAGCTGGAGTTTAGCATTCTCCCTGGTGAAGATCGGAGGTCCAAAGAAATGACTCCTTTTTAAGGGATGGGCATAAAAAAGTGATCAAAACATTGCAAAGGAGAATCAAAGATTGATTGTCCTGGGGCTAAGAAAGAAGATAATTTTTAAAGAATGGGAGTGGGCAACAGTGAAAAATATTGCAGATAAGTAGATAAGGATAGAAGATCAACCACTGACTTTGGTAGTAATGGTTTTCTGTGAACAAATCAGAATAATAATAGTAATAATGATAATCAGAGATGCATGGTGAGAGCTCCCTAAGTGCCATGTGGGGCTTTCAGTGGCAGACTGGGCAGCGGGAAGTTAAGGAACAAGTAGCCAGGAGGTGTCCTTTTAGGGAACAGTATGTAGACCCGCTGCTCGGTAGCATTGAAAAGTCCCTATTGGATGGTGTTAAAAATTACTGTCCATGCCCCTTAAACACCAACCTCACCCTTTGGACAATATCCTTCAGAGCCAAAGATGTTACAAGCAAGCATTTTATTCTGCTTACTGCCATTAAAATAATTAGGAAGAATTCTGTGACTTGTATGACCTTGGATATCATCACCTCTTCTTGCTTTATAGAAACACAGACTCAAGAGAAGCTGTGATTTGTTTAGGATCATACAGCTAGTCTGGACACAAGGAAAACCTCTTGATCCATGAAAGCTCTCCAGCAATGTGATATTCCGGGAATGTTTAATAGAGCTAGGACCATCCTCTGACAAGGAAGTTGGAGAGAGGATTCCTAAATTAAATCTTTTTCGGAAGGGATCACTAAGGTTCTTCCATTCCTCAAATCCTTGATCCTATGAAAGTAAGTGTTGCATTTGCCAGGGAAATATGGACAGTGCTAGGAGTAAGGAATGGCTTTCTGGCAAAAGGATAGGATGAGCTGAGATAGAAACTAAGATACTTATAACTAAAACAAACAAACAAGCAAAAGCAGAAAGAAAATCCCAAATACTGAAAAGCAAAGCTGTGTTTTGAGCAAAAGTAGGAAGGGCTGTTGATCAAAAAAGTATGAAACTGAATGTTATGATGTAGAATTTTAAGTTCTTGGATGTATCAATTTTTTATAGGAGCCTGATCACATATATTTTAAATATAAGAACAAAAGTAACTTACCCTTTTAAAATTTATCTCACTGAGACCTTTTATATAATTTTCTTTCCAAGTAATAATCTATGTAACTGATTTTTTTTAAGCCACTTAGTATTTTTTATTATATAGTTGCGAGAGGTGGAAACTCACTGGAGAAATCAATCAAAGTTCATAAAAGTGAAATTTTCCAAGGCTTAGAGTATTTTTTATTATAATAAAGATACTGGGTCCACTATTCCCTATATACATATGATAATATATTCTATAGTTGTGAGTTAAAATTTTAAAGACACTTTCAAGATCTAGAATCTGAAAGAAGGACCTAAAAGATTTTCTTATTTATAATTAACTTCTGCATTAGTCCTCACTGTTCAGTCTAGAGACACTAAAATATATTCATTTTTTAGCTTTAATTGCTTGAATTATTTGCACGGAAAAATATTTTTTATATTTTAAAATAAACATTTTCCTAACAATCACAAGGGACGTAGATTAAACTTATGGGGGTGGAAACATCAGAGGAACAGGAAGAGACATTACCGTTCAAATTCTGAAAAGATATTTGATTTGGGATCCTCCGGCGAAGCACTATTAAAACAGGATACAGCCTAAACATCCTACAGCATCATTGCTTTTCCTTTGCCATAACTGCTGCTAGCTTGGTGTCACCTTCCAGTGTCATCTAGTTTACCAAATGATCTAGCAGTAGGTTCAAAACTAGGTTTCTCAATAGACTCCTAGGGGAAAGCTAAACAAGCAAGGGTTTCCAGCAGCTACCCCCTGCACACTTCTCAACCAGAGATTCCTATTCAAGATGTTTGGGGTAAGGCCTGCCCACCTGTTTTTTTTTTTTTTTTAATTTACTGTGCCATTCTGATTCTACCTATTTTGATGAAACACATCCTGAAATGGGACCATAGCAAATTGTGTATTTGAGGCTATGTCAAAATACATTCCTTTTACTTGCTAATACATTTATTAATAAAAAGAAGAATTTTAGCCCTCTAAAAATATTCTCATTTATTAGAAAAACAGAAGAGTTTGATTCACGGACACTAAATGAAACATAGAGTAAATTGGCTGTAACTTATGACTTATATTTTTCTAAACTGGGGAACATGGAATAATTACTTTGAGATGACTATATCCCTGATTCTTTCATTTGTTAAGACTATTTCTAGTTTGAAGCAGCTACAACAGATTGGGTTCCTAACAATGAGCTTTGGAGCTTTCAAATTTGATTAGATTATAATAAAGTGAGGACATATTCCAAGGATGTTTGAGTGCAGATTTCGTCTACAGAGAAGCAAACTCTTTGCTTCTCCAATATATTAGAAGAATAGTTTTTAAAGAAAGCACAAGATTTTTTTCATGGTTCTCTCATTCATCCCTGCCCAAGAGCCAGCCCCCTGATTCATGATTTATTATAATATGAAAGTTAGTGTGGAAAGATGATGATTAATTTGCCCTTGCAAGTAATATTGGATGGTAATATATAAAAAGTAGAACTAAAAAGTCTTATAACTATCTCTTGAATAATTTAGAGGACTGCTTAAGCGGCCATTGTTGCTTGTGGATAGATGCCAGGGAAGGAAGCTCTTTTACAATAAGGACCAGAGTATATAAAAATAGATACTTTGTCAATTGTAAAATGTGCATATGACATTTATACTGGTTTTAACTTATTAAGCACCTACTAAATACCAGGGAAACTGTGTGAGATAGTTTTTATTTATTATCATTCCTTGTTATAGCAGCCTTAAATGACAGGAAATATTACTCTGTTACAGATGGTAAAAAGCAAAAGATGGGAAAGGATAAATCATTTTCCCAGGTGACCGAGTTAATAAGCTGTTTTTATCATGATAATTATTTTAAAAAATATCTCTCCACAGTACTCGCATAGACGTTTAACCAATAGAATGACTTTGTAAAGCATGAATGAGAAGCAAGCTCTCTATAAATGTAAGAGTTGAATGAGCTAATGCTCGCAGCAAGTCTGGGGAGAACAGAAATGGAAGGTCAGGGGATTATAAATCATAATAAAGGTGAACATGTTTTTTTCCCTATAAAATACAATGTGTTACTAAGTAGCAAAATTTGAAATCTACCTAAGAAGATAAGAGCTTTATAAACTATTGGCTCCAGTCTATTGGCTCTTTTTAGTCCAGTTGCACTTCACACATGAAATTGCCTAATATGCAAAATAAATATCTGCTTTATCATTATAAACTATATATCAAAATATTGAAATGAATAAGTGATTACTTTCAATATTTTTAAATTAAAAAATGACCCAAATGTATGGGTAAACATTCTATTTGAGGGAATATCAGAGAATTTGTTTTAAATTTCTAGGAAAGTGGCAGAGACAAGTCAGACCCCATGGGAGATTTTTCCAACTAATTTTAAAAATAGATTTCTCAAGATAATTTTAAAATTATTTAACAGGGTAGTCTCACTAGCTTACTTGATTAAACTTCCCTATGAGGTTAGCAGAGTGTCAAATGTATTTGTAGAAAATTTTTGTAGTGTCCACAGGATCTTAGGGTCATGGAGTCAAGAATCTAGGATTGAGGGTGATCACTTTGGTGATGAATGGCTAGTAGTAACCCAAAGAAGATTATTGGGCATTGCTAGACACTGCCATAAATGATGTATAATAACCACTTTCTCCTCTTAAAGGAGATTACAGTACAACTGAGAGAGCAAACAAATAAACCCATTCAAAAGAAATGAGGTAATCTATTTGTAACTATAATGGCCAGTAGGAGGTGAGAAGGCAATATACTCAGACATCTTGTTTTAATCAACTAGGCTAATGTGGTACAGGTTTAAATACTACATAACCATCCCACAAATGCTGCAAATATTACCTTAGCTAGGATCTTGACCTGCAGCTAGCTGATGTTTTAGGGTTATACATTATCATTCTTAATCAAATCTGGAGGAGTCAGGGACCTTAAAATTTTGCACTGGTCCTCTATCTACATGCACAGCCCTCACCTCCATACAGTTAGGCTGAAGCCTTTTAAATGTGTGTGTCCTAGCCATGCCATACAGAATGTGAATAAAAACAATAATAACATTTCTTATATGTAAGCTCCTTGCTAATGGCTTTATATATTTTATCTCATATCTGTGAGGAGGATATTATTTTTATGTCCATTTTACAGATGGAGATACTGAGGCTTAGGAATATTACGTGATTTGCCCAGAGAGCATTTAGTAAAGGAGTCAGGATTTAAACCCAGTTGTCTGGATTCAGAACCCAGTCTTTCAATGTCTATCATCTAATAAATTAAACTGTAATTCTTCTCAGCTCCATAAGAGGGCCTTGCTCATCATGTCCCCTTTGCCCTCCTGCCTCCTTTTGTCTGGCTTGAGGCTACCTTTCCTTCAGTGCGCTGGCTGTTTCCAGGATTCTACTCTATCTTTCCATGCTGCGGCTGCCTTAGTCCTAGCAGCTCACTGCTTTGGTCCTTAAGAAATGCTGGCTTATATTCTTCTGCCTCTCTTTATAATTCCCCCTTCCTGACCCAGATCCTCAACTTCTAGAGGATATGCCTTCTATCTCTTTATCCAGTACCTAGCACATGGGATATGTTTCCATGTCTTAGCTTTTTAATTCTATTCATTCGTTCATTCATTCATGCATTCCATAAATAGTATTGAATACCTAATATATGCCAGTCCTTGTGCTTGACCCAGACATCAATGATGATCAAGCTGCTCCCAGGTTTCAAAGAGAGGCAGAAATATAGTTTTATCATGAGGCCAGTGCCATGATATAGAAATGCCCAAAGACAGGGAAGTCAGGGAAAGATTCCTGGAAGAAATAATGCCTAAGTGGGGGCTTCAAGGAAGACTATGTTTAGAGAATCTGCACAGCTGAAAATGCAGGAGATGGAAGGCAAGATTGTGAATTCCCGGGTCCATGGGAATTCAACTAAAGTGGCTCTCAGGAGACCAGAGTGCCAGCATCCCAGGAACGGTCTTATAATGAGGCCCTTCAATAGTTTGATTACTAGACATTCCTCTCTCTACACTGAAAATTTAGCTGCCATGTATTCCTATTTCATAGCTCTTCAAGGAGGAAACATACTAAATTGGCTCATGTAAATGCTTATAGCATATTTTGCTAAGCTGAAAAGAGTTAGAAATATTAGCTTCTCTTGTGTAACATTGTGGGCTTAATACTGTAATGATGAAATAATCCTACTTAATTCAGTTATCACTCTATAGACCAAGAAATGTCTTAGAGCTAATGTTTACCCAGGCCTCACCATAATTAAATTTACATTGCTAGCTCAGATATTGATCTGACTAAGCTAGTTTTATAAGAGTGAATGATTTGGATGGGAAGAGGCAGAAAGATGTGATTTTCAAGGGGGGGGATAAACATCAGACTGTCCTGCAGAATTAAATCACAATAGTTCAGGCTGCTTTTTCAGCATTTGTGTGCATTTTTGCCCCAACTCTACCTGGTTAAATACTTCTTCAAAGCATTTTTGTTTGCACAAATCTTTCTCAAAGTCTAGGCTTGTAGAGCTATTGCAGTTTTTTTTAAAGCCTTATTTTTTCAACCGTATTCCTTTTCCCAAAGAAAGTATCTTGCCTGAGGTGAAAACACAATGCAAGGTCTGTGATGTGAAAGCTTAAAGCAGTTGTATTTTTTTTATTTGTTCTCAGCTTTTTAATATTCATACTTAATTATAACCTTAGGGAAGCATTCAGCTCTCAATCTGACCTACTTCAAATCAGTGGAGAAAATAGCAAATATCTCCCCTAAGCAACCATTTATAATAACTTTGACTTTTTCCCAAAACCCAGAGGAAATACAGTGCTTGTTCCTGGGCCAAGTTTGTCAGGAGCTATTTGTGTTAATAAATCTTCCTCATGTAAGGATTCAATTGAAAAAGCATATAATTGACTATTGCATATAATTTGTAATAAGGACCTTAATTAGCTATAGTACATAGTGATTTGAATGACAAATGTATTATTACATTTTTTCTTGTTTAATTGGTCAATATTAAGCATCTTAGGAATTTGGCAGTGTTGTTGAAAATGAAATTATATACAGCCCCGTACAAGGGCTGAGGTTTTCCTAAAGAACTAGAGAAGGCACTGCTCTGTAGGTATTTTCTACATATAGTGGCAAGGTGACTGGCTAATTCCCCTGCTATTTGTCACTCAGGGTATTCAGCTTTAAGTACCACACACTGGGGGAGATGGGAGTGTCATCTACCAGTATTAAGTATATCTCATACTTTTCCTTGAATGTAGGGGCAGTTGCCAGAATTTCTGCCAGGCAGTGAAGCCTCTTCCCACATTATCTAAAGATTTAGATGGAGGCAGAGACATTTATAGGGAGTTTTCCTGGCTACATCTTCATCTCCTCTACTTATCTCTGGAAAAATGCTTGGAACACTTGTTTATTATTTGCTACCAAACCACCTTAAAGATACTCAGCTGTAGATACTTGCCCTTCAGCCTCACCACACATACTGTCTTTTAAAAGCATTAGTGAGTCCTTTACGTGCCAAGTCCTGAGCATTTTACTATCTATGGGCATTTCCATGCAAAGTGTTCGTATATGATGTAAAAATGCCTTCTAGGTTCTTCCCATGACTTTTCTCATTTCAGTCAAATGGCAATTCCATTCTTCCAATTGCTCAGCCCCAAAACCTTGGTGTCATCTTTGACTACCTTCTGCTTTTACTCCCTATGCCTGATCTGCAGGAACATTCTCTTGGCTCTGCCTTCAAAATATAACTGGAGTCTGAGCTCTTCTCACCACCACCACTTGATCCCACATCCCAGTCACCAGCTCCCTCCCTGGATGATTGCAGCACCTGACTGGCCTCCCTGCATCCACCCGTCCCCTCCTGGGGTCTGTTCTTAAAGCTCAGGATCCCTCTGAGCAGAAGGCAGCTCATGTCCTTCCTCTGACTACTCACTGGAGGCACATGTGGAGATTTCAAAAACATCCCCAGGCCTGGGCTTCACCGCAGGAGATTCTGATTCACTTGGTTTAAAAGCTCCACAGGGGATTCTAAAGTGCAGTGGTGGTTGAGCCCTTACAAAGGTCGGCTTGTATCCACCTCCAGGCAGTTCTCTAGCCGCATTTCCCACCACGCTGTCCCACACTCCCTGTGCTCTCATCTGCCAGTCTCTTTGTGCACCAAGCTGGCTGCCCCTCAGGCTTCTGCCCCTCCTCTAAAACACTCCTCCTATTCCGGCCTGACTGGCTTGGCCTCCTTCAGGTCTTTGCTCAGCCTGGCCTCTGACCAGGTTAATTAAAGTCGATTCCCCAACTCTGTCCCAAGCCCACCCCACCCCATCCCATCCCATCCCATCCCATCCCATCCCATCCCATCTCCATCACATTCATCTCCATGTGACATCCTACATCTTTTATTACTATGTAAGTTCCACGAGGACAGGCATTTTTTATCTGTTTTGTTTGGTGGTGTATTCCCAGTGCCCAGAACAGAACCTAGCCCAGCAATGATAAATATTTGTCAGAAGAATGAAAGCCCAGGAAGGAGCTGTAAGAGCTCCCATAGTAATAAACTGTAAGGTGTGGAAAGGCCATAATAGGCATGTACTGTTTACAATATGGTTGATTTCCATGTGGCACATTTTCTGCTTTGCTCCATCGCTTGTGACATTCTTTACCTCCCCAAAAGAGCACACAAAGAGTTTTGCCATATTCAGTGATAAATAAGCTGTCTAAATACATCTAAGTACCCATTTAGCATGTATTTCCCAGTCGTTTAAGGCATCCCATTTGGTATTTATGAGAGGATGTCATGCTGAGTACAGAGAAGCAGGAAGCCTGATGCCTGTCTCCTCTCAGCATCTGCTAACAGAGTAATGCCAATTAGCACGTGTCAAGGGCCTGAAAGAAATCAGACTGGGCTTAAAAGGTATCAGGCAGTAGGCTTGACACAAATTTAATAAGCTGTCTCTTACCTTTGGAGCAGGTTTTTTTTGTTGTTGTTGTTTTGGAATCCAGTTCTGTCAAGAGGAATTTTGACTGCTTTAGTGAGTAAATGGCAGAGATGCAGTGTTTACTCAGCCAGAGATGACCTCTGAGGAGGTTGTGTAGTCTGACAGGCCAATTAACTATTCTCCTGTCGATACTTGGAAACTTTCAGCAACTTCCATGGCAACTTTTTTTTAAAATTAATTCCTGATATGAGGGGAGACCTCCATCACTAGAGAGAAAACCAAGCAAAAAAGAAACCTGAGTGGAGTGGGGTATGCAGTATGGGGATTGGCCACTCAGCATATCCACCTACTGCAAGGGGTAGCATGGGGAGAGTAAGTGTGTGATGGTGGATATGAAGTGTTTTGTGAACTGTGAAATGCAAGGTGAAGACAACTATGAAAGATGACACTGGGCCAGTTTCAGTGGCTCAGAGGTGGCTCACCACAGCTGAGTGGCCCTCTCACTTCCATCAGTGTTTCCAGAGCAACTACTTCTCCTCTGCCCCACCTCAACTCCTCTTTGCTTTCCATTGAGAGTCCATGTAATATTAAATCCAAGAGAGCAGCGGGCAGCATACCACTTCCAGTAGGTTAATCCTCTTGGCATGTTATGCTCTAAAGTGTTAAAGCAATTTTTTCAACTCTATGACATTGTTATCTCATCAACCTAATTTCTGGCTGTTAACAATAAAACCAATGAAGAAGAAGTGACAATGAAAAATGAGTAGCGTTATAACATTTATTGAGTACTTACCATGTGCCAGTCATTGTTTTAGGTGCATTCTCTGAGCTAACCCATGTAATCCTCCTAACAACCTCTGCATTAGGATGACTGTGAAATCCACCTGACCTATGAGCAAACTGCAGCACCCAGAGATTTAGAAACTTGCCCAAGATCACACAGCTGGTAAATGGCACAGCCAGAATTCATACACGTTGTTTCATTTCATCTAGATGACAACACCATGAAGTAAGTACTGTTGCCCATTTTACATATGAGAAAATTGAAAGAAATGAATTACTCACCCAAGGCCATGTGCCTAGTACGTAGGAAGTTAAGATTAGAAACCGATTTGCCTGGCTTCAAAACACTTGGCTGTCTTTCTTGGTTAAGACCCACTGTTTTTGATTTATTATTAACATTCTAATTTTGGAATAACCATAACTTTTGTGGGAAGAAGGCATTCAGATATCATTGGGTGTTAGGTAAAGTTCCTATAATTTTTGGCTTCATTTAAAAAAAAAACAACCAGTACATGAAAATCTGAGCAGCAACATGTTAGAGCTGCCAAAAGTGACTGCTGTCGGCCCTGGTGACTGTATTCTGTGTTTGGCACAGTGCTAAATTCTTTGCTTACATAATTGTGAAGAGGTAAGCTATCCCTGTGAAGTAGACATTATTAGACCCATTTTCAGATGGGAAAATTGCCAGAAGTTATATAACATAGCTAGTGGGTAGCCAGGATGGGACCTGACCCCACATCCCTCGATCCCAAAGCCTGTGATCATTGCATGGCCACACAGTCCTCTGTTTACCAGTGGTCAGTGCAAAGGCCATATGCTGATGGGTACCCAGACAACCTAACCACACCATTAAAAAAATTGTACTGGAGGAATTAAGAATGCTTGTCATTGTATTGGGGAACTTTTGAGTGTGAGCTCAAGAGCCAAATCCTTATCTGAGCTTGTCTGAATTAGTTTATCAGACAGCAGACTGGTTCTGTGGTCCCCACCAGCCATCTCAGAAAAGGATGCTACTATTGGCCATGAGAAAGACCCTTTAAGATTGAAAATATTCATTACAAATCTAAAATTTCTGTTGGAAAAACAATTCCAAGAGCATATCCTACATGTACCACCTTGATACCTGTGCCAAAAAGTAGACAGTGAAGCCATTTGGTGCACGAGCTCTTCTTTACACTCACAGACATGTTAAGATTATTTTATTCATTCTTTTAAATGTTCACATTCATTCACTTTCTGGCAACTTCCAGAATGCATACTGACAGCTGGATAAAATTAACTGAATGTATACAGTAAAAATATTTCTAAAAATAGGAGCAGCATTATCATTTTGACAGCAGCCACAAAATTTATGTTCCTATGTATTATTCATGTTTATAGTTTTATGATTGTTTTTATTCTCATGGAAAAATGTCCACTGAATTTGGCACCAAGTATTGTTTGTTCTATTTAATTTTCTCTCTTCTCCTTCCATATCTCTCCTTCCTTCCTTCTTCCCTCCCTCCCTCTCTTTCTTCCTTCCTTCCTTCCTCCCTTCCTTTGTCTCTTTCTCTCCCTCTCTCTATTTCTCTCTCTTTTTCCTCTCTCCCTTTTCTTTCTTTTTTTTTTAATTAAAATACTAGTTTCAAAATAATTTAGTTCTAGTCTAGAAAAGTCTAGTCCTCTCCCAGACTAGTATACTTTTTAGAATCTCACTATTTGGAGTCTACTAATATATGCCATTTGCAGTCTAAAAACACATTATGTTTTTTCATTCAGCTCAATTTCTAACATTAAGTTTAAATCATTGCTATCACCAGTATTTCTTAAATGGCATGTAACCAGGAGAGATTACCCTTCTGTGTTACTCCTAAAGGTGTTGCCATTTCAGTAAATGCCAGGTTAATGGAGGGAGGGAGATAACCATATTCAATCCACCATGAGTCCGTTTCACCTACTCTTAAATGTTACTTTAAGATGTCATAAAATATCCCATAATATTATCAAAACTGACATTCTGAATCATGATAATAACTGTTTCTGAGAAATACTTACGTAACTTTAAGTTTGCAAAATATGTATCTCATTAATGTCAAGATTTTTTTTTTAATGTTAAGACAAATTTGTTGACTGATAAAATGGGGCAACATAAAGCTCTACAATCATTGCAGGTCAAGGAATTTAATCCAGGTGTTTCTATTATCAATCTATTTTTTTTAAAGCCTTAAAAATAGTAACAGAAGGCTAGGTGCGGTGGCTCACACCTGTAATCCTAGCACTTTGGGAGGCCAAGGTGAGTGGATCGCTTGAAGTCAGGAGTTCGAGTCCAGCCTAGCCAACATGGTGAAACCCTGTCTCTACTAAAAATACAAAAATTAGCTGGGCGTGGTGGCGCATGCTGGTAATCCCAGCTACTTGAGAGGGTGAGGCAGGAAAATTGTTTGAATCTGGGAGGCAGAGGTTACAGTGAGCTGAGATTGTGCCATTGCATTCCAGCCTGGGGGACAAGAGCGAAACTTCATCAGAAAACAAAAATAATAGTTATAATAATAACTGAAACTACAGTAATTCACCCTTTCCCAGTCTTCAAGCAGATTAACAAGTCAAAAATCAACGGTTTCACTCTTAGCTAGTTAAAGATGATTCATATCATTAAGCAGAAACTTTTCCTAATGCAGAACTATTTATTTTTTATAAACAGAGAATAAAACATCTTCCTCTGAGCACCTGAATTTGATAACCAAGTTTCTACACACCAGAGCACAGTCTTAAACAACCTATCGCTTTCTCGATGGGGACAAATAATTTTTGTAGCATTTTTTCTTTTAAAATTATGGCACCCTTTTTTCTAATTTTATTGTAGTTGTTGCCTATTCTCACCAATTAGATTGTTGTCATGAGAATGGATTATTTTGGAATAGCCATGGGCTTCAGAACATGCCATCTCAAAATATGGAGGCTTGGAATTTGAGAAAACAGAGGAAGTAGATGCCATGCTCAACCTTCCCGAACCCTTCTCCTTTGAGAAAATATCTTCATTCAAGAGGCATCCTTCCTATACCTGGAGGGAAGGAACATTCTTTTTTTTTTTTTTTTTTGAGACATAGTCTAGCTCTGTTGCCCAGGCTGGAGTGCAGTGGCACGATCTTGGCTCACTGCAAGCTCTGCCTCCCGGGTTCATGCCATTCTCCTGCCTCAGCCTCCCCAGTAGTTGGGATTACAGGTGCCCGCCACCACGCCTGGCTAATTTTTTTTTTTTTGTATTTTTAGTAGAGACGGGGTTTCACCGTGTTAGCCAGGATGGTCTCGAACTCCTGACCTCGTGATCCGCCCGCCTCTCTGAAGAGAGGGACACAGGGAAGAATGTGAACAAACAGACCTTGCCAAATTCCCCTGTTTATTACCGTTAGATCACACCCTCTTTGTCTAATCATGTCTCTCTACGACTATCTACCTCTTCATTAACCTAAGTGTAAAAATACACAAGTTTACCTATTTCTTTTTGTCTTAATTTCTGAAGGCCCCTGTGTCACAAAAAACATATTAAATAATCTATTTACTCTTCTCTTGTTAATCTGTGTTTTGTTATAGGGCCTTCTGCTGTGAACTTAGGGATGGATGAGGAAAAGATACTTTTCATCCCCTACAATGTGTTAAATAAAATAATGGGAAGCCATTGCTTTGGACTGAGTTTCTGGACTAGGCCCCAACAGACCAAACCAAAATGGAGTCACTAATGCTAAAGTTCCATACCACCAAGCAAAAACTAAATTGTTTATCTGACCTTCCAAGAGAGAGCAATAATAGCCCAATTCCCAAACAGGCCAGTTTTAGCAGCATAATAAGGAAGTCCCCTCTGGTTTAACCTTTACAAGGAAAATAACTTTGAAACAACCTATCTGCTTTTTGTTCCTTCTTTGTTTTCTTCAGCCTTTTTCTGTCTGAAATACTGCCAGGTTGCCAAGTGGAGTTGTATGAACCCTTCTGATTCTTGAGGGCTGCTTTGATTTGGGAATTGTCCTTTGCTCACATAAACTCTATTAAATTTGTTTTAACTAAAGTTTTTTAAAAAATAAAATAGCATTAATATATATTTAAGTATTAGTATTTAAACAAATACTGGCTTTGGTCAAATACTACAGTAAGTAATGATTTTCTTTAAATTTTTTTTTCTAGGTCAGTATATGTCTTAGTTATTTTCTTTTTTTTAAAATTTTATTATTATTATACTTTAAGTTTTAGGGTGCATGTGCACAACATGCAGGTTTGTTACATATGTATACATGTGCCATGTTGGTGTGCTACACCCATTAACTCATCATTTAGCATTAGGTATATCTCCTAATGCTATCCCTCCCCACTCCCCCCACCCCACAACAGTCCCCAGTGTGTGATGTTCCCCTTCCTCTGTCCATGTGTTCTCATTGTTCAATTCCCATCTGTGAGTGAGAACATGCAGTGTTTGGTTTTTTTGTCCTTGAGATAGTTTGCTGAGAATGATGGTTTCCAGTTTCATCCATGTCCCTACAAAGGACATTAACTCATCCTTTTTTATGGCTGCATAGTATTCTGTGGTGTATATGTGCCACATTTTCTTAATCCAGTCTATCACTGATGGACATTTGGGTTGGTTCCAAGTCTTTGCTATTGTGAATAGTGCCACAATAAACATACGTGTGCATGTGTCTTTATAGCAGCATGATTTATAATCCTTTGGGTATATACCCAGTAATGGGATGGCTGGGTCAAATAGTATTTCTAGTTCTAGATCCCTGAGGAATCACCACACCAACTTCCACAATAGTTGAACTAGTTTACAGTCCCACCAACAGTGTAAAAGTGTTCCTATTTCTCCACATCCTCTCCAGCACCTGTTGTTTCCTGACTTTTTAATGATTGCCATTCTAACTGGTGTGAGATGGTATCTCATTGTGGTTTTGATTTGCATTTCTCTGATGGCCAGTGATGATGAGCATTTTTTCATGTGTTTTTTGGCTGCATAAATGTCTTCTTTTGAGAAGTGTCTGTTCATATCCTTTGCCCACTTTTTGATGGGGTTGTTCATTTTTTCTTGTAAATTTGTTTGAGTTCATTGTAGATTCTGGATATTAGCCCTTTATCAGATGAGTAGGTTGCAGAAATTTTCTCCCATTCTGTAAGTTGCCTGTTCACTCTGATGGTGGTTTCTTTTGCTGTGCAGAAGCTCTTTAGTTTAATTAGATCCCAATTGTCAATTTTGGCTTTTGTTGCCATTGCTTTTGGTGTTTTAGACATGAAGTCCTTGCCCATGCCTATGTCCTGAATGGATTGCCTAGGTTTTCTTCTAGGGTTTTTATGGTTTTATGTCTAACATTTAAGTCTTTAATCCATCTTGAATTAATTTTTGTATAAGGTGTAAGGAAGGGATCCAGTTTCAGCTTTCTACATATGGCTAGCCAGTTTTCCAAGCACCATTTATTAAATAGGGAATCCTTTCCCCATTGCTTGTTTTTGTCAGGTTTGTCAAAGATCAGATAGTTGTAGATATGGGGCATTATTTCTGAGGGCTCTGTTCTGTTCCATTGGTCTATATCTCTGTTTTGGTACCAGTACCATGCTGTTTTGGTTACTGTAGTCTTGTAGTATAGTTTGAAGTCAGGTAGCATGATGCCTCCAGCTTTGTTCTTTTGGCTTAGGATTGACTTGGCAATGAGGGCTCTTTTTTAGTTCCATATGAACTTTACAGTAGTTTTTTCCAATTCTGTGAAGAAAGTCATTGGTAGCTTGATGGGGATGGCATTGAATCTATAAATGACCTTGGGCAGTATGGCCATTTTCACGATATTGATTCTTCCAACCCATGAGCATGGGATGTTTTTCCATTTGTTTGTATCCTCTTTTATTTCATTGAGCAGTGGTTTGTAGTTCTCCTTGAAGAGGTCCTTCACATCCCTTGTAAGTTGGATTCCTAGGTATTTTATTCTCTTTGAAGCAATTGTGAATGGGAGTTCACTCATGATTTGGCTCTCTGTTTGTCTGTTATTGGTGTATGAGAATGCTTGTGATTTTTGCACATTGATTTTGTATCCTGAGAATTTGCTGAAGTTGTTTATCAGCTTGAGGAGATTTTGGCCTGAGATGATGGGGTTTTCTAGATATACAATCATGTCATCTGCAAACGGACAATTTGACTTCCTCTTTTCCTAATTGAATACCCTTTATTTATTTCTCCTGCCTGATTTCCCTGGCCAGAACTTCCAACACTGTGTTGAATAGGAGTGCTGAGAGAGGGCATCCCTGTCTTGTGCCAGTTTTCAAAGGGAATGCTTCCAGTTTTTGCCCATTCAGTATGATATTGGCTGTGGGTTTGTCATAGATAGCTCTTATTATTTTGAGATACATCCCATCAATACCTACTTTATTGAGAGTTTTTAGCATGAAGTGTTGTTGAATTTTGTCAAAGGCCTTTTCTGCATCTATTGAGATAATCATGTTGTTTTTGTCTTTGGTTCTGTTTCTATGCTGGATTACATTTATTGATTTGCGTATGTTGAACCAGCCTTGCATCCCAGGGATGAAGCCCACTTGATCATGGTGGATAAGCTTTTTGATGTGCTGCTGGATTCTGTTTGCCAGTATTTTATTGAGGATTTTTGCATCGATGTTCATCAAGGATATTGGTCTAAAATTGTCTTTTTTGGTTGTGTCTCTGCCAGGCTTTGGTATGAGGATGATGCTGGCCTCATAGAATGAGTTAGGGAGGATTCCCTCTTTTTCAATTGATTGGAATAGTTTCAGAAGGAATGGTACCAGCTCCTCTTTGTACCTCTGGTAGAATTTGGCTGTGAATCCATCTGGTACTGGACTTTTTTTGGTTGGTAAGCTATTGATTATTGCCTCAATTTCAGAGCCTGTTATTGGTCTATTCAGAGATTCAACTTCTTCCTGGTTTAGTCTTGGGAGGGTGTATGTGTCGAGGAATTTATCCATTTCTTCTACATTTTCTAGTTTATTTGCGTAGAGTTGTTTACAGTATTCTCTGATGGTAGTTTGTATTTCTGTGGGATCAGTGGTGATATCTCCTTTATCATTTTTTATTGCATCTATTTGATTCTTCTCTCTTTTCTTCTTTATTAGTCTTGGTAGCGGTCTATCAATTTTGTTGATGTTTTCAAAAAACCAGATCCTGGATTCATTAATTTTTTGAAGGGTTTTTTGTGTCTCTATTTCCTTCAGTTCTGCTCTGATCTTAGTTATTTCTCGTCTTCTGCTAGCTTTTGAATGTGTTTGCTCTTGGTTTTCTAGGTCTTTTAGTTGTGATGTTAGGGTGTCAGTTTTAGATCTTTCCTGCTGTCTCTTGTGGGCATTTAGTGCTATAAATTTCCCTCTACACACTGCTTTGAATGTGTCCCAGAGATTCTTTGTGTCTTTGTTCTTGTTGATTTCAAAGAACATCTTTATTTCTGCCTTCATTTCATTATGTACCCAGTAGTCATTCAGGAACAGGTTGTTCAGTTTCCATGTAGTGGAGCAGTTTTGAGTGAGTTTCTTAATCCTGAGTTCTAGTTTGATTGCACTGTGGTCTGAGAGACAGTTTGTTATAATTTCTGTTCTTTTACATTTGCTGAGGAGTGCTTTACTTCCAACTATGCAGTCAGTTTTGGATTAGTTGTGGTGTGGTGCTGAAAAGAATGTATATTCTGTTGATTTGGGGTGGAGAGTTCTGTAGATGTCTATTAGGTCCGCTTGGTGCAGAGCTGAGTTCAATTCCTGGGTATCCTTTTTAACTTTCTGTCTCATTGATCTATCTAATGTTGACAGTGGGGTGCTAAAGTCTCCCATTATTATTGTGTGGGAGTCTAAGTCTCTTTGTGGGTCACTAAGGACCTGCTTTATGAATCTGGGTGCTCCCGTATTGGGTGCATATATATTTAGGATAGTTAGCTCTTCCTGTTGAATTGATCCCTTTACCATTATGTAATGGCCTTCTTTGTCTCCTTTGATCTTTGTTGGTTTAAAGTCTGTTTTATCAGAGACTAGGATTGCAACCCCTGCCTTTTTTTGTTTTCCACTTGCTTAGTAGATCTTCCTCCATCCCTTTATTTTGAGCCTATGTGTGTCTCTACATGTGAGATGGGTTTCCTGAATACAGCACACTGATGGGTCTTGACTCTTTATCCAATTTGCCAGTCTGTGTCTTTTAATTGGAGCATTTAGCCCATTTACATTTAAAGTTAATATTGTTATGTGTGAATTTGATCCTGTCATTATGATGTTAGCTGGTGATTTTGCTCATTAGTTGATGCAGTTTCTTCCTAGCCTTGATCGTCTTTACAATTTGGCATGTTTTTGCAGTGACTGGTACCGGTTGTTCCTTTCCATGTTTAGTGCTTCCTTCAGGAGCTCTTTTAGGGCAGGCCTGGTGGTGACAAAATCTCTCAGCATTTGCTTGTCTGTAAAGTATTTTATTTCTCCTTCACTTATGAAGCTTAGTTTGGCTGGATATGAAATTCTGGGTTGAAAATTCTTTTCTTTAAGAATGTTGAATATTGGCCCCCACTCTCTTCTGGCTTGTAGAGTTTCTGCTGAGAGATCAGCTGTTAGTCTGATGGGCTTCCCTTTGTGGGTAACCTGACCTTTCTCTCTGGCTGCCCTTAACATTTTTTCCTTCATCTCAACTTTGGTGAATCTGACAATTATGTGTCTTGGAGTTGCTCTATTCAAGGCGTACCTTTGTGGCATTCTCTGTATTTCCTGAATTTGAATGTTGGCCTGCCTTGCTAGATTGGGGAAGTTCTCCTGGATAATATCCTGCAGAGTGTTTTCCAACTTGGTTGCATTCTCCCCGTCATTTTCAGGTACACCAATCAGACATAGATTTGGTCTTTTCACATAGTCTCATATTTCTTGGAGGCTTTGTTCATTTCTTTTTATTCTTTCTTCTCTAAACTTCTCATTTAATTTCATTCATTTCTTCTTCCATCACTGATACCCTTTCTTCCAGTTGATTGCATCGGCTACTGAGGCTCCTGCTTTCGTCACGTAGCTCTCGTGCCTTGGTTTTCAGGTCCATCAGGTCCTTTAAGGACTTCTCTGCATTGGTTATTCTAGTTATCCATTCGTCTAATTTTTTTTCAAAGCTTTTAACTTCTTTGCCATTGGTTCCAATTTCCTCCTGTAGTTCGGAGTAGTTTGATCATCTGAAGCCTTCTTCTCTCAATTCGTCAAAGTCATTCTCCGTCCAGCTTTATTCCGTTGCTGGTGAGGAGCTGCGTTGCTTTGGAGGAGGAGAGGTGCTCTGATTTTTAGAGTTTCCAGTTTTTCTGCTCTGTTTTTTTCCCATCTTTGTGGTTTTATCTACCTTTGGTCTTTGATGATGGTGACGTACAGATGGGTTTTTGGTGTGGATGACCTTTCTGTTTGTTAGTTTTCCTTCTAACAGACAGGACCCTCAGCTGCAGGTCTGTTGGAGTTTGCTAGAGGTCCACTCCAGACCCTGTTTGCCTGGGTATCAGCAGCGGTGGCTGCAGAACAGCGGATATTAGTGAACCGCAAATGCTGCTGACTGGTCGTTCCTCTGGAAGTTTTGTCTCAGAGGAGTACCTGGCTGTGTGAGGTGTCAGTCCGCCCCTACTGGGGGGTGCCTCCCAGTTAGGCTACTCGGGGGTCAGGGACCCACTTGAGGAGGCTGTCTGCCTGTTCTCAGATCTGAAGCTGCGTGCTGGGAGAACCAATACTCTCTTCAAAGCTGTCAGAGAGGGACATTAAAGTCCACAGAGTTTACTGCTGTCTTTTCATTTGTCTGTGCCCTGCCCCCAGAGGTGGAGCCTACAGAGGCAGGCAGGCCTCCTTGAGCTGTGGTGGGCTCCACCCAGTTCGAGCTTCCCGGCCGCTTTGTTTACCTAATCAAACAACTAACTCGGCAATGGCGGGTGCCCCTCCTCCAGCCTTGCTGCCACCTTGCAGTTTGATCTTGGACTGCTGTGCTAGCAATGAGAGAGACTCCGTGGGCGTGGGACCCTCTGAGCCATGTGCGGGATATAATCTCCTGGTGTGCCGTTTTTTAAGCCCATCAGAAAAGCGTAGTATTAGGGTGGGAGTGGCCCAATTTTCCAGGTGCCGTCTGTCAGCCCTTTCTTTGACTAGGAAAGGGAATTCCCTGACCCTTTGCGCTTCCTGGGTGAGGTGATGCCTCGCCCTGCTTTGGCTCATGCACAGTGTGCTGCACCCACTCTCCTGCACCTACTGTGTGGCACTTCCCAGTGAGATGAACCTGGTACCTCAGTTGGAAATGCAGAAATCACCGGTCCTCTGCGTCACTCACGCTGCGAGCTGTAGACCAGAGCTGTTCCTATTCGGCCATCTTGGCTCCTCCCCCTCTTAGTTATTTTCACATCAAGACATTCAAATTGTAGCTCTTAAATTTATATCTCTCTGCCCCCTCAGGTCTCTCCCAACAGCTCTCCTGTATTCTTCTGACATTGCTCTGACATAGAGTGTCTTTTGAGACCTTGAATATGACCTGCCACCTAATAAACATTCATTTCCTATTTAACGTTCTTAAGCTGTGTTAGTTTTAAGTAGGGAAATTAGATGCAGAACTAAATTTTGTCTTGCATAAAGCACTTATAATGGTGCAACTCTTCAGTATTGCATTCAAAATTCTCCTTGCATCTTCGGGCAACATTTCCAGTGTTATGTCCCATAATTCTTCCATCTAAGCCACCCATTCTAATCTAGCCTACTCAGATTCCTTAAAGAAAATGTAGCAGGATTGTTAAGGAATCAGAGAGATTGATGGGGTTCAGGAGGATATTTATTAATTATTTAGATGCACTGGCCCAGTCGGATTAACATCCAAAGGACTAAGCCCTGAACAAAGAGTTAGTTTACTTTTTAAGCATTTTGTGGGGCGGGGATGTGTGTGGGGGGGGGGGTGGAGATCTGTGCAGGGGGAAGCATACTACAAAAGTGAGAAACAAAGGCAGTTATTCAATTGAGACAGTCATTACATCATTTCTTACTTTTCAAGGAAAAACATGTTTTGCAACTTGAGTTTATCTGTCTAGTGACCTTGCAGCTGCACAGCTAGAGAAACAGGGTCTTCACAATACCTGGGAAGGGAGGAGAGATAAGGCTCACTAGCCACAGAAAAATAGGCAGTTAGTTTTTAAAGGACTTCATCTTTTTCTCTTTCTCAGGGGGAACTGGGTTTTCTTACATACAACTGAGTTTCTGCTTACACACTCTTTAATTTCTTTTAATTCCTGTTCCAAATCCTTAAAGAATGTACTCCTTAGCATTTTCCATTGACTGATAGTTTATTAATCCTAAAAGACCTAACAGAAATTTGACTTCCATGAAGCCATTTTTGACCTCATTCACGTATTCACATATTAAAGTAACATTTTCCAAATATCTACTGGTTCTGATTTCAAGTCTCCTTAAAGGATCCGTTTGAAGCAAGGAAGGGACATTCGATTTGCATTTGAAACAGACCCCTCTGTTGCTAATTTTGAAATGGGTGGGGGACAGAAATGAAAGCAGGAAAACCAGGTTCAAGAGAAAGGCAGGATTTTGGAGATATTGAAGAGGCACAGCTTTTAGGACTTCATAATTGATTGAAATGAGACAAATCATTTCAGAATCACATAAGTGCACTAATAAAGTATGCACAAGGTGCTATAGGAGAACAAAGAAGGGTGGTGGTGCTGAATGTCTAGGGAAGACTTCCTAAGGATATAGTATCCCAGGGTAAGCCCTGAAGAAACAGTGTGTAAAGTGAAGTGGCATGGGAAGATGGGGATATCAGTCCAGTCTGAGAGAATAGTATGGTTAAAGGCTAAGGAACTGGAGAGAATGAAGTGCATTCAGGAAATTGAAAATAGTTTGCTTTTGCCAGACCACAGTTGAAGATGGGTAGAGGCAGGGGCTCTGCAGAGGGGAAGCCTGGAAAGCAGGCAGATCTCAGTATGAAATGTGCCATGCCCATCATTTCCACCTTGTTCTGAAAGCTATGCAGTTGGCCTGTGAAGGGTTTGTTAAATTAAGCTTCATCTAAAGCTCCCTCCTCGCGTATTTTAAGTTCAGCCTAAAGGTTTCTCCTACCTAGTGAGCTGTAACCTAACCGAATGTGTAAACAGGCTGTAACCTACAATTGTGCCAATCTCCAAGTTTTGGCTAATCAAATGTGGCCAACTCTTCGAATTATATTCAAATAAGGGAAATGCCAAGCTGTAACCAATCCAGCCATTTCCGTACCTCACTTCTGTTTCTGTACAGCACTTTCCTTTTTCTTTTTCTATCACAAGGCAGTGCTGGAGACTCTTTCAGCCTATTCTGTTTCAGGAGGCTATGTGATTTGTGAATTATTCTTTGCTCAATTAGACTCTATTAAATTAAATTTGTCTAATTTTTCTTTGAACAGATTTTAGCAGCTGGAGTGATATGAGTAGATTTGTAATTTAATAAGAGCTTTCTGACTGCAGTAAAGAGGAAGAGGCAGACGAGTTAGGGCATTATAAGACTAATTGGGAGGAAATTATGCAGGCCTAATTGAGAAGTAGTGATGGAGATGGAGAGGGGGATATATTTGAGAGTTATTTAGACCCTAGGATTGATCAGATCGGTGAGTAGATTAGATGGAGGAGGGTAGAAGAGAGCATGGAGGCTGACTTTATAACTTATGGCTTAGGTGGTGCAGAAAAGGATGCAATTCTCTAAGATGTTTGAAGGAGAAGAAAGTTTGTTTTGTTTGTTTTGGTCATGTTGAGTTTAAGCAGCCTGTAGGGCATCAAAGAAGAAAGATTAGTACAAAGATGGATGAAGATGCCTGGAGCTCAGAAGATACAGCTGAGCCAGAGATTTAGATTCTGGTCATAAGCATTTAGTTAGGAATTCAAGACATGGGAGTGTATGAAATAAATCAGAGAATATGTGGCAAGAGAACAGAAGAGGATGGAACAGTGGAGACAGCAATGTTTAAGCAGTTGGAAGAGCAGGAGCCAGAAAAGGAGGGACCAAAGAGATGAGAGCAAATCCAGAGGAGAAGATAGTATCACTAAAGCCAAATGAAGAGAAGGAGAGACAGTGTCCAGTAGGGCCAGATACTTCAGAGATCAAGAGAGAGAAAGCCTAGAAATGTCCACTAGATCTAGGAACAGATTACCTTGGCACAAATCGTTAAGTGGAGGAGGGAGACAAATGGCAGTGGGGAGCTGAGGAATGCATGAAAAATAAGAAACTGCAGGCTTCCCTTTCAAGAAGTTTGGATGGGAAGATGGTAAACAAAAAATAGAGCCTTGACTATGCAGAAGGATGCAGAATAAAGACAGAGCTGTGAAGTTCAAGTTTGGGCATATCTAAAGGCCAGGGTGGAGAAGCCAGTAGAGGACAGAATGAAGATCTAGCTGAGACAGGGCACAAAGAGTGGAGCAAAGGCGTGACACAGCAGGAAGGAAGGCAGTGAGTACATGGGAAGGGAGGAGGAACAGCTCTTTTTTTTTTTTCAGAGAAGAGGAACGGAGAAGAGGATTGGTGTGGACACAAACAAGATTTGGAGGACTGTGTAGGGAGTGAGGGAACTCTTTGCCTGAAGATCACATCTTCTTTGTGAAATAGAGAAGGTCGTTTAATGAGAGTTAAGGGGAAGTTATAGATTAGCCCAAGAATAAGTGAGCTCATGGCCATTGAGAATAAGATGGGTGGGAAGGAATTGAGGGCAGGAAAGGTCTAACAGAAAAGTAGATAGGAGAACCACATGAGGGTGAAGAATAGATGTGATTGGGAAGCTCTAGGGGACGACAAGCTCTAGGGCTGTGACTAAATGGCAGCAGAGGAAATGAAGGTACAAATGTTAATGAGGTTAAGAGGAATGGCTAAGGTTTTGGAAAGGTCATTGATGTGGACACAGAAGTCACCTAGGATGATGGCAGGACCTGAGATGACAAGAATCTATGAGTCAGGAAAAGCAATGCTAGCTACTATAACAAGACAAACTTACCATAATATGACTTATCATAATAAAACTCTATTTCTCACTCATGTCACAATCCAATTTGAGCCAGGCAGCTCTCCTGGCAGTTGTCCTTCAAGAAAAGACTCAGAGATTGGGGCTCCTGTGAATGACTCTGTCATCTTGGAGTTATTACTTTCTAACTAAGATAACTCTGATACAAAACATAGAAAATATAGCACAAAAAAGGAAATATCATCTCACTTAGGAATATGGATGCAAATATTTAAATAAAATGCCACCAGTAATAAAAGAAAAATGCAGTATGACTCAGTTGAGTATATTTTAGAGAGAAAGAAAAAGGTTATGTCTATGTGGCTGAACTAGATGGAATGGAAACATTTGCTTTGCTCAACCTTTTGCAGCTCATCCAAGCATTCGTATATCATAAAGTCAGAAATATTGGTCTTCCACTTCAGAAATCAACAATGAGACAAATCTGTGAAGATACTCTGTAAATTGAAATGCACTCTGTAGGAGTGAGGAGTTTTTGAGCACACAGAGCCCCATGCTGGGTGTTGTTTACAACAAGAAATTTAGGTTATGACATGATTTCTCTTCTCATGGACCTTACCATCTGGTTGGGAAAGATAAACTGTGAAAAGATGCACACAATCTCCAGTGGTAAAGACCTAACAGAGCTACAGACAAGGAACACGATTAGAGGTGAAAGGGAAATGATATGGTTTGAATTTGTGTCCTCACACCAATCTTCATGTCAATTGTAGTCCCCAGTGGGGATTGGTGGGAGGTGACTGGATCATGGGGGTGGATTTCCCACTTGGTGCCAATTTCGTGATAGTGAGTGAATGCTCCTGAGATCAGGCTGTTTAAAAGTGTGTGGCATCTCTGCTTTCTCTCTCTTCCTCCTTCTCTGACTATGTAAGGTGTGTCTGCTTCTCCTTCACCTTCTACCATGATTGAAAGTTTCCCGAGGGGAAATTGATACAGGTTTAGAGTGTTTAGTTCCCAAGAAGCCATAATGTTTCCTGTACAGCCTGTGGAACTGTGAGCCAATTAAACTTCTTTTCTTTATAAGTTACCCAGTCTCAGGTATTTCTTTATAGCAGTGCGAGAATGGACTAGCACAGAAAATTGGTACTGAGGAGTGGGGCATTACTATAAATACCTGAAAATCTGAAAACGACTGTGGAACTGGGTAATGGGCAGAGGTTGGAACAGTGTAGAGGGCTCAGAAGAAGACAGAAAATGAGGGAAAGTTTGGAACTCCTTAGGGACTGCTTGACTTGTGACTGAAATGCTGATAGTGATATGGACAAGAAAGTCCAAGCTAATGAGGTCTCAGATGGAGATGAGGAACTTATTGGGAACTGGAACAAAGGTCACTTTTGTTATGCATTAGCAAAGAACCTGCAGCATTGTGTCCCTGCTCTAGAAATCTGTGGAACTTTGAACTTGAGAGTGATGATTTGGGGTATCTGGTAGCAGAAATTTTTTTTTTTTTGAGATGGAGTTTCACTCTTGTTGCCCAGGCTGGAGTGCAATGGTGTAATCTTGGCTCACCACAACCTTGTGGAAGAAATTTCTAAGCAGCAAAGCATTCAAGTGTGACCTGGCTGCTTCTAACAGCATATGTTCATATGCATGCACAAATAAATGACCCAAAACTGGAACTTATATTTAAAAGGGAAGCAGAGCATAAACGTGTAGAAAATTTGCAGCCTGGTCATGTGATAGAAAAGAAGAGACCATTTTTAGGGGAGGAATTCAAGCAGGCTGCAGAAATTTGCATAAGTAAAAAGGAGCCAAATGCTGATAGCCAAGACAATGGGAAAAGGCTTCCAAGGGATTTCAGAGACCTTCATGGCATCCTCTCTCATCACAGGCCCAGAGGCCTAGGAGTGAAGAATGGTTTTGTGGGCCAGGCCCAGGGCCCCACTGCCCTGTGCAACCTCGAGACACTGCTCCCTGTGTCCTAGCTGCTCCAGCTCCAGCTATGGCTCAAAGGGACCTAGGTACTCAGGCCACTGCTTCAGAAGGTGTAAGCTGTAAGCCTTGGTGGATTCCATACGGTGTTAAGCCTGCAGGTGCACAGAGTGCAAGAGTTGAGACTTGGGAGCCTCCACCTAGGTTTCAGAGGATGTATGAAAAAACCTTGCTGTCCAGGCAGAGGCCTGCTACAGGGGTGGAGCCCTCATGAAGAACCTCTACTAGGGCAGTGTGGAGGGAAAATGTGGGTTTTAGCCACCACACAGGGTCACCACTGGGGTACCACCTAGTGAGGCTGTAAGAAGAGGGCCACTGTCCTTCAGAGCCCAGAATGGTAGAGCCACCAACAGCTTGCATTGTGAACCTGGAAAAGCCACAAGTACAGCTGCAGACCCACAGAGTAAGAGCTTCCTAAGGCTCTGGGAGCCCACCCCTTGCACCAGTGTGCCCTGGATGTGAAAAATGGAGTCAAAGGAGATCATTTTGGAGCTTTAAGAATTAATGACTGCCCTGCTGGGTTCTGGACTTGCATAGGGGCTGTAGCCTCTTTCTTTTGTCCAATTTCTCCCTTCTGGAATGGGACTATTTACCGAATGCCTATCCCCCACCCCCACCCACCCACCTATTGTATCTTGGTAGTAATTAATTGGCTTCTGATTTTACAGGCTCATAGGTGGAAGAGACAAGGCTTGTCTCAGATGAGACTTTGAACTTTTGAGTTAATGTTGGAATGAGTTAAGATTTTGGGGGACTGTTGGGAAGGGATGATTGTATTTTGCAACATGAGAAGGACATGAGATTTGGAGGGTCCAGAGGTGGAATGATATATGGTTTGGATCTGTGTCCCCACCCAAATCTCATTTTCAATTGTACTCCTCAATGTTGGAGGTGAGGCCTGGTGGGAGGTGATTTGATCATGGACACAGGCTTCCCCCTCAGTGCTGCTTTCATGCTAGTGAGTGAGTGCTTGTGAGATTGGGTTGTATAAAAGTGTGTGACATCTCCCCACTTCTCTCTTCCTCTTGCTCCAGCCATGGAAGACATGCCTGCTTCCCCTTCACCTTCTGCCATGATTGAAAGTTTTCTGAGGCCTTCCCAGAAGGTGTCATGCTTCCTGTATAGCCTGTGGAACTATGAGCCAGTTAAATTTCTTTTATTTATAAATTACCCAGTTTCACTGGGTATAAATTTCTTTATAAATTACCCAGTCTCACACTTCTTTATAGCAGAGTGAGAACAAACTAATACAAGAGAGGAAATAATATCCAGGCATTGCAGAGAACCAAATCATTTCATTTTCTTCCCAGAAACAGGCTTTGTCCAGGGAAGCCAAGTGACTGAGCTGTGGCCCCTGAGATATGGGCAGAAATTATGTGCACCACCTTTAGTCTTGGCCACCAAACATCTCACTCTTATTCTTTCTCTTCCTATTCCTGATTTTTTAAATGTATTCATTCATTTAAATAATATTTATTGTGTATTTATAGGCCAGGTACTGTGCCTTCACAGGGCTTATATTGTAGTTGTTTGGTGAGCTTTCAAAACCTTTCCATTTTATTTTATCATCTTCTGAAACCTGCTTTTGAATTCGTTAATTCAACCAATTTTTTTTCTGATTCATTAATATCTGTCTTTAACTTTGTTTGTTTTTTTGTTCCTTGTTAAGTTTGTTTAATGGTTGTTTTTAAAATTCAATATGTTGGCTTATTTTTTATCTTCTCCTGTTTAATGATGAAAATATTTAAGGGTAAAATGAAGTCATGTCATGCATACATTTAAAGCTTGTTAAATTAACAATACAGCTTGAGTAGACACTTCTCTGCACCACCAATGCTATGACTTGCACAGGGGCTACAATTAAGTCAGAAAACCAACTGCAGAAGTTCCAAAACCTATGGAAAGAACGTGTGAATGGTTTTAAAGTTTTCATAGCCATTGACAAATAAATTAAATGCATTATTTGTTTTAAAAAATCTGTATGGTCAGTATACTCTATGGGTGATTAAAGGCATTTTCAACATATGTATTTTACTATATGCAATTTTTACTTTATAAGCTGATTTTATAGCCAATCTTCCATATTAGAGTGACTCAAAATTTTTTATTGCTTATAATTATTTTTGTCTCTTACGTGTTTTTAGGCATAATCTTATCATTAGTGTATATACTGTGTACTATGGTTTTGATTTCTTTGAATTTTTAAAAGTTGATATAAAATATCAATCTGATTCTTTGTTTCAGAAAAATCCCAGGTTCTAGAAAGTGTTAAATAGTCTCCTGGCTTCTAAAAGTAGACAACTGGCTGTACATACACACATACACATACTCACAACTTTACAAATGGTCACACTTGCCCTTTGCTGCTTTGCTCTAGATATGCTAGAATGTGAATTAGTCATGGGATTCCTTTTGTTAGTGATTAGTTCCTTTGTTAGTGATTAGTTAGTGATTAGTTCCTTTTGTTAGTGATTGATATGGTTTGGCCATGTCCCCACCCAAATCTCACCTTGAATTGTAATAATCCCCATATGTCAAGGGCAGGGGCAAGGTGGAGATAAGTGAATCATGGAGGCGGTTTCCCCCATACTGCTCTCATGGTAGTGAATAAGTCTCATGAGATCTGATGGTTTTACAAATGGGAGTTCCCCTCCACACGCTCTCTTGGCTGCCACCACGTAAGATGTGCCTTGCTCCTCCTTTGCCTTCTGCCATGATTGTGTGACCTCCCCTGCCATGTAGAAATGTGAGACCATTAAACCTCTTTCCTTTATAAATTACCCAGTCTTGGTTATGCCTTTATCAGCAGCATGAGTACAGACTAATACGGTCATCAAATAAATGTTTCAGATATTTGTCAAGAACTTCAAAGCATCTGATATTTGTACCCTATCTGCAAGCTAGTTATTCTGCCACAGTCTCATGGATGCTGGTAGAAAGCAGAAGATTTCTGGGTCAGAGACAAAGGATAGTTTATTATTCACAGCAACAGTGGTAGCCAGATTATTAGCATTTTGTATCAGTTCCTCAAGTCTCAACTTCTGGAGGGCATCAGAAAAAAGGCTAGATGATATCTGCACAAGCAGTGGGTTATGTTAAAGGAGAAGAACTCTGACCTATCTTATAATGGGCAGTAAGCATACCTGTTTTTTGCTCCAATGAGAAAAATACTTATTATACTAGAGAGCATATATGGTTGTCGTTTGCTCCAGAGGGAAACACTATCTATCTGTCAAGCTTGTTCTCTATACAAACATCCTTGAAAGGATACACTGTTAACAAAAGGCAATCAGTGCTTCTGCCAGGTGTGCTGAAATGTTGAGAGACCCATGGAAAATTGTCTCCCAATAGTATGAATTTATGAAATTTATGAAAACTACCCTTAAAGTTCAACTCACCAAATGTTATGCTGTTTTTATATTTTTAAATTATGTAAAGCAACAGAACTATTTGAAAAATCAGGCACCAATATCATATTGTTTCAATAAAGTCTTGCAGCAAGAAAGCTGAATAACTCAATATGAATGAAAACATTATAATTTTTAAAAGTAATGACACTACACTTTTCCTAGGCATTTCTTTCAAAGAAAGAAAGAATATTTTCTTTAACATAAAAATGTGGCCAGGTGCAGTGGCTCATGATTTTAATCCCAGCATTTTGGGAAGCCAAGGCAGGAGGATCACTTGAGCCCAAAAGTTTGAGACCAGCTTGGGCAACATAGTGAGACCTCCTTCCTACAAAAAGTAAAAAACTGAACATGTCGGCATGTGCCTATGGTCCCAGCTAATTGGGAGGCTGAAGTGGGAGGATCGCTTGAGCCTGGGAGGTCGAAGCTGCAGTGAGCTGTGATTACACCACTGCACTCCAGCTGGGGTGACAGAAGGAGACCCTGTCTCAAAACAAACAAACAAACAAAAACAAAAAAACACATATACAAATGTATGAAATATTCTTTTGTTTGAGAAGTGAAATGGAGAGGGAAGGACCTATAATAACTCTATTTCTCAGAAGCAGCACAAACAGCATGTATTTTCATGAACAGCACACAACTGCGGGTGTTGCCATGTTGACATGTGCAAATAACTTCCATATTATGATAATTTTAGGCTGATACAGTCCTCTTTATGATGAGAAAAATTATCATAAATCTTAAAAGTGTATACATTCTCTGTAAGTAGTTTTAATTGATGACTAAAATTTTTGCCATTTATGCAGCAATTTTGTTTCTCTTTCCTAGTCACAATTAATACCACCTACCATTTTTTGTGCACCTAATGTTCAGGTACTTTGCATATGTTATCTCATTTGAATTTTAATTAAGGTATATGACAGAACAGAGACACAGAGATGGAGGAGCTAGGATTCAAAGACTGATCTACCTGCCTGCAAAACTGGTATCTTTCTATTATTTTGTTCTGTGTTATTGTTACCTGGGCCACCTTTTTCCTTGGGATATGGGTTTCCAACAAGATCTTGAAGCATGACCCTCCACATTGCTAAATCACCTGCCTTAGTTCCCTTCGCCTGGGAATGCTGAGATTCTCAGCTCACTCTTTCATAACTCAGAGACTTCACAGAATCTTAGAGATGAAAGGGATTCCAACAATCTCCATCCCATAGAGGCCCCAGAGGATGCCCATATATTTTTTTCTGACAGTGATTTTGGTTGGAAGTTCTTATACCTAGAATTTGTGAAATGTTGCTTTTAAACAATTGCAAATTGTTTTCAGTTTGTTCTCTAGACTACTTCCTCTTCTAGAGAACCTTTTACGAAATCCAAGAAAAATGCTTCCAGAGAAACATAGTAACAAGAGACAATAATCTAGGAGGTTGGTATAATTATATCTTTAAATATGTTATTAAATATTACAATATAGCTACTCACTTCTCAATTTCTGATTAAAGTTAAATCATGCCAATAAATCACTCTAAATTATTTGCAGCTGAAAGGGGTTGGGGCTGACTTGAGTGAAATGCTTATTGGTACTGATCTACTTTCTATTATTCATCTAACACAGTTATTAGTTCTAGCAGAAATTCAATATTTTAGTTTGAATGTTTTGGCCCCTCCAAATTAATGTACTGGAATCTTAATCCCCAATGCAATCGTGTTGAGAGGTGGGGCTTAATGAGAGATGTTTAGGCTGTGAGGACTCTACCTTTATGAATGATTGATGCAACTACCAAAATAACTTTCAAGAGTGGGTTCTCTCTCTTCTGCTCTCCTGTCATGTAAAGAAGAGAGTTTCTCCTCTCTGGAGGATGCAGCATTCAAGGCATCATCTTGGCAGTGGAGACTGGACCCTCCTCAGACACCAAACCTATTGGTACCTTAATCTTAGACTTCCTAGCCTCCAGAACTGTGAGAAATAAATTTCTGTCCTGTACAAATTACCTAGTCTTGCATATTCTGTTACAGCAACACAAAACAGACGAAGACTCTCAATATCAAATCAATGTTGATTAAGCATTTTTTAATGTTCCACGGAGATGTTATTGGTTTTATTTACATTTGCACATTAAACTGTCTGGTAGAATTAACAGATGGTCTGATCAGTAATTGTCCTTTCCAGAAGCCACCACTAATGGCTGTTAACACTCTTTCTTCTCTACTCACCTACTTTTATCCAATGGAGTACTTTTTAAAGCAATTATACCTCAAATATACTTCATTTCCTCAGATCCAAGACAAAGTATCAAGTAATTCAAAAGTCTCACTTAGCAAGACTGTTTTTCTTTTATATTTTGGAATTATACCTGGCATATTTTTGTATTTCAGGCAATTGGAAGGGATTGAATAGTATCCCATACAAAGTAACGTGCACCCAAACTTTAAAATGTCATGTTTTTGCCAGTAAGGTCTTTGTAGATATAATTTGTTAAGGATCTTAAGATGAAATCATCCTGGATTTAGGTTGAATTGTAAATCCAATGACTGTTGTCCTTGTAAGAAGAGATGACATAGAGAGACACACAGGAAAGAAGGTGATGGGAAACTGGAGGCAGATATTGGAACTATGCTACCACAAGCCAAAAAACTCCAAGACATGCCAGCAACACCAGAAACTAGTAGACAAGCATGGGATGTTTTTCCCTTAAAGCTTCCAGAAGGAACTAACCTAACCCTGCTGACACCTTGATTTTGGAAGTCTGGCCTCCAAATGTGTGAGAGAATAAATTACTAGCATTTTAAGCCACCTAGTTTGTAGTAATTGGTTATGGCAGTACTAAATCTTTAAGAAACAATCTTTATTTTATACGAACTACTATAGAAAAAAAGAAAAAAAATTATTTAGTTTATTTATACATTTAGTATAATTTTGATAATAAAATAAGAGTAATGCAAGATAAAAATAGTAGGTCAATTATACTTATAAATATTATTTCATAAAAATATTTGCAAATCAAGTCCAGCAACATACAAAACAAAAAGATAGTAAATGGTTCAACATTTAAAACCTATGAATATATGACATTAACATTGTAAAGAAAAAAATTATAAGGTAATCTTAAAATATGTAAAAAAAAAAAAAAAGAGATAAAATTCAACACTCATTTTTCCTGAACATGTCCATTGATGTGCGTATTTCCTTAATATGCACTACCAATTACTAAAGGACAAGTTCAACCAAATATTTAATAAATAATAATTTTGATTTTATAAAAACTCTTTTAGGTTATAGAAGAGGAGGAAATATCCCCAAACTTATTTTATAAGGTTAGCATAATCTTGATAGCAAAACTAGGCAAGGACAGCATAAAGTAGAAAACTTACAGACCAGTCTTATTCATGAACATAGATACAAAAATCCTAAACAAAATCTTATAAAGCCAAATTATATAACGTATAAAAAAGTAAATATTTTATTATCAAGTTGAATTCATTTCAGGAATACAAAGTTGATTTAATATTAGAAAGTTAAATTATGTTATTCACCCCACACATAGTAAAGAATTCAACTTTGTCCAAAAAGAAGTCTGGTCTTTGTCCTTGGCTTCTGAGAGGTGATGGGTAAATTGATGGAATATCATGGTTGATAGGAGTGTCTTTGTTTGGCTGTGAGCCTTGGGTCACCAGATTGTCTAAAAATATGATTTAAGATGGAGAATGGCTACACCAGAAAGACCAGAAATGTGATTTAGTGTGGGGGATTTGGGTCATGTCTGGAGGGGGTGGAGGCTGAAGATTGAAATCAGCCACATTGGCAATCGCCCATGTCTACATCATGGAGCCTCATTAAAAAGTCTGAACACCTGGCTCTGCTGAGCTTTCCTCATTAGCAATATTTTGTGCACATTGTTATACATTGATATTTGAAAAGTAATGTGTCCAGGACTCCATGGAGAAAGAAAAACAGAAGCTACATGTTTGATACTTTTCCTGGACTCTGCTCTAGGTGCCCCTCCTTGACTGACTTTAATCTGTATCCTTCCTGTAATACACTCTAACCTGGATTATAACAACTTTTAGTGAGTTCCAGGAGTCCTTGTGGATTAGCTAAACTGAAGGTGGTTTTAGGAAGCCCCTAAACTTGCAATTGCTGTGAAAAGTGAGGACAGTCTTGCGTGGATTATGCCACCTCAAACTATGCAGTTGGCTAAACAACTCATGCCTCATTAACATATTTCTTTTTTTTTTTTTTTTTTTTCAGATGGAGTCCCGCTCTGTCTCCCAGGCTAGAGTGCAGTGGCACCATCTGGGCTCACAGCAAACTCCACCTCGTGGGTTCAAGTGATTCACCTGTCTCAGCCTCCCAAGTAGCTGGGATTACAGGCACCTGCCACTGCGCCTGGCTAATTTTTGTATTTTTAGTAGAGATTGAGTTTCACCATGTTGGCCAGGCTGGTCTCGAATTCCTGACCTCGTGATCCACCCACCTCAGCCTCCCAAAGTGCTGGGGTTACAGGCGTGAGCCACCGCACCCCGCTGCACCATTAACATATTAAAGAATGAAAGCTATATAATGGGCTAAGTAGACACATTGTATTAGATAAAATTTAATATCCGTTTATGGTTTAGAAAATCTTAAGCAAACTAATAATGGAAGAAAAATTTCTTAAACATGTAAATATTATCAAAAAACTTTACAGCAATATTATACTTAATGGTGAAAAATTTTAAGTTTAATATAAAATAGGTAAAGATGTTTATTATTACTACATTTTTTAACACTCTACTAAATGGCCTAGGTGGTATAGTAATGTGAAAAAAAAAGTAAAATAAAAGGAATTAGGAGTTAGAATGAAACAAAACAAACTGGTCATTATTTATGGGTAGTATAATTGTCTACAAAATAAAAAGGAAATTGCATTTTTATACACCAGCAATGATCAGCTAAAAATGTTATTAAAAAGATTATACTATGTAAAACATTCTTACCTCTACATTTGTTTGCATTTGTCAAAATTCAACAAATTGTGCACTTGTATTTGTCTATTTTACTGTATGTATATTTACCTCAAAAATGAACTGTAAACAAATATTTAAAAAGTAAAAAACTTTAAAAATATTTATACTATTTTAAATTACAATAAAAATAAATATTTTATCCAAGAGAAAAAAAAATCTAGTGGGAGATGTGTAAGCCCATATCTGGTAAAAATTATAAAGCTTTATTAAACGACATTAAATAAAACCTAAACAAATGAAGAGATATACCATATTCATGGATAGTCAGATTTAATATTGTATTGACGTTAATTCTCATGAATTGATTAACACTCCTAGAATCCCAACATCACAAGTTGATTTTAAAATTTATATAGACTAGCAAAGGACCAAAAATAACCAAGACAGTTCTAAAGAACAAGATGGGAACTTGTATGATCAAATATCAAACTTTATTATAAAGCTATAGTAATTAAGACATTGTATATGGCACAAGGAAAGGTAAATGGAACATCATAGAGAGCTCAGTACTAGACCTACACACACATATATATAGACCATAGTCAATGTTAAGGAGAAAAAAAATCCAAGGAAGAAGGGGGAAGGAAGGGAAAATAGTTGAAAGAAAAATATTTGGCTCAGTATATATACATTTAATCACAGTCAAAATGATTTTTCTTAATATTTATGAAATAGAGGGGCATAACATATGGATAAATCACAGTTCAGTTTTCATACTGCAGGGTCTCTTTTCTTTCTTTTTTTCTTTCTTTCTTTCTTTCTTACTTTCTTTCTCTTTCTCTCTCTCTCTCTTTCTTTCTTTCTTGACAGGGTCTTGCTCTGTCACTCAGGCTGGAGTGCAGTGGCAAAATCTTGGCTCACTGCAACTTCCACCTCCCAGGTTCAAGTGATTCTCCCGCCTCAGCCTCCTGAATAGCTATGATTATAGGCGCACACCATCATGCCTGGCTAATTTTTGTATTTTTTGTAGAGATGGGGTTTCACCATGTTGGCCAGGCTGGTCTTGAACTCCGGACCTCAGGTGATTTGCCCACCTCTGCCTCTCAAAGTACTAGAATTACAGGTGTGAGCCACTGCGCTCAGCTGACTTTCCAAGCTTAAGATTCGTGTATGAATGCAAAGTCATATATCCATGAAGCCAGAGCTGCCAAGGAATATTCTGCGGGTTTCTTTGTAGTTCAAGGTCCTAGTAATGAACAACTATGAGTCATATTGTATTGTTATGAACTTTGTGAATGTGAACTAATATGAAAAAAGTGCTGTCCAGTTTTTTCACAACTATATACACAACTATATACAATATTCTCTGGAATTGAGACAATTAATTCTTTATATTTTCATCTTTTTTGTTAGATCAAATGCACCATTGTAACTCAATATTCAGAAAGTTTCTACTCAAAAACAGTTTCAGGGCATAGTCTACTTCTAAGCACTTAGGGGAGTACTTTAAATTTTCTTTCATTACGCTAATAAATTTTCTGTTGTTCGTCATTCTCCTGTGGCATTCATTTTCAGAATGGAAAGATTAACAGAATATTTCTCCAAGGCAATACTGACTTTATTTTAGGTTGCTTTATTTTATAGTGTCAAATAAAATAAATAAATCAGTGTCAAAAGTTATATATGTATTATGATATATTAATATGAATAATTGATAATGTGTAAGAATTGATTTCCAGAATTGAGTCCAGTTGAGCCACACTCAAAATTGGTCCTTTTACATCTTTTTAAAAATCTTATCCACTTTATGGAAGATATCTTGAAATATATAAATGAATAGAAGTTTCTACAACATTATTTGGAATCTTCCAAAGAATGACTGGTTTCATTTTTATTTAATATTTTAATAAGCATAAGACAACCACTTCAATAGGTCCTACAAAGTTATAGTTGGAGTTGTACTAGTTATAGATGTGTGGTTGCTAGTCATATTAGATAATGCTTCTTGGGCCACTTGGGATAAAATCTAATGCAGAGTAAAATTTTCAAAAGGATTATTTCATTCCAAATGAAGAGTTCAGCTCATGTGTAGACTCTAGAAAAGCGATTAAATGAATAACTACAATTGCTTTCTTCTTACAGTTACTCTTAAAATGCTGTGAAAGATTTTATCATTGATTTTGCACCAAATGTTTTTGCAAGATTTTCTCACTGGAGTTTTGTACCTGCAGCCACAAGCTAGTGTTTTAGAGAGTTAAATAATGTGTGGGGTAATCTACATTTGCTATTATTAGATGGCCACTATTGCAAGTGGCTTTATTTGATAGCATCATAACTGATTACCTGAAAATGTGAGCCAATAGCTGACCCTTCAAGAAAAAATCAATTTGCAATTTTCACTGTCCACACTTCTGCCAGCTAACAAATCAACTGCAGATCTCTGTTCAGCCCCAAAAGGCACTTAAAATGGGAAATGAAATAGCCTTAAGTTTCCTCCAGGATGATCCCATTTAGCCACCAATAGAGAGGAAGTGGACTAGATGACAGAAGGGCAAAACTTGTTTAAGGGAATAGGGAAAGATTTAATGAAAATCCAAAGACCCACAGGAAAGGGATAAACCTTCCCACTTCAGTGGCTGGCCCCAAAAATCCCAGTTAAAAATAATGGAGCTTTACTGAACGTCACCCAGATTGTTTTAACCCAGTGCTGGTATACCCTCTCAATACCGTCCTGATCTTCCTTCTCCCTGCTCTGTTTTCCTTTCAACCACAGGCTTCTGCTCTTCTGGGTCCAGTTTGTTTTTCACTTTTTGATTGTTTCTGAGGAATTTTAACATCATAGGATTTATTGGCCATTTGAATAGCCTCTTTTGTGATTTGCTCTGACTCATTGTTCTACTGAATTGTTAATCTTTTCTTATTAATTTGTAGAAGTTATTTATATATTTGAGGTAAGAGACTTTTAACTTTTGTTTGTGCTGTAAATATTTTCTTCCACTCTGCTCTTCCCTTTTCGTTTTTAAAGGTGTCTTTTGGCAAACAGAAGTTAATAATTTCAATGTACGTATGTGGCTTGGTTCCTTTATAGTTAGCGTTTCTTATGTCCTATTTTAATTCTTTTCTTACTCTAAAATCATGAAACTATTCTCCTACTGTATCATCTTAATATTTTTTGCTTTTTTCTTTCATATTTATGCCTAAAAATTTTAAATTAATATCTATTTATTGTGTCAGGCAGGGGTCAAATTTTTTCTTAATATGGATATTCAATTGTCCCAATATTATTTATCAACAAGATCCCTTTCTCCCCACTGCTCTATGATACCACCTTTCTCATAAATCAAGCACCCATGTTGGTTAAGTCTGTTTTTGGCTCTCTTTCTATTTCATTGGTTAACTTGTCTATCCTTATAATCCTCATCCAATCTCTTAACTTGTGCCAATGTATTACTACTGAAGCGTTATAGTCTTGATAATCAGAATCCACTGTTACTCGTGTAAAACATTTCTTAGCTATTGACCCTTGGAATTTCTAGTTAAATGTAGACTCACTTGTCAAGTTTCATTTAAAAAAAAATAATCAAAGGTGTTTACATTGGATATCTAGATCCATCTGGGAAGAATTATCCTTTACAATTTGATTTCTGCAATCCATGAATTAGTCTTTTCTATCAGTTAGAGTATTTAGGTCTTATTTTATTTATCTTAATAGTGTCTTATAGTTTTTGGCATGGTGGTCTTGCATATCTTTTGCTAGACTTATTTTTAGTTATTTGATATTTTTGAAGCTGTTATAAATAACATCTTTTTGTTTTTTTTATTGCTCGTATAGAAAAATTCAAATAAATTTTTAAATATTGTTTCTAGTAACTTTGCTAAACTCACTTATGAATTCTTTTGATTTGGCTGTAGGTTCTTTTCAACTGTCAGCCTAAAATAATAAAATGTTAAGAATCTAATTTAAGGATAGTTGATTCAAGAGCAACATTTGAAGATAGCCTACCTGGAAACACCAACTGCAGAGGACTAGAGTAAGTATTCCGAAGTAAGGAACTTAAGGTTTCATTTATGTAGGCAGAGACAGGGAGTTTTTAGGAGGATTACAACATTTTTCCATATAAGGTTGGTGCATAGTTACAGCAATTTGATTGGTTATAGGCTGTGTTTATTCTGGGAAGGGTACATTTAACTTTTTTTTTTCTTTCTTTCTTTTTTTTTTTTTTCCAGAGGGAGTCATAGTCATGAGTTTTCTGTCATCTTATCTAGCAAATCAAGACAAAAATGGGGAAGTTAATCTATAACAAGGGTCATTAATGAAGAAGGCAGGAGGTTTTGTCTTTGGCATTGTTTAATTCTCTCTAGTCATTGCACAGAACAAGAAAAACAAGAAAGCAGGTTAATCTATAATCTGAGAATAGAGGTTGTAACTACATGTGATTCAGATCACAGTCACATATCTCTCAAAGCCTAAAATATTTTCAGGGTTCCAAGAGCTTTTAAATTTTATTTATTTTCACACAGTTTTCCACAGATATAATCATATTTGTGAATAATGATGTTTTATTTCTTTATTTCCAATAACTTTGTCGTTTATTTATTTTTCTTTCATACTGCACTGGCCAGGGCCTTCAGTGTCCTTCAATTTTGCACATTGAATAAAAGTAGTAATAAAAGACAATGCTTGTCTTGTTATAAATCCTAAAAAAAAAGCTTTCAACATTTTACTATTAAGCATGATATTCATCAAAGGTTCTTTTGTAAATATCCTTAATTAGGTTAAGAAAATTCCCTTATAGTTCGAGTTTGCTAAGAGTGTTTGTTTTTTCAAATCATGCTTGGGTATTGAATTTTACTAATTTTTTTTGTGCAACTATTGAAGTGACATGTAATTATTCTCTTTCATTCTTTGACTGATTTTTTCACATAAGACCAAAATACAAAATTGCATTCTTGTAGTAAACCCAGTGTGGTCATCAATTTTTTTTTCACTACATATTACTGGATTCTATCTGCATCACTAGAGTATAAGTTTCATGAAGGCAGAGTTTTTTGTCTGTTTTGTTGTTGTCGTGTGTTTTACTGCCCTGTCTCTATGGCATATTTATTGGATGAATGAATAAAGAAATCAACAAATTTCCCCAGGATTGTGACAGCCTCTATTCTGGCTGTGAATAGAGAGCCCTGAGCTTCTGGCTACCTGTTATGGGGCCATTTCTCTTGGCTGCACAGAGCTCCAATCTCCTCAGGATGGGGTACTATATTCACCCTACTTTCTGGACAGCATATATCCAAACAACTCAGGAATCAAGCCTTTTCCTCTCTTGGTTCCTCACAAACACAGCTTTGCCTCTCTGCCTGTTCCCCATCCTGTTCATGTGTTGAGACCCCCTAAATTTGTATATCCAAGATTTAGCAGAGCAATGACCACTCACTTACTAGTCGTTAGTGCAACTCACACAATTGGCACAGATGCCTAGGGGCCTGAAAATAAGACTTGGAATTCCATACTCTGGCAAAAACTCTAATTTGTTTTGTGGCACTCACTCCTAAACCTGGTCTCTGAATGGGCTACAAGAATGGAGGCATAAGTCTTTTATCAGGAATCATGAAATAGGGAGAACTAAGACTCCAGCACATAGACATCACCAGATAATAAATAGACGCTCACCTATTTTCCTCTCTCAAAAAGCATAAGAAATGTTTTCTGATATTAAGCAATTCATTTCCAAACATTTTAAAGTTAATGAGAAGAATAAATCTCATTTTTAAGTGGTCAATGTACCATGAAGTTAACAAGCTAATTAAGAACAAAAACAACATGAGCTATATTATGGTTTCTTTACTGGGGACATTGTGATTATAACTGTAAAAAAAATTAAATCCATAAACAAAGTACTTGACCTTAAGTTGGCTTAGAAGGTCACAGAGCTCTTCATGACTCCACTTCTGCCCACCTCTTCAGGTATCTTTTACTTCAGGGGGTTTTGCAATTCATTCCAGTTCTTCAACAAACTAGGTTTTCCCGGCTCTAGAACTACACAAACACCCATACCTCTTCTTTCCAGTCAGAATCTTTCCAGTCAGGATCTTTGTCTGGCTAACTGCAACATATCAGAGAACTCAAATGTTACTTCCTCTTAGAAGTACTCCCTGATGGCCTGGCGCGGTGGCTTATGCCTGTAATCCCAGCAGTTTGGGAGGCTGAAGCGGGCAGATGACTTGGGGTCAGGAGTTCGAGACCAGCCTGGCCAACATGGTGAAACCCCATCTCTACTAAAAATACAAAAATTAACTAGGCATGGTGGTGCACACTTGTAATTCCAGCTACTTGAGAGGCTGAGGCAAGAGAATTGCTTGAACCCAGTAGATGGAGGCTGCAGTGAGCCAAGATTGCACCACTGCACTCCAGCCTGGGTGACAGAGTGAGACTCTGCCTAAAAAAAAAAAAAAAAAAAAAAGCACTCTCAGACAAACTCCCCACCTCCACCCCCAAAATACTAACGTCTTCTATAATACACTTGTATAGTACCTTGAATTTTTCTCAGTATATTACTCATCAAATTTCACTTAATTCCTTGTCTTCCCTAGAAACAGTAAACTTTCAGGTAAGGAACCATGCTCTCTTGCCCATAGTTGAATCCCCAGGCCATGGAGTGAAACCTAGCACGTTTCAGGGGTTCAATAAATATTTATTGAAGAATGAATGAATTAAAATCTTAAGCTGCCTTATATTCCTAAATTATTGGTGTTTACCATGCACCTTTCCAAACTGACCTAGAGCTAGTTACAGAAGCCTGGTGTCTGCAGCCTGAAGAACTCGAGAATGTCATTTCCACTAGATGAGGTTAGCTGATTTAGTACTAAGATCCCTTGCCCAGTTCTCCATAAGAAGCCAACTGCCTGGGTTTGAATCCCTGCCTCACTGCATATTAGCCATGTGACCTTGGACAAATGACTTAACTTCTGTGTGCTTTGACTTCCTCATGGTTAAATAGATGACGTTAGTACCTCTCTCATAAAGTTGTTGTTGAAGAATTAGAGGAATATGATACAGTGCTTGTCACATGATATGTGCCTAATGAATGCCATTCACTGATTTAACAGCAACTTAGGGGGTAATCAGAGTTCCAGCAGAGGATCCCTGGGGGAGGGGATATTCAGTTCTCTTGTAAACAGGTAGTGGGAATCCCACTGCTGAAGCAGGGAGGTTTCAGTTACCTCACCTGAAAACAGAGTTGGGGCTACTGAATTCCCCACAGTCTAAAACAGATCCTGATCTCCAAAGAGGGGAAAGATATATATATTTAAGGAGACATGATGCCTCCTCTTTGAATTTCTAGTTCAACATGGAAAGACTGAATGGAAACAGCGGGTAAATCCTCAAAAAGATGAACTTCCTCCCTCATCATCTTACTCCAGTGAACTCTGTTGAAATAGCAGTAACCATAGGCATACCTGTGGACTGTTTGTTGCCTAGGCTCTCCTAGCCAGCATGCAGAATAGAGAGGACAGTAGTTGCTCAAATGGGTAGAAGATAGCAACAGGAGCATGTGGGGTACATTAGTGTCTCATGCTGTGGGTCCGCCAGCCTAATTCCTATCCCATGCCCGCTTTTCGCTAGCCACCTTCTGGCCAGGGTGGCTTTATGACACAGCTCTGACGGATAAGATAAAACAATGTCTATCTGCTGGGGTCTCTGGGAAATTTTTTGTTTTCCTGATAAAAAAGCAAAAAATGGGCTAACATGACTCATTTTGCCCTTTGTTCTTCCCCCTTCTCCCTGCCTGGAACATGAACAGATGTGATGTTTCAAAATGTAGCAGCCACCTTACAACCACAAGGCAGCAAATATGAAGACAAATGCCTCCAAGCCAAGGATGGTGGTGAAGGAGTGGTAAAGACAGATGAGCCTGGGTCCCTGATACATTAGGGAGCTATTTTCCCAGCCCTGGACTGCCTACCTCCCTGGCTTTTGTGTTGTCTGAGACAAATAAATGTCTTTTTGTTTAGCTGAGTATTGGTTGGGTTTTCTTGCCTTGGAATGGATTCCTGAGAAATAAATATAGCATGCAGCCCAAAGCTTTACACGATGTGAACCTTAATTGCAACATTTACCACAGTATCTTATAATCACAGTTTTATTTCTTTTTTAGTAGTCATGACTTTTTTGTAGGTAGGACTTTGGGCTTATTTGTTTCTATATCTACAGCATATACTAGGCATTCAGTAGAAGTTAGATGAGTAAACCCACTTCATTTGATAAATTGTGATGAGTGAACTTGCAAATCAGAAACCAGTGCTATGGAAAGATTTCCCCAGGTGTCTGGTTCAGTCAGGAGAAGGGTGACGCTCCTGTAAAGAAACCAGGTATACCCAAGAGAAATAAAAACTCATGAGTCATCACATGGACTTTTGTGGTTTCTTTTATTTCTGGGTGCATTATGACAAAAACAAATAAAATATGCTAATACATTTTAAAAACAGACATTTTTTTCCTGATAATGAAAACATATGCTCTTCTCAAACATAAAATTATCCTTAATAGGAGAAGGAGTGATAGGAAAAACAAAACAGAGAAAAGGGCAGGATAATTTTTCTCTCCTTATTAACTTGCTGCTCACTCATGGAATGAGCTTTTCTTTTACCAGAAAAATCTAGGCATTTGTGTTGAAGACTCTAGAGCAATGACTGATTAAGAAATGCTCGCTCTTGATCTTATCGGCTGTATTCAGGGAATGTTCAGTGGCTGTGTCACGTCGCAGATGTGCTTGCAAAGGTTATTCCTCAGGACTGTGTCTTTCCCCATCTGCCTTCTCTGTTGCCTGTGGCTGATTCCATTTTCTTTAGCATCACAAAGCTCCTGAGCCAATTTACCCAAAGTCTTTTTGTCATTTGTATTTCAGCTGCCACTTCTCTATGCAGTTTCTATTTTAAAATGCTTATATAATAACTTTGGGTCTGCTAGGGTCTTTTGCCTGTGAAGATTTTAATCAGATTGGCTTGAATACCCATTTTATGCCCTGTGGAAAAACCCACTGTCTTCTCCAAGATGTCTCCTAATTCCCAGGAGACTTCCACTGTTCTCATGGACACGCTTGGCTTCCACTTGTTACTGCTGATGAATTTGTGCTTTCCACTCTACCTGGACTAATACCTTATTTTTACTTTGAATCAGCAGAATTGTGGAACTTTGTCCCTTTATCTCATTTGTATTTCTGATTTGAATAAATCAACTGATTTATAGCTCTACATACAAATAACATGGAACACTTCTAAGTACGGTGTAAAACTTTGGTGGATATGTTTTAAGCACACTATAGTTGGCACTGGCATGCCAGGAATGCTTCAATGACCAATTACAATAGGTGATGGAGAGGTAACCTTGCACAAGAGAGCCACAGTCCTTGTGCCTGCAGAGCGGCAGACAGGAACGCAGGAACCAGTGAGGAATGGAAGTGCCAGGGTAGGATACGGGAGGCCACGGGAGCCAGGAACACTCTGTGCACTATGTCAGCGCATGGTTGTGAAAGAGGCTGTGTAGTACTGTTTCTTATGCTGATCAAACAACTCAGCTGAGTTGTAATCTCACTCAAGTTCACTATTTCTTATGTATTGGATTTCTTTACTATGTAATTTCTGCTTAGAAGCTTTAATAATTCGATCAATCTTGGAAAATCTAACCACTAGTATATTAGCACCATCAAAAATCATGCATGTTGTAGAGAAGTTGGTTATTATGATATGTACTTATATGTTCCCAGAAAGAAAAATGCTCCAAGTTTTGTAGCAAAACTTGATTTTCTTAAAACCTTAAGTAAACACAGGATAGACCTTATGTCTTTGTATGAATTATCTTTTTTCAGTTTTAACTTATGAGCAAATGGCTAAATTTTTTTCTTCTTCGTCTTGCCAGCTCTGTGTGTGTGTTTTGATAAAGGTGGGCTTTAGGGCCATCTAGTGGCTTCTTGAATAGGAAATTCTAAAAATTACCATTAAGCTGAATAGGAAAACCCCCACCTTCTCTCACCAAATATTCTCTCTTTAAATTTGTTACATATTAGCTCTTAGGAGTTTAAAGACAGATATTGGAAAACTTGTGGTAGCTCATATATATTCTTTTTCTTTTTCCAAATGAAATGTTACCATATTTGCATTTCCTTTCAAATAACATGAACACTGTAATGACCCATGTGCGTTCTTGGATTTTTGAGCACTGATGGAATGCTGGCATCTTGTGGATTGGTTATGAGTTTTAGTCTATCCTGGCAGCTTTGAAGTTTATAGCCTCAACCTTTGTACCTTTCATAATATCCAGTTCAAAAAAAATCAGCCTAGGCCTTCACATTTATGCAGTGTCTGATGATTTTAAGGTTGTGAAAGGAAAATAAATCTCAGGACCCCCATCACTAAGCCAAAAAGAAAAGTCAAGCTGGAAACTTCATCAGGCAAACCTGCCTCCCATTTTATTTCTAAGTAAGATAACTACAAAGATTTTTAAAAGCTATATACCTCCTTCACCTATAAAATACAGATTCATTGAGCCAGACTAAGGCTTAAGTAACTATTCCTCTACCCGAGTCTCACATGCAGATTGTGTATTCAGTGAAAGGCTGATCAAAGACTCAAAAGAATGCAACCATTTGTCTCCTATCTACGTATGACCTGGAAGCCCCCTATACAAGTTATCCCGCCTTTCCAGACTGAGCCAATGTACATCTTACACGTATTGATTGATGTCTCATGTCTCCCTAAAATCTATAAAACCAAGCTGTATGCCAACCACCTTGGGCACCTGTCACCTGGACCTCCCAACGTTGTGTCACAAGTGTGTCCTTAGCCTTGGCAAAATAAACTTTCTAAATTGATTGAGACCTGTCTCACATGTTTTTGGTTCATAAGTACAGACTTCTCCTTTCAATAGTTACAGACTTCTCAATGCAAGATTTCGGAACTGTCAAAAGCTGGTTCCCCAAAGAGCTTAACCACTGACCCCAACATAACCCACTGACAAGACAAACCATAGTTTATTACTTACCTTGGTAAGGGTGGGCACCACCTCACAAACTTTGGGATTGTTTCCGAGTGGGGGGAAAAAACCCCAACTTATTGGAAAATGAAAGTATGATTTCAGGTGGGTCTTTAAAAATGGGGTTCAGGATTGGGTAAGGATCAGGATACAATAGTCCAAGACTGATGGCTAAGGCGAGGGATTCAAAGAATCTTACGTGCAAGCTGTTGGTTGACGTTTTCCACTGAAGAGAGGATGAGTCTTTTGGGAAGTTCCTGTAGTGAACATTCAAGCCATATGCCTGGGCAGAAGACTCCTGAAAAAATAAAGTTATGTCGATGAAGTCAGAGGAATTGCGAAGTCTTGCTAATACAGACGTAGATGTGTTTTCAGTTCTCGCTGTTCAGACTATCAGGTAGACAGTTTTGGTTCTTAGAGGCCTTCCACAATTATGATGCCTACACAAAATCAAAGCACAAAGCAGTGTTCCCTGTAAAAAATATAAATTCTGAGGGAAATGATACATCAAACTATTAAGAATGTTTCATTCTTTAGAGTGACTATGTTTTAGGATTGCTTTCCTTCAGGATATTTAAACAAAAACAGTTCTCTGAAGGAATAGACACAATTTTGATAAGTATAATGATGGTCAAAGGTAGAGAAAATCAAGCATAGAAAATTGGCAGATAAGTAAGATGCCATAATTCAACGTTATGGGGCCGCCAGCCAGAATACAATGGACTCCTGAACCCAGTATTTTGTACATACTAAAGAATGTTATGAAAGAGACAGTAAGCAGAAAGCAAAATACTGACTTCAGTTTTGCACACGCATAACTTTTGTGTATTAGTCCGTTCTCTCACTGCTATAAAGAAATACTTGAGACTGAGTAATTTATAAAGAAAAGAGGTTTAATTGGCTCATGGTTCTGCAGGCTATACAGGCTTCTGCTTCTGGTGAGGCCTTGGGAAACTTACAATCATGGCAGAAGGTGAAGGGGAAGCAGGCACGTCTTACATGGCTGGAACAGGAGGAATAGAGAGAGTGGGGAGGTGCCGCACACTTTTAAACAACCAGATCTCATGAGAACTCTATCACGAGAATGGCACCAACAGGGAGGGTGCTAAACCATTCATGAGAAACTGTCCCCATGATCCAGTTACCTCCTACAAGGCCCCACCTCCAATTGGGGATTAAAATTTGACATGAGATTTGGGCAGAGACACAGATCCAAACTATTACTTCGTCCTCTCATTGATTCAGTTCAGTGTTTTAACCTAACCGAATATGTATTATGCAAGTACATAATGGTAAAACTAGCAGGACTCTCTCTCATCTGACCTCTAATCTGATGACTACATTCTATTCTATCAGCTTCATTTTTTTTCTTTATTTTATTTTTTGTTGTTAGAGACAGGGTCTCACTCTGTCACCCAGGCTGGAGTGCAGCAGTGGTACAATCATGCTTACCGCAGCCTTGACCTCCCAGGCTCAGGTGATCCTCCTACCTCAGCTTCCTGAGCAGCTGGGACTACAGGCATGTGCCACCACACCCAGCTAACTCTCATATGTTTTGTAGAGACAGGGTTTCACCATGTTGCCCAGACTGGTCTTGAACTCCTGAGCTCAAAAAATCCACCTGCCTCAGACTCCCAAAGTATTGGGATTACAGGTGTGAACCACCATGCCCAGCTATCAGCCCCATTTCTGAAGTTAATATGATTTTTCCTGCAATCCTCTTCCCAACTTCATCCATGAAGAAACTAACCATGTGGTGAAGTAGAATGTGTCTGACTTTGAGGACTTATAGTCATCATCATAAGGATGTCATTTACAGCCATATAACCAGATTCAATTACTGAAGGAGTGAGTATAGGTGCAGAGAGATATCCAAGGTATGGACCCTGGAATACTTCAACATTTAGAGGTCTGGAAAAGGAAGATCTAGCAGATAAGATGATGAAGGGAGAAGAGGAGAATACCAATGACCATAAAAAACACAGTTTCCTATAATGGTCCTTCATTAATTCAGAGGTCATTCTTTCCATAAACATAGATTTCTCCCATACCCTATTCAATGCAGTTTCTGCCTCACACACTTCAAACCACAGGATGTATATGGAAGTATCACAAGCATAAATAGACCTGCAGTAACCCTTAATGCCAGTTTTGGACTCTGTCTCCTGACCTTGAATACTGGAGGTATGGCAGAGTTAGTCATATCTTGATTAGTCACAGATGTTGAATTATAGGTTTTTTTTTTTTTTTTCAATAAATTGGGCTTCTTCAAGCTGCTGTTTGGATGTCATATTAGCATTCAGGGCATGAAATATAAATCTATTTAGATTTTTCAATTAGGAGGGAATTTAATGTAGACAGTTAAACACTTACAAAATCATTGGAAGGTTATGGGACTACCATCGAACTATGGGTTTCAGGTTTAACCACCATTGCCGCTCTTGCTATTGCCATCACAGCTGCTCACACTCATAAAGCTGAGAACTAGACATGAGAACCTGGAGTCCAGCTACCACAGGCACTTATGTTTTGGCAAACTTGCTTGTCAGCATTCATAGCTACAAAGCTGGACTTCCTCACAATTCTACTTTCTAGATATATACGAACACACAATTGTCCCTTGCTATTCACGGCAATTGGTTCCAGGACTCCTCATGGATGCCAGTATCCATGAATGCTCAAGCCTTTCATATAAAATGTCATAATATTTACATATAACTAACACACATCCTCTCATATACTTCAAGTCATATCTAGATTACTTATGATACCTAATGCAATATCTACACATTACTTTCTTGACATGGATTTAGTCTAGTACATGGCATGTGGCAATTTCAAGTTTTGCCCTTTGGACTTGGAGAAATTTTATTTTTCCTATTTTAGGTCTGCAATCGGCTGAATCCACAGATTCAGAACCCATGGATATGAAGGGCCAACTGCATATCATTAGCAGAACCCAAATCACATTTAAAACCTTTGCTCCAAGTGACTTTAAAAAATGTGGTTTTTAGCTGTCTAGTCTTTAAAATACAGAGGGCATACAAAGGAAGATGAGACTAGATTTCAAGTACCAGTAGCTAATATCCAGCCAAAACATGTACAGGGTTGCAGTCTTGCAAAAGGTTTTAAGACTAAACATTTTCTGAAAACTGCAACTTCTACATTACTTCATAAATATTTGCATTTCTGACTTTCTTTCTTTCTTTCTTTCTTTCTTTCTTTCTTTCTTTCTTTCTTTCTTTCTTTCTTTTTTTGAGATGGAGTCTCACTCTGTCACCCAGGATGGAGTCCAGTGGCAAGATCTTGGCTCACTGCAAACTCTGCTTCTGGGGTTCAAGCAATTCTCCTGCCTCAGCCTCCCTGTATGTCTGACTTTCTATAGTAGGGGAAAGCTTATGGTTCTTATCCGTTTGTTACCGTCTGCTTTCTTCTCTCCTTGGCTTCCAAAGAATGCCCATATGTTGGTCAATTATATTGTCTCTTACTCAACACTTCCTGAGCATACTTTAAGTAAAAATGTTTTGGACAATCTATATCTAGGTATCTTTTAAACTGGGACATGGTTTTGGTATAGTGCAACTTCTTTCTCCTGGCCTTTAATGTACACAAGCAAATTACTAATCAATTGATTGGCTGCACAAAAGATTAAATATCGAAATGAGTATTGAGAGAGAGAAGTGTGAGGGGCATTAAGTGGGGGAGCCTCATAATCTGTCAGAGTCTAACCTAGGAATGCAGATTAACCTCACACACTGTTTCCAGTTTGGACTATCTTACTTCTCATTTAATTGTAGATAATCTTATTCCAGCACTGCCAACCCATGAAGTGTATTGCTTCTTCTACTACAGTCAATCACTCTCCACACCCTACTTCACGTCCAGGATCAAATCTCAATAACTAATGAAGTAGAGTAACATGTAGCACTTAGTTCATTTCAAAAAATAAAGTGCCCTTTGATATCGCTTTTATGGCTATTTTTGTACCTTTTGCTTTTTAAAGAAATTAAAGCAAGAACATCCAATAAATAAATAAACAAAAAGTTACAAGTGCTGAGGGAAATACATTTTCCTTAAAATTTTGTCTGCTGTAAGAATATTTTACCATACTCCAAATGAAGAGAATAGCACAGGTACATCTAAAAACACACATCATAGCTAAAACTTTTTCCAAAGAGAATAGCAGTTAACATCCTGTAGTGCCAAATCCATTTTTAACCAACAGGGACTTTACCAAGGGAGGTCCCTAACACCCTAAATCTTAGGAAGAACTCTAAATGTCCTAAGTTGGGTCTCTAGCCTTGTTCTGTCCTTTACCCAGGATAAAATGTACTCTATCACTTACCCAAAGTCAGGCAAGTGGTGCTGAGCAGATAATTTTCCTTTGGGTTTGGGTCTCTTCCGTATAGTCCCTTTGTGGTTTGCCAGGAAGATGTTACTGGAAAGCGGTCCTGATCCAGACCCCAAGAGAGGCTTCTTGGAGCTCATGCAAGAAAGAATTTGGGGCGAGTCCATAGGTAAAGTAAGAGCAAGTTTATTAGAGAAGTAAAGAAACAAAAGGATGGCTACTCCATAGATAGAGCAGCCAAGGCCTAAGACTTTCTTGTTGTTGTTGTTGTTTGACAGAGTTTCACTCTGTTGCCCAGGCTGGAGTGCAGCGGCATGGTGTCAGCTCACTGTAATCTTTGCCTCTGCCTCCTGGGTTCAAGTGATTCTCCTGCCTCAGCCTCCCAAATAGCTGGAACTACAGGTGTGTGACACCATGCCCGGCTAATTTCTGTAGTTTTAATAGAGGCGGGGTTTCACCATGTTGGCTAGGCTGGTCTCAAACTCCTGACCTCAGGTGATCCACCTGCCTCTGCCTCCCAAAGTGCTGGGTTTACAGGCATGAGCCACTGCGCCTGGCCTGCCTAAAACTTTTTGACTAGTCAAAGTATTTTTCATGTTTAAAACACAACAATTTAAATAATGATGTTTTTCTTTGTGAATACTATAAGATTACGCTTTATAGAGTATTAAGATCTGTGGCTTGATAACAGCTGTTGCCCACTTGTTTGGATTATTGGTTTACTTGTCTGCCTCCTGAACTGAGAGCTCTTTGAGGACAGCTATGATGAGGACCATGGCCAGCATACTGTGATCAATAGTAGAGGGCTGAGAGATGCTCCTTCACTAGGGATTTGCAGGACTGCTAGAAATTAGCCACATAGGAGAAAAAAACAGAGTCAGCACATTTTAGGCAGAAAGCAAGGTATGTCCAAAGGAAGCTGTTGCTGTGAGAAGATGATACGTTTGGGAAAATTCAGGCTGTTTAGCAGGGCTGCCCTGTCGAGATGTGCAGGGAAATGGGGACAAAGGAAGGCAGGGTCCACTACACACAGAGTCAGGGTTATTAAGAGATGAAGTTTCAGCTTTATCCTGAAGGCTACAGTGAGGAGCTTAATCAGTTCTATAGTTTGGCAAAAGCACTCTGTCATCTAGGTAGAGGATGCATTAGAGTGGGGAAAAGACCAGAGACAAGGAGTTCAGTTAGGAGACTATCGCAGTAAATCCAGGCAAGGTCTCACGATGATTCTAACTACTGTTAAGTCAGTAGGTGTATTGAGGAAGGGACAAACTTATTTGAGAAGTAATTAAGCAGGAGAATCTATTATAATTCTGCTAACATAGTAGAGTGTAAAGATGGTATGCCCTGGAGATAGGCTGCCGGGGTTCAAATTTTGCAGGCTCTACCACAGTGCCATGACTTTGGATGAGTTGCTTAGCTTATTTGTATCTCAGTTTTGTCATCTATAAAATGGGTGTAGTAACACAACACAGTGGATGATTGTGGAGATTATATAAAATAATAGGTGAAGAGCATTTAACTCTCTGCTTGCCATATAGTAAGTGCTCAGTATATATTTGTTATTTTTTCTATTGACTGATTAGACTTGGAGGTTGAGTGAGAGGACAGATCTAGGTTGGTTCACAGTTTTCTGGCTTGACAAAGTATAGGATCATTGAATGCTCGAATCTGCACTATTAATATTGAGTTGTCTCTCCAGACAGGATAGTCCATGTTGATAATCCAGCCACAGTTATATATCAACTCCAGTCCAAAAAAAAATTCCCCAAGAATAACTATTAATATGTTCCATTTCACTTTATTTGGGATTACTAAGATTGTTAAAAGAAGATGATAAAAGACGGAGACTGGGCACAGGGTGACGAGGAATGCAGAGACCTTGCATTTGGTACTGGCAGTACATTCAAGCATCTTAAGTTTAAACTGGGAAGAATCTCAATCATTTCTTGGACCAGCTACCTAAAACTAATAGAAAAAAGGCAATGTTTGAAAACTAAATGGATTTTTGGCATTCAACAGCTAGAGAAAATGAGTTTGGGGGCTGAGGGTTTGGGGAAGGGAGGGCGGTATTTTATAAAGGTCACTGTCCCAAATGGAAGTCAAATGCTTCATCTTCTTTAACTGCAACAGAATACAGCTTTTTCAAAAAATAAATAACCAGTGAAGGATATCTTGGTTTTCTTTCTTACCCATTAGGGATAACTGATAAAAGTTAGGCAACAGAAGAGCTAGTTGGTAAAAATTCATATTAATTAATTTGTTTGTAAAATTATATATTCTTATAAATTATAATAAAGCCATAATGTAGAATTATAATTATATCAAAATTATAAGTTATTATGTTGGTAAAAATTCATACTATTTTATGTCTCCTTGGTGGCTACTCTGACACATTTTCTTTAGTTTTTTTTACTAGATCTAAATGAATCAGAGGGCAAAGATCTACATTTATCTTGTCAATTTCCCCATATCCTAATTATATGATATAATTATTGTATTTTATAATTATTTTATGTGTACATAATATGTACTTAGCACATATATCATATAATTATTGGATATATTATATTTTTCTTGTATCTTTGTCTCAATGCTACAAAGAGAATAATAGTAAGGATAATAAATTACTTTCTAACATTAGCTCTGCCCATCATACACTGTAACAGAGCTTTGGCCAACGCGTGGGCAGTGGCATGCTGGAGCTGGCTGTAGTAGCAGCTCAGAAGAGCTGATTGCGAGCATTTCTTTCCAACTCCTTTTTCAGTGACCTCAAGCTGGAAGCTTAAAATGAGACATAGTGGGAGTAGTTATACCATAAATACTGTACAAATCAGGGCTTTTCCTCCCAACAAACTAGTTTACCAGCACATCATTGATTAAATGTCAGAAATATATATATATAAAGATCTATTTTGTGTGGTATCAGGTGGCAGGAGAGAGGAAAAGGAGAGGTTTTGATTGCTGGAGAAGTGAAAGGGTCTTGAATTCAGCATCAATTCATAAAATTGGTTGAATCATAGAAATCTGCTAAGCTTCAACTATTTTTGTTTACAACATATCATATGGTTCGACCTAATACATGAGGCTGCAAGTAACAGAAACCCCTACAAACAATAGCTTATATAAATAAAACTTTTTGTCACATTGCAAGGAATCCAAAGGTAAGAAACGTCCTGATACAGCTACTCAATGAACTCAGCAATGCTGTCAGAGACCTATCATCCTGTTGCATCATCCTTAGAAAATTGACTTTTGTCCAGGTGAGATGGCTCACGCCTGTAATCCTGGCACTTTGGGAAGTGCAGGTGGGCAGATCGCCTGAGGTCAGGAGTTCGAGATCAGCCTGGCCAACATGGTGATACCCCATCTCTACTAAAATTACAAAAATTAGCTGGGCATGGTGGTGCATGCCTGTAGTCCCAGCTACTAGGGAGGCTGAGACATGAGAATCCCTTGAACCGGGGATGTGGTTGCAGTGAGCCGAGATCATGCCACTGTATTCCAGCCTGGGCCACAGGATGAGACTCCATCTCAAAAAAATAAAAGTTGACTTTTGTCCTCAAGCTTGTCATCTTAGGGTCACAAATGTCTGCTGTGCCTCCAGGGACTATGTCTTCATTGCAGGCAGAAGAGAAGAGAAAGGCAAAGGCTGTCTTCTGTAAGTTTATCAATGTTAATCAGAAAGACAAAAGTTCTTTTCTATGTTATCTGTGTTAATCAGAAAGACAAGCCCTGGAGGCTCATTCAAAAACTTCTGCTTTCATCTCATTGACTAAAATTTGTCACTTCATTCCCAGACAAAGTTACAAGATTACTAAGATTACTAAGGCTGGTTTAGACAAATCATAATTTATCCCTGGCCCTGGGATGAATCACGATTGGTTTAAACCCACCCATAAATACTCGACAGAGGGAAAGATCTCAGCAGCCACCTGAACGAACTTAAGGTTCCATTGGCTTGGGGAGGGAGGGGTGGATATAGGAAGAACAACAAAGGAGATCTATCACAATGCCCTTGAATTATGAATCCAGGAATCTAGAAACAAACTAACAAGGTTTCCAATTTCTTGGTTTAGCTATGTAAAAGTAGTTCTATGTGTGTGTGTGTGTGTGTGTGTGTGTGTGTGTGTGTATCAGTGGTTGTTAAGCATTGTATTTAATTAGCATGCAGCTCAAAAAGTAGTTTGGCAAAATTTATATATTATATGATCACAGCATTAAAATTTATTCTTGAAGTCTCAGTCTTTACACTTTAATCTTTACGTGGCATAGTGGTCTGTTTACAACTTTTAAAAAAGATTGAGAGGGCCTTAAAGTAACATCACTGATCTAGCACGTTGGCCTAATAGATTGTTGGGAGAAGATAATGATATAAGATAAGGTATGTTATAATATAAAAATTTCTGAATAAAGAGCCTAATGCTAGCCATTTTAAGGAAAGCAGAAGGAGTAAATATACTCTTCTGCGGTGGTGATGGCTTCATTTAAAAACTCTCACAAGTTATTTACCTACCTTGACATTGCAGGATCATGTTATCCAAGTGATTTGTAGTCTTGCCTCTGGAATAATGGCAGATCAACCAGTATAAAACCCTGGGTAATATACTAGTCTGAGTTAACTGTCTATACTTCGCTTTCCTGTTGATTTGCCTATGGCAAATAAGACAATGCATGTCAGTTCTGCTCTTGGCTAGACTTTGTAGAGTAGTAGGTACAATGCATGTTTTTCTGACATGGTTATAAAGTATTTTTTGTCACATTTATAAGCACGGCTTCAAAATCGGACACACTTAGGTTTTATCCAGAAGCTGCCCTTTACTGTCAATGTGGCTTAAAATAAGTTATTCAATGACTCAGCCTGGTTTCTTCCTTTATAAAATGAAACTTTATCAGGTTGTATGAGGACTAAGTAAGAAAAGTATGTAAAGTATGTAAATCACGTGGCACATACTAAGAACTCAATTAAATGGAGGTGGTTTTTGTTTCTGTTTTCCTGTGTTTGCTTTAAAGAAAATTTTTCTGAAATGATTGCATTAGTGATAACTGCTCCTTTAATAATAATAAATAAAATAGATGTTTAAAAATAATAACAGAATAATAACTGTTATTTCCAAGGGCAAACATACAATAACTAATTCTTATACTTCTTTTCAATACTATCTGTATATGTTTGGAGAATATGATTTTACTTTTTTGTCCTTCTGTCTTCAACAGCAAAACCATTCAGTCCCTCATTACTTGCCTATGAAAAATGATGTAAAGATTAAAGGAATCTCTTGTTTGACTTTGAGATGATTATAAAACGAGGCATTTGAAGGCAATTCTATAACTAAAAGATAAAATCATTATCATTATCTCTCAATCTTTAATATTGGAATAAAGCAATATATAAGATCATGCGATTATGGTTATAATACTACAAAGAATCAACTAAAATGGTGGATATGCTGCCACTCACACTATGCATGACAGGTTTGATCCTTTATAAATACAAAACCACTTTTAGTTTTAAATCCAAGCAACCAGAAAGCTCAAACATACATTTTCGTATACTACACAATGAGAATTAGTATTCAAAGCCTAGACCTATAAGATCCTAAAGTACTATCTGAGTAACAAGAGTAAAATTAAATCTAATTTAAATTTAGGGTCAAATGCATTTTATTGTATTCTGGTTCTTGGTATATGGTTAATGCACATATGGTTGGTGCATCATGATACAGCAAGCTAACAAATTAATTGTTCTTGTAATAGCTTCATTTCTTAATTATATTGGCTAAGTAAGAACTTACAAACGATCCTCTACACATCATCAGATGACTCAACATTTGGCCATTGGCTTTATACAACTGTCTCATCCCCGCATTGTACCAAAGAAGGAATCTCATTGGACTTTCCATATGTCGCTTAAAGCCTCTTCTACCTCAACAAAGAATGGAAAATATCACATCAGCCACTAGATGGCACACTAATAGCAGTGATATTCTAGCATCAGGCTGACAACATTTTTGACATCTATGGAAAGCTAGAACAATAGATTATATGGGTGTACATTCTATTACTGAGTGAATATCAGCATGAAAAACTTTACTGTAAATGTGTATTTCTATATAGCAAGTTTTTTTTCCATTGACTTCCGTTATAAAATCAAAGGTGTGTTTCTTTGGGTAATGAAAGATGATGTGGGAGTTGAAGAAAGTTATCACATAGGGAAAGCAACAAGTCTCTTCTATTAACATATTTAAAGGAAAATTCTATTTCAACATTTTAATAAAGGTCTTGAAATGTCAAGAGTTGAATGTTGTGTAGTTAAGATTAATTTCATGTTTTGCACAACATCATGCAAGTCTAGAGAAACAAATGACATTTTAACTGCACCAAATACCTGGGCTGAAAAATCACCCAGAGGTAATTCCCTTGAGTTTCTCTGAAATGAATCCTAACCCTCACAGAATGCTGATGGGTTTTAGAAATAAATAGTCTGGGCCAAAAGAAAGGAGGAGAACCAGACACAGCAGAGACAGCAATTAAAGGAGAACAGCAAAGGAACAAACACAGCAGCAGATTCTGCAAGCCCATAGAAGCAATTGAAGGAAGGAGAAAGCACATTGATTGAAAAGGGTACTTGGAAGGGGTAAGAATGCTGTGAAAAGAGTCCTTAGTGATGCAATGATTCGTTTTTAAAGTTATGAATTTCCACATAAGGAAGATATGCCTGAATAAAAACCAGATTCATTTCGTAATGAAACAAAAATTGCTTTGTGGCTACAGTGCCTGTTTTAAACATCATTATTTATCAAATAACTCTTCTTCAAGGTTGGATTCACAGCTGTCTCTCAAATAGAAAACATTCATAATGATAGAGTCATGAGTCTCCTGTTATCTGGCTGTCTTTCCTTACCTAACCATTCTCATATGCCACGAAGCTCTAATTCATATTCTAGCCAGGCAAGCCTGCCCACTGCTCTCTGTCTTTGCTTCATCTCCTATACCCTTGTGCTTTGCTGTGGTAAAGATAGCTAATGTCCTTTCCATAGTGTAGGGTTGTTGCTGAGAAGCTCTGCCCAGCCAGGGCCCTCATTTTCCAGTCCTACCCTCCCTTGCATCCAGGTGGGACTAGTTCTTGCCGGTGGAATATGAGCTGAGATGATGCGTACCATGTCTTGGCCAAGTGGTTAAGAAGTGGTGGCACATACCCTGTGCTTTCTCTTTTCCCATCTGCCCACTGGATGTTGACACACAGGATGATCATGGAAGCCACATGTGGAAGGTGATGGAGACTTCCAGCCTACGGCTCTGCGTGAAGCTATGAAGCAGTCTTCCTTCATCCACACAGCCGACCTTCCACTCCTGCCACCAAGCAGGAACATCTGTTTTGGATTTTATGTGAGTGAGAAATAAGCTTCTATTGTGCTACATTATTATTATTTTACTGTAAATAGCCTTACTTTAATTTATTTGCAAAAGCTATTTTCCTACTTGGAATGCCTTTTTAATTATAGGAGAGACACAGACATTTCATTGAGTGCTATTATGAGGTAGGGACATCATAATGGTAACATCTTCACAGTGATTTATACATGGTATCGTTTTCTTAACCTTCCAATCCCAAGAGGTAGTTATTATTATCTTAGTGGTACAGCCTTGATGTATTCTAGCGGGTAATTCTGTTTAAGTGTAGTTAGTTTCTGAATTTGAACATTTTACATTAGAAGGTCCACCTGAAGACTTAATTCACTATCAGGAATGGGGTTGAGTATGCCAAAAATTGATAGGGAAAATATGGGAGATAGCCATATGGCATTCTAAAATATTTAAGTCTGACAGTAACATAGATACAGCCTTTGGGTTACATAAGGAGATCATAGAGAAAGATTAAATTGATAAACAGGGTAGGCTCCAGATCAAGAGTAATATTGAATGTCAAGCTCAGAAATTTGAACTTTAGTTCATAAGCTTGGTGTGTGCATGCATGCATGCACATGTGTGCGTGTGTGTGTGATTAAATCTTTTGTGCATTTAAGTGACATGAACCATTGCTTTAAGATCTGTTTGACAACAATATTATATATAACCAATTTACATATTAACTTTTAGAAAATGTTTTCCATTATTATTATTAGGTTGGTGCAAAGATAATTGTGGTTTTCGCCATTAGAAGTAATGTACCAAACTAATATTATATTATTGTTGTGATGGAACTGTCTTATGTGCTGTAGGAGTTTTAGCAGCATCCTTGGTCTCTACCAACTGGATGACAGTAGCAACTCTCAATCTTCTCAAATCACGACAACTCAAAATATCTCCAGGCATTGCCAAGTATCCCATAGAGAACAAAATCACCCCTGGTTGAGATCCAGTGTTCTAGAGAGACAAACAGTTCACAGAGTGAGACTTGTCTTTGTTTTTATTTGAAGACACACCACTGCCTGATCGTCTTAAATCAGGACAAGAGAAGCCCCTGTCCGTAGATGCTATCCTAACTTCCCCGACTCCCATTTCTGCCCCCTCCTTTTGTCAGAAGACCCGGGTGCAGGTGGCTACACTTCTCTCCATAATGCAAGGAGTCTTGGGACCACACAGATGTGGCCACCTGCATCCTGTGTCCTCCTTTCTACCATATTCTAGGTATCTATGGCCAGGGAATTTTTTGCCCAGATAGTCTCATTTTCCAAGAGATGGTGCTTGGAGGAGGTAATGGTGGTGGTGGTGTGGCCTGAGTTTGGACATGCAGGCTGAGATATCCTTGTACCTATGCTCACAGTACTGGGCAGATCCGGTATGGAGGAAAAGTCAGGTGATGGTAGGTTCTTAAAATTCCTGGGTGGATCTTCAAGAAGTCTGAGAATTCTAAATTTGAGTCTGGCCTTCTAGCCTTGGGTTCTTTTGAGAAACTTAGAAGACCAACCCCGATGATGGTGGTGTGTAGGAGCACCTTGTGGGCAGAGGTGGTCATGCTCAGCTGGACTGGGTGGGGTGCAGAGAAACCTGAGCCAGGTGGGACTTGGGCTTCTGTTTGCCTCTTGCTTCAGTCATAATTTGTGTTGCATAATCCCATGATGGGATAACTCTGTGGGAGGAAGAGCTTAAGGCTCTGAAATCATGAGGGTCTAGGATATAACCTGATTCTGCCTGTAGAATCTGTGTGGTACTGGGTGAGGCCAGGAAGGATTTGGATGCTTTTACTAGGCAGAAAAGAAGGAGGACATCCAGAGGGCATGTGAAAAGGCTTGAAGATGTTTGTAGAATGATTCAATGTTTGAGACCTGTTTAGGGAATGGGAAGACAAAGGGTGTGGTTGGAATGCAGTGTGCTTGGGGAGAAGAGAAGGTGATGAGTTTGTGAGGACTTTGTACAAGGGGCCAGAAGGCCACTCAAAGGAGCTGAGACTGTCTCCTGCAGCATCAGAGAGCTTTCGGGGTTGCTAAGCAGAGCAGAAGATCCATCTTTTATCACAGTTTAGCCCTGAAGGAAAATGAAAGAAAGTAGAAGCTAGGAAATGAGAGAGAACATAGTTCAAAAAATTCTGACAAGAGACGCAGGGCTGAACAGATAGTAGGTGTAGGAGTGAAAGGGGAGAGAGTGGAGAGGTTTTGTAAATTCACAGTTGCTCCTAAGAATGACTGCACACTATGAACACACCAAAACATAGATTTATGCTTTTTCATTTTTTAAAAAACATTTAAGGCATAAAAGATCTTGGTTTTTACTCAGGGCTGCACCAGACTGTGAGAAACACACATTCATCCATCCAAACCCAAAGAATGGACTCAGAGACACAAGAATAGCGGAAGTGAGACTTTTAATGGCAGTCTTTCCAGATAGGGTGTCAGGTAGGCAGGCACACCCAGGGCAGTTATAGCAGGTAATTTATCTCCCAGCACGCAAATCCCTCTTCCAGTTCCTCATCAGTTGAGTACTATGGGGTTACAATCTTCCCGGACATAACCTTAGTTTCATTATCCCCTTATAAGCCCATACCCCGGTCCCCTTTCCCGCTTAAATTTTGATTTCTCAATAACGAAACTTTCTTCCCTTTTATGGGCTGACTCCTCCTCTACATTCTGTCAGTTTATTGTGACCTTCTAGGTGCATGAGCCATGTGGTTTGTTACATCCACAGGCTGGCTGCCAGTACTTTGATCATGCCTTGAAAATGAACCATTTAAAATGTTTTCTCACAGGACAAAATTTTCAAGCAGAATTAAAAATAATAATTTCTAATTTTCATTTTTGTGGATATGTAGTAGTAGATGTATATACTTGTGAGGTACATGAGATATTTTAATATACGCATGCTGTGCATGATAATCACATCATGGAAATCAGGTATCCATCCCCTCAAGCATTTATCTTTTGTGTTACAAACAAATCCAACTATACTCTTAGTTATTTTTAAATGTACAATTAAATTATCATTGACTGTAGTCACCTTGTGCTATAAAATACTAGTCCTTATTCATTCATTCTAATTTTCTGTACCCATTAACCATCCCCATGTCTCCTCAACCTCTCACTACACTTCCCAGCCTCTGGTAACCATCTTTCTACTCTCTATGTCCATGAGTTAAATTGTTTCAATTTCTAGATCCCATAAATAAGTGACACTATACAATGTTTGTCTTGCTGTGCCTGGCTTATTTCACTTAACATGATGACCTCCAGTTCCATCCATGATGTTGCAGATACCTGAATCTCCTTCTTTTTTATGGCTAAACAGTACTCCATTGTGTATATGTACCACATTTTCTTTATCCATTTGTCTGTCAGTGGACACTTAAGTTACTTCCAAATCTTGGCTATTCTGAACAGTGCTATAACAAACATGATAATGAAGATACCTCTTTGATATACTGGTTTCCTTTCTTTTGGGTATATACCCAGCAGTGGAATTGCTGGAGTGTATGGTAGCTCTATTTTTAGTTTTTTTAGGAAACTAAAACTGTTTCCAAACCAAACTGTTCTCTGTAGTGGTTGTACTAATTTATATTCTCAGCAACAGAGTCAAACAGAATTTAAAACTTTTACTTCCTTCCCCTTTTCAGGACTGCTTTGTAGACCTTCTATACCTCCACATGTTTTTTACGTTTTTTTGCTGTGTGCCTTTGTATGTGTGTACATGCTATTCTAAAAAACTGGTGCATAAAAACTATTATTTCCACAAATATAATTCCAGAAGTAGAAACTTCAGGCTAAGTAAAAACCAGGAAAGGCTATATTTGGAAGAAACAGGGATTTTGCTGTTCCTGAAATCTCTCTACCTTTGTGTCTTTCTGTGCTGCCAACAGTGACAGCATGTCATGTCTCTGTTCCACAAAGGTTTTAACTGCTCAGGCATGGAATCAATATAGGGAAAGGAAAAACAAAAGGAGTATAATCTAATTTAAATCAACAGCACAGATTCCTATAACCTTCATTTTTGGGTGAAGATCATCCAAATTAAATATTAATTTGTGTACACAACTGCCTTTAGCTATCTTCAGGAAAAGGTAACTGGTAACTGGTTTATAATTGGAAGATTTTGACAGGCAATTGTGTTCACGTTAACCTTTTTCTGGGACCTCTACAGGAGTGAGATGTCTCTGAATTATTAGGATTCTGCTCTGTAACTGGAAAATTCCATGATTCAATAAATTTTCAGACTATATCCTTTGGGTCCAATGTGACTGTAAAATGACAATTAGAGAATTGCAAACAATGGGCTCACAAGACCTGAATGAATTCCAAATCATCTAGTGGGCTTATTGAGCCATTTTCTGAACAATGAAAGAAATGTGGGAAATGCAGCAGCTACTTTAAAGAGCATTATTGTTCAACACTGTGCTGCCTTCTGTGCTGTGTTCTGATACACTTTAAAGTTTATAGCGTCAGGACATCTTGAGTTAGAAGAGGCCTTATAAAAACATTTAAATATGGCATCCCTTCCCCCATTTTATCTTTATATAGAAATATATATTTAAATTAACAATTAAAAATATTTAACCTACAAAAGTGTTGGGAGTACTGGGACGTAAGAATAAAGCTCCCATATATTGACAATTTACCATGAGGCAGATGCTGTGCTAGATACTTTACATCATTCTATCCTCATATAAATCCTATGAGGTACTTATTATGGTTTTGTTTTGTTTTAGAGATGGCATCTCACTATGTTGTCCAGGCTGGACTCAAACTCCTGAGCTCAAGAGATCTTCCTACCCAGGTCTCAAGTAGTTGGCACTACAGGTGTGAGCCACCATGCCCTGAAAGACAGGGATTATCATTTCCATTTACTGATAAAATTGGTTGTGAGGTGACTTACTAAACAGTGTAATTTTAGCAGCAGGGAAGTCTAGGTTGGAACCTGTAGTCTTTCCTAGTTCCAAATCTCATTCATGAGATGTAGTCCTCAAGAAGCTCCCAATGTAGCTCACACTAGAAGCAGAAAGTGAAATCACAATAGAAAATGTAAATAACATAAACATACATATGGGCTGTCCTCAGAAGGTTCGTGATTCGTTTCAAATTGCTGATACAGACAATAAGTGCCTTAGAAGTTCAAGGGCTCTTTACAAAGAGAAATATATTTAGACCAAGAAGTATTAATATTTATGAACATTTATCCTGTGCAAAGTCCTGAGAGTAATGTGACACAACAAGGATAAAGCTACCGTGGACTGAGTCAAGTCCTGGAGTGGTTAGCAAAGCCTTCTTGGAACAGGTAGGAGGTGAAGTAGGACCTGCTGTTTAGATTGGATATAGTTGACTGTGCTAGCAGGGCATGTGAGGTAGAAGGAATGAGATGGAAAAATGTGAGAAAGTGAAAGAACAATGCTGGTCAGTAGGACATCAGCGTACAGTTTGGATCAAAAGTTTACACAAAGAGGAGTAGGAGTTAAGGAATTGGAGGTCTTTGCAGTTATGAATTGATGGGTCCTCCGGCCATTCTGAAAGCAACGGTGAATATCAAAGCTTTTTGAACAGAAGTATGAGCAATAAATTTACCTAGATGGCCAGAGAATTTACTCACAGAAAGAGGAAAAAAAATTACTCAAGGAAAAATATCCATCCTGAATTAAGAGAAACTATGGGTCTGATAATCCCATTAAAGAAGTCTATACTGATGATAGTTTGTGCTTGATGAGCTTGGCTTCTTACAAATTAATAGGAAACACTCTCTGTTGTCTCCCATGTAACACATAACTTTCCTTTACCCCATCTATTAGAATTAAGGAGAAGTAGCAGGCCTGGGAAATGTTCATCACAACAATGAGGACATATTTTCTAAGAATCATGCTAAAAAGGGATATAGGCTAGATGGGGGGGTGTATTCATCTGCTAGGGCTGCCATAACAAAATACCACAAACAGAGTGGCTTAAATGATGTATATTTCTCATAGTTCTGGAAGCTGGAAGTTCAACATTGAGGGGTCTCTTTTTGGTTTGCAGATGGCCGCCTTCTCACTGTGTCCTCACATGGCAGAGAAAGATTGCTTAAGATCTCTCTCTCTCTTTGTTTTCTTATAAAGCCACTGTCTTATTAGATTGGCATCCCACCCTTGTGACGTTCAATATATGAATTTTGGGGAGACAGAATATAGTCCATAGGAGAAGTTTGGGTGAAGCCACTTAATCAATTGAACATTAGAGATTTTTCATTTACCTAGGGTTTTGGAAACTATATGGAAGTTGAAAAATCATCACTATAATAATTAAAGAGGTAATATTTTCCATTACACTCTCTCATTGTTTTATAGAACCTGTTCATAATTCCAAAATTTATAAATACTATTCTTTTTATATATCAAAATTAAGCAAATCATGACATATGATTAATGAGTCAGTTTGGATGATTGTATTATAGCTACATGGATTAACATAGCCTGCCAGATCCACCTTTTGCTAATAATAGTTTCCATTTAATTGATCACTGAGCACGTGCTGGGGTTTTACATACGTTATCTCATTAATCTTCACAATAACACTATAATGTAAAGACTTCCATTCTACAGGTGAGAAAACTGATGCTCACAGAATTTAAGTAATAACACAAGATATTGCCAAATTTCAGGTTCAGCCTTGGTTGATTTCCAAGCCCACAATTTCCCCCATACCATTTTGCCATTCTTGATATGCTATTGTCTTTCACTGCATTGATGATGTAACAGATAACAATGACATTTTCCAAAATTAAGATCTTGAAAGAATAGGGGACAATAACCATCAGAATCACCTAGTGATTTTCTTTTTTAAACCTAGATTTAGTTCTTATCTACAATAAAACACAAACATGCATACAAACCCGGTCTATGGAATTCGAATGGCTAAGGATGGGACCTGAGAATCTGTACTTTATCAAGTTATCTAGGTGGTTCTAATGATTGACAAGACTTGAGACTGCAGTGGGTTTAATGGTGTCTCCCCAAAATATATGTCCACATTCTAATCTCTGGAAACTGAACATGCTCTTATTTGGAAAAATAGTCTTTGTAGATGTAATTAATTAAGGATCTCAAGATGAGACCATCCTGGATTGTCTAGGTGGGTCTTATATTCAATGACAAGTATCCTTAAAAGAGACACAGAAAAGAAGAGAGGGGTAAAGGCAGAGGCAGAGATTGGAGTTATGCAGCCACAGTCAAAGATCGCCTGGAGCCACCAGCAGGTGCAAGAGGCAAGGAAGGCTTCCCATTTCAAAAATATTAAGCCGACTCTTGTAAATTGTACTTACCTTAACTGGGAAAAGTCATTCAGTCTAGATAGTTAATCCCATTATGCATGTGGGCTTTATGTGAGTCTTAGAGCCTCAGGAAACTATTCATTCAATTCCTTCCTAGATGCTAAGGGTGAGGCTAATATCAAACAGGAAAAATAGACAATAATTACCTAGAGAATGAGTACCCACAAAGAGGGTAGAAGATGACAGTGGGAGGTATCTCTTTTATCCTGTGCCTTTGGAAGTGCAAATGCCATTTCCTTCTATTCTTCAGCAAGCATGGTGCCCAGTGATGAAGCCTTTCCCAGTCCCTTGAAAGACAAATAGTACAACATAGACAGGAATGCTTCTATAGTTAACGTGATTAAAAACACAAGTAGAAGATAATTCACCAAGGTCTTCTTGTGTATTATGCCAATAATATCTGTCCTGTCTCTTAATATCATGTCATCCTGAAGGACCCAAAACTGAATACCAATCATTGTTCTACATGCCAATTATAAATAAACAAGAATATCATGTAAGTATTAAGTCATATTTTGTTGCCAATTAGAAAAATATGCAATGTTATGTTGGGCCAATCCAACATGATATTGCCTCTATTGTATCTGGATTCTTGCCATAAATGGAGCCCTTTGATATTATGCCAGTACATTGTATTATAAATTTATTAATGATTTTCCCAAAGTTTTGTTTCTAGCCTAACATCTTTCCTAAACTCCAAGCTGGAAGTTTCTAGATTCCATAGAATGTCACTTTCTATCTCCACTTGAATAACTAGCTAAAAATTAAAAAAAAAGTTTGATTTTCTTCCTCAAACTTGCTTCTTTCCCAATGTTCTCCATCTCAGTTAGTGGCCTGTTTGCCCAATTGCTTAAGTCAGAAACCAGAGTCATTTTCTCTTCTCTTTCTGACAATCACTTTACCTCAAGCCTATATTAGATACCATTGGCACCACCTTCCAAAAACTCTGAATCCTACCACTTCTTTCCTCCTTAGCTTGCTCCATCATCTGTCACCTAGATTACTACAATAGCATTTTAACTGCTTTCCCTGATTTTACTCTGCCCTCCCCCACAGCTTATTTTCCACCCAGCAGCCAGAGTTTTAACATATAAACCAGTCTGTGTTGAATTATGTTTCACCTACTTAAAGCCTCCTGATGACTTCTAGAATATTCGGCATATAGGTAACTATTGAAATTGAAACTCCAAATAGCTGTAGGTTTAACAAGATAGCGAGGTTAATGATGCCTCCACAGGTCAGAGACCCAAGCTACTCCATTTTATTTTTCTTTTTTTTTCTTTTCTATATTTTTTCTGTTTTTTTTAAAAAAATTATTATTAGTACTATACTTTAAGTTCTAGGGTATGTGTGCACAACATGCAGGTTTGTTACATATGTATACATGTGCCATGTTGGTGTGCTGCACCTGTTAACTCATCATTTACATTAGGTCGTTAACTCATCATTTACATTGGGTATATCTCCTAATACTGTCTCTCCCCCTTCCCCCCACCCCACGACAGGGCCCGGTATGTGATGTTCCCCACTCTGTGTCCAAGTGTTCTCATCGTTCAATTCCCACCTATGAGTGAGAACATGTGGTGTTTGGTTTTCTGTCCTTGTGATAGTTTGCTCAGAATGATGGTTTCTAGCTTCATTCATATCCCTACAAAGGACATGAACTCATCCTTTTTTATGGCTGCATACTATTCCATGGTGTATATGTGCCACATTTTCTTAATCCAGTCTACCATTGATGGACATTTGGGTTGGTTCCAAGTCTTTGCTATTGTGAATAGTGCCGCTATAAACATACGTGTGCATCTGTTTTTATAGCAGCATGATTTATAATCCTTTGGGTATATACCAAGTAATGGGATGGCTGGGCCAAATGGTATTTCTAGTTCTAGATCCTTGAGGAATCACCACACTGTCTTCCACAGTGGTTGAACTAGTTTACAGTCCCACCAACAGTGTAAAAGCATTCCTATTTCTCCACATCCTCTCCAGCACCTGTTGTTTCCTGACTTTTTAATAATCACCATTCTAACTGGTGTGAGATGGTATCTCATTGTGGTTTTGATTTGCATTTCTCTGATGCCCAGTGATGATGAGCATTTTTTCATGTGTCTGTTGGCTGCATAAATGTCTTCTTTTGAGAAGTGTCTGTTCATATCCTTCGCCCACTTTTTGATGGGGTTGTTTGATTTTTTCTTGTAAATTTGTTTAAGTTCTTTGTAGATTCTGGATATTAGCCCTTTGTCAGATGGGTAGATTGTAAAAATTTTCTCCCATTCTGTAGGTTGCCTGTTCACTTTGATGGTAGTTTCTTTTGCTGTGCAGAAGCTCTTTAGTTTAATTAGATCCTATTTGTCTATTTTGGCTTTTGTTGCCATTGCTTTTGGTGTTTTAGTCACGAAGTCCTTGCCCATGCCTATGTCCTGAATGGTATTGCCTAGGTTTTCTTCTAGGGTTTTTGTGGTTTTAGGTCTAACATTTAAGTCTTTAATCCATCTTGAATTAATTTTTGTACTCCAAATAGCTGCAGGCTTAATAAGATCGTGAGGTTAATGATGCCTCCACAGGTCAGGGACTCAAGCTACTTCATCTTATTTTTCTGTTATGCATAGAGTATAAAACTTGTCCATATGGTTCAAGGTGACTCGACATCACCACATCTGCTTTCAGGCCAGTGGGAAGTGGAAAAGAGGAGGCTATGCCCCTTTGGGAATATATATATATATATATATCACTTCCACTCATACCATTTTAGCCCAAAATTAGTTGTGCTACCACACTTAACTGCAACGGACGCTTAGAAATACAATCTTTATTCCATGTAGTCAAGTGCTAAGCTGAAAATTAAGGGTTCTATTGCAATAGCAAAAGGGCAGAATGGATACTGGGGAAGTTATGGTAGACTAGGTTGTGATAATACATAGACCCACGTGTGTTATGCCTCAACAAAATGGAAGTTAATTCTCTCTCAGTAAGAGTTTTTGGTAAGTGAACTGGTTGTTGGCCAGGCTTTTCTCAATGTGGTCTTTAGGTTTCCAGGTGATGGTGGCTCTGCCATCTTCAACATATGGATTTGAAGGCTGTCATCCACCGTTCTATCCCTGAAGGCAAGAAAGGAGGAATGACACAGAGATGCGTGGGTGGATAATTTTTATTGTTCAATCCTGGAAGTAGTGCACCTCACTTCCACTCACACTCCATGGGCTTGTTCTCAGTCATATGACCACACTGAGCTGCAATGTATGCTGTGAAGTGTGGCCTGGCTAGGTGTCCAGGAAGAGGGCTGAACAAAGATTTGGAACACCTCTCAAGCTTCCCACCTTCTTTATTTTTTAATGAAACCCAAAGAATTTACCACAACTCAAAGCCCTTACAAAGCGATGGCTTACAAAGATGACTACATCTCTACACTTTCTTCACTCTTCCCCTTGCTGATTTTAATCCAGCCTCATTGCCCTCTTTCTCTTTCTTGAACTTACCAACTTTGTTTTCATCCAAGGATCTTTGCAACTGCTGTTTATTCTGTCTGGAACTCTTTTCCCCAGTTTTTCACATCTCACTTCTGTTCTTCACTGAGTTCTCTACCTAAAAGCAGATCTCTCCTCAGAGAGATCATCCTTAGGCATTGTTTTCACACCCTCTGTATCCTTGATCATTTACCATCACTGTCAAATCTTTTATCATGTTTTTTTTTTCCATGGAAACCATCACCTGTTCATTTGTTCATTTATAGACTGAAGAAAGTAAGTCACATGATGGTGTTATATGTTTTGTTCATTGTTTTGTCCCTAATTGCCTAGAAAATTGCCTTGTGGGCATACAGTAAATACTTGTTAAATTTAATTAAGGTAGAAACTCTCTTGGTTATACATAAAATTTAATTTCTTACAACATTCTATGAGCCAATACCTTTCCACTCTTGCAGATTTTCTTTCTGAAACAACGCTTTCCAGATGCCTGATATTTTCACCCCCTATTTGTAGAATAAAGGTAATTACATATCTATTTCCTAGAATGATCATCAAGATTGTGCAAGAGAATGTAAGTAAAATGCTGAGCATAATATGTGACACATGGTAAGTGTCACAACAAGTGTTAGCTATGACCACCACCACTCCTTCCCCCTCTGCCGCCTCTAAATTCCTGTAGGGAAACCACTAAAAATACGAAAAGGGAGAAATTTCTTAATTGTTAACATATTTCTAAAATATTATTTATGTTAAATTATATACATAAGTTTAGGAGGAAAAATAAAGGACCTAAAATATGGCTATCTGCTATCCTAATGGTAAAGTGAAAAATGGGAAAGTTCTGAATTGCTTTCATTTATTCAGGTTGTTATTTTATAAGGAAATATCCAGATTCGAAACCTCTCCAGCATCAGTTTGATTGAAATAATATAACAGTTTGGAATATTGCAGTCATTCTTTTAACATGACTTATTGAAGAGAAAGCAGAATCAAATCCTTCTGGTAACAGTCTATATTGTGTCTAATGCATTATTGAACACAACAAGGATTTCCACTTGGTTTTTACTTTCAAATTAAGAATGCATTCTGCCGCAGAGTTGACGAATTATATCTGCTATATGCCAGTTGACAGAACCATTAAGGGTGATATAGTTACACTAGTTAATACGGTATCTTGGCAAATTTTTGTGAAAAGCTATGATCAAAACATCCCATGTGAGTGGAATCAACCGGGAAATGGCCACCAAACACTAAAAGAGCCTGAGAATATTTAGCTAGTAAAAACTTTGAAGAAATTGTTTCATAAATAAAGCATTGCTCTATTTGTCTTCATAGTGATAATTTTAAAAAATAAGCTCTCCCTTGAGCCTTCAGTATAAATATCTCATTCTCTAAATGTTGCAGAATAATTTCAAAGGTCCAGTATTGGGTTACCAATAGACAGGGTGAGTGATGTGGTCTTTGACTCTCTCATTGCCCACTCAGGGACTGACAATTTTTCCTTCCTAGCTCTAGCCAAGGAGGGTTAAAGGTCCTGTATATGATACAGTATAGGCACAGCATACATCTGCTGAAAGAGTTGAGATTTTTGACAATGATTAAAATGCAATTCGTATGAAATATCAGTACATGAAAGATAACACTCTTCCTCCCTGCTTCCTAACGCTCACCACACTCAGTTTTCAGTATTCACCTTGTCCCAACCCCTACTTAGTACTCACCACACTGTTAACCAACTGTTATTCTACTTCAAGATTAGTACCTCACTGGGAATTGTAGACTCTAAATGGATACAGAAATAGAACTGCTGATGGGGAAAAAAGAGAGGTTATGATTTTGGCTTGCTCAGATGATAACTCTATTTCAGTGGGGGATGGCACCTATTTTTCCGGTCAGGGCAACCCCTTGTCCTGAAGTTGACCTCAGCCAGTGGGGGAGAGCCAAAGTCTTCCTCTTGCTTTGGGGTTGTTGCTGTTCTGGTTCAAAGGGTAGTGTTTGTGCCATCCAAGATTATATTTCTCAATCCCTATCCATTAATGATGCGATTAATGGAAAGTCCCTCTGAACTTTGACATATCTTCTTCTCTTATTTTCAGTTTACAATACTGATGCCAGTTTTTATCTTTTTGTATATCCTCGTGGGTGTTTTAATGGGAAGTTAAGAGAAGGTCTGTTATGTATTGCTAATTTGCTGCCTTGTTAACCTGAATGTTGTCTAAGTTGTTTGATTTTGTTTATTATTAAGAAAGATCAATTGAGCAGAATAATTGAATCTCAGGCTGAATGGAATCAAAATGACACCCCAAGGACCAATCTTAAATACTCAGTCTCTTTTAATATTAGAGATAGAAAAGAAATCAGATATCATCTAGTCCAAATCCTTGCTTTATCTTAGGAATCCGATGGCCAGAGATCAATGACTTGCCCGAGGACACAGGTAGTCAGTGTTAGAGAGCAGGTTCTCCATATCAGCTGGATAATATTACTCTGTATCTTTTATTTGTTGTAATTTGAATAAAAGCAAAGAGAGGCAAAAGGGTAGGAGGATTACCAAATATTTATTATGGGTCAGGCATATGTCAGATGTATTAAATATGTTCTCTATTTTGATCTTCATCACAACCTGTTGAAAGTATGTGTTGTTATCCACATAATACCAGTAGAGGATTTATATTTATTGAAAGTAAGATATTTATTTATTTATTTATTTATTTATTTTTAGAGATAAGTCTGGTTGTGTCACTCAGACTGGAGTACATTGGTGAAATCATAACTTACTGCACCGTCAAACTCCTGGACTCAAGTGATCTTCCTACTGAAACCTTTGGAGTACCTAGGACTACAGGTGCATGATACCATGCTCAGCTAAGTTTTATATTTGTTTTTGCAAAGACAGGATCTCACTATGTTGCCCAGGTTTGTCTCAAACTCCTGGCTTCAAGCAATCCTCCTGCCTTGGCTTCCCAACATGCTAGGTTTAGAGGTGTAAGAGATTTTTATTTTTAATGACCAGATGGTGTTTGCATCTGAAATACCTTCTATTAATACTGAAGTAGCTGAGAAACTGAATTAGTAATTACAGAGTCACTTTGTGACTATTATGATGAATGAAAAAGACTATGGAAAAATTGGAAGGCTATTTATTAGGAGGTGAGGCTCTGTGAGTTACTCCTATCCTAACTGAACACACACATCTTAATAATCTATCTTCATTCATCCAAATTCCTCATAGGCTGTAGTTTGACAAATATTACCATTTTATGAATCTTGGGTTTCTCTTTTCTATGCTTCACATTGGCCACCCAATTTGGTTCATACAGGGTAAGTAAAATTGGCTAGATTTTCCCTTACGTTGTAATCCTGCCTCCTAGAAATCACACCATTCTTTTGATTGGAGTTTTGACTGTTGTCAAAATTCTCCAGGTAAAGATTTACAATCTCCAGATTTACCTCCATGATGACTAATCTCATTCATTTTACATAAATGAGAAAACTTTTTCCTTTCTAGAGAACAGACTTACTTATTTTCTTTCTGAAATTTTAGTAGAAAGTGAACTTTCATTTACTACTCCCATGTATTTATTATCTAGATTATTGTGAGAATGTAATCAAGTTGTGAGATGAGTTTAACTAATTTCTCCCTTATTGAACATGGAACTATAGCTCTAGAAGACACCTCGGGAGACCATCTTGCCAAAGACTCTTCCTGTGGGTGAGTGGATGCCTTAGATCAAGAACGCCATGAGTGCATCTCTTCTTTTCTTAATTAAACCCAGAACAACAGGTTCTGGTCCTTTCAGAGAGGGGAAAGGACAGACCTCAGAATGGGTCCACTTATGAAAAAAAAAACTGCCTAGAAACTTACCAAGCAGCCCCTATTTTCCCCATGGGGCAACAGTCACACCCCTTACAACCTCTAGAATATTCCAGAAGAATCTCTATTCCAGAGGTAGAGGCTGTGAAGGAGAAAGTAGATGTGTAAATGCTCTAGACACTAGGAAGCTATAGGGCTACCTTGGTGAACAAAGACTATTTTTATAATCAAGCAGGTGGTCAATGTTCCCTGACTCTGAAGACTCTTATGGAGTCTTGAGAGGTAATTATTTCCCATGTCTTACTAACTTTAAAATGGTTGAGTCCTGTTTTAGCTTAGTAGCAAAGCAAAAAATTACCTTGACAGTCTTGTGGAGTTGGTGAAGGAAAACAAGAAAAATGAATCTTATTAGGTGTGGAAAAGGCATTTCCCTTTCCCTTCTCACTTTGATCTCTGACCACAGCAGCTTCCCAGACCAAGGTTTTCAGTCAGTTGCTTATCAACTCTGGTGACGTGGCACGCGCACTAGGACATCCAGTTCACCAGCATCAGTGAGAACTTCCTTCTATCTGTTCCCTGTTTATTTAAGTGTCACATGTGTAGCTTCACTGATAACTGTGTTTTTATTCTAAGATAGATTTCTCCAAAACCTGGCATTAAATTTACTCTGCAAGCATGGAGACATAAGAAACAAGAAAATAACTTTAAACTTAGTTTACTTCTTTGAGGGCTGTATTAGGGACTTTCAGAATCCTTATTCAAGAACTCTTTTTTATCACCCCAAAGAGTCGAGTCTAAGGTGGATTGACTTTTAATTAAAAAATTGAAGAAACTATTGTGGCAGAAAATAATTATCTGTGATTATTTTTAAAGGTACAAAAATTAATTAAAATTAATTATTTGTAAAGGTACAAATATCCCAGATAAACCAAGATGGAAATTATGCTTGATGCATAATATAGGGCACTTTCCACTGACTCATCTTCTCAAGGGAGAACATCTCTTCAAATGGAGGTATCTTCAAGTTCATAGACACCACGTAGTGCATCTGAGCTTTGAATGGTTTTTCCTAAAATAATTTTACTTCTGAGAAAAATTACAGTAATAAACACTCACTGTAAGAGTTTGTGAGATACAGAAGCAACCTATGCAAGAGAAAATAAAATCCTCTGGCAAACCTTTAATTAGTGAAGACCACTGTTAACATTTTGATATTTCCTTCCAGTATTTTTCTATGCACTTGTTTTAGATAGTTAAGATGAAACTATATGTAATGTAACAGGGGTAACATTTTGGAAATATTAAATTAATACCTTTTAATTTATCTCTTTTTTCCTTGCATTCTTTTAAAGTGCAAGATAGATTCATGAGGCTTCTTGCTCCAGGGAGAGAGAGAGCTGGTAGTACCTTAGAAACCACTTTCCGGCCGGGTGCGGTGGCTCACGCCTGTAATCCCAGAACTTTGGGAGGCCGAAGCGGGCGGATCCCGAGGTCAGGAGATCGAGACCATCCTGGCTAACACGGTGAAACCTCGTCTCTACTAAAAATACAAAAAAATTAACCGGGCGTGGTGGCGGGCGCCTGTAGTCCCAGCTACTCGGGAGGCTGAGGAGGGAGAATGGCGTGAACCTGGGAAGGTGGAGCATGCAGTGAGCTGAGATCGCGCCACTGCACTCCAGCCTGGGTGACAGAGCGAGATTCTGTGTTTAAAAAAAAAAAAAAAGAAAGAAACCTCTTTCCTCCTTCTCAGTAGATTGTGCCACTATCTAACCAGGGGCTTAGACCAGAATCCCTGGAGTCAACCTTGGCCCCTTTTCTCCCCATACCCCACATTCATTTAATCAACACATTCTATTGGCTCTACCTTTAAAATGTTTATTCTATGTGACTTCTAACCATCTCCACTTATATCATCTGAGGCCAAGCCACAGTCATCTCTTGCCTGGACTAATGCAACAACCTCTACCATTTTCTTACATCATCTCTTCCTTCTCTGCAGTGAATTTCCCACTCAGCAGTCAGATGGATATTCTAAAAGCAATAGAGTCTATCAGTACTCTGTTCAAGACTTCCAGATGGATCGTATTATCCTTTGAATAAAATCTTATGTTTTATAAAAATGATTCTCAAACATTTTAATCTCAGAATCCCTTTCACTCTGAAAAATTATTAAGGAAGGGCTCCAAAGAGCTTTTGTTTACGTGGGCTATATCTGTAAATATGTAATTTATTTAAAATTATAACTAAGAATATGTAAACATATTTATTTGTTAAATATTTTTAAAACAACAATAAAAACCTATTATATGTTAATGTAAATGACATATTTTATATATATTGGGCAATAGAGTGAGACCCTGTCTCAAATATATATATATTTGAGCACCCATATATATATATGGGTGCTCTGTTGCCCAATCTAGAGTGCAGTGGCATGATCATGGCTCACTGCAACCTCTGCCTCCTGGGCTCAGGTGATCCTCCCACCTCAGCCTCCTGAGTAGCTGGGACTATAGGTGTGCACCACCACACCCAGTTAATTAAACAATTTTTTTTGTGGAGATGGGTTTTGCCATGTTGACCAGGCTGCTTTCAAACTCCTGGGCTCAAGTGATCTGCCTGTCTTGGCCTCCCAAAATGCCGTGATTACAGGTGTGAGCCACTGCACCTGGTGTGAAAAAATATATATTTTCAAAAACAAAAATAATACAGTGAGGAGAATGACATTGTTTTACATTTTTGCAAATCTCTTGAATATTTGGTTTAATAAAAGACAGCTGGATTTTCATATTTTCTTCTGCATTCAATCTGTTGCAATATATTGTTTTGATTGAACTATATGAAGAAAATTCAACCTGGTAGAAAAAAGTATTTGGGAAAAGGAGGACCTTATGGAACCCCTGAGGATATCAGGGATCCCTCTGGTTCCCCAGACCACACGTTGAAACAGCTAACCTACAAAGTTCAACATGATCTGGCCCCTACCTGTCTCTTGGACTTTATCTGTAACCATCTCTACTTTCTCACTCTCTGTTCTAGCTCTGTTCTAACCTCCTGCCAGTCCTTGGACTCTTCAAGCAGGTTCCCACCCCAAAGCCTTTGGTCCCTGTGCCTGGAAACTCTCTAGTCTTGTTCTTGGATCCTTCCTTCACCTCATACAGGTGGCAGGTTAGATTTTATTTCACAGAGAAATTTGTTGGATTACTTTTTGAAAATAACACCTATATCCTCTCTTATTCTATTTTTCTCTGTCACTTTACCCCGCTTTATTTTCATAAAACTTACAAACTGGATTTGATTATTACATTGTATGTCTTCTGTACTAGAATTTAAACTCTATGAGATCAAGACCTTTTTTTTTCCTTGTATGCCATTGCATTTCCACACCTGAGAAGTAATTTTCACAAGAAATATTTCTTGAATGTATTAATTAATAAATAAGAAAATCACCAATCAGCATTGAGTCTCAAACCAGATGACTTTTCTCGTATCTTTAGATAATGATTTTAAAAACTGGGCTTTGTTGAGAGAAAGATAAATTTCTATGTGATAGAGCTCCTCCTTTGACATATCAGAATGGATCATAGAGCTTTAATCTTGAGAAGTTTGAAAGTGTGCTTTTTTCCTGGTCTCGGAGATTGTGGGAAGAGGAAGGGGGATGTAGGTAGGGAAGATGTGTGGCTAAATAGCTGGGTTATGAGTTCTCCCTGCCACTGACTTTCCACAACATGAGAATATGTTAGGTAGTTTCGGGGATATGGTGAGAGCAGACTTTGTTCCAGGTAACATCTGCGACCCCTAACAGTGAATGCTTCTCAAGCTGCATCAGAGTAATGGTGTCTATAAGCACAGTTAGTGAGAGAAAAGATTCCTAACTCTGATCTGTCTTGGTTCCTGTGAGACATGGAATATGGAATTGGGACATGGAAGTTGGTTGAAAGCATAACTCAGAAGTAGACCAGGGTGGGCTATGGCAGTACAATGAAGTGACACCAAGTCCAGACTGCAGGGTGGACTGCCTCAGCCAGCAACCAAATAGGAATCATAACCACAATGCAGGGGCCTGTAGCTATAATGGGGACAAAGTCACAGAGAGGACCACCATCCCAAATCAAGCCCAAAGCCAATGGTGCATCAGCTACAGGCACTGGGAGAAGCAAGCAGGCAAAGGAGGGACATCATTGTGCATACCAAAGTGGGCAGAGGGCAGTTCAAGGGGCTGAGTAAATACCCAATTTCCACCATTCCCTCTGCCTGAGATCAATAAGGCCTTCTACCTGCTGTATACCTGGATGAAACCTTGGAGTGTCAGCAGAGACAGGGCAGAAAATCAGAGTATTTGCCCAAAATAGCCTAAAAGGTTTTTATTGCAGAAATTAATGAAGTGTCCTTAGCTTACTGCATGGAATAAATATAGACAGGGAAAGCCTGGAGTTCTAGTTCATGAAACTCTCTGCTATTTCCTCTCCTACCTCTGGAAGGTCAACCGTTGTGTTGGAGCTCGCCATTGTCATTTTAATCTTTGGCATGAAATGACATTTGACAAAAGAAGAAACACCAATGGGTAATAAACATACACATAGAATCACTTTTTATTATTTTTACAGAATCACTTTATTACTTTTATAATAATAAAGACAAACTAAAGAAACAATAAGGTACCTGATAAAGGGCCTTTTATATTGGCAAAGATCTGTTGAATGATATTATCCAATATAGAAAATATGACAGTGAAATAGACACTCATACTCTGTTAGTGATGACACATTTCTGGAGGATAATTTGTCAATATTCATCTACTTCTAGCAATTTAATCTACGAATACTGGCAGGGACAGTTAGTGACCATCAACTAACCAATCAATTTCTTATTTTATGCACTGTGTTTTTGCTGTTATACCCTAGAAATCTTTGTATAGCCCAAATCACAAAGATTTTCTCCAGTTTTTAAAAAGTTATATACTTTTAGGTTTTACACTTTATCATCCATTTTGAAGTAATTTTTGTATATGGTGCAAGGAATAATTAAAAGTTCATTTGAAGACTTTTTTTGCATGTGGTTAGTCAGTTGTGCCAGCACTCCTTGCTGAATAGATTATCATTTCTCCACTGGATTGCCTTTGCAACTTTGTCAAAAATCAATTGATTACATGTGTGGGTCTATTTCTGAACTTTTTATTCTGTTTCATTGATTTTTTAAAATCTCTTTTGATGCTAATACCACATTGCCTTGATTACTATAGACTTATAATAAATCTGGAAATCAAGTAGTTAAAGTTTTTGACTTTGCTATTCTTTTTCAAAGTTGTTTTGGCTATTCAAAGTCCTTTGTATTTTCATATGAATTTTAGAATTAGCTTGTTGATTTCTACAAAACAAGCTCGCTAAGATTTTGCTTGGCATTGCATTAATTTTATAGTTCAATTTGGGAAGAACTGAAACCTTAACAATATTCAATCTTCCTATTCATGAACAGGGAATATCTCTCCATTTATTTACATCTTTATTTTTTGATCAGTACTATTTTATAGTTTTCAGAGTACAGATCTTTCACTTGTCATAGTTATCTCTAAATATTCTCTTCATGCTAAGGGGAACGGCATTATTTTTAAGAATTTCACTTTAATAGTGTTCATCACTAGTGTATAGAAATACAATTGACTTTGGTACATTGGTCTTGTATCTTGCAACCTTGCTAAACTCACATAGTAGCTATACCGTAGTCCCCCCTTATTCTTCACTTTTTATGGCTTCAGTTACCTAAGGTCAACTGTGGTTCAAAAATGGAAAATTACAGAAATAAACAGTTTATGAGTTTTGAAGTGTGTGCTGTTCTGAGTAGCGTGATAAAATCTCTTGCCATCCCACTCCATTCTGCTCAGAAGGTGAATCATTCCTTTGTCCAAATGTATTCGCTCCTTACTTATTAGTCACTTAGTAACCATCTCATTTACCAGATCAACTGTTGTGGTATTTCAGTAGTATCACAGTTCAAGTAACCCTTATTTTACTTAATTGTTCTATTTTAACATTAACTGTTGTTAATCTCTTACTGTGCCTAATTTATAAATTAAATTTTATCTTAGGTATGTTTACACTGGAAAAAGGTAGTGCACCTGTAGTATATATAGTTCGGTACCATCTGAGGTTTCAGACATCCACTGGAGGTCTTAAAAGTTACCCCCCTGAAGATTTAAAAAAAAAAAAAAAGAAAAACAACTGTCATGGCATTTTTTTTATTCTATAAAATTTTCTCCAAGGACAGTCATGTCTGTAAAAATAATTTAAATTATTTCTTCATAAACTGAGCTAAATAATACCTCAAGCTACATAAGCTAAATTCTACCTCAGCTGCCTCCAATGAATTTTGTATGCTGTCCTTTCATTCTCATTCAGTTCAAAATACCTTCTAATTTTCTGTTTGATTTCTTGTTTATAATATGGGGTATTTAGAAGTGTGTTATTTAACTTTCAGATATTTGAAGATTTTCCAGATATGTTTCCGTTGCTTATTTTAGAAATTTAATTCTGTTGTAAACAGAGAACATACATCATACAATTTGAGTAATTTAAAATTTATTGAGACTTGTTATATGGCCCAGAATATATCTTGGTAAATGTCCTGTATGCACTTGAAAAAAATGTCTATTCTGTTGACGATAGGTGCAGTATTATACAAATGTCAATTAGATAAAATTGGTTTGTAGTGTTGTTTGAATCTTTAGCTGTAATTGTGATTTCTCTATCCTTGATTTTTTTTTCAAGTATTTTGGAACTCTATTATTAGTGTGTAATTGTTTAGGATTGTATTCTCTTAAACTAACCATTTAACTAATATGAAATGACCCTCTTTATCTCAGGTAATAATCTGTGCTCTGAAATCTACTTTGATATTAATATAGCCTCTCCAGCTATCTTTTGACTATATTAACATGGTGTATCTTTTCCCATCTTTTTACTGTTAAGCTATTTGTGTCTCTATTTTTAAAGTGTGTTTCTTTTAGGCAGCATATACTTGCATTTTTCTGTTTTAATCCAATCTGACAATCTCTGCCTTTCATTTTTAATTATTATTATTATTATTATTATACTTTAAGTTTTAGGGTACATGTGCACAATGTGCAGGTTTGTTACATATGTATACATGTGCCATATTGGTGTGCTACACCCATTAACTCGTCATTTAGCATTAGGTATATCTCCTAATGCCATCCCTCCCCGCTCCCCCCACCCCACAACTGTCCCTGGAGTGTGTTGTTCCCCTTCCTATGTCCATGTGTTCTCGTTGTTCAATTCCCACCTATGAGTCAGAATATGCAGTGTTTGGTTTTTTGTCCTTGCGATAGTTTGCTGAGAATGATGATTTTCAATTTCATCCATGTCCCTACAAAGGACATGAACTCATCATTTTTTATGGCTGCATAGTATTCCATGGTGTATATGTGCCACATTTTCTTAATCCATTCTATAATTGTTGGACATTTGGGTTGGTTCCAAGTCTTTGCTATTGTGAATAGTGCCTCAATAAACATAAGTGTGCGTGTGTCTTTATAGCAGCATGATTTATAGTCCTTTGAGTATATACCCAGTAATGGGATGGCTGGGTCAAATGGTATTTCTAATTCTAGATCCCTGAGGAATCGCCACACTGACTTCCGCAATGGTTGAACTATATTACAGTCCCACCAACAGTGTAAAAGTGTTCCTATTTCTCCACATCCTCTCCACCACCTGTGGTTTCCTGACTTTTTAATGATCGCCATTCTAACTGGTGTGAGATGGTATCTCACTGTGGTTTTGATTTGCATTTCTCTGATGGCCAGTGATGACGAGCATTTTTTCATGTGTTTTTTTGCTGCATAAATGTCTTCTTTTCAGAGGTGTCCGTTCATATCCTTCGCCCACTTTTTGACAGGGTTGTTTGTTTTTTTCTTGTAAATTTCTTTGAGTTCATTGTAGCTTCTGGATATTAGCCCTTTGTCAGATTAGTAGGTTGCGAAAATTTTCTCCCATTTTGTAGGTTGCCTGTTCACTCTGATGGTAGTTTCTTTTGCTGTGCAGAAGCTCTTTAGTTTAATTAGATCCCATTTGTCAATTTTGGCTTTTGTTGCCATTGCTTTTGGTGTTTTAGACATGAAGTCCTTGCCCATGCCTATGTCCTGAATGGTATTGCCTAGGTTTTCTTCTAGGGTTTTTATGGTTTTAGGTCTAACATTTCAGTCTTTAATCCATCTTGAATTAATTTTTGTATAAGGTGTAAGGAAGGGATTCAGTTTCAGCTTTCTACATACGGCTAGCCAGTTTTCCCAGCACCATTTATTAAATAGGGAATCCTTTCCCTGTTGCTTGTTTTTGTCAGGTTTGTCAAAGATCAGATAGTTGTAGATATGCAGCATTATTTCTGAGGGTTCTGTTCTGTTCCATTGATCTATATCTCTGTTTTGGTACCAGTACCATGCTGTTTTGGTTACTGTAGCCTTGTAGTATAGTTTGAAGTCAGGTAGCATGATGCCTCCAGGTTTGTTCTTTTGGCTTAGGATTGACTTGGCGATGTGGGCTCTTTTTTGGTTCCATATGAACTTTAAAGTAGTTTTTTCCAATTCTGTGAAGAAAGTCATTGGTAGCTTGATGGGGGTGGCATTGAATCTATAAATTACCTTGGACAGTATGGCCATTTTCATGATATTGATTCTTCCAACCCATGAGCATGGGATGTTTTTCCATTTGTTTGTATCCTCTTTTATTTCACTGAGCAGTGGTTTGTAGTTCTCCTTGAAGAGGTCCTTCACATCCCTTGTAAGTTGGATTCCTAGGTATTTAATTCTCTTTGAAGCAATTGTGAATGGGAGTTCACTCATGATTTGGCTCTCTGTTTGTCTGTTATTGGTGTATAAGAATGCTTGTGATTTTTGCACATTGGTTTTGTATCTTGAGAATTTGCTGAAGTTGCTTATCAGCTTAAGGAGACTTTGGGCTGAGACAATGGGGTTTTCTAGATATACAATCATGTCATCTGCAAACAAGGACAATTTGACTCCCTCTTTTCCTAATTGAATACCCTTTATTTCCTTCTCCTGCCTGATTGCCCTGGCCAGAACTTCCAACACTGTGTTTAATAGGAGTGGTGAGAGTGGGCATCCTTGTCTTGTGCCAGGTTTCAAAGGGAATGCTTCCAGTTTTTGCCCATTCACTATGATATTGGCTGTGGGTTTGTCATAAATAGCTCTTATTATTTTGAGATATGTCCCATCAATACCTAATTTATTGAGAGTTTTTAGCATGAAGAGTTGTTGAATTTTGTCAAAGGCCTTTTCTGCATCTATTGAGATAATCATGTGGTTTTTGTCTTTCGTTCTGTTTATATGCTGGATTACATTTCTTGATTTGTGTATGTTCAACCAGCCTTGCATCCTAGGGATGAAGCCCACTTGATCATGGTGGATAAGCTTTTTGATGTGCTGCTGGATTCTGTGTGCCAGTATTTTATTGAGGATTTTTGCATCAATGTTCCTCAAGGATATTGGTCTAAAATTCTCTTTTTTGGTTGTGTCTCTGCCAGGCTTTGGTATGAGGATGATGTTGGCCTCATAGAATGAGTTAGGGAGGATTCCCTCTTTTTCTATTGATTGGAATAGTTTCAGAAGGAATGGTACCAGCTCCTCCTTGTACCTCTGGTAGAATTCGGCTGTGAATCCATCTGGTCCTGGACACTTTTTGGTTGGTAAACTATTGATTATTGCCACAATTTCAGAGCCTGTTATTAGTCTATTCAGAGATTCAACTTTTTCCTGGTTTAGTCTTGGGAGGGTGCATGTGTCGAGGAATTTATCCATTTCTTCTAGATATTCTAGTTTATTTGCATAGAGGTGTTTGTAGTATTCTCTGACGGTAGTTTGTATTTCTGTGGGATTGGTGGTGATATCCGCTTTATCATTTTTTATTGTGTCTATTTGATTCTTCTCTCTTTTCTTCTTTATTAGTCTTGCTAGCGGTCTATCAATTTTGTTGATCTTTTCAAAAAAACAGCTCCTGGATTCATTAATTTTTTGAAGGATTTTTTGTGTCTCTATTTCCTTCAGTTCTGCTCTGATTTTAGTTATTTCTTGCCTTCTGTTAGCTTTTGAATGTGTTTGCTCTTGCTTTTCTAGTTCTTTTAATTGTGATGTTAGGGTGTCAATTTTGGATCTTTCCTGCTTTTATTTGTGGGCATTTAGTGCTATAAGTTTCCCTCGACACACTGCTTTGAATGTGTCCCAGAGATTCTGGTATGTTGTGTCTTTGTTCTTGTTGGTTTCAAAGAACATCTTTATTTCTGCCTTCATTTCTTTATGTACCCAGTAGTCATTCAGGAGCAGGTTGTTCAGTTTCCATGTAGTTGAGTGGTTTTGAGTGAGTTTCTTAATCCTGAGTTCTAGTTTGATTGCACTGTGGTCTGAGAGACAGTTTGTTATGATTTCTGTTCTTTTACATTTGCTGAGGAGTGCTTTAATTCCAACTATGTGGTCAATTTTGGAATAGGTGTGGTGTGATGCTGAAAAAAATGTATATTCTGTTGATTTGGGTTGGAGAGTTCTGTAGATGTCTATTAGGTCCACTTGGTGCAGAGCTGAGTTCAATTCCTGGGTATGCTTGTTAACTTTCTGTCTCGTTGATCTGTCTAATGTTGACAGTGGGGTGTTAAAGTCTCCCATTATTATTGTGTGGGAGTCTAAGTCTCTTTGTAGGTCACTCAGGACTTGCTTTATGAATCTGGGTGCTCCTGTATTGGGTGCATATATATTTAGGATAGTTAGCCCTTCTTGTTGAATTGATCCCTTTACCATTATGTAATGGCCTTCTTTGTCTCTTTTGATCTTTGTTGGTTTAAAGTCTGTTTAATCAGAAACTAGGATTGCAGCCCCTGCCTTTTTTTATTTTCCATTTGCTTGGTAGGTCTTCTTCCATCCCTTTATTTTGAGCCTATGTGTGTCTCTGCACGTGAGATGGGTTTCCTGAATACAGCACACTGATGGGTCTTGACTCTTTATCCAATTTGCCAGTCTGTGTCTTTTAATTGGAGCATTTAGCCCATTTACATTTAAAGTTAATATCGTTATGTGTGAATTTGATCCTGTCATTATGATGTTAGCTGGCTATTTTGTTCGTTAGTTGATGCAGTTTCTTCCTAGCCTTGATGGTCTTTACATTTTGGCATGTTTTTGCAGTGCCTGGTACCGGTTGTTCCTTTCCATGTTTAGTGCCTCCTTCAGGAGCTCTTTTAGGGCAGGCCTGGTGGTGACAAAATCGGTCAGCATTTGCTTGTCTGTAAAGTATTTTATTTCTCCTTCACTTATGAAGCTTAGTTTGGCTGGATATGAAATTCTGGGTTGAAAATTCTTTTCTTTAAGAATGTTGAATATTGGCCCCCACTCTCTTCTGGCTTGTAGAGTTTCTGCCGAGAGATCAGCTGTTAGTCTGATGGGCTTCCCTTTGTGGGTAACCTGACCTTTCTCTCTGGCTGCCCTTAACATTTTTTCCTTCATTTCAACTTTGGTGAATCTGACAATTATGTGTCTTGGAGTTCCTCTTCTCAAGGAGTATCTTTGTGGCATTCTCTGTATTTCCTGAATCTGAATGTTGGCCTGCCTTGCTAGATTGGGGAAGTTCTCCTGGATAATATCCTGCAGAGTGTTTTCCAACTTGGTTCCATTCTCCCCGTCACTTTCAGGTACACCAATCAGACGTAGATTTGGTCTTTTCACATAGTCCCATATTTCTTGGAGACATTTTTCATTTATTTTTATTCTTTTTTCTCTAAACTTCCCTTCTTGCTTCATTTCATTCATTTCATCTTCCATCACTGATACCCTTTCTTCCAGTTGATCGCGTCGGCTCCTGAGGCCTCTGCATTCTTCACGTAGTTCTGGAGCCTTGGCTTTCAGCTCCATCAGCTCCTTTAAGCACTTCTCTGCGTTGGTTATTCTAGTTATCCATTCATCTAATTTTATTTTTCAAAGTTTTTAACTTCTTTGCCATTGGTTTGAATTTCCTCCTGTAGCTCGGAGTAGTTTGATCATCTGAAGCCTTCTTCTCTCAACTCATCAAAGTCACTCTGCATCCAACTTTGTTCCATTGCTGGTGAGGAACTGCATTCCTTCGGAGGAGGAGAGGCGCTCTGATTTTTGGAGTTTCCAGTTTTTCTGCTCTGTTTTTTCCCATCTTTGTGATTTTATCTACTTTTTGTCTTTGATGATGGTGACGTACAGATGGGTTTTTGGTGTGGATGACCTTTCTGTTTGTTAGTTTTCCTTCTAACAGACAGGACCTTCAGCTGCAGGTCTGTTGGAGTTTGCTAGAGGTCCACTCCAGACCCCGTTTGCCTGGGTATCCGCAGCAGTGGCTGCAAAACAGTGATGGCTGTAGAACAGCAAATTTTCATGAACCACAAATGCTGCTATCAGGAAGTTTTGTCTCAGAGGAGTACCCGGCCGTGTGAGGTGTCAGTCTGCCCTTTCTGGGGGGTGCCTCCCAGTTAGGCAGCTCGGGGGTCAGGGACCCACTTGAGGAGGCAGTCTGCCCATTCTCAGATCTCCAGCTTCGTGCTGGGAGAACCACTACTCTCTTCAAAGCTGTCAGACAGAGACATTTAAGTCTGTAGAGGTTACTGCTGTCTTTTTGTTTGTCTGTGCCCTGCCCCCAGAGGTGGAGCCTACAGAGGCAGGCAGGCCTCCTTGAGCTGTGGTGGGCTCCACCCAGTTCGAGCTTCCCGGCTGCTTTGTTTACCTAAGCACGCCTGGGCAATGGCAGGCACCCCTCCCCCAGCCTCGCTGCTGCCTTGCAGTTTGATCTCAGACTGCTGTGCTAGCAATCAGCGAGACTCCGTGGGCGTAGGACCCTCCGAGCCAGGTGCGGGATATAATCTCCTGGTGTGCCGTTTGTTAAGCCTATTGGAAAATCACAGTATTAGGGTGGGAGTGACCCAATTTTCCAGGTGCCATCTTGTCACCCCTTTCTTTGACTAGGAAAGGGAACTCCCTGACCCCTTGCACTTCCCGAGTGAGGCAATGCCTCACTCTGCTTTGGCTCATGCACGGTGCGCTGCACCCACTGTCCTGCACCCACTGTCTGGCACTCCCTAGTGAGATGAACCCGGTACCTCAGATGGAAATGCAGAAATCACCCATCTTCTCTGTCGCTCACGCTGGGAGCTGTAGACCGGAGCTGTTCCTATTCGGCCATCTTGGCTCCACCTCTCATTTTTAATTTTTTATTTTATTTTTCAAATTTTATTTTATATTTGGGAGTACATGTGTAGGTTTATTACATGGGTGTATTCCATGATGCTGAGGTTTGGGGTATTATTAATCCCATCACTCAGTACAAAGCATACTACCTGATAGTTTTTCAAACCTGCCACCCTCCCCCTTTTATTAGTTTGCAGTGTCTATTTTTGCCATCTTTATGTCCAAGAGTATCAAATGTTCAACTCTCACTTATATCTGAGAACATGGGTATTTGGTTTTCTGTTATTGCATTAATTTGCTTAAGACAATGGCCTACAGCTGCATCTATGTTGTTGGAAAGGACATGATTTCATTATTTTTTGTGGCTGCATAGTATTCCATGATGTATATGTACCACATTTTCTATATGCAAGCCACTGTTGATGAGCACCTAGGTTGATTTCATGTCTTTGCTATTGTAAATAGTGCTGTGATGAACATAAAAGTGCATGTGTCTTTGTGGTAGAATAATTTGTTTTCTTTTGGTTATATATCCAGTAATAGGATTGCTGGGTCAGGGTAATTCTACTTTAAGTTCTTTGAGAAATCTCCAAACTACTTTCCACAGTGGCTGAACTAGTTTACAGTCCCCCAACAACATATAATCCCTCTCTTTTCTCCCCAGCCTTGCCAGCATCTGTTGCCTTTTGACTTTCTAAATAATAGCCATTCTGACTGGTGTGAGATGGTATCTCATGGTTTTGATTTGCATTTCTCTGATGATTAGTGATGTGGAGCATTGTTTTCACATGTTTTTGGTTACTTGCATGTCTTCATTTCAGAAGTATCTGTTCGTGTCTTTTTTTGCCTTTTTTTTAGTGGAATTATTTGTTTCTAGCTTGCTTAATTGTTTAAGTTCCACATAGATTCTAGATGTTAGACTTTTGTGGGATGCATAATTTGTGAATACTTTCTCCCATTCTGTAGGCTGTCTGTTACCTCTATTGATAGTTTCCCTTGCTGTGCAGAAGCTTTTTAGTTTAATTAGGCCCCACTTGTAAATTTTTGTTTTTATTGCAATTGCTTTTGAGGACTTGGTCATAAATTCTTTCCCAAGGCCAGTGTCCATAATAGTGTTTCCTAGATTTCCCCCTAGGATTCTTAAAGATTGGAGTCTTACATTTAAATCTTTAATCCATCTTGAGTTAATTTCTGTATATGGTGAAAGATAGGGGTTCGGTTTCATTCTTCAGTGTATGGCTCACCAGCTATCCCAGCACCATTTATCAACTAGGGAGTCCTTTCCTCATTGCTTGTTTTTGTCAACTTTGTTGAAGATCAGATGGCTACAGGTGTGCAGCTTTATTTCCGAGTTCTATATTCTATTCCAGTGGTCTATTTGTCTGTTCTTGTACCAGTGCCAGAATATTGTGGTTACTGTGGCCTTGTATAGTTTGAAGCTGGGTAATGTGATGCCTCTGGCTTTGTTCTTTTAGTTTAGGCTTTGGGCTTTTTTTTTTGGTTTCATATGAATTTTAGAATAATCTTTTCTAGTTCTGTGAAAAATGACATTGATAGCTTGATAGGAATAATGTTGAATCTGTAGATTGCTTTGGGGGGTATGACCATTTTAACAGTATTGATTCTTCCTATCCATGAACATGGGATGCTTTTCCATTTGTTTGTGTCATCTATGATCTCTTTTGGTAGTGCTTGGTCATTCTCTTTGTAGAGATTTTTACCTTCTTGGTTTGATCATTTGATGTATTTCTAGGTAATAAAATGACACAAATATTTTATTTTTCTTTTGTAGTTTAGTTTTTTGATGCTATTGTAAATGTGATTGCATTCTTCATTTGGCTCTCAGCTGAAACATTATGGGTGTATAGAAATGCTACTGATTTTTATACATGATTTTGTATCCTGAAACTTTACTGAAGTCCCTTATCAGTTCCAGGAGCCTTTTGGTGAAGTCTTTAGGATTTTCTAGGTATAGAATCATATCATCAACAAAAAGAGATACTTTGATTTATTTTCCTATTTGGATGCCCTTTTTTTTTTTTTTTATCTTTCCTGATTGCTCTGGCAAGGCCTTCTACTACTATGTTAAACAGGAGTGGTAAGAGTAGACATCCTTGCCTTGTTCCAATTCTCAAGGGAATGCTTCCAGCTTTTGCCCACTCAGTATGTAGGCTGTGGGTTTGTCATAGATGGCTCTTACTATTTTGGGGCATGTTCCTTCAATGCCTAGTCTTGAGGGTTTTTGAATATGAAGGGATGTTGGATTTTATCAAAAGCTTTTCCCATGTCTATTGGATGATCATACCTTTTTCAAAAAATTCTGGTTATGTGGGGAATCACATTGATTTGCTCATATCAAACCAACCTAGCCTCGCAGGAATGAAGCCTACTTGATCATTGTGATGAACTTTTTGATGTGCTGTTGAATTTGGTTTGCTAGTATTTTGTTGAGGATTTTTGTGTTTATGTTTATCAGGAATATTGGCTTGTAGTTTTCTTTTTTAATTGTTTCTTTACCAGGTTTTGGTATCAGGGTGATGCTGGCTTCATTGAGTGAGTTAGGGAGGAGTCCCTTCTCCTTGATTTATTTGAACAGTTATAGTAATATTGGTACCAGTTCTTCTTTGTATGTCTGGTAAAATTCAGCTGTGAATCCATCTGGTCTGTAGGTTTTTATTAGTTGGTAGGTTTTTTTTTTTTAAAATAACTGATTCAAGTTTAGGACTTAATATTGGTTTGTTCAGGGTTTCAATTTCTTTCTAAATCAATCTTGGAAGATTATGTGTTTCTAGGAATTTATCCTAGAAACATAAATTTTCTTTTTTTTCATGCTTATTAAATCTTTATTTTGACTTATTTGGCATGAAAAATACAATAGTGAATAAACAATAGTTTCTGGGCTAATGGAACACTCTTTAAGAAATATATAACAACCAAAAAATTAAGATGAATGAATGTTATAAAAAAGAAAGTATATGCCACCCTAAATGATAAGACACAGGGATATCTTCTAAACTAGAAGGGGTTCTTGTTTACTGATACATAATAATTGTACATATTTATGGGATACATGTGATATTTTGATACTGTATTCTCACATGCTATATGAGTTATGATTTATTTCTAGAAGTTATAAAATGGATTATTTATTTATTTATTTTTATTATACTTTAAGTTCTGGGATACATGTGCAGAATGCACAGGTTTGTTCCATAGGTATACATGTGCCATGGTGGTTTGCTGTACCCATTAACCCGTCATCTAGGTTTTAAGCCATGCATGCATTAGGTATTTGTCCTAATGTTATCCCTTCCCTTGTCCCCCCTACCCCATGACAGGCCCTGGTGTGTGATGTTCCCCTCCCTCCGTCCGTGTGTTCTCATTGTTCAACTCCCACTTTTGAGAGAGAACATGTGGTGTTTGGTTTTCTGTTTCTGTGTTAGTTTGCTGAGAACGATGGTTTCCAGCTTCATCCATGTCCCTGCAAAGGACATGAACTCTTCCTTTTTTATGGCTGCATAGTATTCCATGGTGTGTATGTGCCACATTTTCTTTTTCTAGTCTATCATTGATGGGCATTTGGGTTGGTTCCAAGTCTTTGCTATTGTGAATAGTGCTGTAATAAACGTATGTGTGCATGTGTCTTTATAGTAGAATGATTTGTAATCCTTTGGGTATATAAACAATAATGGGATTGCTGGGTCAAATGGTATTTCTGGTTCTAGATCCTTAGGGAATTGCCACACTGTCTTCCACAATGGTTGAACTGATTCACACTCCCACCAGCAGTGTAAAATCGTTCCTATTTCTCCACAGCCTCACTAGCATCTTTTGATTCCTGACTTTTTAATGATTGCCTTTCTAACTGGCGTAAGATGGTATCTCATCGTGGTTTTGATTTGCATTTCTCTAATGACCACTGATGATGAACTTTTTTCATTTGTTTGTTGGATGCATAAATGTCTTTTTTTGAGAAATGTCTGTTCATATCCTTTGCCCACTTTTTGATGGGATTTCTCATTTGTTCTTTTTTTCTTGTAAATTTGTTTAAGTTCCTTGTAGATTCTGGATGTTAAACTTTTGCCAGATGGATAGATTGCAAAAATTTTCTCCCATTCTGTAGGTTGCCTGTTCACTCTAATGATAGTTTCTTTTGCTGTGCAGAAGCTCTTTAGTTTAATTAGATCCCATTTGTCAATTGTGGCTTTTGTTGCAATTGCTTTTGGCATTTTTTCATGAAGTCTTTTCTCATGCCTATGTCCTGAATGGTATTGTCTGGGTTTTCTTCTAGGGTTATGGTTTTTGGCCTTATGTTTAAGTCTTTCATCTATCTTGAGTTAATTTTTGTATAAGGTGTAAGGAAGGGGTCCAGTTTCAGTTTTCTGCATATGGTAGCCAGCTCTCCTAGCTCCATTTATTAAATGGGGAATCCTTTCCGCATTGCTTGTTTTTGTCAGGTTTGTCAAAGATCAGATGGTTGTAGATGTGTGGCATTATTTCTGAGGCCTCTGTTCTGTCCCATAGGTATTTTATTCTCTTTGTAGCAATTGTGAATGGAAGTTTACTCATGATTTGGCTCTCTGTTTGTCTATTATTCGTGTATGGAAGTTCTTGTGATTTTTTCACATTGATTTTGTATCCTGAGACTTTGCTGACGTTGCTCATCAGCTTAAGGAGTTTTTGGGCTGAGACAATGGCGTTTTCTAAATATACAATAATGTCATCTGCAAACAGAGACAATTTCACTTCCTCTATTCCTATTTGAATACCCTTTATATGTTTGTCTTGCCTGATTTCCCTGGCCAGAATTTCCAATACTATAGAAACATAAATTTTCTACAGTAAAATGTGTGCAAAGACGTGTTCATAATAGTCTCTGGAAATCTTTTTATTTCTGTGCGATCAGTTGTAATGTCACCTTTGTCATTTCTAATTGTGCTTGGATCACCTTTTGTTTTCTTTGTTAATCTAAATAGCAGTATATTGATTTTGTTTATTCTTTCAAAGAACCATCTTTTGGTTTTGTTGATTTTTGGGGGGCTTTTGTGTCTCAGTTTTATGCAGTTCTGATCTGTTTTTAGTTGTTTATTTTCTTCTACTTGCTTTGGAGTTAGTTTGTTCTTGTTTTTCTAGTTCCTCTAAGTGAGATGTTAGAATGTTAATTTCAGATTGTTCTAACTTTTTGAGGTAGGCATTTAGTGCTATAAACTTTCCTCTTAACACTGCTTTTGGTGTATCCCAGAGATTATGGTATGTTTTGTCTCTGTTTTAATTCATTTCAAAGAATGTTTTTTATTTCTGCCTTAATTTTTTTGTTTACCTAAAATTCTTTCAGGAGCAAGTTGTTTAATTTCCATGTAATTGTATGGCTTCAAGGGAGCTTCATGGTATTGATTTCGATTTTCATTCCACTGTGGTTCATGAATATGATGGGTATGATTTCAATTTTAAAAAAATTTATTGACACTTGCTTTATGACTGAGGATGTGGTTGATCCTGCAGTACGTTCTGTGTGCAGACAAAAAGAGTGGATATTCTGTGGTTGATGGGTGAAATATTCTGTCAGTGTCTCTTAGGTCCAGTTGGTCAATTGAACTGCAGAATTTCTGTTAGTTTTCTGCCTTAATGATCTGTCTAATGCTGGCAATGGTGTGTTGAAGTCCTCTACTATTGTTTTATGGCTGTCTGTATTTTCATAGATCTAAAAGTACTTGTTTTATGAATTTGAGTGCTCCAGTGTTGGGTGTATATGTGTTTAGGATACATGAGCCCTCTTGTTGAATTGAAGCCCTTATCATTATGTAATGCCCTTCTTTGTTCTTTTTTACTGTTGTTGATTTAAAGTCTGTTTTATCTAGGATTGGTCTCACTCTTTTTTGGGTTCTATTTGCACAGTAGCTCTTTCTCCAACACTTTACTTTGAGCCTATGAATGTTATTAAATGTGAGATGGATCTCTTGAAGACAGTAGATGGATTTTTTTTTTCTTCAAATTGCCACTCTGTGCCTTTTAAGTGAGGGCATTTAGACCATTTACAGTCAAGGTTAATATTGAGATGTGCAGTTTTGATCCTATCATGAAGTTGTTAGCTGGTTGCTTGGTAGTTTTTATTGCATGGGTTTTTTAAGGGTTTGTAGGCTATATACTTAAGTGTGCTTCGGTGGTAGCAGATATTACTCTTTTGTTTCCATGTTTAGAACTCTTTTAAGGATCTCTTGTAAAGGTGATCTAGTGTCAATAAATTTCCTTAGCTGTTGCTTCTTTGGAAAATATCTTATTTCTTGTTCACTTATGAAGCTTGGTTTGGCAGGATATGAAATTTTTGGTTGAAATTTCTTTTCTTTTTTTCTTTTTTTTGAGACAGAGTCTCTGTCGCCCAGGCTAGAGTGCAGTGGCACGATCTCGGCTCACTGCAAGCTCCGCCTCCCGGGTTCACGCCATTCTCCTGCCTCAGCCTCTCCGAGTAGCTGGGACTACAGGCGCCCGCCACCACGCCCGGCTAATTTTTTGTATTTTTAGTAGAGACAGGGTTTCACCGTGGTCTGTATCTCCTGACCTCGTGATCCGCCCGCCTCGGCCTCCCAAAGTGCTGGGATTACGAGCGTGAGCCACCGCGCCTGGCCGAAATTTCTTTTGTTTAAGAATGATAAAAATAGGCAGCGAATCACCCCTGGCTTATGAAGTTTCTGTTGAGACATCCGCTGTTAGTCCCTTTGTATGTGATTTGACCTCTTTCTCTAGCTGCCTTTAAGATTTTTTCTTTGGTGTTGACCTTGGACATTCTGGTTACAATACACCTTGGTGATGTTCATTTTGCATAGTATCTCACAAGTGTTCTGTAGATTTCTTATATCTGGATATTTACTTCTCTAGCAAGACTAGGAAAACAATATTGAATTATTCCCTCAAATATATTTTCCAGGTTGTTTTCTTTTCCTCCGTTTTTTTCAGGAATGGTGATAATTTATAGGTTTAGTTACTTTAAATTATCTCATATTTTTCAAAGACTCTTCATTTTCAAAAATTATTTTTCTTTATTTTTGTCTGACTGAGTTAGTTCAAAAGACTAGCCTTTAAGCTCTGAAATTCTTCTGCTTGGTTCAGTCCATTGAGAAATCGTTCAATTGTATTTTGAAATTCCTTAAGTGAGTTTTTAAATTCCAGAAGTTATGATTGATTTCTTTTTAAGATGTTTATCTCTTCCTGCATTTCCCGAATTGCTTTAGGAGTTACTTTGTGTTGATTTTCAACGTTAGCTCAGATCTCCTTCAGTTTCTTTGCAATTCATGCTTTGAATTCTTCCTCTGTCATTTCTTAGTTTCCATGTTCATTACGGACAATTGCTGGAGCCGTTAGTGTGATCCTTTAGTGGTGTTATTACATTCAGATTTTTCATTGTGCTAGAATTCTTGCACTGGTTCCTTCTCATCTGGAGATGCTGTACTTATAATTTTTGTAACTATTTTCCTCCAGGTAGGATTTTTTCTCTTTCCTTCTTTTCCTGTGATATCACTGTTTCTTTCTTCTTTCGCTTTCCCTTACTCCCTGGGGTGTGACTGCAGAGAGTGCTGGGTAGGGTCTTTTGACTTTGCTTTTATATCCCTAGGCACTTCTGTTGGCAGATTTTATATTGGGCTGTGCAGTTCAACCCACAAGCCAGTAGATGGTGCTTTTTGTAAGAGCTGCCTATGGCCAATGCATCTGGGTATATACCTGATCTTTGTTTACAGAGAAGCTCTCTGTTGCCTTAGGCAGTAGGCTGATTCTTAGAGTGAACAGTGGTCCAAGTTCCCTTAACGCTGTGGGGTGGGGGGCAAGATGTGTAGGGCTGGACCTGGCAGGTCCATTTACAAGTCCCTTGATGGCAGGGACAAGTACCAGTGCCAATGGGGAATCCAGTGGGCAGCCACCAAGTGCCCAGAAGTGTGTCCAGGCAGGAAGCTGAGAAATCTCCTTGGCCCCAAGTTCTCTGCATGGGGATGGGGTGGGCTAAAGTCCTAATCCAGAAGATTGGGTGCTCCTGATGCCTAGAGATCTGCCTGGGCTTGAAACAATGAGGGCCCCTATGCACCCAGATAATTGCACAGGAAGGGTGGAGTGGCTCAGCCTGCCAGTCTAGGCAAGCAGGTGCTTTGGATGCCTGAAGGTCTGCCTGGGTGTAGAGTCGAGATGGCCCAGTTGCACTATGGTCTATGCACAGGAAGAATGCAGGGGGTGAAGCTGCTGTTCCAGGTGAGTGAGTGCTCCAAATGCCAGGAGATCTGCCTGGGTGTGAAGTAGAACTCCCCCTACTCCCATTCCCCCATAACCCACACAGGATCCCTGCACAGGAAGGGTGGGGTGACTGAGACTGCTAGTCCATGCAAGCAGTTGCTCCACATATCTGGAGATCTGCCTACATGTGGAGTGGAGAGGGCTTCACTGCAGCACAATCTATGCACAGGAAGGCTGGAGGGGTTCAGGTGGCTGATCCAGGTGAGAGGGTGGTCTGAATACCTGGAGATTTGCCTGGGTGTGGATCAGAGAGGACTCCACTGTACCGTAATCTCAGAAGAGCAGGCTGGGGCACCCAACAATAGCACATGGAGACTGGTTCCTTGTTACCAAGCTGGCTGTAGCTGCAAGTCTTATTGTCCAGGAGAAACTGCAGCTGTAGCAGCTCTCCTGCCCCAGGCCTGCCACAGTGGAGAGCACAGTTCTAATGCCTTCTGCTGAGGTGATTTTTACAGTTCTGGCTGTGGAGGCCCCTACCCCACCTCAGAGCAGGCACTCCAATCTCTGGCCTGAGACCAAAATACCTGTGAGGCCATCCTGCCGGATTGCCAAATAATGGCTGACATTGTATGCACCAGGATAAAACATGGCGTCCTGCTCTTGTTCCCAGGTCTGATAAAATGGCTTCAGGTTTTCCCAGTGTCTTTCCCTCACAACATCTCCATCTTCATCCCAAGTTAGCTCCAGGGCTTGGGAGAAGCAAAGTGCTCTCCTTTGACCTTGGTTACTCAAATCCCCATTGGAAAGGTGAGTCACAGAGGGAGGCTGTCTGCCTCTTTTGTGTGGTGGGGCTTCACTCACTTTTATTAGCCAGATGCCATCACAGGGGCTGTTTGCCCACATTCGCCTTCCCAGGATCTGGAGTTTCCTTTACAATTCTGGTGGATTCTCGTTTTCCTTCTTGAATTAAAGGTCACAGAGTTAATCTTTATGCCTGAGGCAGGCTAAAAGCCTCTAATTTGCCATATAGGAAAAAATATCCCTGCCTTTTAATTGGGATGTTTATACTGTTTAAATTTAATGTGGTAGTTGATGTGGTTGTGTGTAAATCTGCCATCTTGCTTTTATTATTTGTACATGTGTTCTTTTTTCTCTTTTCTCTCTTTTTTTCTGTCTTATTTTGAATTAATTTTTAAATTAATGGTTGCATTTTATCTAATTTGTTAGCTCATTAGCTACATATCCTTATTGTGTTTTTAGTAGTTGCCTTAGGCTTTATGATACACAACTCTAACTTATCACAGTCTACCTGAAAGTGATGTTATACCACGTCATGTAAAGTATAAGAACAATACAACTGTGTACTTTGATTTCTCCCCTCGCTTTTTTTTCTGCTGTTGTTTTTGCACTTTTTATTTCTCTGTATTTTATAAACCCCAACAATATATTGTTATTATTTTCTTCAATCATTTATCTTTCAAATAAATTTAATTAATAAGAAAAAATATTGTTATTATACAAATATTTATTATTTCTAGGACTCTTCATTCTTTCATATAGGTCCAGACTTCTGGTATAATTTTTCCTTCACCTGAAAAACTTTTGACGTTTCTTATAGTGCAGATATCTTGGTGATAAATTATTTCACCTTTTATATATATGAAAATATGATTTGCCTTCATTTTTGGAAGATAGTTTCACTGGATATAAAATTATACCTAGTTGACAGGGCTTTTCTTTTACCCTCCAGAACCTTAAAGATATTGCTCCACTGTCTGCTCACGTGAGTCATTTCTGGCTAGCAACTTGCTATCATCTTTATCTCTGTATATAATGCCTCACCCCATTCCTCCTGGTTGTTTTAAAGTTTTTCCATTTATTGTTTTATCATTGTTTCTCTGAAAATTTGGTTATAGTATACCTTGGTGTAGTTTTCTTCACGTTTCTTGTGCTTATGATTTGTCGAATGTCTTGAATATGCGTTTTTATAATTTCAGCAAATTTGGAAAAAATCTGACATTATATCCTTAAATATTTCTTCCCTTCTCATTCAAGGACTTCGGTCACACATATATCAGGGCACTTGAGGTTGTCCCACACTTCACTGATGCCTCTTTCCATACTACACACATCTGGGCTTCTCATACACTTTTGTGTAACTTGTTACATTTACTTGTTTAATGTCAGGATAGAGTGTCAGCTTTGTGAAGAAGAAATGATGTATGCCCTACTCACATCTTTAACTTTAGCTCTAGTTCTGTGTGCTCACATAAAATAACAATAAATACTCTTAATGGACTAATTTGCATATACCTTTCGGTAGCTTTACTGTTGTCTTATTTAACAATCAATTCTCATTTATTAAAAACATTAGCTTTTCTGAAATCCATGATTTATGTTAAATGGATGTCGTAGATGGATGTTGTATCATGGATGTTGTAGGTAAATAGACACAAGTAGTTCCCATAGTGCTTGGCAGTGGTGTTTTAGAGGGAAATTTTCTGTGCATTGTTCAGTTACAGTGGAAATAGTAAATACATGATTTCATTACAAATATTTCTTTTATTGGCACAGTTTTAACAGTTTCAATCAACGTAATTAGATTAAGTCACAAGTTGATGAAATAAACATTTCCTTAGATTACTTGATTATTAGCATTCCAGGAAAATTATGTATTAATAATTCTAATAAGTATTCTTGCATTTACATCTTGTTTTCTTCAGATTTTATTATTTTAAGAAGACTTTTGCTGATTGGGTTAGACCTAATCATCATGAAGTAACATGCAATTTTATTTAAAATAAAATAATGCAGCATTTTCTGAAGTAGAATTTTAATTTTATTTTTAAAACTGTAGGCAGTTTTGGCTTTTTGTAGGCATCTGAGTTGAGATGACTGGAAGACAGGAAAATGGGTAGATACCTAGTCAATACCAAAAGAGTGATAAAGAAAAGAGTACAGGCCAGGTGTGGTGGCTCATGCCTGTACTCCCAGCACTTTGGGAAGCCGAGGCTGGAAGATTGCTTGAGTCCAGGAGTTTGAGACCAGCCTGAGCAACATAGCAAGACTTTATCTCTCCAACAGTAAAAATAAATTAGCTGGGCATGGTGGTGTGCACCTGTGGTCCCAACTACTTGGGAGGCTGAGGTGGGAGGATCACTTTCAGCTCAGGAGGTCAAGACTGAAGTAGGGTGTGATCTCACCACTGCACTCCAGTCTGGGTGACAGAGCAAGACCCTACCTCAAAAAAAAAAAAAAAAAAAAAAAAAGAAAAAAGAAAAAGAAAGAAAGAAAAAAGAAAAAGGAAAAGGTAAGGGTACAAAACCTGATTTTTTTTGGTCTTTGCATGTGTTTTAGAAGAATATACTTTAACTTTTAAATAGTTAATTATTGAATCTGAATATTAATTCTTCTGCATCAGTATTTATAATTAATCAATATTTCAGTCATAACAGAGAGGAAATGAAAATGAGATTACATCTAGCAATGTGTTTTTCCCTTTATAAGACTGGAACTTTCAGCTTTTCCTTTTAAGGGCTAAGAGAAAATTTTCTGTGGTACTTCAGAGTCAGCAATACCACATTCCTTTCCCTTCTAGCCATTCATTCTTCCCTGAGTATCTCACATGTCCCCATGACTTAGCCCTCCTTCCAGGATCAATATTTCCTTTAATACCAATTAATTTAATTCAAGTTCCTACTTGAACAATTGTTTTTAGTCCAGGTTATCTGGTTCCTCTTGCGAAGTGTTTTTTTATATTTAAATATATCAATTATCTCCTTCCCTCCTTCCTTCCTCCCTCCCTTCCTTGTTCCTTCCTTCCTTCCCTCCCTTCTTCCTTCCTTCCTTCCTTCTTTCCTTCCTTCCTCCTTCCCTTCCTCCTCCCTCCCTCTCTCCCTCCCTTCCTCCTCCCTCCCTCTCTCCCTCCCTTCCTTCCTTCCTCCCTCCCCTTTCCTTCCTCCCTCCCTCCATCCTTCCTTCCTCCTTCCCTCTCCTTCCTTCTTCCCTCCCTCCTTCCTTCCCCTCCCTCTCCTTCCTTCCCCTCCCTCTCCTTCCTTCCCCTCCCTCTCCTTCCTTCCCCTCCCTCTCCTTCCTTCCCCTCCCTCTCCTTCCTTCCCCTCCCTCTCTTTCCTTCCTTCCTTTCCTTCCTTTCTTCCTTCCCTCCTTCCTTCCTTTCTTCCTCCCTCCCTCCCTTCTTTCTTCCTTCCTGCTTCCTTCCTTCCCTCCCTCTTTCCTTCCTCCCTCCCTCTTCCCTTCCCTTCTTTCTTCCTTTCCTTTCCTTTCCCTTCCCTTCCCTTCACTTTCCCTTTCCCTTCCCTTCCCTTCCCTTCCCTTCCCTTCCCTTCCTTTCCCTTTCCCTTTCCCTTTCCCTTTCCCTTCCCTTCCCTTTTCTTTTCTTTCTCACAGGATCTTGCTCTGTCACCCAACCTGGAGTATAGTAGCACAGTCTTGGCTCACTGCAACCTCCACCTCCCAAGCTTGAGTGATTCTCCCACCTCAGCTTCCCAAGTAGCTGAGACTACAGATGTGAGCTATCGTGCCTAATTTTTGTATTTTTTGTAGAGATAGGATTTTGCTGTGTTGCCCTGAGCTCAAGCAATTCACCCACCTTGGCCTCCTAAAGTGCTGGGATTACAGGTGTGAGCCACTGGAGTGGGCCCTCACCACGTATTTCTGAGAGTCCTCAATTAATTCTTCTATTCCGCGAATGTTTCCCTGCATTTGCCACTTTAGCCAGTCACCTGGCTCCAAACTGCTTCTCCACTCTCAGATGCTGGCTTCTTCAGGTCTCAGTGGCTTCTCCCTTACAATGGCACTGCACATATGTTTCCCGACATCTTTTTTTTTCTCCAAAACATAGCTATGAAAGTCAGGGTTTTTAAGAAAACTTCATTGAAGGCTTGGAGATTACTGAATGGATTGTAATGTAGGCAAAAAATATCTATGACTATTTTTAAGTCCACTATTTGTGCCATTCCCAGGTTCATCCCATGGTGACCTTCTTTCTCCTTGATCTTCCAATTGCTGCCATCTTGTATGGATCTTTGCTGGTGTCTCCTTACCTGAAATCTGGGTTCAGTTTTTCACAAACCTAGAGCCTCCTTTCGCAGTCCTAGATATGTTTCCTTTCCTATTCCAGGATGATCCGCTGCAGTAGGAACATCCATTCATTTAGGGGAACTCCCACTCTCCACTATAGCATATGGTCTGCCCACTCCTTCTCTCTCACCCATTGCTTAGATAAGACACTCTCAACAGTTGACTATATATTTCCTTAAGTCTGGGTTATTCAGGGTTAACTCTCTATTGAACAAAATCAAGCAGTTCAGGTACTTCTAAACCAATCCCAGTTTATTCTCTTTCCATAGTCTTTGTCTAGTGAGCAGTAAAGATCAGATCAGATCCCAGATTCTTCTTGTATAGCCTTGTGGTATGTATAATGTCTCTCAGAAACCTTAGCTTATGTAAAAATTATAAAAAGATGCCCTTTCTCTGGGAAGGCTAGCAACTCGTGGATTGGTAAGCAGAGCGCTAGCTGATTTCTCTGCCCTTAGCCAGGTATCCTGGAGGAGGGCCCGATGTGTAAGCAGCTTCATGGTGGTTCTGGTTTCCCAAAGGCTTAGTCCTGCCAAAAATTGCATGCCAAGGAACTTCACTAAAAAATGTGTTCAACATGTCACTCTGAAACATCTGCATTAATATCATTTTATTGATTTGGGGCTTTCCATGAGACTTTCCCCCAAACAACAAACAGCCTTATAGATCTATGACTAAACTGGCTCACAGAGTGGTTCCTTCTAGAACAAAAGGAAGGTCTACCTCCAGGAAAATTCCAACTCTTATCCTAGACTCAGAAAATACTGATCACTCTGAAAGGATAGATCCCAATTCCAGCAGGAACTCTTTTCTATTGGGAGAAACTCTCACAACCTTCTATGTGCTACACAAAATATTTTTTTTCCCTCTGTCCTGGTTCTTGCTTTAGTCCTCAGCTATCAAGGTTGGAGCTCATTCCGCTAGATAGAAAGACATAAATTAAAGGTCACACATTAAGAAGTCTTGCGCTAATGCTTTAGTGTTTATATGTGTATACGTCCTTATTTACCTGGTTTTTGTTTGTTTGTTTTTAAAAAAAAAAGCACTTTCAGGGCATTACATAATGGTAAAGGGATCAATGCAACAAGAAGAGCTAACTATCCTAAATATATATGCACCCAATACAGGAGCACCTAGTTTCATAAAACAAGTTCTTAGAGGCCTACAAAGAGACTTATACTCCCACACAGTAGTAATGGGGGACTTTAACACCCCACTGTCAATATTAGATCAATGAACAGATCAATTAATTAATGAAGAAAAATTAACAAGGATATTCAGGACTCAAACTCAGCTCTGGACCAAGTGGACCTAATAGACATCTACAGAACTCTCCACCCCAAATCAACACAATATACATTTTTCTTAGTGCCACATAGCACTTTATAAAATTGACCACATAACTGGAAGTAAAACACTCCTCAGCAAATGCAAAAGAATGGAAATCATAACAGTCTCTCAGACCACAGTGCAATCAAATTAGAACTCAGGATTAAGAAACTCAGTCAAAACTGCACAACTACATGGAAATTGAAACAACTTGCTCCTGAATGACTACTGGGTAAATAACAAAATTAAGACAGAAATAAAGAAGTTTTCTGAAACTAATGAGAACAAAGAGACAATGTACCAGAATCTCTGGGACACAGCTAAACCAGTGTTAAAGGGGAAATATATAGCACTAAATGCCCACATCAGAAAGCTGGAAAGAACTGAAATTGACACCCTAACATCACAATTAAAAGAACTAGAGAAGCAAGAGCAAACAAATTCAAAAGCTAGCAGAGTACAAGAAATAACTAAGATCAGAGCAGAACTGAAGGAGATAGAGACACAAAAACCCTTTTAAAAAATCAATGAATCCAGGAGCTGGGGTTTTGAAAAGATTAACAAAATAGTTAGACTGCTAGCTAGACTAATAAAGAAGAAAAGAGAGAAGAATCAAATATACACAATAAAAAATGATAAAGGGGATATCACCACTGATGCCACAGAAATACAAACTACCATCAGAGAATACTATAAACACCTATTTGCAAATAAACTAGAAAATCTAGAGGAAATAGATAAATTCCTGGACACACACAACCTCCAAAGACTAAATCAGGAAGAAGTTGAATCTTTGAATAGATCAGTAACAAGTTCTGAAATTGAGGCAGTAATTAATAGCCTACCACCTCCACCACCACCACCACCACCACCAACAACAACAACAAAAAAGCCCGGTACCAGACGGATTCATAGCCAAATTCTACCAGAGGTACTAAGAGGAGCTTGTACCATTCCTTCTGAAACTATTCCAAACAATAGAAAAAGAGAGATTCCTCCCTAACTCATTTTATGAGGCCAGCGTCATCCTGATACCAAAACCTGGCAGAGACGCAACAAAAAAAGAAAATTTCAGGCCAATATCCCTGATGAACATTGATGTGAAAATCCTCAGTAAAATACTGGCAAACTGAATCCAGCAGCACATCAAAAAGCTTATCCACCACGATCAAGTCAGCTTCATCCCTGGGATGCAAGGCTGGTTCAACATATGCTAATCAGTAAACGTAATGCATCACATAAACAGAACCAATGACAAAAACCACATGATTATCTCATAGATGCAGAAAAGGCCTTTGATAAAATTCAACATCCCTTCATGCTAAAAACTCTCAATAAACTAAGTATCGATGGAACATATCTCAAAATAATAAGAGCTATTTATGACAAACCCACAGCCTATATCATACTGAATGGGCAAAAGCTGGAAGCATTCCCTTTGAAAACCAGCACAAGACAAGGATGCCCTCTCTCACCACTCTTATTCAACATAATATTGGAAGTTCTGGCCAGGGCAATCAGGCAAGAGAAAGAAATAAAGCGTATTCAAATAGGAAGACAGGAAGTCAAATTGTCTCTGTTTGCAGATGACATGATAGTATATTTAGAAAACCCTATTGTCTCAGCCCCAAAACTCCTTAAGCGGATAAGCAACTTTAGCAAAGTCTCAGGATACAGAATCAATGTGCAAAAATGACAAGCATTCCTATACACCAATAGTAGACAAGCAGACAGCCAAATTTTGAGTGAACTCACATCAAAATTGCTACAAAAAGAATATAATATGTAGGAATACAACTTACAAGGGACATGAGTGACCTTTTCAAGGAGAACTACAAATCACTGCTCAAGGAAATAAGAGAGCACACAAACAAATGGAAAAAAACTCCATATTCATGGATAGGAAAAATCAATATCATGAAAATGGCCATACTGCTCAAAGTAATTTATAGATTCAATGTTATTCCCATCAAGCTACCATTGACTTTCCTTGCAGAATTAGAAAAAAGCTACTTTAAATTTCATATGGAGCCAAAAAAGAGTCAGTTTAGCCAAGACAATCCTAAGCAAAAATAACAAAGCTGGAGGCATCATGCTACCTGACCTCATGCTATACTACAAGGCTACAGTAGCCAAAACAGCATGGTGCTGGTACCAAAACAGATATACAGAACAATGGAACAGAACAGAGACCTCAGAAATAACACCACACATCTACAACCATCCAATCTTCGGTGAACCTGACAAAAACAAGCAATGGGGAAAGTATTCCTTATTTAATAAATGGTGTTGGGAAAACTGGCTAGTCATATGCAGAAAACTGAACCTGGACCCCTTCCTTACACCTTATACAAAAATTAACTCAAGATGGATTAAAGAATTAATTGTAAAACCCAAAACCATAAAAACCCTAGAAGAAAACCTAGGCAATACCATTTAGGACATAGGCATGGGGAATGACTTCATGACTAAAACACAAAAAGCAATTGTGACAAAAGCCAAAATTAACAAATGGGATCTAAATAAACTAAAGAGCTTCTGCACAGCAAAAGAAACTATCATTAAAGTGAACAGGCAACCTACAGAATGGGAGAAAATTTTTGCAGTCTACCCAACTGATAAAGGTCTAATATCCAGAATCTACAAGGAACTTAAACAAATTTACAGGAAAAAAAGAACAAATGAGAAATCCTATCAAAAATTGGGTGAAGGATATGAACAGGCACTTCTCAAAAGAAGACATTTATGTGGCCAACAAACAAATGAAAAAAGCTCATCATCACTGGTCATTAGAGAAATGCAAATCAAAACCACAATGAGATACCATCTCATGCCAGTTAGAATGGTGATTATTAAAAAGTCAGGAAACAGCTGCTAGCGAGGCTGTGGAGAAATAGGAACACTTTTACACTGTTGGTGGGAGTGTAAATTAGTTCAACCATTGTGGAAGACAGTGTGGCTATTCCCCAAGGATATAGAACCAGAAATACCATTTGACCCAGCAATCCCATTACTTGGTATATACCCAAAGGAATATAAATTACTCTACTATAAAGACACATGTGCATGTGTTTTTATTGCAGCACTATTTACAATAGCAAAGACCTGGAACCAACCCAAATGCCCATCAATGACAGATTGGATAATGAAAATGTGGCACATACACACCATGGAATACTATGCAGCCATAAAAAAGGATGAGTTCATGTCCTTTGAAGGGACATGGATGAAGCTGGAAGCCATCATTCTCAGCAAACTAACACAGAAACAGAAAACCAAACACCACATGTTCTCACTCAGAAGTGGGAGTTGAACAATAAGAACATATGAACACAGGGAGGAGAACATCACACACTGGGGCCTGTCGGGGGTCGGGGGAAAGGGGAGGGAGAGCATTAGGACAAACACCTAATCTATGCGTGGCTTAAAACCTAGATGACAGGTTGATGGGTGCAGCAAACCACCATGGCACATGTATACCTATGGAACAAATCTGCACATTCTGCACATGTATCCCAGAACTTAAAATAAATTTTTGTAAAAAAAGCACTTCTGAAGACATGTTTTTTTAAAAACAGGAAATAGGGTGTTTATGATTGTAATATCATCTGTATTTTCTTTTTCTCTGTCAGTATATTCTATACACAAGTGAAACTGCATTGGTTATATGTGGGTAAGTTTCCAAGGAAGCCCTATTGACACTGAGGAATTATCTCTGCTCTAGTGTGTTGGTCAGATTTTAATTTCAAGCAAAGCCTTTAAAAAAAACTTGTGACACAAGAATATATTTATCTAAGGTAAGAAAGGAGCTATTATATACCTAATGGGGATATAATTTGATAGGCTATCATTTAGAAATCTTAGGTAGGGTGTTAAAGATGAAACTGCTTTGGTGATTTTTTAAAAGAAAACTATGATAGCATCATACATCTTCTGCCTAGTTGTTGAAGGTATTGCAGATGCCATTCATATGAGACCATTTATTTGACTCAAATTTGTTTTGTTATTGTCTTTTTTCCCCATAATACTATTAAATTGGAAATTAAATAGTTCCTTGGATATCCACTTAAGTAGACTGAAGAGTTTGTACCAATATGGAAATATGAGCAAGTTTCTACTATGGGGATTAAAATAATTGCCCAAATCCAATAATGCATGTGACAGAATGAGCAAGCTGTCTTCTCTCCTTGCTTTCCCAAGTACCTCCCGGAGAGGTTTATTCAAGGGTGATTACAGGGCTGTAAATCTGTGATGAGATGACCTTCCAGAGAATGTGTGTGTGTGTGTGTGTGTGTGTGTGAAAGAGAGAGAGATAGAGCTTGTGACCTAGTGTTGGTGAATACCTTTGAGGTGTGAAACATTACACCAACTCCTTACCCCTCTCCACCACCACTCTGGTATTCCTATAGTCAATCAGGCCAAGGAAAAGGTGAATGATCAGTCACTTTGTGTTTGAGAATCTAAAAAAAGTCACTGGCCTGAAAAGGGGAAGGCACTGCTTCTACAAGGAGTGGACGCTAAGGACTTGGAGGCCACCTTGAGTCTGAGAGATAACTGTGTCTATGAGTGGAAGCAGGGGAAACCTTGTCTAAATGGGCATCTGGTCAGTGTGGGGCAGGAGCAGAATACAGGACCTCATCTGCTGCTGCAGATCAGCCACCACATTGCCTCTGCGTGCACTTTTTCTACAATAGGAAAAGTTGTCATGTGATTTAGGGACTACTGTATTGTAGACGGAGAAACGTTAGAACACCATGTGTTGGGGTCACAGGGAATGTTATGAATCATTCTACAATGATCCCAGTGTCTGAGGGGGTTGAAGAATGGGGTAGCAGGATATCACAGCATCTCTTAGATCAAGGACAATCATCATCAATCAAAATATGCATCTAAGATTTGGGATAGGGAAAGGAACCATACAGACATACAATGCAGGCAGGTCTTTATCACAGAACCTTGCCTTACTGATGGATACAGAAGTGAGGATACGTTATGTTTAATTAATGAAGAAAACAAATACCGTAGTGTTTGTATATTAGTTTTCAATTGCTATGTAACAAATCAACACCAGTTTAGCGGCTTCCAAAATACATATTTATTATCTCATAGTTTTTTTGGTTAGGCACCATATGTGGCTTTACTGTACCCTCTGCTTAGGATCTCATGAGGCTGAAATCAAGGTGTTGGCTGAGGTCCTGGTTTCATCTGAGACTTGGGATCCTCTTCCAGGCTCATAGGTTGTTGGCAGTATAGTGGCCAAAGGTAATGTTCCCCTTAGCCCCTTGAAGGTTCGCTGAAAAATCAACTCATAAAAGCCTATTTACAGAAGAAAAGGCATACAAATTTATTTAACATGTAAGTAAACACGGGAGCCTTCAGAATGGGGGCAATTTTCCATTTTTATGCCTAGGTTCAGCAAATTATGGACAGCTGTGTCGAAATGGGATTGGACAAAAAAGGTACAATCAAATGCTAATAAACTGAATGGGAAACTCAGTAAGGCCTGTCTGTCTAGATTCTTCTTGGCTTCTCTGTGCAGTATTCCTTCCTTCTGGGTATAGGGCAGAACCCTTTCTGGAATGGGGGTCTTATCATCCACAGTTAAACAAGGTAAGTCAGATAATTTCTTTATGGCCAGTTTTTACGTAGACAGGGCAGAGGGAAAGTTAGAGTAACATTTTTAGGTTTATGGCTGCCTTTGGGGAAAAGGAGTTCTGGTTTCTATGGATAGCCTCAGGGGAGAATGGGACTGAGAGACAGAAGGGTAGGAGGTCAGAGAAGAACTTTTTCTTTCCAGGCTGCGTTTGAGGTTTCATTCTGGGATATTGTTTTCTGAGCCCCAACAGCAGAATTCAGTTCTTATAGCTGGAGGACTGCAGCCCTAAGTGGCCCTTTTCACAGCACAGCATTATGTTTCTACAAATCCAACAGGAGAGCATTTGTGCTGCTTTGAATCTCTCAGGGAAGGCCAGCACCCTCTTATCAAGAGCTCACCTGATTAGGTCAGGCCCACTTAGGATAATCTCCCTTTTGATTAACTCAGAGCCAAGTGAGTAGGGACCTTCATTACATCTGTGTAATCCCTTCACCTTTGTTATTCAATGTAACCTAATTACAGGAAAGAAATCTTATTATGTTTATAAAATCCCTTACCTGTGAAAAGAGAGGAAATTCTACAGATGATTCCAGGGGTCTGCCATCTTGGGGACCATCTTAGGAGGATGCCTAACACAATTGGAGATGAAAGCAGCTAAAGAATAACGAATTCTCCTTGGATTCCACAAGGCTTCATTCTAGTCCAATTTTCTCAACTACAAACAATTATAAACTCTACCTGGAGGAGAGTATTGAATGAATTAGTTTGAAAAATAAAGAAAAACAACTTCTCAAAAATGTATGTATAGAGAGCAATCAAGGGAAAGGAAAAATAAAACAGGATAGCACATGGAAGACAACGGAAAAGTTATGCTGCTGAGTCAGACACAGTTACAAAAGTGGCCTTATTTTTTGCTCTAAGGTTTCCAGCAGCTAAAGAAGGAAACATGACCACATTCATCCCCTGTATACAAGATGCCAGATGTATAGTAGAAACCGTGTTTTAAAACTCAGGTGGATGTGCAGAATGGTGAAGCCCTCGCACCGATGCCCTGTAAGGAACATGATTCTAAAGGCCAAACAATTAAATTAATACACAATTCTCTCTCCTTGATTGATTTTATGTAAGAAAAACTTCTAGAAGTAAAATGAGTGGCTTCATAGTCTCCTGACTTTTTTTTTTTTTTTTGGTGAATATTTCTTAATTTTTACAAAAAGTGAGCAGCAGGGAATTTGAGATTATGTTCTTTAGAAAGATTCTTCCATTGCGTTATTCCATTCATTTTCTCCTGATTTGTCAGACCTCTCTTGACTTTTTTTTTCCCCCTTTCTAACCTGGATTCTGTGATCCGGCCACTTGCCAGTATCTTCCAGGATCTTGCTTTCGCTTGCTCTTCACTGCAGATTCATGGCCTGTGAACTTGGCTAAACCTTCATCTTCTCACATATTCCTAGTCAATTCTCACTTACAATTTCCACAAGAGAAAGGAAAAGTCACTCAGCAATATTTCACTCAGCAATATTTTGCGCTGGAAGTTTTGTGCATAGCCTTGCTTATTTATTATGCAATATATATATAGATGCACAAATCTACACAAATCTACATTTAGATTTAAATTCTGATATTTAGATTTAAATTAACTAATTAGATTTAAATTAATATATATTTAGATTTAAATTTTGATATTTATCAGAATGGAATCATACCACGTAAACTCTTTTGCTACCTGGAACTTTCATTTAACAATGGAGAGTTTCCATATCAACAAATATGGAAAATCATTAGTAATGGCTATATGATATTCTATTATTTTAATGAATTATAATATATTTAACCAAAATTTTGCTTTGGGCTGGGTACAGTGGCTCACATCTGTAATCCCAGCACTTTGGGAGGCCAAGGTGGGCAGATTACTTGAGCCCAGGAGTTCGAGACCAGCCTAGTCACTAGCAACATAGTGAGACCCCGTCTCTACAAAAAATTAAAACAACTGGACATGATGGTGCTCACCTGCAGTTTCAGCTACTCTGGAGGCTGAGGCAAGGAGAATTGCTTGAACTCAGGAGGTCAAAGCTGCAGCAAGCCATGATCATGTAACTGCACTCCAGCATGGGTGACGGAGCAACACCTTGGCTCAAAAAAAATTTTTTTTTCTTTTTATTTAGAACATTTCCAAGTTTTTTCTATTAAAACAATGCTGCAGACAAGTCCTATTCTTTGTGCACTTGTTGGACTGATAGAATAAATTCCCTGAAGTTGAATAAGTGGATCAAAGATATGTACCTTATAAGGATGTTGATATATATTGTCAAATTTTCCTCCAGAAAGTTTATACCAGTTTACTCCCATGACAGGCTGAATAATAAACCGTCTTCTCCAAAGATGTCCACATCTGATTCCCCAGAACCTGTGAATATGTTACCTTACGTTATAAAAGGAACTTTGAAAATATGATTACATTAGGGATTTTGAGATGGGGAGACTATCCCATACTATCTGGGTGGGCCCAGTGTAGTCACAAGGGTTCTTATAAAAGGGAGGCAGGAGGGTCAGAGTCAGAGGGAAACAGGTTGGAGTGATAAAGGAGGGGTCAGGAGCCAAGAATCAGAGCCGACTCTAAATGCTGGAAAAGGTAAGGAAATGGATTCTCCTCTGGAGCCTCCAGAACAAACAGCCTGGCTCATCCATTTTAGACTTCTGACTTCGGAACTGTAAGAGAATAAATTTGTGTTGCTTTAAGTCATGAAGTTGTGGGTAAATTGTCACAGTGGCAATAGGAAACTAATATAGTCCCCAAGAGAGTATATGACAGTTCTTACTTTTCCACATCCACACCATCCCACTATTGTCATTCCTTTTCACCTGTTGTTTATTCTGAGTAAAAAGTGGTAGCTCATAGTTTCAACTTGTATTTCATAGAATATTATTCAATTTGAAAAATTTTCAATGTTTATTTGCCATTTTAATTCTTTCTTTGGTCAGTTGCCCAGTCATATCCTTTATCTGTGTTTCTATTTGAATGTGTATTTTCTTCTGCATTAATTTGTAATGGTTCATTGTACAGAGAATGTCAACTGTTTTGCCACATATGCTGCAATTTTTTTCTGATATTTTATTTGTCTCTTGTTTAAAGTGTTTCCTCATATTTAAAAGGGTTCCATTTTAATTGTCATGTTTGGAATGTTCTTCCCTAAATTTATCAAAGTATTTGTTTTTTTAGTACTTTCATGTTTTTATTTTAAAGATAGCCCAATGCAAGGATGCAGAGAAATGGGAACATTTATACACTGTTGATGAAATGTAAATTAGTACAACCTCAATGGAAAATGGTATGAAGATTTCTCAAGGAACTAAAAATAGAACAACCATACTATCTAACAATCCTACTACTGGGTACCTACCTAAAGGAAAATAAATCATTATATTAAAAAGGCACCTGCACTTGTATATTTATTGCAGCACTATTCACAATAGCAAAGATATAGAATCAACCTAAGTGTCCACCAGTAGACTATTGGATAAAGAAAATGTGGTATATAAACATAAAAGAGAATGAAGTCATGTCTTTTGCAGCAATGTGGATGCAACCAGAGGCCATTTTCTTAAGTGAAGCAACGCAGACACAGAAAGACAAGTACTGCATATTCTAACTTATAAGAGGGAGCTGAATAATGTGTGCACTTGGAAGTAGAGAGTGGAATGTTAGTGGAGGATCTAAAGGGTGAGGGGCGTGGGAAGGAGGTGGATGATGAGAAATTACTTAATGGGTACCATGTACATTACTTCAGTGATGTGTACACTAAATGCCTTGACTTCATCACTATGCAATATATAACAAAATTATACTCATACTCATAAATGTATACAAATTTTAAAAAGTATCCATAAGTGTACACAAATTTTAAAAAGTAAAGATAGCCAACGCAGTTCAAAGTGTATAAAATATTCATTCGTATGGTTTCATATCCCATATTACAACTAATTTTTAAGAAAATCACTTAAATTTTGTTGTAATGTCGAAGAAGGATACTCAACAGTTGTCCAAAGATTATTAAAATACTCCTTCTTCAACTATATAGCTGTGTGATTGTGGCTTATTTTTACATTTAAATCTCACAGCTGTTTTCCTCTTCATCCAAATTTGTGGGGCCCCAGTTACTTGTTCTTGCTTTATTTTTTCTTTACAGGCAGTATTTCACTCTGTTGCTCAGGCTGGAGTGGATTAATGCCTAGCTGACTTTTAAAATTCTTTTAGAGAGGGGCCAGGTAGAGGAAGTCTTGCTATGTTGCCCAGGGTGGTCTTGAACTTCTGGCCTCAAGCGACCCTCTTGCCTCAGCCTCCTGAGTAGCTAGGATTATAGGCATGAGCCACTTCTCCTGGCTTGTGAAATTCAAGTTCAATTTTTTGCAAAGCTACTTCGAAGGTGGGATCGTGAACATTCAACAGGAGGTATGTATTATCTGTTTGCCTCTCTTGGCACCCTATGGAAGAGTCTATCACAGTTTTATTATACTTCATTGCAGTTTTATACGTAGTTGCCTCTCTCCCTTTCAAGGCTGTAAAGTCTTTGAAGACAGTGCCAGTGTCCTCAGCATCTAGCTTAATGTCTGGCACGGTGACCAAATAAATCAAGGACACTCCTATGAGATTTATCATGTCATATAGCGTAATTTTTACCAACCCCTCCAGGAAAGTTAGTTGCAAAATATTTTCTTAAATAATTAAGGGAGATAAGCTGTTGTATACCTGTTGGAAAAGCTATTAAAGTTTGGACAACTTCTCTTCCAAAAATGACAATGAGGGCTTAAAGCTGCTGCTCATGTCCCATTTATTATTAACCAGGTAGCGAAAATCTCTCTTTTTTAAATTTTTATTAATTTATTCATTTTTATTATACTTTACATTCCAGGGTACATATGCACAATGTGCAGGTTTGTTACATATGTATACATGTGCCATGTTGGTGTGCTGCGCCCATTAACTCGTCATTTACATTAGGTATATCTCCTAATGCTATCCCTCCTCCCTCCCCTCATGGGTATCTCTCTTAAAACTGCTGCTAGTTTGGGGCAATCTGTCTGTTCATATAACCAAGGACCATTTCGACATATGAGGAAACTGAGTTTCAGAGAGGTTTAATCACTTGCCTTAATGCACATAGCTAATACTTCGTAGAGCTTAGGGCTTAGATCTAGGTCTTCAGACTCCAATTACAAGGCTTTTTTTTCCCAGGATATTGAGTGGCTACTGAGCGGCTCCCATATTAGGTGGGCTTTAACAAATGATAAGGCACAAATACTAGTCTCCTTTCAACCCTGGAGTAAAGCTCATCAAATCCACCTGCAGGGCTAGATAACTCTGAGCAAAGAGAAGCCCCAAAATAAAACTAATCGGCAACAGGAGTTTCTCAAGGCTGTGGCAATGAGCAAATAGCCCCTCAACTTGATGCATTGTTTTAAGAGAGAAAAAAATAAGTGATTCAAAAATCTGCCATTGTAAAAAGCCTCAAAATTATAACCTGCTGGCTGCCCTTGGCCATGGGGGCAGTCTGGGCTGCATAGCAGTGGAATCCCTCCCTCAGTAGCTGGGCTTCATGCCTGAGCACCTGCCAGCACTCACTTCACACATAAACTAACTGCGTTGCCACACTGGATGCTTGACCTGGGTCTCGTGTCCTCACCTGAAGTAGAAACTACTAAATCAGGATCCTCCCTCTGGCTGCACCAGTGTGAGCTCTGCAAGGATCATCTCAATGGATCCCGAAGTGTTCCAGATTTGGCTGCCAAAGCTTATCCTGAATAGTTTCGTTAGCTTGCAATCATGAGAAGCCAAGCCATTCCAAGCATAAAGGCCAACAAAGACAGCTCTCTGACTTATTCCCCAGAGGCTCCTAGTAATGCTTCAACCATTTAAAAAAACCAGTGGCACCCTCACATTTGGACCAGGCCATATCATGATCTAAGTACATGATACTTGAGGGAGAATACAGCGTATGCTAAAAGAACAAACCAAAACTGAAAAACAAACTCAATCTGGAGGTTTTCAAGAGGGTTCAGTGTGACATTACGACAGAATCACAGTGAGTGCCATGAGGAAGTACACTCCATGTAACTTTCCTCTATACTTTTCAGCTATTAGCTTTTATAGAACCCAAACTTTAAAAGTCTTCAGTTTTTTTATGCACAGGTTGGGTGTCTGAGTTGTTTGAGAATGGGTAACACAAGACAATAATGTATGTTAAACAGCTTTGTCTCCACTAAGAAGTTCCTCTGAACTCCTGGAGTCAGGCACTTCCTTCATTGTGGCCTCATAGCATCCGGTTTACGTAATATCGTGCTATCATCCATATTGTACAGAAGTTACACACAGGTGTAGCTAGTGGTTATGTGTCACCCTCAGAAAAAGCAGGACTCATGTGCTATTCTTCTCTGTTGACCTTCAGCTAGAACAATGCCTGGCACTTAAGAAGTATGTGTTGAATGAATGCTGTTACCTCCACTGAACTACTTTATACACATGATTTCTTCTTTTATCACTTCTGCTTCCAGGAATCTGATTACTTTTAGAGAACAGGAAACTTCCTAAAGTAATTTTCACTTAATTGCTGAAGAATAGTACTCATCACAAAGTTGCCTTTTCCACTAAAACAAAAATTACAGACTTATTATAGAACAGTCTAAAATGTGACAGTGAAATATGAATAGAGGTAAGGTTGGCATTTTTCTTCTCTGGAAATAAATCCAGGTTCATGATTAATACAAACTAGGATAAGGACCAGGACAGTCATCGTTGCTTGTCCTGACATTTCCTGAAGGCTGGTTAGTTTCTGAACCACTTCAAGGCTTGGTTTGCTCTCCAGGGCAAGCCAGGGGTCAGCTGAGGAATCCTGCCCTAAATACAACTTTCTTAGGATAATCCTTCTGATTATCCTAAGACACAGGCAGCTCTGAAAAGACAAGAGCCTAGGCAGCCCTGAACCAGAGCTCCCTAATCAGGGCAAGGAAGTTTCATTTCACATCCTAATGCGAAGAGGATTCCTGGAATGTTGGAATGAGAAAACGTGGTGCTGGGCTTGGCGGTAACTTCGTGATAGATAAATAGCAGCCACCGTGGATTCAAGTGGGGAAGTGGTGGCACGGGGCTGGATATCACCATCCTTGACTCCATCGCTTCACATTGTGGAAAAACTTTGTTACATATGGATCTTAATCATTTCAGCCTTGAGGAGTGCAGAGATGAGAGTTCCCACAGAATACCCTACGTTCACACTCCCTTGTCAAAAATAATCAATGTAATTTTCATAAAGAAATGACTGGGAGCTGAGAACAATAATATGTTCTAGTACAAATCCTTCTCAATGTGCCCTTGGGAGGTTTGGCTGAATGCAATTCCCACAGAAGTCTTCAGTATGGAGCCAGTTCTTAAAACCAGTTGTTGCCTATTTGATTGATTCATTGATTGCACCAGCCACTGACCTGTGCATGGCAGTGGGGGAGTTGCTCTTTGGCAGTCAAGGGAAATAATAATAGGAAAGCTGCCAAGATAAGGCATCTGGCAGAACTTGTTGAAACTCTATTTCTAGAACTTGGAATGCACGCTGACCTCAAAGGCACCAATTCCTCTTCGTGCCCTTAAGTGGAATTGTTTGTAATCTTTGACCCAGTATGACCTATGCAGGTACTACACTCCGGCATATTTCAGATATTTGCTTTCCACATGTGGAGACTTCATTTCCACCTCCACCTCCCTCCCCTCCCCATGGTGATGGAACATTTATATGAACATATGGGAGAGGAAAAAGTTGAAATTCTCAAAATAAAAGCAGAATAGGCTAGGCATAGTGGCTCATGTCTGCAATCTCAGCACTGTGGGAGGCTGAGGTGGGAGGATCGCTTGAAGCAAGGAGTTTGAGACCAGCCTGGGCAACAAAGTGAGATCCCTCTACAAAAAAACAAAACAAAACAAAAACATTAGCCAGGCACAGTGGCGTGCACCTCTAATCCTAGCTACTCAGGAGGTTGAGGTAGGAGGATTGCTTGAGCCCAGGAGTTCAAGGCCACAGTGAGCTATGATCATGCCACTGCACTTCAGCATGGGTGACAGGGTGAGACCCTTCCTAAAAAAAAAAAAAGCAGAGTATTGACAATGTCATTTTTGACTTTGAAGTGAGCCATATAAGTATCACATCACATGAGTGCAAGGAACACTGACATACTTCTTCAGCTGCTGCACATGAGCCTTACTTTAAAAATATCCATATGTAGCCTTGACTGTCTTTCGCTTTCTTCACACTTCAATCCTTTACTCCAAACATGTGATTAGTTCTGCAGCAGATACTTCTGCTTGATTCCAAATTATATCTCTAGAATGGCATTTTTTCTTAGCAGCTCTCACCAGCTGCTAGTAAGCATGCATAAGAGATAATAGGGAACAAGGATGAGAGTTCTTTGTGCTAATTCTTATGAGAATGGAAGAAAGCCACCCTACAACTTAGGACTGCATGAAAAGAAGAAATGCTGAATAAAACAAATCAAATGCACACAGCAGAAGTTTCATAAATTTCATGACAATAATTTAATGTAAGAATTATTGTTAAGACTTATTGATAAACATCCGGGCTGAGTTGAATTGAATTGAACTGAATTTGGTTACTGAATTGAGCTAACACTTGTCCTGACATTTCCTGAAGGCTGGGACTTTCTCTGAACTCCTTACAGTCTGCACTAAGATTGCAGGTGATCTCTTATTTTCTTTTATCCTCTTCCTCCTCTACCAAAAGTTGTCCATACTATCAAGAGATGAAGCCCATGCAATATCTGGGGACAGATCCTAGCCGACACTCATGAATTCTGTATATGGGAGGTCTGCAGAGGGAATCAAGGTCTCTGTTTCACAATTTTTCCCAAGTTCACAGAGAACTGACACACTGTTTTTAGGAGAACCTCATCTTTTTGAGAGATCAGATTTGTCTCATCTAAGAACAAGTCTCAACAGAAAGGTTCGGACTTCTTGAGAGGTCTTCTAATGTCTCAAAGTAGCAAAATGTAATGGGCAAATTCATGTACCTTCAGAATTCATGTAGGTGGTAGTCTGATATTTCTTTTCTTTTTGTTTCCTGAAGACAAATGTCTTTTTAAAATATTAACTCATCTATACAAACCTGACTATATGAAATGAATGTTTAATCTGTAAAATATATTATGAAGAGTATAGCAGCTGCTTCCAATGTTATCGGAGTATAATTGATTTTAATTATTTAGGTATTTCAGGTTTTACTTCCTGGATGATTAGGAGGGAACTAATGCTTGCATGGAGAATGAGTGTGGGCCAAGAAGTAGATAAAGGAAGTGAATGGAGAGCCTTCAATAGTTCTCTAGATTGTGAGAAGCTGCTGAATATTCAATAACGAGGTCAATTCTACCTGTGCAGTGGTCCTGGTTCTGCCCTCTTCTTTCCACTGCCCCCAAATAAGTCATCATTACCTCTTGCCGGACTGTTTTGATAGTCATCTACCTGGCCTTCCAGGATCTTTTATCTCCTGTCTTGAATCAATCCTGTATCAATCATTTATCCAAGAAATATGTAACAAACATCTACTTTGTAGGTAGCAGCGTTTTTTAAAAATGCTGTCACAGGGCTCTTTAGAGGGATTTCAAACACTATCACAGGGATCTTTAGAGGGAAAAACCTTTTTCCTCACAGAATCTCTTGTCTTTTCAAATTTTATTTTATTTGACATATATTTATGTCCTTTTTCAAAAAACAGCCTTGAGGATGTTTTCAAATATAGATGTATATACATTATTTTGAACAATTTTAAAGTTATTCTGGGATGACTTTTATTTCTCCATGTAAATTTATAAATCTGAAAGGCTTTGTTGTGTTTGTGAATAATGACTAGCAGTTTTAAGAATCTTTTTTTGATCTTAAGAGGTTTATTCAACAAGTTGCCTATAATAGATGCCTTAGGAGAAATACTTCATTTGTATTCTAAGATTGCACGTTGCCTTATTTATGTTTGTTGAGAAATGAGAGCTATCTGCTTGGAATCAGCCAAGAGGTATGGTGGAGAGGGCTTGGGTTCTGAAGGAGACTTGGACTTCAATGCAGTGTCAGCCTCTGGCTGGCTCCATGATCTCCTGGGAGAGGCACTTCAGATCTGAGTGCTTTCCTTTCCTCCTCTGTGAAACATCACAGATTGCTGCTAAGGTAGGTGAAACTGCTCTGTGAACCTTGAAATATTCTGTGAGACATGCGCTGCTTAGGAGAAGGGGTGCCTTGAGGCAGTGATGTTCTTGCTAAACTAGTCATCCGTTCCTGATAGTAAAGAAATTGCAGCAAGTAAAGAAATTGAGGCAAGTTCTCCCCACTCCTACTTCTTCCTACCCAAATGAAATAAGTCTCCTTGCAGACATACTCTACAGGTATTGACTACAAGTATTTAATGGCTACAAATATTAAGAAGTGCTTTTTAAAAAGCATTAACATCACCCCTCAATCAATTAATTATTGAAGCTAATTGGTAAATCTGAAGAGACTTTGGTATAAATAGGCAAACATATTTTGGCCACGCTTGGTAATGAATACACCACTTATACCCTGGCCACTTTTTCAAGTCTTGCTTTAAGTTTTGTCCTTTTGCCTTCCACACTTTTTGGCACGATGCTAATAAGAGATATCCACAAGGCAGCCACCAGTATGTAGGATTACTTGATTACTTACACATACTCAAGAAAATGTGCAAAATGTGCAAAAAATATAAATAAACAGTATTCAACAAAATTGACCTCTTTTTATTTCTTGGAGTTACAATATTCTGGCCTTTCAAGAAAATGGTTATTCAACAGATGAAGGATAACGAACCGCTATTACACAGGAATTAAAACCTGCTGGCTAGACAGAAACTCAAGAGAAAATAAAATCTTTCTTTCCAGCTTTAGAATTGAATCCATGCATTGATCTAACCACAGACTTTCCCAAAGACCTGTGAAGTTTATTAATGAAAAATCAGATTGTGGGAATAGTAAGAATTTTTTTAGACAATGTATACTGCTCTATCTCCATGCTACTTCTCATATTTAAAAGTCATTACATTAATTGTTATTTTTATGTTTCAGCATGTGCAGGTCAACATAATCTTTTCAAATATAATGTCAGGTGAAGTTGTTTTCTTTAAAAATTGACTGGCACATGTTTCCACCTACTTGTTTACTTCTGTCTTCTTTCCTCAGTGGGGTGATGTGTTATCTGGGGACATTTTGGTCACCGTCAATTCTTTTTCCTTTTTGTCACTCTAACTGCCTGCTTGAATTTCACAAGCTGCTGACTCAGACCGCTATCATCTTCCTTGAAGTCTAGCCTTTGCCAACAAGCCTAGCTTGGCTATTTTTATAAGCCATGTCAACCAGTTGTTTGAATGGATCAGCCCATCCCATTATAGGAATTGACCTGGCTACTCCATAGGCACAAGGAGATGAGAAGGGAGGGGGAATGGGTGAGAAAAGGAACCTAAGCTGAGCAATGCAGAAGCCATTGAATTGTGACTTCTAAGAACTTAAAAATCACTGATTAGTCAGCCACTCGTTGGAGGAAAAAAGTAAGATAAGACTTTAATCCCTGAGGACTTATTTCTAGTATTTGTTCTATAGGAAGAAATAGAAGTGCCATAGTTTTCAGTCTCTCTTTCAGTCATCCCTTTTCTCTTATTCCTCTATTTATTCATGCCAATCACGGTGTTGAGAGCTAATGAAGAGTTGAGGTGGGGCAGAGGTGAGGGTGATTCAAACGTAAATGAACATAAGTCCTGCTCTTCAGGACATTCCCCACCTGTAAAGGAATGAAACACACACAAATATAAATTGCCATGATGGGCAGGTTACCACTGTCCTTACTGCCAGCAGTGCTCCAGCCCTGGTTGTCCCTCTGTTCCATGAGCCCTTTTTCTGTAAAATGTTTGAAGATCCCATGTCTCCCACAGTTCTGGACACACAGCAAATGAGCAAAAGAGCTGCTTGTGTTTCATTGGTTTAGTAACAGTCCATTTCTTTTCTCTGATTATTAAATGAATTTGCATATATTTAGTTGGCCTATGAGATATTAGACCTGGAAGTGTTACAAAGTAATTTTACCTGAATTTAGTAGATTTAATATTTTAAAAAACATCCCCATCTTCCACCCCCAAATTAATCATTTTAGTAGTCAGGGACAACTGTTATATAACACAGTCTTCTTAGCTGCTCAAAGGTCAACAGTTAATGATTGATAGATCAGGAGCATCTCCGAATTTTGAAATCATAGAGTGTGATCCACATGGGTGCTATGATTCAGATGACATGCACCCCTAGGCCTCTTTATTTTAAAAATATACTTTCACTTCAAATAAACATACTGCTCTTTTAAGTTCTTTGTCTTATTAAGACAATATTAACATAAGTTACCAAGCGGTATGAAGCTTATGTTGACTTCACATTTGAAAATTTGACATTAACTTGAGCATTTAACAATTCAAAACATTTTCTGGTCACATGCAAAAAGTTAAATTGGGGTGACAAATTCTAATGAAATAAAGACAATTCACAAAGGTTCCTGTCACAATTTTTTCTTGAGAGCAAGGGCACTGCATAGTTGAATTTCTTGGCTCTAAAGATGAACATGGTGTGACAGCTATGGAATTGGATAAGCCAAGAAAGCCTAGGGGTTAAATAGAAAATCTTGAGGGTCACGAGTTCTTTGAAATAAACCATTCTATAAAGGAACAAGGGTTTACTTATTATCCATGTGCACAAAGCTGCCAGGAAGAAGTGTTACGGTCATTTATTCCTGTAAATCCCCACAGTGATGGATTTTCCATCAGGTTGACAGATTGCTTTTTTCTCTCTCTCCAACTAAGACACAGGCACATCCTCTTCCACTTGTAGGATGGAGCCATTATCCATCTGTGAAGCTGGGCCTCACAAGGTCTTACTGAAATAGGAATAACTGCCAAATGAAATGTTTGAAGGATTCCTTCAGAAAAAACAAATGGTAGCAATGTTATCCTCTCCTGAGGCTGGTTGAGAGGCAGTGAAGCAGGTGTGTTTTGAGGGGCACAGATAGGGCGGGGCCTGGAGAGGGCTGGCTGGCCATCCAGAGAGGTCCTCATGAAAAGATGTTTTTCTCAGTGAGCCTATCCACTGCTTTCCAGGGGGATGACCTTAGACTTGTAAGCTCTTGTCTTAGTTCATTTGGGCTACTATAACAAATTATCATTAACTGAGTAGCTTATAAACAACATTTATTTCTCACAGTTCTGGAGGCTGGAAAGTCTAAGATCAAGGTGCCAGCAGATTCAGTGTCTGGTGAGGGCCCATTTTCTCATTCACAGATGATGATGCCTTCTTGCTGCATCCTCCCATGGTGGAAGGGGCTAGCTAGCTCTCTGGGGCCTCTTTTCTTAAATGCACCATTCACATGCATGAGGGATCTGTCCTCATAATCTAATCACCTCCCCAAAGCCCCATCTCTCAATACTATCCCATTGGAGGTTTGGTTCCAACATATAAATTTTGGGAGACACCAGCATGATGTGGATGATAGCAGCTCTGAAACTCATCGTAACCCAACATTCTTTGGATTTAGAGATGAGACCTTTAGCTAACAAAACTTACCATGAGGTAGAAACACAGAATTCCAATGTATTAGATTGTAAAGGGAAATGTGACTGTCAAGGAGATCTCACATTTAGGTCAGTCTGATCAGTGCAAACTACGTGAGACATCTACTTTGGGGAATCAGGAGAGTTGGTTATGTGAAAAGAATGTGCAACAAACATCAACTCTGGCAGTCTGATGTATCCATCACTATAATAAGAATATGCTGGCCAGGGAGCCTGGGTAAATCCACTTCTTATTGCATGACTTGGACACACACAATTCAAGTTTGCTTGCAGTCTTAATGTGACTTTAAATATCTCTCTTTACTCCAAATTATGCTGGACTTACGTCATAGCTTAATTCTCAAAGAGCAATCTCACTTTCCTTATTTCTAGGTTTTGAGGACCATCCCTGTCTCACCTCCATGGACTGTCTGCAACATGCATGGTCAAAAAGTAGACCAGTTCTGCAACAGGACAGCAGAGAAATGTGTCTGTGATACCCACACAGTCAAGAGGCACATTTAAAATAGCATCAGACCCTAAAAAAGATAGGAAATGACCACAGACCAGTGGGCCAGACAGCACATGTATCCTCTGTCCAGGGCCCATGGCCACTGTTGGCAGGCCTACCACTGAGGCAAATCCTACTAGGAGGTGGAAGTCATGAAAATAGTTTTTCCACATTCCTTTCTGTGATCTACAGTAAAAACCTCAGGGAGATATTGAATCATCTGCTGTTTTTTACAACCCCAATTAAACAAAATTTTCTGCACCTCCTTCTCCTTCCACATTCTTCCCGCCACCCCGTTTCCTTCTTCCCCCTTTTCGTCAATGGAGTGGTGTGGAGGAGGGTAACTGAAGCTAGGTTGGGGATTTGTTCCCAGACCACAGGAATTAGAAACAATTTAAACAAATGTTTAAATTATCAGGATCCTCTTTGTTTCTAGCTTAACTAAGAATTGCAAACGGTATCTATGAAATTTCTCCTTTTCACTTCCCATGTGCTGTTTCCAATGCGGTTTCATGAAGACACACACACAAAATCTTCTAAAATCCTTGTCTTTTCACATCACACCAAACAGTAATACTGTTGATTACACAGGTAAAACTTGCCTCAAAAGATGTTTTGTAGTCGATATACATTAAACCAAAGCAGAGTGTTTTGGGAACCCTTAACACCTAATTTTTTTTTTTTTTGTTAATCAACACTTTCATGTTTTCTTGAAGCTAATATCAGTTTAGGTGCTTATCACTGTGCAAGGCAATATGATTCTAATCAAGCCAGCAAACGTAACTAAGAAGGCCTGCTGCCTGTTGCTAGAGGGCTCGGAGGGCCTTCAGATGCCAGTGAGACCCCAGCCTCAGCTGGTGTCCTGGTTCAAAAGAATTCGGGGATGAGTCCGAATGATGCGAAAGGCAAGAAGCTTTGATTCCAAAAATGAAAGTACACAGTTGAGAGAGAAGTGCAGGCGTGCTGACGAGAACAAATCACACACAATTAAGTTTAGGTTTTTAATTTTATGGGTGTTTCTTTAATTAGGGGGTGGAATAATCATTCTGGAAAAGGAGAGGATTTCGGGGACCCTTGTTACCATCCCCTTTCTCTCTTTTTCGGGTTTGCCAGAAAGAGTCATAGATATGTCAACCTGACCAGGATTTTGGCCATTTGTTGTCCCTTCTTTTGGGTTTTCCATCAGCCCATGGTTTATTTGCCTAGTTATTGTTTTAGCTGTGGTTGGGGGTTTTCTATCCTCCTTTGCCTGCCCAGTGCTATTCCTATTTCAGACCCATCAAGTGCATTATGAAAGCAATATTTGCATACATTTGGAAATACTAAGGTCTCATCTCCAAATTATTGAAATCCATAATTTCAGATCAATCAAACTAAATAGTCATACCCTAGGAAGTTCTGTCTCATAAGAATAAAGCAAATGTGGCACATATACATCATGGAATACTATGCAGCCATAACAAAGGATAAGTTCATATCCTTTGCAGGGACTTGGATGCAGCTGGAAACCATCACTCTCAGCAAACTAATACAGGAACAGAAAACCAGACACCACATGTTCTCACTCATAAGTAGGAGTTGGATAATGAGAACACATGGACACAGGGAGGGCAACATCACACACCGGGACCTGTCACGGGGTGGGGGGCTAGGGAAGGGATAGCATTAGGAGAAATGCCTAATATAGATGACGGGTTGATGGGCGCAGCAAACCACCATGGCATATGTATACCTGTGTAACAAACCTGCACATTCTGCACATGTATCACAGAACTTAAAGTATATATATAGCATCATTGAGTATTTTCATATTGCAATGTATGCTATTTGTTTGTTTGTTTTAATTTCAAAATAGAAATCTAAGCAATGTCTTTCAGAGATCAGCTACTAAGGAAAATGCAACATCATCTTATGCCTGCTCCTTTGTATTTATTTTAAAACAAGTTAATCTATGAAAACATCTATTTTGAAGAGAACTTTAGAGAACTTAGGCTATTTTTTAAACTATCTATCCTATAAATTTCCCAAGAGTGAACACTTGTCTGCTTCTGACCACTCAGTTATTCAGCTATCCAGTTCTCAGCATGGAAATTGGCAAAACATTTTCCTATCTTAGCAGCTTCTCATCACTGTAGCCTTTTCTAGACATTAGCAAAATATGTTGTAAAATCTTTTTAAAATATAAAGCATGTTACACTTAAGTATAAATTGCTAATATCTTAAAATATTTTTCCAACCCAAGATATTTAAAAATCTTTACCAGGAGAAAAGTTTCAACCTAAAGAGATAGTGTAGGAAGAAAACAAAACATTGGCCTGACTTGGAACCCACAAGGGCCCAGTGGTCCAGTCCTGGCACTGCAGTTACTAGCCGTGGGACATTAGGCCACTTGTATCAGCATTCTGAGCCTCATTCTCTTCTTTCAGAGAAAGGGGTCTGCGTGGAGCTTTGAGACATCTTCAATTTCATATATTGAAGTAGACATTCCAGATGGAGGGGAGGTTGGAGAACTCTGGGACCTTAAAGAACAGGTGTAGTGGGAATAAGACAGGCTGGAAGTATGAGAGGCTGTCAGAGCATGAGATACTAGAATTCAAGATTCAACATTAGAATAGTTACTGAGGGTAAGGCCAAGGGAGTGAGAGGCTACAGTGAGGTGGTAGCAAAGGCTATTGCAGGTGGGGTCAGGAAATGTGGCTAGGATTTGATGGAGATCTCCCTGAGTAATAAGCAGGATTTTGGTGAGAAGAAAGACTGTGAGCTGGAGCCCAATATCTTTAGTGAATATAATACATGACCTGGAAATTAGTAGAGCATAGTAACTTGGTGCAGCCATGTAAGTGCCAGACAGACTTTAGTTCAAATCACAGCTCCACCGTGGACCACTGCTAGTTTTTGGGCATGTTGCTTACCATGTCGAATCACAGTACAGTCAACTATAAACTGTGAGAAATAAATACGTCTATCCCACAGGGCTGTTATGTGTAGCAGATGCTAGTATAATAATTACCTACCCAACAACCATTTGCATCTTCTTTTTTACTAACAAAACAAAATCCTTTATGAAGCTAAATGCTCAAGCTAAGTTGGTCCCAGCCTTAGACCCACTGGGTAGATCTTGATTCGTCTTAGCCAGTCATGGTGATCCCTTCTTCCTTTCCAATGATTGACTTATGAAAGACTCAATACTGGACAATGTGATGTAGGATAAGCTAAGATGACTTCTGGGAAATATTTCCTATCTTTTTACTTTGGTGTGTGAAGATGTGATGCCAAGAGCTTCTGCAGCTATCCTGAGGAAAACTAGCAGATAAGCTAAGCTTAATGAAAGAAACCCTTAGTTACCTATCAAAGGCAGTATTTGAAAGACTAATAACAAAATTTCTGAAAACAGTTTGGAACTTGAGAATTTGGATTGAAATATAATCTAAACATTGTTCCTTCTTAGCAACATAGAAATTGCATTATTATCTTTAAAAGGAGAATAGAGAGAGAGACCTTGAAATGAGAAGCTAACAGATCTGTCTTTTAAAACCAGCAGTGACTGGAACTTAATGAATAAATTATTGGATGCTCTACCCTTCTACCCCTGTAGTTATTATGTGCCTTAAGAGGTAGATTAATGTTGGTTCAAGAAGTATAAAGTGAGTCATAGGAAGAGAATCTGATTCAATGATCTTGACATTTATTAAATGCCAAAGATGATAATTTAAACTGTGTGTTTTTTTTTTTTTAGATTTTTAGGGGAGGTGTCCCATTATCTAAATACATTTAAGAGACAAAGCTGGCTGTGAATGTAGAGTGATTCAGACAGCATATATTTATTCACAGAACTTATAGCTATTGACATATGGGAGAGCAATCCAGAAAGTGAACACTGTAACCTCATCCTTATTTTCCTACCTGCCCACTTTTCAAAGGGAAGAAGCTGTCTGACTTATTGGCTGAAAGCCTCATAGGCAACTTAAATAGTTTGTCAACTTTGAGTCTATACTTCAAACTTTAACTGAACCGAACAAGCAAGCTGTACACACTATAAATGGGAACATTGTAAACATATATTTGGATGTGTGCAGGATGTACAGGATCAAAAATATTTAACAATCATTAAGGCATGAAAACTGACAATTGGAGTGAATGCCAGCTGTGGGCTGCAGCAGAGTCTTGAGAGGCCAATATTTTTTCAGCCATCAACCCTTCAAGTTTTACATCGTGGGGTGGTGGGAGGATCCCAGAGGAAGAGCTAGATGGCTAGAGAAGGGGTGCTGTTTGCCAACTGGTATGGGACTACTTCAATAATTTAATAAACAGTGTGGCCACACTGGAACATACCAAGTAAACACCAATCCTGAATACAGAAACTCATCGAAGTTGACTTTTGACTGCTAAGGAAACTGACCCAGAATGTAACTGACCTGTCCAAAGTCATATCCAGTTAGCTAGCTGCATACCCAGGGCTATATTCCAGGTTTCATGCTTCCTAGTCTTTTACTCTTTTCATCTCCGTATTCTAGGGAGAAAATGAAAACAAGAAAGTCCCAATTTTTGACCATCCAGGTCAAAGGAAAGGTCCAAAACTAAAAAACCAAAAGTAGCCATTTTTAACACTAAATTGAAACCATCAACACACTGATAATTTGATTAATGATGCAATTTGTCCTTTGCTTACCTTAGGAAATCAAATAATTAAATCTAATTTTGGAGTGTTTATTTTATTTTTGTTTTATTACTCTGTCACCCAGGCTGAGTGCAGTGGCGCAATCTGAGCTCACTGAAGCCTCGAACCCTGGGGCTCATGCAGTCTTCTTTTTATGGGCTCCCAAAGTGCTGGGATTACAGGCATGAGCCACTGCACCTGGTCAGTGTTTATTTTAAATTGTGTTATTTTTAACTACTCATTCTTTATTTTATTTTGTTTTTTTGAGATGCAGCCTCACTCTTTCACCCAGGCTGGAGTACAGTGGTACAATCTTGGCTCATTGCAACCTTCGCTTCTTGGGTTCAAGTGATTCTCCTACCTCAGCCTCCTGAGTAGTTCGGATTACAGGCATGTGTCACCATGCCCAGCTAATTTTTGTATTTTTAGTAGAGAAAGGGTTTCACCATGTTGGTCAGGCTGGTCTCGAACTCCTGACCTTGTGATCTGGCCGCCTCGGCCTCCCAAAGTGCTGGGATTACAGGTGTTAGCCACCACATCCAGCCTCATTCTTTATTTTTAATACAGAAAGAAAACTCGTTACTGACTTAGAGTAAATGTGATATAGTAGCTTAAAAATAATTAATTTGGAGGCAATTGAGTAATTAATTTGGAGGATTGAGTGTTCTGCTGTTTATTAGTTATGTAAACTTTGGACCTGAATCTTTGCATTTTTAAGCCTCACTTTTCTAATCAGTAAAGTGGAGGTAAACAAAGAGCAGGATTGTTGAGAAATGGCCACAGAATGGAGTGCAGGCCATTCTGAGATGATGGAAATTTTTGTTTGTTTTGCTTTTTTTGAGACAGTCTTGCTTTGTCACACAGGCTGGAGTGCAGTGGTGCGACCTCGGCTCACTGCAACCTCCCCCTCCCAGGTTCAAGGCATTCTCATGCCTCAGCCTCCTGAGTAGCTGGGATCACAGATGAGCACCACTACACCCAACTTATTTTTGTATTTTTAGTAGAGACGGGTTTTCACCATGTTGGCCAGGCTGTTCTCGAACTCCTGGCTTTATGTGATCCACCCACCTCAGCCTCCCAAAGTGCTGGGATTACAGGCATGAGCCACTGTGCCTGGCCGCATGACGGAAATTCTATAATTGGTGTCCTCCAATGCAATATCCACTGGCCACAGGTTGGCTGTTGAGCACTTGAAACATAGCAAGTGCAACTGAGGAACTGAATAAATTTTATTTAATTTTATTTAATGTATGTTTACATCTGAATAGCCACATGTGCTTGGTGGTTCCTGTATTGGACAGTGCAGGTATGTAGACAGCAGAGGGAGATGCAGAAGTGCAAGGAGAACTTAAGATGCCAAAGCCAGGAGGTACTGAAAAGAGAGAGAGAGAGAATGAATCCATCAGCCTGTGTCTGTTTCTGAGTTTTTGCTCATTTCTAATCCATGCTTACCCCTCGAAGATCCTCCTTTTTCTTGAAGTAACTTCAGTGCATCTTGTTCCTTCTCACAGAACTCATCTGAATGTTCACACTCAGAACTAGTGAGATTAGAGAAAGGATCAGAAGCCAGGTGTCCTGATATTCCTTAAAGCTCCTTCCAGTAATGTCATGCTCCTGTCTTTCTCTTTCCAAAGAGAACCTATGTGTACACACACACGCACACACACACACACACACACACACAATCATTTCTCTGAGACTTGTTCTGGCTTTGAAAATTTACGTAAAATTTTAATATCAATTTTATTTGCAAAGGCATGTTTTCAGGAAGTAGTCTGACTTGTCACAAATTTCTTTGGATGTAATTGTGTTGGACATTTTTTATCTTGTTTATTGCAAGAAACTTTTAATATGCTTGATAGCTTCAGTGTTATATCCATCCTTTCCCTGCAGTGGCTGACTTCCTGCTGCACCAGTCCAGGCATTTTTGTGCCAGTTCCCATATGTTCATGTAGCCCCAAGGCAGATTTGCTGATATGCAGTGGGTTGAAAAAGAATACTTCTACGAGCGCAACATTGCATACCAAGGAGATTATCTTTTAGAAAGACTTAAAAGTCCAACAGATATGCCACAAAAGGTTAGATGACATTGATGCTTAGCAACTAGGACTGGTAAGCACAGATATTAATGGACAGTACACAATCATTCATCTTGACTCTAGATTTTACACCGAACTAAAAAATAAAAATGGATTGCTTTAATATTCCCTTTCCTTCTCATCTTCTCATTTAATGGGTTGGAGATGCTAAACCTTCTGTACAACCCAATAATAGTTGGTAGAAATAATGGATATTTAAACTATGTTATCTGGCTCTGGGAAAGCCCCTCCTAGAAAATGGGAAGAGGGGCTGGATGCGGTGGTTCATGCCTGTAATCCCAGCACTTTGGGAGGCTGAGGTGGGCAGATCACAAGGTCAGGAGTTCGACACCAGCCTGGCCAATATGGTGAAACCCTGTCTCTACTAAAAATACAAAAAAATTAGCTGGGCGTGGTGGCGCATGCTTGTAATCCCAGCTACTTGGGAGGCTGAGGCAGGAGAATTGCTTGAACCTGGGAGGTGGAGGTTGCAGTGAGCCAAGATTGTGCCACTGCACTCCAGCATGGGCCACAGAGTGAAATTCCATCTCAAAAAAAAAGAGGAAAAATGGGAAGAGGTTTATTTACTTCTAAATTTGACCAAAGAAATACCATTAATTAATTAATGGCTTAAAAGTGGTATAGAAACATGAACTCAGAAGACCTATCGATGCTTATTTCTCATTAAGATGCATTTCAGAATGCATCCTATTGTTCTTTGGGTGCTAATGAATCCATATTTAAAACATGCACACAAAAGCATCTCTCATGCTTCTGAGACAATTGCTGTAAAAATGCACCAGTTGATGGTTTGCTTAAATGGAGCAAATTGTCACCAAGTTGCACAGCCTTATTATCTGTACTGTCACTGCAGAAAATCTCACTGTGTATGTGACCTGAATGCTTATTACCTAGTGGAAAATTCCATAAATGCAGAATAGCCTACAGCACTCAACATCTGCCTTTTTTTTTTTTTTATAATCAAACACAAGGGATTGCCAGGGAATAGCTCCCAAAACCATGGGGCCTCTTTACAATCCTCTGTCATTTTTGTCTATCTATATTAATTCTTAAACTGCATCCATTCAAATTGCTACGCTTCAGCCCTGAGGAATGTAAATAAGGAGGCAATTATGAAGATGTGTTTTCCGGTGCCACACATTTAAATGATTAGCTGAAAGTCAAATGTTAATGTCACAAAATAGAGAAATAAAATATATTCAAGGTATTTTGCCCATAGTTAATAGGCTAAACTAGAGCAAGCAATCTAACATTGCAAGGAAATTTGAATGTGGAGACTCAGTGTTCTTTTATTAGCTAAATGTACAGAACAGTAGATATATTTCATTTGCTTTAGCCTCCAGGCAGGATTGGAGGGATTGTGGGGGTAAAGGTGAAGGAAGAAAATGTGTGGAGATGGATTGTATGACAAAATGTAAGTGTACAGTTAGGCAGGGATGTGAGATGAGAAGACAATTCAGAGCACAGTCCTCAACCTAAAGTTGCCAAGTGCTCACAGACAGCAAAGAAATTCTTTATTTTGTAGAAATAAGCTATGAGCTCTCTTGAGCCCCTTCCTTCTCTGGGTCCCACCCCCTCCTTTAAGTTAATTTGAACAAACATTAACTATAAAGTTTGTAATGTCTTGAATCACCCCAATTTTTATTTCTCATGCATTATGAAGCTATTCTCTTGAGTAATTTCATAGAGTCATAAAGTCCAATATGAGTTGAATTGTGTGTCCTCCCAAAAATATGTTGAAATCCTAACCTATAATACCTCAGAATGTGACCTTATGTGGGAATAGGGTCCTTGCAGATGTAATAAGTTAAGATGAGGTCATAGTGGAGTGGGGTAGACCCCTAATTCCATACGACTGGTGTTTCTATGAGAAGACAGCCACGTGAAGGCACAGAGATACACAAGCAGAAGGCCACGTGAAGCTGGAGGCAGAGACTGGAGTGATGCATCTACAAGCCAAGGAACACCAAGCATTGCCTATGTTCACCAGAAGCCAGGACACAGACATGAAACAGATTCTCCCCCAGAGCCCCCGAAAGGCACCCGCCCTGCTGACATCTTCCTTTCAGACTTCCAGCCTCCAAAACAGTGAGAATAAATTTCTTTTGCTTTAATTTATCTAGTTTGTGGTTGGTATGGCAGCCTTAGGAAACTAACATAATAATATTTTAAAGAAAACTTAACGTTTCTCCCTTTAGATGACAATTCCATCCATAATCCAATAACAAAAGTGCTTGCTAGCATTTATTACTTACTGAAGACATGCCAGACACCATCCAGTTTTCCTCAGCAGAACCTACCAGATCACTGCCACAGAAACCAGGCCACCTTGCAACCCTCCTCCAGTATTCAGTGATTCTGCTCTTGCCCATAGACGGTCCACTCAGCAGTCACAGTTTTGAGTCTCTAGAATGCAGTTCTCCAAATTTCCAAAAATTCCCTCTGGGCTACATCCATGTAACTAATACATTGCTCCCTGGAGATAGCCCTAGGAGGAAGTCAAAAAGTCAACATCATCTGGAAAGCATGAACTCAGAACAAGGTGTGTTACTGGATGAACTAAATATTTTATGGCACCAGATATATCCATTGCAAAAACAAGGATAGTGTTTGGGCTGGTACATTGCTGTCACCTCCTCTGTCACAGAAGCATGAACTGAGCAGGTTCAGCTTTGCTTGGCACCTTTTTTCACAGCTCCCAGAGCCGACCAATCTCTTTCTGAGAGGTTACTGTTTTATTTTACATGTTTTATTTTTAAGCTACATTAGTGTATTAATCAATCATACAATTATAGTTTGGTCTGTGTGTTAGTCCGGGAAGTACATGTCAAGATGGGATTAAACATGCATGGATTTTATTAAAGGAGGGAGCTGAGGAAAGCTGGGATAGTCATTGGTCTATGATGCAAGCCTGACCCTGAAGGAAGGAGAAAGGGGAAGGGCAGGAGGAAGCATCTTAGACATTTACAGTTGGAGGAAGGTTCATCAAGGCATTGGGGGCAGGATGTGGGGCAAGAAGGGTCACTTGTGGCAAAGTGGGCTGTAGAAATGCCCTGTCTTGCAGAAATGCATCTGCCTTAGTGTTTCTGTTGCACTCAATCATGGCTGGGAGCAGCCCATGGGAAGATTGGCCTCAGTACAACATGGCGAATGATTTCAGAGCACGGAAGCTAGAGCCCTTGGTCAGTTATGCATCCTGTCTTTCATGACCCATACACCACAGCCTGGGAGCCATACTTTTTCTTTAAGGGGACTGATTGCCTATCTTAGTAATGTGTTGATTTAAAATTTAACTGCCAGAGGCAATTTCACTTCTCATTTATTGGAAGAAATTTCCTGTGGCATGACCTCCAAGTATTTATAATATCTATCTTGTTTTATTCTATTTACTTCTTATGTATATGTGTGTGCAAATATATTTATATATACACACAATATTATGCATCGCTTAATAGCAAGAATATGTTCTGGGGAATGCATCACTAGGTGATTTTGTCATCGTGCAAACATCATAGAGTATACTTGCAGAAACCTAGATGGTATAGCCTACCTACTATACACCTAAACTATATGGTAAAGTCTACTGCTTCTAGGCTACAAACCTGTACAGCATGCTACTGTACTGAATACTGTAGGCAATTATGACACAATGCTGGGTATTCATGAATCTAAACCTATTCAAACATAGAAAAGGTACAGCAAAAGTATGGTATAAAAGATTTAAAGTAATGGTATAAAGATTTAAACGGTATAAATATTTAAAGTACAGTAATGCCCTAGGCCTTCCTGTTCACTCACCACTCAATCACTGACTCACCCAGAGCATCTTCCAGTCCTGCAAGCTCCACTGTGAATGAGTGGTGAGTGAACAGGAAGGCCTAGGACATTACTGTACACTACTGCAGACTTTCTAAAGACTGAACACTTAGCCTACACTGAATTCATAAAAAAATTTTTTCTTGCTTCAATAATAAATTAACGTTAGCTTACTGTAACATTTTTACTTTATAAACCTTTGCATTTTTTAACTTTATGAATCTTTTGTAATAACACTTAGCTTAAAGCACAAACACATTGTAGAGTTGACAAAAATATTTTCTTTCTTTATAGCCTTGTTCCATAAGCTTCTTTGTATATATGTGTATGTACATATATATACACACATATGTACATGCACATATATATAAAAAATATATATATATATATAAATCCCATGTCTAAGGTCAACCAGCTGGCTCTCACCTTCTCATGTCTAAGGTCGACCAGATGTCTCTCGCCTTCCCATGTCCAGTATTTATTTATTATTTTGTATTATTTATTTATTTATTTTTGAGACAGAGTTTGTCTCTCTTGCCCAGGCTGGAATGTTGTGATGTGATCTCAGCTCACTGCAGTCTCGATCACCAGGGCTCAGCAATCCTCCTGCCTCATCCTCCTTAGTAGCTGGGCTACTGATATGCACCAATTTTTGTATTTTTTGTAGAGATGAGCCTTCACCATATTGCCTGTGCTGGTCTCAAACTCTTGGACTCAAGTGATCCACCTGCCTTGGCCTCCCAAAGTGCTGGGATTACAGGCATGAGCCACAGCACCCAGCTGCTGCTTTATATTTTTAAAATGTCTTTTTTTAATTCTTCTTAAAATTTTTTTAAACCTTTTTTTTTTTTTTTTTTTTTTGGCTAAGAACTAAGATGCAAACATACACATCAGTCTAGGCATATACAAAGTCAGGATCATCAATATCATTGTCTTCTACCTCCACATCTTGCCTCACTGGAAGGTCTTTGGGGCAATAATACACATGAAGCTATCATCTTCTACAATGTCTTCGGGAACACCTCCTGAAGGACCTTCCTGAGGCTGTTTTACAGTTAACTTTTTTTTCATGAGTAGAGGGAGTAAACTCTAAAATAATGTTAAAAAGTATAGTTTAACATATAGCTTAACATGGTTATTGTGAGAACAACTAATCAGATAAATCATTCCAAGCCCCAGAGGTTATTTGAAGGGGTGGGGACTGAAGAAGAGCTGTATAGTAAACACATAAACCAGTAGTATAGTTGTGTTGTTTATCATCATTATTGAGTATCATATACTGTACATAATTGTATGTGCTATACTTTTATACGACTGGAAGCGCAGTAGGTTTGTTTACACCAGCATGACCACAAATAAGTGAGTAATGCATTATGCTACATTACGATGGCTACGATGTCACTAGACAACAGGCATTTTTCAGCTCCATTAAAATGGAACGAATGTCACATACGTGGTTTGTTGTTGACTGAAATGTTATACAGCACATTACTCTGTGTGTGTGTGTATTTACTGTGTGTGTGTATCTATATATATAAATGTTATGTGCTGCATAACATTTCAGTATACATATAGTGTGTATATATATTTACTGTATATATACACACATACATGCATACATATACATATATGTTTTAAAGATATATTACTGCACTTAAAAAAGAGAGGAAAAGCTATTGGAAGCTAAATACTTCCTGAGATATGTAACTTTCCCCAAACCCATAGTGAAATGGTTCTTAAATAGAAAAGCCCCGTGTTAGTGCACCATATGATATCAGTTAGACATCACACAAATGCACATTCCTAATAGCATCTCAAGGTGAATAAATGATATACTTTATACATTGCTGCATATATCACATTTAATGAAACATCTACTTGAGTCTTAAAGACACTTTATCTTTAATTAGAACACATGCTGTACTCAGAAATAGTAATTTTGACAACTCTCAGTACTGAGAATGGGTGAAACAAACAACAGTGAACATCATTTTCACACCACTGTTCAGACAGCAATTTGAAGAAAATGCTGAGCACAGCTCCCCCTGCCTTGTCAGTGAATGTTGCCTGGAGATTTGTGAGAACACGTGCACACGTTGACTCAGCAAGACCAAACTGACTGTACATCCATGATCCTCTGGGAGTGAATTGTTCTTAAAATAATGTGAAATATGAAGCATCCAAGAGGTGAAGGAAGCAGTGAAAAATACCATCTGCAAAATAAGAATCTTGGATTGTTGTCTTGTTTATACTTGAGCCTTCAATAAATTACTTAATTAGCTTCTTCTTGACCCATTTCTCTTTTATTTAGGCTGCTTAAAAAAAAAGTCCCTGGTAGTTTACATAGCACAGTTTAATACACATAAAAACACTTTAGCCTAATGGTTCCTTTAATGAAATTTATGTGAAAATGTCACTTCAATCATGAGACTTCTATATTTGTCCAGTTGTATTAATCTTTATAACTTGTGGGATATTTTTCAAAGATCTGAACTAAAAAAAAATTTGACTGGAAAAATGAGGAAAAACATTTTGAGTCTTTCTTTATCAAAGAATCATTTATTTTTTGTACTCCAGGAAACACTTATGCATCAAATTTACTAAAGGTTCATTAACAGTGCAGTAAGTCTAGAATAATCATAATCTAAAAAATAACAATCTTCAAGTGATCAGATTTTTGTCTTTCATAGTCAATAGTCTAATGTTATGGAAAAAATTACAAGTGAAAAATCATAACAACTTATAAGGTGCGTTTAATGTCAACATCCTTTGATATCTTTAGTTCTTTACAGTGTGCATCATGTTAATCAGTCACAACATCCTATGTTATTGTCAAAATGCTCTATTTGCTAAGACAAAAAATGAAATGAATTATTTTATAATTTTAATGAGAGGAGACACAAAAAGGATTTTGGAATTTAGAAAGTTAACCCTTAGCAAGCCAGAAAGTAGGGTAACCAAATTCTCTCATTTAATTCTCTTAGACTTTGCTATACTTCTCTACACATATGGAAAATATACAGCTCCCTAAGGACGGTTGCAGCCTAACATCCCAAACCAAAGAGCATTGATTGTGTCAGTTGCTAGGAGGCCACAGTAGCATCAGTAACCTGCTTTCCTCTTATGCCCACATGGTTATCCTGAGAACAGTTAATCAGATAAATTATTCCAAGCTCCAGAGGTTATTTGAAGGCATGGGGACTGAAGAAGAGCTAAAAAGGGAAAAGGAGATGACTGCAACACTTCCCCAGCTCCTGAAGCAAAGAGAACTGGAAAGAAGGGAAAGCTAAATTTGCTGGCACCTCTCACTCCATTACAAACACACACACACACACACACACACACACACTCACACGATGCTGCACCTTTCTCGCTTCTTTTCTCACTGTTCCCCTTGACGTTCGTTTAAACTTGACTTTGCACATGTAGAGTGCTTATGAGCTACAGAGGAAGGATACAGGCAGACCAAATAGCCTTGAGTCGCACATTCCTCCAGGAAATTATCTTTGGGCCCTATGATTTACTGAGCAGGTGCTCAGTAACTGTATGTCAAATAATTGAAGGCATGCATGCCACCTACTGACATTAGGCTTAATTCTGACCATTCATTGGATGACTTATCCTCTTTCAGTTCTGAATCATTTCCTTCTGCATATTTGAGAGCTCCTATGCTGCTAGGAATTGCGGCTTTGGGAATTAAACATGATCATCCTGAACCCTAAAAATTCTGGAAAATATCTATAGAAGCTTGGGTTTTTCCATCCTGTCTTGGGCTCGTTCTAATTTTGTAAATGACTTTCACGTATTCTCTTGATAGTTCACCTGCAGCTTAAATTTTATGGGCACCTTCAAATGAAATTTTTATATAAACGATGCAATATGTGCATCAAAATCCATCAGAAATTGAAATTCCATGGTGAGAAAATAAATCACTAGAGAGTTTGTTTGTTTGTTTATATATAAAGAGTGTGCCTATTTAATTTAATGCTCTATATGTAAACGATCAGCTTTAAAATGTAATAATCTATAAAGGATTCCAGATTTTTACATGTTTACATATTTAACATTCAAGAAGGTTGACTGGAATCCAGATCTTCAAGGTTCTGTTCCCACATGCCAGGAATGAAGCAGGTTAGGAGACACTTGTTAATGTCTGCAGTTGAAGGCCATAATGACCCTTCTCCATTCTGCTGGATGCATACTTCCATCATGACCTAGGTTTTGCCTACTAATTTCTACACAGGCTCAGAGCCTGTGACAGAACCTCCTTAACCACCATGCTCTGTGGAGGTACCTGTACAAAAATCCTGGGTCATCTTCCTTGGGAATGACATTATTGCAGGTTCAAGTCTTGTTATGGCTTGAAGTACTGTGTAGCATAATGTTATAGTGCTTAATACAAATTATACAAAGCAATTAAACATTGGCGAGTAAAGCTGTGTCAACAGGAAAATATTTAGTAAAAGATGAATCCACCTAGATAGATTTGTTTCATAAGCGTAAACCTGTTTGTGGCAAGGTTATGCTGGTGCCTTATAAACTCCAGCCCTTTGAATAACCTTCATGTGCACTTTTTCATAGCCCACAGAGTTTCTATGACCATAACTTGCATACTTCTCAGAGCAGAAGGACTGAAACAATATCTATCGGTGGTTCTCACAAGAGTAGCAATAATTTTTTTCCAAAAGGTCTTCCAAAAGTCTTTAAAGATTTGTAATTACTGTTCATTTATTGTAAAATAAACATAAATTTAAAACTACAAGAAAATTAAAACTCAATTTCACCACCCAATAATTAACCACAGTTGACATTTGTCTAATAGGTTTCTGGATGTTTTTCTAGGCATATATGTATATACTTTCCAAAGACGGGAGCATATTGTACATACTCCATACAGGTGTTTATATACTTTTTTTTTTTTTTTTTTTTTGAGACGGAGTCTCGCTGTCTCCCAGGCTGGAGTGCAGTGACGTGATCTCGGCTCACTGCAAGCTCCGCCTCCTGGGTTCACGCCATTCTCCTGCCTCAGCCTCCCGAGTAGCTGGGACTACAGGTGCCTGCCACCACGCCCGGCTAATTTTTTTTTTTTTTGTATTTTTAGTAGAGACGGGGTTTCACCGTGTTAGCCAGGATGGTTTCAATCTCCTGACCTCGTGATCCGGCCGCCTCGGCCTCCCAAAGTGCTGGGATTACAGGCATGAGCCACCGCGCCCGGCCAGGTGTTTATATCCTTGCATTTAACAATTTCTCATGATATATTTTCAGGTAAATAAATGTTATTTTACAACATCATTTTTAATGATGGCATAGAATTTCTGTGTATAAAGGTACCATAGAATATTTAACCATTTTCTACATTTAGCATTTGGACTGTTTTCAATAAACAGCACTATGGTAAACATTTTCAGCTAAATATCTGTTTCCTTAGGATTAAAATTTCCTTTTGGTCAATTACTAGATATAAAAATGCTGGTCCAAAGCACATACATATTTTTAAGGCAGTTGATAATTAGGGTGGCAGCATTTTCTGAAGAAACCTTTAGCTATTAATGACATCTCACCTGGGTTTTTGCAACAGACAACTAACTCGAGAGAAAAATTTTACTAAGAAAATGTTGCAAGTCACTCTATTTTGTACAGAAAAAAAATAGTGGAATCTTTTGGTTTTCAAATGAATGTTTGGTTTCAGGTTAAGTTGAGTATGCCTATAGGAGATATGTTTTAAAACGAAGGAATAATCTGGGCCCGTTGATCACTGGAAGAATATAGGCACACCAGAAATGCAGAGGGCACTTTAGTGCAAGGGATTGTCCTGGACTTTGTCCTGAGCCACCCAGGATGTTAGAAGTCCCACACTATTGAGTGGGGTCATTGACAGTGACTGGCAACATGACATGAAACTCTCTTCCTGGTTAATCTTTTCTTTTTCACTTCATTGAAGGGCATGAAGCTGCTCAAGAGTCAAATATCAAATCAAGCCTGTACAAACCACCACAAGCTAAGTAAATTCAATTGTGATTTTGTAAAACAAAAAAGCCAGGTGTGACTCAGCACTCCAAAAAATCCAGTGTGCACTCAATATAAAGGAGCTTTGTTGAAGAGTCAAGAAAGAAACAAGACTTCTGGTTTTGGCTCGGCATGTAAGGAGCTTAGAAGTCACCATTCCATCCAAAGAACAACTAAACAGCAAAGAGAACAGAGAATGAAAAAAAAGAACAGCAGAGAATATTCAAGCACTGTGGGACAACTATAAAAGGGGTAACATATGCATAATGGGAATACCAGAAAGAGAAAAAGAGAGAAAGGAATGGAAGAAATATTCAAGTAATAATGACTGAGATTTTTCCAAATTAATGTCAGACACCAAACCACAGATTGAGGAAACTCAGAGAACACCAAGCAGGGTAAATGCCACAAACAAACAAACAAACAAAAAACTCAACAATGAGGCATGTCATATTCAAACTGCAAAAAATTCAAAGGTTAAAAAAAATCCTGAAAGAAGCAAGAGGAAAAAAATACTTTACCTATAGAGGATAAAAGACAAGAAATATAGCCAACTTGTCCTTGCAAATAAGAAGAGAGTGAAGTGAAATATTTAAAGTATTTAATGAATGTTAAGTAAAGACACAATATTTATATTTATTTATAAGATATAACAAATATAACAAATATGTTTATATTTATTTGTAAGATAAATATAACAAATATGTTTATATTTATTTGTAAGATAAATATAACAAATATGTTTATATTTATTTGTAAGATAAATATAACAAATATGTTTATATTTATTTGTAAGATTAATATAACAAATATGTTTATATTTATTTGTAAGATTAATATAACAAATATGTTTATATTTATTTATATATAATATGTAATAATGCATACATAAATGATAGATAATATTTACGTTTATTTGTAATAAATAAATATTAAATATTTTAAAACATTTGAAAGTGTTTAAAATACATTGGAAAGAAGGAAAATATGTCAGAAATTTGAATATACATAAAGAAAGGAAGAGCACCAGATAAGAAATAAGGTAAAATAAAGACTTTTATTTTTCTCCTTCTTAATTGATCTAACAGATAACAGTTTGTTCAAAATAATAATAATATATTCAATTATGTATGCTTATACCATATATATGTATGCTTATATATAAGTGAAATGAATGACAGCAATGATATAAGGGACAGGAGGGAGAAATTAGGAATATTTTGTTATTATAAGGTACTCACACTACCTGTGAAGTGGTATAGTATTATTTGAAAATGAACTTGGGTTAGTTGTAAATGTATATTATGGATTTTAGGGCAGCCACGAAAAGTAAAAAACAAACAAACAAACAAAAAAAACAGACATATATCTGCTATGCTAAGAAAGCAGCATATCAGAAAGTGGATTCATATAAAATGCTCAATTAAAACCACAACAAGCAGAAAGACTTTTTAAAAAGAAACAAAGAATTAAGGCAACAAATAGAAAACAGTAACAAAATGGTAGCTATTAATCTAGCTATATAAATTATCATTTTGAATATCAATGGCCTGAATACATCAATTAAAAGATAGATACTATCAGACTCTATGTTGTATTATATATTGTCTCCAAAAACCCACTTTAAATATAAAGACATTAATAGATTAAAAGTAAATGAATAGATAAAGATATGCCATGATAATATTAATATTATAAAAAGAAAGTGAGAGTAGCTATACCAATTTCAGAGTAGAATTCAAAGCAAGGAAATTCATATTAAAACCAAAGTTATTACAAGAATGAAAGCTACAGACTAAAATATTTCAAAAACATAGATGAAAAAATCCTTAAAAAATATAGGCAAATCAAATTCAACAATTGTACACCATGATTAAGTGGGACGTCTCACAGCTATGGAAGCCTAGTTCAACATTCTAAAATCAATTAATCTGTTATATCAATCAGCTAGAGAAGAAAAAAAATCACATGATCATATCAATAGACACAGAAAAAACATTTGACAAACACCTTTTTGTGATCAAAACTCTCAGCAAACTAGGAATAGAGAGGAGCTTCCTGAACTTGATAAACAATATCTACAAAAATCCTACAGATAATATCAGACTTAATGGTGTAAAACTAGAAGCTTTCCCACTAAGTTCAGAAACAAGGCAAAGATATCCTTTTTCACTACTCCTTCTCAGCGTTGAACTGGAAGTTCTAGCTAATGCAATAAAACAAGCAAAGGAAATAAAATGTATACAGAGTGAAAAGGAAAAAAATAAAACTCTCATTGTTTGCAGATAACATGATTGTGAAGAAAATCCAACAGAAGTGGCAAAAAACAAAACAAAACAAAACAAAACCCTAAAGGAAACAAAACTCTTAGAAGTAATAAGTTAGAACAAGGTTGCAGGAAACAATATTAATGTATAAAAGTCAATCAATTTCCCATATACCATCAATAGTGGCATTTGAAATTAGAAACACAATACTATTTACATTAGCACCTCTCCTCAACAAACTTTGTGTGAGAGATTTATCTGAGGAAAACTACAGAATTATGGTGAAATAAATTAAAAAAGAACTAAATAAATGGAGAGATATGCCCTGTTCTGGACAGGAAGATTCAGTATCATCAAAATTTCAGTTATTTTTTAAACTTGATCTATAGATTCAATGTAATCCCAAATAAAATCCTAGCAAGTTATTTTGTGGTATCCACAGACTAATTCTAATATTTTCATCGAGGGGTAAAAGATCCAAAATAGCCAACACAAATTTGAAGGAAGAACAAAGTTGGAAGACTGACACTACCTGACATTACAGTAATCAAGATAGTGTGGTATTTGTGAAAGAACGGACAAATATGTAAATGGAACATAATAGAGAGCCCAGAGATAGGCCCACATGAATACAGTCAACTGATCTTTGATAAAGGAGCTAAGACAATATAATGGAGCAAAGACAGTCTTTTCAACAAATGATCCTGGAACAAATGGACATCCACATGCATAAAAATAAATGTATACCCAGATCTTATACCCCTCACAAAAATGAGCTCAAAACAGACCAGAGACCTAAGTGTAAAATGCAAAATTATAAAACTCCTAGAGCATAACGTAGGAAAAAATCTAGATATTCTTGAGTTTGGTGACAATTTTTTAGATACAACACCAAAGGCATAATTAATGAAGAAAAGAATTGATAAGCTGGACTTCATTAAACTAAAAAATTTATTCTCTGCAAAAGACATTGTTAAGAAAATGTAAAGGTCAGACACAGACTGGGAGAAAATATTTGTGAAAGTCATATGTGATAAATAATTGCCATCCAAATATACAAAAAACTCTTAAAACTCAATACAATAAGAACAATTACAAAAAAAAACCCTAAATAAATAGTCGCAAAAGATCTTGAAAGCTCACCAACAAAGATATTCAGATAGAAAATAAGCATATGCAAAGATGCTCCACATCATGTCCTTAAGGAAATGCATATTAAAACAACAATGAGATATCAATATATATCTATTAGAATGATCAAAATCCAGAACACTGACAACACCAAGTACTGACAAGGATTTGAAGGAACAGGAACTCTCATTCATTGCTGGTGGGAATGCAAAATGGCACAGCCACTTAGGAGGACAGTTTGTCAGTTTCTTAGAAAACCAAACATACTCAACATACAGTCCAACATTCATACTCTTTGGTATTTATCCAAATGTACTGAAAACTTAGGTCTACAAACAACCTGCACCATGGATGTTTATAGCAGCTTTATTCATAATTGTCAGACTTGGAAGCAACCAAGACGTACTTTAGTAGCGAAATGAAAGAGTAAACTATAATGCATTCAGCCAATGTAATTTTATTTAGCACTAACAGGAAATGTGCTATCAAGCCACAGAAAGACATGGAGGAGCCTTAGAGCATATTTCTGAGTGAAAGAACTCAATCTGAAAGTTACATACTGTATAATTCTAACTATATGACATTCTGGAAAAGGCAAAACTATGGAGATAGTAAAAAGATCAGCGGTTGACAGGATTTGAAGGAGGAGAGAGATGATTTGGCGGAACATAGAAAATTTTTAGGACAATGAAAATACTCTGTATGGCACTGTGATGGTGGATTTCTGTCATTTACATTTTTTGAAACCTGTAGAATTACACCAAGCATGAAGATTGATGTAAACTGTGATAATAACATGCTAATGTAGATTTGTAGTAAAGGTACCACTCTGGTAGGGGATGTGATAATAGGAGGAGCTTTGCATGTTTCGGGTGGGTGTGTATGGGAAATCTCTGCCTTCCCCTTAATATTGCTCTGAATCTAAACTGCTCTAAAAAAATTAAGTATTTTAAACAAGAGAGAGAGAAAGAGAGGAGAGAACAATATGTAGTAGAACAAGTGGAGGACTCAGAAAAGAAAGGCTGGGGCAGTGGCCTGGGCAGAAAAGTAGAGAAAAGCTATAGTCCCATTTTCAGTGGTTACAAAGAATTACTGGGAAGTGGAAGGGAAGGGTGCACATGTTTATCTTAATTTTATTCTGGAGTTAGTTAAAATGCACTTACCCACACTTTAACAAAGAGAAATGGTTAAATCAATAAACTAAATATGTGCCTTAAACACAGAACACAGAAAATGTAGGTGCTCAGCTCAGGTCCCAGGTGAACACCAGGTAAATAATGGAAAAACTCTCAGAAGTAGAGGGACTGGAGAAGGAGACAGTGTTGAGGTGTTTACATATATTCTTTCTAATGTCAATTGACTTCACTCCTCTTCCCTTTCCTACTCCTCACCAGGAAAGAGACCACTATAATGGTCAAATAATTCTGTGTTCCCTTTCTGCACACACTCAACAAAAATGCACACTGCCCTGTTGAGATCTCTCTTCACTGCAAGGCCTAGAGGAGACCATGCTTAATAAGCCAGGAGTCAGGGCCCTGCCCGAGCTGTCATAAAACAAGATGAAAGCCTAGGATACTTTAAATAAGAGGAATGTGGGGGGCACAAAACAGACCGAAATACTAAAGGAAAGCAATAGAAAAACAAACAAAAGAAAACAAACAAAAACAGAACTGAGACAACAAAAGTTGAAAAAATATTTTTTTCTTTACAAATCACAGTTGTATTAAAAATATCTTCCCTAGAGAAATTTTGGGGAATATTAATATCTTTTACATAAGGAGGTTCTATCAGCCAATCAATATTTTCTAAACCTAACACTTCTTAATTTACAATTAAATGACAAAGACAAGCCAGTGATTTGGGATGCTTCTTTTATAACAAAATAGAGTATGATTGGTAACTTGTTACATTTAATGATAATGATAGCTTATATTAATTGAGAACTTGCGAAGTGCCAGGAATAGCATTAAATACTTAATATATGTTAACTTATTACCCCATTTTAGAGATGAAAAAACTGTGTCACTGAGACTGAAGTAAATTACCCAAAGACTCATCCTGTGGATGATTGGTAGAGCAGGGCTTTGAACCCAGGCACTCTGATGCCAGCATGCATGTTTTTAACCCTGTACTGCCCTGGCTTCCATGTGGAACAGCGTCACTGGAGTGGAAAGAGCTGATCAACTCACTATGCACAATCTTCAGTCATGTTCTGTAGAGTTTTTTTTTTTCAATGAACATAAACTGGTCTTCTATGAAACAGATCTTTACAAAGATTTACAGCACATTGCTGGTTCCAAAATGCCAGCTTAATAAAGGCAGTTGTGCAGAGGTGCTTTGATGATATCTGTATGAATAAAAGAAGTATTTTTATGATTTGACTCCAAAGAACACAAATCCTTTAAGCTTGTTTAGATCTTCCATGAAGAATGTTGACTTCTACCAATAATCTTTTAAAAAACGAATTCCATTTTAAATATTCAAATAACTTACTCTAAAAATATAAGAACTAAAAAAGTAGTTTTTTAAAAAAAATGAACCTACTGGAGTTGTCTTGAAAACAAATGAACAACAGGACAAAAATATAGAAGGTTTCTTTGTGTTCTTCACGTTGAGGCAGACTCCTTCATAGTTCTTAGCAACAAGCATAATGTTCTTAAGAAGTGTGTATCTATCAGATAAGAAAGTATAAAACTAAGGGCAATAATGCAAGAGCAAGACCAGAAGACACCATAGAGCCGTCGGCTTGTATGTTCTGTGGGGGTTGATTATCCACATCAAAGCTTCCAAGTCTTCTGGTTCCTCCTGTTAGGACTGTGTGATCTTGTGCTAGGTTGACAACAATGATGAACAAACATCAGGTCTGACATTGCCAGTCTCGATTTTTACAGAAGTCCCGTCCTGACAATTGCAACACACTGTTGCTTCCCTTTGTACATAGGTAGGATAATGCATTTCTATTTGACTGGAATGTATATTCTCAGTCTCTCCTCACCAGCCTAGGTATTAGCTACTCAGCAGACACATAAGTAACTGTGAGGTGGAATGTGAGATCTCACACAATGCACACCTTTTAAAATAGTCATGGTGACAAAATTCAATAACAATTTTCTAGGTTGGGGTGGAAAATATTTTCAGAGAAGAATAACGACAGCTAAAACAAAAGGTAGACAGCCGATTTATAATCTAGAGCAATGCACCAGGGCAGGAGAAACACCAGGGTCAGGGAAGTGTTCTGTTCTCCTTTCTCTTTCCCTCTCCTAAAGACAACGCTGAAACTCAGTAGCCACATCTATCTTTTCTTTAAAGCACCAGGGTCAGAAACAATATAGGAAAAACAGAGTAGGAGGTTTGTTAAGAGACGACAGAGTCTTTGGAAGGCTCCTGGAAAATAGGAAATACTTCTTGACATTAATTGATCTTTTTCCAAAATCTTCATTATATTTACCTCAAAAGTGCTATATGGTTCTCTTGCACCCCTTTTCAAGATAATAGAGCTTTGGGCAATGATCTCCTAGTCAGTCACCCCGTATCGACAACTATTGCTGCACAACTCCCAACTCCTCAGGAAAGGGCTGTGCATGGTAAAGTCATTCACACCCAAATTCTAACAGTAGATGTCAGCACTAGCCTTGCTCATTTAGTTTCACATGTTTTAGGGAATCAGAATTCAAACTGTTATTTGTTCAATGGCAACATCTTAAGGACAGGAAATACCTAAAATATTATTTTGAAAGAAAATAGATAATTATATGCTTGCCATAAAAATTGAAATTTTCTCTTGGGAATGAAGAATTTGGAGAGGCTGCCCACATTTATGTAGACATGTTGAAATGTAAATTGAAAACCAAGCCTACTTTTAGATAGTTTTTATTCCTCATCAAACTCCCAGACAAATCTATTTGTTATAACATTCCTGAAGAAAGTAACAGATAGTGCTTGAAGTTAAAGAGGGAAAATTCTTATCTTATCGTATAAAATTTACATCTGAAGGCTTGACAGAGTTAGCTTTAATTATGCTTTTTTAAAAACAGACTTTACAGAGCCCGGGTGTGGTGGCTCACCCCTGTAATCCCAGCACTTTGGGAGGCTGAGGCAGGCGGATTCCTTGAGGTCAGGAGTTTGAGACCAGCCTGGCCAAGATGGTGAAAGCTCACCTCTACTAAAAAATACAAAAATTAACTGGGTGTGTTGGCGTGGGCCTGTAGTCCCAGCTACTAGGGAGGCTAAGGCAGAAGAATCGTTTGAACTCTGGAGGCGGAGCTTGCAGTGAGCTGAGATCATGCCACTGCACTCCAGCCTGGGAGACAGAGGGAGACACTGTCTCAAAAAATAAAATAAAATAAAAATAGACTTTATTTTTTAAAGCAGTTTTAGGTTGACAGCAAAGTTGGGCAGAGGTACAGAGATTTCCCATGTACCCCTTGCCCTCCCACACATACAGTCTCCCCAGCTATCAACATCCCCCACCAGGGTGGTACATTTGTTACAATTGATGACCTGTATTGAAGCATCATTATCTCTCAAAGCCCATAGTTATATTAGTCTTAGCTCTTGGCGTTGTACATTTTATGAGTTTTGATAAATATGTGATACGTACTCCCCATTGTAGCATCATAGAGAGTAGTTTTATTGCCTTAAAAATCCTCTGTGCTCTGCATATTCATCCCTCCTGTCCCCCTAACTCTTGGCAACCACTGAACCTTTTTGAATGTCTCCATATTTTTGTCTTTTTGAAGATGTCATATAATTGGAATTATACAATACATAGCTTTTTCATTGACTTACTTCATTTACTAATATGCATTTAAGTTTCCTCCCTATCTTTCCATGGCTTGATGGCACGTTTCTTTTTTTGTTCTAAATAAAATTTCATTGTCTAAATGAACCACAGTTTCCTTATCCATTCACTTACTGAAGGACATCTTGGTTGCTTCCAAGTCTGGAAATTACAAATAAAGCAGCTATAAACATCTTTGATTCAGGTTTTTGTGTGGACATAAGTCGTCAGCACATTTGGGTAAATATCAAGAGTATGATTGTTGGATTGTACGTTAAGAGTCTGTTTAGTCTTACAAGAAACTGACAAACCGTCTTCCAAAGTGGCTGTACCATTTTGCATCCCATCAGCAATGAATGAGACTTTTCGTTGCTTCATATTCTTGCCAGCACTTTGTATTGTCAGTGTTCTGGGTCTCTGGCCATTCTAACAGATGCTTATTGCCATCTCATTGTTTTAATTTGAATTTCCCTAATGACATGATGTGGAATATCTTTTTATGTCCTTATTTTCCATCAGAATATCTTCTTTGGTGAGCTGTCTGTTAAGATCTTTTGTCCACTTTTTAATTGAGTTGTTTTCTTGTTGTTTTTATTGTATTGAGTTTTGAGAGATCTGTATATATTTCAGATAGCAGTTATTTATCAGATATGTCTTTCACAAATATTTTCTTCCAGATTGTGAATTGCCTTTTCATTCTTCTGACAATGTCTTTCACAGAGCAAAGGTTTTTAGTTTAATGAAGTCCCGTTTATTCATTCTTTCTTTTATAGATTGTGTCTTGGTGTTGTGTCTAAAATGATATCACCATACCCAAGTCATCATTTTTCCCCTATGTTATGTTCTAGGAGTTTTATAATTTTGCATTTTACATCGAGTCTCTGATCCATTTTGAGTTCATTTTTGTGAGGGTGCAAAATCTGGGGGTAGATTCATTTTTATGCATGTGAACATCCAGTTGTGTCAGCATCATTTGTTGAAAAGACTCTTTGCTCCATCGTATTGCCTTTGCTCTTTTGTCAAAGATTAGCTGACTATATTTATGTCGGCATATCTCTGGGCTCTCTATTCTGTTTCTCTGATGTATTTGCATATTCTTTCACCAGCACCACACTGCCTTGATTGCTATAGCTTCATGGTAATTTCTGACATTGCGTAGCATCAGTCCTCTAACTTTGTTTTTCCTCCTTCAATATTGTGTTGACTAGTCTAGATCTCCAAAAAAAATAGAATCTTTTTTATCAATAGTTACAAAATAACGTGCTGAAACTTTAGAATTGCATTGTGTCTATAGATCAAGTTGGAAAGAACTGCCATTTTGACAATATTGAATTTTCCTATCAAAGAACAGGTAATACCTCTCCGTTTATTTAGTTGTTCATTTCTTTCATCAATGTTCTCTTCATATAAATCTTGGACATATTCAGTTAGATTTTTATCTAAGTATTTAATTTTGGAGCTGTTAATGTAAATAGTATTATGTTTTTTCTTTCTTTTTTCTTTTTTGAGATGGAGTCTTGCTCTGTCGCCCAGGCTGGAGTGCAGTGGCGTGATCTTGGCTCACTGCAAGCTCTGCCTCCCGGTTTCACGCCATTCTCCTCCCTCAGCCTCCCGAGTAGCTGGGACTACAGGTGCCTGCCACCACGCCCGGCCAATTTTTTTGCATTTTTAGTAGAGACGGGGTTTCACTGCATTAGCCAGGATGGTTTCGATCTCCTGACCTCGTGATCTGCCCGCCTCAGCCTCCCAAAGTGCTGGGATTACAGGCGTGAGCCACCATGCCTGGCCAATAGTATTATGTTTTCTTTCTCTCTTTCTTTCTTTTCTTTCTTTCAAGACAGAGTCTTGTTTTGTTGTCAGGCTAGAGTGCAGTGGTGCAATCACAGCTCCCTGCAGCCTCAACCATTCAGGCTCAAGCTATCCTCCCACCCCATCCTCCCAACTAGCTGGAACCACAGACATGTGCCAACACATCCAGCTAATTTTTGCATTTTTGTGTAGAGATGGTGTTTTGCCATGTTGCCCAGGGCTGCTCCTGGAGTTGTGCACAGTGAACCTCCAGTAATTTGTCTGTTACAACTTAGGTTTTCCTGACTCAGTACTGGTTCTAGAGGTGGTTTCTGCCTTGGTAAGTTGTGATTTTATGTATTAATCTGTCTGTTTCTCTAGTTGTCGGTGCAGGTACTTGCCGTGGGACATCACTTCTCCGATGGACCAAGAAGACACATGTAAAAATTGTTCATTTTTCTGTTTGTTCTGCTTCTTACTTGTCAAGATGAGTGATGATGTCCAAGCTCCTTACATGCAGGACCAAAAACTAGAAGTCCTAATTATTATTTTAAAGCATTCACCTTTCCCTCATTTCACGTCTGTATTGTTGAGAACTATTTGCTTTGAGAGGTATTCTCACAATACCAAGTTCTTTAGCTCCTTTATTTTATAGAGTATTTATTAGCGATAGAAGGCTAACAGTCTATTAATGTTGAAAGTGATCTTAGAAACCATCCAGTCCAATCCATATTTTTAAGGTGAAAATGAGGTTCAGAAAAACTAAGCGACTTGATCAAGGTCATTGAAAGCTAAATTTGGTCAGTCTTGTGCTTTTTCCCACCACATTCCACATCTCTCAATTTTAAATTGCTTAATTTGCAGATCTCTGTAGTAGGAATGAGTGTTTACATAGTCTGCTGTTGTAAGTGGAAGTTTGGCTTAATTTCCAAAAACATCTGATTAAAAACAGTTTTGTATGGTGAGGTCTACTGTTTGATTACTCATTCTGCCTCCACCTCAGTTTTGTAGTGATATCAATCCTGCCTCCCTCAAGTTACAGAGGATGGTGACCCCATTCTCTAGGCAGATTCTGTTCAGTCTAAGCCCAGGCTGGAAATCCTGTTTTCTTTCCAGTGCTTAGCTTAGGAATAAACAGGTGACCTAATTTGGGACATTGGGACATAAGAGAAAATCTACTGAGGGGTTTCTGGAAGAGGTTTCTTTGTTCCTAGGAGATAAAAACAATAAAAGATTGTTTCCTGGATGTTGCCACATCTGGATGTGAGGCCTAGAGCTCCTGCAGCTGATTTGGGACTATAAGTGGAGCTAGCTGGAGGGCAAATGGCGAACAGTAAAGAAGATGGATGGGGAGATGGGAGCAACCCAGATCTTGAGGACGTTGCTAAGCTGCTAGACTTCCTTCACCTTAGATGTTAAATTACCTTATTGTTTGAACCAGTTTAACTTGCCATTTTATGTTACAGCCAGCCAAAGTTAGCCTAACAGAAACAGCTATCAAATGCATATTATCTTATTTCCAAGTTTACTTTAAACATATACTTTGCTTAAATTTAATATAAACCTAATACCTAAACATAGTGTCTGGCCCGTAATAGTAATATATTCAGAGGAATCTAAGTACTGTCTAATTTCTATGCCTACAAATTATGACCATAGTTCTCTGTTCTTCAAGGTCCAGATGTTACAATGTGATGACCTACTCTCACATATAGGCCTGCCAATTTGGGATTGTTTAGTACATTTTTAAAATCTGAACTAAATGACTTTAATCGACAAGTTCTCCTTACAGTTTGCTGTCATCTTGTGATCTACTGCTTTACTTTACACATTTATGTTACTTGCTGGACCCTTGAGGTATCTGTATTTAAGACCCTGTTAAACTGCTCTGTACAGAGATTAAAAAAAATCTCCAACCTCAATGCCCTTTACTCCAACTAGTTTCAAACATTATAGGTAGCTCAGAAATTCTGTATCTCCAGACACTAGGGTTTGTATAGGCCAGTGCTTCTCAATCCTGGCTGCAAATAAGAATCAGCTGGGGAGAATTTGAAGTCCTGATGTCCAGGCACCATCCCAAAGGAAGTAAGTTAGAATCTCTGGGAATGGTACTTAAAAATTTTTTTAAATACTTTTAATTTTGAAATAATATGAAACTCACAAAAAAGTTACAAAAAAATAAAGAATTTCTGTATACAATTCATCCAGATTCTTCATGCTATCTTTATCATGTTCTTTGTCTCTCTGTGTGTGAGTGTCTCTCTCTCTCCCTGTGTCTCTCTAGAATACTTTTCTCTATACACACATATTGTTTTCTGAAACATTTGAGAGTAAGTTGAAGACATGACACTACTTCTAAATATTTTATTGGGCATTTCAGTGTATATTTCCTAAAGCAGGGGTCCTCAACCCTCCTGCCACAGACCTGTACCCAGTCCGTGGCTTGTTGGGAACTGGGCTGCACAGCAGAAAGTGAGTGGTGGGTGAGTGAGCATGACTGCCTGAGCTCCGCCTCCTGTCAGATCAGCAGCAGCATTACAGTCTCATGAGTGTGAACCCTATTGTGAACTGCACATGTGAGGGATCTAGGTTGAACGCTCCTTATGAAAATCTAATTCCTGATGACATGAGGTGGAACAGTTTCATCCCGAAACCATCCCCAGACCCCAACCCCAGCCACATCTATGGAAAAATTGTCTTCCATGAGAGCAGTCCCTGGTGCTAAACGGCATTTTCTTACACAATCATAGAACAATTATCAAAATCAAGAAATCAACACTGATACGATTGTGTTATCTAATCCACAAATCTTCAAATTTCTCTAAATATTCCAATGATATAATTTTCCTGGTCCAGTTTCTAGACCAGGATTCTTGAATTCAAGAGCACCACTGAGTTTAGCTGTCATGACTCTTTAGTCTCCTTTAATGTGGAAACATTCCTCATATTTTTCATGACTGTATCATTTTAAAAAATAATAGACCAGTTGTTTTGTAGAATGTCTCTCAATTTGGGTTTTTAGATGTTTCCTCATGATTCAATTCAGGCTGTACATTTTTGACAGGAATATCCCATAAGTGATACTGTGTTCTTAGTGCATCATTACCAGGAGGCAAATGACAGGCATTCATCTTTTAAAATCTGCCTTTGTGATTTCAACATGTGCCCAAGGTTGACAACTACTTTGGACAAATATATATACAAACTTATTTTTCAAGCTGAATGTCTTTTTAACAGATGGAACCAGGAAGTAATTAGGAAAGAATCTTCTAATTCTGCAGAGGACAAATCAAACAAGTCAAAATTTGATGTCAAAATGTTGGGGAGATTGGCGACTTGACAGAAGGAAATATAAGAGATGAAGAAGTAACGAACCGTCTTTATGTTCTATCCAATTTAAGTCTGTTTCTTAAACTGCTGCTGAATAGGTCAACACAGTTGGGTACTTCTCCATATTATCCAGCCTTATCATTCTGATTAAGTTCCTTCTCTCCTCTGTGTTCTCATGACTGTGATTCTTAGGAGTTGTAATTATCATACTTTCCCTTCCACTTAAGATACCTATGCAGGGCGGTGGCTCACACCTGTAATCCTAGCACTTTGGGAGGCCAAGGCGGTTGGATCACATGAGGTCAAGAGTTTGAGACCAGCCAGGGCAACATGGTGAAACCTCGTCTCTCCTAAAAAAATACAAAATGTTAGCTGGGCTTGGTGGCAGGCACCTGTAATCCCAGCTACTTGGGAGGCTGAGGCAGGAGAATTGCTTGAACCCAGGAGGCAGAGGTTGCAGTGAGCTGAGATTGCACCATTGCACTCCAGCCTGGGAAACAAAGCAATAACTCCATCTAAAAAAAGAAAAAGATACATACTTGTTTTCTCCATTAGGTTGTAAGTTTCCTAGGTGCAGAAAGTTTTTAGTAAAATTTTATCCACATATACCACATAGGTGATTGTAAATTATTAGACACTCAGTGAACGCTTGCTGAGATAGATTATAGGATGTTGCTAGCCTGCATTTTCTTCTAGCTTTGAGGAAAATCAGATAAGGTGTGTAGATACAGACTCATGGCAAATAAAGTTGGCCTGAATCACAAATTCAGGTATAAGAAATGCCATATTTCTTTATTTTCAATGGAATAACTTAATTTGAGCTTTATACTGCCAAGTGGTTAAGAAACCTAACTGCAAGCATTCATGGAGCTTCCCACCCCTTGCTTGAGCTCATATTAAGAATTCAGAATTACGAATAGTTCCCAAATACATATAACTGGAGGGGGCATTAAGAGGAGATGGGATCTTCCTCTTCTAGTCTTTGTTTCTTGTCCATACTGATAACCTACTGGTTACATGGGACAGTTTGCTTTAGAAGTAAGCAGGCTTCCAAATTAATCTGCCTTGAGGATGTCTTGTGACGTCTCAATGGCGACATTTCTCCAAGTAAAGAATCTTAACCAAAGTTCCTCAAATTGTTGATGTGCTGAACAGTGTATAACTGGCTGACACTGAATAGGATGCTGACTCATTTTAAGATGAGCTGAAGCAAGATATTTTACCGATTGTCTTGAATGTAGACATCTTTTAGACTGTATGTTGTCATCTGCAGCTAATGATTGTAACTTCTGTATTGTACCCTCCAATGAAAAGAGGACATCTTTGGTATGAGGAGCCCTTTTTCCTTCTTTTTAAACTTTCCTATAAAAATCTTTCATTTTGTGACAAATTCCAGAACACTCTCAACTTTGTTGGTGTGTCTTCCTGGGTTGATCCTCACATTTGGCTTTTCGTAAACCTTTATAATATTATTTCTGCCTCAACAGCCTTAATTTCAGTCAACAATACTTTACTACTGAGATGACAATTATCCTTGTCCCTGTGGTCCATATAGCTTTGATGGCTCTCTGTGGCTTTCATATCCTGGGATTTGATTACAAAGCAAATGATGTCTCTTAACTACCCTGGAGCCCAGGAGAGAAAAATTTGGCTCACAAATATTTTGGCTCACAAACTTGCTTCGATGACAAGCAAACCTTTTGACAAAAAACATGGTGCATGCCTTTCAGCAGGCCACGTGCTCTCCAGTTAGTCACAGTCACTGCCACCCCTTACTCTTACACCCATGTGCTTCATACGTTTGCATGACCTTCACGCCCTCGGAGACCTAGGACTTTGCTGTCCCAGCCCTGAGGCTCTACTCCTCTTACTGGTCTTGCTAATTTGCTGGGGTACGCCTCCAGGAGCCAGAGCTTGGATCCTCTTCTGGAAACTACAGACCCCTTTTCTGTCCCTCCACCCTACAGTTTCCCTACAGGGAAGCATCCTTCTAAGCCACTCTGGTTCTTCCTATGCTCTATTCTCATTCTAACACCTCCTCCTGTATTGGGTCACAACCATCTGCCACTTCTTTATTACTGCATGCTCTCCCCTTCCGATTCCATTTATTTTCTGAAGGAGTAGGTTTTAAAGCTGTCTTTCTCTTTGAATGGGAAGAAAACAAAATAGTAATAAAGATCAGGAGAAAAAAGTTAACATTTCAAATATTATTCCAGCAGAGAGTTAGTTATTCCAGGCTCCTGTGCTGTAGGGTAACAGTAAGCTAATTATTTCAGTCTCTTAGCTGAACTTGTCTATCATCAAATTATGATACTTAGTAAGTAAAATGCACAAGTAGTTTAAAAAGATAGAATACCTTGGAAATACAGTTCAAATCCAGTACGCTTTTCATTTTCCCACACATCTATTTTTTTAATAACCTTCAACAGGTAAAGCTCAAATTTTGCTAACTGTAGAATTAGAGGGTGACCTTGGTGTAAGATAACTGAACTAAAACTCTCACAAGCTTCTCCCTACATAGCCATTATCCCAGCTTTCTCCAAATGGCTAACCAACATTTTATTTCCTTAATCACAGTCTTCCCCTCCAAGGAAAACCTCCACATCATATTCAACTGCTCAAACCACATTTCTACCTCTGTAGATCATATTGGGTTGCACATGTTTTTGAGGACTTTCCTACCCCAGGCCATTTAAATGACATATAAATTACATCTTAAGTATCCTTTCCAATGAACACTTCCTTCTGATTTATTAGAAGATTGTTAACTGTTCCCCATCCTGACCACAGTCTGTCTGAACATGCCACTCACCCAGTTTGGAGGACACTTTAACTAGTACACTGTTTTATTTTTGAGATTTCTCCCACTTCTAATGGAGCTGTCTTTGAGAACAGTCTTGAATTTTGGGGGGAGGGTTGGTGGTGGCAGAAAAGGTGGGTGGCTTACACTCCTGGGTCTCACAGGTGTTTATAGGAAGCCTAAAACATTTCAATAAGTTTCTGGCACATCTGTGGGAGATAGAGCCTCTCCTCTGCTAAGTAGTGGCTGTGGAACCTGGAGCAAGTTCCTACATGTTTCTAAGCCTCAGTTTCTTCTTCTATAAAGTGGGGCAACAGAGCTTCCCTGGGAGAGTGATTTGAGCATTAACAAGACACTTAGAATGCCTCCATCACATAGTGAGCCTCAATTATTATTATTTCTTATGTCTCTAGATTCTCCTGTGCCCCTCAAACCTTCTTTTGCATGCTCAGAGACCCTGTGCCCCTGGGAATGGTTGTCTACTAGGTGGGTTTGGGAGCAGTGTGGCTGGAGCCACAGAGCCAACACTCCCAGTGGAACCTGGGGAAGCTACTTCAACTCTCTGGCCTCAGCTTCCTCATCTGTTGACTTGAGATTTCTTTGCATTTTTCTGAAACTCCATCCACTGCAACAAGCTTATCAGATTAAAGGTAGAAGAGGGCACAGTCACATGTTTGGCTTGCTTTGTTAAAAGATCCTAGCGAATTGGGACAGACAGACCAAGCCCTAACAAAACTTTCATAGCTTAGCTATGGTAATATAAACAAAATATGTACTTTGGTTTTTGCCCCTACCTCCTTCCCTTTTCCTTGCTTGGAACTCCTAAATTATATCATTGGAATTTTGGGAAGTTATAAGTGTTTTTTTTGGTATACTAACAAAATGACTGATAGTTGGGGGCTCCCAGATAGCTTCAGGATGAAGGCTGGTTGACAGAGGAACCAATTATATGGTTGGAGGGTTGGAACTTTCAGCCCAATCTTCTGATCTCTGGGGAGAGGAGAGAAGCTGAAGGTTGAGTTGATCACCAATGGCCAATAACTTAATGAATCATTCCTTAATAGTGGAACCTCCATAAAGACCCAAAAGGACTGGGTTCAGAGAACTTCTGGGTTACTGAACACGTGGAAGGTGACATACTCCAAGAAGGCATGGAAGCTCCTTACCGCTTTCCCATACCTTGCCCTCTGCATCTCTTCTATCTGGGTGTTCCTAAGTTAGATACTTCTATAATAAATGGGTAAATGTAAGCAAACTGCTTCCCTGCATCCTGTGAACCACTCTAGCAAATGACTGGGCCCCAAAAAGGGGCTGTGGGAACTCCCAATTTATAGCCAGTTGGTTAGAAATTCTGGAAACCCTACTTGGAATTGGCATCTGAAGTGGGGGGAGTCTTGTGAGACTAAGCCCTTAAACTGTAGGGTGTGACTCTAACTCCCGGTAGACAGTGTTAGAGTTGAATTAAATTAAAGGACACCCTGTTGGGGTCAGCTGGAGAACTACTTGGTGTGTAGGGAGAGAACCCCACACATCCGATGTTAGAAGTAAAATATTGAGTGTGAAGTATCTCTGTGAGAATAGAACAAACAATTAAATTTTTCCAATCTCTTGCCACTATCTGCTGTCCTCAGCACTAAGACAACCTGGTCTTTAAAAATGAGGGGGGTTTTAGAAGTAGGTAACTCTCTGAAATAGTTGCTGATGATTTGATGGTTCCAGAAAGAATAAGAAAAACACCACATGGAGCCTTATAAGTAGGTATAAGATGAATTCCAAGATAGACCAGGCCAGTTTTACAACACACACCTTCCTGTGTGGTTCACTCCTTCTCTCTTTCTGCTTTAACTAATGTTTCTGTCTTCTCGGTCTTCATTTTTAAGTTTAAATTGTTTGCTCTTTGGCCTGCTCAGCTAAAGCTTGTTTCTCTGTCTGGGCTCATGAATAGGTGCGGCTAATTTGCTTCTAGCTGTTACTAAGTTCCTGTGTGTCTGTCTTGACAAGAAGATTCCTTTGCCATCACTCAATTTAGAGCTAATTGGAGCCTTTCATTTGTGGCCAATTATAACAGTTAATTAAGCTTAGGTAAATTTATTTAATCTTTTTTCATAAAATGAAGAATAACTCGATTTAGTAAAAAAAAATTTTCCTTTCTTTCCTATTATCAACAGCTTGAAGACACTATGAAATAGTGAAGTTACTTATTTTCTTATTCTGAAATTGCAAATAGATTTTCAAACACTTAAGTGCTTCCATTTTGATCCTTTCTGGGATATTCATTTAAATTCCCCAAATGTTTATTGAACCCCACCACTCAATCCTAGTGTGGAAATCTACCAGGGAACCCAACCAAAATATAACATACAGGTTCTGACCTTAATAGTTAATAACTTTGTAGGGCAGAAGACCATATACACAATTATTAATAGGGGCAGAGTCTATTAAATACCAGAAAAAATTAACATGTATTGCAAAAGATAGACTACAAAGAAAAGGTTAAGTCTAGCTGGGAAGGTGGTGGTGGGTGGTTAGGGAAAACTCAGAGTTGAAGGTAGAAGGAAGAGTACAATTTCGGCAGGAAGAAACAGTGATGAGAGTAGAGAAGGCATTTTAGGTGGACACAGCTGACTAGGCTGAGGAGTGGAGGTGGGGAGAGCAGACCTTTCCAGGGAGAGCTCAAGTTAGCTAGATCTTGGAAGGTGAGGAAGGATATTGCTCAGAATGCAGCTTGGACCTTGGTCATGGACAGTGTTGTGTTCATGTCAACTAGTTTATACTTCACTCCATAGCCTGCATGGAGCCACTGAGAGTTTTTAAAAAGAAATAATATTGTCAGAACTGTGCTCAGAGCAGCTTGCTTGGGTGATATTGCTTCAAGGGGTGGTTAGCAGGGGTGGGCACATGACAGCCCCGTGGACCAAATCCAGCCCACCATCCGTGAGTTAAGAGTAGTTTACGTGTTTTACAATGGTTGAAAGAAAATCAGAAGAAGAATAAAATTCTGTGATACATGAAAATTAAGTTTCAGGATCCAGCTATAGAGTTTTATTGGAGCACAGCCACATTCGTTTGCTGATGTATCATCCAGGCTGTTTTTGTGCTACAACAGCAGAGTTGGGTGGTTGCAACAGAGACCATATGGTTCACAAAGCCCCAAATATTTACTATCTGGCTCTTTACAGGAAAAATTTCTCAATTCCTTGTCTAGAAGTCTAGTTTAAAGAAATCAGACTTTGGACAGCTAGAAATTTCAGGGAAAAAATGTGAAGTACACAGAACTAATACTTGTTTAGCCTTGATACCTGAAATTTTGCTGTTCATTATGGCCTAACAAAGTATTTTTTATCATTCATTTATTGTTCTACTCACCCCAAGCTAGCCAGTTAGTAACAGGTTTACTCTTGCAACCCTAGCCTCCAAAGTAGAAAACAAACAAAAATACAATCTCTAAGACTAGGCAAAGGCAAGGAAAGCACTACATTTCCTTTCCCTTTGGAAAGTGGAGTGAGTCATGGCTCTTTCACCTGCTATGTCACCATGGGAAAGCCACATAATTATTCATTTTCTCATCTGTAAATTAAGTCAATAAAATCCTTCCTTCCTACTTCACAGAGAATGAAAAAATACAAGATATATTACTCTGTAAATATGTTTCAGTTGAAACATATGAAAAGTAACAGTTTGATTCAACAATTTTCTTTTTTGTTTAGACAGTCTCACTCTGTTGCCTAGGCTGGAGTGCAATGGTGCGATATCAGATCACTGCAACCTCCGCCTCCCAGCAATTCTCGTGCCTCAGCCTCCTGAGTAGCTGGGATTACAGGTGTGTGCCACCATGGCTGGCTAATTTTTGTATTTTTAGTACAGACAGCGTTTCACCATGTTGGCCAGGCTGGTCTCAGACTCCTGGCTTCAAGTGATCCACCTGCCTCGGCCTCCCAAAGTGTTGGGATTACAGGCATGAGCCACCATGCCTGGCCTCATTCAACAATTATTGAGCACCTACTATGGGCAAGGCACTACTGTAGGCTTGTGGGAAACACATTAAAAAAAACCACAAAGAATGCCTGCTCTTGTGGGACCTGTGTTCATTCTTTTGAAAATGACAGTCTTCTCACCCTTTCTCTCTTCTATCCCTGTCCCTCTCTGTTGGCAATTCCTATACTATGGAAAATTGTTCTGATCATACTTAATTGTAATGATCTTCTATTGAAGTTATTATATGCTAAATTCAATGGACCCTGCTCTGACACAAGGGTTTTTCTTCTAGTCACCAATTCTGAGGAAGTGAAACTACTATAAATTATCATTAACATTAGAGAGGGGAACCAGGCAGTCATCTTATCCATGGTAAGAATCAATTTAATTTGTCCAGATTTGTTTGAAGTTTTTAGTCATGGAGAATGTAAAGATTCTTTCCTAAATGCAGAAAATTTTAATTTATCTTCACCAATATCAGACAGTAATGCATTATAAAAACTCAGATGGACTTTGTGGAAGCGATCCCAAAAGGCACATTCTAAGATGATGATGCAAAATAACAAGTTATTTAAACAGTCATATGGAAGTATTTTAATAAAATTTACAGTTGAAAGATCACTTCTGCAAAAAAACCTACTTTTAGATGTACTTCAAATTCTTAATTTGAAAAATATTTTCTATTGTATTTACTTCCTTGATGTGTTTATATATGAAAGTTTATCTCATTTTATAGTGGGGGATGGACACGAAGGTAGAAGTTTATCTAAAAAAATATATTTTTCTCTAATAAATTGAGATCTAGATTGTGCTAAATTTAAATAGTGATTGTGATGTTTATGAAAGCATGTCTGGAAGGCAGCTGTGTCTGTTGGTGTGGTGCTAAGGAGGAAGATCTGAGCTGCAGAGAGAGATGGACTTGACAATACGGATGTGGATGAGCACAGCAAATCCAGGGAGAGCTGGCAGAGTGAGAAAAGGAGGAAAGCTAGGCTGGAGCCCTGAGTCTGATATTTAGGGGAAGGAAAGGGGAGAATATCCTGAAAAGTGGACTGAAAAGAAGCTGAGAGGTACGAGGAAAGCCAGAAAAATGAAACATTACTGAAATCAAGAGAAGAGAATGTTCAAAGAGAAGCTGGTGGCCTAGAGAGTCAAGTCTTGCTGAAATCTGACGTAAGGTCAGGCCTTAGAAGCGTTCTCTGGGTTAGCAATAACAGGTTCGGGGGAGATCTTCCAAACAGCATTCTCAGTGGTATGCTGGGTGCAGCAGCCAGAGTGTGATGAGTGGGAAGTGAGGAAGTGGATGACTATTCAACAAATGGTGTTAGAAAAAGAACTTTTCAAAGGGAGAATCAACAGATGCTCACTAAATGTCTATTATATGGCAAGAGTGTGAAATAAAAACAAACAAGAAATTATGTTCAAGTACTTGTCCTCGAGGAAAATATAAGAGAAGGATGTATTTGAATGCAGCCTGAAGTTCACTGCCATTTTCAGAAATAGAAATGTGAAGAGAAAATTAAAAATACTGGAAAGGGCACTAGTAGAGGTGTAAGAATAGAAGATGAGGACACACACTGGGGAGCTGTGAAAGATAGTCCAGTGTGCCTTGAGCTGAATTTTAGAAAAAAAAAAATAGCTAAGATTAACCAAGGCAAATCAGAGAAAGGAAAAGTCTGAAAGCAGGAACCCTGATTAGGAAGCTCCCTGCCATGGGCAACTTTTCATTTGAACACCTTCAAGTTCATCCTGTTTTAAAAGCAATCATCGCCACACCTTAAACCCCCCGCCTTCAGCTACATATTTCTATCCAGCCAGTTGTATGCTCTTCTCTTTACAACCAAACACTTTTGGTTGTTTGTTTGTTTTTTATTATACTTTAAGTTCTGGGATACACGTGTAGAACACGAAGGTTTGTTACATAGGTACACATGTGCCGTGATGGTTTGCTGTGCCCATCAACCCGTCATCTACATTAGGTATTTCTCCTAATGCTATCCCTCCTGTAGCCCCCCACCCCCTGACAGGCCCTGGTGTGTGATGTTCCCCTCCCTGTGTCCATGTGTTCTCATTGTTTAACTCCCACTTATGAGTGAGAATATATGGCGTTACAACCAAACATTTTGAAGCGTTTCTCACCCATGCATGCTTATCTCCTTTCAAGGTCCTGTTATTTACCCCAACCTACCTTTTCAGTTATATCTCCAGGTGCTTGTCTGTGGAGGCAGGGCGATGAAAGGGAATGCAGGTTGCTGATGGGGCAGTCACAGCACCTGTCCAAGGCAGGCCTCTGTGGTTCTGTTTGGCAGGAGCTCTCTGCACTGTCCGTTGCTGCTGCCCCCAACCTGCTACTCTTTCCTCCCTCTGATTTAAATGTCATTGGGCTTCCAACCTCTTCAGTCTTCCAGGTATTTTTTGAAACCTTTGTTCAGTGCTGGTCCTCTATGTGTCCTCTTTGCTGTAACGTTTATTTCCTTACTATGGGGCCTTGGAAGGGTTCAATTTTGTTTTTGAAAATAATCTAAGAGAATACACATAAAGAAGAAAATAGCTTTTTTGAAATCCTCTTATATTCCTAATGGGATACCTTAAAATGGATTTACATTCAATGATTAAATATATCTTCAGTTGTATACATGTTAAGTTCTTCCCTCCTTGGGGTCTTTGCCCTAACATTCTCTGTCATACTCACCAAGTTCTCTTCGTCCATTGTGGACAAGTGTGTTACATTTGGAATGCTCCAATGTTTGTGTATTCCCAATTGTCTTCTCCTCCTATCCTCCAACATATCATTGGGAGGATTAAAGTAAGAAGGTGAAAAAAAGGATGAGGAGGAAATGGGATGATTTGGGCATTTTTTCATTTAGAGAAACATGGAAGTGTATTGATTTATCTAGTTTGTGGTTAACTTCTGGAAAAGTTAGCTAATGGTTGACTTAGTCGGTTTGGGGCGCTATAACAAAATATCCTAGACTAGGTGGCTTATAAACAACAGAAATTTATTTCTAGTCCTGAAGGCTGGGAAGTCCAAGATCAAGACACTGGCAGATTCATTGTTTGGCAAGAGTCCAATTCCAAGGCATCTTTTTACTGTGTTCTCACATGGCAGATGGGCAAGTAATCTCTCTGGCGTCTCTTTGATAAGGGCGCTAATCCCATTCATGAGGGCTCCACTTTCATGAACTAAATACTTTCTAAATGCCCACCTCCTCATACCATTACCTTGGGGGCTAGGTTATCAACATATGAACTTTGGGAAGACATAAACATTCAGACCCTAGCATTCTCATTTTTCTCCTTGTCCCCCCACACCAAATACATGACCTTCTCATATGCAAAATACATTCATTCCATCCCAAGAGCCTCAAAATTCCTAACTCATTCCAGCATCAACTCAAAAGTCAAAAGTGCAAAGTCTCATTTAAATAGCAGCTAAATCAGATATGAGTGAGACAGCCTCAGGGTATGATAGATCCTGAGGCAGATTTTTCTTCACCTGTGAACCTGTGAAATCAAATCAAACATGTTATATGCTTCCAAAATACAATAGTAGGACAAGCACAGGACAGACATTCCCATTGCAAAAGTGAGAAATAGGGAAGACAGGGAAGAAGGAAGGAGTGGTAAATCTTGAGATAATTCCAAACCTAAAGGCTCAAGAATAATCTTCTTGGAGTCATGCTCTGCCTTCCAGATACATTGAAGCTATGGTCCTACCTTCTGGATGCACTCCAGCTGCAGCCCTGCCCCAAGGGTTTGGGCACCCGCAGCCCTGCAGCAGCTCTGTGCCTGGGCCCTGCCCTCATGCAGTTCTCAGTGGTGGCTTCAACTCCTCAGCAGCTGTGTGCCTTGGGTCACATGCCTGAGGCTCTCTGGTGCTGGAATCACTTCCCATTGGTTTTATCAGTCTAGGGTTGCAGGGGCAGCCCTGCACCCATGGCTCCACTGGGCATTGCCCCAACAGAGGCTCTCTGTAGTGACTCTGGGCTCTTATACTCTTGGCTTGTAATGGGAGGAACAGCCTGAGGATTTCTGAATTGCCTGTAGGATCATTCTTCTATTCATTGAACAACAGGTCCTGGCTTCTGTTTAGGTAACTGACTAATCTTCTTGGTCATTTGGCTACACTCTTTGTGTTTTCTCTGGAATAAGCTCTTTTATTCTTTTCACTATGAATAGTCTGGTAATGTTCCAGATCTTTAAGTTCTACTTTTCTTTTTAACAATTTTATCTTTACATCCTTTTTCTCTTCTTACATTTACTATAAACAGTCAAGAGAATGCAAGGCACACCCTCAACACTTTGCTTAGACATTTCCTCATCCAAATATTCAGTTTCATCATTCACAAGTTTTACCTTTCATAAAACACTAGGACATGAACACAATTCAGCCAAGTCCTTTGCCTCTTTAGAGGAAGGATGGCCTTTCCTCCATTGTCCAATAACATGTTCCTCATTTCCATCTGAGGCCTCCTCAGAAAGGCCTTTGCCATCCATATTTGTGCCAAATTCTGTTCAGGATTATTTAGGTATTCTCTAAAATGATTAAGGCCTTCTCTACAACTCTCCTCTTTTTTTTTTTTTTCCAGAATTATCTTTAACTGTTTGTGGCAATGTAGGCTTTTTCTAGCATGGGTGGCAATAACAAAATGCTTCAGACTGGGTGGCTTATAAACAACAGAAATTTATTTCTCACAGTTGTGGTGGCTGGGAATCCTATTCTAGATTAAGGTGTCAGCATATGTGGTATCTGAAGCGGGTCTGCTTCTTAGATAGTCATCCTTTCACTGTGTCCTACAGGGCAGAAGGGTGAGTGATCTCTTGGGAGCCTCTATCATAAGGGCATTAAGCACATTCATGAATGCTTTTATCTCATGACCAAAGGCCCTACTTCCTGATACCATCACCTTGGGAGTGTTTATTTTAACATATAAATATTGTGGGGACACAAACATTCGGATCATAGCAGTCAGTGAGAAAAGACATGAGATTGCAGCCCCCACTGTCTTTCTCACATCAAGCCCTGAATCATTCGAGCGCGCGCGCGCGCGCGTGTGTGTGTGTGTGTGTGTGTGTGTGTATCTGCTTACTAGCCCTAGAGAAGAAAGGATTCCAAGGCTGTTGATGTCATAATGCCAAAATATCCAGATGAAAAAGTCCAATACTTGTGCAGATGTTTCAAACACATAATGCTGAATATCGCAATTTATGGAAACATTCAGTGATGATTCTTTTTTTATTTTGTTCTTGATGTTTTGGCAGGGTACAGTTGCAGCCTGATTTGCTGAGTTTAAGAGCCAAAATCACATTTTCTATCTAAGATTATCAGATTGATACTCTAGAAAGGGTTTCTTCATAACCTAAAGATGTATACTTTCTTCTCTTAGAGTACTCATCTAACATAAATAATTTTTCTCGCTTCTATTACTTATTTAATTCAACCAGAACAGATAAAAAAGATCAATAACACAAACAAATCCTCAGAAATTGCTATGAAAATAAACAAACATGTATTACTGAAAACAAATGGTGTAAGTTGGGACAAAATTTTAAAGTAGATATAAATGGTCCTAAGAAAGTTTTTTTAGGAAGTTGTGAATTGTTTTCTCATATAAACATATTAAGAATTAATAACACAGCCTCTCTCAACTATGATCCATTTCAAGAATGCTGTGAGTTGGCTCCAACTATCCAGGTCCTCAAATATCTGACACCTTGATTCCACAGTCGGATCTTGTACCAGAGGAACGTGACACCAGAGTTCTATTTGGAACTTTGAGTTTCATTAATCCTACTCAGCCTCATATCCATGTCATGCTGGGTCACTGCCCAGACTGCTTGCCTTTGTGGTCATCTATCTTCTTCCTTATGCCCCAAACTGTTCTTGGTTTTCTGTCCTCTGACTCATCCTTCCAACAGTCTCCTCCTATCTGAATCCTTAATTATTTGTGGGGAGGCAAGGAAAAGAACAAAAGTTCCTCAGTCCTTTTTAATTTTTAATTTTTGTGGGTACATAGTAGACATATCTATTTATGGGGTATATGGGATATTTTGATACAAGCATACATGGTGTAACAATCACATCAGGGTAAATGGGGTATCTATCACCTCAAGCATTTTAAATGTACAACTAAATTATTGTTGACTATTAGTGACCCTGTTGTGCTATGAACTACTACATCATATTTACTCTATTTTTTTGTACCCATTAACCATCCTCACTTCTTATCTCCCCATAACACCATCAGCTCTGGTAACCATCATTCTACTCTCTACCTCCATGAGTTCAATTGTTTTAATTTTTAGCTCCCACAAATAAGTGAGAACATATGAAGTCTGTCTTTCTGTGCCTGGCTTATTTCATGTAACGTAATGACCTCCAGCTTCATCCATGCTGTTGCAAATGACAGGTCTCATTCTTTTTTGACTGAATAGTACTCCATTGTGTATATGCACCACATTTTCTTTATTCGTCTGTTGATGGACACTTAGGCTGCTTTCAAGTCTTGGCTATTGTGAATAGAGCTGCAATAAACATGGGAGTGCAGATATCTCTTCAATATTGCTTTGATTTGCTTGCTTTTGGGTATATAGCTAGCTGTGGGATGGCTGGATCATACGGTAGTTCTATTCTTAGTATTTTGAAGAACTTTTAAACTGTTCTCCTCAGTGGCTGTACTAATTTACATTTCTATCAACAGCATACAAGGGTACACTGTTTCTTCACATCCTTGCTGGCATTTGCTATTGCCTGCCTTTTGGATAATAAACCTTTTTAACTGGGGAGAGATGATATTTCAATGTAGTTTTGGTCTGCATTTCTCTGATGATCAATGATATTGATTATCTTTCCATGTACCTGTTTGCCATTTGCATGTCTTCTTTTGAAAAATGTCTATTCATATTTTTAGCCCATTTTTAAATTGGATTATTAGATTTTTTTCCTACAGAGTTGTTTGAGTTCCTTATGTATTCTGGTTATTAATCTCTTGTCAGACAGATAGTTTGCAAATATTTTCACCGATTCTGTGATTGTCTCTTCACTTTGTTGATTGTTTCCTCTGCTGTGCAGAAGCTTTTTAACTTCATGTGATCTCATTTGTCAATTTTTGCTTTGGTTGCCTGTGCTTGTGAGGTATCACTGAAAAAATCTTTGCCCAGACCAATGTCCTGGGGAGTTTCCCCTAAGTTTTCTTGCAGTAGTTTCATAGTGTGAGGACTTAGATTTAAGTCTTTAGTCCATGTGGACTTTATTTTTGTGTATGGTAGGAGATAGTGGTCTAGTTTCATTCTTCTACATAGGGATATTCAGTTTTCCCAGCACCATTTATTAATGAGACTCTCCTTGCCCCAGTGAATGTTTTTGGCCACTTTGTCAAAAAATAGTTCACTGTAGATGCATGGATTTGTTTCCGAGTTCTCTATTCTGTTCCATTCATCTATGTGTCTGTTTTTATGCTAGTACCATGCTGTTTTGGTTACTGTAGCTCTTTAGTATAACTTGAAGTCAGGTAATGATTCCTCCAAAACAAAGACTCTTGTTCTTTTTGCTCATAACTTTGGCTATTCTGGGTCTTTCATTATTTCATATAAATTTTAGGATTTTTTTCTGTTTCTGTGAAGAATGTCATTGGTATTTTGATAGGGATTGCATTGAATTCATTGATTGCTTTGAGTAGAATAGACATTTTAACAATATTGATTTTTCCAATTCATGAACATGGAATATCTTTCAATTTTTTATGTCTTCTTCAATTTCTTTAACCAATATTTTAGTTTTCATTGTAAAGATCTTTCACTTCTTGGGTTAAGTTACTTCTTGGGTATTTAATTTTATTTGCAGCTATTTTAGAAGGGTTTACTTTCTTGATTTTTTTTCAGATTGTTTGCTGTTGGCATATAAAAATGCGACTGATTTTTGTATTTTAATTTTGTATCCTGCAACTTTACTGAATTTATCAGTTCTAATAGTTTTTTGGTGGAGTCTTTAGGTTTTTCCAAATATAAGATCATATTATCTGCAAACAAAGGAAATTTGACTTCTTTCTTTCCAATTTGGATGCCTTTTATTTCTTTCTCTTGTCCAATGGCTCTGGCTAGGACTTTCAGCACTATATTGAATAACAGTGATGACAAGTAGGCATCCTTGTAGTGTTGCAGATCTTAGAGGAAAGGCTTTTAGTTTTTCCTCATTATGATACTAGCTGTGGATCTGTCATATATGGCTTTTATTATGTTGAGGTATGTTCCTTCTATCCCCAGTTTTTTGAGAGTTTTTATCATGAAGTGATGTTGAATTTTATCAAATGCTGTTTCAGCATCAGTTGAAATGATCATATTCTTTCTGTTTTTCATTCTGTTGTTATGATGTATCACATTGATTAACTAGCATACATTGAACCATCCACACATCTCTGGCATAAATCTCAGCTGGCCATGATGAATGATCTTTTTAGTGTGTTGTTGAATTTGGTTTGTTAGTATTTTGTTAAGGAATTTTGCATCAATGTTTACCAGAGATATTGGCCTGTAGTGTTCTTTGTTTCATGTATTTTTGTCTGGTTTTTGTATGAAGTTAATACTGGCCTCATAGGATAAGTTTGGAAGTATTCCCTCCACTTCTATTTTTCAGAGTAGTTTGAGTAGGATTGATATTACTTCTTACTTAAATGTTTGTTAATATTCAGCAGTGAAGCCATCAGGCCTGGACTTTTTCTTTGCTGGGAAACTTTATTATGGCTTTGATGTTGTTACTTGTTATTGGTTTGTTCAGGCTTTGGATTTCTTCATGGTTCAATCTTGGTAGGTTGTATGTGTCTAAGAGTTTATCCATTTCTTCTAGGTTTTCCAATTTATTGGTATATAGCTGCTCATAGTAGCCTCTAATGATCTTTCAAATTTCTGTGGTATCTAATGGTAATGTCTCCCTTTTTATGTCTGTTTTTTTATTTTTAATTTTGGTCTTCTCTACTTTTTTTTTAGTCTGGCTAGAGGTTTGTCAAATTTATTTACTTTTTCAAAAAACCATCTTTTCACTCCACTTATCTTTTGTATTGTTTTCTTTGTTTTAATTTCATGTTATTTTTGCCTTGACCTTTATTATTTCTTTTCCTCTACTAACTTTGGGTTTGGTTTACTCTTGCTTTTCTGTTTCTTTAAGAAGCATATTAAGTTGTTTATTTGAAGTTTTTCTTTTTTTTTTTTTTTTTTTGATGTTGGTACTTATAGCTATACACTCGCCTCTTAGCATTGCTTTCACTATATCCTATCCAATAGGTTTTTGTACTTTGTGTTTCCATTATCATTTGTTTCAAGACAATTTTCAATTTCCTTCTTAATCTCTTCAGTGACTCACTGGTCACTGAGGAGCATATTGTTTATTTTCCAAAATTCTTCTTACTAATTTCTACTTTTATTCCATTAGGGTCAGAGAAAATATTTGATACTATTTCAATTTTTAAAGAATGTTTAAATACTTGTTTTCTGGCCTCCCATATGGTCTGTCCTTGAGAATGATCCATGTGTTGAGGAGAAGAATGTGTATTCTGCAGCTGTTGGATGAAATATTCTATAATATCTATTAAGTTCATTTGGTCTATAATGCAGATTAAACCTGATGTTTCTTTGTTCATTTTCTGTCTGAATGATTTGCTCAATGCTGAAAGTAGGGTGTTGAAGTCTTCAGTTATTAATTTATTGGGGTCTCTCTCTCTCTCTTTAGCTCTAATAACATTTGTTTTATATATCTGAGTGCTCCTGTGTTGGGTACATATATGTTTATAATTGTTATATCCTCTTGCTGAATTAATCCCTTTATCATTATGTAATGATCTTCTTTGTCTCTTTTTAGAGATTTTGTCTTAAACTCTATTTCTCTAATAGAAGTATAGCTATTCCTGCTCTTTTTTGGTTTCCTCTGGCATGGAACATCTTTTTCCATCCCTTTATTTTCAATTTTTGTGTGTCTTTACAGGTGACATGTGTTTGTTGCTGGTAACAGATCACTGGGTCTTGTTTTCTAAATTTATTTAGCCACTCCATGTCATTTGATTGGAGAGTTTAGTCCATTTACATTTAATGTTATTATTGATAAGTAAGGACTTACTCCTGGCCATTTTGTTATTTGTTTTCTGGTTGTCTTACGGTCTTCTCTTTCCTCTTTCCTTCCTTCTTGGCTTCCTTTTAGTGAAGGTGATTTTCTCTCGTGGTATGTTTTAATTTCTTGCTTTTTATTTTTCGTGTATCTGTTGTATGTTTTTAGATTTGAGGTTACCATGAGACTTGGAAATAATATCTATAACTCATTATTTTAAACTGATGACAACTTCACACTGATTGCATAAACAAAGTAACAAATAAGCAAAAAGAAAACTAATACAATTCAACACTTTAATTTCACCTTTCTGCTTTTTATGTTTTTGTTGTTTCTATTTATATCTTATTCTATTTATATTTCTATTTCTTGAAGTTGTTGTAGTTATTATTTTAATGAGTTCATTTTTTCACCTTTCTACTTAAGATATGAGTAGTATACATGTCACAATTACAGTGTTATAATATTTTATGTTTTCCTGTATACTATTACTAGTGAGTTTTGCACCTTTAGATGATTTCTTGTTGCTTGTTAACATCTTTTTCATTCAAATTAAATAAATCTCTTCAGCATTTCTTATAGTACAGTTCTTGTGTTGATGAAATTCCTCAGCTTTTGTTTGTCTGGAGGTCTTTATGTCTCCTCATGTTTAAAGGCTACTTTCACTGGATATACTATTCTAGGATAAAAGTGTTTTTCCTTCAGCACTTTGAGTATGTCATGCCACTCTCTCCTGACCTGAAAGGTTTCCACTGAAAAGTCTGCTGCCAGGTGTTTTGGAGCTCCATTGTATGTTATTTGTTTCTTTTCTCTTCCTGCTTTTAGGATCTTTTCTTTATCCTTGATCTTTGGGAGTTTGATTATTAAATGCCTTGAGATAGTCTTCTTGAGGTTAAATCTGCTTGGCATTCTATAACCTTCTCATATTTGGATATTGATATCTTTCTCTAGTTTGGGGAAGTTCTCTGTTATTTGAATAAACTTTCTACCTCTATCTCTCTCTTTATTTCCTATTTAAGGCCAATAACTCTTAGATTTCCACTTTTGAGGCTACTTTCCAGATCTTGTAGTTGTGCTGCATTCTTTATTCTTTTTTATTTTGTTTCCTCTGTGTATTTTTGAATAGCCTATCTTCAAGCTCACTAACTCTTTCTTCTGCTTGATCAATTCTTCTAGAGACTCTGATGCATTCTTCATTATGTCAATTGCATTTTTAACTCCAGAATTCCTGCTTGATTATTTTAAATAATTTAATATCTTTATTGAATTTATCTTACAGGATTCTGAATTCCTTCTCCATGTTATCTTGAATTTCTTTGAGTTTCCTCAAAACAGATATTTTAAATTCTATCTAAAAGGTCACATATCTGTTTCTTCAGGACTGGCCCCTGGTGGCTTATTTAATTCATTTGGTGAGGTCGTGTTTTCCTGTATGTTCTTGATGCTTTTGAATGTTCGTCAGTGTCTGGGCATTGAAGAGTTAGGTATTTATTGCAGTCTTCTCAGTCTGGGCTTGTTTGTACTCGTACCTCTTGGGAAAGCTTTTCAGGTATTCGAAGGGATTTGGGTGTTGTGATCTAAGCTATTGATTACTGCAGCCTTATCTGCTTTAGGGGTCACCCCAAGCCCAGTAATGCTGTGGTTCTTGCAGACTCGTAGAGGTACCAGCTTTGTGGTCTTGGGTAAGATCTAGAAGAATTCTCTAAATTATAAGGCAGAGAATCTTGTTCTCTTTCCTTACCTCTCTCACACAAATAAAGTCTTTCTGTGCTGGGCTGCATGGAGCTGGGGGATGTGTGACACAAGCACCGCTGTAGCCGCTACCAGTGGGACTGTGCTGAGTCAGACCCGAAGCCAATACAGCACTGGGTCTCACCCAAGGCGCTGTGAAACCACTACTTTGCTACCACCTATATTCATTTAAGGCTCTAGTGTGCTACACTCAGCAGGTGGTGGAGCAGCCAGAATCGTGTTCTTCTCTTTGGGGTGACAGTAAGTTCCCTCGAGTCTTGGGTGGATTCAGAGATGCCATCTTGGAGCCAGCCTGGAGCTGGAAACTTTAGAAATCTACCTGGTGCTCTATTATTACTGCAGTCAAACTGGCACTGAAACTACAAGACAAAGTCCTTTCCACTCTGCCCTACCCTTACCCCAGGCAGAGGAATGTTTCCCTGTGTGCACCACCACCTCAGGCCCACAGGGAGTACTTCCAGGGTACTGCCAATGTTCACTTAAGGCCCAAGGGCTATTCTGTCATATTGTGGTGAATGCTGCCAGGCCTGTGACTCATCCTTCAGGGAAGTGGGCCCTCCTCTGGTGCAGGGTATGTCCAGAAATGCCATAAAAGAGCCAAGGCCTGGAATTGGGGATCCCAAGAGCCCACTTGGTACTTTTCCCCACTGCGGCTGAGTTCATACTTTTCTCAAGCAGAAGGAGTCTCTCCCTGTAGTCACTAGAGCTGTGAATATGCTAGGTCACACCTGAAACCAGCATGTCTCAGAGTCTCACCCAAGGTCCACAGCATGTACTACCTGGTTATCACCACTGATTATTCAGAGCTGAAGGGCTGTTTAGTCATCAGGTAATGAATACTGCCAGGACTGGTTTCTTCTTTTCAAGATAGTGGGTTCCCTCCCAGCCCAGGATATGCCGAGAAATGTCATCTGGGAGCTTGGTCCTCTAGAGGGGCTCTCATGACTCTGACTGGTGTCTTTTCCTGCCTTGACTGAGCTGATATCAAAGTTGCAAAACAAAGTCCTCTTTTCTTTTCCTTCTCTTCTCCTCAAGCAGAAAGAAGGGGTTTCTTTAAGAGCTGCAAGTTGTGCTGCCTGGGGGTTGGGGGAGCAATGATGCAGGTGCTCCCTTAGCCACCCTGGCTTGTGTCTCACTAGGTTGAGTGCCCTCCAACTCCACTGGCTCTGAACCTAGCACAGCACTAGGACTGGTGGCCTAGACAGCCTTTCAACTTTATTTAGAACTTTATTTAGAACCCCAGAGCACTGTAGCCCATGGTGGGGAGGCCTGTCAAAACTCAAGTTCCAACCCCTGGGATGGATGATTCCCCTCTGGTTATGGCTGGTCTAAATGCTCCCTCCGTGGGCATTGGCTGAGTCCTGCCTGGTGTTGGCATCACTGATTTCCAATGCAAAGTCCCACAGTCACTGCACTCTCCATTCCCCAAGTGCACAGATTCTCTCTCTGTGCTGTAAGACTGCTGCAGGGGGAGAGGGGAGGGGTAATTTAGGCAATTTAAGACTGTCTTTCCTACCCTATTTAGTGCCTCTTTCAGTGATAGGCAGTTTAAAACCAGGTACTGCGATTGCTCACTTGATTTTTTCTTCTTATGAAGGTGCTTTTTTTGTGTGTAGATAGTTGTCAAATGCGGTGTTTCTGCTGCGAGGATGATCTGTGGAGACTTCTACTGGCCATCCTGCTCTGCCCTCAGTCTTACTTTTGAAAGAGCTAAGGTTCTCAATTTTGTTACCATCCATGTTTATTTTTTATATACATCTTATTGTTGCTGTGATCAAATAGACAACCAAGTATTGTTTCTAAGACACCTATGATTCTATCTTAACCAACTGTCCAAATTTCCTCTGGCATTAAAAAAATTTTTAACTTTCTAAAAAAGGGGTCCTAAATATAGAAAAAAAAAAGCCCATAAGACGTTCAAGCCATCGTTTATACCTAAAACTATCTTTGAGATTTCCCAGATAGCCCCTGGAAAATTACCAATATTGTTTATTTTACTTTATAAAAAGAGAGATGCTGGAAATTAACTAGATTTGTTTGATGAGTTGCATAGGAAGATTTGTCAAATCAAAAGAGACATTTAGCCATCCCTGTGCTAACACTGTATAGGTAAAATTTTATTAATATTAATTTATCAGAAATTGTATGTTTTATGGTGAAGCCCTGGTATTTGTCAATATTTTCACTGTCCACAGTATATTTTAACCCTAAGGAATAACACTGATAAAAACCTGTAAGAAATAATTGTGTCAGGTTTTCCTATACTTACGAACCCTGGTAGTGCTTTACCTGTCTAATGAGCTGATGATTTCAGGCAACCACTGCATAATCAGTAATAATATTAGTAATTATTTAAAATTTTACTTGGATGAAACCTTACTCTTTTAATTTTAATGTAGTATTTCTAGTCTAGTAGTTCTCAATTGGGGATGCACATAAGACTTACTTATAAAGTGTTATAGCAGTACAGCTCTCTACACCCTACTCCAGACTTACTGAACCTTTTCACTTGTTATTCTTGGTATATTAGAAGTCAGGATAATTGTATACTATACCTCAAGATTTTTTCTCTATAAAAATTGTTTGCCCATTTGTATAAATCAGATGTAACATTCATTGACAATAGACTTAATTGTTGTCAGGCACAGAAAGACAAATATTGCATGTTCTCACTCATACATGGTAGCTAAAAAGGTTGATCTCATGGATGCAGAGAGAAGAATGATGGTTACCAGAGACTGGGAAAAGTAGTTGCATATAGGAGGGGAGGGGTTGGTTAGTGGGTACAAAACTACAGACAGAAGGAATAAGATCTTGTATTTGGTAGCAGAATAGGGCAATGAAGTTAACAATAATTTATTGGATATTTCAAAATAACAAGAAGCATGGAATTAGAATGTTTCTAACACTAAGAAATGAAGTGTTTAAACTGATAGATATCCCAATTACCCCTATTTGACCCCTACACATTTTATACTTGTATCAAAATATTACATGTATCCCATAAATACAACTATTTATTGTGTATCCATAAAAATTAAAAAATAGACAACTATTATCCCCAACAATATTTTATCAAAAGCAATTTAATGGCATTGTGGAAGTAAGACCCATCTTCTTCATATGTCCCACCACACTCAAGGGGAGGTGATTATAAAGGGTAAGTGCACCACTGAGCAGGAATCTTGGCAGCCATCTTACTTCCCAATCCATCCCCATCAATACTTAAATCAGTGGAAATGGTTTTTTTAATCTTTAATTTATAGTTCAGTTGCCAGTTTCAATTTTTTTTAGGATTTATTTCTTTTTATAACTTCTCATAATTCAAGGTTGGAAGAGACATAAAAGTGATGTCAGGCTTGTCTGCTTTGTGACCCACACTCTGCTAGTTGTCCTCTCTGCTTCTTCCTGCCTCTGCTACTCCATCTCAGCCTCATTCACTAGTTCTTTGAAAATCCCTTAATATTAATATTCTCTGGGGTTCCATCCTCATCTCTCTTTTGGGAAAAGCTGAGTGTTGGGAGAAGCTGAGGCAGGGCTTGCATGTCTGACATAATGTAAAAGTCTTGGAACATGTCTGGGGTACAGAACCTAAAACCCCTCATGGCCTTTGGAACACCAAGCTCTGTGCTAAAGGGTGGAAGGCTACCCTGACACACCATAATCTAAGCCCAGGGCATAAATCCCCTCGTGGCTTGAATAGAATCCAGGGCTCATGGCTCTGGAATGTGTCTAGACTTGCTGGCTCCTTGCTCCTTGCTCTCCCAGGATCGACTGTATTTTCAGTTAAAAGAACCTGATTTCCATTATCTCAAGTAGCAGAACATGTTCCATATGCCGCAAAGGAAATGCTAAACCGTCACAGCTGTAGATCATGTGCTTACCCTTTCGACCCCCACATTCTCACACCCTGTTTCTTTGTTTGATCACCAATAAATAGTCTGGGCTTCCAGAGCTCTGGGACTTCGCAGCCTCCATACTTAGTGTTGGCCCCCTGGACCCACTTTTTCTCTGAAACTGTCCTTTCTCATTCCTTTGACTCCACCGGACTTCGTTGCCCCCACGACCTGATGTCGGGCCCGATCACCCCAACATTCCTGGCTGCCCAGTATGGGGCAACAAAGACCCCAGTGAAGGAACGCTAGAGTGTGTAAAAGCAGAGGATGCATTGTCAAAGGACACCCGAGGACGACTGAAAGAAGCTTGGTGGGAAAGCTGAGTGCTCGGAAGAACCGGGGTGACAATGGGACAAAGTGAAAGCAAACATTCTGCTTACTTGAATTTCTTGAGGCATTTATTATGAAGAGGGTTAGGCACGGGGTAAGACCCAGTGGAATCTGAGGCTTGTTTATTCAGAGGGCTCCATTTAGAGAAAAAGAAGAGAAAGTGAGGACTTAGAAGGAGCCTGGGCAAGTAAAGTCATCTTGAAGCTTCAGTTTCATGGTTAACCTGCCTCTGCTAGAGAAAAACAGATTTAATGAGCACAGAGGCATGATATGGGCTGAATGTAAAGAAATTTGGACTCAAGGCCCCAAGGAATATTTGTTTGCGTTGTGGAATATGCTTGAAATTGGTATGTTAGCAATTTTTGCAGCATCATTCATTGCAAGATTCAGGGCATTCTGGCCTGCTTCCAAAGCCCAGAGCATCACTGATGAAAAGACAGAAATAAAGAAAGAGGGAGACACACTCAGAAAGAGGGCCAGAGAACACCCTGCAAGCAAAACCTCTAACAGAGCCGTACAAGATGGGAATCCGGTTCAGAATTATGGTGTTCTGGAATCACAAAACTACCAAACCAATAAGGCTTAATGAGTCAGTATAAAAAGAACGAGTCTTCCCAGTTTGCGTTAAGCACATTTTTTGTTGTTGCTACATTTTGTCCTGCATATTAAAATAAATGAAATAATGTACTTAATGATGTGTTTGATAACTATGCAAAGCAGATAATAGCTGACTAGACATCTGTATAGTGCCACTTCCAAAGGCCAAAGTATCCTTCAGATCTTAAGGCTACCTTAGTCAATGGAAGTTTTCACAAAGTCTCTCTACACTTGTCTACAGTTTTGAATGTGAATTACTGCACCAGAATCATAGGAAATCAGCTGTTAATCACACAAAAAGTCTCAATCTTTGACTAACATTTTTAAAAGGAAGTGACATTATTTTTCTCTACTGAAACTTGTTCTGCTCCTCTCCCTAAAAATATATGCCAGTTGCTAAGTATTCAGCATTGACTCTTCTACCACAGAATACCCATAACAACAGTAATAATCCCCTGCATTTACTGAGCACCTGATATGTGCTGGGTATTATTCTATTCTAAGCAGTTCACATGTAATAACTCATTTAATTCTCATAAAAGTCAGTGTGTTCCCTATCCCCATATTATTAATGTAGAAATCAAGAGAAGAGAGGGTAAGTAATTTGCCTAAAATTATGCAGTTACTTGTAAATGACCGACCTTGGGTTTGAACTGCTGTATGTCTCCACAGCCTGTGTTTGTAACCGAGTTCTTCAGTCTCCCAGAAGGCAGTAAAGGCCACTGATATCCAGTGACCCCTTAGAGAGATTTTTGCCAGTATCTGGATGAAAGCCAGCAGTGTTATGTGTGCCCGATACCAAAACAACTATGTTCCAAGAGTATAATTTATGATGGTCTGTGTGTGGCATGTGCGTGTGCTTGCAAGCACACATAACATTAGGTTCTGCATCTAGCGTCATAAAATACAACTTGTTTTTCAAGCCCAAGTCTTGCCTAATTCCTTGCATCTGTAAGAAAAAGGCCTGGCATGATTTGCTAAGGCTCCAGGACCACCCTGATTGAGAGATTTCCACTTCTCCAACTCTCCCCAACTTCAACCAATGTAAGTAGATGTAGCTTCTTCAATGCTTACGCCCATCTTTCCCTTCCTAATGGCACCAGCTGGTTCAGACTTTCATTACTTCACCCATGAAACAAGAAATAGCCTCTTTCCATTCTCACTTTGAAGCATCCTCTATATACTGATTCCAGGCTTATCTTTTCAAAACACTATGCTGATCACTAAATTGAACAAATAATTTTTGCATTGGCTCCTCATTTTCCAACACAGTTAAATAGGTGCTCCGTTCATACTGCTTCTCCACATTCTGTCCTCTGTCTTTGCAGCTTTGCCCCTATTTGCCACAAACACCCAGTACTCTAGATAATTTGGAATAGTCTCTATTATAGTTTATTTTCCCTGCTATTGCACATTTGCTCCTGCTGTTACATATACCTACAGTGCTCTATCTCAGCATTTCTGCCAGTCAGTAGTCCACTTGTTTTCTAGGTCTGAGTTCAAAAACCAATATCCTATATGAAGCTTTACCTGACAGTTTCACCCTTACTCCCACTTCCAGGAGAATAAATTGCCTCCTCATTGTTGATCTTCAAGGGCTTTTTCATCCTTGGAGCATAACTTTGTCTTTATACTCTTGGTTTCCTCAGACCCTAATATAGTACCTAGTGTAGCACACAAGAGATGCTTCATAAATGCTGCATGAAATTGTTTAATAAACTCTGTACATATCTTCTCCAGCCAGAAATAATTTATTCTTCTGCAAACCTCCACACTTAGCACTTCTCTTCTGCTGCTTACTTTAACTCTTTTTCTATTGTTTTAATCTTTCTTCCTTGTCCAATCTCTCCTACACTTTATAAATTTGTTGTCGTTATGGGCCTTATATGATTTACAACACATGAAATCTTCATATAAAAATGCACTTGGTAAATATCTAGTGAAGTGAGTGAATGGAAATACAATTCACAATCCTAAACAGGTATACTTTTAAAAATTCTTAATTATGTCTTCTGTGCTAGATTTCGAACAACCCTATGCTCTGCTTAGCTGGATAATTACATGTATGTTACAGTTATGCCCCTTTCTTTCTACCTTAGACCAGAGCCATACTACAAGGTTAGATGGATATAAGAGTTTTGACATGTATTAGTAAGGCAGTAAACAGAGGGCTTCTGATGGGAGAACCCAGGAGACACAGAAAGTAGGAAGTTTATTCTTCTGACAAAAAGAAGTTAATAAGTGAATGAGACTAAGAACACGGGGAACCCTGAGAATGATGAGATATGACCCTGACTAGGGTAGGTAGATAGATGTCTTCAAAGAGTGGCATCCAGGAGACAGGGCGGGAGGAACAAGAACAGCTCCTCTCCTAGTCTAGGAGCAGCTCCTTGGCTAAAGCGGAATGGATGTGGCATCTTCAAGTTCTAGAGCTCCTAGAGCTGGCCTACATACAGCTTGTGGCAGAACCAGATGAAAGTATTAGATCACCTGAAAGACAGGTTACTGGCTACCCTATACTCTGCTTAGCTGCGTGGGGTTTGTACTACAGAATTCCTCATTTTGTAGAAGAGTTGATTGTTTATATGCTGAGATTTATGATGAAGGCATGGAAAGAAAATATGGAATATGATTGTTGTTGTAGGTGGTCCCACACATTTGATTAGAAGAGGAAATTCTATTGATCTTCAGATAGTGGCCATGCAAGATTCAGAGGAGATGAGGCCAGTCTCTGTATTGATGGCTTGCTATCTTTACTACATGGCCCAAGGCAACACTCTCAGTTGATTGTCCAGAAGGAACTGGCCCAGACTACTCTGCACTCTCTCTTGCTCACCTTTCTACCTGGCAGCTCTAGGGTTTGAGATTAGCACATAAACATTTGCCTTCCTCTCTTTTTTTCCTGGGCTTCTCTACAACATACATTGGTTATTTATGGGAAGCCTTTTCTTAGCTATAAAACATAGAGAGTCAGTATTAAGAGAATTCTTATTTCTCATGGAATGTCTTTCTTGCAAAGATAGAACTACTGTCCTCAGATGGCAGTCTATGAAAGGTCTATAAATTATAGATCCTGTGGTTAATGATTTTTTCCAAGATGGCTCACAGTTAAAACTTACACTATTTCAGTTTCATTTTCAGTTCAGTGGTGGTCTTCATAAAAAAAGAAATATATCTTTTCTATACTCTGTACAAACTTTCTGACAGCCTATGTCTGTATCACACAGTGTTTTTTCTTTTCTTTCTTTCTTTCTTTTTTTTTTTTGATGGGACAGCTTTCTTTTTCTTTAGTTTGTTTTTTCTAAATTATGCAGGAACACAGCAGAAAAATAAAGACACTCATACACCTTCTCCAGTCTCTCCTGGGTCGGTTCATAGCCTGGTTACTTCCTTGAAGGGAGAGAATTTTGGTTCCCATCCAGCCAGCCCCTGAGTGTCATTTAATTATGCACCTCACCAGGCTGTCCCCCTTCCCCCAGCTTAGCCCTTCCTGATGTCCTCTTAATCCAATTCCCATCTATTAAAAATGTTCCTGTCCTGGGCTGCACTTGTGTGCCGGGTTTCAAAGATGAGGGTGGACATGTGCGATCACACAGTGTTTTTTCAGTGCTATGATCCCTTAATGGATTAAAAAAACAGTTTATCCAAATTATTGCATGCCATGATTTTAAAAAAAAATCCAGGTAGTATTGAAACACTTGTATTAAAAAACAGCAGTTGGTTAATCCACATCTTCCCGTTTCAGTTTCTTTGTTTCTTCTGGGTTTTATCATCATCATGCTTTAAAAATATAATTCCTCTATCTTGATTTTTTTTTCAACTTTAGCCAATGTTTATTATTGAAATTATTTAACTGTCTTACAAATCTTACATTTCTTAACCACTTCCCCTTGCCCCATTCTCCCAATTCAGCTATATCATAATTTCTAAAATTAAATTATTGGTCCATGTGCATATTGCTATAGGCATGCAACATGGACTACTGTTGAGTCAAGCATTGAAGTTTGAAATGTTTTCTTTCTAGTATACCTCTTCAGTTTCCTTCAATTTTTTGGTAGTTTCTCATGTGTCTATCCAACTGCCTCCTGAGATTTGTCAAATACCTATTAAATTATCACATTAGATATGTATTGATTTCATTCCCTCACATCCCCAATGAATCTCTAGCCTTGAGTTTTCTTTTCTTCTGCTCCAAATGACATGAATTAATTTCTAGTCGTGAGTAGAGCTACCATCATGATCCTTCCATTTGCTGTTTTCCTGTGTTGTGCCTCCAGTGTCCTGGATCACAAAACTTCTTTCTTGATTTATTTCCTCATTTTTTTAAAGCATATTCTCCAATAGTTTCCTAAGAAAGGGTGCATGGGTGGTTATTATTCTGAGTTTTAGTATGTCTGAAAATTTCCACACTCAGCCAACCTATCAATCAAATATGAATTTTTCACTCTCATATTTGATTGATACTTGGGCTGAGTATAGAAATTTTATCCTAACTTTTTTTTCTTCTCAGAATTATGTAAACATTAATTTATTGTCTTATATCTTACAGTGCTACACTGGAAAGTCTGATGTCATGCTGATTATATATACTTAGGGTTGAAAAAATCTCTAAGAATTTTATTTTGGGTATTCTTAAATTTCAAGATGTCTTAAAATAAATCTTTAAAAGTTTGTTATTCAGTGTTTCATGAAGATTTTCAATCTAGAAGGTCATGTCTTCTTGTCATAGGAGTTTTTCTGGCTATTTCTGTTTTATCTTTCTTCAATTCACTTTCTCTACTTTTTCTTTCTAGAAATCTTACTGCTGAAATTCCTGAGTTGATCCTGTAATTTTGTTATCTTATCTCCGTTGCTTTATAGCTCTTTGTCTTTTTGGCCTCTTTCTTGTTCTTTTATTTCCTGATAACATCATGGTTTTGTTTTACAGATTCTTATCTCTCTAAGAATACTAACACAATGTTTTAGGTGACCTTTTCTTCTATTTCCTGCAGTGCCCCTTTTTCCCCCAAATTCACTTTTATTATTTGTGTTTATTTCTGTTTTTCATGTTGGAGGCTTTCTAAGATGTTTTGTGATCTGTGGCTGTCCGTTTATATTTTTCTGTGATCGGTGGCTGTCCATTTACATTTTTCTAACAGCTTGATTGAGATACACTTTGCATACCATAAAATCCACCAATTTAAAGAGTACACTTAAATGATTTGTAGCATATTCAAAGAGTTGTGCAACCAACACAATAAACCTTGGAATATTTTTCAAGGTTTATCCATGCGGCTGCATGTATGAATGCTTCATTTCCTTTTATTACTAAATAATGCTCCATTTTATGGACATATCACATTTTGTTTATTCATTTATTAGTTTATGAACATTTGGGTTGTTTCTACTTTTTGACTATTACAAATAAGGCTGCTATGAATATTCATGTATAAATTTTTATGTGGACATGCTTTTATTTCTCGCGGGTGTATGTTAGGAGTAGAATTGTTGAATCACATAATAGTTCTGTATGGAACTTTTTAAAGAATTGCCAAAAAGTTTTTCAAACTGTTGCACTATTTTACATTCTAACCAGCAATATCTGAATGTTTCGTTTTGTCCACATCTTTGCCAATAGTTGTTATTATCCACCCTTTTTAAAAAAATTACAGCCATTCTGTGGGTATGAAGTGGTATCCCATTGTAGTTCTGACTGCACTTTTCTAATGGCTAATGATGTTAAGCATCTTTTCATGTGCTTATTGGCCTTATATCTATCTTCTTTTGAGAGATGTCTTTTCATACAGGTCTTTCGTCCATGTTTAATTGGGTTACTTGTCATTTTATTATTGTGTCATAAAAGTTTTTAAAATATATTCCAGATGCAAGTCCCTTATCAGGTCTATGATTTGCAAGTATTTTCTCTCATTCCGTGAGTTGTCTTTTTCAATTTATTGACATTATCCTTTGAAGTATAAAAGGTTGTAATTTTGATGAAGTCCAATTTATCTTTTTTCTTGTTTTGTGGCTTGCGGTTTAGGTGTCATACCTAAGAAGTCTTTTCCTAACCCACAGTCACAAAGATTTACTCCTATGCTTTTTTTCAGTGAGGTTTATAGTTCTACATTTAGGTCTATGATCTATGTTGAGTTATTTTTGTGTCTGGTTTTAAGAATGGGATATAACTTAATTCTTAATTCTTTTGCATGTGGATATCCAATTGTCCCAGCACCATTTGGAATGAAATACTGAAAGACCAATTAGAAGTGTTGTGTTCATGAGAGGGCTAATCAATGAAGAGGCTTTATTTTAGAGTTATAGGCAGCAAGCTGGCCTTTTCCTTGAGTCCCCTGAAAAACTGTACTAGTCTGTTCTCACACTACCATAAAGATACCTAAAACTGGGTAATTTATGAAGAAAAGAGGTTTAATTGACTCACAGTTCCGCAGGCTTAACAGGAAACATGACTGGGAGGCCTCAGGAAACTAACAATCATGGTGGAAGGCAAAGGGGAAGCAAGCATCTTCTTCACAAGGTGGCAGGAGAGGGAGAGAGAGAAAGGGGAAAGTGCTATACACTTTCAAACAATGAGATCTTGTAAGGACTCACTTACTATCATGAGAAAAGCAAGAGGGAAGTCTGCCTTCATGATTCAATCACCTCCTAGAAGGTCCCTCCCCTGACGTGGGGATTACAATTTGAGATGATATTTGGGTGGGGACATAGAGCCAAATCATATCAAAAGGTAATATTCAAAGACACATCACTCTGTCTTCAACCCTGTACCTTACCCCATTGCTCCTACTGCTTCCAGGTCTGGGACATCTCTAGCTCAGTTTCTTCAAAAAGTTAATCTGTGATCATTTAGGGAGAAATGATTGGTAGGTGTGTAGAAGAAGGTTGCTACCTGTCCATGTGGGTTGGGGAAAAAGATCTGGGAGTGCTCAGCCACTTTAGATGCAGCCATTTTACATGCAGACTTTCAACTTATTTCCCAGATTTCAACCTTTTGCTGTATCCACACTTTGCTGCCTCCACTTCTTGTGAAACTCACTTCTTGTGAGTGTCAGTGGAGCAAACTGGCTCATTCCTTATCAGTGAACTATCTACTTTCAGCGGGTACTTCAGTTTTAGCTTCCTCCACTCTGCCAAGTCACTTACTGTACCTCTTTTTCATTTTATCAATTGAAAATTTATTGAAAGCTCTTGTCTGCTGATTACTCATATCTATTTCCCTCATTTTGGTTATTTATTTTAATAGTATTCAGGAGCAAGAGAAGATACCCATGTGATAAGTATGCCGCGTTTAACAGGAAGTTTCTCTTCAGTTCTGACTGCACAACTTTCAACAGAACATTATTTCAAACCAGATTTAGCTTATTTCAGTAGGAGATTAAGTCACAAATATAAATTTACAGTTAAAGAGAGAAAGCAGAAGAGGATAATTTTTCTAAATTAAAGTCTACATTCCATGTGAAATGCCATCCTGTTGGATCTTATTGGCAAGTTTAACCTCCCTGAGGGCAGGCACCAAGTTTCTGTTTCACCTCTGATTTCTCAGAGCTTAGCACGGTTGTGAAATACACAGGAAGCTCTCAATAGATGTTTTGGAAATGAATAGAAGGATTAATGAGCATTCATTACTGATTAGTTTGAAAATTTTTCTTTTTAGACTTATTAACATATATGTAATGAAATCAGTATTTTCTTTTGAGTGTGTTTTGGTTTCATGTTATTGTAAAAATTCTAAAAAGATATTTAAATTTATATCATATAGAGACATTTGCTTTGAGTTTAATATTTTTCTTGTTGGGCTGCATTCAAAGCCATCCTGGGCCACATGCAGCCTGTGGGCCGCGGGTTGGACAAGCTTGGCTCAGAGAGTGTATGTGACTTGCCTAACAAACTCAGATCAGTTCAAAGCCTATGCCCTCCTTACTTTCTTTGCTGTGGCAAAGGACTTAATGATAAGTCTCCTAGTATATATTTGATAATATGGGATAGTTGCATAATAGGAGTGACTCTTCCTCTACTTGTAAGTAACTGAATCTCTGTTAAAAAGTACGTTCCATTTTTACTCTCCCTTGTCAGTAGTCTGTAATAAAAATTATACCTAAAAAAACCTTTTTTCTTGTATGAAAATTACATGTCACCAAGACACCATGATAACTGTAAATAAAACAAATTACTTAAAGTTGAGGAATGAGGAGAAAAATAGGCAAACAGAGAACATTGTAATATTATATGGTTACAATTTTATATGGCTTTACTATCCATATTTACTAGACCTTGATTTAATCTATGAGTAAATTCCAGAATTGGAAAATGTAAAATAGGAGGTGTAGGTTATTTAACTTCTCAAAATGCTTGCTTTGCTGGGAAAGTTTCAGATAACTTTTAGATTCAGCATACCTAAGTCGTTAAGTTGGCTCCAATTCATTGCCTATGTCTTGAATTGCTGCCGAGTAATCTCTTCAGGATTGCTGGAAGGTGTTGCTGCTTGTGTTTTCAAGAATAGTTGAGACAGGATCAAGAAAAGAACATCTTCCCATTATTATGAAAAAATGTAGAAGCAAAACAGTTGTCCCCCCAAAGGGTGGAAAAATTGTTTGATCAAGCAGAGCTTGATAATTACAATCTGTTTTGTTTGGTTTTGTTTTGGCTTAAATCTCTTTATAACTAGTGGCACTCATTAATTTTCTTTGTTATCATCCATTAGGTATTTTCTAAATTATATGAACATGATTTTTTGAAATCTCAAATAATAATAATTTAAAAAGTCATTTACAGTACATTTCTTACAATACTATGATTATGTAAATATTTCACCAGTAGAAACAAATATTAAGCTTGCAGCTACAGAGAAATATATTATTGTCATTTATATTTTTCTAAAGAGAACCTTTTATAAGCCCCAACCCAATAAATTCACTGTTTAATTTTGTCTTTCACATCTGAGTCACACTCAACTGCTGATGTTTATTATGTCTTAAATCTTCCTGTTTCTTGGAATCATCCTACATTTTGTTACTTTAGCTCTTTGAATAGCAATGAATGCTAGACTTCCTAAATTCTTGCATGTCCAAATGTCTTTATTTTGCCTGCCCATTTGATTAACACTTGTTTGGGTAGAGAATTCTAAATCCAAAACTTCAGAATTGACAAATCATTATTCTGTTGCAAATGAAGCATCTGATGTCCACCTGATTTACAATACTCTGTATATTATTGTTTTTCTCTCTGGAGGTTGAAGGTTTTCTTTATTTTGGAGTTCCAAAATTTCACAGTTATGTGTCTAGATAGGTTATTTTGAAAAAAAGTTATTTTTTGGCACTTAGTGGTGTCTGTCAAGTCTTTTTTCAGCTCAATGCATTTTCTATTCTTATTTCTTGAATATTTTCTTTCTTCTGTTCATCCTGTTTGCTTTTTTTTTTTTTTACAACTCCAGTTAGGTGGCTATTGAACTTCCTGAATATATCCTCCATGTCTCTTAACTTATCTCCTACTTTTAAAATAGGCAATGTAGAATACTAATTAAGAGCATGGTCTCTGGGGGGTCACATTCCGTGGATTTGAATTTCAGCTTTGTTACCCGTTAGCTGTGTGACTTTGAGCATGTTACTTAACCCCTCTGTGTATATAATAATTCTCCTTAGCTCAAAAAAGTTGTTGTCAGAATTAAATTAGTTATTATAACTAAAGCCATTAGAATAGCCTGACACATATTAAACTACTCTTATTTCCTTATTGACTCTTTGCTCTACATATTCTAAAGAGTTCATTGGATTTACTTTTATACCATGATTTTGTCTATTTGTCCAAGTCATTATTCAGTCCATTTATTAATTTTTTAAAAATTTGGGCAATTGTATTTTTAATTGCAACAAACTCTTTTCCATTTTTTGATTGTTTTATTTTCATAGTAGCTTATATTTTCAATTGCAAAATCTTCTTTATTCTGATATTAAGTTTTTAAGTGTAAATTCTTGTTTGCTCACTAAGGTGTTACCTTTTCTGCATGGTTTTTCCTTTACATCTTGGTCTTTCTCCTTCGTGGTGTTGGTTTTTCTCAAATGACTGGTAACCCTTGATTTCCTTTTTCTGTTTATGAATATTGGTAAATATTCATAATTTTTATGAATATGAGCTTAACTTGCCTTAAGCTCAGTATGTATACTTCATGAAGTCAGAAGTTGGTAAGAATTTCAGAAAACATTAGGAGAGTTTTCTTTTCTTTTTCTATTTTTTTTTTTTTCTGGAGACGGAGTCTCGCTCTGCTGCCCAGGCTGGTGTGCAGTGGTGCGATCTCGGCTCACTGCAGTCTCCACTTCCCAAGTTCAAGCAATTCTCCTGGCTCAGCCTCCTGAGTAGCTGGCCCTACAAGTGTGCACCACCACGCCCAGCTAATTTTTTCCTTTGCAGTTGTGTTCAACTATACTCCCACCCCTTCAGTCTGGCTCTGTTATCAGTCAGGGTCCAAGCAGGAAAACATAAACCACTCTTCGTATTCCAAACATTGATACAGATCAAATTTAAAGCAGAGATTCTTTAAAAGATTGTTGGACATTCTGGAGGAGCAACAACAATAAGATTAAGTTACTCAAAGATTAATAACTACAGGAAACTGCCACTATCTTTGTGCCAAACAGGTAAAACTTTGCCCAAAGATTAGGTAGGATATGCAGCTCAGGTTCCTGCTGTTGGAACCCAGTTGCCTGAATAGGAACCCAGTAATTTGATCTAAATGCTTGGAACTGGGATCTACAAAACTTAAATATCTCTAGAAGCTTGGCACGTCCTGTGATGTGTGAAGCAGGTGGGCCAGTGGGCATAAAAGAAGGGAGGTAGAAATGGTGACTAGCTGGAGAATGCATGCTCTGCCCAAGGCATTTGCATTTAATTTTTCCAAATTATTATGCTGTCGAACAAAACTGATTTTCAGCTAAAACCTATGCCTGCTCATTTTTACCTCTGAAAAATATATACATATTTATTTTAAAGAAAAACTCATTTTCATATTTACCAAAGGGCTAATGCACTTCACAGAGAATTAGTTTACTATTATTCGTAGAGTTGAACTTTAGCAACTTGTATCCTATTTCATCTTTTTATTATAATCATATATCGTAATATGGTTTTGGTCATACAAGTCTAAGAATTCCGTTGGTTTTTGTTCAGTTCTTTTGAGAGTATAGAAAAATAATTCTGTTACTTTTAATATTTTATCGTCTGTTTTTGTAGCTATGTCTGACAAACATGAGCTAGAGTATCATTATGATCTGGATGCTTTCCAGATATGAATATCGCTTTTCAGACCATAAAAGGAGCCTCGGGATCATTGGCAAATGGACTAGAACTGACTGAACCTCAGAACGACTAACTTTATGCTGACTGAAGCAGTGGAGAAAAGAAAACAAGAAAAAGCAAACTGGACCTGTCATATAATCACTTAATTTTTTTCATACACTATTAAATTTATGGGGGATAAAAAACCTATACCAAAACCAAGCCATTATCTTCAATCTGAGGAGAAGGGAACTGAGTTTTTGTGTGCCAAGCACATGCTAGAAACTGTATATGTGCATTTTATTTTTCTCAAATCAACCACATAGGACAAGCATTTTAGTCCATGTTACAGATGGAAAAACGGAGGCTTAGAGAATTTTAAGCACTTTACCAAACAGCTATTATATGGCAGCTCTGATATTCAAACCTAAATGTCACATCCTGGGGTCCAGGTCCAGCCCATGCTGAAGTCTGAGGGGAGTGGGTGGATGGACAGAAAGAATACTCGGGGGGCCATAGGCAGGTGAAAGATGATTTTATTTAGCAACAGCTCTCATTAACAGCTTACTTACACTAGCTGCTTACACTGTCCTCCCGGTCTTGGCTGCCTGAGCCGGTGGCTCCCACACACCGCTGTGTGGCCGGCTCTCTCTTGCCTTCAGGGTCAGCAGCTCTCTCTTGCCTTCAGAGTCAGCAGCTTAACTCTTTCTCTGGGCATGAGCAAGCTGAACTGTGTCCTTGCTCTCTCTTGCAGATGGACAGCTTTGGCTCTCTCTCTCTCTTTCTCTGGGTGCCAGTGTGCCTGCAATTCCAAGCCATGTTGAGCTGAGCCCCAAGCGCCCCTGTACAGCATTAGCAGGGCAATTATACCTTTTGCAGACAATAGTGGCTCAGAGTCAAGTATGAAACTGTGCACCAAACTCACTGAGTCATGCATGCCTGGATATCTTCTTCAGCATATTCCTTGACCAAAGCACATCCATATACCTTACATTAAATCTGTTTGAGTTCAACAACCAGATTGTTTCCTCTATATCACACTACCTCTTCATGAAGTCAGAGGTTGGTGAGAATTTCAGAAAACCATAGGAGACTTTTCTTTTCTTTTTCTTTTCTTTTTTTTTTATTTTCTGGAGACAGAGTCTCACTCTGTTGCCCAGGCTGGTGTGCAGTGGTGCGATCTCAGCTCACTGCAACCTCCACTTCCCAAGTTCAAGCAATTCTCCTGCCTCAGCCTCCCGAGTAGCTGGGATTACATGGTGTGCACCACCACACCCAGCTAATTTTTGTGTTTTAGTAGAGATGGGGTTTCACCATGTTGGTCAGGCTGGTCTTGAACTGTTGACCTCAAGTGATCTGCCCGCCTCGGCCTCCCAAAGTGCTGGGATTACAGGTGTGAGCCACCGTGCACTGCCAGGAGAGTTTTCAAGAGGTGCCAATGTTCCCCTAACACTGTTTTTTTTTAAAAAAATGATAATTTTTGACATTTTCCTGGTTAATTTGCAAGCAGAGCAATAAATGAGTAGAATTATTCCAATTTAACATCCTCTTAGATAACTATGGAGCCAAGGCAAGTGCTGAAGATCATCTGGCAATCTTCTGCCCCTTTCCACAAATAGAGCTGGGATGACTCATGTGCGTGGAACTGGTATTAAACACACACACTCAGCACCCTGAGCTGTGGTCCTCAGTGACTTACTTCTTCTCTGAATGTTGACAGCAGGGCCTAAAATCATAGGTAGGAATAAAAGGGGGCCAAGAAATTAGATACTGCTCTCAACTTCCAGAAACCTCACAGTGACATGATGAAAAAACCAGAGTAGGGCTTCAATAGGCAGCTGAAAGATTAAATTCTAGGATGGTAGCATTAACCAATGTGAAGTATAATTGTTCAAGGGTCAATTGATTCTGTGACTTGTATAAATAAGATGCCCCTGAAAGCCTGGCAGTTCACAAACACTGTCTGGTTTTATTTCCTTCTAAGATCAATGTGTTGATATGTTTATGAGCAGATAATAGGCATTGCCTAATACCACTAATTGCCACTTAGTGTTAATCTTGGGCTTTCTTCTTCCTATGTGCTTTAAAATATCTTTATTGGTTAATTAGAACAGCACCTGCTGTGAAGGAGGTAAGTTAGTGTTGCCATCTGCATCTGCAGGTTAGAGACTAGAAGTCAATAACCACTACCCTGTGGAGACCTCACCTCAGTTTTTCCTTTGCTACATCCTGTTTCAAAATTAGGTGCCTCTGGGTGGACCCACCTACTTGTTAATACTGTAAATAAAATAAAAAGTCCTAACTGGCTTCCTAACGTCTTCCTGTCTTCCTCTAATATAATGGTCCTTAAACTTTAGCATACATCAGAATCACCTGGTGTGCTTCTTAAAACACAGATTGCTGGGGCCTCACCCTGACAGCTCCTTATTCACCAAGTCTAAGGTGGACCCCCAAAATGTATATTTCTAGCAAGTTCTCTAGTGTTGCTGATGCCACCAGCCTGAGGGCCACACTTTGAGAACTACTGCTCTAACCAGATACTTCAAGGCTGTCCTAAAAGACAAAGGCCTAACACGTAAGTCTTTAATCCATCTTGAATTAATTTTTATGTAAAGTGTAAGGAAGGGATCCAGTTTCAGCTTTCTACATATGGCTAGCCAGTTTTCCCAGCACCGTGTATTAAATAGGGAATCCTTTCCCCATTGCTTGTTTTTGTCAGGTTTGTCAAAGATCAGATAGTTGTAGATATGTGGCATAATTTCTGAGGGCTCTGTTCTGTTCCATTGTTCTATATCTCTGTTTTGGTACCAGTACCATGCTGTTTTGGTTACTGTAGCCTTGTAGTATAGCTTGAAGTCAGGTAGTGTGATGCCTCCAGCTTTGTTCTTTTGGCTTAGGATTGACTTGGCAATGCAGGCTCTTTTTTGGTTCCATATGAACTTTAAAGTAGTTTTTTCCAATTCTGTAAAGAAAGTCCTTGGTAGCTTGATGGGGATGGCATTGAATCTATAAATTACCTAAAACCATAGAAACCCTAGAAGAAAACCTAGGCAATACCATTCAGGACATAGGCATGGGCAAGGACTTCACGTCTAAAATACCAAAAGCAATGGCAACAAAAGGCAAAATTGACAAATGGGATCTAATTAAACTAAAGAGCTTCTGCACAGCAAAAGAAACCACCATCAGAATGCACAGGCAACCTACAGAATGGGAGAAAATTTTTGCAACCTACTCAACTGACAAAGGGCTAATATCCAGAATCTACAATGAACTCAAACAAATTTACAAGAAAAAAACAAACAACCCCATCAAAAAGTGGGCGAAGGACATGAACAGACACTTCTCAAAAGAAGACATTTATGCAGCCAAAAATCACATGAAAAAATGCTCATCATCACTGGCCATCAGAGAAATGCAAATCAAAACCGCAAAGAGATACCATCTCACACCAGTTAGAATGGCGATCATTAAAAAGTCAGGAAACAACAGGTGCTGGAGAGGATGTGGAGAAATAGGAACACTTTTACACTGTTGGTGGGACTGTAAACTAGTTCAACCATTGTGGAAGTCAGTGTGGCGATTCCTCAAGGATCTAGAACTAGAAATACCATTTGACCCAGCCATCCCATTACTGGGTATATACCCAAAGGATTATAAATCATGCTGCTATAAAGACACATGCACACATATGTTTATGGTGGCACTATTCACAATAGCAAAGACTTGGAACCAACCCAAATGTCCAACAATGATAGACTGGATTAAGAAAATGTGGCATATATACACCATGGAATACTATGCAGCCATAAAAAATGATGAGTTCATGTCCTTTGTAGAGACATGAATGAAGCTGGAAACCATCATTCTCAGCAAACTATTGCAAGGACAAAAAACCAAACACTGCATGTTCTCACTCATAGGTCGGAATTGAACAATGAGAACACATGGACACAGGAAGGGGAACATCACACACCGGGGCCTGTTGTGGGGTGGGGGGAGGCGGGAGGGTTAGCATTAGGAGATATACCTAATGTAAATGACGAGTTAATGGGTGCAGCACACCAACATGGCACATGCATACATATGTAACAAACCTGCACGTTGTGCACATGTACCCTAAAACTGAAAGTATAATAATAATAATAAAAAGACAAAGGCATGGGCAGTCTTTAAAGACTTTGTGAAAGAAACACCAAGGAACAAGTAGATGCTCTGTTTTCCCCTTTGAAATAAATAGAGGTCAAGGGAAAGCTACAATGACTCTAATTTAGTGGATCTCAAAGAATGGTTCCCCAGCCAGAAGTATCTGCATCACCTGGTAACTTGCAAGAAAGGCAAATTCTCAGGTCCTACCCAGACCAGCTGAATAAGCAATTCTGGAGGTAAAGCCCAGCGATCTGTGGTTAACAAGCCGTCCAAGCACTAACATGTGAAAACCACTGCCTTTGATCTCGTCTCTACATGACAGTCAGAGTGACCTTTTTTTATTGAAATTTTTAGTGTGATAATTGTAGATTCACATACAGTGTAAAAAGTAACACAAGAAGATTCCCTGTACACTTTCCCCAGTTCCCCCAATGGGAAGATTTTGCAAAGCTATAGTCTAATAATGTTATTAACATTGACATGGCACACCTATTTTCATCAGATTTTTCCAGCTTTACTTATAGTCATTTGCATGTGTGTATGTGTGAGTATGTATACTTGTGAATATATGTGTGAGTGTATTAAGTGCTATACAGGCTTATCACCTGTGGTTTCACATACCCACCACCAGTCAACTTTCAATACTGCAAGAATCCTTCGGTTTGTCCACTTACAAGTATACCTACCTCCCTCCTGCACAGCTCCCACCTTCTTCATCCCTAACTCCTGGCAACAACTAATCTGTTTTTCATTTCAAGAACTTTGTCATTTCAAAAATGTCACATAAATGGAATCATACAGTATGCAACCTTTTGGGACTGGCTTTTTCAGTCAGCATTATTCCCTAGAGATGGATCCAAGCTGTGTACATCAATAGTTTGTTCCTTTTTATTGTGGAGAAGTATTCTGTGGTATGTACCACAGTTTGTTCAGCCATTCCTGTTGAAGGGCATCTAGATTTATTTTGATTTTTGGCGTATAAATAATGTTGCTGTGAACATTCCTGTACAGTTTTTTGTGTGTGTGTGTGAATGTATGTTTTCATTTCTCTGGGGGTAAATATCCAAGAATGCAATTACTAAGTGTTATGTAGTTGCATATTTAGCTTTATAAGAAACTACCAAGCTGTTTTTCAGAGTAGCTCTACCATTTACATTCCACAGTAAAGTATGGATTATCCAGTTTCTCCATGTCCTTACCAGCATTTGGTGTTGTTACTCTTTTAGCCATTCTGATAGGTATGTAGTGATATCTCCTGGTGGGCTTAATTTATGTTTCCTTGACGGATAAAGACATTGAACATCTTTTCATGTGCATATTTGCCATCTATAATCCTCCTCTGTGAAATAGCTGTTCCCATCTTTTGTCCATTTTCTAATTGAATTTTTTTTGTTGTTTTTACTGTTAAGTTTTGAGAGTTTATTATATATTCCACATACTGATCCTTTGTTGGGTATGAGGTTTGCAAATATTTTCTCACACTCCATAGCTTGTCTTTTCATCCCCTGCACATGAACTTTCACAGAGCAAAATGTTTCCATTTTGCTGAGATCCTATTTGTCAAGTTTTTTCTTTTATGAACAAAATTATTCATAGTGACTTTTTAGTGTAAATATAATATAAATAACACCATGAGCTTTTAGAACACCTTTATAGAGTGGTCTTTTAAAACACAAATCTAATTATGTTGCTTTCCTATCTCAAACTTTTCAATGGTTTCCCCCTGCCCTTAGGAAAAGCTTAGGTAGAAATCCATAACATGGATGAGCCTTCCACTACAGCTGCTGCTCCTCCTTGTGCCCTCTGCACTTCAGCCAGATGGGAACATCTCTCTTCAATCCTGGGACCATTTTCTTCTATCCATTTCTCCCTGTACAGATTCTTTCAGATTTAGCTGCTTTGCTATGGTTCTCCTGTGTATTCCATAGCACTGACATCTACACTCTGGAAGCATTTGCTGCATGCAATTGCAAGTGCCCATTTTTCTGCCTCCCCCATTCTCTAAGCTCCTTGAAGTCAATAACTATTCATTTCCATCATTCCATTGCTGTCAAAATGCCCACCACACAGGAAGCCCAGACCTAAGTGACTAACTCTGGAGATGTGCAGCCCTCCTCACAGCACCACAAGAAAAGAAAACAAAATCTAAAGAGAATGTTAGCTCCCAAATTGACATCATCCACACCCTCTCTGATCAACCTTCAAAACATTCTGTAACTATAAAGTGGCCTTTATTATTGAGCCCTTGTGTGGCATCGTATTTTGGCAAAGTTTTTTACAATTAGCTCATCAATTGTTTCTCAAAACCCTTGGTGAGAAATGTTTACCCTCTCTTAGAGATGAGGGAATCGAGCCCAGATAGACCAGAAAACCACATCTAAAGTCCTATGGCAAATCATTAGCCCTCACCACACAGTGGTTTTGTCTCCTTGGCTTTGACTGGGATGTGCAATTGCTCACAGCATTGTAGAAATCCACAAAGCCTGGGGAACACACAGAAGGGGTTATTCAATTCACCATTCTCTTTTGGACCATTCAGAAAAGTCAAATGTTGATCATTTTAAATGTCTGTTGAATGTATGAATTGAACAAATACATTTTTATTTTTCTTTCTGTGAAACTAATCATTCCTGTTTAAAAAGGTACGCTCTTTATGAGTCCTGCTTATCTCTAGCTTACTGGATAGTTTCTGGTTTATGGAATAGACTCTAAAAAATTAGTAGAATCATTTATACAGCTTCTATAATATTGTAAGCAGAAAAATATTTTCACAAATATCACTAGTTATTTCCTTTAATTTTTGCACAAGTTGATCTGTATATCTTCTTCATTAGCTGAGAGGTATTAAACATGACCATTGCAATCCACTCACATTGTCAGATCAACTTGAGCTCTCTGTACCAGGCCCTTACAAAAGGAAGAAGGGCCTACTGAAAGGGAACAGTGAACAATAAAGAAAACTTAGAAAGAAGGCCAAACAGCTACCATCTCCCCTACATAACCTCCTTTTTAACTCTAAGGTAGTATATTCTCAGAATCCACAGTCTCCCTTGACATGGCTGTGGCTGGGACAACTGTAAGATTAGAGCATCTTCTTGCAACAAGGCTTGACTGATGCTAAATCTCCACTCCTGCCCTTTTGTCCAGAGAGAGGTGAACAGGGAATAAGGCGGCCTCAAAGCATCATCTGAAGCAGCAAGCTAGATCCAACAGCAACCCCAACCTGTCCAGGGCTCAGGTCTCACCGCATATGCATTCATCAGCGTAGGACCTCCTCATTAGTGGTGTATCTGCCCCAGGACTATTGCATTAGGAGCAGAAGTTTACTTCCCATAGGATTATTTTCTTGTAAACCCACCTAGAAATAGATTATAGACTCAATGGTTTTATCTTGCTTATGAAGATAACATTTAACTAATTAATACTGGGACTTAAAACATTTTTGTGGTCTGGTTTTACTCAAACAAGCACCACCTAAACAAGTAGAATATTCAGATGGTTTTTAAGAGTTTGCAGAGAAAAAAAGATGTATGGGGTGAGGAAATACAGGGAGCAAGGGGCTTGACCTCACCGATAAAGCAACTTCTGAGCAGAGGCATAGAGGGAGGTAAAGAGAAGAGCCATGAGGATATTTGTAAGTGCAAAGACCTGATGCATTGAATGGCTTGCAAGTTTGAGGAGAAGCAGAGACGAGTGTGGCTGGAGATGAGTAAGGAGTGAGGGGAAATAAAATCAGACAGGTATTGTGTGTGTGTGTGTGTGTGTGAGAGAGAGAGAGAGAGAGAGCACACGACATCCTATGTAAGACTTTATAGACCTTCCTGATGGTTTTGTCTCTTACTCTGAATGAGATGGGAAGTTGGTGGACAGTTTTGAGCAGACAATTGACAGAAACAGGCATCAATATTCTTTAAAGACCATTGCAGTTGCTGTGGTGAAAATAGATTAGAGGAGTGCTGTGGTAGGCAGAATTCTCTCCCCCTAAGATTTCTGTCCCTTGGTTATTCAGTCAAAAATGAATGTAGGTCCTCCTGGAATCAAAGTTATCAATTAGCTGACTTTAAAATAGGGAACTATCCTGAATTATCTGGATGGGACCAATCTAATCACTTGGGCCCCTGAAGATGGAGAAACTTCTCTGTCCGGAAAGAGAAAAAGAGAGGCAGAACAAGAGAAAGGCCAGGGAGAGATGAGGCAAAGGGAAGGTCAGAGAGATTTGAGAGAAAAGAGGGCCAATGAGCTGAGGAGTACAGATGATCTTTAGAAGTTGAGAACAACCCCGAGCAAAGAGTCAACAAGGAATTGGGGACTTCAATCTTATATTCAGGTGGAGCTGAATTCTGCCAACAACTTGAATGAGCTTGGAAATAGATTCATCCCCCAAACCTCCAGAAAGAAACACAATCCTGTCTTGACACTTTTAACTTTGTGAGATCCAGAGCAGAAGGCCAGCCAAGCCTATTGGACTGGTATGGAACTGTGAGATAATAATTAGTGCTATTTTAAGTTGCTGAGTTTGTGATAATTTGTTACAGTGGCAACAGAAAACAAATACAGGAATAAGGGCATTAATTAATAAATTATTGCAAAATTCTAACAAAGACGGTGGCATGGACAAGATAATGGTATGGAAATAATAAGTGGTCATATTTCATATATATTTTGAAGGTAGAGCCTGAAAAATTTGCTAATGTGGTGTATGATTGGGAGGAAAGGGTGACTGCAAGACTTTTGGTCTTGGAGTTTTTTATTTATTGAGATAAAGTGAACTGGGGAAGAAATAGTTTGCAAAAATGAATTTAGAGAGGGAGGTAGGAATCAAATTATTGAGTATTCTGAGTCATGTTAAAAATTTTGAACTTTATATTAAAATTAAAGGAAAATTACTGAATACTTTTAAGTAGTCAAAGGTTAGAATCAGATGGCCATTTTAAAAAGATCACTCAGGAGCCCTTACAGGGTGAAAATGATGTAGTGAAATATCTCCACCCAATGTAAGAAGGTAACTGGAAATTTTTTTTCCACGTTTAGGAAGACCGGGAAAGCCAGGATTCTCCAAAGTGGAACCAAGTACAGTTTCCTAGCTCATAAGAACAGAATTTCTCAAATATAAGTAATAAAATAACAGATGATCTCAAAGGAAAACATCCCCATAGGTTTTCAGGGTTTATTTAAACTATTTTAATTATAGTTACTTAAATGTGTAACAACACTAGGCATAAACAAAGTATAATTATTGTTCTTATACCACTATAAAACCAAATAAACTTACAAAGTAAGCCCTAGGAAAAATACAACTAAAATTTAGAACATAAATAAACTGTTATGGAAGATGTTTGTGAAAACTAAATTGTCAAAGCTTGATTTAGTAGTTAAAAGATGCAGTCTGTACAAATGCCTGTTCACAAATGATTTGTATAAAACGATGTTACTAACATCAAAGCTTTGCTTGCTAGCTCAAGGTAATCAGATATGTTAGTCAAAATTTTGCCAATGGGCAATCTTTAAAGGGTATTTTTAATGAGGCACAATTTGATAATTCTGTAAAGTTTACTTACTGGTATCAAGATGATATAGCATTGCAACATCATAGATATCTTCATTAACGTGGTATTTAATAGTTATTTTGGACTTTCTTCATCATATATTTACTACTCCACTTATTACCAATGAATTATCGCAAATTGACACATATAAACGTGGAATTTGTTTAATACATCTACTTACAACACAGCCCGCTTTATTTGACAATTAGCATGCCTACATGCAAAAAAGGCAAAGATAAGAAGATAAAATTAAAATGATTAGAAAGAAAGAAACAAAATTGAAATTACTTGCAAATAATATTTTTGCATAAAAACTAAAAAAGATTCTTTAGATAAATTAGAAGAATTAGCAAGAGATTTGGAAACAAAATTAAATAAATATCAGTATGCCTCTCACATGCCAGCAGTAGTTGAAAAATAAAATTAAAGACATTATTTAAAGTAGCATTAAAACAAGTACTTAATAATAAATATAACAGGAGATATGCAATACCCTTCTGGAGAAACATAAAACTTTTCTGAACGGCAATCTAATGACATGGAAAACCAGACCAGGTTAGAAAATGCTAAATGACGAGTTAATGGGTGCAGTACACCAACATGGCACATGTATACATATGTAACAAATCTGCACATTGTGCACATGTACCCGAAAACTTAAAGTATAATAATAATAATAATAATAAAAGAAAATGCAATATTTTAAAAAGGTCAATTTCCCCTAAGTTGATTCAATAAAATAGTAACTGTATCCCCAACAGGTATTTTTCTTTGAAAATTGACGCTCTTTTTTATTTTATATATTCAAAGAACCAAAAATAACCAAGACGCTTTTGAAGAAAAAATAGGTGAGAGTGACACCCCAATTGTACATGCTTCATATAAGGCATTATCAAGCTAAATTGATTAAGACTATAAGATGTTGGTGCAGGCATCGAGAAATAGACCGATAGAACAAATTAGACTCCCAAAACACACTCATCAATATATGGGCCATTGAAACAAGATGGGGTGGGGTCATACTGTAGGTCCATGGGGAAATAAAGATTTTTTTTTAAAAAAATCATTCTCAGAAATTGGTTATCCTTTTAGACAAACGTAAAGTTGTATGTCTTTCTCATGCCATGTAAAAGTAATCATAGCTGGATTTAAAATCTAAATGAGAAAGCCAAAATTACTAAACTTTAAAAAGTTAATAAAAGAGTATATCTTTATGACCTTAGGGTAGGAAAGAATTTTGTAAATATGGTACAAAGAACATACGCCATAAATGATAGATTAATTGAATTACATTAAAGTTAAGAACTTCTGCTCATCAAAAGATACCACAAAGAGAGTAAAATGACAGTCTACAAACTGGGAGAGAATATTGATAACACATCAATAAGTTGGGAGAAACTAGAGCTTCTTCTTAATGTGGGAAGGACCTAGATAAAAGGGAAGGTAAAGACAAGGGCCAGGGACAGGACATTGTGACAATCAGTAGATTGAGTTCTTTCGGGGAGAAAGAAAAGACATCTGAACATTCAAGTAGTTACCTGCCTTTGATAACTATGGAGACACTTGTCCATTAGCAGGAAGGATGAAAAAGACGGGTATAGATACAGGAATAGTTGTAGACTTGCTGGTGCTAAGACGGAGGAGCTCATGAGTAATAGTTTCTATTTTTTTTTAATTTTACTTTAAGTTCTGGGATACATGCACAGAATGTGCAGGTTTGTTACATAGGTTTACATGTGCACTGGTGGTTTGCTGCACCTATTGACCCATCCTTTAAGTTCCCTCCCCTCGTCCCCCACTCCCCAACGGGCCCTGGTAGGTGTTGTTCCCCTCCGTGTGTCCATGTGTTCTCATTGTTCAACTCCCACTTATGAGTGAGAACATGCGATGTTTGGTTTTCTGTTCCTGTGTTAGTTTGCTAAGGATGATAGCTTCCAGCTCCATCCATGTCCCTGCAAAAAACATGATCACATTCCTTTTTATGGCTTCAAAGTATTCCATGGTATATATGTACCACATTTTCTTTATCCAGTCTATCAGTGATGGGGATTTGGCTTGGTTCCATGACTTTGCTATTGTAAATAGTGCTGCAGTAAACATACGTGTGTATGTGTCTTTATGGTAGAATGATTTATATTCCTTTGGGTATATACTCAGTAATAGAATTGCTGAGTCAAATGGTATTTCTGGTTCTAGATCCTTGAGGAATTGCCATACTGTCTTCCATAATGGTTGAACCAATTTACATTCCCACAAACAGTGTAAAAGTGTTCCTATTTCTCCACAACCTCACTGGCATCTATTGTTTCTTGACTTTTTAATAATTGCCATTCTGACTGGCGTGAGATGGTATCTCATTGTGGTTTTGATTTGCATTTCTCTAATAATCAGTGATGTTGAGCTTTTTTTTTTCATATGTTTGTTGGCCTCATAAATGTCTTCTTTTGAGAAGTATCTGTTTATATCCTTTATCCACTTTTTGATAGGGTTGTTTGCTTTTTTCTTGTAAATTTGTTAAGTTCCTGTAAGTTCTGGATATTAGATCTTTGTCAGATGGGTAGATTGCAAAAATATTCTCCCATTCTGTAGGTTGCCTCTTCACTCCGATTATAGTTTCTTTCACTGTATAGAAGCTCTTTAGTTTAATTAGATCTCATTTGTCAATTTTGGCTTTTGTTGCAGTTGCTTTTGGCATTTTCGTCATGAAGTCTTTGCCCATGCCTATGTCCTGAATGGTATTGCCTAGGTTTTCTTCTAGGGTTTTTATGGTTTTGGGTTTTACATTTAAGTCTTTAATCCATCTTGAGTTAATTTTTGTATAAGGTGTAAGGAAGAGGTCCAGTTTCAGTTTTCTGCATATGGCTAGCCAGTTTTCCCAGCACCATTTATTGAATAGGAGATCCTTTCCCCTTTGCCTGTTTTTGTCAGGCTTGTCGAAGACCAGATGGTTGTAGACGTGTGGTGTTATTTCTGAGGTCTCTGTTCTGTTTCTTTGGTCTATATGTCTGTTTTGGTACCAGTACCATGCTGTTTTGGTTACTGTAGCCTTCTAGGATAGTTTGAAGTCAGGTAGCATGATGGCTCCAGCTTTGTTCTTTTTGCTTAAGATTGTCTTGGCTATATGGGGCCTTCTGTGATTCCATATGAAATTTAAAGTCTTCGTTTAAATTATGTGAAGAATGACAATGTTAGCTTGATGGGAATAGCATTGAATTTATAAATTTCTTTGGGCAGTATGGCCATTTTGACGATATTGATTCTTCCTATCAAGGAGGATGGAATGTTTTTCCATTTGTTTGTGTCCTGTCTTATTTCCTTGAGCAGTGGTTTGTAGTTCTGCTTGAAGAAGTCCTTCACATCCCTTGTTAGCTGTATTCCTAGGTATTTTATTCTCTTTGTAGCAATTGTGAATGGGAGTTCATTCATGATTTGGCTCTCTGCTTCTCTATTGTTGATGTAAAGGAATGCTTGTGATTTTTGCACATTGATTTTGTATCCAGAGACTTTGCTGAAGTTGCTTATCAGTTTAACGTGTTTTTGGGCTAAGATGATGTTGTTTTCTAAATATAAAATCATGTCGCCTGCAAGCAGGGACAATTTGACTATCTCTCTTTCTATTTGAATACCCTTTATTTCTTTCTCTTGCCTGATTGCCCTGGCCAGATCTTCCAATACCGTGTTGAATAGGAGTGGTGAGAGAGGGCATCCTTGTCTTGTACCAGTTTTCAAAGGGAATGCTTCCTGCTTTTGCTCATCCAATATGATATTGGCTGTGGGTTTGTCATAAATAGCTCATTATCTTGACATATGTTCCATCAATATCTAGTTTATTGACAGTTTTTGACATGAAGGGATTTTGAATTTTATCAAAGGTCTTTCTTCATCTGTTGAGATAATCATGTGTTTTTTGTCATTGGTTCTGTTTACGTGATGGATTAAGTTTATTGATTTGCATGTGTTGAACCAGCCTTGCATCCCAGGGATGAAGCTGACTTGATCATGGTAGATACGTTTTTTGATATGCTGCTGGATTCAGTTTGCCAGTATTTCAGTGAGGATTTTCGCATCAGTGTTCATCAGGGATATTGGCCTGAAGTTTTCTTTTTTTGTTCTGTCTCTGCCTGGTTTTGGTATCAGGATGATGCTGGCTTCATAAAATGAGTTACAGAGGAGTCCCCCCTTTTCAATTGTTTGGAATAGTTTCAGAAGTAATGGTACTAGTTTCTCTTTGTAGCTCTGGTAGAATTTGGCTGTGAATTGCTCTGGTCCTGGGCTTTTCTTTTTTTGGCTGGTAGGCTATTAATTACTGCCTCAATTTCAGAACTTGTTATTGGTCCATCCAGAGATTCAACTTCTTCCTGGTTTAGTCCTAGGAGGGTTTATGTGTCCAGTAATTTATCCATTTCTTCTAGATTCTCTAGTTTATTTGCATAAAGGTGATTGTTTATAGTGTTCCCCGATGGTAGTTTTTATTTCTGTGGGTTCAGTGATGATATCCCCTTTATCATTTTTTATTGTGTCTATTTGATTTTTCTATCTGTTTTCTTTTTTATTATTCTAGCTCACTGTCTATCTATTTTGTTAATTTTTTTAAAAAACCAGCTCCTGGATTCATTGATTTTTTTGGAGGGTTTTTCATGTCTCTATCTCCTTCAATTCTGCTCTGATCTTAGTAATTTCTTGTCTTCTGCTAGCTTTTGGATTAGTTTGCCCTTGCCTCTCTAGCTCTTTTAATTGTGGTGTTAGAGTATTGATTTGAGATCTCTCTACCTTTCTGATGTGGGCATTCATTCCTATAAATTTCCCTTTTAGCACTGCTTTAGCTGTGTCCCAGAGATTCTGGTACATTGTCTCTTTGTTCTCATTGGTTTCAAAGAACTTCATTATTTCTGCCTTAATTTCATTATTTACCCAGTAGTCATTCAGGAGCAGGTTGTTCAGTTTCCATGTAATTGTGTGGTTTTGAGTGAGTTTCTTAATTCTGAGTTCTAATTTGATTGCCTTATGTTTTGAGAGATTGTTATGATTTCAGTTCTTTTGCATTTGCTGAGGAGTGTTTTACTTCCAATTATGTGGTTGATTTTAGAATAAGTGCCATGTGGCACTGCAAAGAATGCATATTCTGTTGATTTGGGGTGGTGAAATTTGTAGCTATGTCTTTGAAATAAGTCCAGTGATTACAGTGGGATCCTGGTGTGCCTTCACTAGTTGTGGCAGCTACAGTGGCCATGATGGTATTGGAGAAAATGCACAGCAAGCATGAGGATTGTAGTCTCTCAATGGACAGGAGAGTAGGGTCTCCAGGTGGTCCAGTTTACTCTTCCCATGAACCATTTTTTGTTACATGTACTTTAAATAGTTCCCCATATACTAGCTGATAACTATTGTTCTTTCCTCATTCCCCAAGGCAAAAGATACTTAACTTTTATTTTATTTTAAAAATTTCCCAAAATACAAAAATCTTTTATAGATTTAGAGGGTACAAGTGCAGATTTCTTACATACATATATTGTGCTGTAGTGAAGTCTGGGGTTTTAGTGTAGCCATCACACAAATAGTGAAGAAACTTAACTTTTAAACTATCTCATTTAAATACTCGAAGTTGTGTCATTTAAAATTGCATATAAATGTTTTAAAGTATAAGTAAATGAATTATTTACTCTGACTGAATATTGAAACTTTGCTAGTTGTGTTGTTTTGGGGCATTGACTGGGTGCTGTGATAATTCCGGATAATAAGGCGGTATCCATATAAAAGAATTATACTGTATGTTAAAAGGCACATAGCATAATGGAAAGGTTTATCGATACGGCTGGGCAGGTGTGGTAGCCTTATTATGTGTATCAGCAAGGTTGTTAGTTGTAAGCAGTAAGGCAAATGTTAGCTGATTTTGGCAGAAAATCTATTTAAGAAAAGAAGCATGGGCAGCTGAGGGGCCCACAGGAAGGACAGAGGCAGAGCCACTGTGTGCTGACAGAGCCCTGCATCTGCCAGGGGCACCTTTTCCTTTTTCACATGAAGGCCCTTGACAGACAAACTGTGGCTTTGGGTGGAGAATCCAGTATAGAGTTACAGAATGTAGAAACTGTCTCATCACACCAGAGGGCTTGTTTGGGGAAGCCATGCAGTACTCACACCACTGGCATTCCCACTACTACTGCCAGAGAGTGCATCCTCCACTGTTGCCAGAGAGTGCATCCTCCATATCTCTGTGGCTCCAGGGTGGGGTGTGTTGGGCTTAACTGCAAAGAAGGTGGGGAAAGCCAGTTCCTGATTTATTCAACTTTAATAATGAGCTGAGCCTGAGTCTCCCACTGAGACTCATAAGGTGAGGAATTCCCCAAACACTGAAAGGGCAGTCAGACACTGAACAGCTAAGAATTGCCACACCATTTATTTGTTGTTGTTCTTTCCTGTCCTTTTTGTTATTGTTGTTGTTTTACCTTTATTTCACCTTTACGCTGGCATTCTGGAACATAGACAAATGAGTTAGTGCCTAAATGCAATGGAAGACTACAGGAAATCAGCACAAAGCTAAAAAAGAACCAACCCATGTATAAGTGAGGACCTTAACTGAAAAAGCAAATTATTTTTGCAATAATTGTATTGTCCTTCAGGTTACTGATATTTGTTCCATTCACATGGATGACTGTGTGACATGAAGAGATGTGATTGTTGAGGTGTTAGTTTTCAATAAAAGCACTATATATGATTAAGCTTAACTCAATTTTTTATTAAAATTTGACCATACTATATTATTACTATTGTTATTATCTATATCTACAATGTATAATGAATAGATGTAGCACTCTTCATCCTTGAAAATGTTGTCCTTTGATTTCTCACTTTTTCTTGCCTTTTTTTTTCTTCTTTTCCATCATTTTCTTCCTGCTGCCATAGCAACATGTATCTCAACCATAAGCCATCTGAACTTGATCCTGGTTAAATTTAATTTAATTCAGTAAGTATTTATTATTTGCCTAATATGTACAACACATCACAGATGTTCTAAAAAATTCAGCAAAAAGTTCTCTCCTTGTCTCACTTCTCACAGCTTATAACATATCAAACTGCACCAGGTAGATAGTTGATAGAAATGGTGAGATGAATGGACGGATGTAGGCAAGATACACATAAAACAAATGAATCAAAGTTATCCATCAAATCTCAGTACAAAAATCCTCTTTGTCACAACTTCTTTGTTATTGTTGCTGTTACTCTTTATGTCTAAAACAACCTTATTTTAGTACACAATTCAATATCAAACATTAAATCCCTTTAGAAATTCACTATATAGAAGATAAAACCAATGATTTATAAATAAAAGAAAGCATATTTCATACAAGAAAAAATGTTAGAAATGCCTTTTATTTTTAACTCTTTTTTCTAATATTCAGCAAATATATTCTCATAAAATAGTGAATGATTTTAAGAAACATGCATTTGAGATTAAGAAAGAAAGTTCTGAGGCACTTATAATTTATAAGAATTTAATTAAGATGTAATTGTTTAAATATGTTGTTTACAATTAGAGTCAACTTATTGGTAATATCATCTTTTCAATGCTTAACCAGGGCTGCAGTACCTCTGCCCTAGGAGGGCAATCATTCAGTGCTTGCCAAAGCCCAGCAGAATAGGGCTAAATGGCCCCTGTGAGGAGCATGTTAAAATCTGGTTAAGTCTCTAATAATAATGCAATTATAGCTTTTAATCTAAATATTATCTTGTCACTTAACAGTTCTATAGACATGAATTAGCTATTACTAGTAAATTTATGATGAGTTGAAGATACTTCTGCAAATGACAATTGGTGGTGGTGGTGTGATAAAGACAGGGCTAACTAACACATGCTGGAAGAAAAAGACTCTACTCTTTAAAAACAAATAGGTTACACATAGAACCAACCTAAAATATCAAGTTCTGGGATTTGAACTTGGAGACATTCAAGCAAAGTATGCACAGCTGTGCTCTGGTTACATATTCTTAGTCTGACTGGTGCCCACTTTCCTATAGCTGCTTTTCCTAGCCTCATCATTTCTTTCAAGTCCCCTACTCAATTCCATTGCTTTTATGAACAAATGACCTTGCCTCCTCTCTTTCAGTGAAAACAGAAGCTTTCAGGGTGGAACTCTTGCAAAGTCCCAACATTTGTACTGATGTAAAAAGATGTGTAATTATTTTCTTAATGTCTTTTGGTGTCCCCTGCTCCAGGAGATCAGGAATGGAACCTGGTCACCAGTGTCCCCAGGACCCAGTACAAGGTCTACTAGGGGTTCACTAGGTATCTATTATCTAAATGAATGAACATCCTTCCTTCCTTTGTTTATATTTTTTTGTTTCAAAAACAAGAGCTTTATTTTGAATATAATATATGATCATGGTAAAAAGCCAGAATAGTACCAACTTATATGAAAGGAAATATTAGTTTCCCTCCCGGTAAATTCCACAGTCTCCCTTCCTTACTTCTTTATTTTCCAGCTTCAGAAGCGACCCTTCCCCTGCACCCCAGATTTCATCCTTTTGTTGTGATCTCCTCTAGGAAACCCTTCTTTGTTTGGACAGCCAGGAAGCAGGGCTTGGCAGGGCAGTTACACAAAGTGGCCAAAAGAGTTGCAACAGCTGAGGGTGAAGGCAGCAGTATGGCCAAGCAGAGCAGTGGCCGGACGCCAAAGATGCTAAATCAATCATCAAGTCCTAAGGGTGAAGAAAATAAGAGGCAAAGCAAAAGGTCAGAGGAATGCAGGAGGTCAAGAATGTAAATGCAAGGCATGGCTAAGTGAGAAGGTCCAGGACCACATGGGTGAATGGGAAAAGGATACTAAAAAAGGCATTTAAAATTTTTATTTTGGGGGATATAACTATGGGGGATATGGACCAGTGGGTTAATGAAGGCTGGGTTGACACTGACCCCTCCTCAGCTTCAACCCTATTAATTATTCTCTCTCTCTCCAACATATTGAACACCTCCCTTTTCTCTAGTTGTCTTTTTCAGACCACAAATATGTTGTCTTTTAACCTAAAAACAAAAGAAGAAAAGAAACCAAAAACCTCTCTGTCAACCTAGTCTTCCCCTCCAACTACCTCACCCAATCTCTGCTCTGCCAATTCTAGACACATTTCAAAGAATAATGTAAACTCATGGCTGGGCACAATGGCTTATGCCTGTAATCACAGCACTTTGGGAGGCTGAGGCAGGAGGATAGCTTGAGGCCAGAGCTTGACACCAGCCTGGGCAACAAAGCAAGACTTCATCTCTACAAATAAAAGATAAAAGTAGCTGGGCGTGGTGTGTGCCTGTAGTCTCTGCTACTTGGGAGGCTGAGGTGGAAGGATCATTTGAGCCCGGGAGTTTAAGCTTGCTGTGAGCTATGATGATGCCAGTGTACTCCAGCCTGGGCAACAGAGTAAGACACTGTCAAAAAAAAAGAAAGAAAGAAAGAAGGAAAGAAAAAGAAAGCGAAGAAAGAAAGAAAGAAAGGAAGGAAGGAGGGAGGGAAAGAAGGAAGGAAAAGAAAAGAGAGAAGGAAGGAAGGAAAGGAAGGAAGGAAGGAAGGAAAGACGGAAGAAAGGAAGGAAGGAAGGGAGGAAAAAATATAAGCTCACTGTCTGTATTTCTCATTTCCTTTTCACTATCCAGCTTAATTGGTCTTCCTTCTATCCCACTTTATTGAAAACTTTTTGCCAAAGTTGCCAATGACCTTCTTATTTCTATCATTAGATTTGGATGACATGCTTCATTTTTATCTGAACTGACTCTGTGAAGGTCTGATGCTGTTGCCTACTTCCTCCTTGTTTTGCCTTTCTGACATGCCCCTCTGCTGGTTCTGCTCCTCTCTCTGGCTTATTCTTTCATTTTCTTTGTGAGGCTGTATTTCTTCACTCATATATATATATATATATATATATTTTTTTTTTTTTTTTCCTATGGACATCCAGGTAACATGGTATGGTAGGGAACTGGTTGTATGTGTTTTCCCACTTGTTAGCATTTGAGTAGTCAACTTGCCAAGGCACCTGACCCTGAAACACCTTCTGTGGATGACTGTCTAGGATTTCCATCCATCTCCACCCCAACACATACACTTTCAATTATTTCATTGCTTCCTTTTTCTTACAAGAAAGCATCTTTTTTAGCCATTTCATAACATTATTACTATGATTACAATTTATTGAGCACTTGCTATTTACCAAGGATTCCACTGGGTGCTTCACTTTCCTTCATCTATTTGTTTATTCAGTTATTTCTTTAGTCTGTAAATATTTACTGACATTTATGGCACAGGCACTGTGGATATATAATCTCTAGTTGTTAGAAGTAACTTAGAAGTAGCATATTGTTATTTTACAGATGATGAAACCAAGGCTGGGGGTTGTCCAACTTGCCTCCAGCTCTAAGAACACTCAAGAGGAAGACCCAAGATTTGAATTCACAGCTCTTTCCCTTTCATTAATATACCTCAAAAATATTCTATCTTTCATAAAGCACCTTATGGCAGGTGCGTTCCTACCCTTTATCTTATTATACCAGTGAGAACATTAGCCTGTGGCTTGATGTCACCTTTGAAAACAGGAGGGGAAGATTTATAGCAATGAAAACTCAAAATTCCATAACTTTGTTATTAATACCATCACGTTTCCACAAGATCCAGACAAGGCTGCTTATAAATTATGTAGCTCGGAAATCACTTATTTATTCATGTCTTCATGGTGTTTACAATATAGTGGTAGGGGCTGGGGTATATTTTTACATCTGAGAAAAGGCCCAGGGAAGAAAAGAGTACAATTAAATAAAAGCTATTAACAAAGAACTGTGGCCAAGATTAATGGGGGGTGGTGGTGGTGAGCAGGGTTAGGGAAGTTTCCCTAAAGAAGTGATATGTGAGTTGAAATATGAGAGATGAATAGAAGTTACCTTACAAATGGCAGAAGAAGGACACTTCAAGATGAGGGAACAGCATGTGCGAGGGATCTGGAGGAAGAAGGCGTGATGCTTTCAAAACCTACAAAGCTAGAGCACAGAGTGAGACATAATAAATGAAGCCAAGAGACAAAGGCTGGGCCAGATCATGCACACTATGCATCACTCTGTTTATCTTAAGAATGATGATCCAGCAGGATGGAGGTCATATAATCAGACTGGTGTTTTGAAAAGCTCACTCTGGGTACGATGCAGAGAATCTGCTGGAGGGGCCCAGGAAAAATGCATGCAGAATAGTTAGGAAGCTATTGCTGAAGTTGGAATAAGAAATGATGATGGTTGGGACTAGTTGAGTGGTCACAGAGGAAGAGATAAGTAAATGAATTTGATACATATTGAGGAGGTACAATCAGGAGGACTTGCTGACTGTTTAAATAAGAAGTTGATGGAGAAGAAGTTATCAAGGTTAAATCCCAGAAGTCTGAGATGCCTAATTTGATAAATGATGGTGCCATTTGCTGAGAGAGAGAAAAGCAAAGGTTAGGGAAATCATGGTTTTGGTGGGTCATGTGGGTTAAATTGAAGACTTTGTGGCATGATAAGATAACTGCTGGATGTATAGGTCTGTAACTCCAAGCAGAGATCTGAGATGAAGATATGAGCTCAGGAGCTGTCATCAGTGGAGTAGTAGTTAAGCCATGGGCATGGATGAGATCAAGCAGGGAAGTAATATAGAGTGGGAAGAGAAGAGAAGAGTAGAGAAGAGAAGAGAAGAAAGAGAAGAGAAGTGAAGAGACGAGAAGAGGGCCTAGGATTCATCCATCTGGAATGCCTTGTGTAAAGGATTCATTTCCTAGCCATTTAAAAGGAAAACACTTTCCGAAGAAATTTATGTGCTTCTTAATATTTCTCTTAACCAAGTATTAAAATCCTAACATCAACAAAAAAGTTAAAAAAATCTACACCTGTCTGGCTTCAAATGAATCAAATGTAAGGTTTCACTTATAAAAAAATTCCAAAGCATGCGTTTATTTAAGAGTGAACACATGGTGTTTGTTATAGGTCTCTGTACTTTTGTATGAATGAAATATTTCATAATTAAACAACAGCAATAACAAAAATTTCCAGGGAATAAAGCCTAAGCCAATAAAAACTCGGCCCAGAAAATTAAATACCAAAAGCAATTTAGGGAAGAATAAAGGATTAGAGGCATTGCCAAGGAGCTCCTTGACCCCAATAGAAAACAGCTTAGGTACAACCTAGAAAGATGTACCCTGAAAGATTCTGCTGATAACTTTTTAAGGTAGAAATTTCTAGCATTATAGACACAATAAGTTAAAGTTTGGCTCTGTTTATATTTCAGGGCAACTAGAAGTAAGAAGCTGGCCAATATTATTTTCTTTAGCTGTGCAGAAAGGTGGTTGGTTTGGTTTAATGAATGAATGTTACTCTTCTGAGCCTATATGCGCAGGAATATTATTTAAAATGTGGAAGAAAACTATGTCTGAAACAAGAACGGTGATCTACAAGTGATCTATAATGAGAAGTGGCTTTGGTAGTATAACCAAATAATGAAACTACACTTCTACTCCCCAATACTATCTACTACTACCATCACTAGTATCCCTTCCTCTCCACTACCCACAAGAGATGATTTTAAAAGGGATCTTTCTCTAAGAGCTTACTCAGGCTCTTGTATTAAAGGATATATGGCTTAGTATTGGAGGTTTCTGTACCTAACAAAATGCAAACTATTGTTCTGAGAAACTATCCTTGAGAAATGTGAGACAATTAGAAAAAAGAAAGGGGCATAGCTATAACTCCCAATGGTGAGGTTATTTCAAAAGAAACTGAGCATGGAGGGCTACACCTAGCCTAGATTATTCTGCCAGACTGGGGTTTCCCAAGCCCACCTTGGACCATCCTGTTGGAGTTACTTCCATGGTGTTACTCTAGTAGTAAATAACTCAGACCTAGGAAAATAGTTAATAATGATTGGGTCCCATGGGCTAGCTGGTGGGGAAAGGGAAAGGTCCTTGGGGTGAAGCCAACCCCTGGAGTACTGAAGGGACAGCTACACTGTCAAGGCTTGAAGAAGAAATCCTCCCACAGGGCTCATGGACTTAAGGTAGAGTCTAAATTATTCATGAGATGATGGCTATGAATGGTTTAATTTCTTAAAGACTCTTATTTGGCACAGGAAAAGTATGTTTAGCATATAGCTGTTTCTTCCTTATGTGCTCTAGTTTCTTTTCATTTCTGCCAAACTTTCAGCAAAATGTGATTAAGCCATATAATTTTATGTAGTGATATATAGAGAAAAACAAGGAGATGACAAAAATGGAAGTATTCATCCACTCTCTGAAGTGGGTTGAATAATGTCCTCCAATAATCCACTTAATGATGTAATCTTATTTGGATGAAATGTCTTTGCAGATGTTAAGGTAATGATCTCTAGATGAGCTCATGCTGGACTAGGGTGAGCCCTAAATCCAATGACTAGTGTCCTTATAAGAGACAGAGGGGAAGACACAAAGAGGAAGAGGCCACATGAAGACAGAGATAGAGATTGGACAGGCCCACAAGCTAAGGAACCCTCACCCCCTAGCAAAACATATACCTCTACAAAGGCCCTTGCAAAGGTGGCAGCATTTATTTGAGAATGAACGGAATTCTTGTTTTAAGCTGTAAAGAGAAGCAAAGTAGGCAATGGTCTCTGGCCAAGAGCAGTGGAGCAGAGTTGAACATGCAATTTGAAGGATCAGTAGTCAAGCGGACCACTTAGAAGCAGACATAAGTCAACTCCTTTTCTCGTTTCTTAAGAATGCTAGACGAAGGGGATCCAAAGGGAGAGAAAAATGATGCTTGGGTTCTGTCGGAATCTCCCTTCAGATTTCAGGATAGTGTTCCTCATATTCTCTTTCCCTTCCGTTTTTCTCCTCATCACCTTCAGAATTCTCTGCTTGGCAGAGCCTTATGTCTCTCCTATGCCCACATTCATCTTGTTCTGAGGCTTATAAGCAATTTTGAATAAAATTAGCTTAAATTTTGGTTTATGTCATGTAGAATTTCTTGGGCAATTTCAAAGAATGAAGTATCAGGTTAACAATTTTTTTTTACTGTATAAAAAACAGCTTTACTGAGATATAATTCACATACCATATAATTTACATAATTTAAAGTGCACAATTCAATGGTTTTTAGTATATTCACAGAGTTGTGCCACAATTATCATAATCAATTTCAGGACATTTTCATCACTTCAAAAGGAAACCCTGTACCCATTAACAGTCACTCACTATTTCTCCCCATATCCTTTACTTTATCCCTCATCTACAGGTCTAGGCAACCACCAATCTATTTTCTATTTATAAATTTTCCTACTCTGGACATTTGATACAAATGGAATCATACAGTATGCATTTTTTCTGGCTGGCTTCTTTCACTTACCATAAAGTTTTAAATGTTCATTTATGTTGTAGCATGTATCAATTCATCATTTCTTTTATTGACAAATAATATTTCATAGTATGGACATACCTTATTTATCTATTCATCAGTTGATGAGCATTAGGGTTGTTACCACTTTTTAGCTATTATAAATAATGCTGCTATAAGTATTAGTGTACAAGTTTTGTGTAGATGTATGTTTTTATATTTTTTTATATTTTATAGGAATGGAATTGCTAGATGACATGATAGTTCTAAGTTTAACTTTTTAAGGAGTTTCCAGACTGTTTTCCAAAGCAGCTGCACCAATTTATATTTCCTCCAAATGTGTATGAATGTTCCAAATTCTCTACGTTCTTTCCAACACTTATTGATTATGGTCATCCTATGGAGTGAAGTGGTTTTCATTTTGTAACCCAAATCACAGCGTCATGCAATATATCCATGTAATAAACCTGTACATGTACCCCTTGATTCTTAAATAAAAGCTGAAATTATAAAAATCAATTAATAAATAAGCAAAAACAGGGCTATTTGCCTTTTATGATTGAATAGCAGGAGTTTTAAAATTATTCTAGTCACTTATCAGATATATGATTTGCAAGTATTTTTTTCTATTTTATGGGTTATAGTTTCATTTTCTTGATGGTATTCTTTAATGCAAAAAAGTTTAAAATTTTGATGAAATATAATTTATCTAATTTTTTCCTTTGTCACTTGTACTTCAGTTATCATAAAAAATCATCCCCTAATCCAAACTATTAAAGTTTTACCTCTAAGTTTTTGAATAAGGGTTTTATAATTTTGCCCTACTCTTAGGTATTTTATTTATTTTGAATTAGGTTTTGTTTATCGTGGGAATAGGGGACCAACTACATCCTTGTACATGTGGATGTTTATTTGTTTCAACATCATTTGTTGAAAAGAGTACTCTTTCCCAATGAAATCATCTTGTCATCCTTGTTGAAAATCAGTTGCCCATATATTAATATTAATATGTATAAGTTTATTTACAGACTATCAACTATTCCATTGTTCATACTATCCAAAGTGATCTATGGATTCAATGCAATCACTATCAAAATTCAGATAACATTTTTTCATAGAAATAGGAAAAAATAACCTAAAACTTGTATGGAATCACAAAAGACCTCAAAGAGCCAAAGCAATCAATCATAGGCAAAAAGAATAAGTTGAGGTATCATACTTACTGATTTCAAAATGAATTATAAAGCTATAGTAATCAAAACATTATGGTACTGGCATGAAAACAGACATATAGACTAATGGAAGAGAATAGAAAGCCCAGAAATAAATGCATGAATTTACAGTCACTTGATTGGTGAAAGGAAAATATCCTAGGCCCCCAAAGTCACTAAGCTAAAGGGAAAAGTCAAGCTGGGAACTGCTTAGGGCAAACCTGCCTCCCCATTCTATTCAAAGTCACCCCTCTGCTCACTGAGATGAATGCATCTCTAATTGCCTCATTTGGAGAGGCTAATAAGAAACTCAAAAGAATGCAAACATTTGTCTCTTATCTACCTATGACCTTGAAACCCCCTTCCCACTTTAAATTGTCCCACCATTCCAGACCAAACCAATATTCATCCTACATATGTTGATTGATGTCTCATGTCTCCCTGTGATGGTTAATACTGAGTGTCAACTTGATTGTACTGAAAGATACAAAGTATTGATTCTGGGTGTTTCTGTGAGGGTGTTGCCAAAGGAGATTAACATTTGAGTCAGTGGGCCGGGTAAGGCAGACCCACCCTTAATCCGGGTGGGTGAAATCTAATCAGCTGCCAGCAAGGCTAGAATATAAGCAGGCAGAAAAATATGAAAAGAGAGACTGGCCTAGCCTCCCAGCCTACATCTTTCTCCCATGCTAGATGCTTTCTGCCCTTGAACATCAGACTCCAAGTTCTTCATTTTTGGAACTTAGACTGGCTTTCTTTCCTCCTCAGCCTGCAGACAGCCTATTGTTGGACCTTCTGATAGTGTGAGTTAATACTTAATAAACTCCCACATATATATATATAAAATCATATATATATAAACACATATATATATGTTTCATTAGTTCTGTCCCTCTAGAGAACCCTGACTAATATAGATTTTTGTACCAGGAGTGGTTCTAGAGGAACAGAATATTAAGGGTGGAGTTCTTTCATTGGTTTTAGGGTTTCTGGAGTTGGCTTCTTAATATAATTAGACACAAAAATGTTAAGGACTCTACTAATAGTATGGAGAACACTGATAGCCCTTGGCATGAACTGTTTAGAGAGTTATGCAAAATAAATGCACTTCACACTCCTGATTCATTGCTCATGAGAAGCAAGGAGTTTGGTGACTCTATACATAATACCTTTGACCATATGTGAACAATCAAGGAACATAATAAAGCTGGTTGGTTGCTCCTAAGTTCACTGGACAAAGTGATGAAAGAAAATAATGAACTCAGGGATTCTATCTCCCAGCTTCAGAAGCAGATACTGAGCCTAAAATCTACCAAGATTACCCTGAGTAAGAGTCTTATCTCCTGTGGAGAAAGAGATGAAATTGTGGAAAAACAGACACAAGCTGTTATCGTGCAAGTGGCTGACCTATGCATAGCCTCACCAGGTGTCTACTCTCAAAGCGAGGGCATTGACTGAAGAATGGGACCCTGAAACTTGGAATGGGGGCGTGTGAGAGGACCCTGATGAAACTGGGGACACTGAATTTGTAAACTCTTATAAACCTTTTTTGCCAGAAGAAACAGCTTCTCCATTCCCAGTAGTGGCAACATCCCCTCCCCAACCCATTCTGCCATCAGCCTTTCCACTTTTGTCTGAGGAGATAAAACTTGTGCTGCCTGAAGCAACAGTGATGGCCTTCCCTGAGGCAGTTTCCAGGCAACATAACATTGGTTTCTCCTCAGGAGCCACCCCCAACACCCCTGTTTGCCTCTAGACTTATAACTAGACTAAAGTACCTGCAGGCCCCTAGAGGTGAGGTTGAGAGTGTGACCTATGAGGAGGTGTGCTACACTTAAAAAGAACTGCCTGAGTTTTCCAATTTATATAAACACAAATCTGGAGAACAGTATGGGAATGGATATTAAGGGTGTGGGATAATGGTGGAAGGAACATAGAGTTGGATCAGGCTGAATTTATTGATTTGGGCCCACTAAGTAGGGACTCTGCATTTAATGTTGCAGCTCAGGGAGTTAAAAAAGGTTCTAATAGTTTATTTGCTTGATTAGTTGAAATCTGGATTAAAAGATGGCCCATTTTGAGTAAGCTGGAAATGCCTGATTTCCCTTGGTTTAATATAGAGGAAGGGATCAAAAGGCTTAGGGAGATTGGGATAGTGGAGTGGATTAGTCACTTTAGATCTACTCATCCCAGCCAGGAGGGCCCACAAGATATGCCCTTGATCAATTCCTTGTGAAATAGACTTCTGAGGGCAGCATCTGCATTTTTTAAGGACCCTGTAATTGCTCTTCTCTGTATGTCAGATCTAATAACGGGAACCACAGTCACTCAACTACAACATTTAAATACAATGGGAATAATTGGATCCATAGGTGGCAGGGGCCAAGTGGTGGCACTCAATCATCAAAGGCAAGGTGGGCGTAATGGACAGCACAGGCAAAGCAGCCATCAGAATAATCTGACTTGTGTAGAGCTCTGGTTTGGCTAATTAATCATGGTGTTCCTAGAAGTGAAATTGATAGGAAACCTACTGCATTTCTACTTAATTTATATAAGCAGAAAGCTTCTAGGTCGAACGGACAAAAGACTAATTTGAATTATAAAAACAAAGCATCATGGCCCCTCAATCAATTTACAGACTTGAGCCAGTTTACAGACCCAGAACCCCTTGAATGAAGGAGAGGTCAGGTCACACTGAGAAAGGACTATACTACGTTACCGACAATTTATGCAGTGAATCTTTCTCCCATTCTTCCCCAAGGAGACCCCTGACCTTTTACCAGGGTAACTGTGTATTGGGTAAAGGGAAATGATCAGACATTTTGGGGACTATTGGACACTGGCTCTGAGCTGACATTGATTCCAGAAAACTCAAAATGTCATTGTGGTCTTCCAGTTAAAGTAGGGGCTTATGGAGGTCGGGTAATTAATGGAGTTTTAGCTCAGGCCAACTTACAGTGTGTCCAGTGGGTCCCTAGACTCATCCTGTGGTCATTTCCCCAGGCCAGAATGCATAATTGGTATAGACATACTTAGCAGCTGGCAGAACCCCCACATTGGCTCCCTGACTGGTAGAGTGAGATCTATTATGGTGGAAAAGGCCAAATGGAAGGCATTAGAACTGTCTCTACCTAGAAAAATAGTAAATCAAAAACAATATTACATCACTCAAGGGATTGCAGAGATTAGTGCCACCGTGAAGGACTTGAAAGACTCAGGGTGATGATTCCCACCACATCCCCATTCAACTCCCCCACTTGGCCTGTACAAAAGACAGATGGATCTTGGAGAATGACAGCGGATTATTGTAAGCTTAACCAAGTGGTGACTCCAATTGCAGCTGCTATATCAGATGTGGTTTTATTGCTTGAGCAAATTAACCTATCTCCTGGTATCTGGTATGCAGACATTTACTTGGCAAATACCTTTTTCTCTATTCCTGTCCATAAGGCCCAGCAGAAGCAATTTGCCTTCAGCTGGCAAGGCATTACTGTCCTACCTCAGGGCTATATCAACTCTCCAGCTTTGTGTCATAATCTAATTTGGAGAGATCTTGATTAGTTTTCACTTCTGCAAGATATCACACTGGTCCTTTGCATTGATGACATTATGCTGATTGGATCCAGTGAACAAAAAGTAGCAAGCACACTGGACTTATTGGTGAGATATTTGCATGCCAGAGGATGGAAAATAGATCCAGCCAAAATTCAGGGACCTTCTACCTCAGTAAAATTTCTAGGGGTCCAGTGGTGTGGGGCATGTCAAGATATTCCTTTTAAGATGAAGGATAAGTTGCTGCATTTAGCCCCTCCTACAACCAAGAAAGAGGCACAACACCTAGTGGGCCTATTTGGATTTTGGAGGCAACATATTCCTCATTTAGGTATGTTACTTCATCCCATTGATCAAGTGACTTGAAAGACTGCCTGTTTTGAGTGGGGTCCAGAACAGGAGAAGGCTCTGCAACAGGTCCAGGCTGCTGTGCAAGCTGCTTTGCCACTTGAACCATAGGACCCAGCAGATCCAATGGTGCTTGACGTGTCAATAGCAGAAAGAGACGCTGTTTGGAGCCTTTGGCAGGCTCCCATAGGTGAATCACAATGGAGGCCTCCAGGATTTTTGAGCAAGGCCCTGCCATCTTCTGCAGATAACTACTCTCCTTTTGAGAGACAGCTCTTGGCCTGTTACTGGGCTTAGCGGAAATTGAAAATTTGACTATGGATTATCAAGTCACCATGTGACCTGAACTGCCTATCATGAACTGGGTGCTTTCTGACCCATCTAGCCATAAAGTGAGTCATGCACAGCAGCATTCCGTCATCAAACACAAGTGATATATTCATGATCAGGCTCGAGCAGGTCCTGAAGGCACAATAAGTTACATGAGAAGGTGGCTCAAATGCTCATGGTCTCCACTCCTGCCACCCTGCCTTCTCTCCCCCAGCCTGCACTAATGACCTCATGAGGAGGTCCCTATTCTCATTTGACAGAGGAAGAGAAGACTAGGGCCTGGTCACAGATGGTTCTGCACGATATGCAGGCACCACCCAAAAGTGGACAGCTGCAGCACTACAGCCCCTTTCTAGGACATCGCTGAAGGGCAGCAATGAAGAGAAATCTTCCCAGTGGGCAGAACTTTGAGCAGTGCACCTGGTTGTGCACTTTGCATGAAAGGAGAAATGGCCAGATGTAGGAGTATATACTGATTCATTGGTTGTAGCCAATGGTTTGGCTGGATGGTCAGGGACTTGGAAGAAGCATGATTGGAAAATTGGTGATAGAGAAATTTGGGGAAGAAATATGTGGATGGATCTCTCTGAATGGTCAAGAACTATGATAATATTTGTATCCCATGTGAGTGCTCGCCGATGGGTGACCTCAGCAGAGGAGGATTTTAATAATCAACTGGATAGGATGACCTGTTCTGTGGACACTACTCAGTCTCTTTCCACAAACACCCCTGTCATTGCTCAATGGGCCCATGAACAAAGTGACCATGGTGGCAGGGACGGAGCTTGCACATGGGCTCAGCAACATAGACTTCCACTCACCAAGGATGACCTGGCTATGGCCAGTGTCAAGTGCCCAATTTGCCAGCAGCAGAGACCAACACTGAGCCCTCGATATGGCACCATTCCTTGGGGTGATCAGCCAGCTACCTAGTAGCAGGTTGATTATATTGGAACTCTTCCATCATGGAAAGGGCAGAGGTTTGTCCTCACTGGAATAGACACTTACTCCTGATATAGGTTTGCTTATCCTGCAAGCAATGCTTCTGCCAAGACTACCATCTGTGGACTCACAGAGTGCCTTATCCACCATCATAGTATTCCGCACATCATTGCCTCCGACCAAGGCACTCACATTACAACTAAAGAAGTGCAGCAGTGGGCTCATACTCATGGAATTCACTGGTCTTACCATGTTCCCCATCATCCTGAAGCAGCTGGATTAATTGGATGGTGGAATGGCCTTTTGAAGTCACAATTACAATGCCAACTAGGTGACAATACTTTGCAGGGCTGGGACAAAGTTCTCCAGAAGGCCATGTATGCTCTGAAGCAGTGTCCAATATATGGTACTATTTCTCCCATAGCCAGGATTTAGGGGTCCAGGAATCAAGGGGTGGACCAGGAATCACCCATAGTGATCCACTAGAAAATTTTTGCTTCTTGTTTTCATGACATTAAGTTCTGGTGGCCTAGAGGTCTTAGTTCCAGAGGGAGGGATGCTGCCACCAGGAGACACAACAATGATTCCATTAAACTGGAAGTTAAAATTGCCACCTGGACATTTTGGGCTCCTCCTACCTTTAAGTCAACAGGCTAAGAAGGGAGTTACAGTGTTGGCTGGGGAGACTGACTGACCCGGACTATCAAGATGAAATCAGTTTACTACTCTACAATGGAAGTAAGGAAGAGTATGCATGGAATACAGGAGATCCATTAGGGCATCTCTTAGTATTACCATGCCCCGTGATTAAGGTCAATGGGAAACTACAACAGCCCAATTCAGGCAGGACTACAAATGACCCAGACCCTTCAGGAATGAAGGTTTGGGTTACTCCACCAGGAAAAAAACCATGACCTGCTGAGGTGCTTGCTGAAGGCAAAGATAATACAGAATGGGTAGTAGAAGAAGGTAGTTCTCAATACCAGCTATGACCACGTGACCAGTTGTATCAATGAGGACTGAAATTCTTATGAGTGTTTCCTCCTTCTTTTGTCAAAAACATGTTTGTGCATGTATACACTTGTACTAAGAAAATATCTTCATTTTATTTCCTTTCTCTTTTATCATGTGCCATAAGATTTATTGACTTCATATCAGCATTTAAGTATTTTTAACGTTAAGTAATAGTATTTTGGTTGGGGATTGGTGTTTCTGGTTGTGTGAAGGATAGTTGTATCATGTTAGGCATAATTATGACCTTCTTAATGTCTTTATTTGAAGATTATGTATGATCTCAGGAAATGTATATGGGTTCAAGTTGACAATGGGTGGACTTGTGGTGGTTAATACTGAGTGTCAACTTGATTGGATTGAAGGATGCAAAGTACTGATCCTGGGTGTGTCTGTGAGGGTGTTGCCAAAGAGATTAACATTTGAGCCAGTGGGCTGGAAAAGGCAGACCCACCCTTAATCTGAGTGGGCACAATCTAATAAGCTGCCAGTGAGGCTAGAATATAAGCAAGCAGAAAAATATGAAAAGAGAGTCTGGTCTAGCCTCCCAGCCTACATCTTTCTCCCATGCTGGATCCTTCCTGCCCTGGAACATCAGACTCCAAGTTCTTCAGTTTTGGAACTCAGACTGGCTCTTCTTGCTCCTCAGCCTGCAGACAGCCTATTGTTGGACCTTCTGATTGTGTGAGTTAATACTTAATCAACTCGTATATATATATATTAGGGACAGAACTAATATATATAAATATAATTAGTTCTGTCCATCTAGAGAACTCTAATACACTCCCTAAAATGTGTAAAACCAAACTGCTCTGACCACCTTGGGCACATGTCATCAGGACCTCCCGAGGCTGTGTCAGGGGTGCATGTCCTCAACCTTGGCAAAATAAACTTTCTAAACGAACTGAAACCTTTCTCAGATATTTGGAGTTCACATTTTGGTAACCCAATGGGATTCTGAGTGTAGGTGCCCCTGACTTTTGACAAATCCTCTATTGGTGCTTGGTACCAGCTTGTACTATCTTTATGGCTAAAACCAATAGGACAATTTGTGGAGGCCTGGAAGTACCACTTCCAAAGAATCCCTGATCTCCCAAAATTCGGTAGAGATCTAAAGTTTACTTTGCTATATGACTCTTTTTTTTTGGAGTTTTACTTGCTTCCAATACAAGGTAGGCAAGTTTTCTGTGACAATGGAGTCAGGTAACTCCTTTACGGAGTTTGAGCTTGCTTTCAACAGGGAAGATGAGGGTTTTTTTTTCTGCTTCTAGGATGGTAAAGAGCCATCTTCAGCCTGAGACCCATCCCTAAGTAAGTAACTGAATTGGGGTTTGCCTTTTCTAAAGTTAAGATTGACAACCAGCTGGTCTTAATTTCTCCTTATCATTAGAGACCTCAGTAATCATATGGGTTGGGCAATCATTTGTTTTACTTAACTTTTTTTTTGGTTGTTATTTCTGTTTTTGTTTTTGTTTTGGTCTTTTTCCCATTGGGTTTGATCAACTCTACCCTACTTGATTAAATCTGAACTATCTGACTTGATCAAATCCGAAGAAGTTCCTAATTATGAGAAACAAGGCCTCTGAAGTTGCTAAATTCCTACACACACACACACACACACACACACACAAGGAGGTGGTGTGGTAGGGAGAGAATAAAGGCCAGCGAAAGGAAAAAAAAAAGATTTTTTATTTTGCCTAAAAAGGGGCTTTATTTACATAACAAGGCTATGTTTTTGCTAGCCAGGCCAAACTGAAATAGCAATGGCTGTGCTTCTGAAATAGCAGCAATTTGTCCTAGCTGAAGTATGGTAATGATATTTTAAAAAATATTTTAAAAGAAGATCAATGGTTAAAAGTCAACTTAATTAAAAGCTAACATCCAAGATGTGTGTGTATATGTGCATATCTGATTGCCTCCTTTGGAAAGGCTAATCAGAAACTCAGAAGAATGCAACAATTTGTCTCTCACCTACCTGTGCCCTGAAGCCCCCTCCCTGTTTTGAGTTGTCCAGCTTTTGCTTCAAGTTGTCCCACCTTTCTGGAGCAAACCAATGTTCATTTTACGTATGTTGATTGATGTTTCATGTCTCCCTGAAATGTATAAAACCAAGCTGTGCTCTTATCACCTTGGCCGCATGTTGGCAGAACCTCCTGAGGCTGTGTTCCAGGCATGGGTCCTCAACCTTGACAAAACAAACTTTCTAAATTAACTGCGACCTGTCTCAGATTTTTGGGGTTCACAAACATAAGGTGTCAAAATTTGGCACAATGGTTACAAAACTATAAACCCAGCTGAAGACAGAATGATCTTTGCTTGTGTAATCTTTAATAAATAAGATGTTAATATTGATTTGATAAAAACAGGTCCATCTTGAATTTAGTAAGATTACTATAAATTCTAATCTTGTGGCTTTAGGCAGTTTAGTCCACAGGCAGTGAGCTTTGTTTTGGGGAAGGACTGTTATCATCTTTGTTTCAAAGCTAAAATATGAACTATGTTCCTCCCACAGTTAGTTGGGCCCATTCCCAGGAATTAACAAGAATGGCTTGGAGGTTAGAAGGAAGATAGACTCAGGTCAAATCTTTTTCACTGTCTCAGTTATAATTTTGCAATGGCAGTTCCATAACTTTAAATAATGACAATCACAGTTTTTATAAATAATCCAGATAAATGATTAAAGTAAAATAATTAGGTAAATGTAATAGGATAAATACTTGTAGAGAAACTCATAATTTAGAAACTAAATTTATATTAAATAAAATAATAAATAATTTATTATTTGGGTATTTTCCAATAAAAATATATTTCTAGGAAAACATTCTTTCCCAAAAGAAGTGTGTCCTTTTTAAAAAGGTGAACATTTTTGTCTAATTCAAAGCTTATTTAAAGGTCTTGATTAAACAAGGTAACAGGAACCAGGAAATAAAAAAGATGTGAAGAAAGTTATGACAATAGATTTTTTTTTTTTTTTTGGTAAGAAAGCTTAGAGAGAAATAATTTCATATGAGAAAGAATCTTGTATGGTAAATTTAGCTCTAGAGTAAAATGAATGGCTGCTTAAGATCAGGATCAACCGGAAAGTCCAAGCATGTCACGAATGGTCTTTGTATGTCACAATAATAGGATTTATTTAAAAAAAACAGAAAAACTTTTACATGATCAAGTTATCAATGATTAAAGAGAAATTATAATGGTCTTTCTAGAGATTGGGTTTGATTAAAAAACACTTATACACTAAAGAATTGGTTAGAACAATAAAATTTTCATAAGGGGTTGGTTTTCTCTTAATAAATTATAAAAGATTTTAATTTATTTTAACCCAAAGTTCAACTTTTATTCCATTGCGCTGGTTTTGGTTTTCTCTCCTCTTTCAAAACATGTGAAATAGTAACATTCCCTTTCAAGTCATTTTCAGTTCATGTGGGTTTTTTTATTTTTTTCCTTTTAGGATTCTGTTTTTTGTGGCATAATGCTAACAATGTTTTCTTAAAGGCCTAAAGGAAATGTTTTCTTCCAACATAATATTCTGTGCACTCAAAAGGTCTTTTCTTTTGCCTTGTGGTAACTGACCTTGAGGTGAGAAATTAAAGAAATAAAGAAAAATAAAATTAAAAAGAGAAATAAGCTTTCCTGTATTAGGCTGACTTGTCCCAGAGGCAACAATGGGCACAGCCCAGACCCAGGGAAAGCCTTGATAATACTTTCTGAGAAGCTAGGACACAAAGGAATGTGCTCTGGAGACTCTCCCAGCACTCCCTCAACATAGGGAGAAGAAAACAAATTTTCCTGTTTTATGGTATGAGTCTATAAATTCTTGTTCTCTGTAACTAGTAACTTCAAGTATTCTGTTTTATCTAAGAAGTACAGTGAAGGTCATGAGAAGCCTGAGCAAGCCTGAACTACAGCTTTCTGGGAACCATAGTGAAGGTTGTGACATAAACCAGTAAAAGGCTCTTTAGAGCAAAACATAGATAACAGACATCTGGGGTGCTTGGCAATGGTCATGTGTAATCCTGAGTTATGAACCTGTTACAGTTTGATTAACTGTCTTTGTCCTGCATCTGTATCCCTGCTTTTGCATCACCATAAGCCTGCTTCAAGCTAGTTCACCCCCTTTTTGAAGTGTGTATAAAAGTCAAGTGCTGTCTTTGTTCTGGGCCCAGTCTTTGGATGTTAAGTCCACTGGACCTAAGTACACTCAATAAAAATATCCTCCTGTATACACCTGAAGGTCTCTCTCTGGTCCTCCTGATCCCACAACAACCTAACAGATTTTATATTTCATCAAAATAATTCCTATTCCATTATTATTAAGTTTGGTTTGCTTGGGAAAAACTGAGATTAAATTTTTTTAAAATTAGGATTATTACATCCTTGTAACTTCCTATATGTGCTTTTAAGTCCTTGTGACATTGAGTTACCAGGCTTTGACTCCTGGGTCTAAAATGAACACCAAGTCCTGCTAAATCTTAAACACTGACAGCAATTAAACCCTCGTCTTCAGGCCTGGTAGGACATGTCAATCAAAGTAAACTGCCTTCCTAAAACACAGGGCCAGAAATTAAAGCTCTTTAATTCCTCAAGGCCCAGTGACTATCACAGAAGACATACGTGTGTGAGATTGTAACGGCTGATTTTGAGAGATAAAATAAGTTCAGTTTCTCTATAAATTCATCATTAATGTCAAAGGCATACTGATGCAAGACCAGCATAAGGGCCCTGATGTCAGATTAACAAGGTTTTCTTGAAGCATTAATGGACTCCTTAATAAAGGTTATAAAGGTTATAAAGGCTTATGGAAGTTATATCCTATGATCAAGATGAAAATTTTATATATTGCTTATAAAATTTTGGAAAACAAATTTAATTGACTTCATGCTTTTTTTTAGGGCTTATTGTTTGGGAAATTAAGTCTCCTCTCTCAAAGAATAAAGGCTTTCACCATTTTTTGAAATCCTTGAGTTATCACTTTGGTTAAATGAATGACTAATTTTACTATGGCCTGTGATCCTGTTTTGTAACATCAACTGTTTTAAACGATTGATATTTGACAAATTTTCCAAAATCAAATTATAAATTATGTCTTTTTCTGACCAAATTAATCCTTTAAGATATTATTAATAGGCTCCCTAAAGTCCAAAAATGACATATTTGGCTTATTTGATATAAAAATTTTACAGGAAGCTTTATCAAACATAAAATGGTGTTTGGTTTTCTTTGTGCTGTATTTGTATAAATATGGTATTGGTATGTGTTCCAAAATTATGGGAAACTCCTATAATTCTGATAGGACTTAATGTACAATATCAGTAATCATTGTAATGGTTATGTTAAATTATTGTGTGTCACGGAGGTAACAAACTTCCTTGTCAATTGTGTCTTTGGCTATGGCTGCCCTAAAACTTTTTGTCATACATGGACAGTTGTCTTGTTTTGGTCCTCTTTAGAAGGTGGTTTTATAATCATCTATAAAACTGATTGCAGGTTTCTAATAACTTTGGAGATTGTGACATCAGAATAGAGGAAAAACTTTTAGTACTCATGGAGAGCTGAAATTTTCAAGAATATCATGTAGAACAGGAAATAACTGCATGGACTAAACTAATAGAAGTCTGAAGTAATTTTTTAACTTTTTGCTTAAAACGTTGCTGATCTTTTGTTTTGTTTTTCAGAGTCAAGAAAACTTCTTTTTAAGCTATTTACAGCTTTTAACAATTGAGTAAATTATACTCCTATGAACAAAATTTGGAGCATATTTGTTTTTCTCTACCTGATTTCTACAGAATTTGGAAACTATTTGTGAGTATTCTTAACTTTTAACAATACAGTTATTTACATAAGTGCAGTAAGAATCTGTTTTCATTTGTAACCGGGCACAACTGGAGAAACTGATTATTTCACCAAGGCTTTGACTGGAATGGTGTGCTTTCCTTTAAGCAATTAAATGTGACTTATGAAGTCAATAAAAGCCACTTGGAAAAACTGGCTTCATACCCTGTCAAAACAGTGCCTGTACAGGGTTGTGACATGTGATAAGTAAAGAATGTCACTTTCTGACAGGCCCAGGATCCCCAAGTTTATCTTGGAACCTCAAAAGGAGAGGAATTTACCGAACTTCTAGGTATTTAATGGTACAAATCCATGGTTGGGCTCAGCTTTAAAAAAGTCTTATCTGAGATTCTTTCTATGGAACAAAATTCCCTCAAAGCCAATTTAAAAGCCTATGTAAAAAATAATTATTCTTGCTGCACTGTATAAAAATAATTAGGCCAAATATAATAAAGCATACCAGTCCTACTATGATTTGTCTTTAGTAAAAATGGGCAACTGGGGAGAGAAAAATTATGTTTCAAAAACTATAGTATACCTGTTGTTAGATTCTAGTCTTGCCCAATGTTTTTCAATTTTTATTATTTTCTACACTTTGGATCAAATGCTAATTTTTCTTGGCTACAAGTCTTCAAAATAGTGTTTTCAATTTTTTTCCTTCTTTTTCCCCCCATTTTTCCTAATTTGGAGTCACTGAAAACTAAGCTGTGCTTCTGTAAAGCCCTGCGAATTAAAGCTAGACAACTTCAACTTCAGAAGAAGATAACAGCAACCTATCTACACACATAAGCTACTTTCTTTCTTTCTTTTTTTTTTTGAGATGGATTCTCCTTCTGTTTCCCAGGCTGGAGTGCAGTGGTGCAATCTCAGCTCACTGCAACCTCCACCTCCTGGTTTCAAGCAATTCTGCTTCAGCCTCCCAAGTAGCTGGGACTACAGGTGCATGCCACCATACCCAGCTAGTGTTTTTTTGTATTTTTAGTAGAGACAGGGTTTTACCATATTGGCCAGGCTGACCTCAAACTCTTGACCTTGTGATCCACCCTCCTTGGCCTCCCAAAATGTTGTGATTACAGGTGTGAGCCACCTTGCCTGGCCATATGCCACTTTCGTTTCTTTTTTATTATTATTATTTCACATCTTTTTTTTTTACTTTAAGTTTTAGGGTACATGTGCACAATGTGCAGGTTTGTTACATATGTATACATCTGCCATGTTGGTGTGCTGCACCCATTAACTCGTCATTTAACATTAGGTATATCTCCTAATGCGATCCCCCCCTCCCCTTCCCCCACAACAGGCCCTGGTGTGCGATGTTCCCCTTCCTGTGTCCATGTGATCTCATTGTTCAATTCCCACCTATGAGTGAGAACATGCAGTGTTTGGTTTTTTGTCCTTGCAATAGTTTGCTGAGAATGATGGTTTCCAGCTTCATCCATGTACCTACAAAAGACACGAACTCATCATTTTTTATGGCTGCATAGTATTCCATGGTGTATATATGCCACATTTTCTTAATCCAGTCTATCATTGTTGGACATTTGGGTTGGTTCCAAGTCTTTGCTATTGTGAATAGTGCCGCAATAAACATACGTGTGCATGTGTCTTTATAGCAGCATGATTTATAATCCTTTGGGTATATACCCAGTAATGGGATGGCTGGGTCAAATGGTATTTCTGGTTCTAGATCCCTGAGGAATCACCACATTGACTTCCACAATGGTTGAACTAGTTCACAGTCCCACCAACAGTATAAAAGTGTCCCTATTTCTCCACATCCTCTCCAGCACCTGTTGTTTCCTGACTTTTTAATGATGGCCATTCTAACTGGTGCGAGATGGTATCTCATTGTGGTTTTGATTTGCATTTCTCTGATGCCCAGTGATGATGAGCATTTTTTCATGTGTCTGTTGGCTGATAAATGTCTTCTTTTGAGAAGTGTCTGTTCATGTCCTTTGCCCACTTTTTGATGGGGTTGTTTGTTTTTTTCTTGTAAATTTGTTTGAGTTCATTGTAGATTCTTTATATTAGCCCTTTGTCAGATGAGTAGATTGCAAAAATTTTCTCCCATTCTGTAGGATGCCTGTTCACTCTGATGGTAGTTTCTTTTGCTGTGCAGAAGCTCTTTAGTTGAATTAGATCCTATTTGTCAATTTTGGCTTTTGTTCCCATTGCTTTTGATGTTATAGACATGAAGTCTTTGCCCATGCCTATGTCCTGAATGGTAATGCCTAGGTTTTCTTCTGGGGTTTTTATGGTTTTAGGTCTAACATTTCAGTCTTTAATCCATCTTGAATTAATTTTTGTGTAAGGTGTAAGGAAGGGATCCAGTTTCAGCTTTCTACATATGGCTAGCCCGTTTTCCCAGCACCATTTATTAAATAGGGAATCCTTTTCCCATTGCTTGTTTTTGTCAGGTTTGTCAAAGATCAGATGGTTGTAGATATGTGGCATTATTTCTGAGGACTCTGTTCTGTTCCATTGGTATATATCCCTGTTTTCATACCAGTACCATGCTGCTTTGGTTACTAGAGCCTTGTAGTATAGTTTGAAGTCAGGTAGCATGATGCCTCCAGCTTTGTTGTTTTGGCTTAGGATTGACTTGGCAATGCAGGCTCTTTTCTGGTTCCATATGAACTTTAAAGTAGTTTTTTCCAATTCTGTGAAGAAAGTCCTTGGTAGCTTGATGGGGAAGGCATTGAATCTATAAATTACCTTGGGCAGTATGGCCATTTTTATGATATTGATTCTTCCTACTCATGAGCATGGAATGTTCTTACAGTTGTTTGTACCCTCTTTTATTTCATTGAGCAGTGGTTTGTAGTTCTCCTTGAAGAGGTCCTTCACATCCCTTGTAAGTTGGATTCCTAGGTATTTTATTCTCTTTGAAGAATTGTGAATGGGAGTTCACTCATGATTTGGCTCTCTGTTTGTCTGTTATTCGTGCATAAGAATGCTTGTGATTTTTGCACATTGATTTTGTATCCTGAGATTCTGCTGAAGTTGCCTATCAGCTTAAGGAGATTTTGGGCTGAGACGATGGGGTTTTGTAGATACACAATCATGTCATCTGCAAACAGGGACAATTTGACTTCCTCTTTTCCTAATTGAATACCCTTTATTTCCTTCTCCTGCCTGATTGCCCTGGCCAGAACTTCCAACACTATGTTGAATAGGAGTGGTGAGAGAGGGCATCCCTGTCTTGTGCCAGTTTTCAAAGGGAATGCTTCCAGTTTTTGCCCATTCAGTATGATATTGGCTGTGGGTTTGTCATAGATAGCTCTTATTATTTTGAGATATGTCCCATCAATACCTAATTTATTGAGAGTTTTTAGCATGAAGCATTGTTGAATTTTGTCAAAGGCTTTTTCTGCATCTATTGAGATAAGCATATGGTTTTTGTCTTTGGTTCTGTTTATATGCTGGATTACGTTTATTGATTTTCGTATGTTGAACAAGCCTTGCATCCCAGGGATGAAGCCCACTTGATCAAGGTGGATAAGCTTTTTGATGTGCTGCTCTATTCAGTTTGCCAGTATTTTACGTAGGACTTTTGCATCGATGTTCATCAGGGATATTGGTCTAAAATTCTCTTTTTTTGTTGTGTCTCTGCCAGGCTTTGGTATCAGGATGATACTGGCCTCATAAAATGAGTTAGGGAGGATTCCCTCTTTTTCTGTTATTGGAATAGTTTCAGAAGGAATGGTACCAGCTCCTCTTTGTACTTCTGGTAGAATTCAGCTGTGAATCCATCTGGTCCTGGACTTTTTTTGGTGATAAGCTATTAATTATTGCCTCAATTTCAGAGCCTGTTATTGATCTATTCAGAGATTCAACTTCTTCCTTGTTTAGTCTTGGGAGGGTGTGTGTCGAGGAATTTATCCATTTCTTCTAGATTTTCTAGTTTATTTGCATAGAGGTGTTTATAGTATTCTCTGATGGTAGTTTTTATTTCTGTGGGATCGGTGGTGATATCCCCTTTATCATTTTTTATTGTATGTATTTGATTCTTTTCTCTTTTCTTCTTTATTAACCTTGCTAGTGGTCTATCAACTTTGTTGATCTTTTTGAAAAACCAGCTCCTGGATTAACTGATTTTTTGAAGGGCTTTTTGTGTCTCTATTTCCTTCAGTTCTGCTCTGATCTTAGTTATTTCTTGCCTTCTGGTAGCTTTTGAATTTGTTTGCTCTTGTTTCTCTAGTTCTTTTAATTGTGATGTTAGGGTGTCAGTTTTAGATCTTTCCTGCTTTCTCTTGTGGGCATTTAGTGGTATAAATTTCCCTCTACACACTGCTTTGAATGTGTCCCAGAGATTCTGGTATGTTGTGTCTTTGTTCTCATTGGTTTCAGAGAACATCTTTATCCCTGCCTTCATTTCGTTATGTAGCCAGTAGTCATTCAGGAGCAGGTTGTTCAGTTTCCATGTAGTTGAGCAGTTTTGAGTGAGTTTCTTAATCCTGAGATCTAGTTTTATTGCACTGTGGTCTGAGAGACAGTTTGTTATAATTTCTGTTCTTTTACATTTGCTGAGGAGTGCTTTAATTCCAACTATGTGGTCAATTTTGGAATAAGTGTGGCGTGGTGCTGAAAAGAATGTATATTCTGTTGATTTGGGGTGGAGAGTTCTGTAGATGTCTATTAGGTCCACTTGGTGCAGAGCTGAGTTCAATTCCCGGATATCCTTGTTAACCTTCTGTCTCATTGATCTGTGTAATGTTGACAGTGGGGTGTTAAAGTCTCCCATTAGTATTGTGTGGGAGTCTAAGTCTCTTTCTAGGTCTCTAAGGACTTGCTTTATGAATCTGGGTGCTCCTGTATTGGGTGCATATATATTTAGGATAGTTAGCTCTTCTTGTTGAATTGATCCCTTTACCTTTATGTAATGGCCTTCTTTGTCTCTTTTGATCTATGTTAGTTTAAAGTGTGTTTTATCAGAGACTAGGATTGCAACTCCTGCCTTTTTTTGTTTTCCATTTGCTTGGTAGATCTTCCTCCATCCCTTTATTTTAAGCCTATGTGTGTCTCTGCACATGAGATTGGTTTCCTGAATACAGCACACTGATGGGTCTTGCCTCTTTATCCAATTTGCCAGTCTGTGTCTTTTAATTGGAGCATTTAGCCCATTTACTTTTAAGGTTAATATTGTTATGTGTGAATCTGATCCTGTCATGATGATGTTAGCTGGTCATTTTGCTCGTTAGTTGATGCAGTTTCTTCCTAGCCTTAATGGTCTTTACAATTTGGCATGTTTTTGCAGTGGCTGGTAACGGTTGTTCCTTTCCATGCTTAGTGCTTCCTTCAGGAGCTCTTTTAGGGCAGGCCTGGTGGTGACAAAATCTCTCAGCATTTGCTTGTCTGTAAAGTATTTTATTTCTCCTTCATTTATTAAGCTTAGTTTGGTTGGATATGAAATTCTGGGTTGAAAATTCTTTTCTTTAAGCCTGTTGAATATTGGCCCCCACTCTCTTCTGGCTTGTAGAGTTTCTGTGGAGAGATCCACTGTTAGTCTGGTGGGCTTCCCTTTGTGGGTAACCCAACCTTTCACTCTGGCTGCCCTTAACATTTTTTCCTTCATTTCAACTTTGGTGAATCTGACAATTATGTGTCTTGGAGTTGCTCTTCTTGAGGAGTATCTTTGTGTCATTCTGTGTTTTTCCTGAATTTGAATGTTGGCCTGCCTTGCTAGATTGGGGAAGTTCTCCTGGGTAATATCCTGCAGAGTGTTTTCCAACTTGATTCAATTCTCCTCGTCACTTTCAGGTACACCAACCAGACATAGATTTGGTCTTTTCACATAGTCTCATATTTCTTGGAGGCTTTGTTCATTTCTTTTTATTCTTTTTTCTCTAAACTTCTCTTCTCACTTCATTTCATTCATTTGATCTTCCATCCCTGATACCCTTTCTTCCAGTTGATCGAATCAGCTACTGAGGCTTGTGCATTCATCACGTAGTTCTCGTGCCTTGGTTTTTAGCTCCATCAGGTCATTTAAGAACTTCTCTGCATTGGTTATTCTAGTTAGCCATTTGACTAATTTTTTTTCAAGGTTTTAACTTCTTTGCTATAGGTTCGAACTTCCTCCTTTAGCTCAGAGTATTTTGATCATCTGAAGCCTTCTTCTCTCAAATCGTCAAAGTCATTCTCCATCCAGCTTTGTTCCATCGCTGGTGAGGAGCTGCGTTCCTTTGGAGGAGGAGAGGCACTCTGATTTTTAGAGTTTCCAATTTTTCTACTCTTTTTTCCCCCATCTTTGTGGTTTTATCTACCTTTGGTCTTTTATGATGGTGACGTACAGATGGGTTTTTGGTGTGGATGTCCTTTCTGTTTGTTAGTTTTCCTTCTAACAGTCAGGACCCTCAGCTGCAGGTCTGTTGGAGTTTGCTGGAGGTCCACTCCAGACCCTGTTTGTCTGGGTATCATCAGCAGAGGCTGCAGAACAGCGGATATTGGTGAGCAGCAAATGTTGCTGCCTGATCGTTCCTCTGGAATTTTGTCTCAGAGGAGTACCCAGCCGTGTGAGGTGTCAGTCTGCCCCTACTGGGGGGTGCCTCCCAGTTAGGCTACTCGGGGTCAGGGACCCACTTGAGGAGGCGGTCTGTCCATTCTCAGATCTCCAGCTGTGTGCTGGGAGAACCACTACTCTCTTCAAAGCTGTCAGACAGGGACATTTAAGTCTGAAGAGGATTCTGCTGCCTTTTGTTTGGCTATTACCTGCCCCCAGAGGTGGAGTCTACAGAGCAGGCAGGCCTCCTTGAGCTGAGGTGCGCTCCACCCAGTTGGAGCTTCCTGGCCGCTTTGTTTACCTACTCAAGCCTCAGCAATGGTGGGCGCCCCTCCCCCAGCCTCGCTGCCACCTTGCAGTTTGATCTCAGACTGCTGTGCTAGGAATGAGCGAGGCTCCGTGGGTGTAGGACCCTCTGAGCCAGGCCGTATGCCACTTTCATACCCACCTACTGATATATGGACTTCAGAGTAATGTGGCCTATATTAATTTTCCAGTATTGTTCTTTTGTTTGTTGTTTTTCTCCCTTCTTCCCCTTATTTCCTCTTCATAGGACAGGAAACTTCACAACTTTCTAAAAATGAACTTTCCTAATAACTCCGGACCTACATGCCTAGGGATAAACCATCTTAGCCATGACAGATCAAATGAAACCTGAGACCAGAGACTCATTTTCTTCTAAAATCCTTTCTCCAAAAGATTTTAAAAAAGAAAAGGTGGTAAATGTGAAAGGAAAATATCTTGGGCACCCCAAATCACTAAGTTAGAAGGAAAATTCAAGCTGGGAACTGTTTAGGGCAAACCTGCCTCCCATTCTATTCAATGTCACCCCTGTACTCACTGAGATAAATGCACATGTGATTGCCTCCTTTGGAAAGGCTCATCAGAAACTCAAAAGAATGCAACCCTTTTTCTCATATCTACCTATGACCTGGAAGCCCCCTCCCTCCTTGAGTCGTCCTGCCTTTCCAGACTGAATCAATTTTCATCTTACATATGTTGATTGATGTCTCATGTCTCTCTAATATGTATAAAATCAAACTGCACTCTAACCACCTTGGTCACATGTCATCACGACTTCCTGAGGCTGTGTCATGGGTGTGCATCCTTGACTTTGGCAAAATAAACTTTCTAAATCAAGTGAGACCTGTCTCAGATTTTCAGGGTTCACAGATCTTTGACAAAGTTGGCAAGAACACACAACAGGGAAATAAGTCTGTTTCAATAAATAATTTTGGGAAAACTGGATATCCACATGCAGAAGAATGGAATTAGACTCTTTTCTTATACCATATAAAAATTAACTCAAAATAGATCAAAGGCTTAAATGTAAGTCCTGAGACTGTAAAACTACTAGATGCAACATAGGGAAAAAGCTTCTTGACATTGGTCAGGGCAATTATTTTTGGACATGACCCCAAAAGCATAAACAACAAAAGCAAAAATAGAAAAATTAGATTGCATCAAACTAAAGCTGCTGCACAGCAATCATAACAACAGAATAAAGAGATAACATATTACAGAACATAAAAAATATTTGCAAAGCATATATCTGATAAGAAATTTAGTATCAAAAGTATATAAGAACTCAAATAACTCAATAGCAAGAAAACAAAAATAATCTGATTTAAAAGTGGCCAAAGGACCTAAATAAACATTTATCAAGAGAAGACATACAAAAGGCCAAGAAATATATGAAAAAATGCTCAATATCCCTAATCATATGTGAAGTACAAATTAAAACCACAATGAGATAGTGCCTCATACCTGTTAGAATGGCTATTATCAAAAAGACAATTAGATAGCAAGTGTTAAGGTGAGGATGTAAAGAAAAAGAAAGCTTTGTACACTGTTGACGGAAATGTAAATTCATATAGCCATTATGGTAAACAGTATGAAGTTTCTTCAAAAAATTATGAAATAGAACTACTATTCGATCCAGCAATCCCATGTCTGGGTATATAGCCAAAGGAACTGAAGTCAGTATGTTGAAAAGATTTCTGCACTCTCATGTTCATTGCAGCAGTACTCACAATAGTCAAGATATGCAATAAACTTAAATGTTCATCAACAGGTGAGTGGATAAAGAAAACATGGAATATATACACAATGGAATAGTATTCAGCCTTGAAAATGAAGAGAATCCTGCTATCTGCAACAAGATGGATGAACCTGGAGGACATTATGCCAACTGGCATAAGCCAGGCACAGAAAGACATATTGCATGATCTCACCAATATATGGAATCCAAAAAGTTGAATCCATAGAAGCATGGAGCAGAATGGTGGTTGCCAAAGGTGTGGAGGTAAGAAGATTAAAAAAAATAGAAAAGTTAGATTCTTTTCCTTCTATAAAAGTAGATGTATGCCATCAATGGAATCTATGCCATCAATCTGTTCCATTGATGGCATATATTTTCATTTATAGCTGTAGCACCATATTGTCTTGACTTATTGAAAGTGTGAGCTCTGTAAGTTTGTTCGTCAAGACTATTGTGACCTCTTGAATTTCCATATGAATTTTAGAGTCAGCTTGTCCGTTTCTGCAAAGAACACATTAGGAATTTTGATAGGCATTGCATGGAATCTGTGTATCAATTTAGGGAGTATTGCTGCCATCTTAACAATGTTGGGTCTTCTATTCCAGTAACATGAGGTGTTTTTCCATTATTTTAATTATTTATTTTTATTTCAGTAGTTGTTGGAGTACAGTTGGTTTTTGGTTACATGGATAAGTTCTTTAGTGGTGATTTCTGAGATTTTGGTGCACCTATTACTCAGTGTGGGATAAAAGACTACAATGTCTTTCCATTTGTAAAATTTTTCTAAATTTCTTTCAACAATGTATTGCAGTTTTCAGACTATAAACTTTACACTTCTTTTATTAAATGTATTCCTAAGTATTTTATCCTTTTTGATGCTACTATAAATACAATCATTTTCTTAATTTTATTTTCAGATTGTTCATTACAATTGTATAGAAATAAAATTGATTTTACAAATTGATCTTTTATCCTGAATCCTTGATGAACCAATTTATTAGTTCTAATAGTTTGCTGTGCATCCTTTTGGATTTTCTTTATACTAGATTACATCATCTTCAAATAGAGATAGTTTTACTTTCTTTTCAATCTGGATGTTTTTTACTTCATTTTCTTGCCTAATTGCCCAGGATAGAACCTTTAGCACAATATCGAATAAAAGTGGCAAGAGTAGACAACCTTGTTACTGATTTTGGGTAACAGTATATATTGAGGATAAGATGTATAAATCATTTAAATAATTAGAATTATTAATGGGATAAATAATATTAAAGGAATAATATCAATGGCATAGTAGCCACGTTCTGAAAGAGGAAGTAAGGAGCTTTCCCGGTGGAAATTTCTGTATGAGCCTTCAATTACCTGTAAAATGGAACAGTAGAGTTCAAATCTCATGGGCAGTATCAGAACAAGGTGAAGAGCATGTACTTTTTTTTTGAGATACAGTCTTGCTCTGTTGCCCAGGCTGGAGTGCAGTGGCACGATCTCAGCTCACTGCACCCTCTACCTCCTGGATTCAAGCGATTCTTCTCCCTCAGCCTCCCAAGTAGCTGAAATTACAAGCACACACCACTACACGCAGCTAATTTTTTATATTTTTGGTAGAGATGGGATTTCACCATGTTGGCCAGGTTGGTCTCGAACTCCTGACCTTAAGTGATCCACCCCCACTTGACCTCCCAAAATGTTGGGATTATAGGCATCAGCCACCGCACCCGACCAGCCGCATGTAACGTTCTTCATCAACTGTCATCTATCCGCAAGATCATGCTGTCTTGGTCCCTTCTTTCATAATTCTTTAAGCCTCAGGTTAGGCGTTACCTCCTCAGGAAATCCCTCCTCACTCACTCTCTTTTTCCCCAGGTGGAGCGGAGTGTCCTCTCTCTGAACACACACTTTTTACTTAGCTGACCTCTGTCACTGTACTAACCACCTTGAAAACCCACTTGAGCCTGTCATCCTCAAAGACTATTAGCTCCGTTCTCATGCGTGTATCATGTCATCTGGCATAGAGAATTCAGATATTCAAGAAATGTTCATTGAATAAATAGAAAAATTTAACTTTTCACTTTGCAAACAGGGAATGGAGTTCTTCAGATTCTGCCTCTTTCCCAAGCATATATTGTATGTTATTAATGTCTCCATGAAAGAAGTTATATAGGGATTTGTGACTGCAGCTTGGAAATTCCATCTCTGCATCTTTGAGGCATCTTTCACCACAAAGGCCAGGCACTTAGGCACATATGTTATCAGTGGAGCAAATTTTCAAATTTCTTTTTAGTGCCTACATGAGATGGGTGGAAAAGTGGGAGAGAGGGGAAATACTGAGAACTGTGTGATTCTTATGCACTTTCTTTATCAGGAGCCCCTGAAGAGCTCCCTGTTTTTTAAATGTAAGAGAAATGTTGTATATACATCTCCCATTTTTAGTGGCCATGGATCTTTGTCTTTTTTGTTAACTTCAGGGCATGGTTGTGCCTAATCTTCAGGGCAGAAAGGCGGGCTCCTGGGAGTGGAGAAAAGTAAATGTTCCTAGACCATGAAGATTTGTCCCTAATCATGGCAGAAAACCAAGAACTGGGGTCTCAGATGACCTAAAGCCACTGTGACCCCAAAGCCACCCAGTGTGAGGCCAAGGGAGCAGAGCAAGCTCCCATCTTCCTTCCTCTGCCCTACCCCTCCCAGTATCACCTCCACTGCTCTGAAATCTAAATAGATCCTTTAGCCTTCTGGCCCAGAAAGAGGAAGGGGAGAACAAATTTCTCTCTGAGAGGCCAGGCCTGGGGGCCTCAGCTTCCTAAAGTGGAAGGCTGAGGTCTGCCAATGTCTTTCCCTCCAGCTTCTCCTGATGCTAAACAGAATGCTAAACAGATCACAGACCCCAAATTGCACTAATTGTTTTGTCAGAGTTAAGTCACTAGCTACTGTACTTATTGGTGAGGTGGTAATACATAGTAATGGGAAGCCACATTCCCTGTGTCTTTTAAAGAAAACTTAATAGCCAACTTTTGCGTGTGTTTCCCAAAGCAATGCAAACAGATAATTTACCAGAAGAGAAAAATTCAGTTAATATCTTCTGGTGTCATATTCCTTCATTAAATATTGGCATTCTAAATACTTCCAAATTACCTGCCTCTCCTCCTATTCCACATACAGTTAAAATAATATTTGCCTAAAAGCAATATTTGCCTCCAAAACCATAGGATTGAGAGTCAATACTCCTTGGTAGCTGTCCTAAAGAAGTATACAGAAAAAGATTGCTATCCCCAGTACTAAATCATAGCCCAGGCATGAGTCCAGCAGTTGAGAAACTCACATTGGAGTCTTTGGGCTTGGATACTGCCAACACAGGAACTGCCAGGCCCCAACTCCTTTCCGTCTTCTGTGCTCAACTAATTTCTTAACATTAACATGTAGGAGAGGCTTTTATGGCAGGAGGAGGAAGGAGCAGAGCAAAAAGGAGGAAGAGGAAGATGCAGGGGCTGGCATGACCTCTGGTACCTGCCCTGGGTCCTAAGGAACTCAGGATTCCTTTCTCCCCACCACTGCCAAGCCCATCCAGGTGGGGGCCTCCCTGGGACAGAAGCTTGGGAATTCTACGCAACCACACTTTGGGGGTGGGCAAGGGTGTCCCTCTCTGAACTTTTCTAAGTGGCTCCATCAACAGCTGGAGTGAAATAGGTGCCAGAACATAGGAAGAGAATCAGGGGACAACTGCTGATGACAAGCTGGTCTATGGGCATGTGAGAGGTTCCCTCATTGGATACACTTAGAAATAATTAGGGGTGTTTTGAAACAGAGGAACCGGGTCCTAGTGTTGCTTTGATAGGAGATTATATATATTGCATGTAAATAACAAAATTATATTATGTTAGGTTATGTTATACAATATCATACCATATCACATCATGCATATTATATTATCCTCTATTACATTTAAGCTTATGTAGGAATGGAACTTTGTATCTTAGAATGGATAGGCACTGAATATTGATGAATGAATAGTTAATGTTTTATGACACTTGGTATAGTCCCTTGCATATAGAAAGAGACAATGGATGAGTTTATCCTTTTGCATCATTTCACATTTTTAAAAATTGCTATTTATTACAATTCACATAACAAGTTGCTGATAAAATGCCAGTTTTTATACAGCGTCTCCAGCATGGAACTGTTTTAACTAAAGTTTGTATACATCTCTTGGTTACGTACTATCCTTTACATTCTTTTATTTCACTTTCTTTTGTTACTAAAATGAGCAAAAGTTATACAAATTAATTTTGCTGGCTACATAAAACAGCCGGTTTTCATAAATGAAAATAGAATTGAATGCTTTTTTGCAGCTAATCAGCATTCTCTTTTCTTTATAATTATTTCTTCATTAAGACTGGGGTACTATGAGAACATCTTACTATAGAATGATTACACCCAAGTTCAGGTGTAAGAATTTCTTCCTCCAGCAGGGAGGATGCCGTGGCCATCCTTTTTGCCAGGGCAATGTAGTGTGGTCAAGTGCTGTCCTACCTAGCCTTTAGCCTCCTTTTACTCATAGCTGCCATATTATTTTCCACCTGCAGAATCAGTTTCACCTTAGGCCAGAGGAATCTTATATTCAGGGACTCTTCCTTGAGTCACTTGGGTAGCCAGAATTGACAATAGGTTTCTGCATTGTTTCGTCTAATCTAAATTCTTCCTCTGGAACCTGCCTTGGACTCCAGTTTCCTTGGAGGCACTGGTATCCTGTCCCCAGTTCCCAGGACCATGACAAGAGAAGTCCATGACCAAAGTGCCCCTAAGTTTCCTATCCCAGGTCTCTTCTCCGCTCCCTCCACACTACTGCCTAGAATTTCCTAATTCTGCCTAGAGGTCAAGACCTTGATTCACTCCCCTTGCTTGGCCCTCCTCCTCCTCCACACTATGGCTGGTTGTTACCAGATCTGTGGGTTCTGTGTTTGACCTGCTGGACCTGCCACCCTCTCAATGCATTCCTCAAATCTGTCTGCTCAGTGGGTGAGCTTGGTCTAGATAGTCCCAGTTTAGCAGGAGCAGGAACCTCTTGGGGAACCTGTTAAAAATGTAGATCCCTGGGTTTATCCCAGAAATTATAATTCAGTAAGTCTGCAGTGGGACTAGGTAATGTTTTACATTCTCATTCAAGGTGCCATCCTGGGAGCCTACTTTACAAAACACTGACCCGGTGCAGGCTTCAGGCCAGTTGGCGCCAGCTGCTGAAATTCATGGACCTGGTCTTAGGAGCAAGCAGGAGCCATACAGCAGGTATTGATGCTGAAGCACAAAGAACACAGGGCTCTTTGGGCCCAAGTCATTCCCTGACATTAAGATAGGGTCCTAGGAAGTGGTGAGAGCTTGCCTCCCAAATAGGCATCCTTTTGACCTGGTTTAATTTTATGCATTTCAAGAGAGAGAACAGCGGTTTACAAATCTGGCTACCCATTATAATGACCTGTGGTATGCCATGAAAATATAGATTCAAGGGCCACAGCCCAACGTTATTACGAACCATCTTCTCCAGAATGGAGTCTGGGAGTTTCTATTTTACCCCATGCTGCAGATAAATGTGATGCAAACCTGTGATTGCTCTGTCAGCCATTAGAGACTAAAAGGATATTCATATTCCTTCCTGGTAACTGAGATTCATCCCTTTGGCCTGAAGGTTATTTTATTATTCTGTTAATATGCAAACATTCTTGGGAAAGAGGAACCCTTCAAATATCAAAGAATAGTAATAATTGATGTTAAACACAACCACGTTGCTTTTGGGAGGGTGTTTAGGTATGTTCCAACAATGTCTCAGTTGGAACCATGAGGCTACTTAGTTCTACATTCCTTTGTACATACTTCTTAGCACTGTTCCCTGCCATCCCCACAATTACTTTCATGTAGAATTCTTCTTTTTACATAACACACCCCTCCACCAGACTACACTGTTAAGAATAGAGAACGTCAAATTTGTCTCTGTATCTTAACATTATCCAGCATGTAAGTGTTCAAAAAATTGTGGCTTAATAAGCAGAAGATAGTAGCTTTATTCTCACCTCTTAATCCAGTGGGCTTATCAGGCCTTTTTCTCTGAATGGGTTTTAATAGAGAATTAAAGAAGAATGACAACATAAGAACCCTGGGATGCCATCTGTCAATGGGGCAAGAGAAAGCTGAAGACATATTAGACAGATGTCAAATGGTCATATTTTTTCTAGGTCAGCTCTGGAAAGGGTGAGCCTGTCTCATATCAGGACATCTCCTAGGCTGCCCATAATATAGGTCTTTGCAGGGCTTGCTCTGGAGGCACGCAGAAGAGGTAACTCCCTGTGGGTTTTGGTTTTGGTAGTGCCTAAAGGCTTGCTTCCCCTAGATATTCAGTCTGCTGACATCTAAGTAAGAACAAGCTGCCGATAAAATGAGAGGACATTAAATTTTGATGGAGTATCTAGAGATTGAGACAACACACCCAGAGGAAGAGTAGAGAATTTGCTTTCATACTTGGTAGAATTAACGTTTTTGCCCTGCAAGAAATAGGAAATAGAGCAGTGGACAGGCATCAAGGGACAATAGGAAAAGGAAATACACTTAAAGGAGAAGGTTGGACAGTGTGCCAAAGTCACCCTCCATCCAACTTACTCTTCTGTTTATTGCCAACCTAAAGAAGGTTGTGCTTAGGTAAAGGGTAGGGACTCTCCCTGGTGGGATAATTTTAAATTGACAGCAAGGGTAACAGAATAATGGGTTGATGAGCAGAAAACTTTATTTGATGAGGATGTTTGGAATTTATATTTGGATATCAAATGCCATGATCATCTAGACAAACTCATATACTAGCTCATACCTTTAAAAAGGGATGGTTGAGTTTATCTGGTGAGATTTACCCTTGATGATACTAATTATACTGGTAGCATGAAAACTGGTTGCATTAAAAAATGCAAAATCAGAACCTAGAATTAAGGTGTGACTTTGTCCTTTACACATTAAATATTGCAGGATCTTGCAACACATCTTTCCTAACATACTACATGCTGCAATATGTCAACACAAACCGAAGAACAAATGTAGGACTGCGTGTAAATCTGTTTCATATTGACTTTCCCACTTTTCTGTTTGTTCATGTGTCTAAGGGTTAAAGGAACCTCTCCTGACATCAAGTACCAAATCCTCCTTAAAGTGGAGGTACTCTGGCCTTGTATCAGGGGCTCATTCCTTCTGACTCACTCAGAAAGTTTTTCCAGTTCACAGTCTGGTTTATTATAAGGGCCAGACTTTTTTTTTCTGAACTCTTTGTGGCAAGTTGAATTAACAAATTCCTTTATGCCCCATCTTGCTCATCAGTGGAGGATCCAATATCAAAAAGATTCCACCGAGCTGGATCATTTCTTCCAGATAGCAAAGGGAGCAACCACGGACAAGTAGTGTACTCTGATGTTTAGAGCCATGTGGCTGACCTAGGGCAGGGCAAAGACAAAAGCACTGCATTGGGGGGTGGATGAGATTTTCAGCTATTAAGAAAGGGCCAGGATAATAAAAGTAACCCTGGCTATCTCTAGAAAAGTAATGCATGTCTTTGAGAGGTATATGGATTCACAGGAAACCTAGTCACATAGACCAGCCTATGGTGGGGAGACAGAATTGGAATTTTAGTCCCACATTTATCCCGTTTTGGAGACTAGAGCTTATCTGGCTCTGGAGAAAATGAGTAGAGAACAGCTGAGGAGGTCAGGTGTCCCTTTTGCTACCTAAGGCAACTGCTCCACTGAGATGAATCCCCCTCCTCCCACCAGCTCATAACCTGCTTCAACTGCAGGCTTGGGCATCCTACAGCGTATAAAGATGCTGAGTTGCAGTCGTCTTTAAGAAACAAACATTTTCTCATATTCATCTTTGAGTCATTTCCTCAGTGAAGTCTCTCCCCAGACCCAGTGTATCTTTTCATCCCTGCAGTTTTGTCATCCTATATTTATTCCTGTCACTTTTTGATTAGAATACTTGCTTCTACCAAATTATAAACTCCACAAAGATGGGGATTGTGCCTGGTTTTGCTCACCATTCTGTTCCTAGCATCTAGCCTTTAGGAGGTACCCAATAAATAACTGTTGTATCAGAGGATGAATAAATGTGGACAGCCCCTGGTTTTCCAAGGGAGGAGATGGGGTCACCAGACTTGAATAGGGGGCTACCTATGGGCAGGCCGAGCCCAGAGGGAGAGACATCTCAAGGGAGGTCAGTGTCTGAGAGGCACAAATTCCTTGAGAAGGTGTTTGTGCCAGGGCCTTCCTTTATGCAGCCAAATTAGCCAGAATTTCAAGTTTACTTTTCTATTCTGGAATACCCCTGACATGTGTTTCACTCTTCAGAACTTGTCATCATGTAGAGTCCTGCATTTGTGGGCTGATCAGGCAGGACGGCAATGAGAGACAAGGGCCAGGTCCAGACCTTCCACCTTTCTGAGAGTCTCATCAGAGAAGGGGCTGGAAGAGCACTGGTCCCCAAAGGGGAGTAGGAGGCAGAATGGCTCCTGGTCAGTGGCTGTTGCATGAAGAGGCACAGAAGATGACTCCAGTCAGATTCAAATCCTCCAATGTATCACATAGGTTAGGAAGGTTTCTCTCTTCCAGACCAAAGTAAGGTAAGGCCCCTCATCAAATTAGGTTGTAATTTTAGAACCCCTACATTGCAAAGTCTTTTTCATAGTAGTATTTCAATCAAAAATGTTTTGTTTGATACAATTATATTCTCATCTTTAATAAAATTATTTACTCAGCAAAACTTCTGAAAAGTAGAAAAGCTTGAATTGATTTATCCATCCATCCATTCACTGATTTATTCAGCAAAAATATTCTGACAAAGCATCTACAGGACTTGCAGGATCAAGAGGAACCATGCAAACAACTGATTACATGATGAGACAGAATAGAAACAACACTGCAGCATTGAACAACCAAACACTGGAGGGGAATGAAAATGAGCACCTAATTCTGACCCCTTTCATGACACCTGCATTTGAAGATGAAAAGTTGAATGTTTCTGTACAACTTTGCAAGTTTTGTTTCATTTTAGATTTAGCCTTGTGAAAATTAGAAAATAAATTAATATTCTCTATCTCTTCAGAAGGCAAATAAGAGGAAGCTGGAGTTTAATTCTGGCAACCAAGGAATAAGGGAAGCAAATACCCAGAATTGGAGCAATTGTAGGATATAAAGACCACCCAAGTATAAGGATCAATTAGTCACCTCTCTTGAACTAAGGTTTCAACATAAATCAAATCCAAATTCATACAAAATAAAAACATTTTACTATCATTAGAAGACTTATAGAGGTTCCTGCAGTTATGACAAAGCAAAAGATTACTTTATAGAAATTTATTTTTAAAATCATAATTTTATGGCTAAACATGCCATTTGGGGTTGGCTCCACTGCAGACAGAAAAGCAATAATGAGTATTAGTAAAGAAAATGCTCAGAAGAAAAGGGAAGTGAGCTGTGGAAGGAGGGATGTTGAATTTAGAGCCAGAAAACCTAGTTCATACTTTAGTTTTGTCATTTATTGGCCCCATGTCTTTGGAAAAGTCACTTAACCTCTCTGAACCCAATTTCCTCTCCCATTGAAAGGGGAAAATAAAAATACCTACATGACAGGATTGTTTTGGTATAAAGTAGCATAACACATGTGAAGATACTTTGAAACCTAAAGCCACTTTACTAATTATGATAATTATTCATTGAAAAATAACTCATGTTAAAACTCTACTGTCAAATACAACATTAATTATATAAAAGCCTACTAAAATCACTGCAATCAGACTTCACAATGATAATCCATAAACAAATGAACTTCGTAGCACTATTATATGGTGTTTAAATAATAATTATGTTCTATATCCTTCCTAAGGCATATGTTTATATTAGTCTATTAATGGTTCTCTGGATCATTAAACCTGTGAGATATTCCTTCACAAATCATGATCATAGAGAAATGCTCTATCCCAACTTAAGAGCATTTACACATAAATCTACACATTTACAGCCAACATGTTCTCGACAAAGGCACCAAGAGCATACACTGGGGAAGGGACAGTCTTCAAGAAATGGTGCTGGGAAAAATGGACATATATATGCAGAAGAAGGAAACTAGACCCCAATCTCTCATCATACACAAAAATCAAATCAAAACGGATTAAAGACTTAAATCTAAGGCCTGAAACTATGAAACTACTCGAAGAAAACATTAGGGGAAATTCTCCAAGACATGGATCTGGACAAAGAGTTTTTGTGCAAGACCTAAAAAGCACAGGCAACAAAAGCCAAAACAGACAAATGGGATTATATCATGCTAAAAAGCTTCTGCATGGCAAACAACAACAACAAATCAACAAAGGGAAGAGAAAACTCACAGAATGGGAGAATATTTGCAAACTATCCTTCTGACAAGGAATTAATAACCTGAATATACAAGAAGCTCAAATAACTCAATAGCAAAAAGAAAAAAAAACCTAAAATTAAAAAAATGAGCAAAGGGTGTGAACAGAAAATTTTCAAAAGAAGACATACAAATGGCCAACAGGCATATGAAAAAATGCTCAATATCACTAATCATCAGAGAAATACAAATCAAAATGACAATAAGCACTATGCAGCCATAAAAAAGAATGAGATCATGTCCTTTGCAATGACATGGATGGAGCTGGAGGCCATTAGCCTTACCAAACCAATGCAGGAACAGAAAACCAAATACTGCATGTTCTCACTTATAAGTGGGAGCTAAATGGTGAAAACACATGGTCATATAGAAGGGAACAACACACAGGGGCCTATCAGAGGGTGAAGGGTGGAATGAGGGAGAGAATCAGGAAAAATAACTAATGGGTACTAGGCTTAATACCTGGGTGATGAAGTAATTTGTACAAGAAACCCCCATGACACACGTTTACCAATGTAACAAACCTGCACATCCTGCACATGTACCCCTGAACTTAAAATATAAGTTAGAAAAACATACATAATTATTTAATCTTTTTTTTAAAAAACGATGTCATCTCACCCTAGTTAAAATGGCTTTTATCAAAAAGATAGGAAGTAACAGATGCTGGCAAGGAAGTGGAGAAAGGGGAACCCTCATGCACTGTTGGTGGAAATATAAACTAATATAGCCATTATGGATAACTGTATGGAGGTTCTCAAAAAACTACCAATAGAACTACTATATAATCTAACAGCTCCACTTCTGGGTATATATCCAAAAGGAAGGAAATCAATATATTGAAGGTATATCTAAACTTCCATGTTTTTTGTGGTAATACTCAAAATTGCCAAAATATGGAATCAATCTAGGTGTCCATCGATGGAAGAATGGATAAAGAAAATGTGGTATATATATACACAAGGGAATATTATTCAGCTGAAAAAAGAATGAAATCCTGTCATTTGCAGTAACATGGATAAAACTGGAGGTCATTACACTAACTAAAATAAGCCATACACAGAGAGACAAATATTGCATTTTCTCAGTGACATATGGGAGCTAAAAAAGTGGATCTCATAAAAATAAAGAGAAGATTGGTGGGTACAAAAGTGCAGTTAGATAGAAGGAATAAGCCCTAGCATGTAATAGATTAGTAGGACGACTATAGCTAACAATAATAATTGATTGTATATTTCAAAATAGCTAGAAGAGAATAATTTTAATGTTTCTAGTATAAAGAAAAGATAAATATTTAAGGTAATAGCCCAATTACACTGATTTGATCTTTACAAATTATATGAATGTATTAAATTATCACATGTGCTTCAGATAATATGTACATCTATTTAAAAAATAAAACCTTTGAGGAATCATGATAATTGTAACTGTTTTTTAAACTTGTTGCAGCATAGAACTCTGTCTACAAGCATTAGCTTCAGTTCTGAAAAATATATTTCATAAATTTTTAAATATAGATTCTTCTTAAAACAAAAGCAACCACAACAAAACCAATGACCACTCCTAAAACCAGAGTGTTAAAATAATTTTAGAGCGTTCCAATCAATTCAGCTTTATCAAAATGATGAGTAAATTCTAACTGTTCTGTAAACTTCTGTTTTTCTCCATCACTAAGTGTGTTTGTAGTACTGTCTGAACTTGACTTAAGCCAGGAAAACAATGTATCAGGAAACATTCTGTATTTTTCAGATGAGAAACTGAGCCACTAAGAGCTAAAGAGACTTGTCCAAGTTTCCATAGCTAGTAGGTGGCGACTCTGGGATTCTAAATCGAGCTATGTACTCTAAAGCCAGTGAATGATCTGAGGAGAAACCAAAATGTGTTTCACAATGTGGCCTTCAGGAATACTCGTGTCATTAGTTAGAATTGCTTCCCATCCTTTCACACACTAGTTTAAAAGAAACCCTTGAGGATTGGTGAGCAGATTCAATGTGGCCATTAATGGTTCAAACTTTTTATTGTAACACAGAAAATAAAGAGTTGTCAGTTGTCTTATCCTACCCAGGCATTGCGTTAGATCTTCTCAGACTCTACTGATGTATAGTAGCCATAATTTTATTGTTTTATAGATGAATACAAGATCATTTAACCTCAACCCACAACCTGATTAATATTACTAGCACATATAAATGCATAACTCATAGTTCTCTATTACATTAGACCATGAACCACTGCTTTTGATCTCTTCTGTACTAGCTAAGATATGATGTCAAGAACTGATTAAATAAGCAGTCCCTTTAAAAGTTGAGCAGTTGCGGTCAGGCGCGGTGGCTCACGCCTGTAATCCCAGCACTTTGGGATGCCAAGGCAGGCGGATCACGAGACCATCCTGGCTAACACGGTGAAACCCCGTCTCTACTAAAAATACAAAAAATTAGCCGGGCGTGGCGGCGCGCGCCTGTAGTCCCAGCTACTCGGGAGGCTGAGGCAGGAGAATGACGTGAACCCAGGAGGCGGAGCTTGCAGTGAGCGGAGATTGGGCCACTGCACTCCAGCCTGGGCGACGAGTGAGACTCCGTCTCAAAAAAAAAAAACAAAACAAAACAACAACAACAACAAAAAAAAAAAACGTTGAGCAGTTGCACAGTAAACCAGTTTGTGTCGTGGAATTACTTATCTTGAGAAGACTCAAATGATCTTACCTTCATTTGAGTCTTCCTTCTCTGGAATGGCTTTTTGTTTTATAAACCTGAGTTTTGCTTTTACTAAATCGCAGGTTAGGAAAAGAGAAATGTGTATCTACCTTGATCTCACTAATTCTCTCCAAATCCTACCAATTCTGACATTTTAGTAGCTTTATAAAAGATGTTTATATTTATAAAATAAGAATCAATGGAGAAGTGTGATAATGTGTAGAGAATCTAGTTTCAACAAGCTTATAGGGAATTCAAAACTATTCTGATACAGTCTAATTCCACAAAATGTAAACTTCTTGCTATGATAGAGAGGTTTACCATATTTGCTTGGGGGCTCAGAAGAAAATCAGTTTTTACAAAACAAACATTTTTATATAATTTTTTTTAGGTTCTAAAATTGTAGCTCCAGTGAAAATGTGTTACATCATCCTTCTATTGAATCTGTATTGTCAGATTGTCCTAGTACAGTTTGATGTGTATGTGTGTGTGCATTAATCCTGTGTTCTTAGTGTTTCTGATTATTATGCATTATCCAGGTGAGTTTCTGCTGTTATCTTATTTTTTTAAAGCACTAAGCTGTTGCTGGTTTTAGTTATTGGGAGCTATAAAACGAGAAGGTTCTAGGTGGACAGTATGGACAGGCAGTGAAACTTGCCATTCTGAATAAAGTTAAATTGGATGTGTGAGAATACAAAAGGTAAATTGTGTTGCCTGGAGAGTTAGTTACCCTGTGGGTTCAAGGTCTCCATAGGATAGTTTTCTTTCCCTAAAGAATGACAACTCACTACTAAATAAATGGGGGATTGTGAACATATTTGTTACATAGGCCTTCTTCGAAACAAGAATTTTGTTTAATACTAGAGAATAGTTTTAATGTAAATAATTTTCCTTACAATGGTAGGTTGTAACTTTAACAAACAGAATTGACGTTCGAGTGCTATTTATTATTATAGCCTAATTCCTTCTTCATATGTACTGAGGATTGTGCTTAAACTGGAATTCTAGAAAAAAAAATTATCACCAAAGACCCACTCTTAAGTACTAGCAAGTTATCCCATTTCTTTCATGCATAAAGTGACGTTTACTGTGAATGACAGGTTTTTCATTTGTACTCCTTCCTCAAATGTTTCTTTTTCTTTATGTAAAGTTCACGTTTGTCACCTCCATACCAGGAGGAAATTTAGTGAGTCACCTACCCTGAACACTCTTTTACAGACTTTAAAACAAAGATCCACATGTACTTCAGCTTATAGGACAGATCCAATAAATGCAACCTTGACTCATGGAAGAAATCTAACCGTCGAAAAATAAACCCACACCAGGATCTTCTCGGTTATCCCGGACCCAGGAAAGAGGGAGCAGGGACGGGGCTTCCAGGCTTCACTCCTGAAGGACAGCTGGACATCTCAGCCCCACCTGGGAGGATGCTTTGGTCTACTTCTCAGGTTGCCGCCTGACGATTGGTGGCTGGCCTGGAAGGGAGGGTCCGCAGGAAACGCGACACTGGGGATGTTGCCCCTATCACATGGTGGAAATTTCCACTCTTTAGAAAGGCGAAAAGAAAAGAAAGAAGGGTCTCTCCATCCATCCCTTTCTGATACTTTCCCTGAATCCCAGTCTGGAAAAGGTAGTAAAAGAGGCGGGTGAGTGAATTTTTTTTTGTATTTCCTGTTAGACTTGAGACTTGTCAATGTCCCAACTTGCAGCTGGATCCCAGCCTATCGGATGGGTGCTTGTGTGTATGCACGGGGGACATGCACACGTGTGTAGCCCGGTCTCTCAATCATCTGGGGCTTATGTCTGGGGCTCTTCATGACATGCTCATAGTTCCTAATTCTTATTATTTTCCAAACATTCACGCTTTGGGTGGGTTATTGCAGGCTAATGATTCGGTTGACTAGAAATAACGTAAACTAGGGCACATGGAGGGAAGAGACTGATTGGGCGGGCTCATGTGTGACTTCTTTTCAAGGAGAAGCGGTTGTGCCAAGGTAGCCTATTCCAGGGGGGCTGGGGTATGGGGCACCTCCGCCTCCCGCACTGGGATTCCCTGGGCTGTTGGATTTCGAGTTGGTTGTATTGGGACTGCGTTCCGTGGCCGCGCCGCCTGCCTGGCTGAGAGGCCCGACTTCCCCGGCGGGAGCTGGCTCCGCGACCGCCCGGGATCCTGCTGGCAAGGTGTTACCCGAGTCCCTGGACCCGCGCCCGCGTCCTCAGGTCGGGGACACTGGGTGGAAGGCTTAAAATAGACCTGTCGTCTCTGATAGCTGGGTCGCCCCAGAGACCAGCATGATTCCCCGGGCGGGGTACTCTGACCTGGGGAGCCCCCAAGGAGTCTCTTTCAAGGGAGAAGGCGAGAGCAGAGCTGGATGTGGGCCCCTGGTCTCTGGGCGGTGGGCGAGTCTGAAAACTGCGCCAGCGGTTCCGAGGGCGGCTTACCGCGCGGTCGGATTGCCCGGCCTGCTGCGCGCTGGAGTGAAGGGCAGGGCGGTGCAGAAATGCGAACGGGGACGGATAGTGGGGTCGCGGCAACCGAGCTAAGAGAAGCCTAGGGAGGAGGGGCAGAAGGCGGGAATTGATTACAAGTTAGAGCTGATGGAGGAAAAATTGAGAGAAGAGCGAATGAAGGAAGAAAGTGAGAGGGGGGAGAGGGAACCCGGACCCGGGAAGCCCCGAGAAGCGTAAGCCGGGAGCACCCTTGAGTCCAGGAGAGGTGGCGAGCGCGGCACACCAGCTGTGCGCCCAGGCAGCGCGCGGTGAGGGACTCTTCATCTAGCGGTGGTACAGGTGGACGCTGCGCTCTGGGCCAGGGCAGGTGCCGGTTGTGGGGGAAAACGGCGAATCTCCCAGCTCCTCTTTGTGATCCAGCAGGCAGAGATGGAAGATTGCCCTTACTTTGAGCACCAGGACTGACCCTGGAATGCTCACCGGGCTGCTGACTTGGAGGAAAATGGGTGAACTAAGCTAGGAAACTCAGGGATACGTGGTCGCGGGTGTGCCAGGGCATTTGCAGAGGACTGCAGGAGGCAGTGATGCGGGCACTTGTGAAACTTGTGAACTTGAGCACTTGTGAATCTCCCGGCTAGGGCCGGGACAGGTTGGCGCTTGTCTATTTCTTAGAGTAAAAGCTGCATCTCTACCTGTCTCAGGGAGATATTAAATGCCGAGGTCTTAAATGCACAGTGTGAAGGTAGTAGGAGTGGCTCTAGAGCAATAAGCCCATCCTGGCAGGCACTTCCCGCAGACTCTCCCTAGCCCAGAGCCCCATCCTCCAAGGCTAAAGGACCCACTGCTTGGTTATCCACTTAGTTGTGGGGACGGGGGCGGGTGGGCAGGCAGTTTCTCACCTTAAAGGAAGCGGAAAGAGGCCAGAGCTTCAACAGTGGATGGCCTGTTCCCGATTCTAGCTATCCTACAGCCATCCTTTTTTGCTTCTGGGTAGCTGTGACATAATCATTAGGGCTAAAATGTGTTATGTTGTAAAGAGAGCATCCTACACATAGATCTCAATTTCCAGGGCCTAGCAGGGGGTGGGAGAAATCAGCCTATGTTGTATTTTGTTGTTGTTCCCACTACAAGCAAGTCTCCTAAAAAGTCGCTGAAATTGGTGAACTCTTTCCTGTGCAACACAAGAAGAGTGTGTGTGTGTGTGTGTGTGTGTGTGTGAGAGAGAGAGAGAGAGAGAGAGAGAGAGAGAGAGAATTTCTTAAATTCTAACAAATAAATCTATAGAAAATCTAAGTTTTGGGTAGAAGTCTGCAAAAATAGAGACATTGAAAAGAATATCGGATCTTTCCATATTTCTGAATACCAGTGTCCAGAGAAAGGAAACTTTTTATCAGGCTTATTTTATCACAAAGCAACAAAAGGCTGGAAGATTGGTGGTGTAAAGAGATAAATAACTTTTTTTGGAGGCTGCTGGGACAGGAGGCAAGCTGGAGGCTGGTCTGAACTAGATTAATGGTAATTCCGGCTCACACATATGTAGGAACTTTTACATTATATGTTTCTAAGTACTTCCTTTATGTTAACATTTGACCTTCATAACAATCTTATGAGATAGATTCTATTATTATACCCATTTTATAGATCAGAAAATGGAGATACACAGTGTGAAGAACACAAAGTATTTTGGAAGTTCTACTTGGGCATTAATTGTTCATAAACGTAAATGAACAATTCTTTGTTCTTTATCAAGGGCAGAGCTGGACAGGTGACTTCTAAGGACCTGGGGCTGACTTCTTATTCTATTACAGACTAATCCTATTCCAAGCAAGCTAAAGACATGATCACGCAGCTGGACTCTCTGAATCTTTGCAGTCTTAGGACTGGACTTTTTTCTATATAAATGACATTTGAGAAAGGAATAGTGTACCTGTGTTCCATGTCAGTTTATCAGCACAAACGTGGTGAGGACAATCACAGTACACTTAACAGCTTGTGGACTTTGTGATGTACACATAACAGCTTGTGGACGTTGTTTTTTTCTTTTTGCCTTATCCTATTTTTAGAACCTTAACCCTCCTTTTTTTTTTTTTACTTTTTACATATCCAAAGCAAATATTTCTATAAAAATCAAAGGCTGTTATATATTTTATATACATCAAAACAATAATGTATCAAAATGATTACACAGTTTTAAAAAATGTGCTTCCACCTATCAATTGAAATCATCTTGCAAGCCGCTACTGCCCTGATGATGTTCTGCAGGAAGGATAAGAGGTAGAAGTAGGGGAGGGACAAGTGAAAGGAAAGGTGCTTTAAGAGCCAGTCTTTATACTAAGCCCTTTAATGTGAATCTCATTTAACCTTCACATGATACTCTATTCTATAGGTATTTGTTATCTCTGTTTTACAGACAGGAAATTGAAGAGGTTAAGGAAAGAGCCAAGAGTCACAAAGCTAGTAAGTAACAATGCTGATATTAGAATAAAATTCATCCTATGCAAAAGCTCCTGCTTGTTGCAATAAAGACAGCAGTAAAATAAAGACAACCAGAGGGAGGAGAACAAAAACTTAAGGAAACAAGGGTGTTAGAAATGTGTTACATAACACAGTATGGTGTGAGAGATAGGAGAAATGGAAAAACAGAATCACTTTCATGTCTCTCTTAGTTCTTCCTTCCACTGTGTATATAATGACCTAATTTCACTCATTCATTCCATAAATAATTATCAAGTGTTACTATCTTCAAAGAACTATATTAGGGAGTTTCTTTTATTCCTATCTTCCTAGCACCTAGCACAGTGCTGGGCAAATACCAGGTGCTCAAGAAATATTTGTGGAACAATGAATGAGTCTACTGGAGGAAAGAATAGATAAGGAAACATTTGCAATACAGCATGATTAAAAACCAGGGAAAAGGCTGGGCACCGTGGCTCATGCCTGTAATCCCAGCTATTTGGGAGGCTGAGGAGAGTGGATCACCTGAGGTCAGGAGTTCCAGACCAGCCTGACCAATATGGTGAAACACCATCTCTACTAAAAATTACAAAAATTAGCTGGATGTGGTGACGTGCGCCTGTAGTCCCAGATACTCGAGAGGCTAAGGCAAGAGAATTGCTTGAACCCAGGAGGCAGAGGTTGCAGTGAGCCAAGATCATGCCACTGCACTCCAGCCTGGGCGACGGAGCGAGACTCCATCTCAAACAAACAAACAACCAACAAAACAAACAAACAAAAAAATAAAAAAAAGGAAAAATCAGATTTGAATACTCTACCAGAGAACCTGGCTGAGGAAAGGGGTCAGGGAACATTTCAAGACCAGGTTTTGAAGTAGAAATAAAAGTTAGCCAGGCAAAGAATTGGAGGATGTGAGGAAAGGACTCTCAGTGGAGAGACCAGACTGAGAAAGGATAAGGAGGGAGTCAGTTCAGGAATTTAAGAGTTCAGTACTCTTAGTCAGTAGAGAATGCTTGGGAGGAGGCTGGGGAGGGAGGTGTGGTCAGGGAGATCCTTGCACATTCTCTCTGCAAGTGTCCCTTAGCTCTGCCCCTCCTCTGAATTTTGAAAGTTACCTGTGCTAACAGAACAAAGTAACTGAACATAGGAATTAGCAACACATTTTATTATTTTATTATGGTCCCATAATAGAAAGCCTACAGCTTTTTTGATTGCTTTTAATGTTAGGATTTAAAACCAGTGCTCAAATGGAAAGATAAGACAACAAAGTCTTATCTTTCCATTTGAGGGAAAACCAAATTATTTTTCTGGTTCTCAAGGGCATATTCTATTTTAGCATAGATAAAATTTACACAAACATACAACAAAATCCAAACAAATGTTCTTCTATGCTTTTATGAGGGGAGCGGTGGAGGGGATTTCTCTTCTGATTTTAGTTTTTAATGGCTATATTTTTCATTTTAGTATATTATAGCAGAGTCAGGAAGTACAAATGTATTTTTAAAAGGTGATGTAGGGAATTGAATGACAGTAACAAATGCTATCCTTTTATCTTTTTAGTAGATGTTTATGCCAGTCAAGATCCTGGGTTTTCATAACAGACTTTGACAACTTTTGTTTTGTAAGGATCTATTATTCCAGGTTTTTATTCCAAGCTCAGAGGTCTGCATACCTCTTTACCATATCCATGCTTGTAAAATACTCTTGGTCATAATGTTATTAGGAAGGGAATTCAATTACTTCTACCACCCAAAGCATTATTTGAAATGTTAACAAATGTCCATATGAAATGTTTTTTGATAGCGTGATTTCCTCTATCATAACTAAAACAAAGGAAAAAGGAGAGGAGATGGAAAAAAGGACTAAATAATACTCATGCCAGACAGTGCAGCCCAGAGAATGTCATTCCCTGTATATGATTATTTCTTGTTGGCTATTTCTTCCTATTGTTCCCAATAAATCTAATGTGTATTCATCATTAAAGTGACTATCATCTCAGTTCCCTTGTTTCCCCTTAATTTTGTCTCTTTTGTTCACTACTGTCACCCTGATGCCTAACACAGTGCCTGGTATAAACAGACACTGGTACATGTTTGTTGAATGAATGAAGGAAGAAAGAAAACATGTTTCTTTCTGTTTTTTGACAGAAAATATTCTTCAAATAAACATTTTTTTCATGGACCTACTAAAGGCCTTTGCAAAATGATTTTGTGCATTGTTTATAGTCAATACAAATACTTTTAAATTGTTTACTTAATTTGCATGATTGCACATGATTAAGAGTATAAGCTTGGTAGGCAAGGTAATGTGGATATGAATCCTAATGCCATCATAAAGTTGGGCTTCCTGGGCTCAGATCTTGACTCTACCATCCAACTTCCTGGGTTCCAATTTTGGCTCTCCCACTTTTTGCCTGAGTTACCTTGAGCAAGTCAGTCCACTTTATTGCTTCACTCATCTCTGAAATGGGGAAAATAATAGTTCCTACCTCACAGGGATTTTAGGAGGATCAAATTAGTGAATATTTGTAAAACATTTAGAATCATATCTGGCACTTTTTAAAACAACAGCTATGGTATAGAATTATTGTGATGATGATACTGCATGGCACGTAAACACTCAATAAAATAGGATTGCTACTATAGATATTATCGCAATTCTTCATTTCTATAATCTGCTATGAAGATTTGGGGCCCTAACAGCCTTTCCATGTTTTGGTCCAGTGAAAGTCTTATTGATTCTACCTTCCCTTTCACTCGTAACTCTTTCTACCCACCCTGTGTTTGTCCTGTCATTTTGCCTTGCGTCATTTATTCATTTTACACTGCATACTCCTAAGGGCAGGGACTTTGCTCTTTGTTTTGGCATAATTTAATAACACTGGGTACACTCGCGGTACTATAAAGATGTTGAAGAAAAAGAAAAAAGACGCAATTTACCAACAGGCAACTTTGGCTTACGGCAGGATGGGTCGCTGTTCTGTCTGCAATGTTGGTACTCCTGCAGGCCGCCCAGCAGCATCTAGGGGCGTGGCTGGGGGCTCTCCAGTGACCGCACGTCCTGCGCGGCCACTGGGGTGTGCGCAGCGCCTGGAGCATGAGCCGGGTGGTGGCGTGCACGGAGGATCGCGGGAGGCTGCCGCCTCGGGACACCCCACTCACACAGGTTTGCTTGCTGCTTTTGCGTGGCAACTTGGTTAGAGGGTCCAGGAGAGTGGGTGAGACGAACGTGGAAGGGGAAAGAGAAAAAGACATACTGCAAAGCACTGAAAAACGAGGTGGGTGGGAGGGATTCATTAAGAAGAGAGGCTGTGGCAGTCCTTGCTTTTAAGAAGCGTTTCGTGCATGCTAGATAGTGCTATTCAGGCTATAGTCTTGTTTCTGGAATTTTTCCAAATGGGAAGAATGTGTTTCATGGATGCAGAGTATTCTTTAAAACCGTATGACCAAACTGACCTCTATTGTTAAAGTGATCTAACTAAAAGGGTTCGTGTTTCCCACTTTGCTTTGTGAATGCCTGAAAAGCAATCCAAAGGTTGAGAACACTGGAAAACAGAGCTATTTTATTGCAGTCCTGAGAATGCAGTCATTACTGTTTTATTCCTTCTTATCTTTTGAAGCAATACTTTAGTAATTCTTTAGTAACAGTATGCTTTAAAGAAGGTATCTGACACATTTTTGGCATGTGCCACTATGCTATATTTCATTATTCTTTCTGTACAGAGGCATCTGTAAGGAATATATATATATATAAACTTTGTATATTAAAGTAATTATAGATTTGCATCCAGTTGCACAGAGAGGCCACCTAAACCTTTCACCTGGTTTCCTCCAGGGGTTACATCTGAGACACTTTAGTACAATATTAAACCCAGGAAGCTGACATTTAAACTTCGTATATTAAAGTAATTATAGATGCGCATCCAGTTGCACAGAGAGGCCACCTAAACCTTTCACCTGGTTTCCTCCAGTGGTTACACCTGACACACTTTAGTACAATATTAAACCCAGGAAGCTGACATTTAAACTTTGTATATTAAAGTAATTATATATTTGCATCCAGTTGCACAGAGAGGCCACCTAAACCTTTCACCTGGTTTCCTCCAGTGGTTACATCTGACACACTTTAGTATAATATTAAACCCAGGAAGCTGACATTGGAATAATGTGTGTATAGGTTCTATGCCATTTTGCCACATGTGTAGATTTGTGCAATCTGACCCACTATAGGCCTGTCAAGATGCAGAACTTCCACCTGTATCTTGCATAGGATCTCCCTTGTTCCACCTCTTTATCATTATCTCCACCTGCTCCTCGCTACCCCGGCAACCACTTGTTTTCCATCTCTATATTTTCATCGTTCTGAAACTGTTATATAAATGGAATCATACTGCATGTGATCTTTTTGAGACTGAGTTTTTTTCTTTTTACACTCAACTTGATGCTCTTGAGATCCATGCAAGTTATTGAGTAGATGGATAGTTTGGTCGTTTTTCATGCTAAGTAGCATTCCAGTTGTTTGACTCTATCTAGTGCTGCACATTTTCCTTTGCTTTTTAAATCAGTGAAACTTGGAACTTCAGTGGGATTAAGGAGGTACTTGAGGGCACTTGAAGAGGTGAAAAGTATGAGGACGAAATGTGAATATTTTTATTTTCAAAATGACATTTGTTTGTGTTAGGGCAAAAGAATGTATACACTCCATCTTCATTTAAAACACTGGAGGATTGGAAAGGAGAAAAGGAACAGGACAGAAAAAAAGTATGTACTTAGACAATAAGGTATAAAATCTAGTACCTTTTAAAATTTTTACATTGGTACAGTAATCTGTTACTTTACCTTAGTCAAGACATTTCAGAGTTCTTGAAATGAATCAAAACAATGCCTCTGCAATCGGAAGTTCCCTGCCAATCTATGCTCAGACACATACTGCCAACTGAGGGACAGTGGCATGGCTGGAAATGACAGTGAGTAGCTATTGGGTTTGACAGGGGTCACCCAGAGCCCAAAACAGCATCTTTAGCCCAAGGGCAACTATCAAGGGCAGATGTTCAGGTTCAGAGACTGTCAGTGTTACACTACTTTCACCTCCACCTCATCTGCTGCTGGGAGGAGGTCTCCCAGAGGTCCCTTCAAATCAGGTTTTAAAATGAAATGTTATTCTTTATCTGCATGCTCACAAGCATGAGAAAACTTGAAACTGGAGGCTATAACTAGCCAAGGGAAATGCATCACTTCTGAATAGTACCTGGAAGACTTAGGCTAAATCCCTCCCTTCAGCCCGTACCCATTGAAGAATTCCTCCCACCTCCAAAGAGAGAAGAGAACAAAATATCCACTACTATCTGAAAGCATTTGTAAATATCCCGTTGAGGTTTCAGAATTTCACATTCTGGAATTTCAGAGACATATTGTCAATTCACAGAACGAAACAGTCAGTCTGGAGCCATGACTAGACTTGAGTTTAACTGAATGCATTGCCCTGAGTCTCCGTTTTAATGATTTCTGTTACCAGAAAAATATTCCTTGTCCTAAATCTTGGGAAAGGATGGAGTGTAGCTGGCAATGGTGGTTCCAAAGTCTCAACATGAAGAAACATCACAGCTAAAATAATTTATAACTCTTTTTATAGGTAGATCTGCTTTTCTGAGTCTTTTGAAATGGAATAGAATCATTTGTGCTGTCTTTATAATGTATTTTATTTTAAGTAAACATTAGATATCTCACATTGCTTTGCAGGCTGTTCTTCTGGGTCATATCTCCTGTGTGTGTGAGCAGGGCAGATAATTTAATCCTATAAACTTGAGGGAATGAACACTTCTCTGTAAGTCACGAGACCAAACAAAAGACCCACTGAATTTTGCATACCGCTCTTATACTGTTTACTTATTTGACTAATGATGACAGTCATTAGGAAGGTGTGATAAGAAATGTAAATATATTGACTATGATGCTCAACATTGCAGGCATTGTTTTTTACAGGGTGATGGGAGGGTTGTTTTCTGATTTTTTAAAGCTTTTTCTTTGAAGGGAAGTAATGCAGTTTTTGAAAGAAAAGTAAAATAGAAATGCCTTATGTGCATTGTATAATTACTTTTAAACTATATGTTAAACTGTGTATGTTGCATAATTACTTTAAAACTATTTCATAATATTATCATGGTATCCACATTGAAGAATTAAACCAAATATAATGCTTTCCATTATTCTTTATACCAAAATTCCTTAAAGTTTAAACTTCTTAATCTGGTAGTCAAGATCAACCTCAGCCAAACTCTATACAAACATTCTATTTTAGCTGAAGTAGACTCTTGTTTGTTGTTTCCAAGGTCAAACTTCTGATCCCATGTCCCCTGCCTGGAATCCACTCTTCTGTCTCTGAAGTCACACCATTCTTCCTATACAAAACCTACTCTATTTGCCTCAGCTCTCCAGTTCAGTTCCACATGTCTTGGAGACAGGGATCCTATCTTACGAATCATGTTCAACATAAAGTAGGTGCCCAGTGGTGATGGACTGTCTTAGGAGCTGGGCTCAGAAGTTAGACAGTGGGTTGTGAGTTTTGGCTCAGCTATCATGCCAGGACCTTATTAGCTTTGGTCTTTGAGTAAGTTGTCTCTCAACCCTAATTGCTGTCATAAGAAGGGTTAGGGTCCCTTTATGCCTATCAACTAGGAAGAGAGAATCTCCAGTTGCCCACCCACTGAGATAGAAACAAGTAGAAGGAGTCTTCCCATCTTAGGTCTCATAAAAATATGTACGTTTGGCACAGATTTTATTTTTGGTAAGAGATTCTAGCTTTATTCTATTCCTGTGACTGTATCTTAAATAATTACCCTTTGTTAAGTGATTGGAACCCTATGTGTACGTGTGTGTCAAAATAACACCCTCCCAAAGATGTCAAAAAAACTAATTAAGGGGTGTGGTGCATACATGCACATTTCATATGCATACATTTCATGATCTTACATGTAGAAGAATCCTAAAGACCCCACAATAAACTCTTGAATCCAGTAAGCAAATTCAGTAAAGTTGCAGGATACAAAATCAACATACAAAATCAGTTAGATTTCTATATGTTGACAATGAACTATTCTGAAAGGAAATTAACAAAACAATCACGTTTATAGTAACATCAAAAAGAATAAAATACTTAGGAATGAACGTAATTAAAGAGGTAAAAGTCCTATGTACTGAAAACTATAAAAGGTCAATGAAAGAAATTAAAGCAGAAAATAAATGGAAACACATCTTGGGTTAATGGAATGGAAGACTTAACATTGTTAAAATGCCCATACTATCCACAGTGAGCTACAAATTCGATGCTGTCCTCATCAAAATCCCAATGGCATTTTTTACAGAAATAGGAAAAATAATCGTAAAATTTATATGGAACCATGAAAGACTCAAAACAGCCAAAGTGATTTTATTAAAGAACAAAGCTGGAGCCATCATGCTTCCTGATTTCAAAATATATTACAAAGCTATAGTAACTGAAAAAATATGGTACCAAAAAACAAACAAGACAACAAAAGCTGTATGGTATTGGCATAAAGAGAGTGATAGATCAATAGAATGGCATAGAGAGCCCAGAAGTAAGCCCACACATATATGGCCAACTGATCTTCAACAAGGGTCCCAAGAACACACAATAGGGAAAAGACAGCCTCTTCAACAAATGATGTTGGGAAAACTGTATATCCACATGCAAAAGAATGAAATTGGACCTTTATCTCACATCATAAACAAACAACAAAAAACTAAAAATGGATTAAAAACTTGAATGTAAGACTTGAAACTGTAAAACTCCTAGGATAAAACATAGGGGAAAACTTTTTAACATTGGTCTTAGCAGCGATTTATTGGATATGACACCAAAAGCACAGGCAAAAAAGCAAAAATAGACACGCAGTACTACATCAAACTAAAAGGCTTCTGCACAGCGAAGGAAATAATCAATAGAATGAAAAGGCAACCTACGGAATGGGAGAAAGTATTTGCAAACCATGTATCTGATGAAATTAATATCCAAAATATATAAGGAACACCTACATAACAAATAACATGATTTAAAAAAGGATCGAAGGACTTGAATAGACATTTATTCAAAAAGACATATGAATGGCCAACAGGTATATGAAAAGATGCTCAACATCAGTAATCATCAGGACATGCAAATTAAAATCACAATGAAATATCACCACACACACATTAGGATGGCTATTATCAAAAACACAAAAGATAACAAATGTTAGCAAACATATGGAGAAAAGGGAACTCTTGTACACTGTTGGTGCGGATATAAATTAGTACAGGCAATATGGAAAACAGTATGGAGGTTCCTAAAAAATTAAAAATAGAACTACTATATGATCCTACAATCCCACTTTCTGGGTATGTATCCAAAAGAATTGAAATCAAAATCTCAAAACGATACCTGCACTCCTACATTCATTGCTGCGCTATTCACAATAGCCAAGTTATGGAAACAACCCAAATGTCCATGGACAGATGAATAGATAAAGAAAACATGGTATATACATAAAATGAAATATTACCCAGCCTTGATAAAGAAGGAAATCCTGCTATTTGTGACAACATGGATGAACCTGGAGAACAATATGCTAAGTGAAATAAGCCAGTCACAGAAGGACAAATCCTGCATGACTCCAATTATATGAAGTAGCTAGAGTAGTCAAACTCAGAAGCAGAGAATAGAATGGTGGTTACCAGGGGCTGGAAGAAGTGGGGAATGGAGAGTTGCTCTTAAACTGGCATAAAGTTTTAGTTATGCAAGATGAGTTAGTTCTAGAGATCTGCTGTATAGCATAATGCCTATCATTAGGCACGAAAGTGTTGTTAATAGGGTAGATTTCATGTTAAGTGTTCTTATCTCAAACAAAACTAAACAAAAGGACACAAAGAAACTTTTGAAGGTGATGGATGTATCTATTACATTGACCATGGTGACAGTTTCACAAGTGTATAGACATGTCCAAACTCATCGTTGTATACATTAAGTATGTATAATTTGTTTTATATCAGTCATACCTCAATAAAGCTGTTAAAATAACACAGTGAGGCCCACTTTAAAATCAAAATTTTGTTGCACATAATTTAACTTTTCAATGTTTCAGAGTGCCTCGGAGTCATCATTATAAATTTCATCTATAATGGCACAACTCAAGAGTGCTAGTTAATTAATACTTCTGGTTGACTGAAAGAATTTGTAGTATCTTCTTTCTTCTTTTAAACTTTCGAGGGAACTATCAAGAAAACTATGTGTAGTAGTTCCAAACTAGGAAATTTAAGCAAATCTTTTCAATTGGGAAATTTTTCAACATTCCCAAGTACAGAGAATAGTGTAATGAATCTCCAGCTTCACTTGGTTTCAACAATAATCAATACTTGTCTGTTGTAGTTTATCTATACTCACATCTTTTCTCCTCTGCTACCCCACCACAATCATTACTAAATTATTTCCAAGACGAACTAAGTCATCATATAATCTGATCCATGAATGATCACTATGTATCTCAAAAAGAAAAGAACTCTTTAAGAATAACTAAAATATCATCACATCTTAAATATAACCAACATTTATTTTCTTATTTTAATTTTTAATTGGTATTTAATAATTGGTATAGAATGATATATTGATACATATATATAATGTGTAATGATCAAATCTGGGTAATTAGCATATTCATCAAACCAACATTTTCTTAATATTATCAATTATTCATGCAGTGTTCATTTATTTCTCGTATTCTCTCTCTCTCTCTCTCCCCCTCCCTCCCCTTAGTTAGTTTGAATCAGAATCCAAACAGGGTTCTCACTCTCATTGGTTGATAAGTCTTTTAAGTCTCTTTCAGTCCTCAGAGTTAATAACTTCTCATGTCTTTTTTCCACATCTTACGATTTGATGATGAAATCTAGTTGTCTTACAGAATTACCCATATTCTGAATTGTGTTGATTTACATGACTTTTAAAATGTCATTCTCAAACTCCAAAATTCTGATTTCTTCAATCTAACCCTCATAAAATTGATTCCCTTTTTTTAAATTGCAAATTGTCATTTCTTCTTCTGTTGCCCTGAGGATCCTCCAGGCTATATGTTGCCTAATTTTGATCAATTCCACTTTAATACCCATGATTTACCTAACATTTCTTCCTGAAAGAACTCAGCCTGTCTGAAGTGTCCTTTCAATCAGGTTTCAAAATGTACTGGTCTACTCACCCAGAGGCACTTGCTTAACTTTCGGTAAGATTGCAAGATATAACCAGTAAACACTAAGTGTTGTTTTGATTTTTTAAATTGTCCCACATGGCTACATTTTAAAAGTATTTTTCTATTACTGATATACATAGAAATATTTATTATGCAATTATGTATCTGGGATTTACCTAAAAATAATGGGAGAGGGGGCACAGCGGTTTAGATGCAATGATTGGCCACGGTTGATATTGGATAATGCCAGCTGAGGGTTCCTTATATTATTCCATCTACTTATGTTTAAATTTAAATTTTTTCATAATAAAGAAGTAAAAATGAGTTGTACTATATTACCAAAACTAAGTAATCAGACCTTTCACTTTGGGGTCTAGATTATAACACTTTTGCGAAGGATCATGAAAAATCATGTTTAAGGAAAAATTTACTTGCTTTTCTCATTCTGCAAATCTGATTTAGCTAAAATAATCAGCATATAAATAATATTTAAATAAAATAGGGAACTGGTTTGGAATGAATGAAAATATGACTCATATAGAGGTTGTTCATAGGTTTTGTCTAAGCTGCTTCTCTTAAGACTCTAGTGTGGCAGAACTCACTGACATGCCCCTGTAACCTACCAATAGTTTACAGAATACTCCCAGAAGATGAGTGACAGCAAGACACAAACCATTGGATTATCTCATAAGAAACAAATGCTAGCATGGATTATGAAGGTCACACTTACATGCTCTCCCTACTACAATGACAGATGAACATGCAGGTCTTATTTTCCCAAGACGAAACTCAAAAGCAAACTTTTACAAAAACCTGTCATCTTCTCACTTTTGTATTATTTCTCTTTATTCTATTCAACTCTTGAAAAAATAAGCAAATTTAACTTTATGTTTACTCAATTCACCTATACTAGAAAATATTTTTAAAGAACATATAACCTTTATTAATAATAATTTTCTATTACTTTATTAGTATATGTAAGTAATTTTACTAATAGGAATTAATTTTAACTGCAGTCAGCTATGCAAAAATCATAGTATGAATTTGCTTCAATGTATCTTTTAGGAAGTTGCATGAATTTAACATCATATATGCAAATCCCAGTCAGTCTGATTAAGAATAATTAAGAGAAAAAGAGTAAGACCCAGGGGCTCACTGATAGAAAGGGAATATAAATGGAAGCACAGTGAGAGGAGATCCTTTTGTCTAAAGGCTTAGAAGACATAAGAGGCTCCTGGGGCTTCGGGTAAGGCCTTAGAACTGGGTTTTGGTTTGAGGGGAGGGAGCAACAATAAGTGCAAGAAGGGTTGGCAATTTGTACCTTGTGATATCATTTTCGTGCACCAGGTTAAAAACCTCTGCTTTGAGAGGCAGAGGAACAAGCTTGAGAAATATCTACTCATCTAGACCTAGTAGGTCAATTAAAGTTATCAGAAGTTTCTCCCTGTCAAGCATCTAAGTGAGTCCTGTTCCTGAACCAACACTGGGAGTTAGCAAGCAGGAGACAATTCCTCTAATCCATAAAATCAAAAAGGCATTGGATGTCTTGATAGAAAAAGGCCAAACATTTCCCCTGGTATGTGTTTATCTACAACAAAGTCGTATGAGTTTGCTGTTGTTGGAACTCTTGTACAGAACCACTCTAGAAACTTTTTTAGTGAGCAAAAGGTGGGAACTCAAAATTTAATTGTATTTATTATTGCCACTTAAAACTATGTAAAAATATCATTGGCGATTTTTTTTTACTTTTATTTGTGTGAAAATGTTTTACAGATATACACAAGCCTGGCCCCAACTGCATAAACCATATCTTCCCCTTAAGCTATTAAGCTACTCAACCTGAAATTTTCCGGTCATGGACTTTTCAGGAATTTGATTCCCTCAACTGGGTAAGAGGTTATTCTATGCCAAGATCTCCCAATACCTCTGAGCTGTTACTTCCTACATAGTTACTTTCTGAATTTTTCATCAGAATTGAAATTAAAAGCCCATTTGGTGCCCCTTTGTAATTCTCTCAGTAAGACTAATATATATGCATGTATTTCTGAGTTTCTACCATTATAAATATTTTGTTTTGCAAAAAAATTTAGAAAACCGTTCAGTAGCCATGTGAATACATTTTTTATTACTCCTTTATTCTCCACTAGAATTAACTGAGCAAAAATAAATGAGTGCACACCTTCTAAATAGGGAAAATGGGGAAACAGTCAAGTGTGGTAGGCTTCAAATTCCCTATAAGGTTTAGGCCACCAAATATGCTGATTGAGGCCGAAAGAAGGCCTAATCAGCTGCCCATATTTTTATTTCTATGGAAGTTGAAGCAACGTTTTATGCATATACTTTAGAAATAGGTATAGAATGTTTTTTGTCTGTTTTTTAAAGTTTTTTGAGGTTCACTTTTCACAAATTATACTTCAGACATACAGAAAGTGTCAGGCAAAAGAAAACAAAGACATTATATTTACGTATTATGCTTTTTCTAAAGTGACAGTCATGACCCCAAATTCTTACATGTATGGTTTTGTGTTTTTTGCCAGAGTCAATATTATGCATCCAAATATTACCCTTTAAGATTCCTTTTGTAAAGTAATAATAATAAGTAACTTAGAAATTTTCTAAGGGTTTAGAAGTATTCTATGGTCTCATATTAAAATATTGCTGCTATACACATTTCCATTTTGCAGAATATCTCATTGGTGCCTATCACTAACATATTTTTGTATGTTTCTTTAAAAGAAAAAGTTTTCTTTATCTTAGAAACACATATACTCTTTGTGTTGCAGACATTGCTATGGCAAGTCCATATATTTTATTAAATGTCAGACTACAGTTAACAGATGTTGCAGCAGTGCTGGAGGAATTAAGACCATGTCAGCATTTCTCTTTAAATATATATTTTTTCAGGGCTTTCTATGTATGAAACGTTAACTCCTTAACAAGTTAACACAAGACAAGGAATGCTAATGCCCAAGTGGCTGGATATTTTAAGGGACCTACTAAAGAAAGCCATCTCTCCTGGGGACCTGTTAATATTATTAATAACAAAAGTTGGGAACCATTCCTGAAATGTTTGCCTGGAGGCCTACGAATTAAATTTGTCATCTGATTTTTAGCCAAGAAATACAGAATTAAATTTTTGAATTGGAGTTTAGTTATTTAATATTTGATTGTTATTCTGAATTCAAAATAATCTACTGCTTATGAATAGATTCCCTTAAAATATTGTGTGCCTAGGCTATTTTATGGAGTCCACTGATTTAAAAATATACAGCCAACAACAACAGCAACTAATATTTATTTAGCTCTTACTCTATCCCAGGCCATGTTCTAAGGTTGTAAATTATCTCATTGAAGAAAAGTAAATAAACTAGACACATGCCTTCTTTACTAAGTTACTGCTCTGTGCAAAAATAAAAAAGGAAGAAAGGGAAGGATGGAAGAGAGGAAGGGAAGAGTTGAATAACGAGCAAAAAGTGGTCTTAATTTACCAGTCTACTCAAGAGATAAAAGGAAGGCCATCTCAATATGATTCATATTCTCAATCTCTCTCTCTCTCTGTGTGTGTGTGTGTGTGTGTGTGTGTATATCCTTTAGCCATTTATAATCCTTGAAAAGTCATTTTGCCCAAAAATCTAGTTAATACAGTATACTATCTCATATACATCTTCTATTCAATTATTCTCAAATAATTTTAGCAACCATAACATAGAATAACTGTGATTACATGAGATAATGCAAAGCTTTGGAAGAAAATTGTTTTTTAAGCATTTTAGGTGAAAACTCATGCCACAAAGCCATGGTACGTGATCTATTTCTGCACACTGAAATGAATAAAACTCCTCATTTCTAAATCTCAAAGAATGAGTGAAACTGGACCTAATAAAGTATTTGACACCACAGCCTTTTAGTCTTCAGCTCAAATTCTAAGCAATCTTAGCCAGGTTAACCTCAAATTAATGAGAAGTAGCATGTATGCGTGCTTGCAAGACTGCCTTGAATTTAAGAGATGTAAAGATGGGAGATTCCCATGTATCTTGTCCAAGACAAGCATGTTGTCTTGTTTGATCAAGAAACTGCCTCAAAGAGAGCCACTCATCCATTCTTGCTGCCAGCTAATCCATGCACTGATTCATAATGGTTAAAAATGTCTTATATTTGATTCTACTGAATGTGATTAGACCAAAACTGTGTGGCTGTTTTGGCAATTAGTACTAAAATGCTCAGCAACATCAAATGGTACAGTGTAAGTGAAATGTAGGTCACTTACTTTAGCATTTGGAAAGTGTGTCGTGGTACATCTTTGGGTCTTCATGTTTTATCAATCTCACAAAAAAGATTAACCCAAAGCAAAGCCAACCAACCCCCCAAATCTGCCAGTACACTTGCATGTTTAAACACTGGCGCTGATGACAGGTTCAGGGGTAAATATGTACCATGGGGCTGTTCAGCTTCACAGGTTGGTTAATATTAAACAAACACATATTGCAAACTGTGCCTTGTTATGAGGTTGTTTTCTGAGATTCCAGGGGTCAGGGTCAAATCCTCACATTTTTCACCTTTTCCCCAATGCCAACCAATAGTATAACAAATGAAATAATAGTCTAATACACAGTAACAATACACTTTCAAAGCAAAAAGTGTTGAAGCTAATTTAATTCTATAATCTATTTTGCTAATGTCATTTCACTTTTATAAAAGAGAACAATAGAAATACCTTGTATGTTTATAATGCTGTATATCCAATACATCATTTAACCCTCACAATAACCTTGTCTAAGTTTTCATTAGACCCAGTATTAAAGAGAAAACTGAGTTCCAGAATATTTGCATGACTTTACTTATTCAAAAAAGACTTATTAAATAGGTATCATATTAGGTATTGAAGTCGGAGACAATTCTTTAAATATGCATGTATAACAAATGCTCACAAATGTTCACTATGTGCCAGATGCTATTCTCAATGCTCTACAAATATTAACTTACTTAATCCTCATAACAGCACTGTGAGGTAGGCACTATTATTATCTCCTTCTTGTAGATGTGGAAATTGAGGCACAGAAATGGCAAATAACTTGCCCAAAGTCAGACAGGATAAAAGACAGAAGTCGGATTTAAGTCTAGGCAGTGGAGCTCCAGAATCTACTATTTGACTCTGTGCTGTGCTGAATAAGACACAGTGTCTGTGTTTGAAGACTTCAGAGTCTAGAAGGGCAGGCATGTAAACAAATATGTTACAGTGCAACCCTTAAGCTCAACAGTGAGGCTTACAAGAGGCACAGACAGCACGAAGGAGGAAGGGGTTAACTTGACTTATCTAAGGTCTCTCAGCTCCTAGGCAGCAGAGTGGGGATTGGATCCGAATCCTTGAGTTTGAACTCCAGAGTCAATGCGTTCTCCATTTCACTGGGCAGATCCATATTTGAGAAAAAGAGTTCGGAATTACAGCGAGAAAACAATAATGAACTTAGAGGAACATAGCATCTGAACACAGGATGAAAGCTGAGCTCATTTGAATAGAAAATAAAGGACTGTGCTTTGTAATAAATATAAATACAGACATAGATATAGGTATGCAGATCTCTTTGTTTATATAACATATAATTAATAAATTAATGTACATATGTATATGTCAACAGAACTCTTGTGAATATCAGCTCAGCTGTACCGCTCCCAGGTTATCTTAAGGCTTATGGTCAGTCAGAATAAAACAGGGCCAATGTGAGGAAGCAGAAGGAAAGCCAAAAGACATAGAGACACTGATGTCAACCATTCTGGGTGCATAATAGATATTCAAAGATTACTCACTGATGGAATAATTGGTTAATTGACTAATTGATTAAAAACAGGAAAGGGAATTTAAAAAATACTAAAGACAGCTCATTCCAATTCACATTTGGTGAAAATTTTGCTGAGGAGAATTAGTGAAATTGAAACATTCAGAATTGAGATTTCATATCGACATGTCAGAATTTTATGCCCAACATTTCTTTTGGATGACCACTTTGATATTTCTCTGACCCCTTTTTAAGTGTAATTACTACTTATTGACATTGTTAAGGTTTTTAATCCAAACAATGGCAAAAAAGAGTTCCACAGGGAGAAAGAAATTTGGCTAGTTTGAACTCCAGTCATGTTTATAGTTTATTTTAGGTTTGTAAAATTCCTTGCTTTAATTTACTAAAATAAAAGAATGTGTACATTTTTTCTGCTGCCACCAATAGTTCTGTTGTCACCCTAGGAACTATATACTATTTTATAAATGAGAAAAAAGCTCATACAGTTTGCCAAATTGTTGATAGCACAGCTAGTAATTAAGGGAGTCAGAATTAGAACCCAGATCTTCTGAATCAAAGTCCAGCACTGTTAGCATAACAGAAGAGAACATGTTCAGACATTCAGATCAATAGGGTGTCAGAAGACTTCTCATGTAGATAAAAAGGGATGAACAGACAGTTTCAAGACAAAAACAGTGAAGCTCCTCTCAGGATTCCTCAGAAAAAGCTAATGCTAAAAGTCTTAAGCAAACATCAAAGGAAATGCCATCAGCCTTTAATTTAAAGAGAAAGAAAAGATGCAAGCAAAACTATTTAAGTCAATATGATTATCTTATTCACATGTAAAAATCAGATTACCCATCCAAATAAGCACATATCAGTCTTTCAACTGTTATTTGTAACACTATACTAGACCCTATTAAGAAATAATTAAGGAATACAAATGCTTGCAAATTAAGATATTAATTAATATTACTGGAAAATTGCTCATATATAATTAACTCAAGCATTGATCTTCACTTAGGTGGATTTTAAAATAATTAAGACAAGTTGAAATATGTTGAAATTTAGAGTCTAACTTAAAAAATCAACTTCAAATATCTAGGAAGGAAGAGTCAGGATTTCTATAGTTAAATATTCAACTCCTGTAAGACTTGCAATTAGCTTTTTTTTTGACATAGTTTACATCATTTGAAGCAAAATACTTCATGAACCTAAGCTTTTCTGTTCTTAGCCTAATACAATAATCCTGATGGTCCAAACACAAAGCAGAGGACCAGGTCCACATAAACACTCTCTCTAGGGATGCAATGTAAGAAGGATTGCCTCATGCTACCCAGGTGGTTTTTACTGTTTGCAGTAACCTTTATTATCACAATTTCTAACAAAACACATTTTCTTCATGTATCTGAAATCTCAAGCTCTATGTGGAACTGCTGAGCTGGACTTTTTTAATGAACTCATATGAATTAAACATAACAAAGAAAAGACATGGTATCCACAGCCCTCTGTGATCCCTGCACTGACCTTTCCAGTGGTGTTTTCCATTCTTTCAGACACACCCAGCTGCCAGTAACTGCTTCTTGCCTCCTTGCCTTTGCTTGTGCCATCTGCTCTGCCTGCAGTCTGCTCCCCATCGCATTTCTCCTGCCAACTTCTACTTGTTCTTTCAGCTTTAGCCCAGCTGTTACTTCCTCCAGTAGCTTCTCTGCCCCTTTCAAGCTGAGTTGGGTGCCACACTTCTCCTGCCCCTCAGATGTCATGGGCATTTTGTGCATCCTGTTACATCATCATGACCTACATAAGCAATGAATTCACTTGAAAGACTAGGTCTTGAGAGGACAGATTGGGTCTTTTATTTTTTAATTGTCTCTTTGCCTTAGCCCCTAGCATAAAATCTGGCACATGTAGGTGTTCAGTAATATTTGTTGAATGAATGAGATGATTCTTTATTCTGCCATAATAGAAACTGATTATCTCACAGCATTGTAAAAAATATTATATGCCCATTTTTCTCAACAATATTTTGAGATCTATTTAGAATATCTCTTGCAGATGGGGAAAAAACAATCATTTTTTTCCTATTCTTTCAGAACAAACTGGAGATGTATAATTTTATCTAGATTCTAAATAGCTCATAAATGCCCATTCAGAATCAAAGATTTTTTAAGGGAGTTGATTGTTTGCTGGTTAAGTACCCCAAACTAGAGATTTAGCTAGTGGCTGATGCCCAGGATTTGATTAACAATTGTTGAAAAACCTAAGATAGGAACTCTTTGTTTTGTTGCTTTTGTTTCTAATTATGTTTATTCTTTTTTGATAATAAAAGTAATCTGTATTTTTTAAAGGCTAGCCGGCAAATATAAATTAAATAAAATAGACACTATCTACATTTCCACATTCTGGAAATAACCACGATTAACATTTTGATATACATGATTTCTCTTTGCATATATTTTTATATGTTGTATATATAATTTTTATTTTATTTTATTTATTTATTTTTTTATATTATACTTTAAGTTCTGGGGTACATGTGGAGAATGTGCAGTTTTGTTACATAGGTATACACATGCCATGGTGGTTTGCTGCACCCATCAACCTGTCACCTACATTAGGTATTTCTTCTAATGTAATTATCCCTCCCCTAGCCCCCTACCCACCGACAGCCCCGGTGTGCGATGTTCCCCTCCCTATGCCCATGTCTTCTCATTGTTCAACTCCCACTTATGAGTGAGAACAACATAATCTTTGAAACAACATAGGGACCTTATTATTATTAGATTTTCTATCTCACCATTTATAACTTATTTTAATTATAATTGCCCTATGTCCTTATTTTCTTGAACACAGCATTTGTAATTACTGCTTAATACTGAAGTAAGGTAGCTCTCTCTAAAGCAACTAATGGGTCCTTGCATATAGCATGAATATTTACCATTTCACAATTGGCTCTGAGGATAAGAAGGAACATTTTAATATATAGCAGGACCCATCAACTGAATAATTATTAGAATGTCTCTTGCTGCAACCTCATACATAAATAAGTTTTAAAGAAAGATTTTGAATGCACAAATTGAATCAGTGCCTTTAATAAAGATTTTCATTCATTCAGTGTTTATATAGTACCTATTATGCACGAGGCATAGTCTAATATTAATCAAGGTAAACAAAAAAGGAGATTACTTATAATTACTGCAAATCGGCCATCTAAACATACTTGAATCCATCCCCAGACCTAAATATACCATCTGTCCAAAGTCTGCCCTCTGCTGCTGTCCCACCAAATGAAGTCAAAACATTTACTTTTCTGAATAGAAATTGCATTCTATTCTGAATTTATTTTTCCTATATTTAAAGAAAGACTGGTGCTACCAATTTTATACCCAGCCTTCCAAGAATTATAATTCCTAACTAAAGCAACCATAAAGTACAAAAAGCTCAGTTAATGTCCCATGCTGGGCACTGCAAACTCTTGTGGTGAAGAATGGGTGCATTAGGCAACAAGTGTCCCTGTGAAGGGCTCTGACTACACCATGGCCCCACCTGGGAGTTGCTTGGAGTCCAGCAGTAGAAATAAGCTTTTCAGGCAGAAGCCTGCCCTCTTCTCTACTGAGGAGACCTGAATCGGAAATCCTCCCGAGTTCATTAAAAAGTGAATGAGGAAATGTCGATGACACTATTATTTCTCTCTCTCTGCTCAGATTCCTTTGAAAGACATTTTCTAGTGAACATGCATTTCTTATTTCTAACATTCTGGATAGGATAGTAAAAAGGCCAGCCTGAACATATCTTTAGTTAGTAGGGATCCTGATTCTTTGAAGCATATGTTAGCATTATCACCATTTAGGAGGGCCCCCTTGCTTTTAAAGTCTATCCACACAGCATATTGGGTCACAGCTTAAACTACCAAAAGTCCAAATTTAAGCAAGATGATAACAGGTTTACAAAGTCCAATCACTAATGAAATTACAAAATCAAAATGCACCAAAATTGTTCTGGTAGGGACAGGCAGGAGTATGAAAGAGAGTCATGGAAATTAATATGCTGTGATCTAAGAAGAATGTAATTTTTTAAACTATCAATTGCTATGAACTAGAGAGTCAACCCAGCCCAGCACTGCCATAATATGTATTCTGTATGAAGAACTTACGTTAACAAGGTGAGTCAGTTTTCAGGAAGTATTGTTATACTTATTATAATTATACATCTCTTAGCAGTGCTGTTTTCTGAAGCAGGCATTGTAAAGGCTAGAAATTATTCTTTAAAGCAAGCTTCTAAAAGTTCTAATTTAACATTTAGAATTTCAGTACATTATTTAAGTTGTAATCACCCATAAGTCCTATAGACCTTGTTACATTACATTTCTGCTTAGGTGGAAGCCTGAAATGAACTTGTGATACTTTTCATTGCATCATTTCAGTGTGGGATCAATAAATGAAGTGGACCAGAAGGATCTTTTTCAAAGCTGAAAGACAGAGGCAAAATATAGACATCATGGGCTGTTGTCTAACCAGATTTTTTTTAAATTTAATTTTCTTGTTTTGTCAGCTGAGGCTAAAAGCAATTTTCTATTTAGGTCTGTGGCAAAGTCAATAAATTTGTCAACCTGAACCCAACTTGTTTGCTAATTTTGCAACATAGTAGTTGACTATTCAAACATTTCCAGAATGCTCCATTATATAACTGTAAAGGTGGTTTAGGTTGGGTTGAAGAGAGGGGCGTGCGATCAGCTAAGCAATTTCCTCAAAACTTGTGGGTCATTGCATTTCACTTGGTGGGGTTTCTTAGAATGGAAAATCAGAGCCTCTCCCAGGGGCCTGGGCTGAAAGCTCTTTGGGGCTTCATATTTGGGAGGGTCTCAAATTTAGATTTTTTGAAGGTATCATCAAATGATCCTAATCATGTAGTCATTTGTATTGTATGTGTGTTAAGATGTTGTTTTGTTAAATAGAAATGTTTAAAATGCACTACATTTTAGTAATCCCATTTTGGATTAAAACAATGTAAAGATATATATGTATATTTGGTGTCTTAAAAAAAATAGAAGTGGCTCAAGCTTCCACGGAAATCTGAGAGGCTTTGCCAAAGCAAATTAGAAAATTATTGATCTTTACTTCTTTGTTTGCAATTAATTTTATATGTGGCTTTGGGGGGGGGGTAACATTTAATTATCTCTTCTTTTCTTTCCAATTTTTTATTTTGTAAGTTGAGGTTAATAATTACAGAACCATGTAAAGAGATGCCTATAGTGTACCTAAGTTTTCATTACTTTACAAGTGATACAAATAATATGACAGCTCAGGTATAGAAGTGCTTGACTCCCCTTTATCATGGCAGAGAATTCTGCTATTTGAATAATTTAGGAAGATTTCTGTAACATTTTTCTATGGATTTTCTCTATTTTTCTTTTTTTGCAAGTATCTATATTAAAAGATAAATAAAATGAAGAATTTGAAGTGCCAAAACAATGGCATCAAAAAAGATCACAAATTCTCTTTAACACTGTAAGTCTGAAAACCAAAAGGCAGACAGCAAATCCATATTAAAGAGAAGTAATCAAAATATTGTTTCTTTCTGCAGTCCTGCTAGTATTTTCCACTTTTTAGGAAAGACCTGGGAGGTCAGATAGACATTTACCTATGATGTGATTAAAAAAATCAATTAGATTTTGAGTTTATGAATCTATGGTAAAAGGTAACTTCTTGGAGAATAAGGCATCATAAATACAATGTTGTATAGAAAAGTTAAAAACAAATGGAAGCAAGAAAAAAGGGAGATGACCTAAAGGGAAATTGAAGTGAGAGCAAAGAAAAGCAATGACTACAGAAACAAAGGCATTACAAAAGTATTAAAAAATACGTAATTTGTTTCTTAGTCATTACTGTTTCTAAATGTCTTCTTCCAATTTGGCTACAATCAAATTTTATTTTCAAATATTATTTTGTCCTATGACTAAAATTAGAAATTTAGGTATAGTCATGATGAGAACAACAGTTTATCTCTCCCACTGTTGTTGCAAAATACCATGATGGTCTAAGATTTTTTTTTTTAATTGTTGACTAATTTTAACTTGATCCCGCTGGAACTTTCTCTTTAAGGTCATTGTTGGAGGTAGAAATTTTAAACCATATAATCAATGATTTTAAATATGTATAAGAAAATTTCTTATTCAATGTACAGGTATAATCTGAATCACTGTATTTTGAGCCAACATTCTTGTATTTTCAATAGATAACATTACATTGGGATGTACATTCTAAGACCTTCTCTACACTATTTGAAGGTGATAGTCATAGATTGATGAAACGGGTGTTGAAATGGATGAATTATCACCATACGTTCTCTTTCTCTATGTAAGGAAAATGAAGATTTTATTGCTAGTTCTTGTTTTTCATAAAATGATCACTTAAAATTCATAGCATTGTGAGCTAGTGAAAGTGATAAAAAGAAATAGGAATACAAGAGAAAGAGTCAAATTACCATTGGTTCCAATTTAAATTTTGTCCATCTACCTTTCCTTCTGCCATTATTCTCAGATAGGCAAACATCACCAAACCCAAACTATCAGTCCACCTTCCTACTGGCCTCCTTGTACCCACCTCCACCTCCACCACCACCTCCACACCATCATCTCTCCTACATTTTTACTATGCTGATTTTCTTACTTTCTTCAGAAGTTTTCAAAAGATCTTCATCACTAAAAATCTGAGTTCCCTAGACTTAACACCTTTTGCAGTCTGTACTATTCCATTCTGTTCTCCTATTCTGCTCCAGAAGGTCTCTACTGGAGCCAGAATGATTCTCACTGTTGCCAGAATATACTTCTGGCATTTTAATTTTTAGCTTTTAATTTTAATCCAACATGCTAATTTACTGTAACTATTTAGTATACTTGAAGATCAGAATTACAAGGGTATTTTTCATCTAGGATGTCTTTCCTTTTCCTCTCCACCTACTAGAATCTCACATGGACTTTTAATAGCCGGCTCAAGGTCTGTGGGCTCTCTGAAATCTTGAATGTCCTCAGTCCCTAGGGACTCCTTATTTCCTGGAGTCCTGGAGCATGCTGTGCAGTTCTGCTGACACTAATTAGGTTCTAGTCTGGGAAGCCAAGTCTCCCTTTATGTGGATGTATCTTACCCCCAGCCCCTACCCCTATAGACACACAGACCAAATCTCATATATCTATTCATGGTGGCACGTATTTTAATTTCTTATGTGAAGGTCAAGTTAAAGTGTTTGTCATCTCATTCCCAGACTTGCTTCATTATTCACTACTTACGTATTTTTCATTTTATTCATTTTTAAGGTCTGCCCATATTCTGATGATTAGCTCTTTCTACTATGGTACATGAAACAAGCATGAGCCTAACTGAATGTTGCATGTGCCATGCATTAAAATTCAAAACAGCACAAGTCTATTAGCAAATGCGCATGAGATTACATTGTGGTATGATTTTAATAAATATTCAGAACATTAAATTATAATGATTAAGTCTGTGTTTTGCTTATGAAAGAAAAGTTATCGTGAGTTTTGTTGAGAGCAGACCATATATTTCTTCATTAATTTTGGCCACATCTGAAAATGTCAAATGATCTAGGGAAAAAAATAATCAAACGATGAACCAGATACTTAATTGTTTTAATTTATTAACTTTTGCCAAATTAGTTTTCATGTGTATATATCTGATTTTTAAGTCAGTGTTAGAAAAGTTTTGTAATAAGAATTTTGCTATGTAGAGTAGGTTTAAAAGAAACATGATTAAACTCTTCAATAGAAGTCTCTTATGTGTGCTTTTAATTTTTATCCAATGCTAATTTACTATACTTATTTACTATACTTGAAGATCAGAATTACAACAAAGCCAAAGCTTACAATTTTAGGAAGAGTAAAACTTTAACGATCTATACATTTATCTCCACCCTATTTTAAATGATATTATAATTTAATATCAAATTAACATATTGGAGTGCATTCATTCTTGTTTGATTGACCCACTATTAAATGAAATTTTACCAGAATAGATTTGATTTTCTAACAATTATTGCAATTTTTTGCATGGTTAATCTTTTATTTATCTGGTAACTTTGCAAACAGGAAGAAATCTTAAATTGGAAACATCACTATTAAATGATGGAAATAGAAATTTTAAAAGGAATTTTTTTGAGATTTCCCTACCGTTAAAATTAGTACATTTGTTATTATCATTGTTCCCCTAGACCAGAATACTTCTCATCTGATAAAAGACAAAACTATGGGGTAACTCTAAAAAATAGACAATGAGCTAAGAGACAAGTAAAAGTAAGTTTGCCATACTATACAGTTAATAGACCAAACGGGCACATTTGGAAAGGAAAAAAAATTGTTAACTACACATTTTGTTTAATGTTTAATGTCTTGCATCGACTTAAGAATATCTTACTCGAGGAGCAATGTTCAGTTTTCTTTTATAGAAATAGGAATTGACACATCTGTTGTAATCTAGCATTGCTTCTGATTGGTTATTAGATTGTTCATTCATGTCATAAATACTTAAAAGGCAAAGAACCCTCAATTCTTGATTCGTTTGTGATTTTTCTTTCCTCACTTTCAGAATAGTTTCTAGTTGATACATTTTAATAGCAGAATAAATAAATGATTTGCCAACATATAAAATATGGCAGAGTTAAAAACCCTACCTCTGACATGTTGAGAGCCAAGTAGATTTTTTTTTTAATGCCGAAAATACCTACTTAAAAATTCTTTTAAAATGCCAAACAGCCTTTTGCCTACTCAGCACACTGCCGTTGGTGTAGGAGTGGTGGCTGATATTGGCCTGTGATTTCCAACTTCATGGCATCTTGAGTAACTGTACCGTTTGGAAGTGTTTGTCATTCTGTAAAATTTTCTCTGAAAAGATCAACAACTCAAAAGAAAATAACTCTTTCACTATGTAATCAATATTTTCTGGAGATTTCGAATATGTTTCATTAAACAATCTGACCTCGTAACTATTGTTACTGTATTGTTTTGCTTTGGCTTCAATTCGTAAGTCTTTTGAAAACGGAATATTTCTGGATTCATCAGTCAACCAACCTAGTAAAATCTTAATAGAGAATGACACCAACCAAGCTAAAACTTTCAGTGATTATTTTATTGTATGAAAGCCAAAATTCTAAAAGCAAATAGAAATTGGTGTAACTGATGTTTAATCCAAATGTACAACAGTAAACTGACTTAGCTTCTCTTTTTTTTTTTTCAAGAGCTGACGCAAGTTGGACAGAAGGAGGTGTTGGGGTGAGGTGGTGGTGTTGATTGGCTTGTCTCGTTCACTCCCACTGGTCTTTAAATCAATGTCTAGATCTCTAAAGTTTCATATAAATCAAAGCTGTTAAACGGGTCTGCCATTCCAAACAAGTCAGGAAAGCCTGCACAGGACTGGATAAATAATTAAGGTACAGCTGTTTTTACATGAATATTTGCAGGGTTAAAATAATGCTTACTTTCTTATTTTTATTGTGTTGTTTGTTTATTCATTAAAAATTAAAATGTTTGAAAATACTACTTGGATAACTTTTTTCCCTCATTTTAGAAATGATCAATTCAGTATAATGTCAAACATTGAAATTATTTACCCAGGTCCTGATTGCAGTTTTCTTTTACAGATAATTTTAGGTTTAACATAAAATTAGGACAGTGAATAATAAGAAAGGGAAACATTGCAAATACAGCCGGTAAAATGTGTTTAGTTATTTATATCTCCAGGTTGATCATGGACTATAATGAAGAATTGACATAATCTGTCTTAGGAAAAAATATGAAAGTTCAGAAATACATTCTCAATATTACACTATTAAAGATTTTTGTTTATCTTGAAAACAAATAAAAAACCCACAAAATTTTTGACTAATCAAAGAAGGAACATCACTTCAGTGCAGCAGATGTGAATGGCTAAGAGTTTGGGCTGTACCATTATCAATTGAAAAAGAAAAAATGTTGTGTCTTACCTTTTCTTCTTAATTTGACCATTTTAGTTAAGGAGTATTTTTAGAACAAAGTTACTAAAAGAAACTAGGGAATTGAATGGAATATAAGCATAGCTTTAGATTTTGAAGGAGTAGAGTCAATTATCTAAAAGTAGAGGTGTTCTCCTCAAATTTATTAATCAGACAGAGGAGAATTCCCAGTGGATTTAAGTATCCCTGTACTTTGAGTATCTTACAGAGCATATGTGGATGGTTTTAGTTAAATGCCCAGGGTATAGTAAAACTAAGAGTGTTTTGTAACTCAGTGGAAGAATATTTGAATTGATGATATATATCACATTCATGAACACTGGGCTAAAAAGTTTTAGTTTTGACAAAGTAAAGAAATTTGGGTATGTTTTTAATAAAAGATTGCCATTTAGTTTATAGTTCAAGATCCTCCAGTTTCGATTTATATTTAGATAGCGTTCTGGGATTTTCTTGAAAGTATTTACATTTGTACTCCTAAGAAGTATATAAGCAACATTTAAGATCTGAAAAATGTAGCTTTAATGACTCAACTTTTGAGTTTTCTTTAAACATGTTATACAGTGTGCTTTAAGGTTATTGAAGCTATTTTTTAGTTATGTGAGTTAGTTTAAAGAAAGTGAAAATAATTATTCTAAGAATAAGAAAAAAGTACCTCTGGGAATGGTCCAGTATCTATTATAATGAATGGAACTTACTGCATCCAGAACTCATGACAGATTAAGTATCATGCATTAAAATGTGGAGCAGAAAGAGTTCACTATGTTAATATCATGTATGCTACATATCCCTGTGCATTCTGGAAACTACTCTTTGGGAAAATATGAACTAAAATTTATGTGGCAATTTATGTTTAAGATGACTATGTTTTCTTCTAAGAGCAGAGCTAGAAAGTCTGTAAACAGAATCGCATATTCAAATCTTATGACCAGTCCTTTATACCTCATCAAATGGCTGCTTTAATTCTTATATTAGCAAGCATGTAATCTTTTCAGAAATGGGAAAAGACCTTAGTATTTGGTTATTTATCTTAACTTTTCTAGTTCTTCCTAGATATTATCTGTAAGCTATATCTGAGTAGAGGAAAAAAGGAAATGCCAAAATATTAGCACTAGCAATAGGAAATAGTCAAGTACAGTTCTGCTGTTATTGTTGGTTTCTTCTTTAAGAGCTACCTCAGACTGAATACTTTTATGGAAGCTAATTTCTGTGAGAACTCATGCTATAGACCAACAAGCGCTCTCACTGACAAAATATGACAAGAATGGCATTGTTGGGGAAATTAAGATAATTTAATATAAAGGTAATATTAGACTGATTGTAGTGTAAAAGCTACATTCATTTATCTGTGGTACAGGGTGGATGTAGATTTAAATAAGTTCCTTGGATACAAGATGATTTGGCTTTTAGAAGTTGCATGACCCTTGCTCAACCAAAGGGTAAATGATAGGTGAGGCTTTCTGCTACCTAAACCTAAATTTCAAAGTGAATTTGTCAATACTGGGTAGGCATGAAAGATGAGACAGATAGCAATGCTGGGAAATCTGCTCTGGCAATATTAGCTCCCTTTTTCACTTTCACTTATCAGGTAAAATAAATGTTTACAGTAACTAGGGAAGGTCAGAACTTTTGCTTCTCGACTCAAGGACTGTTTTGCTTTCCAGACTTGATGTCTTTCTTTGAAGTTGAACCATACAGGTAAAATTTAAGAAATTTACTGTTTTGACACCCTTACACCCTGAACTTCTTAGGTACCCATCCAAAGAACAAGACATTACAATGTTTAATAATTAGAATTTGGATATAAAGAATTAGCTACTCAGAACACTTAGATACCTTTTAATTAATATGATAGAAATGAAATTATTCTAATATAATAATATTCTAAATACTTGGTTTCAAGTTTTGACTTTGTATTTTCATGAAGAGTCAATTGAATTAACAATGCAGTTGAGCACTGCTGTGCTAGAAAATCCAGTCTGTTTCTGCGAGACCTCTTTGTATTACAGAGAAACTTAACTTTAATGAGGAGAAAGGCTAGACTATAGAAAATTCTGTTGAACTAAATTTGACTTTTCTTTTAGAAGCATTTTGAACATTCTCTGTGCAACAAAGCGATTTTTTCTCCTGACAATCAGAGGAGAGAATTTTCATTTCATTTTGAAGCATTATCCTATAAAACTATAATCAAAAAGCATACCTCTATCTATTACTAAAACACAGATCATATCAAATTGCATTTATCTTAGTGGAATGTAACACTAGGCACTGTGCTAGATGCTAGGAATATGTAGAATCCACAACCCCAGCACCATTCCTGTTCTCATGAAGCTTCTGCCTAAGACAGTTAATTATCAAATAGGCAACTAAAAGAGTAAGTAAAAAGTGTGATAAATACTACGCAGGAGAGGAGAGCATATAGTGGCAGATCTAGTGTAATGTGGGAATGTGGGGTCAGAGCAGGACACTCTGACCAATTGGCCTTTAAAGATTTTCAGGTTGTTTTAGTTAATATTGGGAGGGACCTGGGCTAAGAATGTGGGGAATGGCAGTCCAAGCAGAGGGAACAGCGCCTTAAGAGGTCCTGCAGTGGCAGTGGGGAAATGAAAGAAGCCTAATATATTCAGTGACTGAGGGGTGATGGGCTTCAGTATGAGACTAAAGAGCTATGTCTGGGTCAAAGTATATAGACCTTCCAGTGTATTAGGAAATTTGACTTTAGTCTAAAAGTGATAACAAAATCACAGTAGGGCCTTCAGTAGCGCAGTCGTTTGGAATAACATAGTGGTCATGGAGATAGAAGTGGATGAATTTTAAATAAATGTTGAAAGAAGGACTGATAGGACTTGGTGATACGTTGGACATGAGTAGGAGGTGAAGGATAGAGAACGGGACAGCCAGGTCTACCCAGTGAGTGGTTGGGTGAATGAAGGTAGCATGTTCTGAGATGGCAAACAGCAGAAGAATCTATGCCTATGAAAATTTTATGTTTCAATTACAGTGTTTGCCAGCAATATTCCTTTCTATCCTACCCATGCAATAATTCTTTGATTAATTCAATGCCCATTTATTCCAAGAAAAAGGTAAAAAATGTTAATTATATTATGCTTTAAGAGTTTGCTCAAAATCTGTTTGTTTTAGTAGGCTGAGTTCCTCAGGTGCAAGGAGTCTGTTTTATTCATCCTCTGTGTCTTCCATAGTTTCTGATTAAATTTTAGCAATTATGATATAGTCTAAAGGCTTCAAGGTATATACTTTGTGCTGTAGACAGATGATTCAGAATATTTAGTTTCTCATAATGTGCTAATTCTTTTTGAATTGTGCATTTAACCATTGTTCCCTTAAATAGATCAGTGATATAATCTTCAGAGTTAAGATATAAGCCATGAAAAAGTGTCCCAACTTTTGTGAGAGCTCCCTTGGCCAAGGCAAAAATAGAATACATTTTTTTTTTGAGATGGAGTCTTCGTTGCCCAGGCTGGAATGCAGTGGTGCAATCTCAGCTCACTGCAACCTCCGACCCCGGGTTCAAACCATTCTCCTGCCTCAGGAGATTAACTGGGACTACAGGCATGCGCCACCATGCCCAGCTACTTTTTGTATTTTTAGGAGAGATGGAGCTTTGCCATGTTGGGCAGGCTGGTCTCAAACTCCTGACCTCAGGAGATAGACCCTCCTCAGCCTCCCAAAGCTCTGGGATTACAGGTGTGAGCCACCGTGCCCATCCCAATAAATATTTTATATATGCTAAAACAGCATAAAATTAGGTCTTAATTTGTTCATTTGTGAAGGGGCATCTACCTCACTCACAATGTTTGTGAGAGTTTTGAGAACTGTAAAGCCCTCTTTTGTAAGTGTCTAATTATGCATATGAAATATTATGTATGTTTGCAGCTACATAAAGACATCAATTCAATTCTGATTACTGGAAGAGAGAAAACAGATCTAAATTTATTGAAGGCCTACTATAGGCCAAACTTTGACACTCATTATCTCATTTAAATTCTCACAACACTGCTTTGTGGTAAATAATATTACCTTCATTTCATAGAAAATGGAAAAGTTAGAAGTTAGTTAATGCAGCCGGGATTTATACCCAGTTTCACTTACTGCCAAAGCCATAGTTCCTGTTCCCTGATTAGGCTTTAGTTCTCTGTAGTAGAGACGGCAATACAAAGGTGGCATAGCATGAAGGCCACTCAACTTGGTGCCTCCATTACCTCATCTGTACAATGGGAATAAGAAAAAAAATTGTACTCACCTCAGAGGACCGCTCTGAAGAATTGATAGATGTAAGGCCTTAAAACAGTGGCTGGCATGTGGTAAGTGCCATATGAGTGTTTGATATATCTTTTCTAAAAAAATTCTGGGATTAGCATGGCTTAATGCAAATGAAATGAATGAGGTTCCTATTAATATACAAAGTAGAATAGACTTTAACTGAAGCTTTTGGACTGCAGACATGTATACTTACAGCAGCAAAGATCTCAGCCCTGCTGCTCCTTCCTCAGAGAAGCCTTCCCTGATCCCCCAGACTATGTTGGATACTATGAAAGACACTGCTATGGCCCCCTAGAGGGGCTGGATAAATTAAGGATGGAGTGGAGGAGGGAGGGGAGCATGCCAGTCACTGTGACCCACATGTGCAAATGACCTGAGATGTAGAGAACACGGTGGATTTCTGGAATGGAAAGACTAGTGTAGCTAGAACACTAAGGTGAGGAGAGTGTGGACGGAGATGAGACCACAGAGGTGGGTGGACCAGGCAGAATCTTACCAGGCATGTTGAGAATTTTGGACTTTATCCTCAGAGTAAAAGGAAGACATTAAAGGGTTTTAAGCAAATAAATGATATGATCTGTGTTGTTGCTGTTATGTTTCAAAGATCACTCTGGGTATTGGGTAAAGAATGAATGGTGGGGGTGGTTAGGGGAGGCAAAAGAGAACTGAAGATCAATTAGGAGATTTTTACAGTGGACATGATGGTAGCTTGGACAAGAGTGAAGGTGAAAGAAATGAAGAGAAAAAGACTAACTTGAGAAATACTTCAGTTTATTGTAAAAGTCAACCAGACTTTGTAAAGAACTGGATGTGGAGGGTAAGAAAGAAAAATTTATAATAGAAGGCTCTTATGCTTTTGACTTGAATAATTGGATAAATGGTGACAACATTCTTTGGAATGGAAACATTGGAAGAAGAGGGCCTATCACAAGTTAGACTTTGAACACATTGAATTTAAAGTGCCTTTGAGATATATAGATGACATTTAGGCCCCTGGACACATGGAACTTGAGTTCCCAGGAGAAGCCTAGGCTGATGTAACTTGAGGAGTCTTTGGTATATGTATTCGTCAGAGTTCTCCAGAGAAACAGAACCAACTGGAGATAAATAGACAGACAGGTATAGATGTATATAGATATAAGATGACATTTATAATGGGAATTGGCTTTCATGATTATGGAGCCAAGAGATCTCAAAGTACAGCATCTGCAAGCTGGAGAACCAGGAAAGCTGGTGGTATAATTTAATCTGAGGCCAGAGGCTGAGAAACAGGATGTTGCTGGTATAAGTATCAGAATTACGAGGTCTGGGAAGCAGGAGCTCCAATGTTCAAGGGCAGGAGAAGGCAGCAGAAGATGGATGTCCTAGCTCAAGCAGAGACAGTAAATTTGCCCTTCCTCTGCCTTTTTGTTCTATGTGGAACCTGGAGTGTTTGGAGGATGCTCACCTTCAGTGGTGAGAGTGGACCTTTTTTACTCAGTCTATTGATTCAAATGGTAATCTTTTCCAGAAACACCCTCACAGACACACCCCAAAATAAAGTTTTACTTGCTATCTTCCCATCCTTTAACGCAGCCACAATGACATATAAAATTAACCATCACGTTATATGAAGTCTTGGGAATGGACTGGAAGAATGGGGCTTAGGATCTAGCTTTAAGGAAGTCAAGCAATGAAATGTCACATATTTTTAAAAGGACAAACCACAAAAACTGTGAAAAGCAATAGTGGTGTCATCAGCAAATAGAAATTTTTGAGAATTCCTAGAAGGCAGAAAGAAGATAGGGTTGGAAAATCTAAGAGAAAAGGAACCAAGATAAGTGTGCTTTTCCCATAGGGAGCCCTGCAGTAGCTTCAAGTTAAGTCGATAAAGACAAAGAGGAGGCATAGATCATGGGCAACCAGTGATCAGGTATCCACCAAGGAACCTCAGTTTAGACATCATGGTCTGTTTGGGATACCATTTTTGACTATAAGATAAAGCTGTGATCCAATCTGTAAAGAAAGCTCAAGGGAGGATGCTAGGATAAGCATTAGGGCCTCTACTGCAGACAAAGAGGTATAACAAGCAGGAATGGAAGCTCTACCAAAAAGAAGATACATTAAAATGCTTCACCCCCGGAGTAACTGCTCCTAGAGTGGCAGCTGTGTCTGGGAGTGGGATGCTCCTCCCACAGACAAGCAGCAGAAGAGCCACTTACACAGAACCTACAAGGGAGCAGCCCATCAGTGAAATGGGCCCACACAATTTCAGAGAAGCTCTGAGTACCAGCTGTCCAAGCTAATCAATGCGCTCCGTCATTCACAAATATGAACAGATAACCTAGGAACACTTGAAACTAAGGAAAATGAGCAGCATGGAAAAGAAGGACCAAAGGGAACAAACAGAATAACTAACTTCAGAAGAAACGTATAATTTAGGGAACAAAAGGAACTTCTGAAAACCTCACATCAATATCCTTAGAAAAATCTGAGAAAATATAGTATCCATAAAACAAAAAAAGTGATATGAAAAAAGAGAAAGAGGATAAGAGCAAATTATTAGAAATTAAGAGCGTGATTGAGAAAAATAGCTGACAAGTTGAAAAATGAAATGGATATAGCTGAAGGTGAAATTTGTTATTTTGGATGTGACATTGAGGAAATATTCCTGAACATCGAGCAGTAAGATAAACAGATTGAACCTAAACAGAAAAGCTTAGCAATATGGATCAAGAGGTCCAATACCTGATTAATAAAAGTTTCAGGAGTAAACAAAGGGGAAGAAATAGTTTTTTTAAATAGTAGAACTTTTTTTATTTTTAGAAAATGTGTCTTCTATAGAAGAAAGACAAGCCTTTTGATTGAATGGGCCGTCTGCATGCTGAGTATGATGAATTTTAAAAGCGACTCACATCTAGTCACGTCGTGATGAAAGGATAAGGATAAAAATTCTGAAATCCTCAGAAAAACATCGATAAATTATCTATAAAGAAATAAGAGCCAGACTCATCAATAGAAGCTAGAAGAGAGAAGTTTCTTCAATATTCTGAAGGAAAATGCTTCTGAATCTAGAATTCAAACAATTAACAAAGTTTGAAGGCAAAATAAAGACATTTTCCAACATGAAGCAACTCAGAAATTCTATTTACAGACATAGGCTCATTGTGTGAAAAAAGTTATTCAAGGCATTATTTTAGCATAATGCAAAATAAACTGAAGAAAGAACATAGAATGCCGTTCAAGTAACTAGCAGCTGAGCAAGACTCAGAGGTTGGAGGAGGAAGCCATTCAGAATGAGAAAGAGCATAGAAAATTTGCTTTCAAAGTTTTGGTAATATAGAATTATATTTCACTTATTATGTAGTCAAATACACCACTTTGTCTTTAGGGCATACTATTTATACAGTGATAATACTGTAATTGCTGCTTATTGGTTTTCCATGTTTAGAAACAACCTACAGGCAAGTTATGACACTTGTTTCACAGAACAAGATGAAAATATTATGATTCTCAAATTGTAAAAGTATTTTATTAACTAAAATAATTAGGAGTGTAGGAGAAGGAAGGAAAGAAAGAAAAAGTATGCTAATGTCCTTATTTTTTATGGGTAACCAGTCTAAAATCAGTAAACCAAGTCAAAAAAGCTTTAGTGAATTATTCAGATCTAGAATGGCTAACTTTAAGTAACAAGCTAAAAACAGAAACCGTCAATAGTGGTTGCTGCTGGGAAGTGAGACTGGTACTGTGTGAAGAATGAGGAAAACCTTTGTACTCATTTAGTGAGTTTCTTTTTTTTTCTTTTAACCATATGCATGTCTTACTTCTATTCTCTCTTAGCTTTTAACCTGCTTCTTTTCATCTTTCATGTATATACACTTAGGCTGCCTTATATTAATAATAGTTTCATTTTTGTTCCTCCTGCTTAAAACACTGTGTGCTATTTTTTTTAAATTCTGAGAACTGCTTTCTTTATTTCTAGACAATTCTCTGCCATTATCTCTTTCTGTTTTGTCTCACCCTAGTCTCACAATTCTCTGTATTGGAATGACTATCAGTGTATATTTGAACTTGTAATTCTTATTTTTTCCCCATTCCTCTTAACTTCTTATTTGTATTTTTCTTTTTTTAATCTCTTCGTGCTATAATTTGAGTGATTTCCACAGATCTGTCTTTCAATTTTATAAGTCTTCCTTCAGCTGAGTTTTTTTAAATTTCAATGATTCTATTTTTTTCTTTTTTTAAGAATTCCTTTTTTTGACTCTTTTTGCAACAGCCTGTTCTCCTTTTATATTCCTTTATAATGTTTTTATTCTGTGAAAGTTATTCTCTTATTTTGAATGTTTTCTTTCAAAATGTCTTTCTTTTTATTAATTTAATGTAAAAGTCCCTTTTAAATTGCTTTGTTATTTGTAGTTCCTTAGATGTGAATTTTATCATTTCTTGTGCCTACTGGCACTCTTGCTAGTGAGTTTCCATGTGTGTTCTATATGTTTTGTAATTTGAGGATGTGAACTGTTCTCAAGTGTGAGTTGCCTTTCAAAAAAGTACTGCCATGGCACTGGGTTGTGGAGGTATTCCCATGTGGTAGTTTCTGTTTGTCAGAGGAATAGCACATTTTGTGACTTCTGGAGCAATTTTTATGTTAGTTTCTCTGCTCAAGATTTCCTTATCAAATGGGTATTGCACATGTCATGACCACACTTTTCAAGAATGATAGTGTTTCTCCTAATACGATGGTTCAACAACAATTGAATGAATCTAATGGTAAGAATTTCAGAAGAAATTATATCAACTACATATAGCAGATTCAAGGCATTTTTCAAAAACACAATGCCAGTCCACCCCTTTTCACTATACAGTTGAGGAAAATGAGGTCCCCAAATGTTAAATGACTTCTGCTGAGATCCAATGAATTAAAGGCAGAGCAGAGGCTAAAATCTAGATCTCTTTGTTGTTAAAATACATTTTAATTTGACACAGATGATGAGTGATGCTGACCCAGAGGTAAATCTGAACTTTCTTTTGTTACTATTCTTAACTTTGGCTTCAGGATCCAAGTGCCTAGAAAGTTACTTCCTAAGCTTGATCCTCACCTATGTTGCATATTATCAAGCATTTGGTGGTGTTAATTCTTTCATGTCCAATTAAATTAAAGCAGTAATTTTCTTTCTAGTTATTGCTAGTAGAGACACTGGTAGATTCTGCCCTGGTAGATCTTCCTTTGTCAACAATTTACTTTTGTCTTCCTTTCTTTTAAAACATGTATCCCACTCACAAATACCTAAATTTCCTTGAAGACTGCTGCCATGTCTTAAGATTTCTTTTTTTTTCCATAGTGACTAGTAAAACCTGCCATTTTCATTATACATAGGCACTCTATAAATATCTGCTAATTTAGCAATTATTAGTAATTTCCTTTCTTCTCTTCCATTTCTTCCTTTCTTGTATTGGGTAAAGGAACATTTCAGGATTTGCTTATGTAAAATTTTCAGGAGTTTCTTTCCTTCCTCCCTTTTACAGAGAGCATACAAAATGTAGATGATTCATATTCACTTATTTCATTTAAATAAAATTATAATGATGTATGTTGTGTTCCGTTTGCAGAACAGAGTGTTCTGAACATCAACACAAAGTGGAATAACCTTAAGCTGAAGGTACAGTATATTATTTACACTGAAGGGGCTTGTGTGTGGACAAGAAAGCGCTGACAGCTCAAATGGATCCCATGGAACTGAGAAATGTCAACATCGAACCAGATGATGAGAGCAGCAGTGGAGAAAGTGCTCCAGATAGCTACATCGGGATAGGAAATTCAGAAAAGGCAGCAATGAGCAGGTATGGGGTTAAAAATTACTATGTTCCATGGAAAAATAAGACAGGATGTGGACATGGAAAACAGGGTCTTGATGGGAAGAACTGGATTTATTACAGGTAAATTTGAGATAACAATGATATTGATGCTAGCACATCAATTCCCTGGTCCTGAAATACAGTGATAATGTCAATCTCTTTTGTGACTGATTTAGAATTGAGGTTACAATGTCCTTGTCTCCATTAATAATGTGTAATAATTTTAATTATTTTAGCCTATTGCTCCTCTTATCTTTCTCAGATTCCTCTTTGAATGTTGCTACACCTCCTGGTTTCTGTAGGGATTCTTTTCTCTCTAAAAGTATCCTCTGGGCAAGCTCACTCACAACTACTATGGCCTCACCCTCCAAATATATGCCATATACCCAGCCTGTTAAGTTTCTCTACTGAATTTCAGATGATTATATCTGAATGTCTACTGCACGTCTCTACTGGACCACTACTGTGTCTAAATTGCCTCATTTATAAAGTTAAACCTGTAATGTCTAATACTGAACTCCTATCTTTCCCTCCAAAACCTGCTCCTCCTCTAGTAATCCCCATCCTAGTGAAAATCACTGCTATCATGTAGCAACTCACTCAAAAGCCCCTAGGTGTAAACTTTGACCCACATAGCCAACGGTCAGTCATATCCAGTTGGTTTGACCTTATTAATGCTTCAAATACACCTACTTTTCTGTACCCATTCTACTGTGGTCTTACGTTAGGCCTACATTAAATGTGAGACAGGGAGAGAGCCCTGATTTCTCTCCCTGTCTTACATTTTGCTCTCCTCTGTCTAGCCCTCTACACTCCTGCAAAAGCAATCTCTTACAATTGCAAATTGAATCAATTTCCATCCTTAGATAAAGCCCTTCTGCACCTCTCCAATAGCCATAAGAGAAAGTAGATTACACACACTGCTGGGCACGTAAGGTCCTTTGTGATCTGTTCTTGACCTGCCCCTCCTGTCCTGTTTTTTGCCCTCTCCCTATTTGTTACTTGTTGCCTTCACTCATTCTGCTCCAACTGCCTGGAATCAGTCACCTGCTCCCCCTTTCTCCGTGTTGACACCTCTCATCCTTCAAGAATCAGCTCAACGTCAGGTCTCCTATGCAGCCTTTTCCAAATTACTCTACTCCCCCATGTAGAAGTGACTGCCCCTCCTTCGTGTACCCTCTCCCTGTGCAGATGTTAATTACGCCACTACTACAGGTTAATGGCCTCTGTGGTCCCACCACCTGCCACATTGTCTGGTGCATAGTGAGTGCACAATAGTTATTTGATAAGTCAATTGATTTCCCACAAAATGTTATATCAAATTGTACATGATTTAAGATGCTCAGAAGGGAATTTTTGACCAAATCTAGGCATGAAATAGAGAATATTGTGCTCGAACAAAGACTTCTCATTTTATTTACAACACCCAGGAAAATCCATCAGGAGAAAGTACCGTTCTTCCTTCAAGTAGCTCAGTGCAATGAACTTTAGGGATGTCGGACTAGAGAGGCCACTGAGATGTAAATTATAGCATTTTCTAAATTAAGTGACCGTTGAAGAAACACTAGGGTGGTAGAAGACAGGGCTTTGGAGTCTGCAGAGTAGTTGCCTGACTTTAGAGAAGCTGTTTGTCCTCTTTGAGCTTCAATGGAAAATGTAAAATGGCAAACCAACAGCTGCTTTTCAAGGATGAGATGGGTGCCCAGAATATAGATGACATTCAATACTTTTTTATTACTTCTCCTTCACTGCATTACCCTTAGTAAATTGATTCAAACCTGAGGATGTTTCTGAAAGGCATGCACACAAATATGAGCTCTGCCGAGGTTGACAGAGTTAAAGGGGACACCCTCCTAAGAACTGTCATAGTGTCATTCCACTTGATCCTCAAAAGCCAGAGTAGAAAGAGCATGAATGCTTTTCTTAAGCTTCATGCAATGTGTTCCGAACCACTCACAGTGACTTACCTTTTATCTCCTGGCTTAAACATAGGACATCATTTTGCAGTTTTTAAAATCAGTTTAAAGAGATGGGTTTTATCTATGTGTGGTTTGGATTGAACCCTTAAATGTAAATTTTTGAGAAATTCAACATAATGTATTTATTTGTGATCATTATACTTGTGTTTTCAATACATGCTGGGTTTGGTATCAAAACATTTAACATACTGGGGACATTTCTCATCTATTTTATACAATCTTGGCATGTTAAATGACTACAACTCATCTCATGCCAAAATAAGAACATGCAAATGCCTCAAAGAAAGAAAATCTGTTTACTTTCAAATTCTCAATTTTAAAAACTACTATGGAATACAGATTTTAGTTTATTGATTAAAATAAAGATTCCAGAGTTTAAATTCTAGGTGGCACTTTTGTTTTTATAGTCCTCAGGCCCATTTTAGGCTTCATTTTATCCTGTCATCTCAGTCTCCAACTGTGAACATTATGTACCAGTCTTCACACAGCAGGTACATTAATTACAGACCATTAATGTAAACCACAAAAGAGTGGTGGGCAGTGGGTGGGGGGTGAATGGAAATGGAGAGAGGCAACAACTGAGGGCATTGTGCTTTCTGTGAGAAATATGGGGAGAAGGCTAGGAAATGTTCTTAACTTGTGTACTCAGAGCTATTTATGCCTTGAGTTCTAGAAAAGCACATACAACTTTGTGGTTTCGTGTGCTGTTTCTATCTACATCTCATACTGTTTTCTATTCTCAAAAAGTAACCCTGTCATCCTCTTTCCTCTCCAGATTATTTTCAGGATTAGCTTCTGTTATAAAAAATAGCTTGTACAGATCTCCTACAATAATTGTTTTCTATTTTATTTCTAAGGTTTATTTATTTATTTATTGAGACAGACAGAGTTTCACTCTTGTGGCCCATGCTGGAGTGCAATGGTGCAATCTCGGCTCACTGCAACCTCTGCCTCCCAGGTTCAAGCGATTCTCCTGCTTCAGCCTCCTGAGTAGCTGGGATTACAGGCGCCTGCCACCACACTCGGCTAACTTTTTGTATTTCTAGTAGAGATGAAGTTTCACCATGTTGGCCAGGCTGGTCTTGAACTCCTGACCTCAAGTTATCCACCCACCTCGGCCTCCCAAAGTGCTGGGATTACAGGCGTGAGCCACTGTGCCTGGCCTCTAGGATTATATTAATAGAACAATCTTCAATTATTTTATCTTTCTTTATCTTTCTTTTCATGTAGGAAATGTCCTAAAATTTTCAACCCATCAATTTGAAAGCACTTTTAAAATCATACATAGTCGAGCATTTTATATAAAAACAACCAAAAAGTCTGTGACATTTTGCAGTATAAAAATGCAATGGCAGCAGCAGGCCTTATTAATTGAGCCTCTTGGAAATGTGGCTGGTCCTAGGTCTGTAGCCTCAAAGGCCCTGGCTTGTAACTGCAGGAGCTGACCAGCACAGCTCTATAACCAAGTTGTACATCTTCTAGCCTGTGTCCAAGAAAACCAGAATCACAACGCTCTGTGGATAGTGACATCTTAAAGTTTTCTTTCCGTCCCAACTCTTTTGCCAGTTCATTGAATTGCTTTAATAATTTCCTTAGTTTCATTCATTATCTGTTAATAATCCATGTACATTTTGAGAGTAATTAAAACACATACGCACACACAGAAACAACCAACACAACACACAGCTACCACTGAATTACTTTCCAGTAAGAGATATATGTATAAATGATTGTACCAAAAAAAAAAAAGAAAGAAAGAAAATACCAGCTACAGGGCCCTGCCTGGGACTGCTTGATGCCAGGGGGAGAATGGGGTCTCCCCCTGGGTATGGGTGGGTATGGGCCTGCTGCTTCACCTTTCTGAGCCACAGTTCCCTATAGGGATATTTTGAACATCAGATGAGATAAGGATCACAGTGCCTAGGCATTTAATAAATATTTGTTGAATTAATAAAATCATCTGATTATGGTATGGTAGTAGTTTAGAAAATTCTGTCATAACCCTGTACTCTTTCTTTGGAAGGGCTCTAAATGGGAACACAATTAGTTGTAGTCTCTTGCATAGCTAATGTGAGAAAGAGGAAATGTGGTATAAACAATTTTTTAACTAAAAATAATATTTCCTTCCTTTATAACATCCTTCTTCCATCCCAAAGTATAGTTGTAAATGGAACTCAATTGTTGGTCTGGAATGACCGTTAGTGTGAAGGAGGAAAAGAAAATTGGGGTGTCTTATTTCTCCTCCTCTGATTCAGTTACTTAGATCACCTGAAACATACATATGATTCAGAGCATATATTTAGATGTTTTCACTTTCTTATTTGTGTGTGTGTGTGTTCAGTCAATTTGCTAATGAAGATGCTGAAAGTCAGAAATTCCTGACAAATGGATTTTTGGGGAAAAAGAAGCTGGCAGATTATGCTGATGAACACGTAAGTGAATCTATGCTTTCAGGCAATAAACGGGACTGAGGGTGTCTGATCTACCTAGGTCTCTGTGGGAAAACAATGTGACTGAAATTTTCCAAGCCTTGATCAGCACATTCTGTGTTTATTCAGGCTCTTACTGGAATAAGGGCTTGTTTTTTCCTGTTCGCCATATGGCTGCATAAATCATTTATGAAACTTATGTGTTTTGGGGGGAAATCATTCTAACCCAAAGGTAATCTGCAATCATACATGTTTTCCCTTCTTTATGTGACTCCCCTTGTAATTTGTATTTTTACTGAGGCCTCTGCTGAAACCAAGCACTGCATTCCGTTGAAAATTACATGCTTTTATTGATGTTGAGTAATGGTTTTACTCCTGTAATGTTATCTTAGTCTTCAATTTTGGACTGTAATCTGCAGATAATGTGAGAATAAGGATAACCCCTAAAGGTATGCCCTTTGGCAAATGTTTGCTTATAATACATCCCTTCTTTTTCAAGCATCCCGGAACCACTTCCTTTGGAATGTCTTCATTTAACCTGAGTAATGCCATCATGGGCAGTGGGATCCTGGGCTTGTCCTATGCCATGGCCAACACAGGGATCATACTTTTTATGTAAGTGAATGTATATGTCTACATTTGGTGATGAAGCCCATGCATACCTGGTGGCTTTTTCAATTAACAATCTCAAGTTTGATCTTTGTGAACGTGAAGCATCTGAGAAAGTATTAATGAATTCCTCTGGCTTTTAGATAGAACTGCAACCTGAGGAAAAACTCAGAGGAGGCTAATCATGGCACTTGGTCACCCAACCATCCCTAACCCAACGGCAGAAAGTGTATGTGCTCAATCAACCAAAGTGCTGGAGCAGCCTCGCCAGAAGAATTTTGTTATTCAGTAAATACTTGAAATAATTTGGTGTTTAGCAACCAAAAAGGTCTTTCCCAGAGGCAAATCTGATTTTATCTCATTCTTAGGAAAGAAGCAATCAAGCCTAAGAGCCCTGCATGTCCTTGCCTACCTTATGTCCCATTCCCTGTGCCCCTGTGCAACAGATACACTGGGCACAATAGCCTTCTCTCCATCCCATGAAGATGCCACATTCCCTCTCACCATTGGACCTTTGCACATGGTCTTGGAACCCTCTTCTCTTCCTTCTTCATCTAGTTAACTCCTCATATGTCAGTTCAGTCTCACCTGAATACTGCGCGCCCTGATCTCCACGACTGGGGCAAATCACCTTATCATAACACTCACCGCAGTTTTAATGTTTTAGTGCCATTTGTCTGATTCATTTGGTTAATATCTGTCCCCCTTGCTGGGCTATAAGCTCTAGAAAGTTGAGCCCATGTCTGTTTTTACTCACCAATGTCTCTACCTCCAAACCTAGAGCAGTGCCTGGTACAGGCAATATTTGTTGAGTGACCAAACCTTATTCCTAAACCTACGTACTTTCGCCAAACTTGTTCAAATGCTGCCTAAGGGTAGCAGCATCTGGTAGTTGACCTGTAGGGTGGATACTGCACTGTCTATGACAGACAACAACAGACGTTTATGTGCATCATGTACAGCCTGGCATTTTCCAGGATATAGTTGGCAGCAGTGGAATTCTTCACAAGAATAAAGTCTGATGTTAGGCACCACTGTGGACACAGATCCTAATCCCAAATGCAACGCTAGAGAGTTAAATAACTGTCTAAGAATGCAACATTTATATCACAAATATGTGCTGTTTATGTTCTGAATATCACATATGATTAGTAATCACACAGCTATTTGAGGGCTAAGCATCAGGACTATAAATATTTGTATTGTGTTAGTGCTTTGATTGAACTCTTTTATGTATAATATTCTTCAGCTGAACGGGTTTTTATATCAACTTTACTTTTATATAAGCCATGTTTTGAAATAAACTAGGATTTTAATAATCTGATTTTTAATAGCTATGTATGTAGTCATATATTTGTATGCTTTTGTATTGTGCTTACCTCTAAGACAAAAAAAGCTGCCTTTCCTTATTAATTATACATACCATTAAAATGAATTAGGAAGTTACAGATTACTGATGAATAGAAATAGGAAAAACTTCCCCCAATCCCACAGTCATAGATCATCTTCATGAGAGAAGAATGTTCCACTTTTTAAAATGAGGGCCTCATTTTAGGCTTATAAACACTTAGCAGATGAATTTGGTCAGATCAATTAAATCACTAAACATCATGGGGTGTGTTTTGTGTGTCTAAGTAGCCCAGACTGGATTAAGCTTTCTCTCTTAATTTATAGCAAGTGACACAGTATTTTAAAGGTTTTACTCTTAGTATTTTCTGCCAGAGAAAGTACATGTTTAGAATACAGGAAATGCTCATTATTTTTCCAGGGAACAAAATTATATAATCCGAATTACATTATTCCTTAAAAACAGTTAAGTTCATAAGGCATATGGAAAAATATAGGAATAAGTCATTGGTTAGACAGTTCTGGCAAACATACTCTATGGAAAATAAGAGTGCAACATAGCTACAGGGGTTATAAAATTTATAATTCATGGTCCAAATGTACATTTGTAGTATTGATTTCATTGGGAATTACCAAGGGATTAGATCAATTGTGGGGAAAGTGTATTTTTTAAAAATAAACAAAGATAAAGATTTTTTTTCTGAATTCCCGGTAAAAGGCAGCATTGCTCCTCCATTTATTACGTAGTTGCTTCTATCAACATTCTTATTTTTGTGCTCCAAATCTTGGATTTGGAAAAATACCAATCCGTATAAACATAAAGAAACCATACATGCATGTGGGGGTCCTAACACCAGAAATGACTCTGAATGCAAAAAAAAAAAAAAAAAAAGGAATTTTCGTGCCCCATCCTTAGCTTTCTCTGCTTTCTCTATTATATATGCAACTGCCTGCCCCTCTATCTTACAAAGTACTTCGTAATCTAATGCACAGGATCAGCAGTAATGCAGCTCAGACTGCATGCTTTCGCCTTTGGATTCCTAGATTTCAGATTAAGGTTTAGTCAGGCTATTGAATAGCCCTTCAATTCTAAGTGTTGATGTGAATATCATGCAAATATGATGTACATATTCCCATGTGCTGAGTAAGTAGATGTAGCATTTGCTAAAGTTGCTATACATTTAGCATCTATGTTATGAACCAGATTCTACCACTGGGTAACATTAAAAAAAAGTTAGGGACTTCAGGTATGTAAAATATAGCAAATTCTATTTCTACGACTTTAAAGGGTATGTGTAGAGTTCTGAAAAGAATTTCTCAGCCTCCCCCAAATCCGCATACTTTTGGAAAGCTGATGATTGAAAAGATTAATGTGATCCTTTATTGTAACATCTAACATAATTACATTTTATTTATTGTAGAAACTTTATTACCTACTCTCTCTTCCCTTTGCAGAATCATGCTGCTTGCTGTGGCAATATTATCACTGTATTCAGTTCACCTTTTATTAAAAACAGCCAAGGAAGGAGGTATGCTACCACTTGAGTCCAACACATTCTATTTTAATTCTCATAAAAGAGTATTTCAGTCTGTTGCTTCATAACCTTAGGATGATTATAGTCAGTTTCACATTTCATTTTCTTCTGAGCCCAGTGACACGATCTCTCAGTGTTTATAGTTGTTTGGGCAAGTGAGAGGCAGGAGTGAAAGTCAACTGGCTCAGGTTCAAGACAAATAGAAAAAAGAAATTTCTGATATATGATAGAAATAACTGTTTTGACTTGCTACATGCAGCTAAAATAAATAAAACCATTGATTCTTGTTTGGAGAACATTTTGATATATTGCTTATTGGTTTTTGAGGTTGCATCTTTTGGGCTTATAATTTCTATATGATGTTTATTTATATGTTTGAGACTCCAGCATGGAATTATATGACAAAAATATTTTAGTCATTAAAACAATCTCTTTAACAAGGCTATTTTGTCTTTGATTGTAGGGTCTTTGATTTATGAAAAATTAGGAGAAAAGGCATTTGGATGGCCGGGAAAAATTGGAGCTTTTGTTTCCATTACAATGCAGAACATTGGAGGTAAGGGGATATACTTTTCCATGGATCACGTAAACTTTCTATAGCATGTTCAATAAATAAGAAAACTTATGGCAATGAACAGGCACTTTAGATACAGAAAAATTGCTACTTATACTTCTTAAATTTTAAAATGATAGTTTCTTAAATAGGTTTGTGTCCTGCTTTAATTAAAAACAGCAATATCTAAGATTGAAATAACATATAAAACCCTGCCAATTGAATTCTAGAATTAAAATATAAAATAAAAGCTTTCTTGATTTTTAATGTTATTACAGCATGAATTATTACTCTTAAAAATGGAAGAATTTGTGCTTATATCTGTCATTGACAAAACAGTTGACGTTTTCTATGTGTGACTGAGTTCGTTTTACAAAACTGAAAAGTGGGTGTCTGGGGGAACATAGCTAAATGCTGTGGTCCTTGAAACGCAGCCTGCACTGAGCCAGCCCACTAGACAGTGTCTCTGGAAGTTTACTAAGGCAAAAGTCTGGCTAGGCATCAAATGCACTATAAACCCCGGTTTGTTGATTCTATGGATTCTTATAATTCCCACTGAATTATCATTTCCAGTGTAGGACCTAGAAATATATATATATTTTTAAACAATGTTCTCTCGTTGGTGTGTTTGCCCACCAGCTTCATACTGTTTCTGTTGTGTCTTTGGCCCTCAGAAGGCATCCAAACCCATATTTCAGATGTCCTGCCGGCTGCTTCCTGGCACATGGCCCCAGCCGTCTCCCCACGTAGTGACACTTACTCCCTCACCTCCTACCCAGTCCCTAAACCTGCTATTCTATTTCTCTGATCTTTCTTTTCTCAGTGAATACCACCAGCAGTCATCCAGTTTCTGAGGGCAGAAATCTGGATGTCAGCGTAAACGTTTCCTTTTCCCCAACTCTGCATGTCCAATCAAATGGCAAAGTCTGTTCATTTGATCTCTTACTTATCTCTTGAACCTCTCCTCTCTGTCCGTCCTCATGACCACAGATGATCACCATTTATAGCTCAGACTATTGCAGTAGTCTTCTAACTGGTCTTCCTGGATTGAGTTTCCCCTGCTCTCAGATAAACTCTAATTTGTTCTCCAGATAAACTTTCTCAAATTTGAGTCTGTTTCTACTTTTGTCGTGCATAAAATTCTTCAGCATGCCCTTATTATTTTCAAGGCAAAACTTAAACTCATTGGACTGACACAAAATCTTCGTCTAGTTCTTCTGCTCAATCTTTCTAAACCTTTCCTAGCAATGCCCATATCTATCTATCTTCTATCTATCTATCTATCTATCTATCTATCTATCTATCTATCTATCATCAATTTATCCATCATCTATACCCTACATGTCCTGTGTCAAACCATAACAAATTATATTTATTCCCCTAACAGTACTATTTTAATATTTTTAAAATTCATCCATGCCTTCTTTTCACAGGCTATTTTCTCCCCTTGACTGTCTCTCAAAGTCCTCCAACCCTAACACACACACACACACACACATTTTCTCTCTCATTCTGCTCACCTGGTCTATTGCTCCTCTAGACTGGTAAATACTAGTTCCTCTGGGCTCTCATGGTCCTGTTTGTATCTGGTATGTTACTGTTTTCTAAAGGATATTTTAAAACACTTGAGTAGAGAATAAGCTTTTGGAGTCTGATGGACCTGAATTTGAGTCTGTTTCTGTCACTATCTGTGAACTTGGGAAGATCACTGTACTCCTTTGTCTAATTTTTTCATGTATAAAAATTACCTTACAAAGGCTATTGTGAGGATGAAATAAGGTAACATATGGCACATAATAAGTGTTCTGTATATGCTTCTCTCCTCCCTGGTTCTCTGCTTCCATATCCATGTCTCTGGAGTTGCCTGAATTATTTTTTAAATAGGCATTTAAAAAATTATAAAACAAATATATGATGATTGTGAAAAACTAAAACGCTACATAAATACATAAATTACCAAGAAAAGTTTATGTCAGTCATCCTCAGAAATAACTACTCATAGGTTTTCCCCTATGCCTAATTCAACAAATACATTGAATATTGTTAGTATTGGATCATCTTATGATACCGATTTTCAGCTTTCTTTTTAAATTTAACAATATGCCTTGAATATATTTGCATGTTATTCTTTTTAATGATTTTTGAGGTTTCCATTACACAAATGTGCCATAATTTGTTTACAGTATCCTTATTGATGAACAGTTGGATTGTTTCTAATTTTTCACTGTTATAAAAATGCTACAGTAAATACACTTGCACAGAGATCTTGCAAACAGGCAACCCATTTTAATAAATAAATTCACTGGAGTTATCAAGGATTTCTGGAATGCAGAAATTTCTTTAGTAATCTATCTAACTATACTCACCCTGATAATGGATAGTTGGTAAGCAGATAAATAAAATTCAGCCATGTCTTATGATTTGTGTTAAAAAAATTTTTATATGTTAAGACTACAATCTTGGGTAGAATTTGACAGTAATATCAGAATTGTCTCATTCATTTTACTGGTTTGGAGCCATATGCATATTAGCCCCCCAAATCCCAACAAATAGACCACTTTACATTTGTTTCAAACTCTCAGCCTTATCAAGGTTTAAAGTATCGAGCATTTCATAGGATTGCCTTATAGTTGGTCTAATTTAACAACAGAAATAACCAGGCATAAACATAATTAACCCTGGACTCAAGAAGTTGAGTGGCAGCACCTCAGCTGTGGTTCAAAGCATAGCCACTACTACGCTTCTAAACAATGGAATAAAGTATAAAGAGGTCTCTCAGTCAAGCCTCACACAGGTAAGAGGCATGACTTTAAGGGAGTAAGATGAAATATCATAACGTCACCCCAGAAATAATGCTCTCACTTTGGTTACTTTATTTGATTAGTTGATATTTGGCATAAGAGAAATCACTTGTATTTCTCTATTTAACAACTCTACATTTAGAACACTTAATTTTCTCAATCCCCTAAAAAATTAACATTTACTACAGATGTTTTCACATTAACAGATTAATGTCTGGATCATTCTGAATTTTTGAAGACCAAACATGTTAACATCACTGACATCACTGAAAACCAGCAATTAATAGCTGTAACATTGAATGGTACCTCACCAAGCCAGCTAATCAGAAATATCTCCTGTGTTCACACTCTGTAAGATTTAGCTTTAGCCAAGGTCTTTGCAAAGATTAACCAAATAATGTGTACAGAAGGTACATCCGCTATTGTAAAAATCATTTCACTTTGACAGTACAGAAGAAGCACCAGCCCTTCTGTTTTAGATGTAGTCCATCCTTTTCAAGCTGTGTGATTGTGGACATGTCAACTTAACATCTCGGAGTTTTTATATCTTCATCAGTGGAATGAGAATAACAACATATATCTTGTCATCTCACAGGGTTTTTCAGATGATCAAATGAAGTAATGTGCAGAACTAACCAATGTGGGGAATTATTATCATCACTGTTACTTTCGTATGAAGTGAAGAAAATATTTTTAAACTCAGTAGTTTAATTTACAATTTAAGTATGTGTTTTAAAGTGCCTGTTAGCAAAAATTCACTAGAAGGATGTAGGACACACTTAAAGTTTTCATGTAAAATTTGTGAGTTCTATTTTTAACTGAATCTTTTGGCCATGTGTCAACAAATTAACGTTATCCTTCACCAAATAGGTGGGCTTGAAAAAGGCGTGATGCATAAATATTTACAATTGTAGGCAAAATTGTAATGTTATGCATATGAATACATATTCATTTTTTCAGGGAGAAGGCTTGTAGATTTCATCAAGAAATCTTTCACAAGAGTAGATAATCATTCATGTATCACTTACCTAGATGCTCATGAAATTTTGCCACTTTATATAATTCCTTAGTTAGCCAAAAGGAGAGTAAGATGAAGAGGGGAAAAAAAAAAAAAACTTCTTTGACAAAGATGGAGAGAAGCTGTCATCTCTTGTATTCTTTTATCAATCCAGGAAGCCTTTGGTTCTGACAACAAGTGGTCTGAGACTTTGTGTACTCCTCAGATAGGTCCCGGAGGACTAGATTGGTGCCCATCTGCAGAAAACCAGAGGGGATATATTGACTCTGCAGATCTGCCCTTTGATTCTACCATCTCTCAGCTGGCCCATGCCTTTTGTTGCCAGACTACTGCCCAAGTTATAGACACTAACACAGGCACACTGAGTATGGGCTATGTTGATTTATAACTAATGAGGGCAGAACCTTAGAACTGCAGCTTCACTGTAAACTTTGGAGCAGGATTTAACACAGAATCAGCCCTGATACTGTTAACAAAGGTCCACCTGAAAGAGCTGGAAGGTCAAATGTCTATCTTGGAAGAGAACTTGGAAGCAGTGCCAAATACACAATGACTTTTTTTTCCATTTGGGGGATTAGATGTTCATCTTACATATCCCAAATGTCATAACTTGCTTGCATGTGACTTCAGTACTGTCCACACCATTAAGCTGTCACATTTTCCATTTTAGCAATGTCAAGCTACCTCTTTATCATTAAATATGAACTACCTGAAGTAATCAGAGCATTCATGGGACTTGAAGAAAATACTGGGTATGTCTTATGCTCCCTCTGTGACATCAAGTGACTCATTCTACTTGGTCTTTTCTGATTCTAATATCCTTGTCTCTCACTTCTAGAGAATGGTACCTCAATGGCAACTACCTCATCATATTTGTGTCTGTTGGAATTATTCTTCCACTTTCGCTCCTTAAAAATTTAGGTAAAGATATTTTCTAACTGGAAATATTTTTATTTTTATTTCACATTTAAATAGGTTAGCTAATTGTAGATGCCATATTCACCTTCCAAAATGCTTCTTCTAATTTCTAGGTTATCTTGGCTATACCAGTGGATTTTCTCTTACCTGCATGGTGTTTTTTGTTAGTGTGGTAAGTGATGTGATGACATGATCCTTGCAGGTTGGTTAGCATGAGTTTTTTTGTGCCTAAATTAGTGTCCTCATTTTGTTCAAGCACTTCACTAATATGAAATAGTTCTTGTATCACAAGTGATTTTCTTGTAGACTAATTTAGAGCAAAAAAAGAGCAGCTACGATTTAAAGACAGTTGAGGTAGAATATCAAAGCTACTACTAATGGTTTGGTCTAGGCACACTGGTTATATATGGGGAAAAAAGGAAAACTTCAAGCGGGAACATGACAATAATCTGGCATTTAGAACAGTAGAGGAGAGTCCCAGAAGAGAAACAAGAAGGCTATAGCCATATTCACATGAATCAGCCATTCTCTCCTACACATTCCACCCATTAAGAGAGGACAAGCACAGTGGGATTAAAGAAGAAATCCTCCTCTCTAGGCCCCTGACAAAAGAGGGAATTTCTTGCACTATCATGAATGCCAAAATTTATAAAGCATTTCCCCAAAGAGGTAAAGGAGAAGGAAAAAAAGTTTTGAAGACCCATGTCACCTTAGTTTGAAGAAATAAGGAAATGATCATCTTTCTCATGGAAGGGCATGAAAGAGGGTGGGAAGGATTCTTGCAAAATATTGTCCTGTTAACTCTAAGAGGCAGGGCTGCCAATCACAGCTCCAACTCTTCCCTTAGAACAGAGGCTAGAGGAAGTTTACTTTGTCCATTAGTCTAAAAGGAATCCCTAACTGAGTTCCCTCACCCCCCACCCTATAAGCCACACATATGGATTCTTATTTCATTGTTTTTTCTCAAAAAGATGATTTTTTCTTCTTTTTTTAATGACTGAGTCTAGGTGATTTACAAGAAATTCCAAATACCCTGCCCTCTACCTGTTTTGGATCACAGTGTTGGAAATCTGTCATTCAACAACACGCTTCCAATGCATGTGGTAATGTTACCCAACAACTCTGAGAGTTCTGATGTGAACTTCATGATGGATTACACCCACCGCAATCCTGCAGGGCTGGATGAGAACCAGGCCAAGGGCTCTCTTCATGACAGTGGAGTAGAATATGAAGCTCATAGTGATGACAAGTGTGAACCCAAATACTTTGTATTCAACTCCCGGGTAAGTGAGCGGTCCGGGCTTCTAATGAGTACAGTTATGTGTTTTCTAAGTGTTTATTCAATAAACTGAGATGGCCTGAGATCACCATCTATGTTGGAATGCTAAACACGTGGTGTTGTCTTTGTTTTTCAGACGGCCTATGCAATTCCTATCCTAGTATTTGCTTTTGTATGCCACCCTGAGGTCCTTCCCATCTACAGTGAACTTAAAGAGTAAGGCAGCCATCATTTTAGCATTCTAATTTGCTTTGAAATTCTGCTCATATGTTCAAAGATTCTTTAACAGGAAACACAGTTTATAGCTTCCTCTTCAGAGAAAATATGTACTCCATCCACTCCTCAGTAACATGCTTTAATCAGAAAGGTGGGAATCAGCCCACCACAGCACTACCTTATCTTCTTTCTCTCCTTTCTCTCCACCATAATGGTTCAGGGGAGGGGTTCATGGCAGGTGGACAAGGAGTCGATGGTTGTAATAATTTTGGCAGGTGTTGGGAATTTAAATTTGAATTTTGTTGGGAAGAAATGATGTCAGCTGGACTAGAAATGAAAACACCCATGATGACCAAAACTTATGGTTAGGGGCAGCATCGATAAGCCACTGATGTCATTTATAGTCAGAACCCAACCCTTGTCTAGAACACATTCATTACAAGAGATGTGTCAATATCTGTCCTTTGTTGTCTTATTTGTACAATAGAGTCACTGGCTAGAAAATCTTGTTTCTTCCAGCTGATGGTCTATGGTTCATTTGTATTCTTTTCCCTTTGAAGTTGTTGATATTCGCTTGGGAACAAAGGATATGAACTCATTATAGCTGTTTTCCTCTTTCCTTTAAGGGAGGGTATTATATAATAATTCTCAACTTCTTTAATCTAGACATCAGTAACCTCAGTCTTAATTCTCACTAAATAGCAAAACTTTCCCCATAAATTCTGATTTACCTCATAAAAAATTTCAGAACACTTTCAAGTATTTTGATGTCTTTGATTTACTTTGAAAATTACATGTAGCAGTTACTCCAGAAGCCTGACAATTGATCTTTGGCAGCCAGGTTCCCTCTAGAATGGTTTCCAGAAGCTTTTCAGGTAACAGTGTCAGGATTCCAGGTAGTCTGGACTCCTGGCGGTAGTACTTTGCTGACTCTACTAGGTTCTTTTCCTCATCTAAAGTCATCTCATTATGAAATGCAAAAGCTTTCTGTGTTAGGAGCCTGTTTGATCTTTATGTTAATTATATTCTTATTCAGTGGGCAGGCTTACTGACCGACATGAAATAGACTGTTCCTCTTCTAGGGAAATGACTGTTTTTAAGACTGAAGGACTAGTGTTTAAGAAAAATGGAAATGAATCCTCATTAGCTCTCTAAGACAAATTTAAATCAGCTATAAGTTTATGTACTAAATATGTCTTCACGATGAGCAATATAGATATACTTTTTTATTATTATTTTCATTTTGAAAAGTGATTTTTTTTTGTAAGTTTAAAAAACAAAGCTTGGTGTTCTTTCTTTTTCCAGTCGGTCCCGGAGAAAAATGCAAACAGTGTCAAATATTTCCATCACGGGGATGCTTGTCATGTACCTGCTTGCCGCCCTCTTTGGTTACCTAACCTTCTATGGTAGGTCACTCTGAAAGTCATTCTCTATATGTAAATCCTTGTTAGGCTGGTCCTTGACCTGGGTAGGTATGATTTTTAAAAATTGCCTTCTATAAGCATGCTCTATAGATGACACATATTCAATTAATATACTATTTTAGTTTTGTCACTTGACCTGAGGAAATGGGGCCTGATTCAGCCTGGCTAACAAGTTACAAGAATTTGTGAATTAACACCTATTTTATAAAAAATATCCCTCAAACAAAATTATTTTCCTCTAGGGATAGATGATATTTCTCTGGCTAGACTCCATAGTCCAACTCGGGCTACAAGTGATGAGAACGAATCCACTTGCATGTGATAAAGCTCCTTTGATGGAATTACTAACTGCCACACAAATAGCAGGGAAACTGCCAGGTCCTCAAGTTTGAATTTGCCTCCTCTTTACCAGTCAAGTCAAATCTGGGAGCTTGGGACTTTAGGTAAAATTTCTGACATATCCCATTCTATTTTGTTATACTAAATGATTTCCTAAGAAAGAGGACATGACAGAATTTCCTTCAATCTAAGAATGCACCACCAAAAAAAAAGTGACTATGGCCACATTAGATTATGCCTGCAACATTTCCTCTCTGGCATCTTAACAGTTCACAAAGGGAGTAGGATTGTACTCCTTCCATGAAGTGTGGCCACATAAACAGATTTCATGGAATCACATATTGACCTGGTAGCATATGTTTACATGAATCAGTGTATCAATATAAATATATTTTTGTATAAACCTCCTTTTAAAGTTTTTAACTTAATTTTTTTTCTTACTGACTTGGTAAATTGAATTGCATGTATGACAAATTGTGGAGGAAAAGATTCAGGAGTAGGCCACCATTTGCTTAGGTTTTTTTTCTATTTGACTAATATTTGACTATTAACCAAACATGGGCTTTAGATTGGGCATTAACTTTTTGCCGGTTGTGAAATAATGAATGACGAGGTCAATACTACTGAAGGTATTTTCACTCCTTTTTGTCTGATCTTGAGGTGAAAATCCAACTACGCTTGATTCCATACATATTTTCTTCTTATTTGTGTTTGGAGTCCTGAATGAAGGTGTTTTCAAGTAGGGCAGCATCTTCATCTTAGAGTAGTACCCACTGGGAGACCGTCTAAAAATTATACTAATTTATCCCTGCATGTTACTTATACTTATTTTAATGAGTTTCATAAGACAAGCAAAAACTTGAAAGAGCCCAAAAATATCCGTTTTAGTGTGGTGATGGAGTCATAGTTGTTGAGCTTGAAAAAATGGTAGCAATCGTTCATCCTAGAGTTTACACACTGGGTTTGTAACCTGCATCAGGAGTGGCTGCGCAGGTAGGGACAGGGGAGGTGGTAGGCTGGGAGAGACAAGATGTGGGGCTTGGGTCTCTCATCCTCTTCAACAAGAGCACCTTGGTCTCTGTCTGATTTGTAATTGCTTCTGTACAGCGGAGATAGATTTATCACAATGTAAATGAGCTTGAGAGGCTCTTTATTTTGTATTATAGCTTCTGCAACGTTATCAGCTTCAGGATCTCTTTGTTCATTTGAATGAAGGTTGCATAGCTAATGAGCTCAGAGGCAAGACCAGAGGTTGCCTGGATTCCCAGGCCTAGGTCTTTTCCTCTGTTCTGTGTTCTCTCTATAAAATGTTGCCATAAGTGACCTGTACTGATTTGACAACACCAAGCGGGTTCATTCTCTTTTTCCTGTTGTAGGAGAAGTTGAAGATGAATTACTTCATGCCTACAGCAAAGTGTATACATTCGACATCCCTCTTCTCATGGTTCGCCTGGCAGTCCTTGTAGCAGTAACACTAACTGTGCCCATTGTCCTCTTCCCAGTAAGTACATAAGACTTTGATGAAAGAAACCTACTTGACCCCATAAATTAGCACATGTGTTCTACCTTCATTTTGATTTAATTATAGGGTGAGTTTGCAATTGCAATGCCTGAGGATATTATTATTTTCCTATAGCATTTTGAGTCACTTAAAATTGGCCATTTAATGTGTAGATAGAGCAAGTAGTTTCAGGTGGTATTTTTATAGTGTAGGAAAAAAATCATAAAACTTATTTTTAAACTCAAAGTTGAAAAGTGGAGCTGGAGCTTCTGTCTTGTGGATTAGTAAAACTGAGTAGGAGTTCATATAACTTTGGAACCTTGAAAGCCAAAACCATATTAACTTTCAAATCGTATTAAATTTTATCACAGTTTTGAAGGCATTTCATTTTTTTTCCAGTTTGTTGTGCTGCAATAATATACAAAAGTTGCCTTTTTTAACCTGATGCCTTGAAGGCTAATGAAAAGGGGATTCATGTTAAGTAAATTATATACCAGAAAAAAATTTTTCAAAAAACAGTTATGCTATCTATCACATATCTCTTTCACACATGGCCTCTGCCAGACTCACACCAGGTCACCCCTCCCTGGCATTTGTCATTGGTGTCAGTTTGTTCTGAGATCCCAGAGCAGAGCTGGTAGTGAAGATTTGGGCTGTGTGAGTTAAAACCACCACCTAAGGATAAACACAGGTCTTCACCCTCCTGCCAGCTCCTGTTTCATAAACACTGAATTTACTCATTCATTTGAGGGGGAAAAAAATAAGTGACACAGTAACCAGCACTGTCCTGGACATAATGTTCCATACAGGGCTGGCATATGAAGACTATTCTATAATGACACTGTGGTCACTTTAAATGCAGCTTGTGTGCTGAAATATATTTTGGCACATTCCTTTTTCATGAGTGCATGAAATCAGATCCGTATTACTATGGTGGCTAATATTTTACTCTTAAATCATGTCTTGCCTCTAATATATCTGAAAGTATTTCAGATGACATACACATAGCTTTAGCCTAAAATCAGCTCCGTCTTGGGTACAAGACAGAAGACAACTATAAACAGAAGGTATACGATAGGGTAGAATTGCCAGGCAAACAACTTCACTGAGAAAAGGACATCTGGAGCCCTTCTTTTTATGTATAAAAAAATCACTCACTAAATTTTGGCACAGTGTAAGCATTCACATCATTGTAGAATCAAAGCATAAGAAATCTGTGATGTTCTTCTGTATTGCTTTATTCATATTCATATAGTGTTTTCAAGCCATGGTTTTAAGGGATTGCCAGAATTGGCCATCGTCACACAGACAGCTGGTAACAGTTCAACTAGTGCAGCTCATAGCCCAACACTGAGGGCTGCAATTATTGTCATGGGAAGTAAAAGTCATTTACTGATGAACATTTCACCTCAGCATGGAAAATCCAAATCTCCCCTTAGAAATTCTTACCCTATGTGAGAAATAAAGCACTGATATAAATCTGACCATCAGGAACAGCAATAGTGTGTAAACATTAGATGCCATTAGAACCAAAATTGACCATAAGAACCAGAGTTCAGAAAAACGACTAACTGCTGTCCTTCATTATGTATTTCCACTCAACATTAGCATTTATGAAACATTTTGCACATTATCCTGTCCTCACCCTTGCAATGTTACGTTTATATAATCTGTGTAAGTGCTCCACTGCCCCACAGAGTCATAAGTCCCTGGGACTTGGGGATGTGCACAGTGACTGGCACAGAGGGTGAGCTCCGTCGTGCTTGGGAAGAAAAATGGTCTTCAAATGAATCTTGCCTTGTCTTGAAATGTATAAACTGCCTTTTCTAGCAAAAGCATAGACACTCTTTCCCTTGGTGACATGTGCTACGAATTCAGCTGGGTTGAGGATCTGGGCTAAATGAACCAAACCTCCCTATACATGAAGGATACACAGAGATGGTGACAGAGAGTGGTCACTTCCGTGAGTGGATCTCAATCAAGTCCTCTGAAGCTAAATTCAATTTTTTTTCTTTACTAAAATGATAAAAGTTGTTATTGGCGCTTTTGCTTGTTTATTTCGTATAACTTAGGGCTCAGATTTTCAATGTGTCAAATGCTGACTCACAGCATGGTTCTCCTGACAGTTTATTTCATTTAAGGAACTCTTCACCAATAAGTTTATTTACTTGCCTTGATATCTCCACACATTAATAATAAAACTAATAAAACCTAATCTGAATTAAAATCTATCAGCTTTAGGCATTATTTTGTGTTCTCCTTCTTTCAACATGGTAACTGGGCTCTCTTTCTTGGGAGCTTGAGAAGATATGACTGGGGTTTGTTTTTCTCTACTTCATTTATTATCTTTCTTTTTTCCAATCAGGTTAGTTTTTTCCTTTTTAGTAAAAGGTGCATAGTAACTGCTTGTAGTATTTGTTGAACAAGTGAATAAATGAAATGAATTAAGGTAGTGTTTTCACTAGCAGCCCAACATTTCTTTCTCTCTTAGTAGTGGGTGGGATATCAGTTATGGAATGGCACCTCCTTCCAGAGGACTGATCATGTCATTTTCAGCTTATGCTTCCCTTTATGCAGTAAAGTTCCCATATTTCCCTAAAGAACAGGAAACCAAATAATCCTAATGGATATATCATGAACACACAGACGCAAATTTCACCTGCCACGCCTTTGAAAAAAGATCCCTAGCTACTTGTATTTCATCTTATAGTTAAAATCAGTCTTTTCACTTATGTTGCCTTCAGATCTCCTGTTCTGAAGTGTATATAGATATCAACATAGAAATGCAGCGTATATTGCTATCAACTGCAGTGGAGCAGTGATTCGTAGATATTTCCAACATCCTTGCCTTAAGCAAACCTGCAAAATCAAAGTGTGAGCTACGTCTAAACAATGGGAGAGGCTTTTTTTTTTTTTTTAAGAGTTAGAACTAAGACTCTCACTTCCTCCTGTGCCTCCACATTTTTGACCTTCACATTGGGCCCCTGCATCAGAATATAGCACCCCCTAACAGGCTCCTGTTCAGGACTCTTTCTCTGGAAATAACAGATGTTGTCTCTAGAGCTGCATAGAACCTTAATGGAATCATTGTGGGTCAGAGGCCCTGGATGGTGCTGGGGACCTCCCTGACCCACAACATCTGACCCACATTTCCAGGTTCCTAGCGATTTGTGTCAGTAAAGAAAAAGGCACATAGCTAAGTGGAAGAGCAGATGAGGCTTGGTGGGAATCAGCCAGTGGTCTGCCCTAGCAAAGGTAAACAGAACTGCTGGGGGCTTTTGGTCCTAGGCTCACTCCTCAGGGAGGCACTTTAACATGGAATGACCAGCAAGTTTCCTTCCTGATCTTTTCCACCACCACCACAAGCCTAGTACCTCCCTCCCTCTTTGCTCTGTTGCCCTCTTCAGGAATGCACTGGAAACCACCTTCAGTTCTGTTTGGAATTTTCCTATTCCTTATTCACAAAGACGAAGAAGCTTTTGCATTTACTCCAACCGTTCTACCTATTATTCCCATAAACTTTCTGTGATCTCATATCATTAGGCCAAATGTTAATCTTCCTGGGAGCCAGGAGACTGCTTTCACATTCAGAGGCCCTGGACATATAAGACTGCCTCTAACTCACTCTAACTCAGCTTATTGACTTGAATGCACCTTTTTAACAAGCGACTAAAAAACAAACTGTGACTATTCTCTGAAAATGAACCTATATCTCATACTTATTTATTCTGTTTAACACTGTGAAACAAATTAAGTCCTCTGGCACTATGTATATACCATAAAAAGCTTATTTGTAAGCCTACTAATTGGACCAGTTTTGAAAATATTGAATAAGAACTAATTGCAAATCATAATGTAGAATTATAGGCTGCTGAGGAAAACAATATCACACCATTTGCTTTCCTCAGTTTCCTTTTCAGAATGAGTTTCATAATGTTCACTAATCCAATTTTTAAAATCCTTTACAAAGTTATTCTTAAACTATTTCCAGAGACTATCTGATTTGTCATTCTAGAAATGAAATTGCCTTTTCAGCCTAAACAGATGGCCTTAATTTTTGGTGGAGTGGTATGAAAGGAATGTCACATGAGAAACTGCAAGCTATTTAGCTTGAATTTTTTGTCATTCATACATGTTTCAAAATATATTTTACATTTTCTCTCTTTTAAATGAGTTCCCATCTCTGCACCTTAAGTGACTTCAGAACAAAAATTTTAAAGTGAACATCAATCACAGCATTTCCAAAAATGTGAACTCCTAGCTTAACCGAAGTATTCACTTATTGGAAAGCTGATAGAGTAATTCCACTAAGTCCAAAAAGTGTCCTCTAAAAGATTCCAAAGATAAGAGTGTTTTCAACTTTGTCAAGCTGTACAAACACAAATGTCACTCCCTCCCTCTGCCCACAGGGATCTTTATCCAGTTACAGCAGCGTAACTTGAGCAGCTGCTGCAAACTGAGGCTCTCTTGACCCTTCGCCTACTTATTTCAGCTGCTAAAATAGGGCTGAAATCTGTCAAGGATCCTGAAGGGAAGGATAAGATTCCTACTATTCAATTTAATTTAAGCTTTTATTCAGTGCCTGCTGTGTGCACAACACTAAGCTAGAAAGTCTGAGGAATGTTTAGATTATTAGGTCCTGTTCCTTGCCTTTCATAGATTTACAATCTATTGATAGGGAGAGCTAAAGAGAGAAAGAGGAAGGAGCAAACACAAAAACGTCAAAATTTTAAAATACCATTTTAAAATTTTATTTTAAAATGTTAAATACCATGCAAAATTAAGGAAAACCTAGATTCATAAAAATTCCTTTCACAATCTTGTGTAAATCAATTCAGTGCTTGCCCTTAATGTCTCATCCAGTCTGATGAGACATGTTTTGTGATCAACAAGGGTTTTACTATGTTTCTTAATTATGTGTCTTGCCTGTTATCTCTTTCTGACCGAGATTATTTTTAACAATAAATTCTGAAAACTAAGAAAGTGAACGCATAAAATATTGTCTTATAAAATACGCCAAGGAAAAAATGACACTCCATTTCAAATATCAAAAGTTAGCATCAAGACTGCACAAGATGAATGTACAGTCATGTGTTGCTTACAAATGTGGACATATTCTGAGAAATGCATCTTTAGGCAATTTTGTCATTGTGCAAACACCATAGATTGTACTTGCAGCCTAATTGGTGGAGCCTACTATACACTAAGGCTATATGGCATAGCCTAGTACTCCTAGGCTACAAACCTGTACAGCATGTTACTGTACTGAATAGTGGAGGTACCTGTAACACAATGGTAAGTATTTGTGTCTCCAAACGTAGAAAAGCTACCGTAAAAATACAGTATTACAACCTTAGGGTATCACTGTCTTATATGTGGTCTGTTTTTGACTGAAATGACTATGCTTAATACCACTGAACTGTACACTTAAAAATGGTTAAGATGGTAAATTCTATGTTATGTATGTTTTATAATAATAAAAAAATTGAAAAAAGCATCAGCATCTTTTCTGGGAAAAAAGAAAAAGAAAGAAAATGCATTAGAGTGATGAGAATATTTGAAGTAATAGATAAAGTCAAAAACAAAGAAATGATCTTGCCTTTGAACTTTCTTGTTTAAGATTCGTACATCAGTGATCACACTGTTATTTCCCAAACGACCCTTCAGCTGGATACGACATTTCCTGATTGCAGCTGTGCTTATTGCACTTAATAATGTTCTGGTCATCCTTGTGCCAACTATAAAATACATCTTCGGATTCATAGGTGAGTTTCAGAAAGACTTCAATTTGGTCAACCCAAACTCACGCCTCATTAAATGATGGACAGGGAACCAGTGCTGGGTCATCCAGATCCCCGTTCTTTCTCAGGCTCATGGATTCCCTTTATCCCTGCGAGGCTCTGGTGATTGAGCTGCTCACTGTCTCTTCCTCCTAACTGACACTGGGAGCCACCTTATAGGTCATTTAGTCAAGCTGCTTTTTCTGATAGATGAGGAAACTGACCCCTATAAAAGTCAAGTCATATACCTTGGTGTGGACCCAGGATTTGGACTTAGGTATTAGCTCCACCATCAGGAAAAGAGGAAGATAGATTTTACCTGCCAGAAGCTCTCTGATACTATGAGTATCAGCTGAACATTGAAAGGTATCTTCAGAGGAATAGGAGGTTGATTATATAAAGTGTATTATTAGTATTTCCCCATAACTGCATGATCTATTAATTTTCATTCTACTCATTGAGGGTTTACTTAAACTTTAAACACAATCTAAAACTTTAAAAGAACCATGGGTAGGTCACTTGCAAAGTAAGAGGTGGATAGGGTGTGTCATGAGTTCAGCCACCTTAGTATGTATTTATATTACTAATCCCCTGTAAATTTGTGTTAAATTCAGCCTTTTGTTGCTTATTATATGTTGCATATACTTATGCAGCTTTGATGTTAGGTACATTTAAATTGTCTCTATAAACATATCTTCTATGAATAAATAACCAAGATGAGCTTATGTGACTTAAGTGTGTGTTTTTAGTGCTAAGTATAGGATAGCTTTATATTTGGTTTATTTAAAGTGTGTGCTGGCATCTCCTTTGCTAAGAACTGCTGGGTAAGACATTGACCTCGCCCTGTGTTTGTCTTCTCAGGGGCTTCTTCTGCCACTATGCTGATTTTTATTCTTCCAGCAGTTTTTTATCTTAAACTTGTCAAGAAAGAAAGTTTTAGGTCACCCCAAAAGGTCGGGGTAAGTAAACCTTGCAATTTCCCCCATTATTAGTTGTTCTTCCAACTACTTAGAATAAACTAGAAAATACACATAGTTCAGAAAAATGAATCAATGTACAAGAACCAAAAATCAAAAATGGGCTAGAACTTTCTGGTAGCAGAGAAAGGGGACATATTTCTGAAACTCAAATGATTCTACTTCAAATATCATATATCCTGTGTTGAGTCTGTCATACGTGTCAAATAGTAGTAGCCTTTCCCACAGACACATATGCTTCAGGCACATAGAAGTGTCCAATACCAAGCTGCTGTTGTACTATCCGTGGAAAATCATGCAAGAAGGAATTAGGCTCCCTAGCGGTGTTATGGAATAATTTAAATATTTTGGTCATGGTTGTTAGGTTTGCAAAGCCAAAGGAAAGATGTTGCTTTTGTTTTCCCTTCCGTAGTACCTGTTGTCCCTGGTGTGGACTAAGATCCAGAACAGAACCATTCATCGTTCTGTTAACCTCTTTAGATACAAAATACAGTCTTATTAAATTAGAGAGTACATATTTCTTTTCCATAAGACTACTATAGAAACAAATGCTAGAAATAATTGTTTTTCCAATAAGGAAATATTATCTTTCACTCCTTAATAAAGTCATGTTAAGGCTTGAAAAGAATATTTCTTACTGAATTACTCTGAATTTTTACCTTGAAGTCATTTACCTTTGGGATGTTCTGGGGACTTCAGGATAATTTGGTATCAAAAGGTCCACCCAGCAGCTTGCTCCCAAATTTTAACTCTATGTAGTCCATCTTGCTTGGATTTTTACAGCAGTGTGACCTTGGCAAATTACTTGTCCTGTTTGTGACCTATTTTCAGTTTGACCAATTGTGAAATGAGTACAATTATCTCCTAGACCCATTCTAGTGAAAAATGTTTAGTTGCTGCTTTCTTATATGTAGGATTAGGAGGTTTAAGTATGTGATAAAATGTAAGGCCTCTTCTGGTGTTAAAATGCTGAAGTATTTTATATGTAGGTATGTACATATATCCTTATATATTTGTGTGTATATTATATGTATGCACACACACACATATATACACTTTTAGTTGCAACATCTATTAAGCTTTTGGTTTTGTTTGCTTTATAAAATTAGAATCATATCATATATGCTATTCTTTTTTAACCTACTCTTTTTCACCTAAAAGATTGTAAGCATTCTCTAGATTATTGAATCTTTTTCTGTCCCTTGATTTTTAATAATCACAGGATATTCCATCATCTTGGTGTACTAAATCAATTAACTATTACTCCATTGTTGAACCTGTAGGTTGTATCTCTCCACTGTATTCCTCTTCTTTCTTCAACTAGGATTCTAAATTGACTGATAGGTTAGGCCTGGGCATCTGAGATATTAAGAATAATATGGCTCAATATATAGATCAGATTGCCATATTATGTAAACAACTAAAAACAAATTGTACTAAATATGGTTTCTGTGTTCCTAACAGAGTCTCTCTGAATTACAGGCTTTAATTTTCCTTGTGGTTGGAATAATCTTCATGATTGGAAGCATGGCACTCATTATAATTGACTGGATTTATGATCCTCCAAATTCCAAGCATCACTAACACAAGGAAAAATACTTTCTTTTTCTATGGGAAATGGTTACAAGTTATACTCCAAAAGATATCTGAATTATCTTGATTGGAATGTTATTCATAGGAAATAACAGGAAGATTCCAAAGACGTTTACCAGTAATATCACCAGGCACCTGCAGAAGAGGAAAATCACTGTTTTTGTCAAGGATGGTTGTGTATGTGTTTAAAATAAAACCTGTGGTGCACATTTCTACCCAGGTTTTACTAGAGCAGTGTGAGATGATGAAGGTGTATTTTTGCTGCTTTACGAGCAGAATAAGGGTAACTGCATGTAACAATCATCAGATAGTACTCTTTCCCCTGCCGTCTCCTCATCCTGCACCCCCTAAAAAAGTACCAAACATTTGCATTCTCAGAACATCAAACAAAAATGCCCTGGTGGCAAAGCTATCACCATTTAATGTCTTCTCTCAGTCTTGCACCAAAGTCTCTGGTCTGTTTACTAACAGAGGCAAAAGGCATGTCTTAGGAACTGTTTCTGTTTCTGTAAGGTACATGAATGGTCCAACACCAGTCTAGAGCATCTTATTGTCAACAGCAAAATAATATTTTGCCCACCCTGTTTGTGACATTGAGTTGTGACTTCTATATTCAATAGATTTTTGTAAATGTTAAAACATCTATATTTAAATGTTAAAACACTAAATATAGAGAGGGGCTTTATTTCAATCATAGAGCAACAACAAAAATAATGCTTATAGCTAAACTGCCTGTTCTAGAAAGCATCTGCTTTTTCATGTTATTCCTAAATCCTCTTGTCATACTTTTGTCATTGAACAATGCTCTCCCTCTCGTCTTCCATCCTCATTCAGAATTTTTAGAAGACCACAATTGTGGAGATACACTACCCAGTATTGTTTGATACATTTTTATTTGATAAACATTCAGTGCAGGAAACTGTGATTTGCTATATGTTTATGTATATAATCTTATTCTGTAGTCATCAGAATGTTAATGTATGGTACATTTGATTTTTATTTTTTACATGTGTAGTTTTCTTTCTTCACAGTCAAAGCATTTATATTATTGGGGGTGGGGGCAGGGAATTAAGTTGGTGGGCTCGAAAATCTATTCATATGTATCTGTCTACAAATGTCTGGGGATAATTTAAATTTGAAACCTAAGTTATATATAGTTTGGCAATGCTCTTCTTCAATATTTACAATAATAGGATGATCTACAAGAAAATAAGTTTCTTTTTGCAAATTATTATCATACTAAAGTTGTTCTTTTAACTTAGCATATCTAAAATAGGATTTAGTTCAGTTTAGCTCACACAGGTGTTTGCTGACATTCATTGGCCATTTAATACAGTGTGGAGTGGTTCTCCGTAAAAGTATAAGTGCTAACACTACAAAGAAATGCACACGATCATTCTTGCTCACTTCTATAACAAACTTACATAAAATGGATTTAAAAATTCCTACTCACAGCCTAAAACTTCTGGAGTTCACTACCTTTTTTTCAAATCATAGTAAGATCACTTGTGTATTTTATATTTTAGTAAAGCCAATTATGAAATACAGTATCATACACGTACTTTTGAGCTACTATTATTTGAAAAAAATCTGCCAAATAGCATCTTTAGGATATATTTACATTTTCACTCATCTAAAAAGTATACAAAAATAAAAAGTGGAAAAAGGTATCTTCTGAATGTTCAAGAGCATCCTATAGTGCCAAATAATAAAGCATCATTTTTTTCTTCATAACCAGGATTAAAATTCATATATACTGCAGGGCAGACATACATATGACAGCTTGTGCTGATTAATTTAACCCCATTTGTAAACAGATGAAAATTTTATTTTCTTATTTCATTTATAAGATGGCTCAATGTATTGGGAGGCTTCTTTTTTATTACAGAAGGTGTATATTGGTATATAATAAATGAACTTTTCAAATGACTATGATGCGATTTTTGATCTATTGTTAAAGAATATTGTGTTATTTGTCCATGAAACAAAATTTAAAATCCAAATACTGTCTTTCTTATATTGGTATATGTTCCATTTTCATTGTTACCTTTGACACATAACTAACATCTATAGCCATCATCCTGAAAATAATTGCCATCTTATTTTGGCAAAATAGATATTTAATCCTAAATTATTATAATGATTATAATTTTGGCATCACATCTATACCACCTAGAATGAATGTGGAAGAAATGAGTCTTTTATGGTTAGTTTGAAAGAATCCACTGAAGATAGAAAATGAGAGAATAGAAGAAACCTGAGAATAGTAAAATAAAGAGCAGAGAAAATATGGGGGCAGGGAAAACATGTGAGTGCTAAGGATTGATTATTAATGAACGATTAGGGGGATTGATGGATCACAGGCTAAGTATATGCTTAACTTTATAAGAAACTTCCACATAGTTTTCCACAGTGTTTCTACCATTTTCATTTCCACCCATACTACCTACAACTTCCACTGACTCCACAGCCCTGCCAACATTTGATGTTGTCTTTTGTATTTTAGCCTTTCTAGTGGGTCTGAAATGGTAACTCATTGAACTCATTGTGATTTTCATTTCTGCTTCTGTGACAACTAATGTTGAAAACTTTTCAAGTGTTTAATGGTCACTCATATATCTTCTTTTGTGAAGTGTGTATTCAAATCTTTTGCCCATTTTTAAAATTTAGGTTTTGTGTTTTTATTGGGTATTTGTAGAAGCTCTTTAAATATGGATCCATGTCCAGATTGCCAATATATTTTCCCAGTCTATGGTATGGTTGCTTATTTTCCTAAAGGTGTCTTAATTACATCTTTCTGGGGCCAGGTCACCATAGCTCAAAGTTTTGCAATTTATGTCTTAATGAGATAAGATTAATCAGAGTGGTATAGTCAAAATTAAATGTTTTGATGTCCTGGGCCCATATAGGTAGGACCGGATCATCTAACTAAGATGCAAAAAAAAAAACAAAAAAACAAAAATAGTACTTGGAAAAACTTATTTTAAATTAAACATCTTTATAAAGGCAAACTAGATCAGCATACATTAAAACTAGCCACAAGGCAAAAACTATATCAAGAAAAAAATGACAGAAATTTTAAAAAGAAGCCTCAGAAGCCTCTTGACATGGTATGGATCTGTGTCCCCACCAAATCTCATGTAGAATTGTAATCTCTAATGTTGGAAGTGGGGCCTGGTGGGAGGTGATTGGATCATGGGGGTGGTTTTGGTTTAACACCATCCCTTTTGGTACTGTCATAGTGAAAGTGAACGAGTGATCTCAAAATCTAGTTGTTTAAAAGTGTGTGGGATTTCCCACTTCTCTTTTCCTTCTGCTCTGGCCTTGTGAAGTGCCAGCTCCCTCTTCACCTTCCACTATGATTGTGAGTTTCCTGAGGCCTCCCCAGAAGCCAAGCAGATGCCAGCATCATAATTCCTGCACAGCCTGCAGAACCATTAACCAATTAAACCTCTTTTATTTATAAATTATCCAGTCTCTGGTATTTCTTTATAGCAATATGAGAATAAACTAATACAACTCCTATCCTCCAAACTTAAATCCTAAACCTTTAATTTGTTGCACACCTGCCCTTAAAGATTGACTAAAGGAAGTTCTTCAAACACAAAGTAAATGATAAAAGGACAAATGTTGGAGTATCAGGAAAGAAGAAGAAATGAAGGAAAGATAAGAAACATGGGACATATATAAGACTTTTCTGTTTTTAATGAGTTTTATAAATACATTTTTGATTGAAAAAAAACACTGATACTCAAGACAAAGATTTTTTTTTAATGGGGAAGGTAAGGGATCTAAATAGAAGTAATGTGTCTACACTTCATTCAAGGTGGTTAAATGATACCAATAGACTGCAATAAGTCACGTATGTCTAATGTAATATACAAAACAACCACTATAAAAACTATACACAGATATACATTCAACAACACTATAAATCAATTAAGATGAATTTATTTAAGTATTTAAATATTTAAGTAACCCACCAGAAACCAAGAAAAGCAAAGCAGGAACAAGAACCAAAGAAAACAAATAATAAAATGGTTGGCCTAAGCACTAATATATCAATAATTACCTTATAAGTTAGTGGTTTGAATATACCCATCAACAGAGATTGGAGAGTGAATAAAAACCATGACCCAACTATATGCCACTTATAAGAAATTTACTTCTAGTTCAATGACATAGTTGGTTGAAAATAAAAGGATGGAAATAGATATACATACAAAAATTAATAATATAAAGAAGGAGTATCTATATTAATATATGGCAAAACAGGCTTTAGAGAAAATAAAATTGCTACAGACAAGAGGTGTCCATTGTTCCTATCATGAACATAAGAATAAAGGATCAATTAATCAGGAAGAGATAAGCCTAAGTGTGCACACACCAAGCAATAGGCTTCAAAACACATGAAGCAAAAACTGATAGAGTAGAAAGGAGAAGTAGATACATCTGCATTTAGTTGAGGACATCAACACCCACGTTTCAGAAACTAATAGAACTACTAGATAGAAAATTAGCAAAGATATAGAAGATATAAACAACACAATCAACCGACAGGTTCTAATTGATATATATATAGAACAGTCTGCCAGCAACAGTGGAAAACACAGTTTTTTCATATTCCCATGATAGATCATATTCTGGGACATAAAACAAACCTTACAAATTTAAAAACCTGAAATAATATAGAGTGTATTTTCTGACCATAATGGAATCAATTAAAAATCAATAACAGGCAATAACAAAATCTCTAAATAAATGAAAATTAAACAACACACTTCAATATTACCCATGGGTCAAAAAAGAAGTATCAAATGACATTTTAAAATACATAGAGCTGAATGAAAATTTTAAAGTCACATATTAAAATATGGAGGATGCATTCAATGCAGTGCTAGGAGGAAAATTTATAGCACTAAATGCTTGTATTAGAAATGAGGAAAAGTTGACCGGGCACAGTGGCTCACGCCTGCAATCCCAGCACCTTGGGAGGCTGAGGCGGGTGGATCACAAGGTCGGGAGATCAAGACCATCCTGGCTAACACGGTGAAACTCCATCTCTACTAAAAATACAAAAAATTAGCCAAGCGTGGTGGTGGGCACCTGAAGTTCCAGCTACTCAGGAGGCTGAGGCGGGAGAATGGCTTGAGCATGGGAGGTGGAGCTTGCAGTGAGCCGAGATCACGCCACTGCACTCCAGCCTGGGCAACAGAGCAAGACTCTGTCTCCAAAAAAAAAAAAAAAAAAAAAAAAGAAATGAGGAGAAGTCTCAAGCCAATAATCTAAGTTCCTATAGCAAGAAACTATGCTGATGGGTTGATGAAAGGGTAAAGCTGCTGCTAAGATAATAGAATTCCTCATCTTGCTGTGCAGAAAAAGGAAAAAATGAAATTGGATTATTTTACCAAATGATTATTTGCCAATGAAAAGTACTCATCACATGGATCATTTTCTATTTTAAAATGTGATAAAACAAAGTATTGTTTAGTGGAGCTTCGTCATTATTTTGGCTAGTTGTTTAGAATCAAGGGTTGACTAAATTATATTATTTTACTACTGACTCCAGCTCTACTGATGGGAGAGTAGAAAAGTCATGGACTGGCTGAGCGCGGTGGCTCATGCCTGTAATCCCAGCACTTTGGGAGGCCAAGGCACACAGATCATGAGGTCAGGAGATGGCTAACACAGTGAAACTCCGTCTCTACTAAAAATACAAAAAATTAGCCAGGCATGCTGGCACACACCTGTAGTCCCAGCTACTCGGGAGGCTGAGGCAGGAGAATCACTTGAATCCAGAGGTGGAGGTTGCAGTGAGCCGAGATCGCACCACTGCACTCCAGCCTGGGTGACAGAGCAAGATTCTGTCTCAGAAAAAAAAAAAAAAAGAAAAAAGAAAAAAGAAAAAGAAAAGAAAAGAAAAAGAAAAACCAGGAATTGAGGCTCTGGAAGTCTGAGTGCTAGTCACCACCTCCTACCAGGTGATCCTGGGAAAGCCCTTCCCTCCATCCAATCTCTACCATCAGAAAACACCAAGGAACTGAACTGGATCATCCCAAGAGACTCTCTGTGTCAAAAAAGGAGGCTGCAGCTAGTGGGAAATTTATCAAGAGTTGTAAAACAGCTGGGTTCCTATGATATTTTAAAATATCACCTGGGCCAGGTGCAGGATTACAGGCTCTAGCCTGTAATCCAAGAACTTTGGGAGGCCGAGACAGGCAGATCATCTGAGGTCCGGAGTTTGAGACCAGCCCGGCCAACATGGTGAAACCCTGTCTCTACTAAAAATACAAAAATTAGCCAGGGGTGGTGGTGCACCTTTAATTCCAGCTACTCAGGAGGCTGAGGCATGAGAATCACTTGAATCTGGGAGGTGAGGTTGTAGTGAACTAACATTGTGCCACTGCACTCTACCCTGGGTGATACAGCAAGACTCTGTCTCAAGAAAAAAAAAAAAAAAACTCCCTGAAAGACAGATTGCCCCACAGATTGGGCAGAATCTTGTGTTAAAGCAGGGGGTCCAGATATGACCTACTGGTTTATACAACTCTTCACATCCCAGCCCCATGTTTCTCTTACCAGTGATACATAGACTACTATGGACTGAATATTTGTGTTTCCCCCAAATTCATATGTGGAAGCACTAACCAACGATGTGATTGTATTAGTCCTTTTTCACACTACTAATAAAGACATACCAGGGACTGGGCAATTTACAAAAGGAAGAGGTTTAGTGGACTCACAGTTTCACATGGCTTGGGAGGTCTCACAGTCATGGTGGAAGGTGAAGGTCACCTCTCACATGGTGACAGACAAGAGAAGAATGAAAACCAAGTGAAATTGGTTTCCCCTTAAAAAACCATCAGATCTCATGAGACTTATTCACTGTCATGAGAACAGTGTGGAGGAAACCACCCCCATGATTCAATTATCTCCACTGGGTCCCTTCCACAACATGAGGGAATTATGGGCGATAAAATTCAAAATGAGATTTGGATAGGGACACAGCCAAACCATACCATTCTGCCCCAACCCCTCCCAAATCTCATAACCTCACATTTAAAAACCAATCATGCCTTCCCAACAGTCCCACAAAGTCCTAACTCATTTCAGCATTAACTCAAAAGTGTGCAATCCCAAGAAAGGGCAGGTCTCTTCCACCTATAAGCCTGTAAAATCAAAAGCAAGTTAGGTATTTCCTAGATACAATGGGGTTACAGGTATTGGGTAAACACAGCCATTCCAACTGGGAGAAATTGGCCAAAACAATGGGGCTACACCCATGCATGTCCAAAATCCAGGGGGGCAGTCAAATATTAAGGTTCCAAAATGATCTCCTTTGACTCCATGTCTCATATCTGGGTCATGCTGATGCAAGAGGTGGGTTCCCATGGTCTTGGACAGCTCCATCCCTGTGGCTTTGCAGGGTACAGCCTCCCTCCCAGTTGCTTTCATGGGCTGGTGTTGTTAAGTGTCTGTGGCTTTTCCAGGTGAACTGTGAAAGTTGTTGGTGCATCTACCATTCTGGGTTCTGGAGGATGGTGGCCCTCTTCTTACAGCTCCACTCGGCAGTGCCCCAGTGGGGACTCTGTGTGGGGGCACCCACCCAACATTCCCCTTCTGGACTGCCCTAGCAGAGGTTCTCCATGAGTGCCCTGCCCCTGCAGCAAACTTCTGCCTGGACATCCAGGCATATCCATACATCCTCTGAAATCTAGGCGGAGGTTCCCAAACCTCAGTTCTTGACTCTTGTACACCTGTAGACTAAACACCACATGGAAGCTGCCAAAGCTTGGAGCTTATACCCTCTGAAACCACGGCCTGAGCTGTACCTGGCCTCTTTTAGTCATGCCTGGAGCAGCTGGGACACAGGGCACCAAGACCCTAGACTGCACACAGAAGAGGGACACTGGACCTGGCCCATGAAACCATTTTTACCTTCTAGGCCTCTGGGCCTGTGATGGGAGGGGCTGCTGCAAAGTCTCTGACATGTCCTGGAGACGTTTCCCCATTGTCTTAGGGATTAACATTAGGCTCCTCATTACTTATGCAAATTTCTGCAGCTGGCTTGAATTTCTCCTCAGAAAATGGGATTTTCTTTTCTATTGCATTGCCAGGCTCCAAATTTTCCAAATTTTTATGCTCTGTTTCCCTTTTAAAACTGAATGCCTTTAACAGCACCCAAGTCATCTCTTGAATGCTTTGCTGCTTAGAAATTTTTTCTGCCAGAAACCCTAAATCATCTCTCTCAAGTTCAAAGTTCCACAAATCTCTAGGGCAGGAGCAAAATGCCACCAGTCTCTTTGCTAAAACATAACAAGAGTCACCTTTGCTCAAGTTCCCAAATTCCTCACCTCCATCTGAGACCACCTCTGCCTGGATTTCATTGTTCATATCGTTATCAGTATTTTGGTCAAAGCCATTCAACAAATCTCTAGGAAGTTCCAAACTTTTCCACATTTTCTTGTCTTCTTCTGAGCCCTCCAAAGAGTTTCAACTTCTGTTACCCAGTTCCAAAGTTGCTTGCATATTTTTGGGTATCTTTACAGCAGTGCCCCACTCTACTGGTACCAATTTATTGTATTAATTTATTTTCACACTGCTAATAAAGACATACCCAAGATTGAGCAATTTACAAAAGAAAGAGGTTTAATTGATTCACAGTTCCACATGGCTGGGGAGGCCTCACAATCGTGGCGGAAGGTAAAAGTCATGTCTCACATGGTGGCCCACAAGAGAAGAATGAAAACCAAATAAAAAGGGTTTTTCATCATAAAACCATAAGATCTCATGAGACTTATTCACTACCATGAGAAAAGTATGGAAGAAACCACCCCACCGTGATTTGATTATCTCCCACTGGCTCCCTCCCACAACATGAGGGAATTATGGGAGCTACAATTCAAGATGAGATTTGGGTGGGGACACAGCCAAACCATACCAGTGATGGTATTTGAAAGCAGGGCTTTTGGAAGATAATTAGGTTTGGAGGAGGTCATGAGAGTAGGGCTCCTGTAATGAGAATAGTGTACTTATAAGAAGAGAAAGAGACCATAGCTCTCTCTCTGCCATGTGAAGACAGTGAGAAGGTAGTCAACTGCACGCCAGGAAGAGGCTCTCACCGAACACCAAATCCACTGCTCCCTTGATCTCAGAGTTCCTACCCTCTAGAACTGTGAGAAATAAATATCTGCTGTTCAATCCACCCAGTGTATAGTATTTTGTTATGGCAGCTGGAGTTGAATAAGACACCAGCATGCATGCACACACACACACACTCTCATTGTACTACATGCACATGTGCATAAACACACACACCATACACAGATAACATACTATACACACGTACACACAATTTCATGCATATATACACACCACACTACATACAAAGCCCATGTACACACACCCCTCCCCATCTACCTTCACACACACATATCACTCAGCACCATGCCCTTGATCCACATTGATTGGTCATTCTCCAGGTGTGCAAGGTCCTTTCTCGCCTTTCAGGCCTTGACACATGCTGTTGTCTACACATGGAATATTTCTCTGTGACTGTCTTCATCTGACTCATTCTTTCTCATCCTTCAGTTCTCATCTTAGATGGCCCTTCCTCCAGAAAGCCTTCCTGACATCTCCATTCTCCTACCTTAAATGGCTTAGATCCGATAGGGCCCTGTTGTTGGCTTGTACAATAGTTCCTGCTGATCTATGGTTCCACTTTCCATAGTTTCAGTTACCCACGGTCAACCACAGTCTGAAAATATTACATGCAATAATATATTTTGAGAGAGAGAAAGTCCACATTTATGTAACTTTATTACAGTATATTATTATAATTGTTCTATTTTATTAAAAGATGCTAACCACTTACTATGCCTAATTTATAAATTAAATTTTACCATAGGTATGTATAGAAAAAAACATAGTGTTCATGGGGTTTAGTACTAGCCATGGTTTCAGGCATCCATTGGGGGTCCTGGAATACAGACCCTGTGGATAAGAAAAAAGTACTGTTCATTTTTTTGTAGCTCCATTCAGTGATGTCATGTTGCTGCTTGAAATTGGTGGGAATCTTTACACCATGGAAATTGACAAACACTATAAATCAGGAGCTTTTTTCTTTTTTTTTCCTTTTTAAAATTTTTTTTTGGTAGAGCCAGTAATTAGACTAAGCATACCACTAATTAGACTCCGCATAGTCTTCCCATAGAACCTCATAATTTCTTTTTATTTATACCTAACATGTATTACCCATATTTTCTCCTTGTCTGTATAGCCCACCAGACCATAAGCTCTGTGAGGACAGATACTGCCTATCTTGTTTTCTACTGGTACACCCAGTACTTTGCATAGCTCTCAGCTACATGGATCTCAACAAATATATTTGGATAGATTACTAAATGAATTCTTATTGTCTCTCTCCTTCTATTTGATATCTGACATAGTCAATCTCCTAATTGTGGATCATAAAGCCATGGGAATGTGGTTACAGGACAGTTCTGTTCCAGGTAACAATGAACAAGTCATCAGAAGCTGAGACCCAAGCTCTGGAGCAACATCTGTGAATTAAGAGCTCAGTCCTTCCAGGGTGACATTACCCTTTTATCTCCAGCCAGCTTTTAAGAAGGTGGAGGAGGTGAAGCACTTAGAAAATGATGAGATGAGACTTAACAGCAAGAGTGCAAGAAGCTCTTCCCTCACTTGCTGACGCCTGAACTTGCCTTAAAGAGCGATAGAGCATTTATTTCCATGATCAGAGAGAGATATCAAATGTAAATGTCTGTTAGGAGTGACATGTCTTGTTTTAAATCCACAATTCAAGTAAAGCATTCCTACAAAATCTTTCTTTAAAGCAAACTTTGATGGGAGATACAGAGGGAAGCAAAAGAGCCAAGAGCTGGAGGATGCCAATTGCCTAAAATGGGGGAAGGAAAATATAGTAGACAATTTCCTTTTTTTTTATTATTATACTTTAAGTTTTAGGGTACATGTGCACATTGTGCAGGTTTGTTACATATGTATACATGTGCCATGCTGGTGCGCTGCACCCACTAACTCGTCATCTAGCATTAGGTATATCTCCCAATGCTATCCCTCCCCCCTCTCCCCACCCCGCAACAGTCCCCAGAGTGTGATGTTCCCCTTCCTGTGTCCGTGTGATCTCATTGTTCAATTCCCACCTACGAGTGAGAATATGCGGTGTTTGGTTTTTTGTTCTTGCGATAGTTTACTGAGAATGATGATTTCCAATTTCATCCATGTCCCTACAAAGGACATGAACTCATCATTTTTTATGGCTGCATAGTATTCCATGGTGTATATGTGCCACATTTTCTTAATCCAGTCTATCATTGTTGGACATTTGGGTTGGTTCCAAGTCTTTGCTAGTGTGAATAATGCCGCAATAAACATACGTGTGCATGTGTCTTTATAGCAGCATGATTTATAGTCATTTGGGTATATACCCAGTAATGGGATGGCTGGGTCAAATGCTATTTCTAGTTCTAGATCCCTGAGGAATCGCCACACTGACTTCCACAATGGTTGAACTAGTTTACAGTCCCACCAATTTCCAAAAATGGTTGCCATCAATTCCACCACCCCACAGCAGGTGCATGCCACACCTTCTGCTCCTCCCATGAAGAGGGGAAGTCACCTTGGAGCTGGACTGACCTTAACTTGCTTTGACCAATAGAATGTATTCAAAGTGGCCCTGGGTCAGTTCTGGGCATTTAAGAGGCTGCTTCCCTTTCACACTTTCTGGGAAAGCCACTACTAAGAGTTTGCTGTGCATCCTTCCAGACCTCTTTTTATATGTTCATATCATAGATTAAAAATACAATTGTTTTATGTCGTGTTTACTTTAAAATTTTTCATTTGTATATATTTAGGAGGTCCAAGTGCAGATTTCTGACATGCATATATTGCATCATGATGAACTCTGGACTTTTAGTGTACCCATCATCTGAAGAGGGAACATTGTACCCAATAGGTAATTTTTCAGTCCTCACTCTCCTCCCACGTTTTGTAGTCTTCAATGTCTGTTATCCCACTCTGTATGTCCACGTGTACCTATTGTTTATTCCCCACTTATAAGTGAGACCATATGGTATTTGACTTTGTTTCTGGGTTATTTCACTGAGGATAATGACCTCCAGTTCCATTTACATTGCTGCAAAACACTGGTTTCTGTTTTATGATATTTTATAACATAAATTTATATACTGTATCTATTTTATAACTTTCTTTTCCTTATTCAGTAGTAATTTTTGGAGATTCAATTCCATTGATAGTATACAGGTGTAATTTATTGCTTTAACTACTGTAATTCTAGTGTATAAATTTATTACATTTTATTTAACTATTCCTCAAGTAATGATCATCCATTATTCATAATTTTTTTATTATTACAAAAATACTACATGGAGTTATGCAGATCATGACACATCTCTACATATGCATATGCAAGTGTTTCTCCAGCTGGATCATATAGCATGCACATCTTTAACTTAATAGAAACTGCCAAATTATTCTAAAAAAATAAATGCATCAATTTATTCTTTTACCAGCAGTATATAAGAGTTGTTATTTTCACACAATTTTATAACTCCTCAATATTATTATTATTTAATATTTGCCTTTATGATGGCTAGATACAGTATCTCATTGTTTTAATTTGCATAAAGCTGATTACATATTTAGCAATATATTTACAGCCACTGTTTAATCATTGAAAGTGCTTGTTTATATTCTTTGACCATTTTTTCTGTTAGAATGTTTCTTTTCCTCTTTTTTTTACATAAATCTGCATTACCAATTTGTTATAGACACTGTGCTAATATAAATTTTAAATTACCTAAAATAAGTCTTCTGATTTCAAGCAGAGAGAGCAGTTTAGTCACAGGGAGTAACTGAGATATATATATCAATAAAGCAAATATTCATAATAATGAGAAGATGGGAGAATAGAAAACCACTTACGCAAGACTATTCTGACATAAAATTTTATTTGAAAAAATAGTTTGTCTTAAGGTGTTTAAAAATCATAGCTTTATTTAGGGAAAATTCTCTTGCCCAAATAAAGTTATAGTTTAAGAAAAATTGATTTGAGTGTCCTGTTTTTGTTTCCAGGTTCTTCCATCAAAAGATGACATTAGTATTCCATAATTTTCATACTTTCTTAGTTCATTTAAAATTTTGATATTTTATAATCTCCTTAATACTAAGTATGGTGGTACTACTCTGCAATGGGAAACGCACTTAGCACAGAATTAAGTATTATCCTGCAACACAGAGTTTTTTTAAATTTAGCTTTCAGCAAATTAGGTGACTAGAGATACTTAAAAAATAAAAAAAAAGCATGTCAAGGTCAGGCATGGTGGCTTACGCCTGTAATCCCATCACTTTGGAAGGCCTATGTGGGCAGATCACTTGAGCTCAGGGGTTTGAGATCAGCTTGGGTTAACATAGCAAGACCTCATCTCTACTAAAAATAAAGAAAAATTAGCCAGGCCTTGTGGTGTATGCCAATAGTCCCAGCTACTCAGGAGGTTGAATGAGGCTGGAGTATTGCTTGAGCCCTGGAATTGGAGGCTGCAGTGAGCTATGATAGTGCACTGCACTCCAGCCTGGGTGACAGAGAAAGACCTTGACTCAAAAAAAAAAAAAAAAAATCATTTTCCAAACATTCCTTGACTCCTTGGAAAATTTTGTAGGAACATGATCTACCAATCAAACATATTGGTGAATGCCTAAATGTGCCCTCCTCACCATTACAGACACCGCTGACCTACTGCACCGGCAACAGCATTTGCTTACCCATTTGGATCACTGTTGCACCCACTTGCCCCTTCAGAAGCCCCAAAGTTTCAAGCTCTCGGCCATTCTTCCTGCTATGAAAACCTGCTATTAGAATAAGGTCTTATATCACACATTTATATCTACGACTGAATATAAGCCAAATGTTATCTTCTTCCTGGAGTATTTACATAGAAAGCTTCTCTCAAACTGAGATTTAAAGCTCTGATTATTAATTGTGGAAAAAAACCACATAGTATAAACATTACCATCTTAACCACTTTTTATGTGTACAGTAGTGTTAACCATAAGCACCTTATTGTGCAACAGATCTCCAGAACTTTTTCATCTTGCAAAGCTGAAACTCTATACCCATTGAACAATTCCCCCTTTCTTTCTTCTATCTCCAGCCCCTGGCAACCACCATTCTACTTTTTGCTTCTATGAATTTGATTCCTTTTCATACCTTATATAAATAGAATCATGCAGTGTTTGTCTTTTTGTGACTGGCCTATTTCACTTTCCATAATGTCCTCAAGGTTTATCATTTTTGTGACTAGCCTATTGCACTTTGCATAATGTCCTCAAGGTTTATCCATGTTGTAGCATATGACAGGATGTCCTTTTATAAGGCTGAATAACATTCCATTATATGTATGTATATACCACATTTTCTTTATCCATTAACTCATCTGTGCACATTTAGGTTACTTCTACCTCTTGGCTATTGTGAATAATATTACAATGGACATGGGTGTGCAAATATGTCTTTGAGATCTTATTTTCAATACTTTTGGATGTATATGCAGAAGTGGGATTGCTGAGTCATATGGTAATTCTATTTTTAATTTTTTAAGGAAACTTCACACTGTTTTTCATAGTGCCTGCACAATTTTACATTCTGACCAACTAGAATGTTTCTTACCTATTCATACTTTTATATATCCTGGATAATAATTTCCTGTCATATATGACAAATACTTTCTTAAAGCCTGTCCCTGGATTTTTAGCATCTTTTAAAATGTCTTTTTTTTCATACAGTAGCTTTTTATTTTGGTGTGGTCTAATTCATCATTTTTCTACTTTAATTTTTCTTCCAAGCCCAAGGAAATAAATACGTTGTTTTAAACTTTAAAAAAATATTTAGGACTTTATCTGCAATTTATTTTTGAATATGGTATCAAGATTGAGCATACTTTTTTTCCTCATAGGTAATCAGTTGTTTTTCCTCTGACTTGAAAATGCCAATTCTGCCATACAAAACTCTTACATGTAGCAAATTCTTCTTCTACCATATTACCTTGGCTTTTACCTCCCAAATCTGAGGGGAAATAACCACAAGATTTTCCCCTATTATTCAGCAAGCATGTAATTGAATGTTTTGAGTGAACAAAGTTAATCATGGTCACAATTGAGTTGGAGAAGGAATTGTGGAATAAATGGAGAGCACAGAGCTTTACTTTGAAGAGATTGCCATCTACTCAGGGAATACAAAGCACACACAGATCATTACTTAATAGCACTAAAGAGTAAGAAGATAAGCAATGTAAGGTGTAGATAAGCATAGAAGTGCTATGGGGCCCCCTCTCAACCAGAGGTTACTTCCTGGGAAACTGAACCAATCCCCTCCCTCCCTCCCTCCCTCCCTCCCTCCCTTCCTTCCTTCCTTCCTTCCTTCTTTCCTTCCTTCCTTCCCTCCTTCCCGGGAAAGTGAACCAATCCCTTCCTTCCCTTCTTTCCTTCCTTCCTTCCTTCCTTCTTTTCATTTGGTTTTTGAACTGTAACTGTTTTTATTGTGAGTAATGGGAATTGAATATACCATTTTCCCTCTGGCTTGTCAGCACTACATCGTATATATATATGCACATAATATATATATACACACACAAACATACATACATGTACACTATATATATTATATATACATAAATATATAAATAATATATACATATATGTTTACTTATATATACACAATTTATATATATATTTGTATATTTTTAATATATATTTTTATAAATATGTATAAATATATTTGTTTTTATATATTTATTGTTTTTATTTTAATAAGTAGCAAATAGTAACTTAAGATCATTTGGATTCTTATTTCTTAAACCACTAGAGAGGCTAAACATTTTAAAGCTGTATTTGTTTGCTGTTTGTGTTTTCTTTCTGTAAATTATATTATGACTGCTGTGTCTTTGTTTATTGAGACTCAGATTTCAATCCTTCACCAGATAAAGTTTTGCACAGTTCCAAAACTGATTGCATTATCTCCTCAATTCTCAATTTATTCCAGTGAGATAATTATTATTTAATTTTACTATATCAGCTCCATGTTGTTCTCCACCCAAATCACTCCCTACCACATGGATTTTGCCAGAATTGTTTTTGACAGTTTCAGGCCATTTTGACACTTGTCATTCATACTTACCTATATATATTCTTTTTAAAATTTGTTTCAATTTTTATTTTAGATTCAGAGCATACATGTACAGGTTTGTTACATGGGTATTTTGTGTGAGATGGTTTGTGGTACAAATGATCCCATCACCAAGGTAGTCAGCATATACGTGATAGGTAGTTTTTTAGCCTTTGCCCCTTGTTCTTTCTCCCCCTTCTAGTTGTCCCCAGTGTCTATTGTTCCCATCTTTATGTTTATGAATGACCAATATTTAGCTCCCACTTGTAAGTGAGAACACAATGTATTTGGTTTTCTACTCCCGGGTTAATTTGGTTAGGATAATAGCCTTCAGCTGCATCCATGTTGCTGGAAAGAACATGATTTTGTTCCTTTTTATGGCTCTGTAGTATTCCACAGGGCATATGGAACACATTTTTAAAGGCCATTTGACTTTTATTTTTAGTTTTTAGAAGAATGGAAACAAAATGGTCAATTATTGTGGATTACCTTAAGAGTATTCTCATAGGTAGATGAAAGAATTGACCTACCAGATAGGGTTAATTATATTCACCCATTAAATGTTGGACAAACTCTACCAAATACAATTTTAGTTGCAGTATAATTTGTGCCAAACTGTCCTTTTTTTAAACTTTTATTTTAGGTTCAGGGGTACATGTGCAGGTTTATTATATAGATAAACTCATGAGACGGGCAGGAGAGGTTGTTATACAGATTATTTCATCACCAGTTACTAAGTTTAGTACTCAATAGTCATCTTTTCTGCTCCTCTCCCTCCTCCCACCCTTCACCCTCAAGGAGACCCTAGTGTCTGTTGTTTCCTTCTTTGTATTCATGAATTCTTATCATTTAGCTCCCACTTTTAAGTAAGAACATGTGGTATTTAGTTTCCTGTTCCTTCGTTAGTTTGTTAAGGATAATAGGCCCCAGATCCATCCATGGTCCCAGAAAAGACATGATCTCATTCTTTTTTATGACTGCGTAGTATTCCATGTTGTATATGTACCACATTTTCATTACAATCTGTCATTGATTAGTATTTAGGTTGATTTCATGTCTTTGCTATTGTGAATAGTGCTATAGCGAATATTTGCATCTATGTGTTTTTATGGTATTTATATTCCTTTGGGTATATATCCAGTAATGGAATTGCTGGGTCAAATGGTGGTTCTGCTTTTAGCTCTTTGAGGAATTGCACACTGCTTTCCACAATGGTTGAACTAATTTACACTCCCAACAACAGTGTATAACTGTTCCCTTTTCTCCACAACCTCACCAGTATCTGCTATTTTTTGACTTTTTAATAGTAGCCATTCTGACTGGTGTGAGATGGTTTTGATGTGCATTTCTCTAATGATCAATGATAATGAGCTTTTTTTCATATACTTGGCCACATGTATGTCTTCTTTTGAGAAGTGTCTGTTCATTTCCTTTGCCCACTTTTGAATGTGGTTGTTTTTCTCTTGTACATTTGTTTAAGTTCCTTACAGATGCTGTATATTAGACTTTTGTCAGATGCATAGTTTGTAAATATCTTCTCCCATCTACAGGTTGTCTATTTACTCTGTTGACAGTTTCTTTTGCTGTACTGATGTTCTTAAGTTTAATTAGAGCCCACTTGTCCATTTTTGCTCTTGTTGCTGTATCTGTTGGCATCTCTGTCATGAAATCATTGCCTATTCCTATGTCCAGGATGGTGTTGCCTAGGTTATCTTCAAGGGTTTTTATAGTTTTGGGCTTTATGTTTAAGTCTTTAATCCATTCTGAGTTATTTTTTCTATGTGATGTAAGGGAAAGGTCTGGTTTCAATCTTCTGCATGTGGCTAGCCAGTGATCCCAGGACCATTTATTGAATAGGGAATCTTTTCCCCATTGCTTGTTTTTGTCAGCATTGTTGAAGAGCAGATGGTTGTAGGCATGCAGCCTTATTTATGGGTTCTCTATTCTATTCCATTGGTCTATGTGCCTGTTTTTGTACCAGTACCATGCATTTTGGTTACTATAGCCCTATAGCATAGTTTGAAGTTGGATAACATGATGCCTCCAGCTTTGTTCTTTTTGCTTAGGATTGCCTTGGGTATTCAGACTCGTTTTTGATTCTACATGAATTTTAAAATAGCTTTTTTTCTGGTTAGGTGAAGAATGTCATTGGTAGTTTGAGAGGAATAACAAAATAGAAAATTGCTTTGGGCACTATAGCCATTTTCATGATATTGATTCTTCCTATCCACAAGCATGGAATGTTTTTCCATTTGTTTGTGTCATCTCTGACGTTTTGAGCAGTGTTTTGTAATTTTCACTGTACAGATCCTCCTTGGTTAGCTATATTCCTAGGTATTTTACTCTTGTTGTGGCAATTGTGAATGGGATTGCCTTCCTAATTTGGCTCTCACCTTGGCTATTGTTGGTGTATAGAAATGCCGGTTATTTTTGTACATTGATTTTGTATTCTGAAACTTTGCTGAAGTTGTTTGTCAGCTGAAGGAGCTTTTGGACTGAGACTATGGGGTTTTCTAATATAGAATCATGTCATCTGCAAACAGGAATAGTTTGACTTCCTCTCTTCCTATTTGGATGCCCTTTATTTTTCTCTTGCCTGATTGCTCTGGCAAGGACTTCCAACACTATGTTGAATAGGAGTAGTGAGAGACGGCAACCTCGTCTTGTGCTGGTTTTCAAGGGGAATGCTTTCATCTTTTTGTTCATTCAGTATGATGTTGGCTGTGGATTTGTTTTGAGGTATGTTCCTTCAATACCTAGTTTACTGAGAGTTTTTAACATGAAGGAATGTTGAATTTTATCAGAAGCCTTTTCTGCATCTATTGAGAAAATCATGTTTTTTTTGTCTTTAGTTCTGTTTATGTGATGAATCACTTTTACTGATTTGCATATGTTGAACCAACATTGCATCCTGGGGATGAAGCCTAGGTGATTGTGGTATTTTGATTCAGGTATTTTGTTGAAGATTTTTGCATCAAAGTTAATCTGGGATATTGGCCTAAAATTTTCTTTTTTTCATTGCCTCTGCCAGGTTTTTTTTAATTACTATACTTTAAGTTTTAGGGTACATGTGCACAATGTGCAAGTTAGTTACATATGTATACATGTGCCATGTTGGTGTGCTGCACCCATTAACTCGTCATTTAACATTAGGTATATCTCCTAATGCTATCCCTCCCCCCTCCGTTTTTGTATCAGGATAATCCTGGCCTCATAGAATGAGTTGTGGGGGAGTGCCTCCTCCTCAATTTTTTTGGAATAGTTTCAATAGGAATGGGACAAGCTCTTTTTTGTACATCTGGTGGAATTTGGCTGTGAATCCATCCGGTCCTGGGCACTTATTTTGGTTGGTAGGCTATTTATTACTGATTCAATTTCAGAGCTCATTATTGGTCTCTTCAGGAAATGAATTTCTTCCTGATTCAGTCTTGGGAGGCTGTATGTGTCCAGGAATTTATCCATCTCTTCTAGGTTTTCTAGTTTGTGTGCATAGGCACATTTTCTTTATCCAATCCACTGTTGATGAGCACCTAGGCTGACTCCATGTCCTTACTCTTGTGAATAGTACTGCAAGGAACATATGAATGCAAGTGTCTTTTTGGTAGAATTATTTATTTTTCTTCGGGTATATACCCAGTAAGGGGATTACTGGGTCAAATGGTAGTTCTGCTTTAAATTCTTTGAGAAATCTCCAAACTACTTTTCACAGTGGCTGAACTAATTTACATTCACACCAACAACGTATAAGCATTCCCTTTTCTCTGCAGCCTCACCAGCATCTGTTATTTTTTGAATTTGTAATAATAGCCATTCTGACTGATGGCCATTAAGATGACAGGTCATTGTGGGTTTTATTTACATTTCTCTGATGATTAGCGATTATTTTTGAGAAGGAGTCTTGCTCTTTTGCCCAGGCTGGAGTACAATGGCGGGATATCGGCTCACTGCAACCTCTGCCTCCTGGGTTCAAGTGATTCTCCTGCCTCAGCCTCCTGAGTAGCTGGGATTACAGGCACCTGCCACCATGCCAGCTAATTTTTGTATTTTTAGTAGAGATGTGGTTTTGCCGAGTTGGCTAGGCTGGTCTCGAACTTCTGGCCTCATGCAATCTGCCTGCCTCGGCCTCCCCAAAGTGCTGGGATTACAGGCGTGATCTGCCGGGCCTGGCCGATTTTAATATATTTTTTAATATGTTTATTGGGCACATGCATGTCTTCTTTTGAGAAGTGTCTAATCATTTCTTTTGCTCATTTCTTTTAATAGTGTTATTTGGTTTTTGCTATTTGAATTGTTAAAGTTCCTTACAGATTCTGGATATTAGACCTCTGTCAGATACATGGTTTGTGAATATTTTTTCCCATTCTGTAAGCTGGCTTACTCTGTTGACAGTTTATTTTGGTGTGCAGAAGCTGTTTAGTTTAATTAGGTCTTACTTGTCAATTTTTAGTTTTGTTGCAATTGCTTTTGGGTACTTAGCCATAAATTCTTTTATAAGGTTGATGTCCACAATGGTATTTCCTATGTTTTCTTTTAGGGTTCTAACAGATGAGGTCTTATGTTTAAATATTTAATCCTTCTTGAGTTAATTTGTATATATGGTGAGAGGTAGGTGTCCAGTTTTATTCTTCTGCATATGCCTAGCCACCTGTCTCTGCGCCATTTATTAAACAAGGAGTCCCTTATCCACTGCTTATTTTTGTCAGCTTGTCAAAGATCAGATAGTTATAGGCATGTAGCTTACTTCTGGGTCCTCTATTCTGTCTATTGGTCTGTGTTTCTGTTTTTGCACCAGTACCATGCTATTATGGTTATTGCAGCCTTGTAGTATAGTTTGAAGCCAGGTAACGTGATGACTTCAGCTTTGTTCTTTTTGCTTAGGATTGCTTTGGTTAATCAGGCTATTTTTTAGTTTCATATGACTTCAATTTTTTCTAATCTGTGAAAAATCATGTTGGTAGTTTGATAGGAATCATGTTGAATTTGTAGATTGCTCTGGGCAGTATAGTCATTTTAACAATATTTATTCTTCTGATCCATGAGCATGAAATGTTTTTCTATGTGTATGCGTCATTCATTATTTCTTTCAGCAGTGTTTCATATGTAGTTCTCATAGAGCTCTTTCACCTCCTTGGTTAGATGTATTTCTAGGTATTGTATTTTTGTGTGTGTATTTCTAGGTGTTTTATTTTATTGTCAATTGGATTGTGTTTCTTGATTTGGCTCTCAGCTTGAATTTTATTGGTATATAGAAATGCTATTGATTTTTGTACATTTATTTTTGTATCCTAAAACTTTGCTGAAGTCATTTATCAGTTCTAGGAGCCTTTTGGCTGAGTCTTCAGGGATTTCCAGGTATAGAATTATATCATCAGTGAAGAGAGATAATTTGACTTCTTCTTTTCCTATTTGGATGTCTTTTATTTCTTTCTCTTGCCTAATTGCTCTGGCTAGGACTTTCAATATTATGTTGAGTAGGAGTGGTGAGAGTGGCCATCCTTATTCTCAGGGGTATGCTTCCAGTTTCTGCCTGTTCAGTATGATGTTGGGTTTGGGTTTGTCATAGGTAGCTCTTATCATTTTGAAGTATGTATCTTTGATGCCTAGTTTGTTGAGGTTTTTATCATAAGGGGATGTTGGATTTTACCAAAAGATTTTTGCACATAAATTGAGATAATTACATAGTTTCTGTTTTTAATTCTGTTTGTGTGGTGAATCACATTTATTGATATATGTATGCTGAACCAACCTTGCATCCCAGGAATGAAGCCTTCTTGATTATGGTCAATTACCTTATTGATGTGCTGCCAGATTCAGTTTGCTAGCATTTTGTTGAGGACTTTTGCATTTATGTTCATAAGGGATATCGGCCTGTGGTTCTCTTTTTTGTTGTGTCTTTGTTGGGTTTTGGTAGCAGGGTGATTCTGGCTTCATAGAATGAGTCAGGAAGGAGTCCTTCCTTGTTGACTTTTTGGAATATTTTCAGCAGAATTAATTCAGCTCTTCTTTGTACATCTGGTAGAATTTGGCTGTGAATCCATCTGGTCTGGGGCTTTTTTGGTTTGGTATGTTTTTATGACTGATTCGATTTAAGAACTTGCTATTGGTCTGTTCAGAGTTTCAACTTCTTCCTGATTCAATCTTGGGAGGTTGTGTGTTTCCAGGAATTTATCCATTACCTCTACATTTTCTAGTTTGTGTGTGTAGAGGTGTTCATAAAAAGCTCTGAGGATCTTATGTATTCTGTTTCACCTTTTTCGTTTCTGATTGTGGTTATTTGGAACTAACCTCTTTTTTCTTTGTTAATCTGGCTAGTGGTCTATCAATCTTATGTATCCTTTCAAAACACCAACTGTTGATTTTATTGAGTCTCTAGATTTGCAGGGTCTCAATGTCATTCAATTCTATTCTGATTGTAGTTATTTCTTTTTTTCTTCTAGCTTTGGGGTTTGTTTGTTCTTATTTCTTTCCCTCCTCTAGGTGTGATGACAGATTCTTAATTTGAGATCTTTCTAACTTTTTGATGTAGGCATTTAGCAATATAAACTTTCCTCTTAACACTATTTTTGCTGCATCCCATAGACTTTGGTATGCTGTGTCTCTGTTTTCATTTACTTCAAAATTTTTTTAAATTTCTGCCTTAATTTCATTGTTTATCCAAAAGTCATTTAGGAGCAAGTTGTTTATATTATATTATGTAATTTTATATATATATTATATATAATTATATATAATATATATAAAATATATAATATATATATTATATATATAAAATATATTATATATATTATATATATAATTATATATATAATATAAATTAAATTATATTATATAATTTCCATATAATCAAGTGGTTTTGAGAGATCTGCTTGAAATTAGTTTCTATTTTTATTCCACTGTGGTCTAGGAATATGGTTGGTATGATTTTGATTGTTTTAAATTTATTGAGACTCACTTTATGGCCGAGCATGTGGTCAATCCTAGAGAATGTTCTGTATGCAGATGAGAAAAATGTGTATTCTGTGGTTGATGAAGTATTCTGTAGAGGTCTATTAGGTCCAATTGTTCAAGTGTCAAATTTAAATCCAGAATTTCTTTGTTAGTTTTCTGCCTCAATGATCTAACACTGTCAATGAGGTGTTGAAGTCTCTACTATTATTGTGTGGTTATTGTATTATTGGGTGGTCTAAGTCTTTTTGTAGGTCTAGAGGAACATGTTTTATGAATCTGGGTCCTCCATTGTTGAGTACATATATATTTAGTATAGTTAAGTCTTCTTGTTGAATGAGGCTTCAACCTTTATCATTATGTAATGTCCTTCTTTGTCCTTTTACTATTGTGGGGTTAAAATCTGTTTTATTTGATATAAAAATAGTGACTCTTGCTCTTTTTTATTTTCCATTTGCATGATAGATCCTTCTCCAACCCTTTACTTTGAGCCTATGGTGTCATTACACTTGAAATTGGTCTCTCTTTTTTTAAATTATTATCATACGTTAAGTTCTAGGATACATGTGCACAACGTGCAGGTTTGTCACATAGGTATACATGTGCCATGTTTGTTTGCTGCACCCATTAACTCATCATTTACATTAGGTATTTCTCCTAATGCTATCCCTCCCCCAACCCCCGACCCCACAACAGGCCCCAGTGTGTGATGTTCCCTGTCCAGGTGTTCTCGTTGTTCAATTCCCACCGATGAGTGAGAACATGCGGTGTTTGGTTTTTTGTCCTTGTGATAGTTTGCTCAGAATGATGGTTTCCAGCTTCATCCATGTCCCTTCAAAGGACATGAACTCATCATTTTTTATGGCTGCATAGTATTCCATGGTGTATATGTGCCACATTTTCTTAATCCAGTCAATCATTGATGGATTTTTGCGTTGGTTCCAAGTCTTTGCTATTGTGAATAGTGCTGCAATAAACATACGTGTGCATGTGTCTTTATAGTAGCGTGATTTATAATCCTTTGAGTACATACCCAATAATGGGATGGCTGGGTCAAATGATATTTCTAGTTCTAGATTCCTTGAGGCATCACCACACTATCTTCCACAATGGTTGAACTAGTTTACATTCTCACCAACAGTGTAAAAGCATTGCTATTTCTCCACATCCTCTCCAGCACCTGTTGTTTCCTGAATTTTTAATGATTGCCATTCTAACTGGTATGAGATGGCATCACATCGTGGTTTTGATTTGCATTTCTCTGATGGCCAGTGATGATGAGCATTTTTTCATGTGTTTTTTGGCTGCATAAATGTATTCTTTTCAAAATGTCTGTTCATATTCTTTGCCCACTTTTTGATGGGGTTGTTTGATTTTGTCTTGCAAATTTGTTTAAGTTCTTTGTAGATTCTGGATATTAACCCTTTGTCAGATGGGTAGATTGCAAAAATTTTCTCCCATTCTGTAGGTTGCCTGTTCACTCCGATGGTAGTTTCTTTCGCTGTGCAGGAGCTCTTTAGTTTAATTAGATCCCATTTGTCTATTTTGGCTTTTGTTGCCATTGCTTTTGGTGTTTTAGTCATGAAGTCCTTGCCCATGCCTATGTCCTGAATGGTATTGCCTAGGTTTTCTTCTAGGGTTTTTATGGCTTTAGGTCTAACATGTAAGTCTTTAATCTATCTTGAATTAATTTTTGTATAAGGTGTAAGGAAGGGATCCAGTTTCAGCTTTCTACATATGGCTAGCCAGTTTTCCCAGCACCATTTATTAAATAGGGAATCCTTTCCCCATTTCTTGTTTTTGTCAGGTTTGTCAACGATCAGATAGTTGTAGATGTGTGGTGTTATTTCTGAGGCCTCTGTTCTGTTCCATTGGTCTATGTCTCTGTTTTGGTACCAGTACCATGCTGTTTTGGTTACTGTAGGCTTGTAGTATAGTTTGAAGTCAGGTAGCGTGATGCCTCCAGCTTTGTTCTTTTGGCTTAGGATTGTCTTGGCAAGGCAGGCTCCTTTTTGGTTCCATATGAACTTTAAAGTAGTTTTTTCCAAATCTGTGAAGAAAGTCATTGGTAGCTTGATGGGGATGGCATTGAATCTATAAATTACCTTGGGCAGTATGGCCATTTTAACGATGTTGATTCTTCCAACCCATGAGCATGGAATGTTCTTACATTTGTTTGTGTCCTCTTTTATTTTGTTGAGCAATGGTTTGTAGTTCTCCTTGAAGAGGTCCTTCACATCCCTTGTAAGTTGGATTCCTAGGTATTTTATTCTCTTTGTAGCAATTGTGAATGGGAGTTCACTCATGATTTGGCTCTCTGTTTGTCTGTTATTGGTGTATAAGAATGCTTGTGATTTTTGCACATTGATTTTGTATCTTGAGACTTTGCTGAAGTTGCTTATCAGCTTAAGGAGATTTTGGGCTGAGATGATGGGATTTTCTAATATAGAATCATGTCATCTGCAAACAGGGACAATTTGACTTCCTCTTTTCCTAATTGAATGCCCTTTATTTCTTTCTCCTGCCTGATTGCCCTGGCCAGAACTTCCAACACTATGTTGAATAGGAGTGGTGAGAGAGGGCATCCCTGTCTTGTGCCAGTTTTCAAAGGGAATGCTTCCAGTTTTTCTCCATTCAGTATGATATTGGCTGTGGGTTTGTCATAAATAGCTCTTATTATTTTGAGATACGTTCCATCAATACCTAGTTTATAGAGAGTTTTTAGCCCGAAGGGCTGTTGAATTTTGTCAAAGGTCTGTTCTGCATCTATTTTGATAATCATGTGGTTTTTATCTTTGGTTCTGTTTATGTGATGTATTATGTTTATTGATTTGTGTATGTTGAACCAGCCTTGCATCCCTGGGATGAAGACAACTTGATCTTGGTGGATAAGCTTTTTGATGTGCTGCTGGATTTGGTTTGCCAGTATTTTATTGAGGATTTTTGCATAGATGTTCATCAGGAATATTGGTCTAAAATTCTCTTTTTTTGTTGTGTCTCTACCAGGCTTTGGTATCAGGATGATACTGGCCTCATAAAATGAGTTAGGGAGGATTCCCTCTTTTTCTATTGATTGGAATAGTTTCAGAAGGAATGGTACCAGCTCCTCTTTGTACCTCTGGTAGAATTCGGCTGTGAATCCATCTGGTCCTGGACTCTTTTTTTGTTGGTAGGCTATTAATTCTTGCCTCAATTTCAGAGCCTGTTATGGGTCTATTCAGCAATTCAACTTCTTCCTGGTTTAGACTTGGGAGGGTGTATATGTCCAGGAATTTATCCATTTTTTCTAGATTTTCTAGTTTATTTGCAATGAGTTGTTTATATTATTTTCTGATGGTAGTTTGTATTTCTGTACGATCGGTGGTCATATCCCTTTTATGATTTTTTATTGCATCTATTTGATTCTTCTCTCTTTTCTTCTTTATTAGTCTTGCTAGCAGTCTATCAATTTTGTTGATCTTTTCAAAAAAAACAGCTCCTGAATTCATTGATTTTTTGAAGGGTTTTTTTGTATCTGTATCTCCTTCAGTTCTGCTCTGATCTTAGGTATTTCTTGCCTTCTGGTAGCTTTTGAATGTGTTTGCTCTTTCTTCTATAGTTCTTTTAATTGTGATGTTAGGGTGTCAATTTTAGATCTTTCCTGCTTTCTCTTGGGGGCATTTAGTGCTATAAATTTCCCTCTACACACTGCTTTGAATGTGTCCCAGAGATTCTGGTATGTTGTGTCTTCATTCTTATTGGTTTCAAAGAACATTTTTATTTCTGCCTTCATGTCATTATCTACCCAGTAATCATTCAGAAGCAGGTTGTTCAGTTTCCATGTAGTTGTGTGGTTTAGAGTGAGTGTCTTAATCCTGAGTTCTAATTTGATTGCACTGTGGTCTGAGAGACAGTTTGTTATGATTTCTGTTCTGTTAAATTTGCTGAGGAGTGCTTTACTTGCAACTATGTGGTCAATTGTGGAATAAGTGCAATGAGGTGCTCAGAAGAATGTATATTCTGTTGATTTGGGGTGGAGAGTACTGTAGATGTCTATTAGGTCCGCTTGGTGCAGAGCTGAGTTCAAGTCCTGGATATCCTTGTTAACCTGTCTTGTTGATCTGTCTAATATTGATAGCGGGGTGTTAAAGTCTCCCATTATCATTGTGTGGGAGTCTAAGTCTCTTTTTAGGTCTCTAAGGACTTGCTTTGTGAATCTGAGTGCTCCTGTATTGGGTGCATATATGTTTAGGATAGTTAGCTCTTCTTGTTGAATTGATCCCTTTACCATTATGTAATGGCCTCTTTGTCTCTTTTGACCTTTGTTGGTTTAAGGTCTGTCTTATCAGAGACTAGGATTGCAAACCCTGCTTTTTTTTTTGTTTTCTATTTGCTTGGTAGATCTTCCTCCATCCCTTTATTTTGAGCCTATGTGTGTCTCTGCACGTGAGATGGGTCTCCTGAATACAGCACATTGATGGGTCTTGACTCTTTATCCAATTTCCAGTCTGTGTCTTTTAATTAGGGCATTTAGCCCATTTATATTTAAGGTTAATATTGTTATGTGTGAATTTGATCCTGTCATTATGATGTTAGCTGGTTATTTTGCCCATTTGTTGATTCAGTTTCTTCCTAGCATCAATGGTCTGTACAATTTGGCATGTTTTTGCAGTGGCTGGTACCGGTTGTTTCTTTCCATGTTTAGTTCTTTCTTCAGGAGCTCTTGTAAGGCAGGCTTGGTGGTGACAAAATCTCTTAGCATTTGCTTGTCTGTAAAGAATTTTATTCTTCTTCACTTATGAAGGTTAATTTGGCTGGAGATGAAATTCTGGGTTGAAAATTCTTTTCTTTAAGAATGTTGAATATTGGCTCCCACTCTCTTCTGGCTTGTAGGGTTTCTGCCAATAGATCCACTGTTAGTCTGATGGGCTTCTGTTTGTGGTTAACCCAATCTTTCTCTCTGGCTGCCCTTAGCATTTTTTCCTTCATTTCAACTTTGGTGAATCTGATAATTATGTGTCTTGGGGTTGCTCTTCTTGAGGAGTATCTTTGTGACGTTCTCTGTATTTCCTGATTTTGAATGTTAGCCTGCCTTGCTAAGTTGGGGACGTTCTCCTGGATAATATCCTGAAGAGCATTTTCCAGCTTGGTTCCATTCTCCCCATCACTTTCAGGTACACCAATCGGACGTAGATTTGGTCTTTTCACATAGTCCCATATTTCTTGGAGGCTTTGTTCATTTCTTTTTACTCTTTGTTCTCTAAACTTCTCTTCATTTCATTAATTTGAACTGCAGTCACTGATACCCTTTCTTCCATTTGATCAAATCAGCTACTGAAGCTTGTACATGTTTCACATAGTTCTCGTGCCATGGTTTCCAGCTCCATCAGGTCATTTAAGTTCTTCTCTACAGTGTTTACTCTAGTTAGCCATTCATCTAATCTTTTTTCAAGGTTTTCAGCTTCCTTATGATGGGTTTGAACATCCTCCTTTACCTCGGAGAAGTTTGTTATTACCGACTTTCTGAAGCCTACTTCTGTCAACTCATCAAAGTCATTCTCCATCCTGCTTTGTTCCGTTGCTGGCAAGGAGCTGCGATCCTTTGGAGGAGAAGGGGTGCTCTGGTTTTTAGAATTTTCAGCTTTTCTGCTCTGGTTTCTCCCCATCTTCGTGGTTTTATCTACCTTTGGTCTTTGATGATGGTGACCTACGGATGAGGTTTTGGTGTGGATATCCTTTTTGTTGATGTTGACACAATTCCTTTCTGTTCACTAGTTTTCCTTCTAACAGTCAGGTCCCTCAGCTCCAGGTCTGTTGGAGTTTGCTGGAGGTCCTCTCCAGACCCTGTTTGCCTGGGTATTACCAGCATAGGCTGCAGAACAGCAAATACTGCAGGACAGCAAATATTGCTGCCTGATCCTTCCTCTGGAAGCTTCATCTCAGAGGGGCACCTGGCTGTATGAAGTGTCAGTTGGCCTCTACTGGGAGGTGTCTCCCAGTTAGGCTACATGGGGGTCAGGGACCCACTTGAGGGGGCAGTCTGTCCATTCTCAGAGCTCCAACACCATGCTGGGAGAACCACTACTCTCTTCAGAGCTGTCAGACAGGGACGTTTAAGTCTGCAGAAGTTTCTTCTGCCTTTTGTTCAGCTATGCCCTGCCCCCAGAGGTGGAGTCTACAGAGGCAGGCGGGCCTCGTTGAGCTGCGATGGGCTCCACCCACTTCGAGCTTCCTGGTGCTTTGTTTACCTAGGCAAGCCTCAGCAATGGCGGATACCCCTCCCCCAGCCAGGCTTGCTGCCTCGCAGTTCGGTCTCAGACTAGCAGTGAGTAAGGCACTTTGGGTGTGGGACCCACTGAGCCATGTGTGGGATATAATCTCCTGGTGTGCTGTATGCTAAGACCATTGGAAAAGCATGGTGTTTAGGTGGCAGTGTCCTGATTTTCCCAGTGCAGTCTGTCACAGCTTCCCTTAGCTAGGAAAGGGAACTCCCCCGACCCCTTTTGCTTCCCAGGTGAGGCAATGCCCTGCCCCACTTCGGCTCACCCTCCATGGGCTGCACCCACTTTCTGACCAGTCCCAGTGAGACGAACCAGGTCCCTCAGTGGGAAATGCAGAAATCACCTGTCTTCTGCATTGATCACGCTGGGAGCTGCAGACTGAGCTGTTCCTATTTGGCCATCTTGGAACAGAATCTGAAATCGGTCTCTTGACAGCAGATGGATGGGTCTTTTCAAAATTCAATTTGCCATTCTATCTCTTTTAAGTGGGGCATTCAGACCATTTACATTCATAGTTAATATTGATATATGAGGTTTGAATCCTATCATGAAGTTGTTAGTTGATTGCTTTGTAGTTTCTACTGTGTGGTTGCTTTATAGAGTTTGTGAGCTATGTGCTTAGGTGAGTCTTGTGGTGGCATTCTTAGAACTCACCCCATCTCTACTAAAAATACAAAAATTAGCCGGGCATGGTGGCAGGCACCTATAGTCCAGCTACTCAGGAGGCTGAGGCAGGAGAATCACTTGAACTCAGGAGGTGGAGATTGCAGTTAGCTGGGATCGTCCCACTGCACTCCACCCTGGGTGACAGAGCAAGACTCCGTCTCAGAAAAAAAAAAAAAATCACTTGTAAGGCTGGTTTATTGGTTTAAAAATAATTAATTTCCTTAGCATTTACTTGTCTAGAAAAGATTTTATTTCTTTTTGCTTACAAAGCTTAGTTTGATGGAATATAAAATTCATGGTTGGAATTACTTTAAGAATGCCAAAAATAGGCCCCCAATCTCTCTCAGCTTATAAGGTTTCTGCTGAGAAGTCCAGTGTTAGCCTAATAGAATTTCCCTTTAAAAGTCATCTGACCATTTTTTTCTAGCTGTCTTTAAGATTTTTTTTTTTTACCATTGACCTCAGACAGTCTGGTGACCATATGCCTTTTTTATGCTCATTTTGTAAAGTATCTAGCAAGTGTTCTCTGGATTTCTTGTATCTGGATGTTTATCTCTCTGGCAAAAATAGGGATATTTTCTAGAATTATTCCTTCAAATATGTTTCCATGTTGTTTACTTTTTCTCCTTTTCTCTCAGGAATGTCAATAATTCATACATTTGGCTACTTTACATAATTTTATATTACTTGAAGATTTTGCTCATTTTTTAATTTCTGTCTGTGTTAGTTTAAAAGATCAATCTTAAACTTTGAAATTATTTATTCTGCTTGGTCCAGTTTATTGATAAAGCTTTCAGTTGTATTTTGAAATTCCTTAAGTAAGTTTTTCAATTCCAGAAGCTCTGACTAATTTCTTTTTAAATTGTTTATCCCTTTTTTCATTTTCTGGATTGCTTTAGAAGTTTCTTTGTGTTGATTTTCAACCTTGCCTTGGATCTTGTTGTGCTTCCTTGCAATCCATGCTTTGAATTCTTTATCTGTCATTTCTGAGTTTCTATTTTGGTTATGGAGTATCATTGGCTAGTTAGTGTGATCCTTTGGTGGTATCACAACATTCAGATTTTTTGTGATGCTGGAATTCTTACACTGATTTCTTGTCATCTGGAGATGCTGGCACTTCTAATTTTTGTAATTATTTTCATATGGACAAGATGTTTTTTCTTTCTTTTTTCCCATATAATATTTTTTTCTGTCTTTTTCCCCACTTCCCTAGGGGGTGTAACTGGAGAGAATTCTGGATATGGTCTTTTGGCTTTGTTTCTATAGCCCTATAAACCTCTATTAGCAGGTTTTATATTGGGCTATGCAGTTTGACCTAGAAGTCATAGATTATTCTTATAGGTAAGAGTTGGCTGCAGCCAATAGGGTTGGGTACATACTTGATCTTTGTTTATTGGAAGAAGTTCTCTGTTACCTCAGGCAATGGGCTGATCCTGGAGTGCACAGTGGTCTGAGCACCCTGCTCAGCCCAGGAGTGGGGGCAAGATGGGTGGGGCTGAACCAGACAGAACCATCTACAGGTCCCCTGATGGAAGTCACAAGCACTAGTACTGAAGGAGAATCCAGCGGGTGGCCACCAAGCACCCAGAGATGTGCCTAGGCATAAAGCTAGGAAAACTCCCTGGCCCCAATTGCTCTGCATGGGAAGTGAAGGTAGCCTAAACTCAAAATCCAGGAGAATGGGTACATCAGATGTGTGGAGATCTTCCTGGGCATGAAGTGTAGGGGGCTCCCGCTACACCAAATTCTCTGCACAGGATGAGAGGGGTGCCTCAGGCTGTTAACTGGATAAACAGATGCCCTGAATGCCTGAAGATCTGCCTTGGTGTGGGGTGAGGATGGTTGTGCCTCAACACACTCTTTTTATCAGCTAGACACTGCCATGGAGGTTGTTTGTCCATATTCTTCTCCCTAAGATCTAGGATGTCCTTCATGATTCCAGCGGATTACTATTTTTTTTTTCTTGAATGAAAGCTCACAGAGTTGATCTTTATGCACTATTTTTCTGTTTCCAGGTGGCTGAAAAATGCTAAAAGCCTCTAATCCACCATCTTTGAAAAAAATGAAAAGTGAATCTTGAGTGATGTGGAGAAAGATGCAGCTTGGCTGAGAAGCGTAAGTCTGGGAGATGGGTGAGGAAAGACAGGAATAGAGGGAATTTGTACATATATCTGTATAGAGGTAAAAATCAGTAAAAAAATGTTAAAAATGAACATATTTGATCGACTAGAAAAGAAACAGTGTCGTGCAGAGGTTAAACATAAGGACTATAAACTGAAGTTGCAGGAGTTGGAATACTGATTCTGCCACTTACTGCCTTTGTAACTTTGGAAAACTTTCCTAAATTATCAAATTATCTATGCCTCAAATTCCTCAACTGTAAGTTCTAGCTAACAATACTTTTTGTAGATTACTGAGTCAATGCATGTGAAGTACTCAGCATGGTGCCTAGCACATACTAAACATATTGGAAAAAATGCTTACTGTGATGGTTAATAATGAGTGTCAACTTGATTGGATTGAAGGATGCAAAGTATTGATCCTGGGTGTGTCTTTGAGAGTGTTGCCAAAGGAGATTAACATTTGAGTTAGTGGACTGGGAAAGGTACACCCACCCTTAACTTGGCTGGGTACCATCAAATCAGCTACCACCATGGCCAAAATATAAAGCAGGCAGAAAAATGTGAAAAGGCTAGACTGGCTTAGCCTCCCAGCCTACATCTTTCTCCCATGCTGGATGCTTCCTGTACTTGAACATTGGACTCCAGGTTCTTCAGCTTTGGGACTCAGACTGGCTTCCTTGCTCCTCAGCTTGCAGATGACCTATTGTGGGACCTTGTGATCAACTGAGTTAATACTACTTAGTAAACTCTTATATATATAGGAGTTTATGTATACTATTAATTCTGTCCCTCTAGAGAACCCTGAATAATACAGATTTTGGTACCAAGAGTGGTTCTAGAGAAACAGAATATTGCCTCCAGCTTTGTTCTTTTGGCTTAGGATTGACTTGGCGATGCGGGCTCTTTTTTGGTTCCATATGAACTTTAAAGTAGTTTTTTCCAATTCTGTGAAGAAAGTCATTGGTAGCTTGATGGGGATGGCATTGAATCTGTAAATTACCTTGGGCAGTATGGCCATTTTCACGATATTGATTGTTCCTACCCATGAGCATGGAATGTTCTTCCATTTGTTTGTATCCTCTTTTATTTCCTTGAGCAGTGGTTTGTAGTTCTCCTTGAAGAGGTCCTTCACATCCCTTGTAAGTTGGATTCCTAGGTATTTTATTCTCTTTGAAGCAATTGTGAATGGGAGTTCACTCATGATTTGGCTCTCTGTTTGTCTGTTGTTGGTGTATAAGAATGCTTGTGATTTTTGTACATTGATTTTGTATGCTGAGACTTTGCTGAAGTTGCTTATCAGCTTAAGGAGATTTTGGGGGGCAATCATCAAAAAGTCAGGAAACAACAGGTGCTGGAGAGGATGTGGAGAAATAGGAACACTTTTACACTGTTGGTGGGACTGTAAACTAGTTCAACCATTGTGGAAGTCAGTGTGGCGATTCTTCAGGGATCTAGAACTGGAAATACCATTTGACCCAGCCATCCCATTACTGGGTATATACCCAAAGGACTATGAATCATGCTGCTATAAAGACACATGCACACGTATGTTTATTGCGGCATTATTCACAATAGCAAAGACTTGGAACCAACCCAAATGTCCAACAATGATAGACTGGATTAAGAAAATGTGGCACATATACACCATGGAATACTATGCAGCCACAAAAAATGATGAGTTCATGTCCTTTGTAGGGACATGGATGAAATTGGAAATCATCATTCTCAGTAAACTATCACAAGAACAAAAAACTAAACACCGCATATTCTCACTCATAGGTGGGAATTGAACAATGAGATCACATGGACACAGGAAGGGGAACATCACACTCTGGGGACTGTTGTGGGGTGGGGGTAGGGGGGAGGGATAGCATTAGGAGATATACCTAATGCTAGATGATGAGTTAGTGGGTGCAGCGCACCAGCATGGCTCATGTATACATATGTAACTAACCTGCACAATGTGCACATGTACCCTAAAACTTAAAGTATAACAACAACAACAAAAAAGAAACAGAATATTAAGGATGGAGTTTTTTCATTGGTTTTGGGGTTTCTGGAGTTGGCTGCTTAATATGATTAGACCCAAAAATGCTAAGGACTCTACTTCTAATAGTATGGAGAACACTGATAGTCCTTGGTATGAACTGTTTAGAGAGTTATGCAAAATAAATGCATTTGACATGCCTGAATCACCACTCGTGAGAGGCAAGGAGTTTAGTTACTCTATACATAATGCCTTTGAATATATGTGGAGAACCAAGGAACACAATGAAGAAGAAAAGTTGGTTGGTTGCTCCTAAGTTCACTCGACAAAGTGATGAAAGAAAATGATGAATTCAGAGATTCTAACTGCTAGCTTCAGAAGCAGATACTTGAGATATGAGTCTTAAATCTCCTAAGATTGCCCTGAGCGAGAGTCTTATCTGCTGTAGAGAAACAGCTGAAACTGTGGGAAAACAGACACAAGCTCTTATCATGTGAGTGGCTGACCTGCAATGAAAGATGCATGTACAGCCTCACCAGGTGTCTAATTTAAAGTGAGGGCATTGATTGGAAAAGAATGGGACCCTGAAACTTGGAATGGGGACATGTGGGAGGACCCTGATGAAGCTGGGGACACTGAGTTTGTGAACTCTGATTAACCTTTTTTGCCAGAAGAAACAGCTTCCCCATCCCCAGTAGCAGCAACAACCCCTCCCTAACCCATGTTGCCATCAGCCTTTCCACCTTTGTATGAGGAGATAAACCCTGGGCTGCCTGAGGCAACAGTGATGGCCTTCCCTGTGGCAGTTGCCAGGCAAGATAATGTTGATTCTCCTCAGAAACCACCCCCCAACACCCCTGTTTGCTTCTAGGCCTATAACTAGACTAAAGTCCTGGAGGGCCTCTAGAGGTGAAGCTCAGAGTCTGACCCATGAGGAGGTGTGCTACACGCAAAAAGAATTGTTTGAGTTTTCTAACTTATATAAGCAGGAAACTGGAGAACAGGCATGGGAATGGATATTAAGGGTGTGGGATAATGGTGGGAGAAAAATAGAGTTGGATCAGGCTGAATGTACTGATTTGGGGTCACTAAGTAGGGACTCTGCATTTAACATTGCAGCATGGGGGGTTTAAAAAGGTTCTAATAGTTTATTTTCTTGGTTAGCTGTCATATGGATTAAAAGATGGCCCACTGTGAGTGAGCTGGAAATGCCTTATCTCCCTTGATTTAATGTAGAGGAAGGGATCCAAAGGCTCAGGGAGATTGGGATGGTGGAGTGGATCAGTCACTTTAGACCTACTCATCCCAGCTGGGAGGGTCTAGAAGATACACTCTTAACCAATGCTTTGCGAAATACATTTGTGAGAGCAGCACCTGCATTTTTGAGGAGACCTGTAATTGCTCTTTTCCGTATGTCAGATCTAACAGTGGGAACTAGTCACTGAACTATAAAATTTAAATACAATGGGAATAATTGAATCCAGAGGTGGCAGGGGCCAATTGGTGGCAGTCAACCTTCAAAGGTAAGGTGGGTGTAGCTACTGTAATGGACAGCACAGGCAAAGCAGCAATCAGAATAGTCTGACTCGTGTCAGACTATGGCATTGGTTAATTAATCATGGTGTTCCTAGAAGTGAAATTGATAGGAATCCTCCTGCATTTCTTTTTGGAGATGGAGTCTCAGTGTGTCACCCAGCCTGGAGTGCAGTGGTGTGATCTGGGCTCACTGCAGCCTCTGCCTCCAAGGTTCAAGCAATTTGCCTGCCCCAGCCTCCTGAGTAGCTGAGACTACAGGTGCACAAACCACAACCACTTTTCTTTTTGTATTTTTTTCTTGTTTTTTTTTTATTATACTTTAAGTTTTAGGGTACATGTGCACAATGTGCAGGTTAGTTACCTATGTATACATGTGCCATGTTGGTGTGCTGCACCCATCAACTTGTCATTTAACATTAGGTGTATCTCCTAATGCTATCCCTCCCCCCTCCCCCCACCCCACAACAGGCCCCGGTGTGTGATGTTCCCCTTCCCGTGTCCATGTGTTCTCATTGTTCAATGTTTTTGTATTTTTAGTAGAGATGGGGTTTCACCATGTTGGCTAGGCTGGCTTCAAACTCCTGACCTAAGGTGATCTGCCGAATTGAGCCTCCCAAAGTGCTGAGATTACAGATGTGAGCCGCAGTTCCTGGCCTTGCATTCCTACTTAATTTATATAAGCAGAAAACTTCCAGGTCAAATGGACAAAAGACTAATTTGAATTATAAAAACAGAGAATCACAACCCCTCAATCAATTTCCAGACTTGAGCCAGTTTACAGACCCAGAACCCCTTGAATGAAGGGGAGGCCGGGTCCCCTTGAGGAAGGACCCCACTGCACAACCAACAATTTATGCCCTTAATCTTTCTCCTATCCTTCCCCAGAAGACCTCCAGCATTTTACCAGGGTACATGTGCACTGGGGAAAAGAAAATGATCAGACATTTCAGGGACTACTGGACACTGGCTCTGAGCTGACTTTGATTCCAGGGGACCCAAAATGTCATTGTGTTCCTCCAGTTAAGTAGGGGCTTATAGGGGGTCAAGCAATTAATAAACTTTTAGCTCAGGTTTGACTTACAGTGGGTCCAGTGGGTCCCCAGAATCATCCTGTGGTAATTTCCCCAGTGCCAGAATGCATAATTGGCATAGACATACTTAGCAGCTGGCAGAACGCCCACATTGACTCCACACTGGTAGGGTGAGGGTGATGATGGTGGAAAAGGCCAAATGGAAGCCATTAGAGCTGCCTCAACCTAGTAAATCAAAAACAATATTGCATCCCTAAAGGGACTGTGGAGATGAGTTCCACCATCAAGGACTTGAAAGATGCAGGGGTGGTGATTCCCACCACATCCCCATTCAATTCTCCCATTTGGCCTGTGCAGAAGACAGATGGGTCTTGGAGAATGCCTGTGGATTATCATAAGCTTAACTATGTGGTGACTCCAATTACAGCTGCTGTACCAGATGTGGTTTCATTGCTTGAGCAAATTAACATATCTCCTGGTACCTGGTATGCAGACATTGACTTGGCAAATGCCTTTTTCTCCATTCCTGTCCATAAGGCTCACTAGAAGCAATTTGCCTTCAGCTGGCAAGACCAGCAATATACCTTTACTGTCCTGCCTCAGGGTTATATCGACTCTCCCGCTTTATGTCATAATCTTATTCCAAGAGACCTTGATCACTTATTGCTTCCACAAGATATCACACTGGTCCATTACATTGGTAACATTATGCTGATTAGATCCAATGAGCAAGAAGTAGCAAACACACTGGACTGACTGGTGAGACATTTCCATGACAGAGGAAAAAAAAATAAATCCGACTAAAATTGAAGGACCTTCTACCTCAGTAAAATTTCAAGGGGTCCAGTGATGTGGGGCTTTTTGAGGTATTCCTTCTAAAGTGAAGGATAAGTTGCTGCATTTGGCCCCTTCTACAACCATTGTGCATCTTTAGCACAATGCCTAGTAGCCCTATTTGGATTCTGAAGGCAATATATTCCTCATTTGTGTGAACTGAAAGGCTGCCAGTTTCGAGTGGGGTCCACAAAAAGAGAATGCTCTGCAACAGATCTAGGCTGCTGTGCAAGCTGCTCTGTCACTTGGACCATATGACCCAGTAGATCCAATGGTGCCTGAGGTGTTATTGGCAAATAGGGATGCTATTTGGAACCTTTGGCAGACCCCCATAGGTGAATCACAGTGGAGGCCTCTATTTTGGAGCAAGGCCCTGCCATCTTCTGCAGACAACTACTCCCCTTTTGAGCAACAGCTCTTGGCCTGTTAATGGGCTAAGGTGGAAATTGGACATTTGGCCATGGGTCATCAAGTACCATATGAGCTGAACTGCCTATCATGAGCTGGGTGCTTTCTGACCTATCTAACCATAAAGTGGGTCATGCACAGCAGCATTCCATCATCAAACACAAGTGGTATATACGTGATCAGGCTCCAGCAGGTCCTGGAGGCAAAAGTTACATGAGAAAGTGGCTCAAATGTCCATGGTCTCCACTCCTGCCACCTGCCCTTCTGTCCCCGAGCCTGCACCGATAGCCTCAAAGGGAGTTCCCTATGGTCAGTTGGCAGAGGAAAAGAAGACTAGGGCCTGGTCACAGACGGTCTGCACAATATGCAGGCACCACCCAAAAGTGGACAGCTGCAGCACTGCAGCCCCTTTCTAGGACATCCCTGAAGGACAGCAGTGAAGGGAAATCTTCCCAGTAGGCAGAACTTCAATCAGTACACCTGGTTGTGCACTTTGCCTGGAAGGAGAAATGGCCAAATGTGTGATTATACACTGATTCGTGGGCTGTAGCCAATGGTTTGGCTGGATGGTCAGGGACTTGGAAGAAGCATGATTGGAAAATAGGTGATAAAGAAATCTGGGGAAGAGGTATGTGGATGGACCTCTCTGAGTGGTCAAAAACTGTCATGATATCTTTATTCCATGTGAGTGCTCACCAACAGGTGACCTCAGCAGAGAAGGATTTTAATAATCAAGTGGATAGGATGACCTGTTCTGTGGACACCACTTAGCCTCTTTCCCCAACCACCCCTGTCATCGCTCAATGGACCCATGAACAAAGTGGCCATGGTGGCAGGAGTGGAGGTTAGGCATGGCCTCAGCAACATGGACTTCCACTCATCAAGGCTGACCTGGCTACGGCCACTGTTGAGTGCCAATTTACCAGGAGCAGAGACCAACACTGAGCCCTCAATATGGTACCATTCCTAGGGGTGATCAGCCAGCTACCTGGTGGCAGGTGAATTATATTGGACCTCTTCCATCATAGAAAGGGCAGAGGTTTCTCCTCACTGGAATAGACAGTTAATCTGGACATGGGCTTGCCTATCCTGCATGCAATGCTTCTGCCAAGTCTACCATCCGTGGACTCATGGAATGCCTTATCCAACATCATGGTATTCCACACAGCATTGCCTCTGACCAAGGCACTGACTTTACGGCTAAAGAAGTGTGGCAGTGGGCTCATGCTCATGGTATTCACTGGTCTTACCATGTTCGCTATCATGCTGAAGCAGCTGCATTGAGAGAATGGTGGAATGGCCTTCTGAAATCACAATTACAATGTCAACTAGGTGACAATACTTTGCAGGGCTGTGCAAAGTTCTCCAGAAGGTCGTGTATGCTCTGAATCAGCATCCAGTATATGGTACCATTTCTCCCATAGCCAAGATTCATGGGTCCAGGAATCAAGGGGTGGAAGTGGAAGTGGCACCACTTACCATCACTCCTAGTGATCCACTAGCAAAATTTTTGCTTCCTGTTCTAACAACATTCCATTCTGCTGGCCTAGAGGTCTTAGTTCCAGAGGGAGTAACGCTGTCACTAGGAGATACAACAACAATTTCATTAAACTGGAAGTTAAGATTGCCACCTGAACACTTTGGGCTCCTCCTACCTTTAAGTCAACAGGCTAAGAAGTGCTGGTTGAGGTGACTGACCTGAACTATCAAGATGAAATCAGTCTACTACTCCACAATGAGGGTAAGGAAGAGTATACATGGAATATCAGAGATCCATGAGGGCATCTCTTAGTATTACCATGCCCTGTGATTAAGGTCAATGGGAAGCTACAGCAGCTTATTCCAGGCAAGGCTACAAATAACCCAGACCCTTCAGGAATGAAGGTTTGGATCACTCCACCAGGAAAAAAAAAAACAAAACGAAAACAAAAATGACCTGCTGAGGTGTTTGCTGAAGGCCAAGAGAATACAAAATGGGTAGTAGAAGAAGGTAGTCATCAATACCAGCTATGATCATGTGACCATCTGCAGAAACAAGGACTGTAATTGTCATAAGTATTTCCACCTTCTTTTGTTAAAAATTTTTTTGCATGTATACACTTGTACTAAGAAAATATCTTCACTTTATTTCCTGTTTCCTTTATCATGTGACATAAGTTTTATTGACTTCATATCAGCATTTAAGTATTGTTAATGTTATGTAATAGTATTTGGGTTGGGGATTGGTACATTTCTGGTGGTACGAAGGATAGTTGTATTATGTTAGGTGTAATTATGACCTTATTATTGTCTCTATTTGAAGATTATGATCTCAGGAGACGTATATGAGTTCAAGTTGATAAGGGGTGGATTTGTGACAGTTAATACTAAGTGTCAACTTGATTGAATTGAAGGATGCAAAATACTGATCCTGGATATGTCTGTAAGTGTGTGGCCAAAGGAGATTAACATTTGAGTCAGTGGGCTAGGAAAGGCAGACCCACCCTTAATCTGGGTGGGCACCATGTAATCAGCTGCTAGCATGGCCAGAATATAAAGCAGGCAGAAAAATATTTAAAGGCTAGGCTGGCTTAGCCTCCCAGCCTACATCTTTCTCTTATGCTGGGTGCTTCGTGCCCTCAAACATTGGACTCCACGTTCTTCAGCTTTGGGAGTCTCACTGGCTTCCTTGCTCCTCAGCTTGCAGATATCCTATTGTGAGACCTTGCCATCATGTGAGTTAATACTATTTAATAAACTTTCATATATATGTATGTGTATATCCTATTAGTTCTGTCCCTCTAGTGAACCCTGAATAATACACTGACCTTTATCTGGCAACTGGAGGCAACCAGTCAAAAGTACTTTTTGTGGTTTCAAATTGCATTTCACTAATGATTAGTAATGTTAATAATTTTTTCACATACCTTTTGATTTTTTTATGTCTTCTTTTAAGAAATGGAGAAATATCTATTTAGGCCCTTTCCCCATTTTAAAATCAGTTTATTTGTTTTTTTGCTATTGTACTGGTTGAGTTCCTTATGTATTTTGGATACTGATCTCTTATTAGATGTATGGTTTGCAACTTTTTTTTCAATTGATAGGTTGCCTATTCATTCTGCTAATTGTTTCCTCTGTTATGCATGAGCTGTCTAGACTGGTGAAATCCCATTGTGTATTTTTGTCTACTTTTTCTTTAGTTGCTTGTTCTTTTGGAGTTATATTCAAAAAATTATTGCCTAGGCCAATGTCAAAAGCTTTTCACATATGTTTTCTTCTAGTAGTATTATAATTTCAGATGTATGGTTAAGTCTTTAAGCCATTTTGAGTTGATTTTTATATTTTGTGTGTGATAAGAACCACAATGAACTATCACTTCACATCTTTTAGGATGGCTTTTATCATAAAAAATGAAAGACAAGTATTGATAAGAATGTGGAGAAAAGAGAGCCTTGTACACTCTTGTTGGAAATGCAAATTAGTATAGCCATTGCGTAAAACTCTATGGAGGCTCCTCACAAAACTAAAAAGAAAACAACCATAAGATTGAGGAATCCCATTACTGGGGAAAGAAAGGAGATCAATATGGCAAAAAGATATCTGCACTCCCATGTTTATTACAGCATTATTCTGAATAACCAAGATGTGAAATCAACTTAAATGTCTATCAGTGGATGAATGGATAAAGAAAATGTGGCTTATATGCTAAATGAAATACTATTCAGCCTTAGAAAAGAAGGAAATTCTGTCATCTGTGGCAAGATGGATGAATCTGGAGGACATTATGCTAAATAAAATAAACCTGACACAGAAAGACAACTACTACATCATCTCACTTTTTTGTGGAATCTAAAATAGTAGCAGGAAGTAGAATGGTGGTTAACAAAGACTATGGGTTGAATGGGGAGAGGGAAGATGTTGATCAAAGAGTACGAAGTTTCAGTCAGACAGAAGGAAAATGTTTCTGAGATCTATCACACAGTGTGGTAACTGTAGTTAATAAAATTGTACTGTATATTTCAATGTTCTTAAGAGAGTAAATTACAAATGTTCTCATCACAAAAATAATAAGTACATGAGGTGATAGATACGTAAATTAGTTTGATTTAATTATTCTAATTGTATGCATGTATCATAACATCACATTTTACCTCATAAATATGTGCAATCTGTCAATTAAGAATAAAAATATTTTAGACAGGAGGAATATGTTTTGTGCCTCATAAATGTATGCAATTATAATTTGTCAAATTACAATAAAAATTAAAAAATAAAATTCTATATGCAATTAAAATATTAAATTTTGTTGGAAAAGAGGAACTTTTTGAATAATCAGTTATTTTCAGAACTGTGCTAAGTATTTGGGAGACAGAAGGAAAGCAGAAGACACAGATCCTGTCCTCACGGGAAGGGGAAAGAAAACTAAGAGTTTTTGAGTGACTCCTATGCGGCAAGCAATTTCACTTTCATGTACTCCTCATAACACTGAGAGGTACTTATTATTACTTTCATTTTTATGTAAAAGAAAACTGAATTTCAAAAACAGCCAAAATTATACAACTAATCAGCAGTGAAATTGGGATCCTGACATAAGAGTTATTTTAACCTGAACACTATGACTTTCCTACTTAACATGCTGAAGTCTAGGCAGAAGCTCAGACTAATTTGGCAGGAGGTGTCGTGGGGAGAGGCAGCATGGGAGAGAGGAGGAATTACAAGTCCTAACATAAATGAATCAAAATTAGAAAAATTAGAGATACAATTAGAATATGACAAATGGAAGCACATTACAAGAGGCGTAATCTGAACCTTGGGCAAACTTTACTTGGGATTAGCATAGTTGTTGAGTTGGTGTGTCTTAAAGAAAACTTACTGCTTTCTCTAAACATCATAGAAGAAGAAAAAGAACAAATCTTAGAAGCACTGGAAAACCAGAAATTTGTGCCATTAGGAGACCAGAATATTAAGGAATTTCTCTAAGGTATAAAACAGATGGTCTTGGGTATTGGCAAAACCTAATAGAGTGGGGAAATCCACTTTCTTTCTTTCTTTTTTTTTTTTTGAGAGATGGAGTCTCACTCTGTCACCCACCTGGAGTGCAGTGGTGTGATCTTGGCTCACTGCAACCTCCGCCTCCCAGGTTCAAGTGATTCTCCTCCCTCAGCCTCCCGAGTAGCTGGGACTACAGGCATGTGCCACCACACTTGGCTAATTTTTGTAGGAAATCCACTTTCTAAGCAGTTATGTATAGCATTTATTCCCGGTCTAAGGGGTCTAAGGCCTGAAAATACCTCTGCAAATAATAGAGTTTAGTTCTAGGAATGCCCAGCATGAGCCCTGGGGCTGAAGAGAGAAGTAAGGTAAAGCTCCAAGTCACTTCTGGCTTCACTATAAACAGGGAGTCCCTAACTAAGAAAATGAGCTTCTCTGGCCTTCAGAGGAAACCCACCGGTGACACAGACCCACTCACTAACAAGAGAACCTGGCTGTGACATTTGAGAAAAAAAAAAGAGAGCAAGCCAATAGATGACATAAATAGGGAAATTAACCACAAGGAAAGCACAGTTAATGAAAAAATTAAATAAATCCTAACAATTAATTACAGAAATGTTTTCTGAGAATTCAAGAAAATTGCACCCATTAAATGAGAAAGAAATAGTATGAAATTTAAGCCTGAGAACACTAAATAATTCTTGGAAGTTAAAATCTGGTTGCTATGATGAAATCTCAGTACAAGGACTGAATTGAAGAATGGAGAGGGCTAAAGGCATACTTAGCCACCAGGAAGCTTACTCTTAAGGACTATTCCAAGAACATGGTCAAAAAAAAAAAAAGGAAAAATGAAAGCTGTGAGAGAAAAGTTAAGAAAAATGAAGCTATATCCAGAGATCCAGTATTTACCTAGTAAAATGAGTGTGGATGGAAAAATAAAATCAAAGAAATAATGGAAGAACTTTTCATTTGCTAAAGAAAAAGTATGTGTTCAGATCAAAAGGGCCTGCCATGTGCTTCACGCAAATATGAAGAAACACATTTTAGTGATTTTTATGAATTCCAAGGTTAAAAATAAGATGATACAGGCTTTCAAAGAGGGGGAGGGGTAGGAGGAAAGTTACAAAGGACTTAGAATAAATCTGGCACCAGACTGCTGCTCAGCAAGAGGAGATGCTAGAAAACCCTGAAGAAACAGCCAAGATATTCTGAAGGAAAGGGATTTGGAAACTCTACAAGCTGAATTATCATTCAAGTCTGAAGGCAAAACGAAGAGCATTTCCAACATGCAAGCAATTTAGAAGTTTTGCCACCCACATATCCTTCTGAAAATATTACTCAAATAAAAGTGTAATCCAAGAAAGAGCGGGACATGGGATACAAAAAATAGAGAACAAGTAATTAGTAAAGTATATAATTAAGACAAATAACTCCTCATGGTGCAGCTGTGACATGTATTCTAATGGTTGAGCAAAGATTCCTAAAATAGAAAATATAATTTTAAAACAATTTGGAACAATGTTTTCAAGGAGGAAGAGGAGCAGCAGCAGCAACAGGATCTAGAAGACAAAGCAGAGGAAGCTCAGAGATAGGAAAGGAGTAAAATGGTGCCAATGGTCTGATCTTGTATAGTTTAGGGGAAAGCTGCAGGGAGGGTACAGTGCTCAGGATGCTACAGATTAGTGAGAAGAGACTCTTCCTCCCCTACTCCCTCCACCATTGTCACTAAGATTCAATTAAGTCCCCAATTCAATTAGCAGAAATCACAAAAATTTCTCAGAACTCAGAACTACTGGAATTCTATTGGGTAAGAGCAGGTGTTCCACATCCTAGTGTGACATTTTCCTGACTCTTATTTGTTTATAAATAAGTTGGCCATAAGATGTCTTATCCAAATCTGGACATGTTTGAGAGTGAATGGGGCTATTAACTGCATGCATGCAGAGGAAATATGCACAAATCAGGACTGTCTCAGAAAATGGGGCTAAATGGTCATCCTGTTAGGCAGCCATCTGCCAGTCATGCTGACTGCACTGGATGGAGCCCTGCCAGGTCTGAGAAAACAGCTGAATCCTTGCATAGCCACAAATCATTTATACGTTTTCATCACCATCCCTGCAAGACTTACTTTGCAATGTACGCACTTCTGTGTAACGTATGGTTTGCAACCATCAGGATTTGTTGGTTTTTAAATCAAGTTTCTGCTAATGGTCATTCTTACCTATTTTCCATCCTGTTTACTCCTGAAGTGGTTAAATATAACATGGAAGGTGCCAAGTTTGAGGTCTATTTCCACCTTTGTTTAAAATGATCACTTTCTCACATTCAAAAGCTGAGAGGCAGAGGTTGTAAAACCCTCCTTTGAAGGGACCAAAGAGATAAAATGGCCATCTCAGAGCCCTGCACACATTGTCCACATGGGCCAGTCGCAGCTGAAGAAAACATTAGGACGCATGAGCAGACAAAAAGACCATAAAACAGCCTTATTAAGCCCAAGTGTGCTTGAAGTTCAGTAAAAGAAAGCAGCTAATAGTTGTGAAGACCACAGGTGAGTCACACTCAGGGTTTTCCACCCATTACCCCTGCCCCTGCCCACTGCCAGTCTTAAATGAAAGCACAATCAACAAGGCATTCCAGTCTTGGGCTTTCCAGAATGTTCCTCGAACACCGCCTCTGGCATATCGTCTCAGACTAGCAAGTGCCTGTTCTCTGCCAGTGTGCCTCTGCGCTCTTGCTGTCTTCAAGGTCTTTTTAAAAACCCACACTTAGGTGATGATTAAAATTGTCCCAAATACAAATACATACATGATGAATATGTGTGCACTTTTCTTTCAATTATTCCTTGTTTTTTTTCTGGAAAACCACTATCCGATCTTGTTAAGCAGAAGTACAGGTAAGTGTGAAACCAGGTGTTACAAAAAATAAAAAATTTAGCTTCTAAAACAATGGAGTTACATTTATTTATAATGCTGAGGTTTAGTTATATAATATTAGACTTAATGTTCAGCATCAAATTATTCCCCCATAAGATATTAGCTGCAGCATTAATGAGGTTTAGTATCTCAGTCTTGGTAACTCTGAAATCAGCCTCTCATATTTTTCACTGAAAAGCAAGATTTAGTATAAAACAGGTTTATCTTGGATACCATCCAAAGTGGTTTAATTCCTGAAGTTCTAAAAGAAAATTACTATAAAGCAAGATGGGCCCCAGAGTATGCCTAAATTACGTCCATTTTTAAAAAAGTAAATAAATAAAAGCGAATATCTGAACATGGCTTACTATGTGCCTGGCTGTATTTTAAGTGCTTTACAAATATTAGATCATTATAGTGAATTCAAAGGGCTTTACTCTAGAAAATTAATACTATCAAATGTGGGTGCTTTGTTTTTGTTTTGTTTTGTTTTGAGATGGACTCTTGCTCTGTTGCTCAGGCTGGTGTGCAGTGGTGCGATCTCGGCTCACTGCAACCTCCGCCTCCTGGGTTCAAACGATTCTCCTGCCTCAGCCTCCCAAGTAGCTGGGATTACAGGTATCTGCCACCATGCCTGGCTAATTTGTATTTTTAGTAAAGATGGGGTTTCACCATGTTGGCCAGGCTGGTCTTGAGCTCCTGACCTCATGTGATCCACCTGTCTCGGCATCCCAAGGTGTTGGGATTACAGGCGTGAGCCACTGCACCTGGGCTCAAATCTTTTAAAAATCCTATTCTTAAGACATGAAAAAGGGACAAAGAGAAGGAGAATAAAGATGGGAGAGAGACCAGAGAGCTGAGAGACATAAATAGAGAGAAGAGATTTTTTTTTTCCGATGAGGGATATAATTGATGAAGAGAGTTAATAACCAGGAGGGGACAGTATGAAAAGCTACTCATCAAAACCTAACCCCCTTCCAGCATTGGTATTTTGGGAGTCTTTTATAAGCAAGGCACTGGTAGCAAAATTAGAAAAAAAAAAAAAAAAGGAAAGGTGTGTTGCTATTCCGGCCTGAAGAAACTCCAGGCTCCCCTTAACTTGGTGTCTGCTTTTTTTTTTTTCCCCACCAATGAGCAATGCCAGGCAATAACAACAAAAATAATTACAATGAACATGAATTGAGAGTAAGCTATCTTACTGGCACTGTACTAGGCATATTACACGCATTTTAACCTTTGTGTTACATTCTGCAGAATAGCTTGCTGATATCTATTCCCTTATAGATGATGTCAATGCCACTGCGCCACAGATATACTTTGTGTAGTCAGGAAATAGAGGGTGAAGAGTGAAAGACTATATTTTGCTAATTCTTTTATAGTACAGCTAGTTCCGTAGCTTGGACCAAACTGATATACCTGCATGAGATTTGGGAGATTCAAGGATATCAAGTGAGGTCAAAGCTATGCTTCTGTTACTTCTGTAAAACAGTGCCTTGGAGGTATTGATGTATCAGCTGTAGGAGAAGCCAGTCACTCAGGACCACACCTAGCTTTATGGCTGTTGAGAGGCAAGGAGCAGGGTGTCCATATTCTTAGTCCACATCCTGGCAAAGATTTGGGGGGATAAGCAAACATGATGGCAGCTCTTTGTTCCCCCAATTTCCTGATTGTTAAAGAGACAAAAGCTCACTTAGTGGGCAATTTCTGCAGTATCATTGTGGGAGTCATTCCTGGAAGCTAAGTCTATAGTCTGCTTCCTCCGCCTTCAAAATTTTATAAGCACCTATCCCCTGTGCTAAATCTCTTTCTGCTGAAACTGTCTTGAAGAGATTCTGTTATGTGCTACTCTGAACATAGTACCTTGACTGACTAGGACTGGTTATCTGATCTGGTTGGGTTGGAAGATAGTGAAGACTCAGTTGCCATTGAAGAATGAAATACTTATCATTCACAATATGCAGCAGCAAATTAATTCCTGAAACTATCACCTATAGCCATACAGAAATAGTGCCTGTTGAGGAAATGATTTTGGAAGCTAGAGGTTACTTCTACAGCACAGTATGAGAAGCACAAGAAATATGAGACCTTTACCAAGGGTTGGATGCTCCTAACTGCACTTCAGAGCTTAAAGAGAATTCAAGGCTCAGCATTGCCGATTTTTGGATCAAAACATGGTCAGAGAACTAGGCAATGTCTTAGGTTACCCTAAAAGAATTTCTTATCTCATCTCAAGAATAAGGTATCTAAAAGACATGGACTCAACCTAGGTACTCATCAACAGTGGGTCACATAAAGAAAATGTGGTACATATACACCATGGAATACTATACAGCTATAAAAAAGAACAAAAGCATGTCCTTGACAGCAACATGGATGCACTGGAGGCCATTATCCTAGGTTAATTAACAGAGGAACAGAAAATCAAATACCACATGGGTGGCAAGTGGGAGCTAAAAATTGGGTATTCATGGATATAAAAATAGCAACAATAGATACTGGGAACTACTAGTTGGGTGGGGAGGAGGTGTGAAAGGGTTGAAAACTATTGGGTACTATGCTGACTACCTGGGTGATGGGATCAATCATATCCCAAATCTCAGCATCATGTGATATACCTATGTAACAAATCTGCACATGTGCCCCTGGATCTAAAATACTAATAAAGTTGAAATTATAAAAAACAAAAAATAAAATAATAACGATGCTGCTAAAACTCAAACACAGAGTTTCATCATGTGAGTTGGAGAATTCAGTCTTACAACATCTCTTATGTGAAAGCAGAGCATTGACTAAGAAAGAGAGAAACCATGAGAATTAGAATGGTGACATTTGAGAGGGATGGGTTTTCCCAAACACTGCTGAACACCCTTTAACTGCAGAATAATCACGTCGTCATTCCCTTCCTGAAATTTTCCTTTCCTTTCTTGAAAAAAGACCTATTTTCCTCATGTTCCATCTGCACCACCTCTCATTGCCTTTAGACTTTTAACTACAGCAATACATGATTTGTCTCCAGAATGCCCCAGGAAACCAATCACAAAGTCAAATCCAAGAGAACACTTACATGCTAAAAAAAAAAATTATAAAATTTTGCTAATTTATCTATTGCTATATAACATACCACCCCAAAACTTATTGGCTTGAATAAAATAAATAAAAATTTTATCTAGCTCATGAGTTCATGTTATCAATTTGGGCTGAGAAGAGCTGGGTCATCTTTCTGGTCTGGGCCAGGATCAGCTATTCGTGGCTGGATATGCTTACATTCTGGGTCCTTAGCTGGCATGGCTGGGATGGCAATGGATTCAAACACTCTCTTTTTCCAAAAGGCTAGCATGGGTATGTTTGCATGGTAATGGAATGTTTCCCAGTGAGAGCAGAAGCTGCCACACTTCTTGAAGCCTAGATACTTTTATAGTATCACTTTCTCCATATCCTATTCATTAAAGCTACTCAGAAGCCTGCTCATTTTCAAAAAGTGGGATAATACGCTCCACCTCCTAATAGAGATGGTGCAAAGAAATTGTAGCCATTCCTTTAACCTACCATATATATGGATAAATAAAAATAACAAAACTAAATTGGTGAAAATATGAGAAAATTAATTCCGATTGTACTAGAGTAGACTGAAGCAAGAGGAATATAATTTATCTTGGCTGAATTTAATGATATGAGTGCACTCAGAGATTTTGGATTTAATATGCTAGCTAGAGCAGTCAGGAGTGATTCTAATTTTTCCTAGGTTGATTGCCGTAAAATATGAGTTACAGTTTAATTGAGATGCAAAAATTAATTTGTATAGCATAGAATGAATCTATAGACTAATGAGGAAGGTGCTGATAACCAGAATAATAGCCACATACCAGGGACCAGGAATAGTCACTGCAATTAGAGATGGCACATGATTAAGCTCATGATACTTCACAGTCACACAGGGGAGTTAAATGGACACAATATTGCTTCATGTTTCTTATTTGTTATGGAAGAAGAGCTCCAGGAAACTCCACTTGGTTCTTATACGATAAGCTAAGAAGCATATTTATAGCATGTACTTGTGACGTTACTGCAAGGACCTTCCTCAAGGGACTATCGGTCAGTGAACTTGCATAAAAGGCTGTGACTCTCTACTAAAGTGATTCAAATCAGGCATCTGTTTTTAAGATTTACAATTATTTTTGTTATACAATGCTGTATTTCCAACTGAGGATAGTTTTGAAAGGGAAAGGAGGCACTGGAAATCATGAAAATTTATACGTTTTTCTGATAAATTGGCTTATTACATTGGTAGACATATCTAATAGTTCTATTCAAAAGCTATTTTTTAAGAGATGGTATGTCACTATACTGCCCATGCTGGCCTCAAACTCCTGGGCTCAAGCAATTATCCCACCTCAATGACACAAATAGCTGGGACTATAGGCACAAACCACCATGATTCACTTATTCAAAAACTATTTTTTAAAAGAAAACTGTTTCTAAAAAATAAGTAACACACATTTGTACTTTAAAACAACATTTAAAGAAATTTATTTATTTTGATTATTCAAACATTTAAAAATAATATAAAAGTTGTTGAAGACCAACCATCTCACAAAGAAAACAAGCAAAGCAGGACTAAATTTTGAAAATTTCTTTTTGAAACTGCAGAAGTATCCAGAAGGCCAAAACTTGCAGATCAAAATCCCAGAGAGAAATCAATATCATTGAGATGAGTCCAATAGTCTACCCTACTTTTTCCTTTGAGGCATTTGTTTTGCATAAGCAGCATTAGCTAAGCAGAAAGCAATGGTTAACAATCTTAGAAGATAAAGGCTTTCAGAAATCTCACCTCCTGGAAAGACAAAAATTACAGTTAAGGTGGTAGAACAATTTATATTCCTTTGGATATATACCCAGTAATGGGATTGCTGGGTTGAATGGTAGTTCTGTTTTAGGTTCTTTGAGAAATCTCCAAACCACTTTCCATACTGGCTGAACTAATTTACATTCACACCAACAGTGTATAAGCATTCCCCTTTCTCTGCAACCTCTCCAGTATCTGTTGTTTTTTGACTTTTCAGTAATAGCCATTCTGACTGGTGTGAGATGGTATCCCATTGTGATTTGATTTGCATTTCTCTGATGATTAGTGATGTTGAGCATTTTTTCATGTGATTGTTGGCTGTGTGTATGTCTTCTTTTGAAAAGTGTCTGTTTATGTCCTTTGCCCACTTTTTAATGGGGTTGTTTGTTGCTTGTTAATTTGTTTAAGTTCTTTATAGACTGAATATTAGACCTTTGTTGGATGCATAGTTAGCAAACATTTCCTCCCATTCTGTAGGTTGTCTATTTACTCTGTTGATAGTTTCTTTTGCTGTGCAGAATCTCTTTAGTTTAATTAGGTCCCCATTTGTCAATTTTTTTTGTTGTTGCTGATATGGTTTGGCTGTGTCCCCACCCAAATCTCATCTTGAACTCCCATGTGTTGTGGGAGGGACCTGGTGGGAGGTAATTGAATCATGGGGGCAGGTCTTTCCCATGCTGTTCTTATGATAGTGAATAAATCTCAGAAGATATGATGGTTTTATAAGGAGGAGTTTCCCGGCACAAGCTCTCTTCTTTTGTCTGCTGCCATGTGAGATGTGCCTTTCACCTTCTACCATGATTGTGAGGCCTCCCCAGCCACGAGGAACTGTAAGTTTATTAAACCTCTCTCTTTTGTAAATTTTGCCCAGTCTTGGTTATGTCTTTATCAGCAGTGTGAAAATGGACTAATACAGTTGCAACTGCTTTTGGCATCTTCATTATGAAATCTTGGCCAGGACCTATTTCCTAGGTTATCTTTTAGGATTTTTATTGTTTTAGCTTTTGCATTTAAGTCTTTAATCCATCCTGAGTTGATTTTTGTATATGGTGTAAGGAAGTGGTCCAGTTTTATTCTTCTGCATATGGACTGCTAGTTATCCTAGCCCCACTTATTGTATAGGGAGTCCTTTCCCCATTGCTTATTTTTTTCAACTTTGTCAAAGATCAGATAATTGCAGGTGTGCAGCTTTATTTCTGGACTCTCTATTCTGTTCTGTTGGTTTATGTGTCTGTTTTTGTACCAGTACAATGCTATTTTGGTTACTGTAGACTTGCAGTATAGTTTGAAGTGAGTTAATATCATGCCTCTAGCTTTGTTCTTTCAATAACTTTTTTTTAGGTATAAAACTTGTTTGGCTTTTACTTGATACCAACACTTTGAAAATGTTATCTTTGTCTTCCAGATTCCATTATTTCTATTGTTAAGTCAGCTCTTTGGATTATTTTCATTTCTTTAAAGGTAATGTGTCTTTCTTTGAACTGCTTTTAAAACTTTCTGATTCTTAACAATTAGATTATTGTACATGTAGGTGTGGTTTTCTTTCTATTTATCCTAGACTCATAGGGCTTTAAAATATGTGTTTTGATATCTTTGGTCAGTTTGGGAAAATTCAAAAATATTGCTTCTGCCCCTGATATGGTTTGGATGTTTGTCCCCTCTAAATCTTATGTTGAAATGTGATTCCCAATATTTGAAGTGGGGCCTGGTGGGAAGTGATTGCATTATGGTGGTGGATCCCTCATGAATGGCTTAACGCCATCCCCTTGGTGATGAATGAGTTCTTGCTCAGCTAGTTCATGCAAGATCTCGTTGTTTTAAAAGAGTGTGCCACTTATCCCTTGCTCTCTTGCTCTCGTCATGTGACATGCAGGCTCTCTCTTCACCTTCCACCATGACTGTGAGCTTTCAGAGGCCCTCACCAGGAACAGATGCCAGCACCATGCAGTCTCACCTGCAGAATTGTGAGCCAAAATAAACCACTTTTGTGGTTTATTTACGAATATAGAAAATTGGTACCAAGGAATGGAGCATTGCTATAAAGATACCTGATGATGTGGAAGTGGCTTTGGAACTAGGTAATGGGCAGAGGTTGGAGGAGTTTGGAAGGCTCAGAAGAAGATAGGAAGATGAGGGAATGTTTGGAACTTCTTATAGACTGGTTAAATGGTTGTGACCAAAATGCTGACAGAGATATGAACAGTGAAGTCCAGGCTGATGTGGTCTCAGATGGAATTGAGGAAGTTATTGGGAAGTGGAACAAAGGTTACCCATGTCATGCCTCAGCAAAGAACTTGGTTGAATTGTGTCTACGTCCTAGGGATCTGTGGAAATTTGAACTTAAGAGTGATGATTTAAGGTATTTGGTGGAAGAAATATCTAAGCAGCAAAGCATTCAAGAAGTAGGGTGGCTGCTTCTTACAACCTATAATCAGGTACAGGAGTAAAGAAATGACCTAAAGTTGTAACATTTAAAAGAGAAGCAGAGCATAAAAGTTCAGAAAATTTGCAGTCAGGCTCTGTGGTAGAAAAAGAATCCAAGCATGTGTGGAACAAACACTTTCTGGAGAGATTAGTATGATCAAAAGGGAGCCAAATGCTAATATCCAAAACAATGAGGAAAAAGCCCTCAAAGCCATTTCAGAAGTCTTCAGGACAGCCCTCCCCATCATGGGTACAGAAGCCCAGGAGGAAAGAGTGGTTTCAGGGGCCAAGGCACTGTTGCCCTGCTTATCCTCAGGACACTGCTCCTCACATCCCAGCCACTCCAACTCTAGCCTTGGCTCAAAGGGCTTCAGATACAGCTCAGACCACCACTCGTGAGGATGCAAGCCATAAACCATCAAGAAACAGCAATGTGTATGTTTGTTGCAGCACTATGCACAATAATAAAGACATGGATTCAACCTAAGTGTCCATCAGTGGTAGAATGGACAAAGAAAATGTGATACATAAACACCATGGAATACTATGAAGCCACAAATAAGAATGAAATCATGTTTTTTGTGAGAACATGAATGGAGATGGAGGCCATTATCCTAAGTGAACTATCACAGAAACAGAAAACCAAATACCACATGTTCTCATTTATAAGTGGGAGCTAAACAGTGAGTACACATGGACACAAAGAAGGCAACATCAGACACTGGGGCCTACTTGAGGGTGGAGGGTGGGAGGAGGGTGAAGATAAAAAAAATGCATATTGGGTACTATGCTTATTACCTGGGTGACAAATAATCTGTACTCCAAACACCTGTGACATGCAATTTCTTATATACAGAGAGAGAGAGACAGAGAGAGAGTGAGAGAGAGAGAGAGAGAGAGAGAGAGAAATAGACAAGAGAGCTGACTTAACAATAGAAATATTATATATATATACGAAACAAAATTGCACATGTATCCCTGAACCTGAAATAAAAGTTAAAAAAAAAAGAGAGGAAAAGGAGAAAATTAGAATGAATACTGTGGTGTTGAATTGATATTGGAGATAGTGTGAAATCATGGATTTCAGTACATGTATGTAGATATGGAAATGTTTTAAAAGTCAGAAAGTAACATGTTGATGAGGCTCCAAAGAAAAGGGAATGCTTATACACTGGTGGTGGAAATGCAAATTATTTCAGCTCCTGTGGAAAGCAATTTGGAGATATCTTGAAGAACTAAAAATAGAATTACTGTTGAACTCAGCAATCTCATTACTGGTTATACACTCAAAGGAGAATAAATCATTCCAACAAAAAGACACCTGCTCTCATATGTTTATCACAGCACTATTCACAATAGCAAAGATATGGTACCCAGGTGCAAGTGAATGGTGGGTTGGATAAAGAAAATGTGGCACATATACACCATAGAATACTACACAACAATAAAAAAGAGCAAAATCATGTCCTTTGAAGCAACATGGATGCAGCTGGAGGCCATTATCTTAAGTGAATTAATGCAGAAACAGGAAACCAAATACTGCATGTTCTCACTTACAAGTGAGAGCTAAACATTTGGTATACATGATCACAAAGCCGGGAACAATAAATACTGGGACTCCAAAAAGTGAGATGGCAGGAGTGGGGGCAAGGGTTGAAAAACTACCTACCAGGTACTATGTTCACTAATTGGGCAGCAAGATCTTTAGAAGCCCAAATGTCAGCATCACACAACATATCCATGTAACAAACCTGCACATGCATCCCTTGAATCAAAATAAAATAAATGAAATAGGGCCAGGCATGGTGGCTCACGCCTGTAATCCCAGCACTTTGGGAGGCCGAAGCAGGCGGATCACGAGGTCAGGAGATCGAGACCATCCTGGTTAACACGGTGAAACCCCATCTCTACTAAAAATACAAAAAATTTGCTGGGCGTGGTGGTGGGCACCTGTAGTCCCAGCTACTCTGGAGGCTGAGGCAGGAGAATGGCGTGAACCTGGGAGGCAGAGCTTGCAGTGAGCCAAGATCGCACCACTGCACTCCAGCCTGGGTGACGAAGAGAGACTCCATCTCAAAACGAAACCAAACCAAACCAAACAAAAATAAATAAAAAACAAATAAATAAAATAAAAAATATATTTTTAAGTCAACAACAACAACAAAAAAAGGTTTTTGGGATAGCATCTCACCATGTTCCCTGGCTGCTCTCGAACTCCTAGGCTCAAGTGATCCTCCTGCTTCAGCCTCCCACATTGCTGGGATTACAGGTGTGCACCACTGTGCCCAGGTAGAAAAAATATTTTTTAAAAAAAGAAAACGAAATAAAGATAGTTTTTAGACAAAAAAAGGAGAGAACTCATGCCAGTAAACCTTTACAGAAATAAAAAACTCACAAAGATATTTTTTCAAGCAGAAAAAAAATGATCCAAGATGGAAACATGGAGGTGAAGAGAAGAATGAAGGGTATTAGAGGGAGGAAATTTAAGTTAAAATTATTTCTTCAAAGCATTTATAAAAATGCCTTGCGGGAATTGCTATATGTATAGAATTAAATACTAGACAAAGATAATATAAAGGATAGGAAGGATACTGCAATAAACATACAAATGCAGATATTTGTTTAAAAATAAACTTACTTATTTTTCTTTGGGTAGATACCCAGTAGTGAGATTGCTGAATCAAATAGTAGTTCTATTTTAAATTCTTTGAAAAATATCCACGCTGTTTTCCACAGAGGTTGTACTAATTTACATTCCCGCCAACAGTCTGTAAGCATTCCTTTTCTCTGCATCTTTGCCAACATCTGCTTTTTTTTATTTGTATTTTTCATAATAGCCATTCTAACTGGTGTAAGATGATATCTCATTGTGGTTTTAATTTGCATTTCTCTGATGATTAGTGATGTTGAGCATTTTTTCATATGTTTTTTGTGACTTCTTTCAAAAAAATGTCTGCTCACGTTTTTTTGCCCACTTTTTAACAGGGTTATTTGGTATTTGTTGTTGTTGAGTTGTCTGACTTCCTTATAAATTCTGAATATTAGTCCCCTATTGGTTGTATAGTTTGCAAATATTTTCTTTCATTCTCCATGTTGTCTGTTCAGTCTATTGATTATTTCTTTTGCTGTGCAGAACCCTTTAGTTTAATTAAGTCCCATTTGTCCATCTTTGGTTTTGACGCTTGTGCTTTTGAGGTCTTAGTCAAGAATTCTTTGTCTATACCAATGTCCAGAAAAGTTCTCCCTAGGTTTTCTTCTACTATTTTCCTAGTTCCAAGTCTTACATTTAACTGTTTAATTCATCTTGCATTGTCTTTTGTATATGGTGAGAGAAAGGGGTTCAGTTTTATTCTTCTGTATATGGCAATCTAATTTTCCCAGCACAGTTTATTGAAAAGGGTATCCTTTCCCCAGCGTATGTTTTTGTTGACCTTGTCAAAGGTCAATTGGCTGTAGATATGTGGCTTTATTTCAGATTCTCTATTCCGTTCCCTTGATCTATGTATCTATTTTTGTACTAGTACCATTCTGTTTTGGTTACTATAGTGTTGTAGTGTAATTTGAAGTTGGGTAATATGATGCCTCCAGCTTGTTCTTTTTGCTTAGGATTGCTTTGGCTATTCAGGCTCTTTATTGGTTCCATATTAATTTTATGATTTTTTTCTAATTCTGTGAAAAATAGTAAAGATATAAAATCAACCTAAGTGTTCATCAACAGATGATTAGATTAATAAAATATGCAATAGTATTGCATATAAAAATGCAGTACTATTCAGCCATAAAAAGAATCAATTCATGTCTTTTGCAGCAATATGGATGGAATTGGAGGCTACTATCTTAAGTGAGACAACTCATAAACAGAAAGTCAAATACCATGTGTTCTCATTTATAAGTCAAATACCAGATGTTCTCTTATAAGTAGTCGTCACAGGTTCAGTCATTGGGGATTGTCCTCTGCCCTTCCTTCACTATAAGATAGCATCTATGTTTGGGGTTCATGTGCCAACATGGCATCAAGGGAGGCGTGTAGTCCTTAGCCATCTGTCTACACTGGTATTCACTGCCATGAATCGTCATTGTTCCACCTGGCTATTGGCATTGCTCCTCCATGCTGACATCTTTTAAGAGGTCACACTCTCAGTGATTTTTAGACATACTGTCTATACCTCAGCCTCAGGTCTGCCAGTGTGCTCTTAGCAAGGTTTGGTGCCTCTTATTTATTTATTTATTTATTTATTTATTTATTTATATTTTGAGATGGAGTCTTGCTCTGTTGCCCAGGCTGGAGTGCAGTGGCGTGATCTCGGCTCACTGGAACCTCCGCTTCCCAGGTTCAAGTGATTCTCCTTGTCTCAGCCTCCCAAGTACCTGGGACTACAGGCACTCACCGCCACGCCTGGCTAACGTTTATATTTCTAGTAGAGATGGGGTTTCACCATGTTGGCCAGACTAGCCTCAAACTCCTGACCTCAAGTGATCCACCCGCCTTGGCCTCCCAAAGTGCTGGGATTGCAGGTGTGAGCCACAGCGCCCAGCCGGCTTGTTGCCTTTCTTAGGGATATAGAAAATTCTACTCTGCTACCAACCCCATTTCTGTTGTTAAACAGAAAACCTGATGGGCTGCCTCACACCTCTCCAGTCCTGCTCCCCATGCAGCTGTCTCTTATTCTATTCTTGTTCTATTTCTCTAGAGAGAAAACAGGGTGCCTATCTCTTCTTCTCACATTTTGGAGAATTGTTTCTTTAACCACCCACCCTCCCCAAGTTTGGAGCTAACAAGTAGGCAAGGAAGCAGGGCACAGCACACCTGTGCAGAGATTCTCACCATCACTGAACTCTCCGCCTCTACTCTAAATCATCTCCTAACTCCGACCGAGACCCCTCCTCCCTCTTCGGCTGGGAGCAGAGGTGCTAGTGAACTGGCTCAGCAGTTTCAACAGGACAGGCTTTCTCACACTTAAAAATCAAGAAGTTAATGCATATATCCTCCAGTTCTGCCATGGTGATTTCCTCTTGGAGCAATAAAAACGTCTAGTCCAGCCCAAAGAGGGTAAGGGCACAGCATAAACAAATACACAAACAACAAAAGCCATAAGAATTAATATTATTCAGCCTCACTTTAACAGAGCTTCTTACAGGACAGCAAAGAACTCAATACTTAGAGTAAATTTTGCATGTGCAGATGCAAAGCTTAAAATCTTTCTGCCCATATAGTATGGACCCTCTTAAATGTAGACACTGGCTTTGGAACAAAAAGAACAGAGCACACGCAGAAAATGACAACAGAATAAGAATGATGAATGAATAAGCTGCCAGACAAAAGTAGAGTTTTAAAAAATTGATTGTTTAGTATGGAATAGTGTTTCTCACTAGGGTTATTAGACTTGTGAGGGTCTTTAAATGCATTTTCAAAGGTCCACCTGTTCTGTATAGAAATTCTGTGAGTGTGTATTTTCTTTTCAATGATAATCCTCAAAGACAATATAAACACATTTGTAGCCATCTATGTAACCACTTTATCCTCAAATATTATCATGCAATTTTAGTTTCTACTTCTGAATTTGTGTTTGCAGTAGTCCTGAGGAATTACTTTAAGTGACTATATTTAAGTTTAATGCATTGGAAACATGCTTGCCTGATGTCAGGGTCAGCAGCCAGACGTTAGGTGTCTTAATATTAGAACATAAACAACTTCCCTTGTTCCCAGTTATGCTAGAGTTGAATTATTTTTCCTAGTTATGAATATGCAACTTCTCTTTTGAATGATCGTTTTCAATTAAAAGGCTTTCCCATAGAATGCAATTTCAATTTCTTATATTAGTAGATAAATGAAATTGATTTGACAACATAAAACAACCTCCTGCCACCAAGTAATATAAGGGAGCATGTATTCTAATGATTACAGGCTAATAAAAAAAGAACAGTTGAGTATTTAATGCATAAATCAGGCATTTCTGCTAAATGAAGACCAAATGACGTCACTGTCAGCCTTATGAAAATAAATTTCTCACATTTGAATAAAGAAAAGGGGTGGGAAACTTGAGTCATCTCATGGCACAAGAGAACTTAGGTATGGCAACAACAGAAGACCCAAACAATACCACATTCACATTTCACATTGCAACCTAGCCCATGAAAATCAATTATTCATTACACCAGAGAATACTGTTAACTTTGAAAGTTACTAGGTTTCACAGCTTTATCTTTAGCAGGTAAATTGATTCTGTTCTTATATTTGTATAGAAACTATGGGCCATATGGAGTAGTTTTTCTTTTATTTTAACACATGTAAGAAACATTAAAATAAAAACAATTTGAGTTCTCCTCAATGAACTCTACATGCACATGCGCGCGCACACACACACATGCACACACACACACACACGCACACACACACACACACAAATCCAGGCCCAGTGTTTTACCCATGATCTCTTCTAAACATTAAAGAAGACATAACACTTTTATACAAACTTTTCCAGGGAAGAGAAAAAGGAAAATAGGCATTTCCAATTTATTTTCTAAAGCCAGTATAACCTTGACTGAAAAGAACATTACCAAAAAAGAAAATTGCAAATCTATCTCTCTCATGAACAAAGATGCAAAAATCCTGAACAAAATACTGTATTGTCAAATTGAATAACAAGGGATTTTTCATTACTTGGGTTTGTGAATCATATAGAGTAACTAGACACTTATATTAGAACAACACTATGTTGCATTTTTTAATTGTGAATGTTAGTACATTTAATGAGGAAAATGTACTTTAAAAGTTAACAGTAGCTTTTTCCCGGGGAAAGTATTATTTTTTGTTTGACAAAACACCTTGATAGATCATGGTTCTGCAAGGCGGAGATGTGAAACAAAGAGAAAGCTAACTGCTGCAAATAATAAAGAAAAAGATGGAGTTCCTTTGGCAGCCAAAAGAAGACATGAGGCTATTAGGCTAAAAAGGAAGAAAGATAAAGAAGTTGAGGCTGAAAGAGAGAGCAAGAGGTTCAGCAACTTGGTCATGTGAGGCAAGAAAATCACTAGTACACATTCCTGACAATGGATATGTCCAATGGACTTGCGAAAACAAAGCTGTCTAATATTCCATGTTAAGTTGTTGTGCTATGGTATAAGCTGCCACTCTATCACCCTCTAAACTTTGGGCAAAATTTTTCTAACGGCGTTGTGATAGAAGCACTTTACAGATATCTAGGAGAGGAGGCTGTGCTCTACGTTTGAACCAAAACAAGGTAGAAAAACAGAACAGCCACAGGAGACGAGAAGTGAATTGAAGAGTTTCATGAGCAAAGAAAATTTGAACAAGAACTGCTGCAATCTACAGGAATGTACACAAATCTCGGAGAGGGCACTGTAGATGGAACCTTTAAGCATTTTGATTTTAATATCAAGGACAAGATGATTTTTTTGAGGTGAGGACAATATTTGGGTTAAATATACATAATAATAATACAAATGTTTACTGAGTTCTTAATAGGTATCAGGCAGTTTTACCAAGCCCTTTGCATGTATTAATCTATTTAATTTTTACAACTGTGTAACTTAAACAACTTACCTAAACCTGGTGGTGCCTCATCTGTAAAATGGAAATAATTATTGTGCCTCATAAGAGTTGTCACACAATTCGTATGCAATATAGTTGGGATTTGAACTGAGAGAGTTGACTTACCAGAGCCAGTGTTCTTTCCTGTAAAGTCACACTGCCTCTTAAAAATGCTATGTCTTGAATCTATAAATTACCTTGGGCAGTATGGCCATTTTCACGATATTGATTCTTCCTACCCATGAGCATGGAATGTTCTTCCATTTGTTTGTATCCTCTTTTATTTCCTTGAGCAGTGGTTTGTAGTTCTCCTTGAAGAGGTCCTTCACATCCCTTGTAAGTTGGATTCCTAGGTATTTTATTCTCTTTGAAGCAATTGTGAATGGGAGTTCACTCATGATTTGGCTCTCTGTTTGTCTGTTGTTGGTGTATAAGAATGCTTGTGATTTTTGTACATTGATTTTGTATCTTGAGACTTTGCTGAAGTTGCTTATCAGCTTAAGGAGATTTTGGGCTGAGACAATGGGGTTTTCTAGATATACAATCACGTCATCTGCAAACAGGGACAATTTGACTTCCTCTTTTCCTAATTGAATACACTCTATTTCCTTCTCCTGCCTAATTGCCCTGGCCAGAACTTCCAACACTATGTTGAATAGGAGTGGTGAGAGAGGGCATCCCTGTCTTGTGCCAGTTTTCAAAGGGAATGCTTCCAGTTTTTGCCCATTCAGTATGATATTGGCTGTGGGTTTGTCATAGATAGCTCTTATTATTTTGAAATACGTCCCATCAATACCTAATTTATTGAGAGTTTTTAGCATGAAGAATTGTTGAATTTTGTCAAAGGCTTTTTCTGCATCTATTGAGATAATCATGTGGTTTTTGTCTTTGGCTCCCCGTAAAGCTACCAATGACTTTCTTCACAGAATTGGAAAAAACTACTTTAAAGTTCATATGGAACCAAAAAAGAGCCCGCATCGCCAAGTCAATCCTAAGTCAAAAGAACAAAGCTGGAGGCATCACACTACCTGACTTCAAACTATACTACAAGGCTACAGTAACCAAAACAGCATGGTACTGGTACCAAAACAGAGATATAGATCAATGGAACAGAACAGAGCCCTCAGAAATAACGCCGCATATCTACAACTATCTGATCTTTGACAAACCTGAGAAAAACAAGCAATGGGGAAAGGATTCCCTATTTAATAAATGGTGCTGGGAAAACTGGCTAGCCATATATAGAAAGCTGAAACTGGATCCCTTCCTTACACCTTATACAAAAATCAATTCAAGATGGATTAAAGATTTAAACGTTAGACCTAAAACCATAAAAACCCTAGAAGAAAACCTAGGCACTACCATTCAGGACATAGGCATGGGCAAGGACTTCACGTCCAAAACACCAAAAGCAATGGCAACAAAAGACAAAATTGACAAATGGGATCTAATTAAACTAAAGAGCTTCTGCACAGCAAAAGAAACGACCATCAGAGTGAACAGGCAACCTACAAAATGGGAGAAAATTTTTGCAACCTACTCATCTGACAAAGGGCTAATATCCAGAATCTACAATGAACTCAAACAAATTTACAAGAAAAAAACAAACAACCCCATCAAAAAGTGGGCAAAGGACATGAACAGACACTTCTCAAAAGAAGACATTTATGCAGCCAAAAAACACATGAACAAATGCTCATCATCACTGGCCATCAGAGAAATGCAAATCAAAACCACAATGAGATACCATCTCACACCAGTTAGAATGGCAATCATTAAAAAGTCAGGAAACAACAGGTGCTGGAGAGGATGTGGAGAAATAGGAACACTTTTACACTGTTGGTGGGACTGTAAACTAGTTCAACCATTGTGGAAGTCAGTGTGGTGATTCCTCAGGGATCTAGAACTAGAAATACCATTTGACCCAGCCATCCCATTACTGGGTATATACCCAAAGGACTATAAATCATGCTGCTATAAAGACACATGCACACGTATGTTTATTGCGACATTATTCACAATAGCAAAGACTTGGAACCAACCCAAATGTCCAACAATGATAGACTGGATTAAGAAAATGTGGCACATATACACCATGGAATACTATGCAGCCATAAAAAATGATGAGTTCATGTCCTTTGTAGGGACATGGATGAAATTGGAAATCATCATTCTCAGTAAACTATCGCAAGAACAAAAAACCAAACACTGCATATTCTCACTCATAGATGGGAATTGAACAATGAGATCACATGGACACCGGAAGGGGAATATCACACTCTGGGGACTGTGGTGAGGTGGGGGGAGGGGGGAGGGATAGCATTGGGAGATATACCTAATGCTAGATGACGAGTTAGTGGGTGCAGCGCACCAGCATGGCACATGTATACATATGTAACTAACCTGCACAATGTGCACATGTACCCTAAAACTTAAAGTATAATAAAAAAAAATGCTATGTCTTCACTTTTCTTTTGGGGACTCAGTCATACATTAAAACAGACAAACAAAACAAAACAAAACAAAAAACATTCTTGTTGGCTTCATAAAATCCTGAGTTATGTCCCAACTAATATTGCATTGGATCAGAACTTTATCTTTTGCATGGACTGCCCCTGGCTAGTCTCCTTGCTTCCAGTCCTAGCTCCCTCAAATCCTTCTCACGTTGATTACTCTAAATGTATTAGTTTATACACTGATTAGTTGAAAACACAAATAGTGTGGGTCAGTATCTGGCCTGAGTAGTTATTATCTGACTATCTCAGTAAAGACTTTGGCAATCAAGAGTATGTTAGACCAAGTAAACATCAAGGTCATCTGACAGATCTCCTTTAATGAAGCTTATTCTGTATTTATTGCTGTCACACTCTGCTCTCTCTCTTCTTACAGCTGGCCAATGGAACACTGCTAGAAAGTCATACTTCTCCACCAGTGTGTGTTTTCCGGTTCTGCCCTTCTCTCTTTTCGTTTCCTTTGGTCAGTAACTTCTCTGTATTCAGTTACCATTGTAGACCTCCACCATCCTCAAGAACCTAACATACTCGCTCTCCTCTCATTAGTAGCCAGTGACATTGCTCCCTACTTTACCAGGAAACTGCAGCAAGCAACTCTAAGCTGTTCCACCTCCTGCTACCCCGGAGTCGATTGGTGGTGATACTGTTCACCCAAGAGTCAGATAGGGAATGGCCCTTGATTCCTCACCAATCCTCATCCAGTTGACTACCAACCCTTTCCCAGCACCTCCCAAATGATAATTCCTTCTAACACTGATTTGGGGTGTCCTTATCATCTTTTATAAAACTACTGCCATAACTCATCTCCTGGTCTCCCTGCATCCAGTATTTCCCCTTTCAAATTTATGATCCAGCCTTTTGATCAATTCAAATCCAATTTCTCCCACGCCATGCTGCCTTGACTGCCCTATAACCATTTTTATATAGAGGATAAAATGTAAGCTAAGTTATTTCTTCTCTTTCTCCAGTACTTTATTGGCAACTGTATCATCAACTTTATGGATTTTAAAGCCTCTCCTGTTTTTCAGCCATTTGGAATCAGAGCAAGATAAAGAGGGCTGGTACTTAAAACTATTTTTGCTTAATGGCTGGATTATCTTTATAACTCTCAGCCCCCTGCTTCAGAATGAGAGAGAAGAAGGCAGCAGAAATAGAAAAGGAAATATTTGTTTTGTCCTGTTTTGTTCATTTTCAGGAACTTAGGATCCAGCAATGGTGGAACAGACATGGTACCTTGCACTCCTCAGCTAATAACTTACACAACTGGCATACAACAAACTGAGGCTAATTAATAGACACATTTAAGTAAAAACATGGCATTTGATAAAAGAAAGTTACCAGGCAAATTATTTTCTTTTGTAGGAGCCATGTAATATTCAAGTTAAGTTGCTTTTGTGGTGTTTTAATGTATTCTTTCACGTTTGGGTTAGAATGTCTCTACTCCTGAGCTCGTTTGCACATGCCTGTGCAGTCACAAGTTGTGCTAGATGTGCGCGATTGGAGTTAACACCACATATTTTGGAGACTTGTCATGTCTGAAAGCAGGAGCTTCCTATTCTGGTGGATTGAGGCACGTAGCTGCTTGTTTCAGTTCACTTTTTCCTTCCCAAAAGGCTTAGCAACTCAAGGAAACTTGACAGCTCATTATTTAGGAACTTGGAAGAAGTGTTGAAGCTGGCAAGACTGAGCCTGTCTCCTCCACAATGCCTGCCTCCCTAATCCTCCATCCAGTTTCATTCAGTTACACAGATACTTATTAATTAGCCTAGGTACAAAGGACTAGGCTGGACACCCCAGGGAAGAAAGGAGCATGATACAATTCCTGCTACAGAAGTCGTATTATAGGAGTATTCCACAAATACCTATAAGGTACAAAGAAGTGTCGTGAGAGCTGCACAAAGTGCTACGTGGGAGGACCAAGGTAAAGGGAGGACACCCTTAATGCTTAAGGCACCACTGTGGACAGCTGCAGTCAGCCCAGTACTGCTCCTTACAGCTGAGCAGGGTGCTCATCTGAGAGCTTTTTCTTATTTGGAAAATGAGGAAATTATCCTATGTCAAAGAGTTAGACCGACAATTAAATAAAATATTTTATGTGAGTTTCCTCAGCACAAAACCCAAAAGGTCACAGGAGCTTAGCAAATGTTAGTTTCTTTTGTTTTGATAGTATCTTTGAGATGGACTCTCCCCAAAACTGATGAGAGATTTACAGGTGGGAATGGGGTGTGGAGATGGGCATGAGAGGACACACAGTGGGGAAAACAGATTTTGTTCAGAAAAGAGTGAATACTCCAGTTTTACTACAGAGGAGTAGGGAGACGGACTTGGAAGGATAAGTTGGGGGTCACCCTGAGGGGACAGAGATGTCTGGAAGGGCAGTATGTGCCCCCGTGAAGCCTGGACTTTGGAGCCAGACTGTTTGGGTCCAAATCCTGCCTCTGCCACACTTTTTCACCGTGAAACACAGAGCAGGCTACTAACTCCCTGTGCCTTAGTTTCTTTATTTATCAAATGGGGTTAATAAGAATATCTCTGCCAGATTCCTCTCCTGTGGATTAAAAGGGTTAAAATCTGTAAACAATTAGAACTGTGCCTGGTACATAGTAAATATTAATACCCAATAGATACTCCCCAGCTCTTATGAGCAGGCTGAAATATTCATCATGAAGTCTCATGGCCAGAAGGCATGCTATGAGTGCATACCATTCAGAGGAAATTGGGTCTGCCTTTACTATGGAAAATGGTTCTTTCTAATCTGAGAAATGGCCTGCCTCTTTACCTGATGGCCATAATATGGAGGTTTCTTAGCAAAAGATAAAGAACAGGTGTGAACTCCTCCCTTAGACTTCCTGCTCTTTAAATCATACCTGCAAGCCCCTTCAACTCCATAAGAGTCTCCTCAACTCCATAAAGGTCTCCAGTTTGCCCCAGTGACCATCTGGAACTCCCAGCCAATAGCTAACATTACCCCTTCCTGCTTGCAGATGATTGGAGGAGCATTTATATAATGCTGGGTGGAAAGATGACTGAGTGACCAAAGACAAGCTTGAGTAACAATGGTTCAAGTTTGTGAACTAAAAACCTTGCTTTCACAAAGAAACTACCAGAGACCCTGGGCTCAGGGATTAGAGATCTGTGTAAACAAACCCTAGCCCCTGATCCCTGCTTGGTTGCACTCCAGAGGCTGGCTGTCTGGAGGATCCTCCCAAATAAAGAGCTTTTCTGGAGGCCTGGAAACTTCCTGAGCAACCTCCCCTGAGATATTATCTTCAGCTGATAGGCATATTTGTGCAGTAACATTATGCCCTTTGGGTTAAGAGCAGGTATTGCCACTTGAGAAATAAACAGGTAATTGGAATTAATACTTTTGCTTTCAGAAAATCCATTATGAGAGAAATTCAATCCACATGGCTTAGAGAAGCAATAATACATTCAATGTGAACACCAGTCCTAATCTCCAAGCAAAAGGAAGAAATTAAGAGGGAAACAATGTGTACATTTGTGTAAATTCTGTGTGTATGTATATGTGCAGTACTATAACTCTTTGGTAGAATGGATGACTATGAATTTCACAACTTCAGAGTAGGCAGATGGTACAAGATTTATTGGGGAAATATGTAACCCAAGGATCAGAAAGAAGAGGTTTGGAGACCTGTGCGTTTTCAGAACCCCTGAGGATCAGGAGTTGGAACCCAGGGCAGTGTAGCCAGACACACAGTGAATTTGCATTGCGGGGAAAGGACCCTGAACTCCTGCTATCAAACCTTATGGTATAAACTTGAAAGTGGATTATTTGGGAGAGCAAGCATCTTCAGACTCAGGTGTTAAGCAGGCTGAACTTAAGTGCTTGCTGATTAGGGGAGTGGCGAGAAGTGCCATCTGACCTGGTCTGGCGGACTTTGAGGGCCCATGGGAATTCACAGCCCCTTCAGCTGTGGGAAAGAAGTCACCAATCCAGAGGTCACCATTTATTTGGCAAATTGGGCTCAGGTACAGCCCCTCCCACTGGGAATGAGGGATGTTCAGTCCCAGTCAGTTTATTAATCCACAGATCACTCTGGAGTCATTCCACAAACCTCATCCTTGGAGCCCACACACTAGAGAACCATGAGTTTTGATCTTGGAGGGAGAGTGTCTGAGCTGTGTTCTCATTCTGACAGCCAGGGCAAGGGTGGATTGAGAAGGAGGAGCCGGAAACTGTCACAGCAGCATTTGGGGATTCACATAAGCTGTGACACTTTCCTTCTGGGTGTTTGAGATGGTGAAAAGTCCAAAAATCACATCCTCTAAAAACAGTTAAAAATACTTTAGAGTGTTTAGTTTAGAGGGATGGGCTGAAGTTTAGTGGTCACACAGAAGCAAAAGTGGACTTCTGTGTAATGCCAGAGAGCAGAACTAATAAGAACAAACAACTTTTACCTCAGTAGCAAAGGACATGAAAATACAGTTGGAGCTGCCCAGAAATGAAGTGATCTCTTTCATAAGAGTGAGTTCTATATTACTGGAGGTATTGAAGCAGAGACTCAAGACCATCTGTCAACTATTGTGTAAGTGGGATTTCTGCTTTGGGATGTGGTTGAAGTAAGCAAAGGAGGCTTATCTTTGACCAACACTCAACCAAGGTTGGTTTTTGCTCTTTTAATAGCCCAAACTCTTTCATGGCTTTAATGTTGCTTCCTAAGACCCCAGAAAGTTAAGGAGTTTTGGTTTTGTTTTTATGTTTTACAAAGGACCTTAAGGATCATGTAGCTTAACCTCACTTTGTTTTATAGATAAGAGACTGGTATACAACTGTTAGGTGTCTTCTAAGGTGGTTGGTGTGTGGATGGTAGAGGAGCACTAATGCCCATGACCTGGGCTGTGATGGTTCCTAACTAGTCTGCTTCCATCTATTTTCTCCCCACTACTGTTTACCCTACACATATACCAAATTTATATTCCTAAAACATGGCTCTGATTATGTCATTGCTGTATTTAAACTATCTCAAAAACTCCCTGTACTCTCAACTTGTACTTGGAATTCTTTCTTACAGTATTTTAGATTTGACCTTGATTTTATCTCCAATTACAGCCTTTCAACACCAGTTCTTTATATACACTGAGACGTGCTTTAAGTTAAAATGCTTTAAATGTAATTGGTTTGGGAAATAATAATTTACGTTTTAGATTATTTCTTGCCACATTCTTCTTTCGTAGGGATTACCGATCATCTGGTTGTTGACCAGTATGTGACAAACCTCCAGGTTTGTTTTTTTTTTTTTTTTTTAAATGTACTGTTCTTCTAGAAAATTAGCACAAGATACTATGGAACAAACATGTTTTGACCAATGCTGAGCTAAGGGAGCTTCACATGAAAGCCTACAAATATGAGGAGGAAAAACCTAGCCATGGCACATTTCCAACAATTTCTTAATAATTCCTCTTTTCTTAACCACAGAAATAAATCAGAGCCTTTAAAAGTTACCTTACAGATACCAGCTTCTCAGAAATTATTTTGCAGTTATGTGAGAGTATGTGCCTTCACAATGTCAGCACCAACATCTTTAGTATTTTAAGAGGAAAAGTCAAGTCCACTGAAGGAATTTAACAGATTTTTCCAGAAACACTTAAGACATCTATAATTAGGTTTTAAAAGGAGTGACAGAATGTCTTGAATCACAAATTAATCTGAATTCAGGACAATAATAACTTTAACTCTTACCCACTTTTATAAGCCATTATTCCCATTAATGGCTGACAATCTATATTTCCCAATTTCCATGCCAAATGAGCTGAGCTTCCATTCTTTTGAGGATGAAAAACAGAATGACTTCTGAAGGATCTGCTATTTGCCAGTATATCAGTTAACTTTTGCTGCCTAACAGCTTGCTACCAAAACTTAGTGGCTAAAAACAACATCTATTGAACTGTTAGAAGGTGATAGACCATTATCAATATGTGAAACAAACAAAAAACACAAGGCTCGACTTATCGCTGACATGGTAGGGAAGGACAGTGCTGATCAAGCCATCTCTCCTAGCTGAGCAGACTGCTGACCTCATAGAATGTTTGGGGGATACATGGAGTTCAGAGATTGGTGGATTTTCAGGGTCATTATCTGAAACTCATTGTCATCAAGTGAGTTGACATCACTTGTTGAACCACAGTTACTTGGGTGAGACTTTAGTTGATTGGTTGGCATACTCAGAGATGTGCTTCTTCTGGTGAATACATTCCTGACTGATGGATTTACAGAAATGAGGGGTTAATATTGACTGGTTGGGCTTGCAAAAGCATGTTCACTGAGACACATTACAGTTGATCTATTTAATGTGTTTAAAATTGGTATGGTGGCTACCTGTCACTATGGCTATACAAAAACCAGAAATTTTATTTTTCTAAGAAGCAGACTTAAAAATGACTCTCAGTGATACCTGCTCCTGTTAGGATGCCCTTGGATAATTCCTTCCCTTGAATAAGGGCTGCATTAGTAACTTGCTTCTAGCAAATAAATTTGGCAGATGTGATGAAATATCACTTCCAAGATTGGGTTATAAAAAGACTGTGGCTTCTGCCTTCAGGGCTTCTTTCACTTGCTCTTGCTTGGATCTTTCTCTCTGGGGGAAGCAAGTTGCCATGATATAAGCAGCTCAATGGCAGGAGGCCAAGGCAAGGAGGGGATGTGGCAAGGAACTGATATCTCCAGCCCAGTCAGAGAGGACCTGAAGTTCACCAAAGTCATGTGAGTGAGTTTGGAACTGGATCCTTTCCTAGTCAAGTTCTGAGATGACAGCAGCTTCAGCCAACACCTTGACTTCAGCTTTATGAGAGACCTTGAGCCAGAGACATCCAGATAAGCCATGCCTGGATTCCTACCTATAGAATAGAGGAGATAAGATATAAAATATCCTATAGATATATAGTCTATAGAATATAGTATATATGATAATAAATGTTTGTTACTTTAAGCTGTTAAGTTTGAGGGTGATTTATTACACAGCAATAGATAAGTAATACAGCGTGGGAACTTTCTTTAATCCTCATGATCTAGCTTATGATTCTGTGAGTCAATTGGATAGTTGTTTTGGCCTGGGCAAGTTTATCTGATCTTCTCTGAACATTCTCTTGCATCTGTGGTAAGCTAGTGTATTTGATGGTGACAGCATGATCTTGCATGGCCTCACCCAACTTGATGGCTGGCTGGCTGGTAGACAAGACCCCAGTTTTCTTCCATCTTTCAGTAGTTAGCCCATGCTGTCCACTCAGTGGCCTGTCTCAGAATTCCAAGCCCAATAAGAAAGCGAACCCCAATGCACAAGTGCTTTTCAAGCCTTTGTTTGCTAATGTCCCATTGGCCAAAGTAAGTCACATGACCAGCCTATTCTTTAAAGGAAGGGGATATAGACCAACCCTCTTGAAGGAAAGATCTGCAACATCACATAATAAGAGTGTGGAGGCAGAGAGGCAAGGAATTTGTAGACATTTTAATAATCTATCATACAGAGAATAATAATAATAAATAACACTTTCATCTTTGTTCCATTTCCCAAGGAAGAAAAGAGATGAACACCTCAGTCACTACCAAACAATTGTAATTATACTAGAAAGAGTTCATAGAAGTGAAAGTTAAGGAATTATAGGGCTGCTGTAAAAAAGAATAGATGAGCAAAAATATGTCATTTGGATAAGTGGAGATTTCTAGAAGAGTCTATAAATATAGTGTTTGCAAATATAAGAATATATATATAAACATGGCCATGAAAACACAAAGCTAAATTTGGCCTGGACATAAAGAAACCCATCTTCTAAAGGGATTTGTCCAGGTTATTACAAAACAACTCTCTTGCATCAATAAACTTTGGGAATTGCGTTGCAATAACCCTCATTTTGGGACTACGTGGTATGTTTTCTGGATTCATGCCTAAGGATCATGTGTCACCTCCACATTTAGGGCCTAATAAGACTGTAGAAAGGATTCCAATAAGTCATCCTTTAAGAGATTCATCTGACCTATTGATATCTTTAGGTTTTCTCCCTAGTTGACCATATAACTTTAGTGATCCAAATGCATAGGCACTATTTAAATTATAATCTGAGTCATATCTATTTTCCTAAGTTGCCACTGAGACTTTCAAATGTTTTAGAGCCTTATTTATTTGTTTTGTTTTCTAAGTTCTTATCCAATCAACCACTTATACTAGTTCTTAATAAACCATTCCCATTTTACCATGCCAGCTTTCACTTGAACAAGATGGCTTCTCTATATGTTTTGTGCTCATCATCATTGCAGAGAAAATGAATTCCAACCCCTTGCATAGCAGAAGGCCAACAAACGATCTTGAAATTCACCACAAGAAAAAAAATACATTATTGGATTCACATTTAGAAACTTACAAAGGCAGGCTTTTACCTTCATGTTTATTATACTAAAAAGTTTTTTGAAATTAAGAATTATATATAGTTTAGAATGAGGCTGAATCATTAAATTCAGTTATATATAACTGATTATTATAACAACTCCTTCCTAACACTTTCTAAAAATTCCAGTGATTATTATATAAAATAAAGCAATATTATTTATAGGTAAAAATGAGGTTTGTGATTCATTCTATAAAAAGCTGGGCAATCAGTTCCTTTTCAGAAAAATAACTTGAGTTCAATTCCTTTTTTTTTTTTAGACAGAGTCTCGCTCTACTGCCAGGCTGGAGTGCAGTGGCACGATCTTGGCTCACTGCAACATCCGCCTCCCAAGTTCAAGCGATTCTCCTGTTTGAGCCTCCTGTGTAGCTGGGATTACAGGCATGCGCCACCACGCCGAGCTAATTTTTGTATTTTTAGTAGAGACGGGGTTTCACTATGTTGGCCAGGATGGTCTCAATCTCCTGACCTCGTGATTGGCCCGCCTTGGCCTCCAAAGTGCTGGGATTACAGGCGTGAGTCACCGCACCCGGCTGAGTTTAATTCCATTTTTATGGGTACACGTGTCAGATTAAACTGCTCCTGCGACTATCTTTTCCAGAAATCTAACACATTGTGTGAATTAAAGAGTACTTTATACGCTGCCAGTTAGGATTTGTTTTGTCTATAGATATAGGGTCTTAACGGCAGAGTACCCTAGAACTTAAAGTATAATAAAAATATATATATATAAAAATAAATTAAAAAAGAAAAAAAGAAAGAAGTTCACTGACTTTTATTTAGAAATTACAGGCTTTTAAGAATGTTCCTTTATGTCTGTTTCATAGTAGAATCATTCTTAGCAGATGTCTATGCACCCCGTACTGTAAGGGGTCAATAATATAAAGACATAGATTTCGATAACATCCACCTTAAACTAAATGATATTGAATTCCACATAATAGTTATTTTTGTACATGGTATATTATATATTTTATGTGCTTTTGCTGTATTATATTTTTATGTGTTTTTAATGCTCAAAAATAAGGTCAAGAAGTTGGTGGAGACATATATAATCAGAATTTTCCAGTGGTTTCTTGTTCATCAATTCAGATGTGATTCAAATATCTTATCAAAGCCATATGGTTAATATTTCTATAGCAATTTAGAATTACAAATAATTTTCCCATTTTCTTTTACAATAGCCTTACAATGGCTATTGTAAAAAAAAAAAAAAAAAACATTTTACAGAGGAGAAGTCTGATTTTTTTACAAAAACCCCATTTTACAGAGGAGGAATCTGATTCTCATAGGGTTATGGCTTGTCCCAAATAACTCAGCCAGTGAATGGCATAATCAGGACCACATTTGGGTCTTCTGGCTCCAAATCACATTCTTTCCATTTTATCACATACCTTTATAGAATCTTTACCCCCAAACCTCCCATAACCATTCTATTTCCCATGTACAAAAATCGCTGGATCCATCTATGAGAACAACACATGAGAAACACAAGCTCTATGTGTGCTCTCTATCCTTCAGCAATTAAATAGCCCAGAGGGCCTTCCCCGTTTCACTTTATTCACTTCACTTGTTAATTAATCTTAGGCATCTCGAAGTTATAAAACGTCACCGGTACGTACAAAGTATATAATATTCATTAAACCCAAGCCCAAAGAATAATCAGGAAATTCCCTTGGTGTGGGAGAAAGAAATTCTGCCCACTTCTCTTATTGGTATAAACATGCACATACATCTGTTGTTTACATTCTCTTGAATATTCTTAACAAACCTTCCTGTTCTAAAAAAGTTTATGATATGAATTTGAAAGAAAGAAACTCTTGTGTTTCTGTAGTGTTTTATAGCTTATAAAACATTTTCAAATACATTATTTAGTTGATTCTCCCACCAAAGTTGTGAGGTAAGCCAGATCTCTATTATCTCCATTTTATGGACATAAAACTGAAGCTTAGAGAGGTTAAGAGATTCTTTCGAGTTTAGACAACTCTTAGGTGCAGAAGGCAGCCATCTCGGAACATGGTGCTGGAAGGGCCTTCCTGAGATATGAAGGGAAGCATTTTCTGGCATGTGTTCTGTGCCACTCTGGTCTTGTGAGATGCTCTGTAAAAATTTGTTCAGTTCTCAAATAAATTTGAGAAACACTGCGTATTGTTAATCAAGGAACCCTGTTGGAAAATGCTGGTGTAGGGTAACCCCAATATTAGGTATATGAGAGAAGTAATGTTCAAAAATATAAACTACTTACTTAAAATCTCATTATTACATACATCAAAACCACAGATTTAACTCAAATCTCCAAATTCTGATTCAGTGCTCTTTCTAATACCCCATATGGTTCTCTATACTTGAATGTTTCCCTATTCTAGGTAAAATAGTCAGGCTGGTGTTCATATTCAAAACCAGAGGTATATTTTGAACAAAAATTTTATTTAGAAAGACTGTCCTTAATTCTTAGTTTATCTTGGTGCTATCAAAACCATTTTGATAATAGCTACCATTGTTATGTGCCAAGATTATAAATGATTTTGAAAGCTTTAACAGACTTGCAAGTTAAATACTTTTACAGATGAAAACACTGAGTCGCAGAAAAATAATCTGAGGAAGATCACCCTTCTATTAAGAGGAAATGCCATGATTTTAAGTTCAGCTGGACTCTAAGCCTATTCAAAAAACATCCTGAGAGTCCCACGTCTTTTGGAAGACATCCTTGAACCCTGACCATTCTTTCTATTGTATCATGACTACTGCAAGGAATTTTAAACAGCAGGCAAGTCATATAGGCAGAAAAAAAAATGAAACCTGGACATATACTGAGCAGTCTGGGCACAAACAGAGAGTATGCAAGAAAGGAAAAGTTAGGTAGTTATAATTGCAGTAGAGACCATATGCATTGTTTTGTCAGTGACTCCAACTAAGTATTTTTTAAAATAGGACCAAAATCCAGAAGCATTCCTTAACTTTCTTTAACACTAAAATCAAACTACTAACTATTGACACATTACTGAGGCCTTTCAAGTGGATCAGAATTTCAGGTCTAATTTCAGGCCTTAGAAGACATGGAACTTCTCAGGACTTCTATCTACAACAACCCAACAGGTGATTATCTGGCTTCTTCTTGAACACCTCAGTGTTGCAAGGTCATCTTAATAACTCTGGAGGGATATCATTTCATTATTGGACAACTCTAACTGTAGGAAGTTCTCCAGTTAGACTGTATGACACTTAAGGCAGGATCCATTTCTGCCTTACTCAAACGACATTCCTGGTGTCTAGCAGGAGAAAATCATTAAATATGTTTTTGAGTGATTGAATGATACTGACATAAATCTTCCTTCTTATAATACTTGTTCTATTATTCTAACTCTGTTCTCTAGGCAGAAGTTAAATAATTTTCCCAGTGGGTATCCAATGGGCAAGGCTCCCAGGAAACAAAACAAAATCCAGATACATTTTTAAAAATTGAAATGCAATTTAAATAACATGACATTCACCCATTTAAAATGTGCTACTTGGTGGTTTTTAACTTATTCACGAAGTTGTACAGCCATTACCACTATCTAATTGCACAACATTTTCATCACTCCAAAGAGAAACCCCATACTCATTAGCAGTTACTCGCTCCCCATTCACCCTCCCCTCAATCCCTGGCAACCACAATTTTGCTCTATGATGTTGCCTATTTTGAACATTCCATACAAATGAAATCATGTGATATGTGGCCTTTTGTCCCTGGCACCTTCACTTGGCATAATGTTTTCAAGGTGCATCCATGTCGTAGCATGTATCAGTACTTCATTTCACTTATGGAATATAATACTCCATCACATAAACATAGTACATTTTATTTATTTATTCATCACTTAATGGGCATTTGGGTTGTCTCCACCTTTTGGCTGCCATAACTAAGGCTGCTATTAATATGAACACTCCTGTACAAGATTTGTGTGGACATATGTTTTCAGTTCTCTTGGGAATATAGCTAGGGTTGGAACTGCAAGGATATACGGCGACTCTATGTTTAACATTCTAAGGAAACATTCAACTATTAAAAGAAATAGTTGCATCATTTTACAGTCTCATCAGCAGTGTATGAGGGCTCCAATTTCTCCATATTCTCATTAACACCTGTTGCTTTCCTTTAAAACATTACAGTCATCCGAATGGATGTGAAGTGGTATCTCATAGGGTTTTGATATGCATTTCCCTGATGACTAATAATGTCAAGCATCTTTTCATTTATTTATTGACCATTTGTATTTCCTCTTTGGGGAAACGTCTATTCAGATTTTTTGCCTATTTAAAAAATTTGGCTTTCTTTATTGTTGAGTTATAAGAGTTCTTATGTATTCTGGATACAAATCTTCTATCAGATATATAATTTGCAAACATTTATCCCATTCTGTGACTTGTCTTTTCACTTTCTTGATGGTGTCATTTGAAGCAAAAATATTTTTAATTTTCATAAAGTCCATTTATCAATTTTTTCTCATTGTTCATACTTTGGTGTCATAGGTAATAAACCATTGCCTAATCAAAAGCATGAAAAAATTTACTCTTATGTTTCCTTTGAAACGTTTTGTAATTTTATGTCTTACATTTGTCTATGATCCATTTTGAGTTAATTTTTCTATATGATAATGTGGTAGGGGTCCAACTTCATTCTTTTGCTTGTGGATATCCATATGTCCCAGAAACATTTTTTGAAAATACTCTTCTTTCCCATTGAATCATATTGACATCCATATCAAAAATCAATTACCATAAATGTTAAGTTTATTTATGGACTCCCAATTCTATTACATTAATGTATAAGTCTATCCTTATGCAACTAACACACTGTCTTGATTACTGTAACTTTTTAATACATTTTGAAATTAGGAACTTTCAAAACTCTATTCTTTTTCAAGATGGTTTTGGCTATTCTGGGTCCCTTGCATTTTCATATGGAATTTACAAACAACTTGTCAATTTCTACATAAAAAGAAAGACAGCTGGGATTTGATAAAGATTACATTGCATCTGTAGGTCACTTTGGGGAATATTGCCATCCTGACACTATTCAGTAATCCAACCCATATAGATGGGTTATCTGTCCATTTACTTAGGTCTTTAATGTCTTTCAACACTGCTTTACAGTTTTTTTGTGTGCAAGTATTGCAATTCTTTTGTTAAATTTAAGTATCTTGTTCTTTAATGGTATTGTAAATGAAATTTCTTATTTTCATTTTTGGATTCCTCACTATTACTACACAGAAATACAGTTGATTTTTGTATATTAATCTTGTATTCTTCAACTTTGCTGAAGTTATTTATTTCAATCATTTTCTTTGGTATTTGTTGGCAAGTTACTTACATAAGACAACACCATCTGTGAATAGAAATAATTTTATTTCTTCCTTTCTGATCCATCCAGATTAGAATGCCTCTATTTCTCTTTCTTAAATAATTTCTCTGACTAGAGTGTTCAGAACAATGTTGAAGAAATGATGAGTAGAAATTCTTGTCTTGTTCCTAATCTTAGAAAGCTTTCAGTCTTTTATCATTAAGTATGTTAGCTGTGGGGTTTTCATACATGCTTTATATTATGTTAAGAAAGTTCCTGTATACTCCAAGTTTATTGACTGTTTTTACTATGAATGGATATTGAATATTGTCTAATGTTTTTTCTGCATCTATTGAGATTTTTTTTTCTTTATTCTATTAATATTGTGTGTTATATTTATTGATTTTCACATGTTGACCCAACCCTCCATTCCTGGGATCAGTTTCACTTGGTGATGGTGTATTATCGTTTTTATATATTGTTATATGTGGTTTGCTAGTATTTGGTCGAGGGTTTTTGCATCTATGTTCATAAGGGATATTGGTCTGTAGTTTTCTTGGGATGTCTTTGTCAGGTTTTGATATCACGGTAATATTGGCCTCATATAATTAATGGAAAAATGTTCCCTCTTCCTCTTTTATTTGGAAGAGTTTGTGAAAGTTTGATGTTAATTTCCTTTAAACATTTGGTAGAATTAACTGGTGAAGGCATCTGGGCCTGGGCATTTCCTTGTGGGAAGGTTTTTGATTACTATTCAATCTCAATCTCTTTAATTACTATAGTTTTTTTTTCAAATTTTCTATTTCTCTTAGTCCCAGCAGTTTGTGTTCTAGGAATTTGTCAATTTTATCAATGTTAATTAATTTATTTGCATACAATTATTTCCGTATAATCCTTTTATTGCTGTAAGGTCAGTATGTCCCTGTTTTGTTACTAATTTTTATTAATTTGAGTTGTATCTCTTTTTTCTAAGCCAGTCTAGCCAAAGGCTTGTCAATTTTGTTAATCTTTCCAAAGCACTAACTTTTGGTTTTGTTGATTTTTATATTGATTTTCTATTTCATTTATTGCTGCTTTGTTGCTTCTACTTGTTTTAAGTTTAGTTTACTTTTCTCTTTCCAGTTTCTTAAGGTGGTAGATTAGGTTGTTAATTTGAGATCTTATAGTATAGGCATTTAAAGTTATGCATGTCCCTCTACTCACTGCTTTAGCTGCGTCCCATAAGTTTTGGTATGTTTTGTTTTCATTGTAAAATGTTAAATCTGTGTTCATGGGCATATAAGGTATAAAGATGTAATTTGTATGATAATATATCACAAATGGGGGGAGGGAATGGAGCTTTATGGAAGCAAGTGTTTGTATGCTATTGAAATTAAGATTTATAGTGTGGTTTCCTCAGCTGTCTTTTATATACAATATTTATAATTTCATATATATTTACTTTTAGCAGTGCTCTTTATTTACCTTTAGCAGTGCTCTTTATTTCTTCAAATAGATATAAGTTGCTGTTGAGTGTCCTTTCACTTCAGCTTGAAGTAATCCCATTAGCATTTCTTGTAGGTTAGGTCTGCTAGTAACAAATTCTCTGTCTCTGTTTTGAAAAGTCTCAATGTCTTCTTCTTTTTTGGCATATAGTCTTGTTGTTTGTAGAATTATTGGTTGACAGACTTTTTCTTTTATCACTTCGAATATGCCTATTCTGGCCTCCATGGTTTCTAATGAGAAATCAACTGTTAATCTACATGGTAGGTTGTTTCTCTTGCTTTAAGGTTCTCTTTGTTTTTAGTTTTCAACAGATAATGATATGTTTAGGTGTGGATCTCTTTTCTTATCCTACTTAAGAGTTTATTAAGTGTCTTTGGTTTATTGATTAACGTTATTCATTAAATTTGGGAAGTTTTGTCTACTGTTTCTTTTTTTTTTTTTTTTTTTTGAGACAGAGTCTCACTCTGTCACCTAGGCTGGAGTGCAGTGGCACGATCTTGGCTCACTGCAACCTCCGCCTCCCAGGTTCAAGCAATTCCCCTGCCTCAGCCTCCCGAGTAGCTGGGACTACAGGCACGTGCCACCATGCCCAGCTAATTTTTGTGTGTTTTTAGTAGAGACGGGGTTTCACTGTGTTAGCCAGGATGGTCTCGATCTCCTGGCCTCGTGATCCACCCACCTCAGCCTCCTGAAGTGCTGGGATTACAGGCATGAACCACCGCACCTGGCCTGTCCTCTGTTTCTTTACCAAATGTTCTGTCCCTTCCCTCTCTTCTTCTTTTCTGGAACTCCCAGTATGGGTATGTTGATGCACTTTATGGTGCCCTATAGGTTTCTGAGACTGTTCATTCTTCATCACTCTTTTTTTCTGTCTCAGACTGAAAGATCTCAATTGATCTAGCTTCAAATTCACTGATTATTTCTTCTGCCAGCTCAAATCTGTTGAGCACCTTTAGTAAATTTTTCATTTGAGCTATTTTATTTTCTTCTGCATACTTTCTATTTGGTTATTTTTTATATCTCATTATTGATATTCTCTATTTAGTGGGACCTCATTCTCATACTTTCAATTCTTTAGACATGGTTTCCTTAGTTCTCTGAACATATTTTAAATAGTCAGTTTAAAATCTTTGAGTAGTAAATCTAGCATCTGGACTTCCTCAGGGATAGTTTTAATTGATTGCTTTTTTCCACTGTGCATGAGTCTACTTCCTTGTTTTGTTGTATGCCTTATAACTTTTTGTATTCACCTGGATATTTTAAATAATATAATGTGGCACCTCAGAAATCAGAATCCCCAAGGTTTGTTGTTGCTGTTATTGTTGTTGATTTTGCTAGTGTTGATTGCTGAGTGACTTTCCTTACTTAAGTCAATGAAGTATCTAATTTTTGGTCATGTGTGGCCTCTGAATTTTCTGCTCAGTCAGTTTAGTGGTCAGCTCATATATAGACAGAGATTTTCTTAAGTTATTTCAACCAATAAACCTTTGACAAGGGGGTCTGTGTGCATGTTTGGGCACACCTTCAATACTCAGGCAAGCAATGTACAACCTTGACTTAGTCTTTACTTTTTGATTGCACAGAGTCTGAAAGTCAGTCAGAGGTGAGATCCTAGAGAGCTTAGGGCATTCTTAGGTCTTCCCTGGACATGCACACAGCCCTGGACATGTGCATGGCCTTTCTAGAATATGTTGGAACTTTTCAAATTCCTCTATGGACATCTTATTTCCCAACTTTCCCTTTTAATCACTTTGGTCAGCTTTTTGTTTTTCCCAACTGTTATTGGACCTAGATAGCTTCAATGCTAACATAATTCTGCTCATTATTTTCAAGCAACACCCTCATGGAAAAGGCTGCACACATAGAAAGAGTTCTGAGACAAGTCAAACAAAGAAAAGCCTTGTGAGTGGGCATTTCCAGGAAACTTCCAGATTGATCAAATAGTGACAATTTTCTGAGAATGGTTCTTTTGGCCAGCTCCAAACATTTCTGCCCACTAGGCTGCTGGTTTCCACCTGAGATTACAGAGATGTTGATTTTTCAAGCCTCTCAGCTGGGGAGAAGAGGATGGGAATAGGGCAATTTACAATATTAAAAATCTCACTGCTCTTATTCAGATTTGGCCATTGTTTTTTTTGGGGGGGGGGCGGGGAAAAAAGGTCTTCAGACTGTGGCAAGCCTTTGATTAATACCCAGAGTTCTGAAAAAGTAGATTTTCACCATTTTTTCCCCCTTGGTATCATTGCTTTTATGGAGGGATAGATTTTCCAGGGTTCTTACCCATCCATTCCACTGACATCCTAGGTACATTTTTTTAAAAAGGAAGAAATTAAAGCAGATTCAGATCATGGACACTATTAAGAGATTAGAAGTGAAATTTGGGATAGTGAGAGAACAGCATGAGTGTGTTGGGAACTTGAAGGAGGTCGACATGAGGACTGTAAACCAGCCCTCAGCCCTTCAATGAGCACTATTTTACCAAACACTGTGACAACCTACTCTGCTCCTTTTTACTCCATTCTTGCATTTCCCTCTCTCTCTCTCATCTCTGTCACCTTTCCCCACAGAAAGCCACTCTCTCTTCCTGGACTATGCTTCCTTACTTTTGTACGTGCTCCACCCTCTTCCTAGAATTTCCTTCATTCTTTCCATAGTAATTTCATTCATTGCTTAAAATCTCACATACCCTTCTGGGAATCCTTATCCGTCTTCCCTGTGTGAAAGAAGTTATTTCCTCCCTTGCTTTCCATAGAATATTTTACAACCTCATTTAATAAAAAAAGTCCTGAAGTAATGTTTCTCAATCTTTAATATATAAAAGAGCCTCCCAGGATGCCTGTTGAATGTGCAGATTCCTAGGCCACATCCACAGGAATACTGGATTCAGAGAGTCTGGGCTAAACTTCATGAATCTGCATTAAAACAAAATATGATTATGATGCAGGTGGTGCATGAATCACATTTTAAGACACAGAATCCTCTAACTGGTTCCCCGTTGAACTTCCTAGCAGAGTAGATATATAATAAGTACTTATTGAATTAAATTTGCAAAATTTTCCCCAAATATCAGTGTTAACATAGTGTCTTGTATACATATGGCAAACCAAAAATATTTTGGAAAGTATGAAAACCTACATTATATGCCCATGTTAGCCACACTTAGAATCACCTGGGGAATGTTTTAAAACTGGTGACTGTACTGTAGTTAGACAACATTAACAGTGTCTGTTCTGTGAGGCCCCACCCCCAGAACTGCTAAACAGGAGCCCACTTCTACATATGTCATCACCAAATCCAGCAGCTGGCCTCTTTCAACAAAAGCACTACATTTTCCTTCTCTTAAATATGTATTGTCCTTAAGGGGTCTGGAGTTATTTGTAATTTGCACCAAATGACTTTTCTTTATTTCCTCATAGCAACATTGTTAAGAATAGAAAATAATGGATATGACCCAAATATCCATTGATAGAATGCAAAAACCAACTGTGGAATATTCACATTATTCATTTTCATAATAGTAAAAATAAAATATAGCTACATACGTCAGCATGGATAAAGTTTAGAATCATTAAAATATTGAGTAAAAAAATGCAATTCTTAGAAGTTTACATATTGCATATCATTTTCATAAAGCTGGACAAACACCAAATCGTATACATTTTGGACATATATAGTAATTCTATGAGCAAGGGAATGACAAAATTCCAGATTGCAGTGACCTCTGGGGTAGGACAAATTGCAAACACATGGATGCAAATTATTGGGAATGTTCTAGCCCTGGAGCTGAATGGTTGGTTCACAGATGTTTTATTATCCTTTAAAACACACAAATATAATGTACAAGACACATTAAATATTTGAAGGTATAGGCAAACAAAAAAAAAACAGGAGGAATACAATGTAGGTCCAGACACATCCAGTATGCATGGATTCCCTGTACAAACAGTGCTGTCTTCATTATGCATCATTATAGGAACACAGAAGGCTGTGGGGCGGCTAGAGCGGGAGGCAGAAGGACCTCAAACTGGAAGAAGGCATTCCTCCCTCTGAGCCTCAGTTTCTCTATACACAAAATAAATGTGTAAACCCTACCAGGGATGACAAATGGCTGGCACACATATCATAGGTCTCGCCTTCATCACCCACTGCAGACCTGGCTAATAGATCACAGCACTTTTTCTCACAGAGCACACAGACAACTTTGGACTCCTCAGCTTGGCACTGCAGGCTGCCAGGGCTGATGGGTCAGCCATGGCACACCAAATGACACCCAGCTGCTGATCCAGAGAGTCCATCCAGTTTGAGTCTGAGAGTTTGGAAGCTCAGCCAGCAGACGTTAGGCACCTAGCTGCCCCCCAGGAAGGAGTCCACGGGACTTGGAGTTGGCCCAGGCCAGAGACCCTGACACCTGGAAATGTAAAGCCTCAGCTTCTTCATCACCCACCTCTGCAGCTTCCCATCTCCTGCAGCTGGCCCAGCCCCACTGTCTAGCTATCATTTGCCCAGGCCTCCCTATTCCAATCAGTTGAGTGGACAAGCTCCTGGCAGCCCTATCCTGGTGAACTCTGCCACACTTGAAAACAGTATGACTAGCACAGAGGACAGGCAGGGCTCATTGTCACCCTCTAATCCAGGGGGGACCTACAGAAAATGGCCCCATTGTGCGATATGATCTTACACAGCCAGCTGGTCCCCAGGAAGCTAACCCCCACTTATGCTAAGCAGGCAGAACAGACTGCATTCCTTCTACTACCTTTGCAGAGGCAGGCCTCCTACCTTTGCTGCTGAGCTACTCCTCTTCCCCAAACCTGGTCAGCCCAGCTTCCTTTCCCTTATAGCCTCAGCTGAGAAGAATCTTCCCCATTGCTCCTGCCCCAGCTGCCTTCCTCCCCAATGGGAAGTAATTACCCCTCCTCTAGATGTTCAGGACATAGAGTTCTGGTTCTCACAGTGTGTGCAAACACCACCTACCACTTTTTACTTGCAAAGGCACTGAAGCAAGAATGCTTGGATTCTCAAGAATAAAGATGCCAGAGGTTCACTCTGGTCCCTGCTGTTCCCAGGCTCATCTTCTCTGAAGCCTTGAAAACTTTATCCACCCTGTCTCCTTGCTCTACAACCCCTCATCCCCATCCCATGCCATCCCAGCAAGCTCCCTACCTGGATGATTCCAATTCCCTCTTTAAACCCTCTTAGACACCCCCTTCTCAAGGCAGTCTCCTTTGCCTTCCCTTTGCCCTGCATCACTTATCCTCATTACCTGTTAGAACACACAGTGGGTTCAAATCCTGCTGCTTGCATGTCTGCCTTTCCTTTTATGGGACAGATTTGTGAAAGCAGGGCTCATGACTGACTCACTGCATTACCTCCAGCCCTCAGCACAGAACTTGGCCCATAGTGGGGAGGAAGCAGGGCCTCAAAGAAGTCTGAGCTAAATACATGGTCTCTGTCTGATATGGTTTGGCTGTGTCCCCACCCAAATCTCATCCTGACTTCCCACATATTGTGGGAAGGACCCAGTGGGAAGTAATTGAATCATGGGGGCAGGTCTTTCCCATGCTTTTCTCATGATAGTGAATAAGTCCCATGAGATCTGATGGTTCTATAAGGGGGCGTTTCCCTGTACAAGTTCTGTCTTTGCCTGCTGCCATCCATGTAAGACATGACTTGCTCCTCCTTGCCTTCCACCATGACTGTGAGGCTTCCCCAGCCACATGGAACTGTAAGTCCATTAAACCTCTTTCTTTTGTAAATTGCCCAGTCTCAGGTATGTCTTTATCAGCAGCATGAAAACAGACTAATACATCGACTTCATGGAAATTACAGTTTAGTGAAAGACATGATGACAAAGAAAGTGAATTCTAGGTACCTTATACACAGGCCAGACAATTCTTTCCTGATAATGTCACACTTAAGCTGAGATCTCACTGGTAAGGAAATGTGAACTCAGCAACAACAACAACTACAACAAAATGATGTAAATAACTTTCCAACAAAAGAGAATAACATAGAGAAATGTCTAAGGTGGGAAGAGCAACATGTATAACTACCAAACTACTGAAAAGCCAGAGAGTCCTCAGCAAGAGGTAGGGCAATAAGCAAGAGCTCATAAACCACATACATCAATCAGGGCAGGCTAGGTGATGCCGAGTAACAAATGACCCCACATAGTAGGGGTCAACAGTCAGGGCAATTCATCTATCATGCTATATGCCACCATTGCCCTGCTCTGCATCCTCTTGGATCTGGACTCAGGCTCACTGAGCAGGCTTTATCTGGAACGTCACCTTGGTCACAGCAGTAAGAAAAGAAAACTGGTTCTTACAGTGCTGGTGTTTACAGTGTGCCCACATCTCCCTCACTTGTCATCAGCTAATCCTTTGCCCATGCCTGAGAAAGGCAAGGATAGGGCTGCAGGACCCTCTGACAAAGAAGGCAGTATGTCCAAAGGCACTGAGGGGGTGAGCAGTATTCCCGTTCCACATCATGGTCAAAGTTTTGATGTCTATCTCATAAGGGCACTGGAAAACAATTGACAACATTTTCTACTTTTTACCAATCTGTTAGTATTGAGAAGGAAAATAAATTGAAAACAGGCATGAGAGAGTGGATTTGGGGAGAAAAATTAGGAGGCCATTTCAGTTTTCTGGGCAAGAATAAAAGAGTACTACTTTAAGACTAGGATCAGGGCAATGGAAATGGAGAAGAGCCAACAGATTTTAAGATATGAGGAGGTAGTGATGTGCAGACAGAAGCAGATGAGAGATGATGTGGCCCAAGGACAGTGGAAGAAATGCAGCAGACTTGATTCCTGGTGACTTGCCAGATGCTGACTCCAGTTTTCTCGGAAGTCCAACGACTCCATTCTCGTTCTTGAGTTCTCTATGTTCTCCTAATACATCTGTTACATCAGGGGTCTCTGTTCTACCCAAGAGCCACTGTCAATTTCAGTCCGTCTTCCCAATCGGCCTGTCTGCCCCTGCTAGAGTGTCAGCTCCTTGAGGACAGGGATGTCATCAGTTTGGGTGATCCCTGGATCAGCATCTGGTCAGGGCTTGAGAATGTCTCTAACACAGGGAAGTAGGCAGAGCCAGAGGTTGGGAGAGGTGATTCCTGGTGACATCATCCAGCACCCAGGTACAACTAAGGTGAAGTTGGCCCAGCATATTATTACCAGCACCAAAGTGGCCATAAAGGTCATCTACAAATATCAGCAGAGCAACTCCAACAGTGTTCATTAGTATTTGTAGGTGGCATAGTTTGTATAGTTAGTGTTGTAGTTAGCATTCCTAGTTATAATTTATAGTTAGTAAAGCTAGGAGATCACTATTGCCAGTGACCTATGTGACACAGTTTGGCCTCCAACTCTGCTGATGACAAGACCCTTATTAAGGATTACAAGCTCCTCAAGAAAATCAGCCAAGGAAGCTTCACCAGGGTAAAGTTGGGCCGGAACATTCTCACAGGGACCCAGGTGGCTGTGAATGTCATCTTGAAAGGTCAGCAGAGATCCTCCAGCCTCCAGAGTGTACAGTGAGAGATCAGCATTATGAAGGCTCTAAATCATCCCAATGTCATCAAGCTCTTTCAAGTGATCAACACCATGGACACCTTGTATTTAGTCCTGGAGTCCAATGGCAGTGGAGAGCCCTTTGACCATATCCTAGAACATGGCCCATGAAGGAGAAGAGGCCCAAAGCAAGTTCAGGCAAATTATATCTGCTGTACAATACTGCCACCAAAAGAAAATCATCCACAGGGACCCGAAGCCCTAGAACTTCCTTCTACATGCCAACTACAACATAAAAATAGTTGACTTTGGCTTAGGCACAACATTCAGTGATGACCAGAAGCTGGGCACCTTTTTGGAGACTCCATCTTGAGCTGTCCCAGAACTGTACCCCAGTCAAAAATATGATGGCCTCATGGTGGACATGTGAAGCTTGGACATAATTCTATGCACCATGGTCGCCAGGGTTCTGACATTTGTCAAACAGACCCTTGAGCTAAATTGATTGGTACTGTATCTACAGTACAAAACAGTATTAAACAAAACAAATGTTCAAAAACTGGGTACGTTTTTCATTTTTTAAAAAAAGTTCAGAGGTCTTAAAGATTCAGGTTTACTAAAGGCTCTACCTAGAGCTACATTGACTGATATTTTCTTAATTGCCTGGAGACTAAACTTATTGATTTAGTTTTCATTGTATTATAATTAATGCAGAAGGAAGATGGAACTGAATAGGAATAAAAATATTACATGAACTCAAAGTATCTAGATTTCAAGGTAATTTTTTTTCTAGATACTGATTGAAAAGAAAAAAAGGAAAAAACCTCACAGGACTAAAAAGACCAAGAAAAGGCCATCTTGCCATATGTGAGGTTCATATATCCCCTAGTACAAAATGATAGCTCAGTTGCTAAAAATTTTACTGTTTATGACTTTGGGGTAAAGCTTTCACTAGTGCAATGATTCAGGCATTTGATTCTTTGGAAAGTGTGTAGAAAATAATAGATACAAGGCAATGAAATTGGCTAGCTATATTAGGGTACGTTGATACCCTAGAAAAGAATTATGAGAAAGTTACGAATAAATGTCAGTTAAAAACAGTATATTCAGAACTCATTTATTAAATGCCTCCTATATGCCAGGATTTGTAAAAGATACAGAAAAAAAAAAAACTTTGGATATGGTCCCTAATTTCAAGGAGTCCGTGTGACATTATACCACCTTAAATTCTCATGAATAACAAAAGACATGCATGCTCTTTCCACCTGCTTATACTACTGATTGCTTGAGGAAAATAAGGCACAGAGAAATGAAAGGGCATTTAGACCCATTTCTTGAACAAATTGCTTTACCCATTCTATTTCCAACTTGCAAGGAAAAGTTTTGCACCCCTTTAGGGAGGATCCGTCCAAAACTACTAGGCTTCTTTTTTTTTTTTTTTTCTCACAGGAAATACTTTAACCACAGAGAACGTCTGATGCCTATTATTCCTGTAACATCCTCTCTGTCCTGGATGGTGGCTATTTCTCCAGTTGTTAATGGATCATCCTGCAGGTTCAGCTGCCTTCCTCCTTCAAATGCCCAGATCTCTTGTGAATGTTTCTTCACTAATCTCACCCAAAGGACCAAAAGCATTTCAAAATTATGAGCAGGGTGGGGAAGAAAAGAGAGTACCTGCAAATATAATACACTTAAAATAAAAATCACTGGCAACTACTCAGTTGGCAAAAGCAAGTTCCTTCCCTCAGTGTCAAATAAAGACATACTGATAAGCACTGCTGCCGTCTCCTAAACCATCATTTTGCAAATTATTTTCCACCATGCAGAAGGGTCACCTTAGAGAATGACAGCTCTAGACATTATTTCTATTGTTCCAGTTCCTCCTCTGAGGCTCCCACAGCCCCATTCCTCAGCACACACATTGCTTTGGGAGTAGTTACTATTGCCACAGAGATGTCTTTAGATTGTGCTTCAATGTTAGTCAATACAAAAGTGAAATGACCTAAGATTTTGATTCAGTAGGCAAAACACTATGTGTATAAAATACATCTAAAGAGGAAAATTAACAAATTTGCCATCTTTGGATTTTACTTCCTATGGCTAAAAGCCAGAGATCAGGCTTCTTTTAATCCTTTTCATCCTCTTTAACTTCAAGCTATTTCTTGTATACCATCCTGCGTGTGTGTGTGTACACCTGACCCATTCCTACTCATTATTTTTATATTAGTATAAGAACATCAGTAGATCAGTTACCCATCAACCCAAGCTGAACATGTCATCAATTAAAAATAGTTACTGGCCATTCTCATATTTCACACTTTTAGCATTCTTTTAACAGGTACCTAGATGTCTATTTAAATCCAAATAGTCAAACAATAATAACAAGATTGTTTTCACAGGACACTGACGTTTGATATAACACACTTGAAGGAATTCTGATTGTTTAATTAAATTGATACTCTCTTGTAACAGGAAATCGACACAACCCCTTTGGAAAACTGTTGGCATTATTAACCACTTTGCAAAACTGTTGGCATTATTTACTAAAGCTGAAAATACACAGGATTTCCACTCTTGAATAATACCTATATATGTGTGCATATATACACACACTACACTACAAAGAGACGTGCAAAAGATTGTTCATTGTGGAATTATCTGTAACAAAATAAAACGGAAACAACTCAATTCTCTATCACCTGGAAAATGGAGAAATAAAATTATGTATATTCGTATAATAAAGTCTTTTATAGCAATAAGAATGAATGAACCAAGCTACATACAACAAGAATACAGCTCATAACCTAATGTTAAGCAAAAAATGTCAGACACAAAGGAATGCATACTGAATGATTCCATTTATATAAATGCCACAAAGAAGCAATCTATTCTATATATTAATCTGTGATGACATACTAATGGCAGTGGCAGTAGAGGAACAATGATAGTGCCTGAGAGGAAGCAAAGGGGGCTCCTTGGATGTTTCATGATGTTGTCTTTCTTGACTGGGTTGTGGTTTAATGGATGTTTACCTTGAGATAACTGGTTCAGCTGTACATTCATGTAATATGCATTCTTTCTTCAATAAAAAGTTTTAAAAGAAGTAATGATACATAACCAATATTTCTGATGCACGGAGGAGGTATTATGTGGAAAAGCACCAACAACTCTTGGTTAAAAAGTGACTTGGAAGAGTTAGACTCTGATTGTGAAGTTTTAGGAATATCTTAAGCAATTTATTTTGCTTATATGTTTCTTTTTATTATGCACAAGGAGGATATATGATAAAATTCTCTGTATAAGTAAGCCTTAGAGATCTCCTTTAATAAGTATCAATTTAAAATTCTAAGTGATATGGAAGTATAGTGACAGGTTTTTTTCCTAGTGGTACATAAAATAATGGTACAGTTTACTATCTATGGTTTCTTAGATTCGATGGTATATAATATAAAAGTTATTGTTTATAAATTTAATTTATCCAACAAAAGGATTCAGAAGGCAGTGAAATCAGGAAGTTGGCATACTCATAAAGAAATGTTGAAGCACTGGCCATGTAAATGCGAAGCTGAGTCAATGTAAGCAACAGTAGTACTAAGCTCAGCAAGTCTTAACTTGTACAGTGATTACGCAGAGTAACAGTTAAGCATAAAATCCAAGTAAAGAAAGAAGGAATTTAGAAGATGGATTAAATGAGAGCTGCATATCTGCTGTGGTTTTTAAAATTTCTGGTTAGCCCAGGGAAATTATTCAGCTTAGGTCCACCAACTTGGGCTAACTGCAATTACAGTTATGAGAATGAACCAAATATCTGCATCTTCCTAACTCCCACTTTTACTTTGTTTCTAAGTTGCCTGTGTACTTGTGTTATCTCCCCCACTAGACCATGACACCCTAAGGACAGGAATAGTCATATTTCTCTTGCATCCTCTATAGCATCCAGGTAGTGCTGAAAATATAATAGACAATTAGTAATCCCCCCAAAAAACACCTCTGCATTATAATGTCTCAGTTCAAGTATGATCCAAGCAGTTTTTGTCAAAGACATCAAGAGGAGCCTCAAGCGCTCTGAATGCTAATTCATCTTCACTGACTGTAAGCACCAGAATTAACCTATCTTCCCAGTTTATACGCATGTCTGGTGTTAAGACGCAGTTGTAATTCATGTTTCATAGACTCAACTGCTAATGTAGAAGTTTCAGGCTCCTACAAAATCCCCACCACCCTACAAATATTTCTGGGGACCCTCCAGTAGATGGCTCACCTATACTTAGTAACAAATCCACTCCTGGTGTCTGCTACTGCCACTCTCTCCTGTCTTTTCTACCAGTGCATCTTCCAGCCAACACCATGCTCAATGGGTACTTCTCTCTCCCACCAGAGAGGAGATAGCTGCACTTTACAGTGTTCTCTTGGAATAGAGGTGGGTAATCGCCTTGCCTCCTTTGGGGTCATAATCTGTTAAAGAACTATTCAGGCCAAGCTGCCGCTGCACTAATGTCTTAAATTTAGAGAAATAGCCCTTCCAGTCTTTACTTTGTTCTCTCCTCACAACAGTATTGAAGTATTCATGTTGTGGGGGCTGGGCTTGGAGATAAATCGCAGCAATACACTCAGTGAGATCACAAAAACTGCCTCTCCCTTTGGTCTCAATAGAGCCTCTGGAAAAAGGCCCCTTTGGAATGTGGTAACAAAACCTTTCTTTGGGTCACCAAACTGTCACCTAAATTTGTTGTATGAATATCCTTAAATATACAGCTGATTGGGGCACTAGACTTTAAACTAGCAATTATTGACTTGGATATTGTGTTTAATGTATAAAAACAACTGCCTTTTGTTTCTATAGATTTCAAGTCCTGGCAGGTTCCTCGGGCCAGGGTGGCCCAGCCTACAAATGCCTGGCTCCTGAACAGAGGGGACCCAATGGCTATTTTCCAGGAGAGATGGAAGTATCAGGACTGGGCAGCTACTGTTGCTCTTGCTGAGTCGCTAGAGGCGACATCATCTAATTTGCTTGGTTTTCGCTTGTACCCTCTCACTCAATGCTTTCTGTGTAAAAGCCCACTCATTGTACCTTCCTCTAGTTTCTCATCTTAAATCAAAAAGTTAGTCCTTATTCAGACCAATCTACCATTTGTGACTGGATCTATCTTCTTTGCCTCTCTCCCAGGAACCTCCTCAGCCTCCTAGAAACAGGCTTCTGCAAGCCATTACAAAGCTTGGCAGGCACGCCCAGGCGTGACTAGAGTTTAGGAGTGGGCAGAGTTCATACTACAGCTATTATGATCCCATCTTCAGTTAGTTAGGACGTGGCCGAAGAGCTTGAACTGGTTATTTCCACTAGTTGACTCTTACCAACAATTAAATTTCAGAAACACCCTTCTAAGATATCATTTTGTATTAGAAGTACATTAAAAAGTCAAAGGTGTCACAAGTGTCAGGAGTATTATGAAGAAGGCAGTTTATCTCATAATCTAAGGATTATCTGTCATAAGACAAGTTTCTATCTCATTTTTGGCAATGCTGAAACTATTCCTTTTCCTGATTCCTTTTCAGGTAAAGATATTCATTCATTTCTGCTGAGGGCAATATTTCATGAAGACTTGTAATGAATAAAACAGTGGCATTTGTGTGGTTTTGAAATTGCTCATACTTATACAGATATTTACTTTGTGAACTAAATATGGATTTTGAATAGAGGCATGTAGTGACTTAGATGAATGTAGACTCCGGGTTGAAATAATGAAAAGCTTGGAGGAATGATTGAAGCAGTGTTCACTGAGCTGTGCATGTGAAGCTACATGCACCATCCTTACATTTAATATTGTTTAGTGTTCTGGAATGATAGTCGATCATGATGTATTTCAGTGGGTTAGAGTATTAATTATACAAACATGCCTACCAAAGCCATTAAGTCAAGAAATTAAGAAAGAACTAGGTATGGCAAATATACAAGGAGGGCTGTTCTGAAATATTGCCCTGAGAGACTAGAATTTCTTTCTTTCTTTTTTTTTTTTTTTCTTTTGAGAGAGGGTCTCACTCTGTGCCTGGACTGGAGTGCAGTGACGGCATCTCAGCTCACTGCAGCCCTGACTTTCCGAGTTTATGTGATCCTCCCACCTCAGCCTCCGGAGTTTCTGAGACCACAGGCGTGCGCCACTACGCCTGGCCAATTTTTTGTATTTTTGTAGAGATGGAGTAGTGCCATGTTGCCCAGGCTGGTCTCAAACCCCTGGGCTCAAGCGATCCGCCCACCTCGGCCTCCCAAAGTGCTGGGATTACAGGCATGCGCCACGGCGCCAGGCTGGTTTAACTTTTAAAACTGGATTTTCTAATAGAGCCTCAGTCAAATCAGTTGACTCTCTATCCCCCTCTCCTGGAAGCTATTGGTATTCAGTGGTTTAAAAAATAAATTAAAAACCCCTTGCTGGAGCATTAGAAATTTTTTTGAAAATTCCAATATTCACCCTTTGCTTTCAACTATAACTTTACAATGCTTTTATCTTGATTCCAGAATTTATTCATTCTTTATAAAGAATTCATCTCTCATATAATTCTTAAGACTACATATTGAAGAAAAAGTAAAATAAGAATTTAAAACTCTGATTATATAGTAGACTCATACTTCATTTACTTTTTTCAGTTACTGTACTTGCCCAACTAAATACCATTTAACGATTTATTTGTTTTGATAAATGTCATCTAAGGAACACCAAAAACTTTGGATGTGTTTAATTCCACATGCTATTTTCCTCCTCCCATCTCTCCCTCCACTTCCCTCATCCCCAATCTGCCCTCATTCCTCACCCCTCACCACCCTAGAGAGATATCCTTGTGCCTGTCCAGCCAGGGACCATCATTCTCTTCTAAATCAAGGTGAGAAAACAATCTGACAACATCTTAACTAACCTTAGAGAGTGAGTAGAGAAAAGCATCAACACCAAACCATAAATGGGTGGCTTAGGTTGATGAATTGTAACCTTTTTCGGGCATTGTGGTCAGTTCTCTAAAAATGCTATTTACAAAAAGGAGATCCAGGGCTAAGACCTCCATTTTTAAATTTCATTTCAAACAAGGCCGTTTTAATAATCCATGGCCTGCAATTGCCATGCCAGACCTGTGGTAGTTACTGACTCAGAGCTTTGCTGAATTACCAAATCCTCTTTTATGACACTTCTGGTATTTTCTTTACCTGTGTCAGCCTCCTTTCCTTCACGAGTCACGGTATAAGCACAAGGCTGTAGAACCTGCAGGTTCAGAAACCCAAATACCACATTGCTCCTTAAGCTAGTATATTCACCAGGAGGTACCTCTCACTTTCCCTCTCAAATCACTTTCAAATGCTCCAGCTTTGATTAGTCATCATGTGATGGTGTCTTTATTTTCAAAATTTTTTTTAAATATTAAGTGACAGAACATTAAACTTATAAGATTAATTGTCCTAGATGGTTCATTAGAATTAGCTCTGCTACTTCATATTCACATTTTTTTTAACCAGTCTCTAATTATCTAGCTGAAACTCTTAATGCTTTGGATGAATAGCCTGGCTCAAAGACTTTTTTACTTCCTATAAAATATAATTTCGATTCTGGAAAGGTGTTATGACTGCTACATCAGTATTTAAAATGTCACAGAAAAAGAGATAAATTAATGCTAAGATTTCGTTTGAAACAGCTGTGGAAATTTTGAGACATTATCACTTGCCTCTAGTTAGAAAAATATTAATTTCTAATGATTCCTATTAGACATTAGGATAAGAAACTTTTAAAAAGAAACAATTGGAGACTTTATCTTCTTTAAGGGCATAGTTTCTTATTCGTGTGCCAAAAAAAAATAGATCTGGTGCATCATGAAGACTTTATATAATAAAAAATGTTCCCTCCTGGCACCACTGTCACACCTCACCAGCTCCTCATGAACAGTGAGCACCTGAAGGTCATCCATTCTTCTGAAGAGCTGCTCCTACATTCCAATTTGCTGAATTACAGTTTGTTCTCCATATTGCCATCAGAATTGCCTTTCTACAATGCAAATTGATCCTGTCAGTCCCTGTTTAATTGCAGCTCCCTCTTGTCCTTCCTTAAGAAAACCTTTCTATCTGTTCACCTAAATGTTTCTAGCACCTCGTGGTGTATTTCACATATAATTATGGATATATGGGTAGATGGATGGATGGATGGATGGGAGCATGGATACAATTAGCAGATTTTCCATAGTACAGACTTCCAGCTTCATACAGGATTTGGTTGACAGCAATTATGGAGCCTAGTGCAACTTCCCACTAAAATAAGTGCAAAGAAAAAAACAAAAACTCACAACATCATAAACTAACATTTAAAAGCAATTTAATTGTGTTCAGAAAAATACACCCAAGTTTTGCCTCCTAACACATTTAGACTTCATCTCATGAAAAAGAGACTTCATCTCATGAAAAATCTCATCTCATGAAAAATCTGGGACAAGCAAACACATCTTCACCAAATTAAGCTAAATAAACTAAGTGTTCAACTTAAACTTAGGAAAGAAAACTGCCAGGAAGAAGGACAAATGAGTTAATAAAGATAAAAGCCGATCTTAATTAGCTAGCATAAAGCCAGTAGTATATTAAGAAATCCAAAAGTTGGTTCTTAAAAAGACCAATAATGTGATTATATTTTTGATGATATATCATGAAATTGGAAACAATCCATCAATATTAGCATGAATAAATAAATTGTGTTCTAATCACACAATTGGATACTATACATTAATATGAAAAATCTATGGCTGCATGCACTGTATTAGTTCATTTTCACTGTGCTTTAAAGAAACACCCAAGACTGGGAAAATTATAAAGGAAAGAGGTTTAATTGACTCACAGCTCCACATGGCTGGGGAGGACTCAGGAAACTTACAATCATGGTGGGAGGTGAAGGGGAAGCAGGCACCTTCTTCACAAGGCATCAGGAGAGAAAAAAGAGTGAGGGAGAAACTTCCAAACACTTATAAAACCGTCAGATCTCATGAGAACTTATTCACTATCACGAGAACAGAATGGGGAAAACCACCCCCATTGATCCAATCACCTCCCTGCCTCGACATGTGGGGATTAAAGGTCCCTCCCTCAACACATGGGGATTACAGTTTGAGATGAGATTTGGGTGGGTACACAGAGCCAAACATGTCACACCAACACACTTGACTCTTAAAAATACGATTTCAGGCAATGGATTCCAGACCAAAAAAAATTACATATTATATATTGTATACTTCTATTTATAAAAATTTCAAAAACAGAAAAATAATCTGTGGTGTTAGAAATAAGGATACCTTTGAGGAGAACTATATATAATGAATACTTTTCATTGGTAGGGTGCTTGTATGTGTCTGTATGGGAGATTCTTGAGATGCTGGTAATATTCTATTTCTTGACCTAGGTCGTTACATGGATATGTTTGATTTGTTTTAAATATTAAGTAATACACTTTGATTTCTGCATTTTTAAATATATATGTTATACTTCAATTCAAAAAGTTTTAAAAATTAAATCAAGAACAGAAAACATTTTAAGAACAAAATATATTCAGAGAAAAATATCAAAATACTAGTAATGAAAATAGCTAATATTTATTGAGTACTGTATTAGTCTGTTTTCATGCTGCTGATAAAGACACACCCGAGACTGGGAAGAAAAAGAGGTTTAATTGGACCTGCAGTTCCACATGGCCTGGGAGGCCTCAGAATCATATTGGGAGGTGAAAGGCACTTCTTACATGGCAGCAGCAAGAGAAAATGAGGAAGAAGCAAAAGTGGAAACCCCTGATAAACCCATCAGATCTCGTGAGACTTATTCACTGTCTCGAGAATAACACGGGAAAGACCAGTCCCCGTGATTCCATTACCTCCCCCGGGTCCCTCCCACAACACATGGAAATTCTGGGAGATACAATTCAAATTGAGATTTGGGTGGGGACAGAGCCAAGCCATATCAGGTACTTACTATATGTACAACATTATGCTAAGTATCTTATAACATATGACCTTATAATAGACCTAAAAGGTACCTACTTATTAGCCCTGTTCTACAAGGGAGTAAAATGATTCTTGGAATGGTTAAGTGACTGCTAGAGGCCACACGGTTCAAAGTTCCTATTCTCTACCACTCTTTCATACTGCTTCAGAATAGCTCCAATTCTCAAGGCACAAATTATTTTATATTTAATTACATGCTCTTTAAATTGTTCCAGACAAATGGTTTCAAACTTTGGATTTCAAAAACTATGAGAGCTAAGGGGAAAAGTTGGAGAGACCAACATGGGATTGCCAGGTTTTAATTTTTGTAGTAGAAACATTCTTTTTTATTACCATTTATCAGCAGAATCATTTTGCAAAAGAATAAATAATCTAACATTGAGAATATGGGAAGTGCATAAGATCAGAATTAAGGACTATTCTTTAAATCAAATGACGTTATAAAACCCATTGCATCTTCCTTATTTTTTTTTTCATTATACCGGGGAATCATGAGAACTTTTCTAGGAATCAGCATTTGTATACTGTTGTATGTTGAGGTTGAAGTTAGGGGAATGTCCCAGTACGTTTTATGATGATAACATAACTTTAATGCTCCAACCTGAGAAAGATAAAATAGACTAAGATGACCATCGAATGCAAACAGAAAGTTCTAAATGAACAATTAAGCAGACTGAATTCAGTCCTGTGTTAAAATAATAATAAACAATTCTGTTTCAGAAATGTAAAATAGTTTAATACCAGAAATTCAATCAATATAATTAGCTAATAATATATTTGCATCAGCCAACTAATGCTACAATGTTGTATAACAGGCAATTATAAAATCTCAGCAGCATGCACCAGAAAGCATTTGTTCAAGTGTCAGTGTGTTGGCTGGAGTTTCATTGACCTAGGCTGGCCTCATCTGGAGAGGCTCTGCTCCACATGGCTCTCTCATCTTCTTTGGAGCAGAAGAATGTCGAGCCCAGATTTGGAGCTAGCAAAGCCATATTCTTCTCATGATGATGGCAGAGGTGTGAGAGACAAAAAAACATTCAAAGGCTCTGCCGGCACAGTTTCAGAACTGGTACACTGTCATTTCTGCCTCACTCTATTGGCCAAAAACAGTTATAAGACTGAATCCAGTCAAGGGTTGGAGAAATAATACTCTTCCCTTTTAAATGGGAGGAACTGTAAAGTCACATGAGAGGGGTGAAAAATTAGGACCTGATATGGAAGGATGTGTGTCCCTTCTAACTCTCAAGTTGAAATGTTACCTCCAATGTTGGTGATGGGCCAAGTGGGAGGTGTTTGGATCATGGGAGCAAGTCCCTCATGAATGTCTTTGGCCTGTCCTCATGGTAATGAGTTAGTTCTCATTCAATTAGTTCACATGAGACCTGGTTGTTTAAAAGAGCCTGGCACCCACCTCCTCTCTCTCTCTTGCTCCCACTCTTGCCATGTGATATGCCTTCTCCCACTTCAACCTTACACCATCATTGTAAGCTTCCTGAGTCTTCACCAGAAGGAGATATTGGCACCACACTTCATGTACAGTCTGTGGAACCATGAGCCAAAATAAATCACTTTTCATTATAAATTACCCAGTCTCAGATATTCTTTTATAGCAATACAAGAATGGACTAACACACAAAACTGGTACTGAGGAGTAGGACATTGCTATAAGGATACTTAAAAATGTGGAAGCAACTTTGGAACTTGGTAACAGGCTGAAGTTGGAAAAGTTTGGGGAGCTCAGAAGGACAGGAAGATGAGGCAAAGTTTGGAACTTCTTAGAGACTTTCTAAATGGTTGTGACCAAAATGCTGATAGAAATATGAACAGTGAAATCCAGGCTGACGAGATCTCAGATGGAAATGAGGAATATAGTGTAAACTGGAGTAAAGGTTACCTGTGTTATGCCTCAACAAAGAACTTGGCTGCATCATTTTCTCATCCTAAGGATATGTGGAAGTTTTGAACTTAAGAGTGATGACTTAGGGTATCTGGCAGAAGAAATTTATAAGAAGCAAAGCAATCAAGATGTGGCATGGCTGCTTCTAACTACCTATGCTTAGATGCAGGAGCAAAAACAAGACTTAAAGTTGGAACTTATATTTAAAAGGGAAGCAGGGAGTAAAAGTTTAGAAAATTTGCACGCAGTCTGGCATTTTGTTGGAGAAAGAATCCAGAAAGGCTGCAGAGCAACCACTTGCTAGAGAGATTAGCATGACTAAAAGGGATCCAAGTGTTAATATCCAAGACAATGGGAAAAGGCCTCAAAGGCATTTCAGAGATCTTTTAGGCATTTCCTCCCATTGCAGGTCCAGAGGCCTAGGGGAAAGAATGGTTTTGGGGGCCACACCCAGGGCTCTGCTGCCCTTGCAGCCTCAGGACACTCCTCTCTGCATCCCAGCTCCTGGCTCCAGCTGCAGCTCAAAGGGCCTCAGGTATAGTTTGAGCCACTCTTCAGGAGGATGCAAGTCATAAGTCTTGGTGGCTTCCATGTGGTGTTAAGCCTGCAGGTGCACAGAATGCAAGAGTGAAGGAGGCTTGGCATCTTTCATCTAGATTTCAAAGGATGTATAAAAACACTGGGTGCCCAGGCAGAAGCTTGCTACAGGGTAGAGTCCCCAGAGATACTCTACTGGGCCAGTGCTGAGGGTAAATTTGGGGTTTGAGCTCCCACACAGAGTCTTCACTGGGGCACTTCCTAGTAGAGTTCTGGGAAGTGGGCCACTGCCCTCCAGACCTCAAAATGGTAGAGCCTCCAGCAGCTTGAATCCTGAACCTGGAAAAGCCACAGAAACTCAACTCCAACCTGTGAGAGCAGCCACTGGGGCTGCACCCTGCAAAACCATAGAGACAGCGCTGTCCAAGGCCTTGGGAGCCCACCCCTTGTACCAGTATGCCCTCAAGGTAGGTACATGGAGTCAAAGGAAATTATTTTGGAGCTTTATGATTTAATGACTCCCTTCTTGGGTTTTGGACTTGCTTGAGGCGTGTTACCCCTTTCTTGTGGTTGATATCTCCATTCTGGAATCAAAATGTTTACCCAATACCTGTAACTCCATTGTATCTTGGAAGTGAATAACTTGTTTTTGGTCTTACAGAATCATAGGTAGAAGAAACTCACCTCCAGATGAGACTTTGGACTTGGGACTTGAACTTTTGAGTTAATGCTGGAATGACTTAAAACTTTGGGACTATTGGGAAGGGATGATTGTATTTTGTAATGTGAAAAGAACTTGAGATTTAGGGGTCCAGGGGTGGAATGATATGGTTTGGATATTTGTCTCCTCCCAATTTCATGTTGACATGTTGCCTCCAATGTTGGAGATAGGTCTAGTGGGAAGTATTTGGGTCATGAGGACAGATTCCTCATGAAGGGCTTGGTGTTGTCCTTGAGACAATGAGTGAGTTCTCACTCTATGAGTTCACAGAGATCTGGCTGTTGAATGAGTGTGGCCCCTCCTCCCTGTCTCCCTTGCTCCAACTCTTGTCATGCAATATGCCTGCTCCCCCTTCACCTTCTGCCATGACTGGAAGCTTCCTAAGGTCTCCCCAGAAGCAGATGCTGGCACTCTGCTTTTTGTACAGCCTACAGGATGGTTAGCCAAAATAAAACACTTTTCTACATAAATTACCCAGTCTCAAGTATTCTTTTATAGCAATACAAGAACGAACTAACACAGAACCAATGATGCAAACTGCAAATCAAAGTAGAAAACAATATTTTCATCTCAGTAATACAGAATATATATTTGAAACAAAAATCTATTTCTCTCAGCAAACAAAGCCTGGGTGACAGAACAAGACCTTGTCTCAAATTAAAAAGAAGAAAAAAAGAAAAGTCTAATCCAGATTTTGGAAAAAATCAATTGAAACAAAGATCACTAACATTTGCCTACCCTGGGGCCTCAGAAATTGCTACACTTGTCAATGGTTAAACCTCAGTTTTAGGTAATGTGTGTATCTATTCTCAGTATGCTGTTTTCAGAATTTTCTGTGTTGGTATTAAGTCACAATTCGGATACTAAAGGAACTTCATCATTTTGTGCAAAGCTCCATTTCTATACTTCTTCCAAATAGTTGGAAAATTAGAAAAATTCGCATTATTTTAAAAAGGTATTCTTTTTCATCATGATAAAGAATGTCCATTTTGATTTTAGTCAATATCATACTTAACTCTAAGACATTAAATTATTACACTTCATTAAAGTAAAAAAGAGTAAAAATCACTTATCACTTATTCAACACAGAAAAAAATTCTAGCTAGCTCAATAAGAAAAGTTAAAAAAAGGTATATAAGTATAATCTACATTCCTTATTTGTCTCTGGGATTGGATGTATTTCAGAATTTAGAAGTTTTCTGGTTTTAGAAATGTTAATTTACTATATATCTTGTAACAACAGAAACTGGGGCAGCATTCTGTAATCAGTAATACTTCGAGATTAAAATGTATGAGTATTCACACAAAGTTGAATCATTATGACTATAAACAGCCTCACATCCTCTCAAGTCAGCTTTTGGTGCCAAACTTACAAACTTTCCATTTTCAAACTGAATTGCAAATAAGAGATTGTGAAGTATGATTAAAAGGTAGACCAAATTATAATTACCAGTAGGTTATTGGACTAGAAAACCCAAGAGAATTAACTGGAAAATTATCATAGAAATATATAAAGGTGATCACTTATAAAATAAAGTGCTTTTTTTATATATGAACAAAACCCAGAAAATATAATAGAAAAGATTATTTTCATTAGAGACATATAACCTAACTTACACAGCAATTAGCTCAACAGGAATGTGTAGCTATTTTTTGAAGTAAACTTAAAAACATTATCTGAATACATGAAATAAATAAGAATTATAAATAAATTCCATTTAATTTGATGAGAAGACATTATATTCTGGAGTTGCCAATACTTTCAGATTAAAATTATTAAAATTTAAATGTTTAATGATATTCCACTCAATTTCCTAATAAAGACTGTCTTGGAAGTTGGTATAAATAATTACAAATTTCATCTGAAAAAAGAAACAGGAAAAATAGACTAGATTAGAAAAATAATAAGGGGACTTATAGTATCATATAGTATTTCACTAAAATATACACTTATAAGGCAAGAGTAATAAAAACCGTGTGGTAATGGTGTAGAAATAAAACAATAGAAACACACATCTTTGTCGTTCTTAGTAGAGTCACTTTTGGATGCTCAAAAACCCATTACAAATTTAATAGATGAACTTTTTTCAGTTTTCATTAATTATTTTGTATTTATATTTATTCTAATGATATTTTCATTGTTACATACATTTTCATCATATATACACATTGCTGTTTTTAAAAAAGCAAATAATATACAAGGACACACAATGAAAACAATGTCTTTCTCCTTCTCATCTAATCTCTAGTATTATTTCTAATGGACAACCACATTTTTAAATTGTAGCTTAATTAGATAAACTTGAAGATATCTTTTATATTGTGATTTTTGCCAACAATCTTTCACTTTCTAAATCTAAGTTCCTGACTACAAGCTATTAGTTCTTTAACCTACGGAATTTCTTTCCTTAGCTTAATTCAAATACTATCAACATTTACCAAATTCCTTCTTCTTAATCCTCAGAAATTTTCAATTTTAAAATATTTTTAGATAATATTTAAGCTCATATCTAGATTTAAAAACGGTAAACTTGTATAATTTTATTGGACTTTTACTCTAGACATGTATATATAAGTATTGCTGGTAATAATAAAGCATACAGAAAATATCTCCCTATTCAATATTTTCTTTGCGATATATTCCTTTCCTGAGTATGAAATAAAGGTGTTATGAAAGTCTATTACAGGGCCCAGTGTGATGATTCAAAATGCCTATAATCCCAGCACTTTGGGAGGCTGAGGCAAGAGGATTGCTTGAGGCCAGGAATTTGAGACCAGCCTGGGCAACTTAGTGAGACTTGTCTCTACAAAAAAAATAGCTGGGCATGGTGGCTTGCACCTGTAGTCCCGGCTAATCCAGAGGCTGAGGTGGGAGGATCTCTTGAGCCCAGGGGTTCAAGGCTGCAGTGAGCTATGATCATGCCATCATACTCCAGCCTGGCTGATAGATCAAGACCTTGTCTCAAATTAAAAAGAAGAAGAAGAAGGAGAAGGAGAAGAAAAGTCTATTTCAGATTTTGGGAAAAAATTCAGTTGGAACAAAGGTCAGTAACATTTGTCTATCCTGGAACCTCAGAAATTGCTACATTTGTCAATGGTTAAGCCTCAGTTTTAGGTAATTTGTGTATTTATTCTCAGTGTGCCCTTTTCAGGATTTCTGTCTTGGTATTAAGTCACTATTCAGGTACTAAAAGAACTTCATCATTTTGTACAAAGCTCCATTTCCATCCTTGTTCCAAATAGTTGAAAAATTGGAAAAATTCACAGTCGGATGGGACATTGGCCTGGCTCATAAGAATTTGACATCTCCTTTGAGAGCCCAGGTTCCTTCACGGTCAACATTTTGCTGCAAGCCAAGATCAAGGTAACAAACTGCTGCAAACCAATCTGCCAGAAGTCAGAGGGTGTCTATAGGCCTGTATCTTCAGCCTATCCACTGTGAAGATAGGCTAACATATCATTTTTTTAATTTTTATTTCAGGTTCAGAAGTACATGTGAAGGTTTGTTACATAAGTAAACTCTTGTCACGGGGACTTTTTGTGCAGATTCTTTTGTCACCCGGGTATTAAGCCCAGCACTCAATGTTTAAAATAACACATACACAAATTTCTACCTATGCTACAAAACATCACTTGCATAATGAAGATACATGAAATCATGCAAAAGAAATAAAAATGTGTTCACGAAGCAAAGTGATTTTCTTGTAAGTAGAGATGTTTGCCTTGACATTAGGATTCAAAATAACTTGCAAATCTTGAGCAAGGGATTTAACCTTTTATGTATCTTTACTAATAAAGATAAATGCTGACAAACAGGATAAAAACTGTATGAGCCCAGGATGAGGAAGCGTGCTTTATTAGCAGTAATGTGGGTAAACAGCAGGGCTTGAGTCAGTGGTAACCTCACCATGAGTCAGTAGTAACATGATCTGACAGGGGCAGACATACGGTCTGACCCCAATCGAAAACAAAACAAAAACAGTCTTAGGTTCTGAATGCTTCTCTTTAAAAGAGATAGAGACAAACTCAAAAGTGTGCAGAAGAAATTAACTAGGATGGAAACCTGACCTCAAACTATATTCTATGAGGGAAAAATCAAGTAAATAAGGAATTCTATTATGGAAGTTGAAATGGGAGTATGATTACTGTCTTCCAATTATATGGCTGCCTCTGTTCTATGTGGCTTCAAAAGCTAAAAGGGAGGCTGATGTTGACTCAGTGTAAAGAGGAACTTTGTAATTTTCAAACGGCTTAATAATGGAAATGTTGCCTTAGGCTTTCCACATCACTAGAGGTGAAGAAGCATAGCTGGAAAAAAATTGCTTGACAAGGCTTTTGCAGGAATCAACAGGGAGTTTAGGCTAAATGACCTATAAAGTCTCTCCCAATCCTGAAATCTATGATTCCTTATTCTAAAACAAGTATTTAAAAGTAGCAGAATGTGAGTGCACACCAGATATCTCAACTCTATTTAATCATCCTTATTAGTGGAAATTCTCCATGAATCACAGCCATAATGTGTGTGAATAAAAAGCTAACCAGCTGTGACACCAGACAGGGTCCAAATATTGGTTCTGCTACTTGTTGACTGAGTAGATGTGGACTAATCAATTAACCCCTCTGAGCCTCAGTTTCCTGTAAAATGGGGATAACTGCATGCACCTTGCAGGAGTGTGGATAGATTTGAGGTAGCGCATGCAAAGCGTCTAGCCCTAAAGTAATTCTCAATCCACAGCAGCTATTATTATTACCATCAGAGAGTGTCTGAAACACAATAATTCAGTTACAATAATGAAATTCTGAACTCAGCTTAACTTGATGAACTTTACTGCCTTATATGAAAGAAAAATACTGCTCAAGTAAGGAATGAAAAGAGAATAATAGTCTCAACTTTAAGGAACAATATCAAACTTCTTTCTTCACAAGTATAGAATCCTTTTAAATTTTGCACATTTCAAAATCACTTAAATACTGTTTGTTTAAATCTCACAATCGAGAGTATAAATTGATAAACCTTGGCTAGAAACAAACATAGCTTGACCCGTAATGTGCAAAAGGCATGTCACAGTCCAAGAACAGACAAAATGATCTCAGAGGGCAGCTTCTTTCTCCACTCACTTAAATCCTAAGCCAGAGGTGTGTGATTTCTCAGCAAGAAGCACAGTTTTCTTTTCCCTAGTTTATTTTAGTCATGGAAGTTGGTGAAGATGTGTTAAAATATGTTAAGGATGTTAAAGTATCAAAATGTTGTCATTTCTCCTTCAGAGAGATGAAAGAAGGTGTGAGCATAATTTTTATTACTTTGTGTTTACTAAACTCTGATTGAAAGCATCAATCTTGGTAATATTATGAATATATAGATTTTCTAAAAATTTCCCAGATCTGCTCTTTAGTTTTGGCTGCCAGTATACAGTATTTCATGTGACAGTGGGAAGGCTTATGGGCTCTACCTTAAAGAGACCTGGACTCTAGTCTGATCTTGGCTTGTGTGTCATCCTTCTAAAACATAAATCAGATCATGTCTGTTCTCAACTCAAAACCCTCCAGGGCCTAAAAGCTCAGAGCTCTTACCACACCCACCAGGCCCTGTGGGATGTGCCTCCTCCACTCCCTGCTCTCAGATCACATTCCCTGCCCCTCTTGCCCTTCACTTTTGCATTCTGGCCACCTTGGCCTTTAAGTGGGAGTCCACCTCAGGGCTTTGCACTTGCTGTTCTGTCTGCCTGCAATGTTCTTTCCACAGATATCCGTGCAGTTCACTCCCTTACCTCATTTGGGACTGTGCTCAAATGTTGCCTTCACTGAACATTCTTTCTAAGAGAGGACTCCCTTTCATCACCCTTTAGCCCTCATCTTGCTTGATTATGTTTTCTTTAACATTTAGCATTACCTGACCTTGTATATATTTCTTTGTTTAATTTTTATTAAATATCCCCCTTCCCACTAGAATAAAAGTCCATGAAAGCAGTGACTGTGTTTGTTTTGCTCACTGCTGTAATCCCAACATGTAGAACAATAGTACCGAGCACATGAAAGACACACAATAAATATGTGTTGAATTGATTAAAGAATTACTTTGAATAAGATACATAATCTCACTTGTGTTCCAGTCTGTAAAATGAGGAGGTTGAATTAGAAAATCTTTAAGTTATGCTCATGCTCTAACATTCAGTGATTTCTTAGTTTCCTAAGCCAGTTTTCTCAATTATTGTATTAGAAAAAGGAACACAAAGTTCCTTAAGGAACAATATGCTTCTGAGATACCCAAAGTTCTAAGTAAATATTATATTAGCATCACTATAACGTAAAATATTGCTCACGAAAAACATGTTACCATTCAGTCTTTTAAATATATTCCTCAAAAGACATCATCTCAAATATCTAGACACCAACCTTTGTCTGGGAAACATATCAGTTTTTCCATTGTTTTTGTGGCAACACTGGACACCCAACTCCACAATTATGAACTGTCACCTCCGTAGCTTGGAGTGGATGAAGAGATAAATCATTCCTTTAATGTCACAAACAGAATTCAGGACTTGGCTAAGTAAAATATGTGATGGTACACAGATTTCATTATATCTAAAGACAGCCAGCTCAAAAGAGGGTTCTAAGAATATTGGACCAATCAGTTGTCTTCAGCTTGCAAAAGCTGCCTTGCACTGGGCCATCAGTATTACCATTTTGCCCTCAATTACCAGCTATCTTTCTTTTCATAACATGTTAGATAACTTTTAATATTCACCTTCCAAAAATATTCAGTGGTATACCCACCTCAATCTTAGGGTTGACAGAACTGGGGATCAGAGAGAAAGAGAAATACAATGAAGAATATTTTCTCGGTTCTGTATCACTGTGTCTCTGGGGCCTAGAGTATGGTTGGTACTCCATAGATATTTATTGAGTGAATGGTGGAGTAGTGGAGCTAGGATGTAAACCCAGGTGTGTCCAAATAAGGCCAGTTCTTTGTTCATTCTATCCTGTGCCCTCCCAACCCTCACAAAGTCAGAAAGGTCAGAGGCAGCCAAGGTGAGGCAGAAGAGATTCAGTGATCTTGAGGCTCCTTTCCTAATTACCACTATGCTGTATTTGTGTCTAGAAAATGTCTGTCATCTTGGACTCATGAAACATGAGAATACAGTTAAAAATCAACAAATACAACAACAACAACATTAGGACTAAGGATCAAACATCCTAGTTTCAAATCCTGGCTCTGACTCTTACAACATACCAATCTTTGGCTATGCCACCTAGGCTCCTTGAACCTCCGTTTTCTTATCTCTGTAGATAAGAACCTCTGTTTCTTATTTTAGATGTTGCTAATCTCCTACTCAGAGAGTTAATGAGAAGATGTACTACCTGGCACTTAGTAGGTCCTAAGAATATGTGTTCATTATAAAACACAAATGAAAGAGACCATGATTATACAGGTCTCCCAGTCTATTTCCTGTGACCAGCTTGTTCATTAATGAGGCCAGTTACCACTAGGGGACACTGAACTAGCAAGAAACTAAGAAAGAATCAGACTGAAGGAGATCCATACACCAGTCAGTATTGGAGCTCCTGGCTTCTCCCTCCTTCAACAGATTGTTGAACTGCAATTGTTCTCATCACAGTCTCACTGTTGTAGAGGGAGCATTTGAGAGAGGGGTACTCTCTCAGGATGACTAAGCAGTCCAAGGCTATAAGGAAAGAATTCTGTTTCAATGCTGTGGTTAGGTAGCAACATTAGTATTTACATATATGTCTCCTCATTGTTGCAACAGCCACAGAAAGATAAGAATCTCTCCACTGAATTTTCTATTAGTGGCAGGTTCTAGACTTAATCAAATGGTCAGAGACCTCCCTTGGTGTTTTTTCTAATTTCCTGAGACTGAAACTTTTGGCAGCCCATTGTATACGTTTAGCAGGAAAATCCAAGTGAGTTGTATTTGCCTTGCTCATGTGAAAGATATGTTTGTACATATGTCATGTTCTAAATAATGACTTGCACATATCATTGTTTAGAAAAATCCTGTCCTTTGTTCCTTTCTTAACCCTGTGCAAAGGAAGATTAAACTTCTTGGAGATGCTCCGGCCAGCATTACCAGAAAAGGAAGTCAGAAATGAGAACTTGAGGCCACCCCTTGCATATTTCTTTAACACAAGACAGAAACATTCACCCTCCCTCTACACTGAATATTATTTCAGAGTTTTCTGCTTGAGATTACAAAATCTTTAACGGCAAAGATAGAATTCTATGACGTAACAACTCAATAAAGGTCCTGTTTCCAAATGCTCCTCCTGATCAGCACAACCATATAATTTATTATGCAGTCGGAGCCATTTTTTAGAGTGAAAGGGGATGCTCATAATGATTATGACAGAGGGGCATAAACTGATGAGTTTGTGATCACTTCATGCTTAATTGTGTTTAGAAACTGTTGAGACATATACAATCTTAACATTTTACCTTCAAAACATTCATCTTAGAAAATATCTTTACATGAGAAGTATTTGTGCTTATTCTGTACAAACAAGGCTGTCTTGATTCTCAGGGCAAGTTAGTATCTGCCTCCTTGCAGATGGGTGGAGTATTCTCTCTCTTGCTCGCTCTCTCTCATTTCTAAGCCTTGGTGAGCCCTTTCTTTAAGCAGTCTCTTTGGCACCAATATTTCTTCTAAAGACTTCCTTCCAAGACCCATTCCTCTCCCAGGCAAACTCTGTGGAATTACTCTTATCTTCTCTCTGTGACTGTTTTGTCTTCTCTATTTAAAAATGTGTCTATGTTATTATAATTCCAAAAATTTTTCTGCTAGTTTTCTATTCTAAACAGTAGTTATAATCTATTTTTGCAAGAAGGAAAATTACATATCAATTGTTCAATTAATGTCTTCTAAAAGGTAAAATGTTGCTTCTGTGTGTTTAATATGAATGCAGAAACAGAGAGACAGAGCCTGTCAGCAGAGGAGGTGGATCCTGCCATGGAGACAGGCAGATACCCCGGGTTATATATCGAGGTAAAATTATACACGTGCTCACCAACCGGGTAATTTCCTGTGAACAGTGGAGTCAGTATATTTACTGGAAAATCTCATTGAAAGGAAATGAGCATTATGAGCCCACTTGAATACTACATATTAAAATTCAGACTAAATAAGGAAGTAGAAAGGAAGTCACAGAGCAAAGAGTATGGAGAAGACAAAATACAGGGACCACATTTGTTGTTCTCTCTGCCTCCTGGGCACAGAATAAACAAATATTGGAATATTTGTTATTTAAAAATTATCTTCATTCTTCAGACTCCTTCCTGATCACTTTAGGTGGGAGATGATATATATGCATAACACAAAAGTAAAACATAAAAATCAAAGCCTCCTGGTATTTTTTTAAAGTGTGTTCAGGTTTCCTAAGCTAAGTCTTCTCTTTTTTGTACAAGAGACACTTCTACTTTTGTTCTTACTAGCCCATTTGTTCAAAATAGAAGGTTCTAACAACAACAGTTTTTTTAAAAGTCCCCCAGAGTTGTAAGCTCAGAGATACACAGAGCTCCAATTAGGTAGTAGCTCTTGTGAGCAGCTTAAAACCAGCATTCCAGAGTCCGGCAGTCTGCAAGGCATTTGGAAAATCAGTTCTGTATTTCCCTTAATAGCCAACCCCAATCATCCACATATATATTTATTATACGCTTTCGTACATTGTTCTAAATAACGACTTGCACATATCATTGTTTAAAAAAATCCTGAGCACACCCGTTGGTAAAAACACCACTCCAACTTCTCCACACACTTAGTCGCTTTCTTTCCCTCTTCTCCCACCTTTGGCCGCTCTGAGGCACAAAATGTTCAGTGAGCAGGACCCATCATTATTTCTCTAGGGACCCTGAACACTGGCCTTCTGTTTATAAGTTCATTTCCCAGACATTTTCTCAGAACACTCAACCGACAGTTAAACCCTATTAGTTAATTTAGTCTCCATGAATATGCTGTACACGGCCCCTTATTTTCTGGTAAAAACTAAATTAAACAAACAAAAAAAAGACTTGCAAATGTTTTTCTCATAAATAAAAAGGTGTTAGCTACAAGAGTCTCTTATACAAAGGCGTAGAGGCAGTTAAGAAAAAAAAAATTTTTTTGAGCACTAAAGTACAATTTTGCATCCAAGTGGGGTGGAAATTTTGATGCCAGTGTATATGGGCATTATAATTATAGATTAGGTGATTTCTCCTGGGTCCTGCCAGGCACAAAGAACATTTGGCTATGTGTGTGTCAATTTAACTGAAGTCATTACTCAGGAAACAGGCTTATGCTCCTCACTTAACATGTTCTTTTTAAAGCACTGGGATTGGCTCACTAAAAGAGCCTTTTGTAAAGTAATAAAACTTTTGCTTGTGTGAATTTTACCCTACTAACTGCTAAATTCCTTTTTTAGTGTATAGGATTTCCTCAAAGTGAAAAGCCCTCACTCTGTGATTTGATACAAAAGACATACCATGTTAAATTTCCCGTAAAATCTAATACATCGAGGAGGGAAGTAAAATCCATTATTGGGTCTTTTCCTCCTCGTGAGGTGAGAGAAAATTGCTCCCTCCTTGTAGTACCTTAACCCCTGGCTTGCCAGTATTTTCTCTTCTTGTAGTAGCTGTGTCCAAAAGAATAGCTAAAAAAGCAGCAAGGCTCACTTTTTATCTTTCAATAAGCTACAATATTAAAAATTAATTATATTATTTTAACCATATATATCATGTTGCAAAGACAAAACACAAACATCTGAAATTGTATGAAATGGCCTTATGTCCAGTTTAAGCCTAAGTATAGGAGTAGCCACAGATTGGGGGTGGTTTCCCTGCTGCAGATCAGCTGAGTCCTGGCCACTCTCAGTGACATGGCCCAGAAGTTTGGAAAGGCAAGGAAGGTATGAAGGTAATTCTAATTTCGGATTGATGGAATAACTCAAACAACTAACCCATTCTAACGACTCAGCCCCAGTTCTTCCCTTTAATGACTCTGAAAGGCAAAAATTGACAATTCTACTTGACCCTATTTTGCCTGTTTTCTGTTATTCTGCTTAGTGTTAGTAACAACTAACAGCTCTAATGCTTGTCTCTCACTGTACTGAGTTATCAAGTAAGTCTGACCGGCCATCACTTAACAGGCAGTCCTATCTGCAAAGGGACAGAGTTTCTATATTTGCTTCATGCTACAAGTGACATTTTATGACAATTGTGCCTCAAAAGTGGTTTTTTTCTGGAAAAAAAAAAAAACGAAAAATACTTCCTAGAAAAGTATTTCTCTCCTTATTCAGTATTGCACATCCCTCCTCTGAAAAGGAAAACAATTCAAATATGACAACTTTCTGAATTTGTTGGGTATTGCTTAAGAAAAAAGAAATATGTGCATATTTCTGATTATCTCCAGCATAGAATTGTTTAAGTCCTGGGGCAATATATGTGTTGGCTTACATGGCATTGAGCTCTCCCAAGGGAGACTGTACCCCATTCCTGATGAAAATATCAGCTTTCCCTTATAAGAACTGGCAGAGCTAAAAAAAACAATTCCTTTGTCTAGAGCCAATACCTTTTACCCAAGCATATTATTATCTTAGTAATCTATTTCATATAAAAACAACATTTGATCAAAATTAAGTTAGGGTGTCAGATAAGCTAGAGCCTTCAACTGTTTGGTTTTATTTTTCACAAGGTCAATTTTGACTCAAAGTTCTAGGAGATGAGTTTAAGATATGTGAATAAAAACACACACCCTTGCTGATTTTGCAAGCTTTCCAGCTACATAGACTTAGAACTTTGCTTATAGAGTTAGAAGGAGCCCTATGCATTATCTAGTTCTATAGAGAAACTGAGGCCAAGAGAGGTCAAGGGAATTGCCAAAGGTCACAACCAAGCAGTACCAAGAGCCAACCTTTCCCGCCTGCTAGTCCAGGACTCCTCCCATTACACCATCGTATCGTTATTTAGGTCAGCATTCAGTTAACAAACCATGACATTATGCACCCACCTCTATTTTCACAAATATTCCAACATTCAACAAACTTATGTAAAACAAATTTTATAACTAACTAGCATTCAGGAAATATCTCCTTCTAAAGAACTATCATCTTGCAAAAAATTAGTATTTGGTAAATGAAACCAGCTATTTTTGTGACATATTATATTCCTTCAATCAAAGCTCTGAATCTAGAAGAAATTTAAGCACAAAGCTGGCAAAATAAATTAGCAGAGTGGGCCCCAATGAACATGGCAGACCTCAAGGCAGCTGTGCCAAGGGGTGGGTAAGGCAGCAGCCAATCAAGAGCACCCATCCAGGGCATGAACACAGCACAAGTGAGAGGCAGAAGTGACAAGCCCAATGTGACTGCCCAGACTGGGAAGAGCTAAAAACTCTCAAAATCGCTCAGCCAAAAGTTAGCAACAAACACAATAATGCCTGAGAACATTGTTGTTTTTGCATGGCTTCAAATTACTAGAAATTCCTGACTAATATCCCCTCTCCCACCCCTACCTTCAGGCCTTATATAATTTACTGTTAGGTAAACCACTCTGTGACATTTCAATGGCCTTTTTATATTTCAACAAAACTTATTTTTTACCATTCTCCAGGATGAATTATGAAAATGTCTAAAGGCACACGACTATCAAACATTAAAAGTCATGCTGTAGGCTGGACGCAGGGGTTCACACCTATAATCGAGCATTTTGGGAGGCCAAGGCAGGAGGATCATTTGAGTCCAGGAGTTTGAGACCAGCCTGGGCAACATAGTGAGACCCTGTCTCTACAAAAAGTACAAAACAAATTAACTGGGTTTGGTGGCTCACATCTGTGGTCTCAGCTACTTGGGAGGCTGAGGCAGGAGGATCACTGGAGCCCAGGAGGTTGAGGCTGCAGTGAGCTGTGATTGTGCCACTGTACTCCAGCCTGGGCAGCAGAGCAAGATCCTCTCTCCAAAACAGTCATGCTGTAGTTGAAGACACTGCCCCAGTTCAACTCGTATGGCCTTTCCCCAACTATTCACAAGCTCTTGCAAGCATGCATGCACACACACACACACACACACACACACACACATTCCCCCAAATATGTGGGATCTTACACATAGCTGTATAAACCAAATTGGGAAAAATTGGGGAAGGCAGTTTGCATCCGTGCAGTATAGAATCCCCTAGACAGACCAGACCATACAAGTAAACTGATTGATTACCGGGGTTACCAAGCACCAACTGAGGCCAAGGCATCATCAAATCCTCAGGGGAATTGAGTTCTCTTTTTTTAAATGGACCTAATTACTAAGCCACCTAATAAATACCACACTGATACTTTTAAAGGAAAACTATGCCAATTCTCAAATGTCCAAGGGAATCTCTCAATCCCAGGAAATACTGACTGGCTGGCAGTAATAGTTGACTGGCTGGCACTCCCTCATTTCCTACCACAGAATGGGCAGAGCCCAATACCCAGGCCCCTCCAGAGACCCGAGGAAGGAAATTCAAGTTCAACCCTCTCATTGTGAAGATGGGACAACAGACAGACCACGAGGCAAATGTAAGAAGTCCTGGTTCAGGTTGTTCAACCTTTGATCTTTCTATTTGTGACAGAAATCATGGGTGAAACAAAACTGAATTAGAATCTTCATAGTAATTCTGCAGTCTTGCAAATATTTTCCCAACTTTATCAATGTGCCCTCTGCTTTCTGTGAATAATTACAACGAAAAACACACACCTTCACCATACCACAAAGTTTGTAGTACTTTCCCTTTCCAAATTCTGGGGTTTAAGTGTCCCTACTGTGTGTTCTTAGCCCACCCTGCTTTTCTCGTGATAGAACTGATCAAACTGTGTTTAAATTGCCAATGTCTGCATTCCCATTAAACCATACCTCCACGAGGGCAGGGACCATGTCTGTCTCATTCACCAATTTGTCCCCTGGCATACACATTACACTAGTTCACTAAGATTATTAAGTCATTCAATAAATATTTATTGAAGACTTACTATGTGCCAGGCTGTGTTCTGTGTGCTAGAAATACAGCACAGAGCAAACCAGAGAGTCTGAAATACCATGGAGATTATACTGCAATGGAAGTGTTAGATGTCATTTAGTTGCCTGTCTTGGGTCCCTTTTACATGGCCAACACTTCTGCTCCCAGTTTCTATGCATGTTGGTTCCCATCTGTCCCATTCGAAAGAGAATTGACCTCAGTGCAAGGGCATTGCCTCAGCCAGGAAGTCGCAAAGCCCCGAACTCAGCACACAGCCAACGACTGAAAGGAGGGTACAAAGAGTGGGCCTCTTGCCTCCAGATGCAATTAGTGCACCGGAAAAATTCTTTCTCATGGCTAGACCTCCCTGGAAGCACACCCTTGCCCGGCTGCTTCACTCACACTATCCTGCATCATTCCCTCCCTTTACAGGTTTTCCTGAAGAGCATTCCCTCAGTATACACCTGAATTCTTCTCTCAGGTTCTGTTTCTAGGAAATCCAACCTAAGACAGAAGGAAAGACAACAATAAGCCAGCAAACGTGTAAAGGTATATACCATGTTAGATGGAGATTATGGCTTTGGAGAATAATAAAGCAGGAGAAAAGGGAAGGAGTATTTTGGGGAGATAGAGTTCTCATTGAAAAAAAGTGGCCAGAGAAAGTTTTCCCAATAAGGTAGTATTGGTAGGATCTAAGGAAACTGAAGGTGCAAGCAGTGTGGAAGTCAGGGGGATGGACATCCCAGCCAGAGGAACCTCAAATGCTAAAGAGCGAGAGGGAGGCTGCTGCAGCTGGAATAAGTAGCCAGGTGGATGGAGGTTGGCGGGGTGTGGTCATAAGTAGACGGTTGGATGATGGTATTGAAAAGGAGGGTCTTGGCCGGGCGCAGTGACTCACACCTGTAATCCCAGCACTTTGGGAGGCCAAGGTGGGCAGATTACGAGGCCAGGAGTTCCAGACCAGCCTGACCAACATGGTGAAACTCTGTCTGTACTAAAAATACAAAAAAAAAAAAAAAAAAAAAAAATTAGTAGGGCGTGGTGGTGCGTGCCTGTAATCCCAGCTACTCAGGAGGCTGAGGCAGGAGAATCATTTGAATCTGGGAGGCAGAGGTTGCAATGACCCGAGATTGCGCCATTACACTCCAGCCTGGGTGACAGAGTGAGACTCTGTCTCAAAAGGAAAAAAAAAAAAGGAAAAAAAAAAAAGGAAAAAAAAGGGTCTCCTTCTTCCTGCTGCAAAGTGATTGAAGTACCAGAACATTAAAACAAGAGCAAGAACTGGATATGAAAAAAGTCATCTCATAAAGACTGAGTATCTTGTAGAGACAGTGTAGATGAGAAAGTGTATATGTGAACTTTATGATTTTTTAAGGGTATAAAACTTCTTAGTAGAAATTGACAGATAGAGGAGGATAGTAGTACAGTTCTCTATTTCCTTTCCATACTTTTTCATGAAGCCTTTCCCCTGCATCTTTTATGCACATCCCTCTTTCCATGTGTCTTCTGTCCATCCTAATTTACATGTGACTTCCTTGTATCAATTTTGAATTATTATTCTGTGAGTTCATACATTAATTTGGTCACTTTGGTAATATTAATGTAAACTATTGCACAGCCATATTTATTGGAAGGAACTGAATTATACATTTTTCTTCCCTTTCCTCCCCTCCCCTCCCCTTTCCTCCTTTTCCTTGCCTCCTCCTTTTTTTCTTCTCTTTCCTCTTCTATTCTTCTCTTTTACTCCTCTCTTGCATGTGGGAGGTAGCTGCTTTCATAAACCAATATACATTCGTGCTGCACTAGCCTGGTGATTGCCGGTCCCTCTCTGCTGGGTGCCTGATGCCAGGCTGGAGAGTAGCTACCACCCAACTGACAGACTGAAAAGCAAACTAGAACCTACAGAGTGATGCCCCAAAATATATATTAGCTACAGTCCGGGGTTGCTTTGCTTATCATTGCTCTATGATATAGACAGAATTCTTTTCTACCTCTCTTTGGATAATAGCACTCACGTGAAGAGACAGGTGCCCTCCTGTGATTACACAGCATATATGTCACACTTCTAATAATAACAATGGTCAAAAGGGTGATTTTTCTTCATGCTTGGCACTGTGCTGAACAATTTAGACATATTATCTCATTGAATCTTTACAATCTGTGAGGTGGGTATTATAATTCCCATTTTATAGATGAGAAAACTGAGGCACTGAGGTAAAATTACTTCCCCAGGGTCACTCATCTATTAAGTGGCACATTTGGGAATGCATCTAAGATTGAATGAGACCAGAACTGAAGCTCTTGAACTCCACTACACCACTTCCCTAGTTACACTAATTCACATTGTTTTTTTTGCTTCCATTTCCATCTACCCACCTCCCACCATTGCTCTATGAATTTCCTGAGAATAGAGACTGTATTTATTCACCTGTGTCTGCCAAGCACATGGTTAGGAGTCCGATAAAGTAAACAATTGTATTCCCCACCTGAATTCTAAACCAAATGAGGGACAAGATGAAAGAGTAAGACAGATATTGATTAAAATATCAGCTTTATTACCAAGGATGACTGTGCTGCAGGAGGCGGCTCAGTGTGAAGAACTACGGGTTTCCTGATGTTGAAGCTCAGAATTAGCCACACTGACCTTCTCAGTCATGCATGATGCCAGGAAAATCACAGGCTTCCATTCTACAGTGAAGGGCTTGGAGGAGCAGGCAATAATCTGTGGAAAGAGGAAGGGGCTGAGACACACCTGGCTGACCAGCCTCTTATCTCAGTATTATTAGGTGGGAGTGCCTGGAGGGTGAAACTAGTGGAGGTCTTTTCACGTGGAAATAGGAAGCTCAGGCCAAGGAGGTTCAGACCGCCTTCCCTAATCTTAGTACCTGGAACTAAATGTTCTTGAATTAATTAAGCAGGAGGGTTATAGTAAGAATAAGACTTAGCTTTATAATAAGCTGTGCAATGTAACACAATCAATCAGCACTCTGAAAGCTGAGAGCCCAAATCCACAGCATATTTGGGGAGAGAACTCAGGTTTCTTAATTTCCTTCTCAACTGCATAATCCACTGGTATACAGAAATCTGCCCCTCTTTTAAGCTCAGGTTTTTATTTAGGGTTGGATTGGGCTGGTTGGGGAGCCAGGACAACCTGACATGTTTTCTGGGTCCTGGGGGAAGGGGTGCACACCTAAGCCCCAGCTAGCTTTGAAGGACATCACTGAGAAGAGGATCCCTTGTGAGAACCAGAATGTAGTGCTGGCTGGGCATTGGGCATACCTGTGACACTTTGTGGCCCGGTGGCAGGGCACAGCCCTCAGCTCTAGAGGAGAAAACAAGAGAGCAAATCTGAAGTGTAGAGTTCCACCAGCTGCCCAGAATGCTTCACCTTCCCATCAGAAGACATCAAATCATGCCCAAGTCCTCCCAAAGCACCAAGATGTTTACAAAATCTCAGAATCTGCTCAATCTCATCCAACTAATTCTTCTTCCCTCATCAACTCATTGAATTCATTTGTGTCAATATTTTACTTTGGAGAGGTGGGAAAACACCAGAACCTCTAAACCCGCCAGCCAAAACACTAGAGCATAGCCATGAACAGAATTTGAGTCTTCTTGGACAGACAGTCTATACTCAAAGAAAATAATCTTTTTGCTTAAATTGTCTAAATTGGCCCTTCTAGCTCTAAGTATGTTGAATGTTGACCTTCCAAATTGCTCTGGCTCTACTGATCCAGGGGTGTTATATTCTGTTGTCAAATAAGAAGTATGGAATGAACACAATCTCAGGAATAAAAAATGGCTTCCTTTCATCTGGAACTCAAGGGTGATAGCCTAGCCTAGCTCTATTACTTGATGTACAGACATCTGATTGAAAGGGCTAACCAAGACTGTCCTATCAATCAGCTATTTACTTCCATAAACATTACTTTACAGATTTTATCCTATCCAAAAATGCTGAAGATGTAATCAGGATCAAAACAAAAACCCCCACCTGTACATTAATCATTCTAATACAGTCTGAGCCTCTGCTTCGCAGCATAGTAGTAAGAGGTTCTGTCAATGGCTTCATCCATCTGTTCTGGTTTGCTTTGCACAGATAAAATCAGTAACCAAGAATCAGAGATTTTACTAGTGGCCCCAGCTCTCTCACAAATAACCCAGTGAGGATCAGGAAAAAAATAGACCAAGGATGACTCAGTAAAATCCATTGTCTATGGGAAAGACATCAGAATAGATCCAAACGACAGTAACATTAGTTTAGAAGGAGCATGAGTCTATAAAATGTTATCTCCGGAGCTGAGTTGTTCAAACAAAAAGATAAAATCTTGAAATAATGGTTAAATTTGTGTAATCTACTGTGGAAAGTTCCAACCCCAATTGTGATATCATCCAAAGCCAAGTTAAATCAGGCGCAGTGGGAATGATGCTATCTCTGCCCCTGGTTCCAACTAGATGAACACACCACCTCCAAAAGCACTAGTGCCCAAGCCAGTTGCCAACCAGATATTACCTCTAAAATCATAGGACAAGAGCAAAGCTGTTGTTCTGCTCACCTTCAGCAAGATAATAAATATCAGAAAGTAGTGTGTGTAGCTCATGGGATTCAGTTTCACATGCCTGTTAAATTCAGAGAAATAAGGGTAACTGACGGCATTCTATTTGGCTAAAACAGATTAAATTATTTTCCCTGGAACAAACTGCCGAACTCAGGTATTATGATTTTGAGGATATAAAAAAGAATTGATGTAAGAACAAGTGCTAGTTAATGAAAAAGCAACAACTCTACTGCTAGAAAATAGTTTAACATTTCCACTTCACCAAACTCTCCATACTATCTTTCTTATGATCACTGACCAAAGTGCTTTTCAGAGGTACATAGTTATCAAAATCATCAGTTGTCAAAATAGTTACTTTTGCATCCATTATTCAGATTAACTAATGATATTGTTAAAATTTTTTTGTAATCCTTTAAACTAGTTAACTATGAGGTGTGAAAAATTACAACTGAAAACTATCAGAGAGAGTTACCTATTTTCAAGAATGTTACCATAAAATTATCTATATTTTGAAAAAAATGTTATTTTAAAAACATAGCAGCATCTTCCAGCACATATGAAGCTTGAAAGTTACCACTTTGACCTAACAAAAAGTGAAAAGCTGAACCAACTGAAACATCAACAGTTCTTAGATCTCTTAGTCTGTCTAGTGTTGCTATGCGCATTGTGCACATGTACCCTAAAACTTAAAGTATAATAATAATAAAATTAAAAAAAAAAGAAATATCTGAGGCTGGGTAGGTAATTTACAAAGAAAAAAGGTTTATTCAGCTCATAATCCTGATGACTAGAAAGTTTAAGATTGGGCACCTACAACAGGCAAGAGCTTCAGGCTGCTCACACTCATGGTGGAAGGTGAAAGGGAGCCTGTGTGTGAAGAGCTCAAATGGTGAGAGAGGAAGCAAGAGTGAAAAGGGAGGTGCCAGGCTCTTTTTAACAACTGGCTTTTGTGGGAAATAATAGAGTGAGAACTCACTCATCACCATGAGGATGAGGACACCAGGAGGACCCAGTCAGTGGGTGATTTTTTTTTTTTCTTTTGAGACAGAGTCTCGCTCTTTCGCCCAGGCTGGAGTGCAGTGGGGCAATCTTGGCTTACTGCAAGCTCCGCCTCCCAGGTTCACGCCATTGTCCTGTCTCAGCCTCCCTAGTAGCTGGGACTACAGGCACCCACCACCACGCCCAGCTAATTTTTTGTATTTTTATTAGAGACGGGGTTTCACCATGTTAGCCAGGATGGTCTCAATCTCCTGAGCTTGTGATCCACCCACCTCGGCTTCCCAAAGTGCTGGGATTACAGGCGTGAGCCACCATGCCCTGCCGTCAGTGAAGAGATGCCTTCACTGCCACCTTGTGAAGAGATGATTCCACCATGATTGTAAGTTTCCTGAGGCCTTCCCAGCCATGTGGAACTGTGAGTCAATTAAACCTCTCTTCTTTATAAATTACCAGTCTCAGTTATTTCTTCATAGCAGCATGAGAACAAACTAACACAGTAAATTGGTACCGAGGTAGTAGGGCACAGCTATAAAGACACCCAAAATGTGGAAGCAGCTTTGGAACTGGGTAACAGGCAGAGGCTGGAATAGTTTGGAGGGCTCAGAAGAAGACAGGAAAATGTGGCAAAGTTAGGAACTTCCTAGAGACTTGGAGGGCTCAGAAGACAGGAAGATGTGGGAAAGTTTGGAACTTCCTAGGGACTTGTTGAATGGCTTTTACCAAAATGTTGACAGTGATATAGACAATGAAGTCCAGGCAGAGGTGGTCTCAGATGGAAATGAGTAACTTGTTGGGAACTTGAATAAAGGTCACTCTTGCTATGTTTTAACAAAGAGACTGATGGCATTTTGCCCCTGCCCTAGAGATCTATGGAACTTTAAACCTGAAAGGGATGATTTAGAGTATCTGGTGGAAGAAATTTCTAAACAGCAAAGTGTTCAAGAGAAAGCAGAGCCTTAAAGTTTGGAAAATTTGCAGCCTGACAATGTGATAGAAAATAAAAACTCATTTTCTGGGGAGAAATTCAATCCTGCTGCAGCAATGTACATAGGTAACGAGGAGTCAAATGTTAATCACCATGACAATGGGAAAAATGTCTCCAGGGCATGTCAGAGACCTTCATAGCAACCCCTCCCATCATAGGTCCTAGGGCCTAGGAGGGAAAAATGGTTTTGTGGGCTGGGCCCAGGGCCCCCCTGCTCTGTGCAGCCTTGGGACATGGTCTCCTGTGTCCCAGCTGCTTCAACTCCAGCCATGGCTATAAGGGGCCAAGGTATAGCTCAGGCCATTGCTTCAGAGGGTGCAAACCCCAAGGCCTTGGTGGCTTACATGTGGTGTTGGGCCTACAGGTACACAGAAGTCAAGAATTGAGGTTGGGAAACCTCCATCTAAATTTCAGAGGATGTATGGAAATGTCTGGATGTCCAGGCAGAAGTTTGCTCCAGGGGTAGAGCCTTCATGGAGAATCTTTGCTAGGGCACTGTGGAAGGGAAATGTGGGGTTGGAGCCTCCACACAGAATCCCAGATGGGACACTGCCTAGTAGAGCTGTGAGAAGAGGGCCACCATCCACCCGACCCCAGAATGGTAGATCCACTGACAGCTTGCACTGTATGCCTAGAAAAGCTGCCGATATTCAACACCAGCCTGTGAAAGCAGCCAGGGGTGGGGATGTACCCTGCAAAGCCACAGGGGCAGAGCTTCCCAAGGCCATGGGAGCCCACCACTTGCATCAGCATGATCTGGATGTAAGACATGGAGTCAAAGGAGATCATTTTGGAACTTTAAGGTTTAATGACTGCCCTATTAGATTTCAGACCTGCATGGGGCCTGTAACCCCTTTATTTTGGCCAATTTCTCCCATTTGGAATACATGTATTTACCCAATGCCTGCACCCCCATTGTATCTAGGAAGTAACTAACTTGCTTTTGATTTTACAGCCTCATAGATAGAAGGGATTTGCCTTGTCTTAGATGAGACTTTGGACTTGGACTTTTGGATTAGTGATGGAATGGGTTAAGGCTTTGGGGGACTGTTGGAAGGGCATGATTGTGTTTTGAAATGTGAGGACACCAGATTTGAGAGGGGCCAGAGGAAGAATGGTATGGTTTGGCTCTGTGTCCCCACTCAAATCTCACCTTGAATTGCAATCCCCATAATCTCCATATGTCAAGGGTGGGATCAGGTGAAGGTAATTGAATCATGGGACTGGTTTCCTCCATGCTGTTCTCATGATAATGGGTGAGTATCGCAAGATCTGATTGTTTTTATAAATGTCTGGCATTTCCCCAGCTTGCACTCATTCTCTTTCCTGCCGCCCTGTGAAGAGGTACTTTCCTCCATAATTATGAGTTTCCTGAGGCCTCCCCAGCTATGCGGAACTGTGAGTCAATTAAACCTCTTTTTTTAATAAATTACCCAGTCTCAGGTATTTCTTCATAGCAGTATGAGAACAGACTAATACATCAACCTAAGTGTGGGGAGGGGAGACTAAGAAGCATTTGTGAAGTTCACAGTCCAGAGGAACAAGCTTACTAAGGACTGAGACCTAATCATAGAATTATAAAATGCTTCCTCCCCTCAACATCAGACCACCACACTACTAAAGGCCTATTTACAGCAGTTCCTTTTACCCAGTAAATCATGTCTGGTTATCAAGAAAAAATTACAAGGCATACCAAAAAGCAAAGCAAAAACAAACAAAAAAACAAAAAACATACACACACACACACGGAGTTTGAGCTGACAGAGTAAACATCAGCACCAAACTCAGATATGGCAGAAATACTGGAGCTATCAAACTGTGAATTAAAAATAAAACAACTGTGATTAAAATGTTAAGGCTCTAGTAAATTACATAGACAACATGGAAAAACAGATGGACAATGTGAGCAGAGATATGAAAATTCTAAGAGAGACTCAAAAATAAATGTTACATTAAAAAACACTATAATAGAAATAAAGAATGCTTTTTGATGGGCTTTAATAAACACATAGACAGCATGCAAAAAGAGATGGACAATGTAAGCAGAGAGATGAAAATTCTAACAAACACTTAAAAAGAAATGTTGCATATAAAAACACTGTAATAGAAATAAATAATGTTTTTGATGGGCTTGTGTGTAGACTGAACATTACTGAAAAAAGAATATTTGAAAAGAAAAAAAGACTAAAAGAACAGAATATTCAAGAACTGTGGGACTACTATAAAACATATAACATACGCATAATGGAAATACCAGAAGGAGAAAAAAGAAAGGAAAAGATGAAATATTTAATGCAACATGATTATGAATTTCCCACAAGTAGTGTCACATACCAAACCACAGATCTGGAATGCTCAGAGGACAGCAAGCAAGATAAACACCAAAATAACAACATGTACACATATCATATTCAAACTATGGTGTATCAAAAATGAAAAAAAATTCTGAACAAAACCAGAGGGAAAAAATGCTTTACCTATACAGGAGCAAAGATAAGAATTAGATCTGACTTCTCAGAATCCGTGCAAGCAAGAAGGTGGAGGGTATGAAATACTACTGTTAAAAAAAGAAGAAAAACACCAACCCAGAATTCTGCACACTGTGAAATTTTCACCCAAAAGTGAAGATGAAATAAAGACTTTCTAAGAAAAAAAAGTTGAGAGGATTTGTTGCCAGTATTTCTGTCTGACAAGAAATGGCTTTTAAATGTTCCTCAGAAAAAAAAGTATATATGTCAGAAACTCAGGTCTACATAAAGAAAGGAAAAGCATTCATAAATGAATAAGTGAAGGTAAAATTAAAAACATTTTTCTTATTCTTAATTGATCTAACAGATTACAGTTTTCTCAAAATCATAAGAGCAACAATGTAATCAATTATATATGCATATATATGTATGCTTCTGCATGAATTAAATGAATGACAGCAATGAAAAATGAGATGAATTGGTTATTATAAGGTACTGAACTACCCATGAAGCAGTAAAGTGTTATTTGCAAATGGACTTATGTTAGTTGCAAATGTATACTGCAAACTTCAAGGCAGTCAAGGAGAAAAAAAAAATCACTGATATGCTGATATGCTAAGAAGGGAGAGAAAATTGAATCACATAAAATGCTCAATTAAAACCATAACTGGACCAAGCACGGTGGCTCACGCCTGTAATCCTAGCACTTTGGGAGGCCAAGGAGGGTGGATCACCTGAGGTCAGGAATTCAAGACCAGCCTGGCCAACATGGTGAAACCATGTCTCTACTAAAAATACAAAAATTAGCCGGGTGTGGTGGCACGGGCCTATAATCCCACTCAGGAGGCTGAGACAGGAGAATCACTTGAACCTGGGAGGTGGAGGGTGCAGTGAGCCAAGATGGTGCCACTGCCTGGGCGACAGCCTGGGCGACAGAGCAAGACTCTGTTTCAAAAAACAAACAAACAAAAAAACACAACTGATTTTTTAAAATAGTGCAAAAAAATAGAAAAAAAGAATAAGGGAAACAAATGGAAAACAGTAACAAATATGACATATTTTAACCCAACTATATTAATAATCATGTTGAACACTGATTATCTCAACACACCAATTAAAAGACAGATATTGTCAAAATAGATTTTAAAAACTCAACTATATAGCCAGGCATGGGGACTGAATGCCTGTAATCCCAGCACTTTGGGAGGCCGAGGCGGTTGGATCACTTGAGGCCAGGAGTTAGAGACCAGCCTAACCAACATGACAAAACCTCATCTCTACTAAAAATTAGCCAGGCATAGTGGCACACACCTGCAATCCCAGCTACTCAGAGGCTGAGGCATGAGAATATCTTGAACCTGGGAGGCAGAGGTTGCAGTGAGCTGAGATCGTGCCATTGCACTCTAGCCTGGGTGATGGAGTGAGACTCTATCTCAAAAATTAATTAATTAATTAATTAATTAATTTAAAAAAATAAAAACTCACCAGGGCATGGTGGCTCATGTCTGTAATCCAACACTTTGGGAGGACAAGGCAAGCGGATCATTTGAGGTCAGGAGTTCGAAACCAGCCTGACCACCATGGTGAAACCCCAACTCTACTAAAAAATATATATATACAAAAAAAAAAAATTAGCTGGGCGTGGTGGCACACATCTGTAATCCCAGCTACTGCGGGAGGCTTGAGGCAGGAGAATCGCTTGAACCCATGAGACGGAGGTTGCAGTGAGCCAAGATCATGCCACTGCACTCCAGCCTGGGTGACAGAGAGAGACTCTGTCTCAAAAAATAATAATAACAATAATAAATAAAAATGAATAAAAACTCTACTATATGTTGTTTATGAGAAACTCATCAAAATAAAAACACATATAAATTAAAAGTAATTGGATGATTAAAGATATACCATGTTAATACTAATCAAAAGAAAATGGGAGTATTTATATTAATTTTAGACAGAGCAGAATTCATAGCAAGGGAAGTTATCAGGAGAAGAAAGGAAAATTACAGAAAAATAAAGGGATCCATTCTCCAAGAATGAGTAACGATCCTCTTTTTTTAAACTTCTATTTCAGGTTCAGGGGCACATGTGAAGTGTTTTTTTACATAGGAAACCTCATGTCACAGGAGTTTGTTGTACAGATTATTTCATCACCCAGGAATTAAGCCCAGTACCCAATAATTATCTTTTCTGCTCCTCACCCTCCTCCCACCCTCTACCCTTAAGAAGACCCCAGTGTCTGTTGTTTCCTTCCTTGTCTTCATAAGGTCTCATCATTTAGTTCCCACTTATAAGTGAGAACATGCAATATTTGGTTTTCTGTTGCTGCGTTAGTTCGCTGAAGCTAATAGCCACCAGTTCCATCCATATTCCTGCAAAAGACATGATCTCATTCTTTTTATGGCTGCATAGTATTCCATGGTGTATATTTACCACATTTTCTTTATCCAATCTGTCACTGATAGGCATTTAGGTCGACTGCATGTCTTTGCTATTGTTAATAGTGCTGCAATGAATATTCACTTCAATAGTCTTTATGAAGAATGATTTTTATTCCACTGGGTATATATCCAGTAAGGGGATTGCTGGATTGAATGGTAGTTCTGCTTTTAGCTCTTTGAGGAATTGCCATACTGCTTTCTGCAATACTTGAACTAATTTACACTCACACCAACAGTGTATAAGTGTTCCTTTTCTCTGCAACATTGCCAACATCTGTTATTTTTTGATAGCCGCATGCATGTCTTTTTTGAGAAGTGTCTGCTCGTGTCCGTTGCCCACTATTTAATGGGGTTGTTTCTTTTTCTCTTGTTTAAGTTCCTTATTAATGCTAGATATTAGATCTTTGACAAATGCATAATTTGCAAATATTTTTCCCATTCTGTAGATTGTCTGTTTACTCTATTGATAGTTTCGCTGTGCAGTAGCTCTTAAGGTTAATTAGATCCCACTTGTCAATTTTCCTTTTGTTACGTTTGCTTTTGGTGTCTGTCATGAAATCTTTGCTCATTCCTAGGTCCAGGATGGTATTGCCTAGATTGTCTTCCAGGGTTTTTATAGTATTGAGTTTTTCATTTAAGTGTAATCCATCTTGAGTTGATTTTTGTATGTGGTGTAAGGAGGGGTTCCAGCTTCAGTCTTCTGCATATGACTAGCCAATTTTTCCAGCAACATTTGTTGAATAGGGAGTCTTTTCCCCATTGCTTGTTTCTGTCAGCTTTGTTGAAGATCAGGTGATTGTAGGTGTGCAGCCTTATTTCTGAGCTTTCTACTCTCTTCCCTTGGTCTATATGCCTGTTTTTGTACCATTACCATGATGTTTTGGTTAGTGTAGCCCTGTAGTATAGTTTGAAATCAGGTGATGTGATGACTCCAGCTTTGCTCTTTTTGCTTAGAATTGCCTTGGCTATTTGGCTCTCTTTTGGTTCCATAGAATTTTAAAAGAGTTGTTTCTAGTTCTGTGAAGAATGTCATTGGTAGTTTGATAGGAATAACATTGAATCTGTGAGTTGCTTTGAGAAGTATGGCTATTTTAATGATATTGATTCTTCCCATGAGCATGGGATGTTTTTCCATTTCTTTGTGTCATCTCTGATTTCTTTGAGCAGTGTTCTGTAATTTTCATTGTAGAGATATTTCATCTCCCTGGTTAGCTGTATTCCTATGTCTTTATTATTTTTGTGGCAACTGTGAAGGGGTCGGCCTTTCTGATTTGGCTCTTGGTTTGGCTGCTGTTGATGTATAACAATGCTAGTGATTTTTGTACATTGATTTTGTACCCTGAAACTTTGCCAAAGTTATTTATCAGCTGAAGGAATTTGGGACCAAGACTATAAGGTTTTCCATATACAGAATAGTGTCATCCACAAACACAGATAGTTTGACTTCCTGTCTTCCTATTTCGATGCCCTTTGTTACTTTCTCTTGCCTTATTGCTCTGGGTAGGAATTCCAATACTACTTTGAATAGGATTGTGACAAAGGGCATCCTTATCTCATGCCAGCTTTCAAAAGGAATGCTTCCAGCTTTTGTCCATTCAGTATAATGTTGGCTGTGGGTTTGTCATAGATGAATCTTATTATTTTCAGGTATGTTCCTTCAATACCTAGTTTATTGAGAGCTTTTAACATGAAGAGGTGTTGAATTTTATCAAAAGCCTTTTCTTCATATATTGAGATAATTATGTGGTTTTTGTCTTTAGTTCTGTTTATGTGATGAATCATATTTATCGATTTGTGTACATCAAACCAACCTTGCATCCCAGGGATGAAGCCTACTTGATTGTGGTGAATTAGATTTTTGATGTGTCGCTGGACTTGATTTGCAAGTATTTTGTTGAGAATTGTTGCATCGATGTTCATCAAGGATACTGGCCTGAAGTTTTCTTTTTTTTGTTGTGTCTCTGCCAGGTTTTGGTATTAGGATGATGCTGGCCTAACAGAATGAGTTGGGGAGAAGTCCCTTCTCCTCAATTTTTTTGTAACAGTTTCTGCAGAAATTGTACCAGCTCTTCTTTGTACATCTGGTGGAATTTAGCTGTGAATCTATCAGCTCCTGGGCTTTTTTTGGTTGGTAGGCTATTTATTACTGTTTCAACTTCAGAGCTCATTGTTGGTCTGTTCAGGGAATCAACTTCTTCCTGGTTCATTCTTTGGAGGATCTAAATGTCCAGAAATTTAGCCACATCTTCTAGGTTTTCTAGTTTGTTTTCATAGAGTTGTTCATGGTAATTTCTGGTGGTTGCTTTTATTTCTGCGGGGTCATTGGTAAAATTCCCTTCATCATTTCTGATTGTGTTTATTTGGATCTCCTCTCTTTTCCTCTTTATTACTCTAGCAAATGGCCTATTTTATTAAATTTTTCAAATATCCAACTATTGGATTCATTCACTGTTTGAAAGGCTTTTTGTTTCTCAGTTTCCTTCAGTTCAGCTCTAATTTTGGTTATTTCTCATCTTCTGCTAGCTTTGGGGTTGATTTGTTCTTGCTTCTTTAACTCATTCAGTTGTGAGGTTGTTAATTTGAGATTTTTTAAAAACTTTTTGATGTGAGCATTTAGTGCTATGAATTTCCCTCCTAACACTGTCTTAGCTGTGTCCCAGATATTCTGGTATGTTGTAGTTTTGTTCTCATTAGTTTCAAAGAATTTCTTCATTTCTGCCTTAATTTCATTATTTACCCAAAAGTCATTCGGGAGCATGCTGTTTAATTTCCATGTAATTGCATGGTTTTGAGCTATTTTCTTAGTCTTGACTTCTATTTTTATTGCACTGTAGTCCAAGGGTGTTTGTTATGATTTTTTTATTCTTTTGCATTTTTAGAGGATTGTTTTATGTCCAGTTATTTGTTCAATTTTAGAGTATGTGCCTTGTGGCAATAAGAATGTATATTCTGTTGTTTTGAGGGGGAGAGTTCTGTAGATACTCATCAGATCCATTTGGTCCAATGTTGAGTTCAGGTCCTAAATATCTTTGTTAATTTCCTGCCTTGATGATCTGTCTAATACTGTCAGTGGAGTGTTAAGGTCTCCCACTTTATTGTGTGGGAGTCCATGTTTCTTTGTAGGTCTCTAAGAACTTGCATTATGAATCTGAGTGCTTCCGTTAGATGCATATATATTTTGAATAGTTAGGTCTTCTTGTTGAATTGAACCCTTTACCATTATCTAATGCCCTTCTTTGTCTTTTTTGGTTTTTGTTGGTTTGAAATCTGTTTTGTCTGAAATTAGGATTGCAACTCCTGCTCTTTTCTGTTTTCCATTTGTTTGGTAGATTTTCCTCCCTTTATTTTGAGCCTGTGTGTGTCATCACGTGTGAGACAGGTCTCTTGAAGACAGCATACCATCAGGTCTTGCTTTTTTAAATCTTCCTGGCCACTCTGTGCCTTTTAAGTGGGGCTATCTATTTATATTCAAGATTGGTATTGATATGTGTGGATTTGATCCTGTCATTATGTTGTTAACTGGTTATAATGTTGACTTGTTTGTGTAGTAGCTTTAAAGTTATACTGGTCTGTGTGTTTATGTGTGTTTTTGTATAAGCTCGTAGTGGTCTTTCCTTTCTATATTTAGTGCTCCTTTCAAGATCTCTTGTAAGGCACGTCTGATTGTAATGAACTCCTTCAACGTTTGCTTATCTGAAAAGAATCTTATTTCTTCTTTGCTTAGGGAGCTTGGTTTGGCTGGATGTGAAATTCTTGGTTGAAGAATCTTTTCTTAAGAGTGTTGAATATAGGCCCTCAATCTCTTCTGGCTTATAAGGTTTCAGCTGAGAAATCTTCTGTTAGCCTGATAGTGTTCCCTTTCTAAGTGACCTTCCCTTTCTCTCTAGCTTCCTTTGCCATTCTTACTTTCATTTGATTTTGGAAAATCTAATGATTATGTGTCTTGGGGATGATCCTCTGGTTAATCTTGTAGGAGTTCTCTGTAGTTCTTGAAATTGACTGTTGGCCTCTCTAGCAAGGTTGGGGAAGTTTTCATGGATGATATCTTGAAATATGTTTTCCAAGTTGTTTGCTTTCTACCCCTCCCTTTTAGGGATGCCAATGATTTGTAGATTTGGCCTCTTTCCACAATCCCATACATCTCGGAGGTTTTGTTCACTTCTTTTTACTCTTATTTATTTATTTTTGTGACTGTCTTTTTCCAGAGAACCAGTCTTCAAGTTCTGAGATTCTTTTCTCAGCTTGGTTTATTCTGCTGTTAATACTTGTGATTGCATTGTGAAATTATTGTATTATGTTATTCAGCTTTGTCAGATCCATTAGGTTGTTTTTATACCAGCTATTTTATCCTTTAATTCCTGTACTGCTTTATTGTGATTCTCATTTTTTTAAATTGGGTTTTCCATCCTCCTGAATCTTGATGACTTTTAGTCCTATCCATATTCTGAATTCTATTTCTGTCATTCCAGCCAGTTCAGCCTAGTTAAGAACTCTCATTGGAGAACTGGTGCAGTCTTTTGGAGGACATACAACATTCTGGCCATTTGAGTTACTGGCATTCTTGCACTGGTTCTTCCTCATCTCTACATGAGGTATTCCTTTAACTGCAGTGTAAATTGAGTACAGTCAATAGACTTCTTTTCTGGATTTTTTCACTGGAAAAAGACTTTGTGCAGGGTCTTTATTTGAAGTTGACTTCTCGTCTCTGGTTTCAGAGTGGGTATGTTAGTGAGGTATTTTTGGTGTTGAAGCTTTGGGGTGTGATTCAGTAGGTGGCACTTAGGCTTATTAGTCAGTTGGTACACTCTTTCTTGGTCATGTGGCTTCCCAGTTTCTTCACAATTGCAGCTACGTTCCCTCTCAATGCTCTGAAAGTGTGGGTGCCTCTCCCCCTTTAGTTCTGGCTGTAGACAGTGGTTTGGCACTCCTAGGCTGTCTACTGCAGCTCTGGGTGATCAATCTAATGTTTATGTTCCTTCCCCAGCTTGTTGGCAGCAGAGGAAGGAACCTTAGTAGTGGTCATGGCCAAGGGTCCCTTGCTTATCTCCTGGGGACTCCACTCTAGAGATACGCAGGTCAGCAATTGTTTGGTGCAATCAGCCTAGGATGGAGGGTCTGTGCTGTGGGCCCAAGCCAGGGGTCCCTGTCTGATGACGAGCAGTGGAGGGTGTGTGGAGCACATGGGAGAGGGACTGGCTTCTTCTCCTTGGGTTGATTGCAGCCTGTTGGAAGCGTGGATAAAGCACTTAGGGTCTTTGTTCTTTTGTTAGTCTGAGGGTAGCAAAGACAGTTCTACTGCAGAGGCAGTGGCAGAGAGGTTTTCAGTTGCCCCTGGAAGCTCTGCCCAGGGAGTTGCCAAGTTGTTACTAGTTTAATAGCTCTGGCAGCGGGTGGCTGGAGGTCCAGGCCTGAAGGACCTTCCCAGTGAGGAGATATGGGAACAGGAACCCACATAACCGTCTAGCCACTTTTCCATAGGGCTTCTGTGGTATCCTGGGGACCTGCTCCAGTTTCTACTTGCCTGTGGTTTTCCAGTACCTGGAGGTATCACCAATGAAGGCTGCAAAACAGCAAAGATGGCAGCCAAAGATGGGAGCTCCATCCTAGGAAGGTACAGACCTGTTGCCAGCCTGAACACATCTGTAGGAGGTAGCTGGAGACCCCATTTGAGAGGTCTTGCCCGGTGAGGAGGAATGGAATTGGGGACTCACTTAAAGAAGCAGTTTGGCCACGTTTTCATAGAGCATCTGTGCTATGCTGAGGGTCTGCTTCAGCCCCTGGTAACTTCAGACATTCCAAAGCCCAAAGGCCAGAATAGCTAAGTCACCTAAATAGCAAAGATGGCAGCATGCCCCTACTTCTGGGAGCTCCATGCCAGGGAGGTTAGAAACCTCTGTTAGCCAGAGAACACTGGTGGGGTAGTTGGAGACCCCAACTGGGAGGCCCCACATGGTGATGAGGAACAGAATTGGGGACCTACTTTAAAAAGCAATCTGGCCACATTTTTGTAGAGTAGCTGTGCTGTTCTGGGGGATCCCTTCCATCCCTTGTCAGCTTGGACTCCCCAAGGCCCGAAGGCTAGAGTGGCTAAGTCACCCAAACAGCAAAGATGGCTGCCCACTCCTCCCCTGGGGAGATCCATCCCAGGGACGTGCAATGCTGCTACCAGTGGCTGGCTGGAATTCCAAGCCTGTGGGTCCTATTCTATGAGGTGCTGTGGAAGTGGGGCCTATAGACTGTCACTGCTCAGTGTCCTGGATTCAGCCTCTTTCCCTAGGGGTATGTACAGGAGTCTAACTGCCAGCTTTGCCAGAGTTGCAGTTACTTTTGCTCTGGGAAGTCCAGAGAGCCCAAGTGTCTAAGGCTCCTAGGTCTCTGCAAGTGCCTACATGGCTACTCTGCAGAGACTCCATGTAGTTCTGTATGTCAGACTGAAGGCCTGGTGGACTGGGTTCATGAGGGGATATCCTGACCCAAAGGTTGCAAAGATCCATGAAAGAAGTGTGGGTTCCTGGGTTACACATTCACTTAGTGCTTCCCTGGGCAAGGGAGGTTCCCTTGGCCCCGCATCACTCCCAGGTGGGCTGTTGTCCTGCCTTGCTTTCCTCCATTCTCCATGGGTCAAGTTGTTTCCTTGATTAGTCCCAGTGCTAGTAACTGGATGTTTCAGTTGAAGATCCTGTATTTAATCACCCCTTCCGTTCATCTCTATGAGAGCTATGCACACTAGCTGCTTCTAGTTAGCCATCTTTGCCACCTCCAAATAACAATTCTTATTGTGTATACATCTATCAGAGCATCAAAATACATGAGGCAAAAACTGATAGAACTGCAAGGATAAATAAATAAATCTACTTCAACACCCATCTATCAGAAATGGGCAGATCTAGCAGACAGAAAGTCAGTAAAGACATAGTCGAACTGAACAACACTGGATATAATTGACATCTGTAGACTACTTCATCTAACATCAGCAAAATACAGATTCTTCTCAAGCTCACATGAAACATTTACCAAGATATATCACACTTTGAGCCATAAAACACAGCTTAACAAACTTAAAAGAATAGAAATAACAGAATATCTGCTCTCAGATCAAAATGGAATTAAACTAGAAACAACAATGGAAAGATAGTTGGAATGTCCAAAAGTACTTGGAGATTAAACAACACACTTCTAAATGACATGTGGTACAATGAAGAAATCTCAAGAAAATTTTAAAAATTGAATTAAATAAAAATAAAAACATAACATCAAAATGTATGGGATGCAGCTTGCAAATAAATTTATGGCATTAAATGTATTAATAAATATTTTAAAAGAAGAATATTCTAATATCAACCATCTAAGATTTTACCTTTGGAAACCAGAACAAGAGAAAATTAAATTGAAAATAAGCAAAAAAAAAAAAAGAAATAATAAAAAATTATTGCATAAATCAGTGAAATTAAAAACAGGAAATCAATAAACAAAATCAATAAACCCAAACTGATTCTTTAAAAATATAAACAAAATTGACAAGCCTCTTCCACGCTCACTAATAAAAAAGAAAGACAGATTACTAATATTAGAAATAAAAAGGGACATCACTACAGATCCTACAGACATTAAAAGGATGATCAAAGAATACTATGAAGAACTTTAAGGCCATATATTTGATAACTTGAATTAAATGGATTAATTCTTTGAAAGAAACAATCTGTCAAAAGTCACACAAGAAGAAATAGACTATCTGAATAGGCCAATATCTATTAAAGGAATTGAATCAATAATTAATAGTTTTTCAAAATAGAAAGTATTAGACTCAGATGGGTTTACTGGTGAAGTCTACCAACATTTAAGGAAGAAATTAAACCAATTCTGAAAAATCTCTTTCAGAAGATAGAAGCAGCTATGTCCCTCTTTATTTGTGATATTAGTTACTTATGTTTTCTCTCTTTTTGCTTAGCCTGGCAAGGGGCTTATCAATTTTATTAATGTTTTCAAAGAAATAGCTTCTGGTTTCATTGACTTTGTTTATTGATTTTCTGTTTTCAATTTCATTAATTTATGCAATAAGTTTTATTATTTCTTTTCTTGTGCTTCTTTTGGATTTATTTTTTCTTCTTTTTCTAGTTCCTTAAGGTGACAGCTTGGATAATTGATGTTAGGTCTGTCTTCTTTTCTAATATATCTTTCCTAACTCTTGAGGCCAGCATTCCCATAATACCAAACAGATAATGACATTACAAGAAAAAAAATATATCTCATGAACACTGATGCAAAAATCCTCAACAAAATATTAGCAAATCAAACCCAACAATGTATGCAATGAATTATATACCATAACCAAGTGGGATTTATCCCATGCATAAAAGGCTGGTTCAATGTGCAAAAATCAATGAGTACAATTCATCACATCAAAAGGCTAAAGAAAAAAAACACATGATCATATCAATAGATGTAGAAAAAACATTTTTTCAAAATCCAACACTGATTCATATCAAAAAACAAAACAAAACTCAATAGACAATGAATAGAGGGGAATAGTCTCAATTTGGTAAAGAACTTCTACAAGGAACCACAATTCCCATTACCCTTAATTCTAAGAAACTTTGAGGAAAGCATCCCTCTAAGGTCAGGAACAAAGCAAGATATTTCCCCTCACCACTCTTTTTCAATTTTATACTGGAAGTTCTAGCTAGGGCAATAAGAGAAGAAAAAGACATAGAAGTATACTACTGATTAGGAAGGAAGTAGTATAACAGTCTTTGTTCATAGGTGACATGATCATCTATGTAGAAAATCAGAAAAAATCAACTAACAAAACTCCTGGAATTAATAAGTGATTATAGCAAGGTTGCAAGACACAAATGTAACACACAATCACTTTCTCATATATCAACAATGAACAAGTGGAATGTGAAATTTAAAACACAGTACCATTTACAGTAGCACTCACAAAACTGAAAAACTTAAGTACACATTTAACTAAATATATACAAGATTTGTATGAGAAAAATTGCAAAACTCAGATAAAAGAAATCAAAGAAGAATTAAATAAATAGAGAGATATTCCATATTCATGAATAGGAAGATTCAATATTGCCAAGATGTCAGTTCTTCCCAACTTGATCTACAGATTCAATGCAATCTCAATTAAACTCCCAGCAAGTTATTTTGTGGATATTGACAAACTAATTCTAAAGTTTATATAGAGAGGCAAAAACATCCAGCAGAGTTAATGCAATATTGAAGGAGAATAATAAAGTCAAAGGACTGATATTACCTGACTTCAAGACTTATAAGTCTATAGTAATCAAGAGAATATGTTATTGGAGAAAAAAACAGGCAAATAGATAAATAGAACAGAATAGAGAGCTCAGACATAGACCCATATAATATAGGCAACTGACCTTTGACAAATGGATAAAGGCAACACAGTGTAGCAGAGATAATTTTTTCAACAAATTATGCTGGAAAAACTGAACATCCCTATGCAAAAAAAAGAAGTAGAATAACCTAGATGCAGACTTTACACCCTTTACAAAATGAACTCAAGACATATCACAAACATAAATGTAAAATGCAAAACCATAAAACTCCTGGAAGATAACATAGGAAAATATCTAGATGACCTTGGGTTTGGTGATAACTTTTTATCTAAACACCACTTTGTATCCCAATGCCAAAAGTATAATCCACAAAATAAAGAATTGATAAGCTGAACTTGATTAAAATTAAAGTGTTCTTCTCTGTGAAGGACTTTGTCAAGAGAATAAAAAGTCAAGTCACAGACTGTGAGAAAATATTTGCAAAGATATATCTGATATCTGATAAAGAAATGTTATCCAAAATATATAAAGAACTCTTAAAACTTAACAATAACAAAAAAAACAACCCAACTAAAAGCTGGGCCAAAGACAAGAACAGACACCTCACCAAAGAAGATATACAGATGGTAAATATGCATATGAACAGGTGCTGCACATTATATGTTATCAGGAAAATGCAAATTCAAACAAGGAGCTACTAATACATGCCTATTAAAATGGCCCAAATCCAGAACACTGACAACACCAATTGCTGGTGAGGATGTGAAGCAACAGGTACTCTCATTCATTGCTGTTGGCAATGCAGAATGGTACAGCCACTTTGGAAGGCAGTCTGGCAGTTTTCTACAAAATTAAACATACTCTTACTACATGATCTAGCAATCACTCTTGTTCGTATTTACCCAAAGGAGTTAAAAATTTTTGTCTACACAAAACCCTGCACATGGCTGGTTATAGAAACTTTGTTTATGATTGTTAAACCTTGGAAGCAACCAAGATTTCCTTAAGTAAATAAATAAATAAATAAACTGTGGTACATCCAGATAAAGGAATTATATTCAGTGTGGTCCCCCCAAAATGAAATACTTAGATATATATTTAACTAAATATTTACAAGATCTATTTGAGAAAAACTATAAAACTCTGATGAAAGAAATCAAAGAATTAAATGAGTGGAGAGACATTCTATGTTCATGGATAGGGAGACTCAATATTGTCGAGATGTAAGAATCTAAAGATCAACATAGGTCTATTGATTGATTTAACAAGCCATCAATCAACCCATCTGAAAAGGCTATATACTGTTAGATTTCAACTATATGACATTTTATAAAAGGCAAAACAATGGAGATAGTAATATAATCAGTGGTTAGGGAGGAGGGAGGCATGAAAAGGCAGAGCACAGAGGATTTTTAGGACAGTAAAACTACTCATTGTGATACTATAATGACAAATACATGTCATTATACGTTTGCCCAAACCTATAAAATGTACACTACCAAGAGTGAACCTTAATGTAAACTATGAGCTTTGGGTGATAATAATGTATATTTATCAATTGTAACAAATGTACCCTGTGTATGGATGCAGAGAAGATGTTGATAATAGAGGAAACTGCATATGTGGGGACAGTGAGTATATGAGAAATCTCTGTATCTTCCACTCAACCTAACTAAAACTACTCTAAAACTAGTCTATTTTTTAAGAAAGTATCTTAGAGTGATACACAATAATTTCTAACATCACTATCAAATTAGTAAAAAGAAGCACCAACACTGGATGTTTGCATTAAAAAAATTAAGTGAAGCTTAGAGAATACATTTAAGCCTTAAGGTGAAGTGCAGAAAGAGTTAATGGGAAAGACTGGTGTCTGGTAGTGCCCCATCTTTTGTTGTTGTTGTTGTTTCTTACTCACTCTACCTCCATGAAGAGCACCTAAAGACATATTTAGTAGCCAAGACTAGTCAATAATAAGTTTCTATACTTGCTTGTTTTAAATTAGAAACAAATTGGTACATAGAAAAGCTAATATTGATATAAAGACTTTGTTACATAAATATGAGAAATGTCCACAAGCCTGAGATGGTAAAGTATGACCCATAACTTCTCTTCTTCCAGATGATCCCTGGAGCCCTTTCTGAAGAATGCACACTTATCCTTGCCTCCACCTCAGTCCGAGAGTAGGGTTTACCACCTTTCTTGACACAATGTCCACCATTCAGGTGCTTTTCAGCCTGCAGTAGTCTGGTCTTCTAACTCTACTGGGAATTGATTCAAGGCAGAAATGTGCTGCTGAGTGTCTTCCTGGTGATATGGATGAAAACAACAAGTTTTGTGGGGATTTATAGTTATCCTCTAAACCATTTCTTCTGTAAACTACATCACTCCTTTGTGGGGAATGGCCAGAAACAATCTCAGTCCCAACTTTTATGGGAAAAAGAATTTCCTGAGTTACTTCTGAAGTGATCTCACTCACATATTATGTAGGAAAAGCTTTTACTAAGCTTTACATAGCAAAAATGTTGGTCATAAAAAGCATGCTTACCACAGACAAACCTCACTTCTAAAAAGCAACACCAACATTTCAGCTTCAACCCTGATGATCTCTATATCTCACATCCCTTCACTTATACTTTCTTTGCACTGTATGGCCAATGCCTCCCCAGCCCTAAATACAAAGCTTTCTTAATCACTTTCACACCTACCTGACTCTCATTCTGAGAGATGGCAGAAGCCCAGTATTTCTAGGCTTATTGTAATGCTAGCAACGTTTATTGTAATGACAACCAGTTTCAATAAGCTACCAGTTGACATGTCAATTCCTCTGAAAACACTAATTTTGACACTTGGAATGATTTAAGGAGAGCACAAGAGAAAGGAGGAAATGAACCCATCTTGAAGCCTGGCCATTGTGACAGCCTCTCACTATGTGACAGTCATTTCACATAGAGTGAGTTCTAAGGTATAACACATCTTCTTTTTTTTTTTTTTTTTTTTTTTTTTTTGAGATGGAGTTTCACTTTTGTTGCCCAGGCTGGAGTGTAATGACACGATCTCAGCTCACTGCAACCTCCACCTCCCGGCTCAAGTGATTCTCCTGCCTCAGCCTCCCAAGTAGCTGGGATTACAGGCATGCACCACCACACTTGGCTAAATTTTTGTATTTTTAGTAGAGACGGGGTTTCTCCATGTTGGTCAGGCTGGTCTCGAACTCCTGACCTCAGGTGATCCACCCACCTCGGCCTCCCAAAGTGCTGGGATTACAGGCATGAGCCACCATGCCCGGCCTGGTATAACACATCTTCCAAGACAAGACATCTGTGGGAGTCACTAGACAGCCTCTGGTGGGAACAAGAAGTATTTCAAGAACCAGCTTCATCATAATTGTCCTTCAGTGACTCTGCACAAAGCCAAAATATCACCTTTCTTTACTCCAGAATAGATGGCCCCTCCTCCAGTCACTCCTGTCAAAACTCTGTACTCCACACCCTTCCCTAGGATTCCTCCAAATCCTCACAATCAGATAAAAGCACTGCCTTTGCTCAACCTCCATAGCATTATGTATCTATTGGATATTTTAAATATTCAATTTGCATTACAAATGTGTAATTGTTTAATCTCTTTATTAACTGGTAAAAAGGCAAGAACATTTTTTTAACCACCCCAGGACCTAGTGCTATACCTTGACCTAGTAGGAACTCGGTATTTGCCACTACTAAATACAGATGGTCTGCCACCATCACCAGTATGTTGCTAAGATTAATATTTATTTTTATTATTCTAATATATTTGAAAGCTTCAAAAAGAGACAGTCTAATAAATCCCAATACAAAAATTTACTAGGATTCAATTAGAGCTTTTATGCTTTTTTTTTTTTTTTTTAAAAAGATTACTTAGTCCAAAAATCTAGGATCTAAGGATTTTTTTATGTAAGTCATTGGATGTAAGCAGAAATATGTAATATGATAAAGCAACATTTAAATTATTAATAACAATTAACCATAGTAGAACAGAGTGCTTTTCTTTTTCTGCCACTGAAATGTACATTCTGTCCCTTTAGAGGATGGTTATGTAACATGTCATTGAAATCCTACCTGCCCCATCTCAAAACTGGTAGGGTGCCTGCTTGCCAACCCCAAGTGTCTTACATTTCTTCTTCTATTTCATCCTAAGAATTACCCAGTCATTTTCATCAGGCTTCCATTCCAGGACTCCTCCTGTAGCCCAATGTTGCAAACAGGTGCAGTCAGCAAGGGTGCCAAGTGACAGGAGCCAATCCTGGAAATCAGAGTTAGAGAATCTCTCTCTCTCGCTCTCTCTCTCACACACACACACACATATGTACACACACACATGATACCCAAGCTAACCACAGTTATCAGAATCACTGAGTTGTGAAAATAGTTCATTTTGCAATCACTATGTTAATTAGTTAATCATTGCAAAGATTAGCGATGGTGACAACCTTTGGTTTGTGCTCCTTTAAACTAGTTAACTATGGAATGGAAAATCAAAATCACAACTGAAAATGTCAGAGAGAGTTGCCTGTTTTCTTCACAAACACAGAGCCATAGACACTTCAACAACAAATGATTCCAGTGGGGCAATAGAGAAATGAAAGGCAGGATCACACGAGATTGGCTTCTGAGGTACCCACCTCTCCCATGGGGGCCTTAACTCTGATTTCTTATTCAGTGGGCCTGGGGATTTGATTCAATCTCTTAGTTACACGGATGAGGTTATACAGATGAGAAGAGATCCATGCAGCACACACATCCTGGGAGCCTACAGAGCCAGTGCTTCTGAAACAGTGAGGAAATCAGGGGTTGCTCAGCAGACAGTTTGGGAGGAAGCAGGAAGCCAGGAACACTGAGTCTTATTCATTTTCTTCAATGCAAGGTAGTAGAGCACATAACAGGGCAGGAGTTCTCCAAGTGTGGACCCCAGACAGGACCAGCAGCATCAGCATCACCCTCAAACGTGTTAGAAGAGCAAATTATTGGATCCTACTCTGGATCTATTGAATCACAAATTCTGGAGTTGGAATGCAGAAATCTATATTTAAACAAACTCTTCAGGTGTTTTTGATGCATTCCAATGTTTGAGAACCCTGCAACAGGAGATAGTCAGTAATCATTTGTATTGCCTTTTGAGAAAGCTCAACTTGCTTCTAGATATGGGTGGACCTAGATCTGGAAACTCACTGAAGACCTCACTGCCAATAGACTGTGAAGGTCATAGTGAGAATTTGAGAAATAACTTCTCTTTCCTATCCAGAGTAACTGATCAGTTCTCACAGTTTCCAAGAATGGACATCCCGCTGAGCTCCCTCCATTAGGACCTGCTGTGGGACAAAGTTGCCTACATCATTATCATCATCACCATCACCACCAGCATCATCATCATCACTGCCAACATTTACACAGTGGTTGCTATTTGCCAAGCACAATTATTAGAACTTTATAAATATTTATCCACTTAATCTTCACACACACACACACACATCATGAGGTTGTACTATATTTGTATTCTCCCCATTATACAGATGAGGGGACTAAAACAAAGAAAGATTAAGTGATCCTTCAATAATTTCACCACCCCTAAGGGTCAGAACAGGGTTTTGAACCCAAGTAAACTGCCTCCTGAACTCTATTCATGAACTCTGCACAAGAAAGGCAACCTAGATAGTGGTTGAGACCTCCTGATTTGGAGCCAGGATATCTGGATTTTAGTCTGGCGGCAGCACTTACTATTATCGGTCATCTATTAATTGTCTGGCCTCTAGTCTCACCCTTTCCTAAAAATCCATCTTCCAAATGCTAAAATAATTATCTCTCATATGCAAATATGTTCTTGCCATTATCCTTCTTAAAATTTTTCCATTACTCATGTTCCCTGTAAGATAAAATCTAAACATACTTTGCCATTAAAAAGGAGTAACTGCCCACTCATCCTGCTTCATCTTCTACCATTCTTTCCCACATGCTAAGCCTCAGCCATCCCAAACACCTCACTATTCCTTGAATAAGCCAGCCCATAATTCCTAGAAGGAAATTTCCTATCATCCAAAGTTTCTCTCACTTGGAAAATTTCTAGTTACTTTTAGTTTTGGCTAACCACCGCTTTCTCTGGGGAAGCCTTCCCTGGGTGCCCCCTATACAGGCATACAGCATTCTTTTCTTTCTGCTTTCATTAGTCATATCTCCTTCATCACAGTGGCCCTGACATTGCATTGGAATTACCTGTCTATCTCTCCTGCACCTATGAGTCTTCGAGAGCAGAAACTGTCATTTCATCTTCATCATAGCCCCAGTGCATATCGTAAGTGCAAATAAATATTGGTTAAATGAATGAATGAAGTTAATAAGACCAGTGCACCCTCTCACTGCAGGGAAGGCAAAAGACAAGGTTAAAGGGTAACTAGAGAGACAAATGAAGTAGTAATGAAGTGATACTAGTTGGTGTGAGATAATGCTCGAGGAATCCAATGTAGAAACAATGAAGCAGTCTTAAGCACATGGTTGAACTTGATATGCTTCATTTCCTCAAATGACATCACTCAGATAGCTTCAATTGGGCATCCAATCTTAGGAATCATTTAGCAGAAAATATCTTTACCTATCCAAAGATTTTTTTTTAGTAACTATGGCACAAAATTTTGAAAGTCCCCATAGGATTTTCCTATCATGGCTGTGGAAAGGGGTTCTCCTGATGGATGTTTAGCTCAAAGCTGTAGTGATGAGAGGGCTCACCCCAAAAATGACCATTCACAAAGGCCACATGGAGGAATAAGTGGCAGCAATGGCTGTCATGAAAGAAAAGATCTGAAACTTATCTGAAGATATGAGAAGCCCAGACTTGAATCTTTAACCATCAAACATCTATGTCTTAAACTAAAAAAAGATTTTTTCTTAAACTTAAATTTTCTTTCACTAAGAATAATATGAAACTATCAAAAATACATCTAGTATTTCATTATAGTAGCTTGCATAGTTTAATAGTGCATCTAACAGTCCTTGCCTGATGATTGAGTTCAGTCTGTTTGTGGCTAATTTTAATACTATTATGCCACTATTATTTATTTATTCCAACATAATTTGTTATAATACCTATTATGTCATAACATATATAATACACACATATAAAATATATTAAAAATATATGCATATATGTATGTGTGTGTTTGTGTGTATATATATAGAGAGAGAGAGAGAGCGAGAGAAATAGATATCAATATATCAAGGAAGAGTAAAATGTTAAACTGAAAAACAAATCCTAGTGGCATACTAATTTACCAAAAACCTTCCATATTAAAAAGCTTCAGAATTTTTTTCAAAGAATTGCTCTAGAAAGTCACAGTCAGCTCAAAATTGTTCCCGGGGTGAACTTTTCTAGATTTTCGCTTCCAATCATTGTTTAAAATTTGCCAGATAATAAAAGAGGGAGGCATCATCAAGGGAATGATCTAAGACCTTTGGACACACTCCTGAAAACTCTAAAAGAGGCTATTTACCAAATATAACACAACCATAATTCTAAATGTGAGGTAAAAATATCTTTAAAAGCAGCAATGATATCAAGAAACATGTTGAACCCCTGCTCTCTGTTGTCCTTTTCAGGACGCACATGGCCCCAGTCCTTCATGGGTTACACATAGTTGATTAGACAGATACAGGCATAAATACAAACAGATGACACAAATCAAAAGCGTACTTCAAGAATCTGGAGTGGGAAGAGATCCCATAGTGAATAAGGAAGCCCTTATGAAAAAAAAAAAAACACACAAAATGAGGGAGGGAGGGAGAGAGAGAGAAAGTGAGAGAAGAGACCTTGAAGTCTTCATAGAAGAGACAATGAAGGAAGTGCAATTTGGAAGAGAAGGGTATAACACGACAGGAGTGTGAAGAGGGCAAAGGCACAGAGACAAAACGGTATGTCCTCACTGCAGGGACTTTGCACTTGCTGTTCCCTTGACTGAGATGCTTCCCCCTAGATATGCATATAGCTCACCCCTCACTTTCTCCAGGTCTTTACTCAACACCACCCTCTCAGTGGCTACCTTATCCAAAATGTCAATCCTTGCCACCCCCTAAAATTTCATATTACCTCTTCCTAAAATCTAAATACTTTAGATTTTCTCTTCAGTATTTGTCACTACCTAATCTACTTTATATTTTAATTATTTATCTTTGTTATTTTTTCTTTCTTCCACTAGAATGTAAACTCCCTAAAGCAGGAAATTTTGTTTGTTTTGTTTATTACTGGATTCCCAAAACCTAGAACGGTGCCTGGCACAGAGTAAGTACCCAGTAAATATTTGTTGAAGAAATAAATAAATCATATAGAGGACAAAGGGATTGAAGAAGAGCTATTATTAAAATATCAGTTGACAGAAATAGAAATTTTACATGGGAGAACCAGATTCACAAATTTGGGCAGACAGTATGGAGACAATTTGGAGAGAAGCTAGAATGTCCTGCCAAGGACTGATAAATAAAAGGCTCCTAGGAGAATCTGAGGGGGTCACTTTGTCTACCTCTCTCATTTCTAGGCAATTCCACACCTAAGCCATCTCAGACAAAACAAGATATTCAGCTTTCTATCTACAGAGAGTTTATTGCATGTTTCTTGTTTTGTTTTGAGACAGGGTCTTGCTCTGTTGCCCAGGTTGGAGTGCAGTGGTGGCATGACCTCAGCTCACGGCAACCTCTGCCTTCTGTGCTCAAGCCATCCTCCCAGCTCAGCCTCCCAAGTAGCTGGGACCAGAGGCGTGCACCACCATGCCCGACTGCTTTTTTTTTTTGTAGTTTTTGTAGAGACGAGGTCTTACCATGTCACCCAGGCTGATCGTCAACTTCTGACCTCAAGTGATCTGCCCACCTTGGCCTCCCAAAGTGCTGGGATTACAAGCACGAGCCACCATGCCCAGCTCATTGCATGTTTCTTAGAAGTTGAGGCAAACATCACAAAGCTCAAATTTCTAGCCTCGCCACTCCATTTTCAACCTCAGAAAGGGAAATTTACATCTTTGTGGAGCTAAGCTGCTGAACTCCTTCTCAGTGTTTCAGGTGATTGGGCCAGGATATAACTTTCATTCACTCTATTGGAAAAGCTATAAAGGGCAAGGGTGGTTTAGTGTGAACATGCATTTTTTTTCTGCTCTGAACTCAGGGAGAAACAGCTCCCTGAAACCTACAAGAGGCCACTGGTGCACTGGCATTCACCACTATGGTTGTGCTCACAAGCAGAGGAAATTCTAAGCAGTTGGAGCCTTAAATGACAAGTATTTACTACCTGTTCGTGTGCCCTAGGCAGGGTCCTAAACTCTACCTGCATTCATTTCTGGCATCTCTCACCTGTCTATATAGATGGGAAGGAGAGGTATAAGAAGACATGAAACACAATATATTTCTAATATTCTATATGAAAAGGAATCAGACTTCTAGCCAGCTGTCACTCCATACCGAAAGCCACTGGTGTCTAGAGCATTCACAGGTGCAGGTATCCATCGGCAATGTAAGCGCCAACTCCTACCAGCAGGAAGCATGCGATTTAGAAAAGAAAATGTGTAAAAGGAAATGACATGAAAAAGAAGTGGCAGATGGGGCAGAAACGGAGACATCAAGTCAATCACAAACTGCACAAAGTAGGCATTCAATATTCACTTCCTTAATTACATTATTTGTTGAAAGCTGAATTTGCCTTTAAGAAACATTTACTCCTACTTAGTTTAAGTGTGTCTTCCTAGAACCAACAATAAGCTGTTGCACCAACTAGCAAAAACAAGCTTCTGACTGCATGCTCTGATTGATGAGATGAAAAAACAACATTCCTAATTAGCATTTCAAATTCATGAGTAAAATAGTCAACAGACTGCAATAAAAACAAAATAATTTAAACACACACAAGCAAATTACCCTCTTTCCTTGACTCTCTCTTTTAAATAAGGCAGGAAGATAACTTTCTGTTTTTAAATTATTTTTATTGCATTTTCACATTACATATAATACTTGCTTTTCCAATGTGAACATCACACAGTTCATATTTACTTTATAGCAGGAAAGGCATAGATAATATTTACCAATTTTTTTAAACTGAAAACAGCAATGGAGGTTAAACGGATAGTGTAACTGTCACTGAACTTCTGTTTTATTTTGAGCCTAGCAATGGGTGTGTGCTTAGGTTTCCTTATATAGTTTTGTGGATTAAGGGCCTAATCCTCTGCTGTCCTATAGCTTCCATTTTTCAAATTATGCTGTTAATAATGTGATTATATATAAAAAATTACTTACAGTGCAATTTCAATGCATTTTGAAGAAGTAACTTGTGTCTTTGGAATTTAAAGTACTGATTCAAAACAAAGGAAAGATTTAATTCTTATTTTACTTTCCTCTTTACATGTCTTTATTAACCACTTTGCCACTAATATTTTGCCTATATAAGCAAAAGATACAGATTTTGCTGATATTTTAATGCTCCTGAAAATTAGTTATTTTCTTAGAACCCATAATTTCAAACATAGTAGTGTTAAGATTTTTCTGGAAAAGGAACGGGAAAAGCTGAATACCTATCAAATACCTTTTCTGTATCTTCTTCTTTGTGTGCTGAGTGTTTTATATGACAGCTCATTTCTTTTTTTTTTAATTTTATTTTATTATTATTATACTTTAAGTTTTAGGGTACATGTGCACAATGTGCACGTTAGTTACATACATATACATGTGCCATGCTGGTGTGCTGCCCCCATTAACTCATCATTTAGCATTAGGTATATCTCCTAAAGCTATCCCTCCCCACTCCCCCCACCCCACAACAGTCCCCAGAGTGTGATGTTCCCCTTCCAGTGTCCATGTGTTCTCATTGTTCAATTCCCACCTACGAGTGAGAATATGCGGTGCTTGGTTTTTTGTTCTTGCGATAGTTTACTGAGAATGATGATTTCCAATTTCATCCATGTCCCTACAAAGGACATGAACTCATCATTTTTTATGGCTGCATAGTATTCCATTGTGTATATGTGCCACATTTTCTTAATCCAGTCTATCATTGTTGGACATTTGGGTTGGTTCCAAGTCTTTGCTATTGTGAATAGTGCCTCAATAAACATACGTGTGCATGTGTCTTTATAGCAGCATGATTTATACTCCTTTGGGTATATACCTAGTAATGGAATGGCTGGGTCAAATGGTATTTCTAGTTCTAGATCCCTGAAGAATCGCCACACTGACTTCCACAAAGGTTGAACTAGTTTACAGTCCCACCAACAGTGTAAAAGTGTTCCTATTTCTCCACATCCTCTCCAGCACCTGTTGTTTCCTGACTTTTTAATGATTGCCATTCTAACTGGTGTGAGATGGTATCTCATTGTGGTTTTCATTTGCATTTCTCTGATGCACAGTGATGGTGAGCATTTTTTCATGTGTTTTTTGGCTGCATAAATGTCTTCTTTTGAGAAGTGTCTGTTCATGTCCTTTGCCCACTTTTTGATGGGGTTGTTTGTTTTTTTCTTGTAAATTTGTTTGAGTTCATTGTAGATTCTGGATGTTAGCCCTTTGTCAGATGAGTAGGTTGCGAAAATTTTCTCCCATTTTGTAGGTTGCCTGTTCACTCTGATGGTAGTTTGTTTTGCTGTGCAGAAGCTCTTTAGTTTAATTAGATCCCATTTGTCAATTTTGGCTTTTGTTGCCATTGCTTTTGGTGTTATAGACATGAAGTCCTTGCCCATGCCTATCTCCTGAATGGTAATGCCTAGGTTTTCTTCTAGGGTTTTTATGGTTTTAGGTCTAACGTTTAAGTCTTTAGTCCATCTTGAATTAATTTTTGTATAAGGTGTAAGGAAGGGATCCAGTTTCAGCTTTCTACATATGGCTAGCCAGTTTTCCCAGCACCATTTATTAAATAGGGAATCCTTTCCCCATTGCTTGTTTTTGTCAGGTTTGTCAAAGATCAGATAGTTGTAGATATGCGGCGTTATTTCCGAGGGCTCTGTTCTGTTCCATTGATCTGTATCTCTGTTTTGGTACCAGTACCATGCTGTTTTGGTTACTGTAGCCTTGTAGTATAGTTTGAAGTCAGGTAGCATGATGCCTCCAGCTTTGTTCTTTTGGTTTAAGATTGACTTGGCAATGCGGGCTCTTTTTTGGTTCCATATGAACTTTAAAGTAGTTTTTTCCAATTCTGTGAAGAAAGTCATTGGTAGCTGGATGGGGATGGCATTGAATCTATAAATTACCTTGGGCAGTATGGCCATTTTCATGATATTGATTCTTCCTACCCGTGAGCATGGAATGTTCTTCCATTTGTTTGTATCCTCTTTTATTTCCTTGAGCAGTGGTTTGTAGTTCTCCTTGAAGAGGTCCTTCATGTCCCTTGTAAGTTGGATTCCTAGGTATTTTATTCTCTTTGAAGCAACTGTGAATGGGAGTTCCCTCATGATTTGGATCTCTGTTTATCTGTTATTGGTATATAAGAATGCTTGTGATTTTTGTACACTGATTTTGTATCCTAAGACTTTGCTGCAGTTGCTTATCAGCTTAAGGAGATTTGGGGCTGAAACAATGGGGTTTTCTAGATATACAATCATGTCATCTGCAAACAGGGACAATTTGACTTCCTCTTTTCCTAATTGAATACACTCTATTTCCTTCTCCTGCCTAATTGCCCTGGCCAGAACTTCCAACACTATGTTGAATAGGAGTGGTGAGAGAGGGCATCCCTGTCTTGTGCCAGTTTTCAAAGGGAATGCTTCCAGTTTTTGCCCATTCAGTATGATATTGGCTGTGGGTTTGTCATAAATAGCTCTTAAGATTTTGAGATATGTCCCATCAATACCTAATTCATTGAGAGTTTTTAGCATGAAGGGTTGTTGAATTTTGTCAAAGGCCTTTTCTGCATCTATTGAGATAATCATGTGGTTTTTGTCTTTGGTTCTGTTTATATGCTGGATTACATTTATTGATTTGCGTATATTGAACCAGCCTTGCATCCCAGGGATGAAGCCCACTTGATCATGGTGGATAAGCTGTTTGATGTGCTGCTGGATTCGGTTTGCCAGTATTTTATTGAGGATTGTTGCATCAATGTTCATCAAGGATATTGGTCTAAAATTCTCTCTTTTGGTTGTGTCTCCGCCTGGCTTTGGTATCAGGATGATTCTGGCCTCATAAAATGAGTTAGGGAGAATTCCCTCCTTTTCTATTGATTGGAATAGTTTCAGAAGGAATGGTACCAGTTCCTCCTTGTACCTCTGGTAGAATTTGGCTGTGAATCCATCTGGTCCTGGACTCTTTTTGGTTGGTAAGCTATTGATTATTGCCACAATTTCAGAGCCTGTTATTGGTCTATTCAGAGATTCAACTTCTTCCTGGTTTAGTCTTGGGAGGGTGTATGTGTTGAGAAATTTATCCATTTCTTCTAGATTTTCTAGTTTATTTGCGTAGAGGTGTTTGTAGTATTTTCTGATGGTAGTTTGTATTTCTGTGGGATCAGTGGTGATATCCCCTTTATCATGTTTTATTGCGTCCATTTGATTCTTCTCTCCTTTCTTCTTTATTAGTCTTGCTAGCGGTCTACCAATTTTGTTGATCCTTTCAAAAAAGCAGCTCCTGGATTCATTAATTTTTTGAAGGGTTTTTTCTGTCTCTATTTCCTTCAGTTCTGCTCTGATCTTAGTTATTTCTTGCCTTCTGCTAGCTTTTGAATGTGTTTGCTCTTGCTTTTCTAGTTGTTTTAATTGTGATGTTAGGGTGTCAATTTTGGATCTTTCCTGCTTTCTCTTGTGGGCTTTTACTGCTATAAATTTCCCTCTACACACTGCTTTGAATGTGTCCCAGAGATTCTGGTATGTTGTGTCTCTGTTCTCGTTGGTTTCAAAGAACATCTTTATTTCTGCCTTCATTTTGTTATGTACCCAGTAGTCATTCAGGAGCAAGTTGTGCAGTTTCCATGTAGTTGAGCAGTTTTGAGTGAGTTTCTTAATCCTGAGTTCTAGTTTGATTGCACTGTGGTCTGAGAGACAGTTTGTTATAATTTCTGTTCTTTTACATTTGCTGAGGAGTGCTTTACTTCCAACTATGTGGTCAATTTTGGAATAGGTGTGGTGTGGTGCTGAAAAAAATGTATATTCTGTTGATTTGGGGTGGAGAGTTCTGTAGATGTCTATTAGGTCCGCTTGGTGCAGAGCTGAGTTCAATTCCTGGGTATCCTTGTTAATTTTCTGTCTCACTGATCTGTCTAATGTTGACAGTGGGGTGTTAAAGTCTCCCATTATTATTGTGTGGGAGTCTAAGTCTCTTTGTAGGTCACTCAGGACTTGCTTTATGAATCTGGGTGCTCCTGTATTGGGTGCATATATATTTAGGATAGTTAGCTCTCCTTGTTGAATTGATCCCTTTACCATTATGTAATGGCCTTTGTCTCTTTTGATCTTTGTTGGTTTAAAGTCTGTTTTATCAGAGACTAGGATTGCAACCCCTGCCTTTTTTTGTTTTCCATTTGCTTGGTAGATCTTCCTCCATCCCTTTATTTTGAGCCTATGTGTGTCTCTGCACGTGAGATGGGTTTCCTGAATACAGCACACTGATGGGTCTTGACTCTTTATCCAATCTGCCAGTCTGTGTGTTTTAATTGGAGCATTTAGTCCATTTACATTTAAAGTTAATATTGTTATGTGTGAACTTGATCCTGTCATTAAGATGTTAGCTGGTTATTTTGCTCGTTAGTTGATGCAGTTTCTTCCTAGCCTCGATGGTCTTTACAATTTGGCATGATTTTGCGGTGGCTGGTACTGGTTGTTCCTTTCCATGTTTAGTGCTTCCTTCAGGAGCTCTTTTAGGGCAGGCCTGGTGGTGACAAAATCTCTCAGCATTTGCTTGTCTGTAAAGTATTTTATTTCTCCTTCACTTATGAAGCTTAGTTTGGCTGGATATGAAATTCTAGGTTGAAAATTCTTTTCTTTAAGAATGTTGAATATTGGCCCTCACTCTCTTCTGGCTTGTAGAGTTTCTGCCGAGAGATCTGCTGTTAGTCTGATGGGCTTCCCTCTGAGGGTAACCCGACCTTTCTCTCTGGCTGCCCTTAACATTTTTTCCTTCATTTCAACTTTGGTGAATCTGACAATTATGTGTCTTGGAGTTGCTCTTCTTGAGGAGTATCTTTGTGGTGTTCTCTGTATTTCCTGAATCTGAATGTTGGCCTGCCTTGCTAGATTGGGGAAGTTCTCCTGGATAATATCCTGCAAAGTGTTTTCCAACTTGGTTCCATTCTCCCCGTCACTTTCAGGTACACCAATCAGATGTAGATTTGGTCTTTTCACATATTCCCATTTTTCTTGGAGGCTTTGTTTGTTTCTTTTTATTCTTTTTTCTCTAAACTTCCCTTCTCGCTTCATTTCATTCATTTCATCTTCCGTCACTGATACTCTTTCTTCCAGTTGATCGCATTGGCTCCTGAGGCTTCTGCATTCATGTAGTTCTCGAGACTTGGCTTTAAGCTCCATCAGCTCCTTTAAGCACTTCTCTGTATTGGTTATTCTAGTTATACATTCATCTAAATTTTTTTCAAAGTTTTCAACTTCTTTGCCTTTGGTTTGAATTTCCTCCTGAAGCTCAGAGTAGTTTGATCATCTGAAGCCTTCTTCTCTCAATTCGTCAAAGTCATTCTCCATCCAGCTTTGTTCGATTTCTGGTGAGGAGCTGGGTTCCTTTGGAGGAGGAGAGGCACTCTGCTTTTTAGAGTTTCCAGTTCTTCTGCTCTGTTTTTTCCCCATCTTTGTGGTTTTATCTACTTTTGGTCTTTGATGATGGTGATGTACAGATGGGTTTTTGGTGTGGATGTCCTTTCTGTTTGTTAGTTTTCCTTCTAACAGACAGGACCCTCAGCTGCAGGTCTGTTGGAGTTTGGTAGAGGTCCATTCCAGACCCTGTTTGCCTGGGTACCAGCAGCAGTGGCTGCAGAACAGCGGATTTTCGTGAACCGCGAATGCTGCTGTCTGATCATTCCTCTGGAAGTTTTGTCTCAGAGGAGTACACGGCCATGTGAGGTGTCAGTCTGCCCCTACTGGGGGGTGCCTCCCAGTTAGGGTGCTCGGGGGTCAGGGGTCAGGGACCCACTTGAGGAGGCAGTCTGCCCATTCTCAGATCTCCAGCTGCGTGCTGGGAGAACCACTGCTCTCTTCAAAGCTGTCAGGCAGGGACATTTAAGTCTGCAGAGATTACTGCTGTCTTTTTGTTTGTCTGTGCCCTGCCCCCAGAGGTGGAGCCTACAGAGGCAGGCAGGTCTCCTTGAGCTGTGGTGGGCTCCCCCCAGTTCGAGCTTCCCGCCTGCTTTGTTTACCTAAGCAAGCCCGGGCAATGGCGGGTGCCCCTCCCCCAGCCTCGCTGCCACCTTTCAGTTTGATCTCAGACTGCTGTGCTAGCAATCAGCGAGACTCCATGGGCGTAGGACCCTCTGAGCCAGGTGCGGGATATAATCTCCTGGTGCACCGTTTAAGCCTGTTGGAAAAGTGCAGTATTGGGGTGGGAGTGACCCGATTTTCCAGATGCCATCTGTCACCCCTTTCTTTGACTAGGAAAGGGAACTCCCTGACCCCTTGTGCTTCCCAAGCAAGGCAATGCCTCGCCCTGCTTCAGCTCGTGCACGGTGTGCTGCACCCACTGTCCTGCGCCCACTGTCTGGCACTCCCTAGTGAGATGAACCCGGTATCTCAGATGGAAATGCAGAAATCACCCATCTTCTGCATCACTCACGCTGGGAGCTGTAGACCGGAGCTGTTCTTATTTGGCCATCTTGGCTCCACTCATGACAGCTCATTTCTATGTAAGTATATTATCCTTATTTTACCTCTGATGAAACTGAAACTTAGTAACTGGCCCAGGGTCACACTGCTAGAAATAGCTGAGCTGGAATTGAATGCATGTCTGTTGAATTACAAGGCCTGGGCTCTTGTCCACGTAGGGACAGAAGACAGAATTATGCAACAACGGGAGGAACCTCAGAGATGTCCTAATGCATCATGACAAACCCTCTGTCCCTCTCCTGCCTGATTACAACTCTGCCAAATACACACATTTCACAGACAAAAACACTGCTAATCAGGTCATTCAAATGCCTCACCAACTCACAGGTTACACAAATGGTGAATGTACTCATACAAAGTGACATTCAACAGTTTTAAAGATGAAAAATTATTGACTTTTAGTTTCTCCTCCACCCCCCTGCTTAAAGTCAACTTTATTGGGATTATAATTTGTATTCAGAAAACTCCATTTATTTAAGGTACACAAATTAAGAAGTTTTGAGAGATGTGTACACTCTTGAAACCACTCCAGTGGTCAAAAAACAGAAGATTTCTACCATCCCCAAAAGATACCCTCTGTTCCCTTGTACTCTATTATTCCCTCTACCCACACCCCAAGGCAAAAACTGATCTGCATTGGTTGCTATTGATTAGCTTGTGTGTTCTACAATTTTATATAACTAAATTCATATTCAGATGGATTCCTTTGTGTCTGAATTCTTTCCCTTAGCATGATGATTTTGAGATTCCTTCATGATGTTTTGTGTGTTAGTAGCTCATTCCTTTGTATTGCTGGGTAGTACCCCCTTGTATGGCTGCACCACATTTTGTCTCTCCATTACTTGTTGAAAGACATTTGGGTTATTTCCAGTTCTTATAGCTACAGCAAATAAAATTACTGTGAATATATGTATACAAACTTTTATGCTGTCATATGTTTTCATTTTTCTTGGGTAAATACCTCAGAGTGGGATGGTTAGGGTGTATGTAAAGCGTATGTTCAACTTTTAAAAAATTGACATCTTCCAAAGTGGTTATACTCTTTTACATTCCTACCAGCAATGTTGCATTCCAATGCCTCGACATGCTTGCCAGCATTTAGTCAAAGTTTTCAGTCTTTTTAATTTTAACCATTCTGGTAGACATATAGTGGTTTTCATTTACATTTCTCTGATGACCAATGATGTTGAGCATCTTTTCTTGTGTTTATTAAACATAAGAATATCTTCATTTGAAAGTGTCTATTCCACGATTTTACCATTTTCATAGAATTTTCTTATTATAGAGTTGTAGTGTTCTCTGTCTATTCTGTATACAAACTTTTTTGTAAGCTATATACTCTGGTGGTTTTATAGTTATGTGTACAAATTCTTGGATACTCATCCACTCAAGAGGTAGAGCTTAATTCAGCTTCCCTTTTATATGGGCTGGATTTAAGGACTCACTTCTAACAAATAGAACATCACAGAGTTATGGGTTGTTGCTCCAGAGAGTAGATGATAAAATGACCGCAGCTGCCATCTTTAGTGCACTCACTCACTTCTCTCTCTTCAGCTACTCACTCAAGGAGAAGGGAGCTGCCATGTCCTGAGGACAGACAAGAGGCCTTATGGAGAGGCTCATGTGTCCAGAAACTGAGGTAATCTTCTGGATCTTCTACCAGTAGCCACATAAGAGGGCCTGAAAGCGGATCTTCCCCAAATTCAGTCTTTAGATGACTTTATCCCAGCCAACAGCTTAATTGCCATTTCCCAGATTTTGGCCCACAGAAACTGTGAGATAATAATTGTTTGTTGTTTCAAGTTTCTAAGTTTTGTGGGTAATTTTTTATAGAGCAATAGATAACTAACACATAATATTGCAACAATTTTCTCCAATTCCATGGCTTGCCTTTTTATTTTTCTAAAGGTGTCCTTTGAAGAGCAAAAGATTTTAATTTTGACAAAGTCCATTTTATCATTGTTTCTTTAATGGTTCATTATTTGGGCATTTAAGAACTCTTTGCCTTCTTCAAGAACATAGAAATTTTCTCCTATGTTTTCTTCTAGAATTTTTATCATTTTGGTTCTTAAATTTACATTTACCATCCATTTTTGCTGGTACATAGGAAATCCTTTTGCAGGACCTTTCCTTAGTTCAGCTAAAGACGAGCTTCTTTGTCCCATGGCCATGAAAATTCAGGCTCACAGACAATTTGAATGATGAGTAGGACAGGGTTTTATTAGGTGAAAAGGAAGAAAAGGGGGAAACAGGGACTCTCACAAGGCCAGAGTCCCTGCTAGAGTACTTGCCACATGCAGCTTGAGTCCCAGGTTCCACACAGGAAGAGGAGGGGCCGGGCTCTTCCCCACTGCAAATGGCACAAACTTCCCAAGGTTCCACCCCCATGTGCATTCCTCCCAGTGGGCAGACTTGTTGGAGATTATCCAGCAAGACCCCCTCTCACCTGGCACACTCATTATCTCTTGAATGAATGACAACATTCATTTTGTATCTGAGGTAAGAATCAAGATTCATTGTTTCCTTACAAACATCCAGTTGCTCCACCATCACTTGTTGAAAACTTTCTTTTCCCCATCAAATTTCCATCTTTGTAAAAAATCAACTGATCTTAAATATAAGAGTCTATTTCTGTGTTTTTCTGTTCCATGCATCTATATATCTACCCTTCCACTACTACCATACAGTCTTGATTATTTAACACTATGTAAAGTCTTGAAATTGGGTAACATAAGACCACCAACTTTGTTCTTCTTTTTAAATTTATTCAGTAATTTGCATTTTCATATATATTTTATAATTATCTTCTGAATTTCTAAAAACTAGCATGCTGACAGTTTGATTTGGAATATATTGAATCTATAGATGAATTTAGGAAGAATTGAACTCTTAAGAAAATTCAATGTTTACTGTGTATTTTTTTTAAAATTATTGATTCAAGGGCACATTACTAGTATTGGAAGATCATACTTTAAGGGAAATTCTGTTGTGCAATTATGTACCTTTTTCTGAAGTTACTTTTGCATACACCTCAGTTTCCTAGTCTATAAAGTGGGAAAATGGGATACTTACCTCTGAGGATCACAACTGAAATATTAGAGAGGGTATAAATATGGGATAGAGTCAAGTAAAAGAATGAAAGGGCCAGGCGTGGTGGCTCACGCCTGTAATTCCAGCACGTTGGGAGGCCGAGGTGGGTGGATCATGAGGTCAGGAGATTGAGACCATCCTGGCTAACACGGTGAAACCCCGTCTCTACTAAAAATACAAAAAATTAGCCAGGCATGGTTGCAGGCACCTGTAGTCCCAGCTACTCGGGAGGCTGAGGCAGGAGAATGGCGTGAGCCCAGGAGGTGGATCTTGCAGTGAGCTGAGATCTAGCCACTGAGCCACTGCACTCCGGCCTGGGTGACGACAGAGCAAGACTCCATCTCAAAAAAAAAAAAAAGAATTAAAGACATGTAGTCTTATTCAGCTCTAAGAACTTTGGGGGATAAATATTTTTTAGAATAATTTTGAAAAAGAATTATTTAAGAATGTATCTTAACTAGTGAATTTATTTTGTTTTCGGTTCATTTTCTGGTGACCTACAAAAACAAGCAGCCAATATTTTATCCAAACCTGATAAGGAGCTGGCTTTGTTTCGTTCATTTGTTCAACATTCATTTACTATGTACCAGCATGGATAAAGCACTGGGTACAGGGTATGCGTGTGTATGTGTGTGTGTATTATTGGTGTGCATAAGTACACCCATAATTGTATGTGTCTTTCTTTGTATTTGTACATTTTGATGAAAACTCCTGTAATTGTTCTTCTCCTCCTCCCCCAATCTTTTGAGCTAAGATTGAAATTATGTATCACTGATTATTTCAGCCTGTTCTCAAAATTATTTCTTTCAGCTTATTTTGTCCCTGATATTGTTGCAAAAACGTGATTTCTCTGGCCTTTGCTCTGAGGTTTGAAGGAGGGGAAGAAAGAGACTGAAGTTAGAGGTAATGATCATATGATGATCTTTTCCTGTTTCAGATCCCAGGCCATAAGCATCCCACCTTACAGGAAAAAAACAACAGCCAACAAATATTTACTAGGTGCCTGGATTTAGTATATTGGAGGCTGTTTATGTCAATATCATCACAACTTGAACTACACTGTTTATCTGTGATGGTGGAAGAATGCTGAAAAGATGTAGGCAGAGCTGTGAGGAGGCTCCAGCAACCATCCAGGTGAAAAGCGATGGAAGTCAGGACCAGTGGTGACAGCACAAATGGAGAGAAGTGGATGGGAAATATGGGAAATATCACAGCTGCTGATGGATTGGATACAGGATTTGAGAGAGAATGATGCCCAAGTTGCCACAACTGCAGGATGCCGTTATGTTCACTGAGATTTGGGAATAGTGAGTGTTGGTCAGGGTTAGTAGAGGGAACATGGTGAATTTATTTTGTTCATGTTGAATTTAAGATGTTTTTGAGATGACCAAGTGGATACATGAGGACATGCTTGACCTGGTATTCAAAGGAGAGACATGGACTGGAGATACACATTTCCAAGTCATGGCCATGTGGGCAGGAATTCAATCCTGATCATAGAGTTTGCCTGAGGAAGAAGTATAGAGCAAGAAGAGGACAGGGCCCAGGAATGGGTTTTTGGGAATTCTGATATTTAATGGTCATATAGAGTAGCATGAGTCTGAAAGGGAATTAAGGAAGAACAGAGAGAAAATTTAGTTGAAAGACCAGTAGAGGCTGAAAGCCAGAAGAAAATAGTGTTTCAAAAAGGTGTAGATTACGGGAGTGGGGCTATAGTGTTCAATGCTGCTGAAAATTCAAGTAAAATGAAAACTGGATGAACACACAATTTCATAGCAGGATATAGTTTCCAGCTAAGGAGAGTCTTATTTGTGAAAGAGAGAGAGAAAGAAAGAAAAGGAGGAAGACGGAAGGAAGGAAGGAAGGAAAGGGGAGGGGAGGGGAGGAAGGATAATTTCTTAGGACAAATAAATCAAAACAACCCAGAAGTGTGATTTTTGGCACTTTCTACCTATGGATTGGAGATTTCAAATTTCAGATTCCTCTTTTCATCTACCTATGGATTGGAGATTGAAATTTCACATTCCTCTTTTCATCTACCTATGGATTGGAGATTTCAAATTTCAGATTCCTCTTTTCATTATCTTCTTTAGCTAGTAAGAAGAAAATAACTTTCTTTACCTTTTGACAGACTGGAATACATCGACGTTCTCCCTTGAGAAAAATTCTAAATGTGGGATTATCTAGCTTTAAAAAAAAAAAAAAAAACAACAAAACAAAAATCTTCGACTACCTTTGGCAGTGTATTCCAGAAGGAACTGTCAGGATCTGCAAGCATCTTGAGTCCTGTAAGATCGGTTCATGACGTCGCTACAGCCTGGAGTCCTCAGCAATCAGAAACCCAATAGATGCAGTTTACGAACACAATTTAGACAATCTGGAATTGGCAATGGTGTAGAAATTCCTTTATATTCACTGGTAAAGCAGCTTTCAGATACAGAGAGAAGCATATCCAAGCAAACTAAAGTTGGAGGCTATTATGACAATATGCAATGTTTCTAAAGTTGCTTTTTGACACAAGGACTTTTTGTTTCTTAGCAAATAGAATTTTAGACCCAAAGTCAAGAAATCTGAACTTAATTTTGTTAAATAAACCAACTTTATGATGTAAACACGCCATTTAGGCCTTCCGAGCTTCAGTTTTCCCCTCTTTAAATTTAAAACATTTCTACCCAACTCTCATTATTGTCTCTGTGATCAAAGGTCATGCCCATAAATGTGCTTTAAAAACACCAAATGAGTCTGGGTGTGGTGGCTTATGCCTGTAATCCCAGCACTTTGGGAGGCTGAGGCAGGTGGATCACTTGAGGCCAGGAGTTCGAGACTATCCTGGCCAACATGGAGAAACCCCCATCTCTACTAAAAATACAAAAATTAGCCAGATGTGGTGGCGGGCATCTGTAATCCCAGCTACTCAGGAAGCTGAGGCAGGAGAATCGCTTGAATCCAGGAGGCGGAGGTTGCAGTTAGCTGAGATTGCGCCACTGCACTCCAGCCTGGGTGACAGAGCAAGACTCCATCTCAAAAACAAAACAAAACGAAACGAAACAAAACACAAATGCCACCAAATGATATAAAAATGCCATAAATATATTTTTATTAATCTTTTAAACATGTTGAGTATGGCTTAAATTTCCAAAGATGGTTAAGAACCAACAAAACAGCCCTCTGTTTTCAGCAGAGATTTTAAGACTTTTTAAAATTTACACATTATAATTTATATCCTATAATTTCCATGGTATTTTTAAAAGTTCTACCCTGATGCCCTCTCAAAAACAAACAAGTAAACCCACAGTAAATGTCTAACTTTGGCTTTGCCCTAACACTTTTTTAAAAAAAATAATAAACCTCACCTTATTTAGGTGGTAAAAGTCACTTCACACATCAGCTTCAATTCTCACCTTCCCATGAGATCTTCCCTGACTTTAGCCATAGTGACTGTCCTGTCTGTGGTTTTTAGCCACAGGGCCCAGCACGCACTGTGCTTTTTCACTCTGTTCTCTAATTGGGCATGTGCGTGTTCTGCTTCACCAGGTTCAATGATGATCAGGAGAGATGGCGTTGAACAATTCCAGGTACCAACCATAGTTCTTTCCTAGTTCCTCACAGATCTTAATCCATGCCATACACATGTGTTTGTTAAGTTTTTAAATTTAAATAGCATGGAGCAGTGGAGTAGAGAACAGACAGTTCAAAAGCCTCCAGCTTGGCTTTGTCATTCACTAGCTATTGGCACTGAGTAATTTACCCAATGTCCCTGAACCTTCTTTATCAATAAAAAAGGAAGCTGGGCTAAGTCCAGTTAATTCTATGATAACCAAAATTACATTGATAGATTCCATCCAGCAGTTAACCTTTAAACTTTCTTCCTACAAAGCTGACAACACCTTAGGTCTCTTTTCAGTCTAATCTCTGGTTACTCTTACTATTAATACTATTACTATTATCAACATAGTATTCCTTGAGCATCTACTAGGTGTTATGCCCCCGTGCCAAACACTTTCCTTGTATTATCTCATTTAATATTCACCTCACTGAGATACTGTACCAATCGGGACTTACAGTGCAAGCTATAGAAACCAATTTGGGCTGATTTAAGGAGGATATCAGGCAGCTTATAGGATTATGGAAGTGCTGGAGAACCCTTTTGAGGCTCTACAGGCTGGAGCACCGCTTAAAAATCACACAATTGAACCATTTTGGTGAGGTGACCACTGCTACTCTGGGAATTGGCTAGTGCATCCTGTAGTGCTAACCACTGGGACTACCATCCCTGCCACCACTGCTGCTCCTGAACTTGGTTCTTCTACCACCATCCACTGTGAGAAGTCATTTGTTAACTGCAGCTCTGGGGCAGGTGCCCACACCATAATTACAGGGGAAGCTGGGAGAGCAAGTAGCTGACATTATATAGTGAACGCATTCCTGAGTCACAGGAGGGAGACTCCACACACTGGACAACCAAAAAGAATGGCAAATGTCCACTGTAAATATCCTCACTATTATTATCTCTATTTATCAAACCAGAATATTGAGGTTTAGTAAGGTTAAATAACTTGTCCAAGGCCATAGAGATGGCTAGTGGCCAAAGCAGGCTGTCTGACCCCATACACTACAGTCTCTCCAACAATGCTCTGCCCGCTCAGGCTCAATAACTTCCAGTGAATGGGAGGCTCCAAAGAGGTTAGCTTGGATTGTAGATTTAATTTACCTTTATCATTATGGTTGTCATCATCAACATTATCACTATATTTAAAGACAATCTGCAAAGTTGTGACTCAATGACCAATCTACTCACAAACCCCTAAGTCACTTAAATGTACCCATAGACATGAAGATGAATTTCTATTTTTAAAAAAAGAAGTTCTCATAGGCAAAAATGAGAATAGAAAAACACCTCTGGTTAGAGACAAAGTGATAACTCACAACTAAGGAGCCAAAGTTCAGCCACAAGCTAGTACAGGAAACTGTGGTCTCATCTCCTAAGACAGCTACCATTTTACAATGAAACAACAACAGCTCTCCAAATCTCAGTGTGTTCTCCCTGCAGTTGTTTGCATTGCAATTATGGAAGAGGAAAACTGCAGGTCCTCTGATAATAGCTCAGTGGAGAGAATGCTGCACACTTAAGAGTAGAATCTACATCAAGAAAGTGGGGAAAGCAGTCCTCTTCCTCCTCCCCACCCACCTTCAGACTGCTTTTTCCTAGAGCGTAGGAGAGTTGCTAGACAGCCAATTCCTGATTATATGTGGTAAGGAGGAAGGAGAAGGAAGGACAACATGGACAGCCCCCAAACCACATTTTATGGCTACAAGCATTGTCTCCTTTACCACAGAACTTTTGCCAGAACTGAACATTAGAAACCAAATCTCTAACTGGGGGTTGTTGTCCTGCCTTTCCCCAGCCCTGGCTGCCAGTCCTTTTTGGTAGAGGAGGTTATAAGCAAGTAAAGGGCCCAAAAGCCCAAGTATAAGGAGATGGCAGGGAGAATTCAATAGCAGGAATAATCCACAGAAACCAGAAAGGCAGCTACTCATTTCTGAGGGAATCAAGAATTAGCTACATTCTTGCTCTCTAAGCAACAACTGTCATGTAATCTTGTTTAAATACTGAGGTTTGATCAATTTCTGAAAATTATTTTGATTTCCCAAAACTCATATGTATAATCTGCTCCATCTCAATGAAGAAAGTGGGTTAAAAATGTGTACTCACTCACCCTTAGTCATCTGATTCTAATTTAGAACACACTTTTCCTGGCTTTCTACTACAACCAAAACTATTCATTGCACTGATCATAACAATTCTCCTAAAACAGGCAATAAAAGGAGCACAACTTCCTCCTGTGGCCAGAAACTTTCCCAAAGCTTAGGCCTTCCAGCAATTACATGCCTTTTCACTGCAGTACCTTAACCTATTGCTAATAAAGCCTCTTTGGCCAGTTAGAGTTGCCATCTTTAGAGACAGAGGGCAAAAACAACAAAAAAAGGAGACACTGTCAGAGCAGTCATTTATTCAAACTGCCCCATCCGAGAAGCCTCTATTCTTGGTAAGGAGGAGCCCACTTAGGAGACTACATAAAAGTACACATCAAGAGAATTCTGAGAGAAAATTTTATATCCTGAATGATTAAGAATGGTGTTTCTAAAACAAACAATGGTTTTAGTAATAGACCCTTCAATGGCTAAGTGCACCAACATTATTATTTTTTATTTTTTATTTTTTATTTTTGAGACAGAGTCTCACTCTGTTGCCCAGGCTAGAGTGCAGTGGCATGACCCCAGCTCACTGCCAGCTCCAACTCCCAGGTTCACGCCATTCTCCTGCCTCAGCCTCCCGAGTAGCTGGGACTATAGGCACCTGCCACTACGCCCGGCTAATTTTTTAGTAGAGACGGGGTTTCACCGTGTTAGCCAGGATGGTCTCGATCTCCTGACCTTGTGATCCACCTGCCTCGGCCTCCTAAAGTGCTAGGATTACAGATGTGAGCCACTGCGCCCGGCCAACATTATTTTTAATAATTAATGAACTACTTAAAAGAGGAGGATTATTTGTAAGGATTTTGAAATAATGGAATAACTTTTAGAAAATTATACTTCTGTCATTTGTAGCCCTGATTGGCTTAATTTATTTTACACATCCAAGGCTGATGTACTATAATCAATACAATGAATAGCCCCAGCAGTCAGTCCACAAAAGGATTTTTAGGGCTGTTTGGTGTCCATTACTCTGAGAAGCAGATGAACTGAATTTGAGTGTCAAAGGTATACCTTAATAGAGAAGTTGTATAAATTGCCCAAGATCACACAGCCAGCCCAAGAATCTAGTCGTCTGACTCTGCTCAGGGCACTTTCCTTCCATTGTTTGGACTTTCTGCTTTAAGGAACAGATTTATCAATTTGGTGAGAAAAAAAAATGTGATGAGATTTTCAAGAAATGTGCCAGGAACACACACTGCAGAAAAGACAGTCTCTTCAATAAATGATACTGGGAAAATTGGATATCCATATGCAGAAGAATGAAACTAGACTTTTATCTCTCACCATATACAAAAATCGACCAAAATGGATTAAAGAATTAAATCTTAGACCTCAAATTATAAAACTACTACAAGAAAACATTGGGAAAAATCTCCAGGCCATTGGTCTGGACAAAGATTTCTTGAGTAATATGCCACAACCACAGGCAACCAAAGCAAAAATGGACAAATTGGATGGCATAAAAAGCTTCTGCACAGCAAAGGAAATAATCCACAAAGTGAAGAGATAACCCACAGAATGGGAGAAAATATTTCCAAACGACCCATCTGACAAAAGATTGATAACCAGAATATATCAGGAGCTCAGACAACTCTACAGGAAAAATTCTAATAATCCAATTAAAAAATGGACAAAAGATTTGTATAGATATTTCTCAAAAGTAGACATACAAATGGCAAACAGACATAGGAAGAGGTGCTCAACATCACTGATCATCAGAGAAATGCAAATCAAAACTACAATGAGATATCATCTCACCTTAGTTATAATGGGTTTTATGCAAAAGAAAGGCAATAACAAATGCTGACAAGGAAGTGCAGAAAAAGGAATCCTCATACACTGTTGGTGGAAATGAAAATTAGTGCAATCACTATGGAGAACAGTTTGGGGGTTCTTCAAAAACTAAAAGTTAAAAATAGAGCTACCATATGATCCGGCAATTTCATTGCTAGTTACATACCCAAAAGAAAGAAATCAGTATATCAAAAGGATATCTGCATTCTCATGTTTGTTGTGGCTGTGTTCACCATAGCCAAGATTTGGAAGCAATCTAATTGGCCATCAACAGATGAATGGATAAAGAAAATGTGATACTTATACACAATGGAGTACTATTTAGGCATAAAAAAGAATGAGATTAAGTCATCTGCAACTTGGATGCAACTGTTAAGTGAAATAAGCCAGGCACAGAAAGACAAACATCACATGTTCTCACTTATTTGTGTGATCTGAAAATCAAAGCAGTTGAACCCATGGAGATAGAGAGTAGAATGATGGTTACCAGAGGCTGGGAAGGTGGGGATGGTTATGGGGTACAAAAATAGAATGAATTAATATGCCCTAGTGTTTGATAGCACAATAGGATGACTATAGTCAATAATAATTTAATTGTACATTTTAAAATAACTAAAAGACTATAATTAGATTGCTTGTAACACAAAGGATAAATGCTTGAGGTGATAGATACCTCATTTTCCATCATGTGATTATTACACATTGCATGCCTGTATCTAAACATTTCATGTATCCCATAAATATATACACCTACTATGTACCCACAAAAATTTAAAATCATACTTTTAAAAAAGTCATAAGACATCAGCTAAAGACACCCACTCAAATGGAGAACGATTACACACAATCTTCACTGTTCTCCCCAAATTTGTTTTTAGAAAACCATTTCAGTGTCTATGGAAACATCTGCTTTTTTCCTTATATGAGATGCACGCTCCCCTGTTCTCTGCTTCTCCGAATTCTGCTAGGCCTTCAAAACTCAGCATGAACCCTATACCACTCCTCAAAGAAGTCCTGCTTGATCACTTGATACCTCTTCTCACAAAAATAGAGGCAACAGAAGAAAGAGGTGACAAATGAGGGTTTTAAAGTCAAACAAATCTGGATCCAAAATCTGCTCTTTACAGGCTTTTGGGTTACTTATCCATGAGGTGAGATCATATATACTCATATAATGTTTAGCTTTAAAACAAAACGAAACAAAACCTTTATAGCATTTATAGACAAACTCAGAGGCTCACAAAGAGTATTCTGAGCTCTCTGGCAGTCTCACAATGGATTATATTGGTCATAATTAGTCTCTTCAATATTTGGGGTAACCAGATAGAGCTTGAGGCAAGTCGGGTGGCCAAAGTCTGCCAGGCTCACCACCTCTGGCCATGAACAGTTCCTTGGTTCCCACAAGAGACAACATGATGAATTGTTTCTAGTACTTGCTGCTCTACTCAACATGCTGAGTATAGGGAAGAGGGTCCTTTACTGCCAGGTCATCTACATCAGCTACCATCTATCATGGATGAGACACAAGCCCAAAGTTGCAAAGGGTAATCCAATGTTCTGCCTTAGGAGTGTCATATGCCCTTGCTTTTTCATATTTCTTGTGCTCTTATGTTAGTATCTGCCATCCAGTGTAACAGTTGCTTCTTCTGATTTTTTGAATTTGCTTTTTTAGGGAATGATGTTTTTTTGAAGATGTATCTATGGTTTTGGTTGGGTAGGACACTTTAGCTTTGATTCTGAGTATATGCAGTAGTTTGGTCGTTGTATGATTTCTTTGGCTCTAGACAGCATCAGTAGTGTCTGTGACTTCCTCAGTGGCACAGGCTATGGTTGTCAGTGTAGTCCGTAGTGCAGTTTTGTTGGCATAAGGACTCCAGGTGAACTTGTCCTTGAGTCCAAGTGGTGGTGGCAGCATGCTAAGCATGCCTGTCCTTGGGCCTCTCGGTGGCGTACACAAGCACCAATGTTACTGGGTCCAAGTAAGCCAATTCTTGGGCCTCCAGGTGGCTGCTCAGGTGCTGGTAGTGGCAACAATAGCTGGGCAGGTAGGTGGGTCTTTTGGCCCCTGGGCAGCATGTGTGATGTGAGTGATGGCTGTAGCAGTGGTAGGACAACCAATGGGCTCCCAAGGGGCACAGGCTTGTGTTAGAATTGCTTTGACAGGCTAAGTGTGTCAGTACTAAGACCTCCAGGTGGTAGATGTAGATGGATACTGGCTATAATGGTAGCAGTAGCCTAAGTGGAGCCATCCTCAAGCTCCCAGGAGAAGTGCACAGATGCCAACAATGGTGGATGGAGGGAGCAATATCCAGATTCCTGGAAATTGTGTTTAGTCACTGAGGAACAGGGGGAGTGCCAGACCAGATAGACCCATCCTTAGGTCCCCTAGTGGTGCACACATGCACAGGCTGTGGTAGGCAAGATGGTCTTATTTCCAGGTTCCCCAGTGGAATGCTTGGGTGGCAGTAGCAACAGCTGCAGTGAACAAGGAGACCCCACCTCAGGGCACAGGCAAGTGCACTATGGCCTTGCTGCTGGGGAAACAGGGTTGCTACCAGTGGCAGCAGCCACAGGCAAGCAGCAGTCAGGCTCTGGGGAGGGCATGCTTCAGCCCCCAATAATGGTAGCCTTGATGGTGGCAATGGTAGCTGCAGGGAGAACAGTCCTCAGTGTGCGTGCCAGTGTGCAGCATCCCTGCTGCTGGGGGTAAAGGGGTTGCTGCCAGTTGTGCACACCTTTGCCCCCAGCAGCAGCAGTGTCAGCAGTTGTAGGCTGAGAGAGCTTTTCCTCAGAGCATGTGCAAGGGCACTGAAGCTCTATTGTTGGTGAGGACTGGGTTCCTGTCAGTGGCAATAGCCCCAGGCAAGTGGATTTTGGGCTCTGATAAGTGCATGTTTGTCCCAAGGAGAGCTTTCCCAATGCATTGCACCACGCATTTTCCAGGACACAATACATTATGTGTGCTAGAGTGCTGGGAACCCTACTGCTCCCCTGAGTCCAACCAGTGTTACACTGCTGCAGACCTCCAGGTAGACAAAGGAGGATGTCAGTGTGGCTTCAAGGATGTGTAGATGCAGGGGCTGCTGGGCCCCAAGGCAGAATGCAGGCAAGTGGGGACTAGGCTCTCAAAGTGGCATTGTGCTGCAGCTGCTAGGACTCAGAAGATGGTCTGGAGCACAGTGTGAACTCCCTCTCTGGCGCAATGTTATTATGTGATATCTATGCAGCTCTCTCTGCTAGTCCCAAGGTCAGCAATGCTTGAGGAGCTCTCCAATGGCTAGGGTTGCAGGAGTCCATGGTGGAAATGTAGACCACTGGGGATCTCTCATTTATCCATTCCCCACACTGGTGAGCGACTCTGGGATCCCAGCTGATCAAAGGCTGAGCTGGGCTACTTTGCTTCCTTCTCCGTCCATGCCTTGGGTGTTTCCTGTAATTTCTCTGTTGAATTCCAGTGTTCTCTCTTAGATGCTTTCTTGGAAGTGTGATTATCTGCTTGCTATTTTGGTTATTCCTTGTCGACGAGGTAAGTGCTGGATGCCTCTAGTTAGCCATCCTGAATTCCCTCTTCCCAAAATAATTTAATGAGAAATTACTCAGGGTTTTTCTTTTTCTTTTTTCTTTTCCTACTGAATCTAGGAATTTAAGGAAATTTCTATCAGAATAATGGCTGATCACAAGAAAATGGAACAGAGAACTCAATGACTACACATCACAAGGAATATAGTTCAGGAAAAAATGCAGGCAAAATTTTCTAAACAAATAACAGCAGCATCCATCCCTCACCAAGCAGTAACAGCAATCCCCAAGGAGGAGGTGAATTTGATTTCCAGAGTTGCATGTTACAATAGTGAAAATGTCCAGTTCTCAATTTAATATTGTAAAGCATACAAACAAACTGGAAAATTTGGCCCATTCACTCAAAAGTGAAAGAAGTTGACAGAAACTATCCCTAAGGAAGCCCAGACATTGGGTATACTAGACAAAGACTTCAAATTAACTCTCTTAAATGTAATCAAAAAACTGAGTGAACCAGGAACAAAGAACTACAGAAAATCAGGAGAATGATGTATAAACAAGCAGGGACTACGAACAAAGAGGTAGAAATTACAAAAAGTAGCCAAACAAAATTTTTGATACTTAAAAAATACAATGGCTGAAGTGAAAATTTCACTAGATGGTTTCAACAGCAAATTGGAGCAGGCAGAAGAACAAGTGAACTTAAAGATAGGGCAATTGAAAGTGCCCAATCCCAGGAGCAGTAAGAAAAAATAATGAATAAAAGTAAACAAAGTATAAGGGGGGCTGTGGTGCACTATCAAGCAGACTAACATACATAATTTCAGAGTCTCAGAGGAGCAAAACAAAGAGAGCAAGATGAAGAGACACAAAGAAAGAGAGAAAAGGAGATAGCTTATTTGAAGAAATAATGGTAGAACACTGCCCACATTTTATGGGAAATATAAATCTACGCTTCTGAGATGCTCAACAAATTCCAAGCATGCTGAACTCAAAAAGAACCATACTGAGATATAATCAAATTTTTGAAACAAAGAGGAAATATTGAAAACAGCAAGAAAAAAAGTGCCTTCTCAGGAACAAGGAATCCTCAACATGAAACAAATTTCTCAACAGAAACCATAGAAGTCAGAGGCAATGGAATGATATATTTAAAGTACTGAGAGAAAAAAAAAAAAAGGCCAGCCAAGAATTCTATATCTGACAAAAAATATCCTTCAAAACTGAAGGTGAAATTAAGACATTTCTAGCTTTAAAAAAAATTCAGTTTGTCAACAGTAGACCTTTCCTATAAGAAATGCTTAAAGGAGGTGGCTGGCAAGATGGCCAAATAGGAACAGCTCCGGTCTGCAGCTCCCAGGGAGATCAATGCACAAGGTGGGTGATTTCTGCATTTCCAATTGAGGTACCTGGCTCACCTCACTAAGACGGGTTAGACAGTGGGTGCAGCCATCGAAGGGCAAGACAAAGCAGTGTGGGGCGTTGCCTAACCTGGGAAGCACAAGGGGTCAGGGAACTCCCTCTCCTAGCCAAGGGAAGCTGTGAGGGACTGTTGTGTGAGAAACGGTGCGTGAGTACCCAGGTACTACACTTTTCCCACAGTCTTCACAACCCTCAGACCAGGAGATTTTCTCCAGTGCCTACACCACCAGGGCCCTGGGTTTTAAGCACAAAACTTGGCAGCCATCTGGGCAGACACCAAACTAGCTGCAGGAGTTTTTTTTTTTTTTTTCATACCCCAGTGGCACCTGGAACACCAGCGAGACAGAAGCGTTCATTCCACAGGAAAGGGGGCTGAAGGCAGGGAGCCAAGTAGTCTAGCTCAGCAGATCCTACCCCCACAGACCCAGCAAGCTAAGATCCACTGGCTTGAAATTCTAGCACAGCATTCTGAATTCGACCTGGGATGCTCCAGCTTGGTGGGGGAAGGGGTGTCCACCATTACTGAGGTTTCAGTAGGTGGTATTCCCTTCACAGTGTAAACACAGCCACTGGGAAATTTGAACTGGGCAGAGCCCACCACAGCTCAGCAAAAATGTTGTAGCCAGACTGCCTCTCTAGATTCCTCCTCTCTGGGCAGGGCATCTCTGAAAGAAAGGCAGCAGCCCCACTCAAGGGCTTATAGAAAAAACTCTCATTTCCCTGGGACAGAGCACCTGGGGGAAAGGGTGGCTGTGGACACAGCTTCAGCAGACTTAAACGTCCCTGCCTGCTGACTCTGAAGGGAGCAGTGAATTTCCCAGAACAGCACTCAAGCTCTGCTAAGAGACAGACTGCCTCCTCAAGTGGGTCCCTGACCCCCGTGCCTCCTGACAGGGAGACACTTATCAGCAGGTGTACACAGACACCTCACACAGGAGAGCTCTGGCTGGCATCTGGCAGGTGCCCCTCTGGGACAAAGCTTCCAGAGGAAGGAATAGGCAGCAATCTTTGCTGTTCTGTAGCTTCTGCTGGTGATACCCATGCAAACAGTGCCTGGAGTGGACTCCAGCAAAAGCCAGCAGACCTGCAACAGAGGGGCTTGACTTTTAAAAGGAAAACTAACAAACAGAAAAGAATAGCATCAACATCAACAAAAAGGACGTCCACACAAAAACCCCATCCAAAAGTCACTAACATCAAAGACCAAAGGTAGATAAATCCACAAAGGTGAAGAAAAACCAGCGCAAAAATGCTGAAAATTCCAAAAACCACAACACTTCTTCTCCTTCAAAGGATCACAGCTCCGCATCATCAAGGGAACAAAACTGGACAGAGAATGAGTTTTATGACTTGACAGAAGTAGGCTTCAGAAGGTGAGTAATAACAAACTCCTCCGAGTTAAAGGAGCATGTTCTAACCCAATGCAAGGACTAAGAACCTTGAAAAAAGTTAGAGGAATTGCTAATTAGAATAATCAGTTTAGAGAAGAACATAAATAACCTGATGGAGCTGAAACATACAGCATGGGAACTTCATGAAGCATACACAAGTATCAATAGCCAAATTGATCAAGTGGAAGAAAGGATATCAAAGATTGAAGATCAACTTAATGAAATAAAGTATTAAGACAAGATTAGAGAAAAAAGAATGAAAAGGAACAAACAAAGTCTGCAAGAAATATGGGACTATGTGAAAAGACCAAACACACGTTTGATTGGAGTACCTGAAAGTGACGAGGAGAATGGAACCAAGTTGGAAAACACTCTTCAGGATATTACCCAGGGAAAATTCCCCAACCTAGCAAGACAGGCCAACATTCAAATTCAGGAAATAGAGAGAACACCACTAAAATACTCCCTGAGAAGAGCAACCCCAAGACATGTAATTGTCAGATTCACCAAGGTTGAAATGAAGGAAAAAATGTTAAGGAGAGCCAGAGACAAAGACTGGCTACCCACAAACAGAAGCCCATCAGACTAACAGTGGGTCTCTCGGCAGAAACCCTACAAGCCAGAAGACAATGGGAGCCAATATTCCACATTCTTAAAGAAAAGAATTTTCAACCCAGAATTTCATATCCAGCCAAGCTAAGCTTCATAACAGAAGAAGAAATAAAATCCTTTACAGACAAGCAAATGATGAGAGATTTTGTCACCACCAGGCCTGCCAAACAAGAGCTTCTGAAGGAAGCACTAAATATGGAAAGGAACAATCAGTACCAGCCACTGAAAAAACAAACCAAATTGTAAAGACCATCGACACTATGAAGAAACTGCATCAAATAACAGACAAAATAACCAGGTAGCATCATAATGAGAGGATCAAATCACACATAGCAAAACTAACTTTAAATGTAAATGGGCTAAATGCCCCAATTAAAAGACGCAGAATGGCAAATTGGAAAAAGATTCAAGACCCATTGGTGTGCTGTATTCGGGAGACCCATCTCACATGCAAAGACACACACAGACTCAAAATAAAAATATGAAGGAAATTTACCAAAACAAATGGACAGCAAAAAAAAAAAAAAAAAAAAGCAGGGGTTGCAATCCTAGTCTCTCATAAAACAGATTTTAAACCAACAAAGATAAAAAAAGACAAAGAAGGGCATTACAAAATGGTAAAGGGATCAATGCAACAAGAAGAGCTAACTATCCTAAATATATATGCACCCAATACAGGAGTACCAACATGCATAAAACAAGTTCTTAGACACCTACAAAGAGACTTGGACTCCCACACAATAATCATGGGAGACTTTAACACCCCACTGTCAATATTAGACAGATGAACAAGACAGAAAATTAACAAGGATATTCAGAACTTGAACTCAATTCTGGACCAAGCTGACCTAATAGACATCTACAGAACTCTCCACCCCATATCAACAGAATATACATTCTTCTCAGCACCACATCACACTTATTCTAAAATTGACCACACAATTGGAAGTAAATCACTCCTCAGCAAAAGCAAAAGAATGGAAATCATAACAAACAGTCTCTCAGACCACAGTGCAATCAAATTAGAATTCAGGATTAAGAAGCTCACTTAAAACTGCACAACTTCATGGAAACTGAACTACCTGCTCCTGAATGACTACTGGGTAACCAATAAAATTAAGGCAGAAATAAATAAGTTCTATGAAACCAATGAGAATAAAGACACAGCATACCAGAATTTCTGGGACATCGCTAAAGCAGTGTTTACAGGAAAATTTATAGCACTAAATGCCCACAGGAGAAAGCGGGAAAGATCTAAAATCGACACCCTAACATCACAATTAAAAGAACAAGAGAAGCAAGAGCAAACAAATTCAAAACATACTAGAAGACAAGAAATAACTGAGATCAGAGCAGAAATGAAAGAGATAGAGACAGGAAAAACCCTTCACAAAAAAACAATGAATCCGGCTGGGCACAGTGGCTCATGCCTGTAATCCCAGCACGTTAGGAGGCTGAGAGGCATATGGGTCACAAGGTCAGGAGATCAAGACCATACTGGCTAATGTGGTGAAACACTGTCTGTATTAAAAACACAAAAATTAGCCAGATGTGGTGGCATGTGCCTGTAGTCCGAGCTACTTGGGAGGTGGAGGTTGCAGTGAGCCGAGATCGCACAACTGCACTCCAGCCTGGGCAACAGATGGAGACTCCATCTCAAAAAAAAAAAAAAAAAAAAAAGGAATCCAGGAGCTGGTTTTTTGAAAAAATCAACAAAATAGATAGACCTCTAGTCACACTAATAAAGAAGAAAACGGAGAAGAATCAAATGGACACAATAAAAGATGATAAAGGAGGTATCACCACTGATCCCACAGAAATACAAACTACCATCAGAGAATACTATAAACACCTCTATATAAATAAACTAGAAAATCCAGAAGAAATGGATAAATTCCAGGACACATACACCCTCCCAAGTATAAACCAGGAAGAAGTTGAATCCCTGAATAGACCAGAAGCAAGTTCTGAAATTGAGGCAATAATTAATAGCCTACCAATAAAAAAAAAAAAAAAGCCCAGGGACAGGTGGATTCAGAGCCAAATTCTCCCAGAGATACAAAAGGGACCTGGTATCATTTTTTCTGAAACTATTCCAAACAGTAGAAAAAGAGGAACTCCTCCCTAACTCATTTTATGAGGCCAGCATCATCCTGATACCAAAACCTGGCAAAGACATAGTAAAAAAAGAAACTCAGGGCAATATCCCTGATTAACATCAACGCGAAAATACTCAGTAAAATACTGGGAAATGCATCCAGCAGTACATCAAAAAGCTTATCCGCCATGATCAAGTTGGCATCATCCCTGGGATGCAAGGCTGGTTCAACATATGAAAATCAATAAAAATAATCCACCACATAAACAGAACCAATGACAAAAATCACATGATTATCTCAATAGATACAGAAAAGGCCTTCAATAAAATTCAAAACCCCTTCATGATAAAAACTCTCAATAAACTAGGTATCAGTGGAACATATCTCAAAATAATAAGAGCTATTTATGACAAACCCACAGCCAATATCATACTGAATGGGCAAAAGCTGAAAGCATTCCCTTTGAAAACCGGCACAGACAAGAATGCCCTCTCTCACTACTCCTATTCAACATAGTGTTGGAAGTTCTGGCTAGGACAATCAGGCGAGTGAAATAAATAAAGGGTATTCAAATAGGATAAGAGGAAGACAAATTGTCTCTGCTTGCAGATGACATGATTGTATGTTTAGAAAACCCCATCATCTCAGCCCAAAATCTCCTTAAGCTGATAAGCAACTTCAGCAAAGTCTCAGGATACAAAATCAATGTGCGAAAATCACAAGCATTCCCATACGCCAATAATAAACAAGCAGAGAGCCAAATCATGAGTGAACTCCCATTCACAATTGCTACAAAGAGAATAAAATACGTAGGAATCCAACTTACAAGGGATGCGAAGGACCTCTTCAAGGAGAACTACAAACCACTGCACAAGGAAATAAGAGAGGACACAAACAAATGGAAAAACAGTCCATGCTCCTGGATAGGAAGAATCAATATTGTGAAAATGGCCATACTGCCTAAAGTAATGTATAGATTCAATGCTATCCCACACCAAGCTACCATTGTCAGTCTTCACAGAATTAGAAAAAACTACTTTAAATTTCATATAGAACCAAAAAACAGCCTGTATAGCCAAGACAATCCTAAGCAAGAAGAACAAAGCTGGAGGCATCATGCTACCTGACTTCAAACTATACTACAAGGCTACAGTAACCAAAATAGCATGGTACTGGTACCTAAACAGATATATAGACCAATGGAACAGAACAGAGGCCTCAGAAATAATGCCACACATCTATAACCATCCTGATCTTTGACAAACCTGACAAAAACAAGCAATGGGGAAATGATTCCCTATTTAATAAGTAATGTTGGAAAAACTGGCTAGCCATATGCAGAAAACTGAAACTTATACAAAATTTAACTCAAGCTGGATTAAAGACTTAAACATAAGACCTAAAACCATAAATCCCTAGAAGAAAACCTAGGCATTACCATTCAGGACATAGGCATGGGCAAAGACTTTAAAACACCAAAAGCAATGGCAACAAAAGCCAAAATTGACAAATGGAACCTAATTAAAATAAAGAGCTTCTGCACAGCAAAAGAAACTACCATCAGAATGAACAGGCAACCTACAGAATGGGAGAAAATTTTTGCAATCTACCCATCTTACAAAGGGCTAATATCCAGAATCTACAAGAAACTTAAACCAATTTACAAGAAAAAAAAAACAAACAACCACATCAAAAAGTGGGCAAAGGATATGAACAGACACTTCTCAAAAGAAGACATTTATGCAGTCAATAAACATGAAGAAAAAGCTCATCCTCACTGATCATAAGAGAAATGCAAATTAAAACCACAATGAGATAACATCTCACGTTGGTTAGAATGGTGATCATTAAAAAGTCAAGAAACAACAGATGCTGGAGAAGATGTGGAGAAATAGGAATGCTTTTACACTGTTGGCAGAAGTGTAAATTAGTTCACCCATTGTGGAAGACAGTGTGGTGATTCCTCAAGGATCTAGAACCAGAAATACTATTTGATCCAGCAATCCCATTACTGGGTATATACCCAAAGGAATATAAATCATTCTACTATAAAGACACATGCACCAGCATGTTTATTGCAGCACTATTTACAATAGCAAAGACTTGGAACCAACTCAAATGCCCATCAATGATAGACTGGATAAAGAAAATGTGGCATATATAAACCATGGAATACTATGCAACCATAAAAAAGGATGAGGTCATGTCCTTTGCAGGGATGTGGATGAAGCTGGAAACCATCATCCTCAGCAAACTAATGCAGGAACAGAAAACCAAACACCGCATGTTCTCACTCATAAGTGAGAGTTGAACAATGAGAACACATGAACACAGGGAGGGGAACATCGCACACTGGGGCCTGTCAGAGGATGGAGAACTAGGGGAGAGATAGCATTAAGAGAAATGCCTAATGTAGATGACGGGTTGATGAGTGCAGCAAACCACCATGGCACGTGGATACCTATGTAACAAACCTGCATGTTCTGCACTTGTATCCCAGAACTTAGCGTATAGTTAAAAAGAAAAGAAAAAGAAAAAAAATGCTAAAGGGAGTCCTTCAGGCTGAAATGAAATGACACTACATAGTAACTTGAGCTGTAGGGAGAAATAAATATCAATGGTAAATATAATTATATAGGCATATATAGAAGTTAGTATTTTATATTGTTTGTTTACAACTATATCTTTGCTTCCTATGTGATTTAAAACAAAAATGAATACAAATAATTATAAATCTATGTTAATTGTTACCTATGTATAAAGACGTAATTTGTGACAATAACAACCTGAGAGGGGGACAGAACTGGATATGATAAAAGCAGAGTTAATGTATACTATTCAAGCTCAGTTGGTACCAATTCAAACCAGACTGTTATAAACTTAGGATGTTAACTATAATGACCATAGTAACCACTAATAATATAACTCAATGAAACTATATGAAAAGGAAGTAAATAGAGAATGAAAATGGTAAACTAAGAAAAAATTCAAATAAAAAAGAAGGCAGTAACAGAGAAATTGAGGAATAAAAAAGATTTAAAAAATAGCAAAATGGCAGAAATAAGTTCCCATTTGTCAGTAATCACTTTGAATGTCAATCTATTAAACTCACCAATTAAATGACAGATTGGCAAAATGGATTTTTAAATGATCCAATTATATACTGTTTACAAGAGATTCAGTTTAGACCTAAAGACACAAATAGGTTGAAAGTGAAATAATGAAAAAGATATTCCATGCAATTAGTAACCAATAGACAGCTAGAGTGTCTATACTAATAGCAGAAAAAATAAATTTTAAGAAAAAGTTAAAAGACACAAAGAAGGACATTGTACGTTGATTTTTAAAAGGTCTTATCAATAAGATATAACAATTATAAACATACATGCATCAAATAACATAACCCCAAAATATGTGAAGAAAACATTGACAGAATTAGAGAGACAGTTCTACAATATTTAGAAACTTCAATACCTCACTTTTAATTATCAATAGACTATCTAGACAGATGATAAATGATGAAAGAATAGCACTATAAAGCAATTAAACTTAATCTACATACATGGAACAGTCTACCCAACAACAGCAAAATGGATATTCTTTTCAAATCCTCATGGAATATTTTTTAGATTGACACTCTGTGAGGTTATAAAACAACTGTCAATAAATGTTAAAATATTAAACTATACAAAAAATGTTTTCTGACCACAATGGAATGAAGACAAAAGTCAACAACAGAAGGAAGCTGAAAAATATAGAAATATATGGAAATTAAACAGTATGCTCTTAAATAATCAGTAGATCAAAGAAAAAATTACTAGAGAAATTATACTTTGAAATAAATGAAAAAAAAAAAACAACCACAGTATACCAAATCTTAGGGATGTTGCTAAAACAATGATTAGAAGAAAATATATAGCTGTAAATGCCTATTTTATTCAGAAAACGAGATTATAAATCAGCCAAGCATTACATCTAAGGAGCCAGAAAAAGAACAGCAAACTAAATCCAAAGCTAGAAGAAGGAAGGACATAATAAAAATTAGAGCAGAGATGAACAAAAAAGAGAATAGAATAATAAGAACTCTAAAGTCACTAAAAATAAACAAAGTATTAACTCTTTATGACCACAGATTTGGCAATGAATTCTTAGATTTGACATCAAGAGCATGAGCAATGAAGAAAAAGAGATAGACTCCATAAAAATTAAATTTTTGCACATCAAAAGATATTAACACAAAAATAAAACGAAAAGACAATCTATAGAATGGAAAAAATATTTGCAAGTCATATATCGGATTAAGAGTTTAGTATTCAGAATATATAAAAATATGTATAAAGAACTCTTACAACTCAACAACAAAAAGACAAACTATCCAATTTTAAAATGGGCAAAGGATTTTGAAAAGACTTTTCTCCAAAGATGTACAAATGGCTAATACATGAAAAGTCATTCAACATCATTGATTATTAAGGAAATGTAAATCAAAACCACAATAAAATCACATGCACTTTTTGAAAAATGATGCTTCCATTGCTTTCCTCTGAAGAATACTTTCAGAGCTCATTTTATGTCTTTATTACTTGACTTCAAGATGAAAACGTTTAGTAAGGGTTTAACCACAGTGTGCCTCACTGAGGCAGTTGCATTAGAGCATGAGTTGTGGGTAGCAGCAAAACTAAGGTACAATCCTGTGCTCCTACAATAAAATAAGGACATATTTGAGAGGTGAGACACGCAGGTGGGAAATGCTTTATGCTTCCCCTGAGCTGATGGGATTGCACATATGGATGAAATGATCTTAGAGAAAGAGTAAAAAAATACCAGCAATGGGACCACCACTCAGCAGCATAGTTGTACAATACCTCACTATGTCTTTGAGAAAGGTGTCAGAACAGGCAAGGTGGACCACCTAACTAAGTTCACAGAAAAAGTTTGGGATTTCCAAGTCAGTAGAAAACAAGCTTTGTATCTGTATGTAACAAGTTTTGTCCTCTGAGTAAAGGATTTGGCATAAGGTCTATATAATTTCATGTATCATCTTGCTGTTTCTTCTTAAAATTTTCCAGTGTTACCTAAAAATCTGACTCCTTCCATTGTCCCAACTAATATTTTCCTCTTTAAAAATTATGTCATAAGCATTAAAGTATAGTAAATGAAAAAAAGAAAAAACATGATGAGATACCACTTCACACACACTAGGATTATTACTTTTTTTTTTTTTTTTTTTTGAGATGGAGTCTCGCTCTGTCACCCAGGCCGGAGTGCAGTGGTGTGATCCCGGCTCATTGCAACCTCCACCTCCCAGGTTCAAGTGATTCTCCTGCCTCAGCCTCCCGAGTAGCTGGGACTACAGGTGGGTGCCACCATGCCCAGCTAAGTTTTTGTATTTTTAGTAGAGATGGGTTTTCACCATGTTAGCCAGGATGGTCTCGATCTCCTGACCTCGTGACCTGCCCGCCTCGGCCTCTCAAAGTGCTGGGATTACAGGCGTGAGCCACTGCGCCTAGCCAGGATGATTATTAAAAGAAAACAAAATAAGAAGTGTTGAGGATGTGGAGAAAAAAGAATACTTATCCATCATTGGTGGCAATATAAAATGGTGCAGCTGCTGTGGAAAACACTTTGGCAGTTACTCAGAAAAGTTAAACACAGAATTACCTTATGACCCAGAAACCTCACTTCTAGGTTTATACTTCAAACATTTGAAAGCAAGACTTGAAGATGGCTGAATAACAGCCCCGTCTGGCAGCTTCCAGCGAGAGCAACACAGAAGATGGGTGATTTCTGCATTTCCAACTGAGAGGACAGATTAGGTAGTGGGTGCAGCCCATGGAGGGCTAGCAGAAGCAGGGTGGGGCATCGCCTCACCCAGGAAGTGCAAGGAGTTGGGGGCCTCCCTTCCGCAGCCAAGTGAGGGACTGTGCTATCCAGCCCAGGTACTATGCTTTTCCCATGATTTTTGCAATTCACAGACCAGGAGATTCCCTGTGTGCATACACCAAAAGGGCCCTGGGTTTCAGGCACAAAACTTGGTGGCTGTTCGGGCAGACACTGTGCTAGCTGCAGGAGTTTGTTTGTTTGTTTGTTTGTTTTCATACCCCAGTGGCACCTGGAACCCCAGCAAGACAGAACCATTCACTCCCCTGGAAAGGGGGTTGAAACCAGGGAGCCAAGTGGTCTCGCTAAGTGGGTCCCATTACCATGGAGCCCAGCGAGCTAAACACCACTGGCTTGAAATTTTCACTGCCAGCACAGCAGTCTGAAGTCAACCTGAGAGGATCCAGCCTGGTAGTGGGAGGGGCATCACCATTACTGAGGTTTGAGTAAGCAGTTTTCCCCTGCCATTACCAAGGACTAGGCAGAACTCAATGCAGCATGGCAAAGCAGCTGTGGTCAGACGGCCTCTCTAAATTCCTCTTCACTGGTCAGGGCATCCCTGAAAGAAAGGCAGCAGCCCCAGTCAGGGTCTTATAGATAAAACTCCCATCTCACTGCTTAAGAGCACCTGGGGGAAGGGGCAGATGTGGATATAGCTTCAGCAGAATTAAATATTCCTGCCTGCTGGCTCTGAAGAGAGCAACAGATCCTGACAAGGAGGGTTCTCCAAGCACAGGGCTCGAGCTCTGCTAAAGGACAGACTGCCTCCTCAAGTTGGTCCCTGACTCCTGTGCCTCCTAACTGGGAGAGACCTCCCAACAGGGATTGACAGACACGTCATACAGGAGAGCTCTGGTTGACATCAGGCCAGTGCCCCTCTGGGACAAAGCTTCCAGAGGAAGGAGCAGGCAGCAGCAATCTTTGCTGCTATGCAGCCTCTGCTGGTGATACCCAGACAAATAGGGTCTGGAGCAGTCCTGCAGAAGAGGGGCCTGACTGTAAGAAGAAAAACTAACAAACAGAAAGCAATAACATCAACATCAACAAAAAGAACCCCCACACAGAAACACCATCCAAAGGTCACCAACTTCAAAGATCAAAGATAGATAAATCCATGAAGATGAGGAAAAACCAGTGCAAAAAGGCTGAAAATTCCAAAAACCAGAATGCCTCTTCTCCTCCAAATGATCGAAACTCTTCTCCAACAAGGGCACAAAACTGGACAGAGAATTAGTTTGACAAAATGAAAGAAGTAGGCTTCAGAAGGTGGGTAATAACAAACTCCTGTGAGCTAAAGGAGCATGTTATAACAGAATGCAAGGAAGCTGAGATCCTTGACAAAAGGTTACAGGAACTGCTAACTAGAATAACCAGTTTAGAGAAGAACATAAATGACCTGATGGAGCTGAAAAATACAGCACGAGAACTTCGTGAAGCATACACAAGAATCAATAGCCAAATCGATCAAATGGAAGAAAGGATATCAGAGATTGAAGATCAAGTTACTGAAATGAGGCATGAAGACAAAATTAGAGATAAAAGAATGAAAAGGAATGAACAAAGCCTGCAAGAAATATGGGACTATGTGAAAAGACCAAACCTACAATTGATTGGGGTCCCTGAAAGTGACAGGGAGTATGGAACCAAGTTGGAAAACACTCTTCTGGATATTATCCAGGAGAACTTCCCCAACGTAGCAAGACAGGCAAACATTCAAATTCAGGAAATAGGGAGAACACCACTAAGATACTCTTTGAGAAGAGCAACCCCAAGACACATAATCATCAGATTCTCCAAGGTTGAAACGAAGGGGAAAATATTAAGGGCAGCCAGAGAGAAAGGTCAGGTTACCTACAAAGGGAAGCCCATCAGAATAGGAGCGGATCTCTCAGCAGAAACCCTACAAGCCAGAAGACAGTGGTAGCCAATATTCAATATTCTTAAAGAAAAGAATTTTTAACCCAGAATCTCATATCCAGCCACACTAAGCTTCATATGTGAAGAAGAAATAAAATCCTTTACATACAAAGCAAATGCGGAGGGATTTTATTACCACTAGGCCTGCCTTACAAGAGCTCCTGAAAGAAGCACTAAATATGGAAAAGAACAATTGGTACCAGGCACTGAAAAAACATGCCAAAATAAAAAGACCAATGACACTATGAAGAAACTGCATCAACTAATAAACAGCCAGCTAGCATTATGATGACAGGATCAAATTCACACATAACAACACTAACCTTAAATGTAAATGGTCTAAATGCCCCAATTAAAAGACGCAGACTGGCAAATTGGATAAAGAGTCAAGACTCATCAGTGAGCTGTATTCAGGAGACCCATCTCATGTGCAAAGACACACATAGGCTCATAATAAAGGGATGGAGGAATATTTACCAAGCAAATGGAAAGCCAAAAAAAAAAAAAAAAAAAAAACAGGACTTGCAATCCTAGTCTCTGATAAAACAGACTTTAAACCAACAAAGATAAAAAAAGACAAAGAAGCGCATTACATAATGGTAAAGGAATCAATGCAACAAGAAGAGCGAACTATCCTAAATATATATGCACCCAATACAGGAGCACCTTGATTCATAAAGCAAGTTCTTAGAGACGTACAAAGAGAGACTCCCATACAATAATAGTGGAAGACTTTAATACCCCACTGTCAATATTAGACAGATCAACGAGACAGAAAATCAACAAGGATATTCAGAACTTGAACTCAGCTCTGGATCAAGCTGACCTAACAGACATCTACAGAACTCTCCACCCCAAATCAACAGAATATACATTCTTCTTAGCACCACATCGCACTTATTCTAAAATTGACCACATAATTGGAAGTAAAACACTCCTCAGCAAATGGAAAATAAAGGAAATATAACAGTCTTTTGGACCACAGTGCAGTCAAATTAGAACTTAGGATTAAGAAATTCATTCAATACCACACAACTACACGGAAACTGAACAACCTGTTCCTGAATGATTACTGGATAAATAATGCAAAAAGGCAGAAATAAATAAGTTATTTGAAACCAATAAGATCAACTTACTGGTTGATGCACCAGAGTCTCTGGGACACAGTTAAAGCAGTGTTTAGAGGGAAATTTATAGCACAAAATGCCCAAAGGAGAAAGTAGGAAAGATCTAAAATCCACACCCTAACATCACAATTAAAAAAACTAGAGAAGCAAAAGCAAACAAATTCAAAAGCTAGCAGAAGACAAGAAGTAACTAAGATCAGAGCAGAACTGAAAGAGATAGAGACACAAAAAACCCTTCAAAAAAATCAATGAATCCAAGAGCTGGTTTTTTGAAAATATCAACAAAATATATAAACCACTACCCAGACTAATAAAGAAGGAAAGAGAGCAGAATCAAATAGACGGAATAAAAAATGATAAAGGTGATATCAACACCGATGCCACAGAAATACAAACTACCATCAGAGAATACTATAAACACCTCTATGCAAATAAACTAGAAAATCTAGAAGAAATAGATAAATTCCTGAACACAAACACCCTCCCAAGACTAAACTAGGAAGAAGTTGAATCCTTGAAAAGACCAATAACAAGTTCTGAAATTGAGGCAGTAATTAATAGCCTGCCAACCAAAAAAAAGTCCAGGACCAGATGGATTCACAGCCAAGTTCTACCAGAGGTACAAGGAGGAGCTGGTACCATTCCTTCTGAAACTATTCTAAACAACAGAAAAAGAGGGAATCCTCTATAACTCATTTTACGAGGCCAGCATCATCCTGATTCCAAAACCTGGCAGAGACACAATAAAAAAAGAAAATTTCAGGCCAATATCGCTGAGGAACATTGATGTGAAAATCCTCAGTAAAATACTGGCAAACTGAATCCAGCAGCACATCAAAAAGCTTAACCACCATGATCAAGTCAGCTTCATTCCTGGGATGCAAGGCTGGTTCAACATATACAAATCAATAAACGTAATCCATCATATAAGCAGAACCAATGACAAAACCCACATGATTATCTCAATACATGCAGAAAAGGCCTTTGATAAAATTCAACACACTTTCAAGCTAAAAACTCAATAAACTAAGTATTGATGGAACATATTTCAAAATAACAAGAGCTATTTATTTCAAAACCATAGCCAATATCATACTGAATGGGCAAAAGCTGGAAGCATTCCCTTTGAAAACTGGAACGAGACAAAGGTGCCCTCTCTCACCACTCCTATTCAACATAGCATTGGAAGTTCTGGACAGAGCAATTAGGCAAGAGAAAGAAAGAAAAGGCATTCAAATAGAATGAGAGGAAGTCAAATTGTCTCTGTTTGCAGACGACATGAATGTATATTTAGAAAACCCCATCGTCTCAGTCCACAAACTTCTTAAGCTGACAAGCAACTTCAGCAAACTCTCAGGATAAAAAATCAATGTGCAAAAATCACAAGCATTCTTATACACCAATAATAGACAAGCAGAGAGCCAAATCATGAGTAAACTCCCATTCACAATTCTTACAAAGAAATAAAATACCTAGGAATACAACTTACAAGGGAGATGAAGGACCTCTTCAAGGACAACTACAAACTACTGCTCAAGGAAATCAGAGAGGACACAAACAAATAGAAAAACATTCCATGCTCATGGAAGGGAAGAATCAATATCACGAAAATGGCAATACTACCTAAGTAATTTATAGATTCAATGCTATTCCCATCAAGGTATCGTTGACTTTCTTCACAGAATTAGAAAAAAACTACTTTAAATTTCATATGGAACCAAAAGAGCCTGCATAGCCAAGACAATCCTAAGCAAAAAGAACAAAGCTGGAGGCATCACACTACTTGACTTCAAACTGTACTGCAAGGCTACAGTAATGAAAACAGCATGGTACTGGTACCAAAACAGATATATAGACCAATGGAACAGAACAGAGCCCTCAGAAATAATGCCATGCAACTACAATCACCTGATTTTCAACAAACCTGACAAAAACAAGCAATAAGGAAATAATTCCCTACTTAATAAATGGTGCTGGGAAAACTGGCTAGCCATATGCAGAAAACTGAAACTGGACCCTTCCTTACACCTTATTCAAAAATTAACTCAAGATGGATTAAAGACTTAAACATAAAACCTAAAACTTTAGAAACCCCAGGAGAAAACCTAGGCAATACCACTCAGGACATAGGCATGGGCAAAGACTTCATGACTGAAACACCAAAAGCAATGGCAATAAAAGCCAAAGCAGACAAATGGGATCAAATTAAACTAAAGAGCTTCTGCACAGCAAACGAAACTATCATCAGAGTGAACAGGCAACCTGTTCAGAATGGGAGAAAATTTTTGCAATCTGCCCATCTGACAAAGGGCTAATATCGAGAATCTACAAGGAACTTAAACAAATTTACAAGAAAAAAATGAACAACTCCATCAAAAAGTGGGTGAAGGACCTGAACAGATACTTCTCAAAAGAAGACATTTATACACTCCACTTCCAAGAGGGGCAAATAGGAACAGCTCTGGTGTGCAGTTCCCAGCAAGATCGACACAGAAGTTGGTTATTTCTACATTTCCAACTGAGGTACCTGGTTCATCCTGGGACTGGACAGTGGGTGCAGCCCATGGAGGGTGAGCTGAAGCAGGGCAGGTGTCACCTCACCTGGGAAGCACAAGGGGTTAGAGGATTTCCCTTTCCTAGCCAAGGGCTGCTGTGACAGACTGTAACTGGAGAAACGGTACACTTCTGACAAAATACTGCCCTATTCCCACAGTCTTAGCAACTGGCAGACCAGGAGATATTCTCCTGTGCCTAGCTTGGCAGGTCCCACTCCCACGGAGCCTTGCTCACTGCTAGTGCAGCAGTCTGAGATTGACCTGCCTTGCTGCAGCTGGATGGGGGGAGGGGTGTCCACCATTGCTGAGGCTTGAGTAGCTCACAATGTAAACAAAGAGGCCTGGAAGCAGGAACTGGGTGGAGCCCACCGCAGCTCAGCAAGGCCTACTGCCTCTATAGATTCCACTTCTGGGGGCAGGGCATAGTAGAACAAAAGGCAACAGAAAGCTTCTGCAGACTTAAACATCCCTGTCTGACAGCTCTGAAGAGAGCAGCGGTTCTCTCAGCATGGCGTTCGAGCTCCGAGAATGGACAGACTGCCTCCTCAAGCAGGTCCCTGACCCCTGTGTAGCCTGACTGGGAAACACCTCCCAGTAGGGGTCAACAGACACTCAAACAGGTAGGTGCCCATCTGTGACGAAGCTTCCAGAGGAAGGATCAGGCAGCAATATTTGCTGTTCTGCAGCCTCCACTGGTGATACCCAGGCAGACAGGGTCTGGAGTGGACCTCCAGCAAACTCCAACAGACCTGCAGCTGAGGGGTCTGACTGTTAGAAGGAAAACTAACAAACAGAAAAAAAATAGCATCAACATCAAAAAAAAGGACATCCACACCAAAACCCCATCTGTAGGTCACCAACATCAAAGACCAAAGGTAGATAAAACCACAAAGATGGGTAGAAACCAGAGCAGAAAAGCTGAAAATTCCAAAAAGCACAGCAACTCTTCCCCTCCAAAGGATCACAGCTTCTTGCCAGCAACAGAACAAAACTGGATGGAGAATGAGTTTGTTGAGTTTTCAGAAGTAGGCTTCAGAAGGTCGATAGTAACAAACTTCTCCGAGCTAAAGGAGCATGTTGTAACCTATCACAAGGAAGCTAAAAACCTTGAAAAAAGGTTAGACAAATGGCTAACTAGAATAAACAGTGTAGAGAAGACCATAAATGACCTGATGGAGTAGAAAACCATGGCACAAGAACCTCGTGATGGATGCACAAGCTTCAATAGCTGATTTGATCAAGTGGAAGAAAGGATATCAGTGACTGATGATCAAATTAATGAAATAAAGCAAGAAGACAAGATTAGAGAAAAAAGAGTGAAAAAAAACAAACATAGCCTCCAAGAAATATGGGACTATGTGAAAAGACCAACTCTACATTTGATTGGTGTAATGGAAAGTGATGAGGATAGTGGAACCAAGTTAGACAACACTCTTCAGGATATTATCCAGGAGAACTTCCCTAATCTAGCAAGGCAGGCCAAGCTTCAAATTCAGGAAATACATAGAACACCACACAGATACTCCTCAAGAAGAGCAGCCCCAAGACACATAATTGGCAGATTCACCAACATTGAAATGAAGGAAAAAATGTTAAGGGAAGCCAGAGAGAAAGGTCAGGTTACCCACAAAGGGAAGCCCATCAGACTAACAGCAGATCTCTTGGCAAAAACTCTACAAGTCAGAAAAGAGTGGGGGCCAATATTAAACATTCTTAAAGAAAAGAATTTTCCACCCAGAATCTAATATCCAGCCAAACTGAGCTTCATAAATGAAGGCGAAATAAAATCCTTTACAAACAAGCAAATGCTGAGAGATTTTGTCACCACCAGGCCTGGCTTACAAGAAATCCTGAAGGAAGCGCTAAACATGGAAAGGAACAACTGGTACTAGCCACTGAAAAAAAAAATGTCAAATTGTAAAGACCAGCAATGCTATGAAGAAACTGCATCAATTAACAGGCAAAATGACCAGCTAACGTGATAATGACAGGGTCAAATTCAAATATAACAATATTAACCTTAAATGTAAATGGGCTAAATTCCCCAATTAAAAGACACAGATTGGCAAATTGGAAAAAGAGTCAAGACCCATGAGTATGCTGTATTCAGGAGACCCATCTCACATGCAGAGACGCACAGGGGCTCAAAATAAAGGGATGGAGGAAGATCTACCAAGCAAATGGAAAGCGAAAAAAAAAAAAAGAAAAGCAGGGGTTGCAATGCTAGTCTCTCATAAAACAGACTTTAAACCAACAAAGATCAAAAGAGACAAAGAAGGCCACTACATAATGATAAAGGGATCAATTCAACAAGAAGAGCTAACTATCCTAAACTTATATACATCCAGTACAGGAGCATGCAGATTCATAAAGCAAATCCTTCAGGACTTACAAAGAGACTTAGACTACCACACAATAATAATGGGAGACTTTAACACCCCACTGCCAATATTAGACAGATCAATGAGACAGAAAGTTAACAAGGATATCCAGGACTAGAACTCAGCTCTGGATCAAGTGGACCTAATAGACATCTACACAACTCTACACCCTAAATCAACAGAATATTCATTCTTCTCAGCATCACATCGCACTGATTCTAAAATTGACCACATAATTGTTAGTAAAACACTCCTCAGCAAATGTAAAAGAAGAGAAATCACAACAGTCTCTCAGACCACAGTGCAATCAAATTAGAACTCAGGATTAATAAACTCACTCAAAAATGCACAACTACATGGAAACTAAACAACCATCTCCTGAATGACTACTGGGTAAATAACGAAATGAAGGCAGAAATAAAGATATTCTTTGAAACCAATGAGAACAAAGACACAACATACCAGAATCTCTGGGACACATTTAAAGCAGTGTATAGAGGGAAATTTATAGCACTAAATGCCCACAAGAGAAAGCAGGAAAGAGCTAAAATTGACACCCTAACATCACAATTAAAAGAACTAGAGAAGCAAGAGCAAACAAATTCAAAAGCTAGCAGAAGGCAAGAAATAACTAAGATCAGAGCAGAACTGAAGGAGATCAAGACACAAAAAACCCTTCAAAAAGTCATCAGTGAATCCAGGAGCTGGTTTTTTGAAAAGATCAACAAAATTGATAGGCCATTAGCAAGACTAATAAAGAAGAAAAGAGAGAAGAATCAAATACATGCAATAAAAAATGATAAAGGGGATATCACCACCAATGCCACAGAAATACAAACTACCATCAGAGAATACTATAAACACCCCTAGACAAATAAACTAGAAAATCTAGAAGAAATGGATAAATTCCTGGACACAAACACCCTCCCAAGACTAAACCGGGAAGAAGTGGACTCTCTGAATAGACCAATAACAGGTTCTGAAATTGAGGCAATAATTAATAGCCTACCAACAAAACAAAGTCCAAGACCAGATGGATTCACAGCTGAATTCTACCAGAGGTACAAAGAGGAGATGGTACCATTCCTTCTGAAACTATTTCAATCAATAGAAAAAGAGGGAATCCTCCCTAACTCATTTTATGAGGCTAGCATCATCCTGATACGAAAGCCTACCCATCTGACAAACGGCTAATATCCAGAATCTACAAAGAACTTAAACAAATTTACAAGAAAAAAACAACCCCATCAAAAAGTGGGCAAATGATATGAACAGACACTTCTCAAAAGAAGACATTTATGCAGCCAACAGACATATGCAGAAATACTCATCATCACTGGTCATCAGAGAAATGCAAATCAAACCACAATGAGATACCATCTCACACTAGCTAGAATGGCAATCATTAAAAATCAGGAAACAACAGATGCTAGAGAGGATATGGAGAAACAGCAATGCTTTAATGCTGTCAGTGGGAGTGTAAATTAGTTCACCCATTGTGGAAGACAGTGTGGCGATTTCTCAAAGATCTAGATCTAGAAATACCTTTTGACCCAGCAATCCCATTACTGGGCATATACCCAAAGGATTATAAATCATTCTATGATAAAGACACATGCACATGTATGTTTATTGTGGCACTATCCACAATAGCAAAGACTTGGAACCAACCCAAATGCCTATCCATGATAGACTGGATTAAGAAAATGTGGCACATATACACCATGGAATACTATGCAGCCATAAAAAAGGATGAGTTCATGTCCTTTGCAGGAACATAGATGAAGCTCGAAACCATCATTCTAAGCAAAGTATCACGAGAACAGAAAACCAAACACCACATGTTCTCACTCATAAGTGGGAGTCGAACAATGAGAACACATGGACACAGGGTGGGGAACATTACACACCAGGGCTGGTCAGGGGGTGGGGGTCTGGGGGAGGGATAGCATTAGGAGAAATACCTAATGTAAATGGAAAGTTGATGGGTGCATCAAACCAATATGGCAGATGTATACCTGTGTAACAAACCTGCACATTGTGCACATGTACCCTAGAAGTTAAACAATAAATAAATAATAAAAATTTTTTTAAAAAGAACACATTTATGCAGCCAATGAACATATGAAAAAAAGCTCATCATCACTGGTCATTAGAGAAATGCAAATCAAAACCACACTGAGATACCATCTCATGCTAGTTAGCATGGTGATCATTAAAAAGTCTGGAAACAACAGATACTGGAGAGGATGTAGGGAAATAGGAACACTTTTACACTGTTGATGGGAGTGTAAATTAGTTCAGCCATTGTAGAAGACAGTGTGGTGATTCCTCAAGGATCTAAAACCAGAAATGCCATTTGACCCAGCAATCCCATTACTGAGTACATACCCAAAGGAATATAAATCATTCTACCATAAAGACACATGCACACGTATGCTTATTGCAGCACTACTTACAATAGCAAACACTTGAAACCAACTCAAATGCCCACCAATGATAGACTGGATAAAGAAAACATGGCACATATACACCATGGAATACTATGCAGCCATAATAAAAGAATGAGTTCATGTCCTTTGCAGGGACATGGATGAAACTGGAAACTGTCATCCCCAGCAAACTAACACAGGAACAGAAAACTAAACACTGCATGTTCTCACTCATAAGTGGAAGCTGAACAATCAGAACACACGGACACAGGGAGGGGATCATCACACACCGGGGCCTGTTGGGAGGTCTGGGGAAAGGGGAGGGAGAGGATTAGGACAAATACCTAATGCATGCGGGGCTTAAAACCTAGATGACAGGTTCATAGGTGCAGCAAACTACAATGGCACATGTATACCTATGTAACAAACCTGCATGTTCAACATATGTACCCCAGAACTTAAAGTAAAATATATATATATAGCAGGACTCAAACTACTACTTGCTCATGAATATTCATAACATTCACAATAGCCAAAAGGGGAAAACAATCCAAATGTCCAAGAATGGATAAATGGATAAACAAATTGTGCTACACACAAAAAAATATTATTTGGTCACAAAAAAGAATGAAGTGCTAATAGACACTACAACTTGGATGAACCTCAAAAATTATGTTAAATGAAAGAAGCCAGACCCGAAAGGTCACCTGTTGTATAATTTCTTGTATATGAAATATCCAGAAAAGGCAAATCCATACAGACAGAGAGCAGATGAGTGTTTGCTAGGGTATGGATGGAGAGGGAAACAGGGAATGAGTGCTTGATGAGTATAAGGTGTTATTCCAGGGTGATGAAAGAGTTTTAAAACTACAGAGAGGTAGCTATTGCACAACGCTGTGAGTGCTCTAAATATGACTGAATTGTACACTTTAAAATGGTTAACTGTGTGTTATGTGAATTTCATATAAGAAAAAAACACCACACCAATTCTACTCATTAGAGCTTCACCATTATTTGAAAAACTTGAAAAATTACATTTGTCAGTAAAAGGAAGGAAAGAGCTATTAGTTTTTAAATGTAATTTCAATGACTGCAAACTTTTCAGTCATCTTAAAATTTGTTTGACATGTTCTATCAGATACATATTTGGACAAATTTTCTCATTAATGGTGGTTCTTAAGACTTTAAGGAGATCATCATTAGAATGTCTTGATCAGGAATTGCATGTAGCTGTTTCAAGCATAGGATTAAAAAAATGTATTCGTAACATTTCAAGTTTCTCCTTCAAACATTTGAAAAGATTTTTTGGAAGTTCTTTTTATTTACAAATTCACTGTTTAGCATATCTATCCTCTAATACCTTTTGTTACATTTTTCTTATCATTATTATACAGTATAAGAATGTTTCATTTTTTTACCAAATGCCATACTGGAATTAATCCTAATTACTTCCAAATTTATAAATATACTAACTAAATATGATTATTTTCTATGTGTACCATAATATGAAAAATGTTAAAAAGTTAAGTATCTGCACCTCAAAATAAATTCAATACTGTACCTTTTATTGCTAAGTCTTGTATCCCCAAGTAGATCAAAATTTGCTCAAGAAATGTGATGATGCCTTCAATTGCTATACTTTTATATTTTCCGTAACAGTGTGAGTAGCTCAATAAATCCCTGTTGAACTGAACTGCATCATAAGGAAAATGTTCCACCCTGTGAGGTTAGTGCAAGCCTGGCCTTGAGCTGTTTACTTTGCAACAAGCATAACACCATATCCAGAAAGACTTACAGTAAATATTTGACTGTCTAGAAAATCTCAGGAGCTCTCTTACTTTTATTCACTTTCAACTGTGGTCTTCCTATTTCCCCAAGCCACCAGAAGGCTTGTGTGCCTTAGGCTGGAGCCACATGTGCTCATGATTATTGACTGAAGTTGTGTCCCCTCATGGAACATTAGCCTTGAACTGGTGTTGTCATGGGACCATGGACAATCTACTCAACAAACAGGAAAATGAGATTGCTCCTCCATGGAATTGAAAATCAAATGGAGATGAAAAAGTCTATTTTATAGAGATCTGAAAAATACCTCTTATTTCAACACTCTCTCCTTGTGAAGAAGAAAAAAAAAAACCTGTGTGTTTTGATTTGCTAGCTTGTTTCTCATTGAAAAATAAATCAGAAGTTCCAAATTGACCAAAATTGGAAATTAACTATATTTGCATGCTCCACTGCCAGAAACCATGCCAGGTGTTTTCTTCTACTAACACAACAGAAGCAGGTGGGGAGGATCTCAGCTGAGGCAGGAGGAAGGGGATATGCCAGGCCAGATTTAAATGTGGGTACACATTTCTATAAAGTTTGTGTGGTCATTTTAAAATAAAACTTCATTATTTACCCTGTTTACATGAGTTTTTTAAAATTATACAGAATAAATAATAGCTCATAGAACAAGAGAAAGGACAAATGAGGACTAACTGAGATTATTGCCAAGTCTGAAGGCTATTTTTACAAACAGAATGAGAGAGGAAGGGGTCAGGATATATGGGCTCAGTCTCTTTAAGTGTCCAGCATTTCCACCAAGGGGCTCTGAACAAACCTCAGAAGCATATACCTAGTTAAAGCCAGCCACAAGCACTTATTTCTGGAGAGACTTTCATGTCTCAAATTGAACAGGCACTTAACCATTTTTCTATTCACATTGTCGTTGGTCCTCACAGCAGGAACACATGCTGTGCTGTACATCATGGCTGCTTGGCCCCGAGGAATCAGGCCCCTAAAACTGTCTTTGTTGCCCATGGAGTTGCATCTAAGACTAAGCTATTTCTGGGATTTTTGACAGTAAACTAGCTTATTACTGAGATATTAATTGAAGGGGAGGCTGAGAATGGAAGAGGAAAGTGTGTTAAGCCAATGGCACTAACCTTAGAAGAAAATGAGAAATGATTTCCACGAAGCTGAGGACATTACTCTTGAGTCATAGTCTCCTTACTATGCCATCCACATTTTACCAAAAGGAGAAGGAGGGGTGAGGGAATGTTCGGAGCCATAAATAATTTTTTTCTATTTCTGAAATCCAAGGTTTTCCAGCAAGCATATTTCAGTCTAAGATGTGTTCCCTTTCAAACAGGGACACATTGAACATAGCGTGCTGGATGGGGAAAGCAGTGTAGAAACCACAGCTAATTCCTCTACTTTACAGATGGTGATGCTGCCCATTGTTTCAATTCACAAAATAAGTTGATGTGAGAAACCTGGGATTTTTGGCCTTCAGACCTGTTCTCTTTCCACCTCACCACATTCCATAATCAATGACAAATTTCAATCCTAAAATGCATCTTAAACAGGGAACTTTTCTGTTTCCATTAAACAGAACTTCACAAAGGGAGGAAAAATACCCGTGGGCTAAACAACAAATTAATTATATTTATATAAATCCATCCACCAAAAACCTATTTTATTTACAGTCTGTGCTTGCCTAACTACTCTTGTGTGATTACATAACTCACATTATTGTTTATCAACATGTGTTAAGATAGAACTTTCTATATTTTATTAACCCTGAAATTTTCAGGATAATGTTATAAATTTTGACAGTATTTGTTGAGGTTAAAGATAAATTGGTGCACTTTAGATAGTATGATAACCAGGAACCAAAAAATACTCAAATCCCATTCTATCAACCCGCCCTCTTCCCTACATGCTCCTGAGGAACCAAACAGCCAATGAACCCATCCTACTAAAAGTCTGTCAAAGGCCTTAGATGCAAAAAGCAAAGAGCTTTCTGTCTTAGACTTGGGGGAGCTACCTTACCAGGCCTAAATAAGTGTTCTACTTCTCATTACAAATCAAAATCTGAGAACCATCATGTTCAGACATGTTCCAGGGAGAGTTGTTGAATCTATACAAAAGACCTTGGCTTAACTGGCTCTCTCAGAGATAGAAGGACAGAGGCAGAATAGAAGAGTATGTTCATGAATATGAATTGCCTTTTAAGGCAGCAACCTCGCCCATCAGTGAACATGGTATAAGATGTGTATATAGTGTAACTATGGTGCAAGACATGGGAAATCTGAAATCAATATATGAATTTAACTTGAGATTGCCTTAGGGCCTTACTGGCAAGGGTTCAGATTGGAGAAAGCCACTAAGCACAAACCACCTTGGCCAATTCCTGCCTGTCTGACTCTAACGTCAAAGAGAAAATGTGTCTGAGTCTAGCTCACCCAGAGTTTTGGCAGGATATTTACACCACTCTGGAACAATAGCAACAGTGAACTTTCCCTTTGAGTACCCCCAGGTCAAAGCTCATCTTCCAGGAGAGCACTCAAGTTAATCACTGGCAGCAGATTCTATTCTCCAAGTGAAAAGCAAACAACTCCCCCCAAGTCTTCACTAAATATTCCTGGAAAACCTCTACTCCAAGTTGGTTTCACAAGTCCTTGCTGTTAAAAAAAAAAAAAAAAAAAGAATATCAAACATGGGGCATTGACTAAAACAGTAGATTGAAACTGAATCATAGAATTTTTTAGCATTCTAGTTATTTTTTCTTCTTAATTTTTTGCATTATTTCAATTTGCAAAAAATAAAAGATACATATATATAAATGCACATAAGCCTGTGAGATTTACAGGGACCCTAAAGTTGTTTCTTAATCGCCATGATACCTAGGCTTCCAACTCTCAACTATACAAACATTGCTTTCCATCTGGTACTGGTCACTTACTATGTTCAAGGTACTAATCTGTAAGAAGTATTGTGAGGAGTATAAAAATATACAAGACCCAGTTTAGGCTCTTGAGAATCTCACTATCAAGTAAGAGAGACAAAAAACATCACAAACAATAATATAAAAGCTGTTAAGGCAGTTTATCCTAACATTAAAAGACCATACTTCGTTGTCATAACTACTGGGTTTAAATCCCACTTCAGTCATGTATTCACCTGTGGACCTTCAGCAAAGATATTGACTACTCCGAACCTCAGTTTCCTCACCTGTAAAGTAGAAGTAATATAAAAATAGTATCGACATTATGATTTTTTAGGGGTTAAATGATATTTTTTTCCATTTTCCAAGTTAAAATGGCTGGTTCATATTAAGAACTCAATAAATTTAGCTATAATTATGTAAAGGGTGGCATGAACAAAAATATATTAATACAGATACATGCTTAAAAGACAGACCCTCCAATCACTGAACAAGTCCAATTCTTGGCCCTCTTTTGATAGGTGACAGAGAGAGAGAGAGAGAGATAGAATAGACAGAAAGATTAATAGACAAATAGATAAGAAAATACCAAAACCAGCTTTCTTTCACCCAATAGAACTTGGGGAGATAATTATCTCCCATTATCACATAAAGAAAAATATAATTTGTTTAAATTACAGCTAGTGCCCATCTTTATTTTCCTAATTTCCTGTCTAGGGCAGTGCTAGTTGTTTGATTGCCCCCCATAGTGGAATATTTCCTTCTTCTTTCTTTGATTGGAACGCTCTTTGGGGTGAAGATTCTAAGGCCAGGTCCACACTAATGCGAAAATAAACATGAGGGTCTTTTAAGTAATTTTAAAAATATTGATATAAAAAGCCCATCAAATCAGTATACTAAAAAGGGGTGAATAATTCCCAAAAGTCTAGAATTCCCAAATCTCAACAATCGTGCTAGAATGAACTATTCTCTGTATTTTTTAGAAAGGTCTAACTAGTATAAATTATCATTGTGGGTTAATTCATTTATTAAAAATTATTAACTGAATACTTATAGTATGCCAGGTGTTGTTATAAGTATCAAAGATAGAACAGAACAAAACACAGCAACAACCCATTTTTATAAAATTAATATTGGCAATTCAATATCATTGGGTTGGCTACGTGCTTAGAATGACCTTTGTAGCACCATAGGGAATACTAACAATATAAATGTTACTGAGTACTGATCTCCTGGTGCTTTATATCTCAGTAAGCCATGGAGGTGGAGTGAAAATAAGATTTGCTGATATGAAGGGGCCCATTGCAATGTAAAGCAAAGCAATCAATGCAAGACAAAAGTTTAAGGCAAAACAAGTGGCTCAGGGTATCACAGTTCAAAAAACCTGAATGTGCTTTGTACTTAGTAGGCATATTTGAAAAGTAAATTCTTCTTTGAGCAAGCAGAGTTTTTGAAAAACAAACTTGTGGAAGTTGAGAAGGACCAAGAAAAATTAGAAAAATGGTAGAATATACATAATCAAAATAAGGTGGGTTACAGTGTCTCTATTATTGCTTATCTACTTGCTTGCTCAAAGAAGAATACTCTATAATTTACTAAAACTGGGAGTAAAATAGCACTTTGTGGCCCTGAAACTTTGATGTAACCTTGTTATTTAAACTCATATTGGCAGTTACAGGTTAATATTGACTAAAGCATTCAAATTACACAAAATTGTATTTTATGTAGCCAAGTAAAGTGACTGCCAAATGCATTGGATTTATGTCCAAGTTTAGACCTAGCCAATTTGCAGACTGCCTGACACTAAACTTACTTGATTAAATTTTCCAGTCTCACTGTTTTCCAATAATGGTTTCTAAACTACCTTATTCATATAGTTAAAACGGCAATGAAAACAATATTTTTTGGTGGGAGGGCAGAGTATGAGTGAAGCTGTTTTGTTTTTGCTTTCTTAATCTTTTCTTCCTTTTTTTTCCTAAGGTCAGAACATCATTTCCAAGATTTAGTTTATAAAAAGAGGTAAATTCAAGTATTTCTAATAATGGAGTCAAGTGGATGGGGCTTGCTATTATGTTTTCAACACTTGTTAAAAGCCAGGACTGAGGGATGGCATTATAGTTTATAATCAACAATTCTAAGAACTAGAACTTTTTTGTATGGAATCTGGTTTCTCTCCATCAGTTTCATCTTTTTCCACTACTACAAAAAACTTACTGCTTTCTGATACTTTAACATTTTTATTTTAAACATTTTTCAGCATGCTTGGTTCCTTAAATACATGCTTCCTTCCCTTACTGCACTTATAATCTTTTGACAGAAACCGATACACTAGTTGTTTAAGATCATAATCTGAAGTGCAACTGCTAGGTGTGACCCAAGTTTGAAACTCTCAAACTTCTAAATTCCAAGTGAAAAATGATTGTATTCTGGGTAGAGTTGCCCCTAAACATTTTTCTACACAAGATGACCAAGTATACATCACAGATCAGTAGTTAAATAGCTACACTTAAAGCCCTGGAAATGAATATTGAAGAAACCCTGTTTGCATATTAAGAAAAAGGGAACTAACATATATTTTGGAAGAAAGGTCTAGTAAGCCAAGGAATCTAGCTTCTTAGGAAAATTGTTATTTTAAATATGGGCTAAATTGATCTGAGTTCTACCACAATTACCGATACATTTAATGATGATAAACAAATAGGCAATGATCACAGCTCTGTTAGAGTAGCTGCTAAACATACCTGGAGGTAAACCAGAATGTGAGCTAGAAATTGACCTGCTGTCCAATATGAGACAGAAGTCCTTAGGGCCCCTGCAAAAAGCAATGCAAAATCTACAAAGTTTGTGGCAGCAGATGGAGGGGCTTTCTTAAGTCACAATAGTGTGTTCTATATCACAACAGTGGTATTCAGTAGATAGTGCCACCATTGTAACTAACTACATAAATTGTTAGCAAGTTATGAAATTTGAGGAGGAAAGGAGAAGGTTGGAAATATAACCATGGGGCCAGCAAACCTGCTGTTGCCCTCAGCATTTTCATTTATATTGGTGGCCAATGACACTGGAAATTCTCCAGAAAAGCAATCTCTCCACTTCAATTTCGGAAAGTGCTCTCATAAACGAGGCATTTTCCTCTAGAACTAACCCCTGCTTAGCTTTTAGAATTCCTATTCTTAATTCTTATAAACCAGTTTTAAATAGTTATTCACTATACATAAAATATATTTGCTGACAGCCTAGTAATTCTCTAAATGATGTCACCAAATCCTCAGACAGAACCAAACCTCTAAAAGAACCTCCTCATTTCAACAGACAGAATGAGAGCCCATTGGAATGCCAACAGCTGTGGCCAAAACAAATATCATTTCTTCTAAAATTAGTGTGCTTCTATTATAGTGTCTTTGGGCTCTTGCAGGGGAGGGGTCCCGGCTGTTCTTCAACACTTCCCCAGACAGTTAATATACTGACAGCTAATTTGCAGAGTTTGTCCCTGCAATAAGTCTGGTATGATTAATTGACTCACAGCACTGCTTGTGTACAGAAAAACAACACTGTTGACAGTGATTGCTAAATGCCAAAATTTTAAAACACTATGTATGACAGATAGCCCATTCTGCCTTGTGAACTAACTGCCTAGAAGAGTTGGGGGTGGGTGAAAATTGGGAATGAAAAAGTGGAAGAGGTAAAGAGTAATTATTTACTTTTCACTGTGCATGGAACACTATATATTATGCAGCAAAATGAACTTAACATATGCTCCATATACTGCAGGTAATCTATTGGGTAAAACAACCTGAAACCCATGAAAAAGACCTTAGGACATGTCTAAGCAACATTCTAGTGAATGTCTCTACAAGCACTACTTTACAGTCTCAAGGATGGTTCTCAACCAGAAACAATTTTATGCACCACGGGACATTTGGAAATTGTCTAGAGATATTTTTGGTTGTCACAGCTGAGGAGGATGAGATTTACTAGCATCTAGCGAGTAGAGGCCAGAGATGCTGCTAAACATCCTACAATGCACAGAACAACCCCTTGACAGATAATTATCGGACTCAGAATGTCAATACTGCTGAGATTGAGGGACCCTGCTCTAAAAACAGTACTATCCAGTAAAATTTTAATGTGAGCCACATATGTCTTTTTAAAATTTGTTTTATTGTGAAATATAGAAAAAAAGAAATGGGAAATTAAATTAATAACATTTTATTTAACCTGATATATCCAAAATATTTTAATTTCAACATGGAATCAATATTTTAAAATTATTCAAGTATTTTATATTCTAATTATTTTGGTACTAAATCCTCAAAATCCACTGTCTTTTGTATGTATAGCATACCTTATTTCAGGTTAACCACATTTCAAGTGGTATTGTAAAGTGTATTTCTCAAGGTTTAGAAATACATATTTCACTTTGTTGGTCTAGAAAAAGCTGGGGCTCTTCAATTTGCAAGACATGAGAGAAGTCCTCTCCCAAGCTTATACCAAAGATTTTTCTAGTTCTAAACAAGTGCCATGACAGACAAAATTGAAGATGCTGTTTGGAAAGCCTCAAAGGGTCATACATAAGAAGCAAGTGGATTTAAAAAAACAGTTGTCTACCACAGGCTGATAAATATTGACTTCATTAACTGAATGGTACCCTAAAACTTAAAGTATAATAATAAAAAAAAAACTGAATGGTAAATGAAATTGAATAGGGTACAGCCAAAGAACATTTCTGAATGCTTGGAATATACAGCACATGAGTCCACTTACCCACAACATTTGAATTCTTCAGAATGTATTAAAACTGGTTGTCTAACCAAAACATTGTAAGTCTTAAAGCCTCTTTTTCTTCCACCCAAAGTGTAAAACAACTTTTGAATAGCAAATTTAAAAGTTTCAAGTCCCAGATCAATCAGTCAGCAACACTTATTTAGCTAGCACTGTACATGGACCGTGATATTATGCAATAAAAGGGGATTAAAAACAGCTCCTTTGAGTTGCTTACAATCTGCCTGGGGATAAATAAATGGTAACATATGAAAACAATTTTAGGTCATTTACAATGCAACATTTTACTGAATGCTTCTATAAACAATACTTTATACTCTGGGGCATTTTTAAATAATATAGTTCCCTTCGTTAATGTAGAAATAGCTGAATATCATCGAAATCTATTAAAATTTACTGCCCCTAAATCAGTCTGCTAAGCCAATTACAAACAATTGAGTGCAGGTTTGTTTTGGAGCACACAAGTGTAATTAAATAGTTTTTTACTCTTTTAAAAAAGTTTCTCATGTTATATTTTCAGAAAAGGGAAATTTCATGGCGAGATTTCATAAAAATTTTGACCATACGAATGTCACAAAATAGAAAATCATTCTTTCTCACCTCTATTCTCAAATTGTAAACAGATTCAGATGTGCATACAGCAATGGCACCTTTATGAGGTAACAGGTGAAACCACACTTTTATGAGGATTGGAGGACCCAAACCACAAGATAAAGTTTGTGTCTTCTTTTGTCCCGAGTTTAATGCCAAATATATCCTGAAAGTGGAAAACACACTGTCATTTGCATATATTTATCTAGCATTTTTGTAAGCAAGACAAGAGTCTGAGCATAGTTCTTAGAACTTTTAGCCAAGTACAGAAATAGTTGTGAATGTGGGCAAAAAGGATACACACTGATTCACTATGTGGAAAAATCATCTCAAGCATCTAGCTAGGCAAGGATAGCTAGAAATATTAGATCTGTGCAAAATGTACCTGAAATTCATTCTACTTAATCACATTTTAATTCAATGCTTCGTATGCTGTTTTCTAAATGAATAAAATTATTAGTTACAAATAATGAAAATCACAATTGGGTAAATGGTCAGACTTTAACTCTTTAGGGTTTAAAATTTTTCTTTACAATTCAACGATGAAAAACAAATAATTATCCTCAGCAAAGTAACACAGAAACAGAAAACCAAACACCACATGTTCTCACTTATAAGTGGGAGCTGAACAGAGAGAACACATAGACACAGGGAGGGGAACGACACACACTGGGGCCTGTCAGAGGAGCGGGGTGAGGGGGAGGAAGAGCCTTAGGAAAAACAGCTAATGTATGCTGGGCTTAGTATCTAGGTGATGCGTTGATAGGTCCATCAAACTACCATGGCACATGTTTACCTATGCAACAAACCCGCACATCCTGCACATGTACCCCAGAACTTAAAATACAAATAAAAATTTTAAAAATGGGATAAAGGATATGAATAGACATTCTTCCAAACAATATATATAAATGGCCAATAAGCACATGAAAAGATGCTCAACATCACTAACAATTATAGGAGATTAAAAAAAAAAAATTTCTAGAGTGACATAAGTAAGATGGCTGGCTACAGACACCTGGCCCTCATTCCCCTAACAAGAAAGGAGCAAAGCAGTGAAAAAACATCTAAGATTTGAATGGAGTGTTGAAAGGAGAGTGCTGGAGGGCAGTGGGGATGTAGAGAGACAGCTGTGGTAATTGGAAGCACAGAGGAAAGTGTGGATGCAAAGTCTGCAACCTCATCTCCCTCACCCCCATCTGATCAGTCCGTAGATAGGAGGGACTTCCCCTTTTGGGGAAAAGGTAAGCAGAAGATCCCCACCAGGCCCCACTGCCATCGCAGACACCTACAGTTCTTACTACAGAATCCCACAGTGCTTGCAAGCCCTGAGCCCAGTTTGGAGAGCTGCCAGAAATTCACAAAGCTGCACTGCTCCGGATTGGGAGGGTAAGATGCGCACTCCCCACCCTTCACGCACTTCCTGTGAGTCAAACTGCTACATCACCATACCACCTTGAGATCAGAGCCACCTCTCGGGCGTGCGCTCCTCTGGGATCAAGTAGCCAGTGCACTTCTCTATCACTGGGGCTCCATCTTTATTCCAGCAAGCTCAGAAAGGTGGCTGAACACCACAAACCCAGCTTTGCAGAGCATAGGCCCAGGATCAGCTGCAACTCTGGCCCTGCACAGCAACTCCTGCTATCTGCACTTCCAGCTGGAGGAACAGTTTGGCAGTCCTACCCAGGGCAAACCCACCCTAGAGCCAGCCAAACTAATGCTTGCCATTTCTCCCAATCAGGAGGGGTCCCTGAGTCACTAAGCAGATAGCATACCCATAGGCTAGTGGTAAAGCTGCATACCCACATCCAAGGCCTGAGAACCAGCCTCATGGCACCTTCCAGACATGCCCCTGGCATACCCAAAGTCCCCACACCAACAACCAGGGTCTCAGTAAAGTCTTATAGACAGCCCCTAGCAATGCTCCCCCAAGCCAGCTGAACATCTCTGTGGCCCACATCCTGAGCCTGAGAAACAGCTCCACAGATTTCCCATGGTGGGCACACCCCCCAGGCTAGCAAAGAAGCTGTGTGCATATGCCCCTGGCCTTAGAAACAGCCTATAGACCAACCCCAGCAAACACGCCCCCAGGCCAGCAAAGCAAATACATGCCTGTGCCCCTGGCCAGAGTAACATTCCCAATCCTAGTGGCCAGAACTCAAGCTGGCCACCATGTGCACACATGTTCCTTTGACTTGAGAAATAAGCTAGCCCACCATGGCAAAGCCACACCACCATCACCACAAAATCTCAGCCTAGGCCACTGAGAAAGTCACAAATGTCACTGGCGTGAATTATGGCTGAAGGAACTACACAGAGACTACACTACTACATCCACCTGAAACCAAAGCCAATGCACCCCATCGAACCAGCACCCCAAGTCCCATTCATAATCAGTCTTTCCCTATAATATCTATTCTATAAAATTGGAACAGGCAACTGATCCACCAGATGCATAAAAATCAATGTAGGAGCACATCAAACATAAAAAAGCAAGAAAACATAATGCCTCCAAAGGAATATAATAATTTTTAAGTAACAGAACACAATCATAAGTAAATATATAAAATGCCACAAAATGAGTTCAAATTAATAATCTTATGAAACTCAGTAAGATACAAAAAAATACAAATAGACAAATCAATGAAATCAGGAAAATAATTCATGATTTGAATGACAAATTTAACAAAGAGATATATGATTTTTTTAAAAACCACAGTGGCTCACGCCTGTAATCCCAGCACTTTGGGAGGCCAAGGTGTGTGGATCACCTGAGGTCAGGAGTTCAAGACCAGCCTGACCAACATGGAGAAACCCCGTCTCCACTACAAAATACAAAATTAGCCAGGTGTGGTGGTGCATCCCTGCAATCCCAGCTACTCACGAGGCTGAGGCAAGAGAATTGCTTGAACCCGGGAGGTGGAGGTTGTGATGAGCTGAGATCGCACCATTGCACTCCAACCTGGGCAACAAGAGCGAAACTCTGTCTCAAAAAAAAAAAAAAACTTAGAGCTGAAGAATTCAACAAATGAAATATTGAAAATCAATAGCTTCAACAACAGAAGAGACCAAGCAGAAGAAACAATTTCTAAACTTGAAGATAGATCTTTTGAAATAATACAGGCAGACAAAAATAAAAATAAAAAGAATGAAGAAAGCCTATAGGATTTATGGGACACCATTAAGCAAACAAATATTCTCATTATAAGTGTTCCAGAAGGAAAAGAGAAGGGAAAATGTGTAGAAATCATGTTTAATGAAATAATAGCCAAAAACTTCCCAAGTCTTGGGAGAGAAATGGACATCCAGATCCAGGAAGTTCAAAGAACCCCAACAGATTTAACCTGAATAGATCCTTATAGTCAAATTTTCAAAGGTAAAAGACAAAAAAAAAATTCTAGAAAACAAAAGAAAAGTGTCAAGTCACATATAAAGGAATCCCCATTAGACCAGCAGCATGTTTCTCAGCAGAAACCATACAAGCTGGGAGAGAATAGGCTGATATATTCAAAGTACTGAAAGGAAAAAAAAAAAAAAAAAACAACTGTCAGTCAAGAATATTATACCCAGCAAAGCTATCATTTCAAAATAAAGGAGAAATAAAATATTTTACAGAGAAGCAAAAACTAAAGGAATCATTACCATTAGACCAGAATTACAATAAATATTCAATGGAGTCTTATATCTGAAAGTGAAAAAAATGAAAACCAACATCATAAAAAAAAGCAAAACAATAAAATTTACTGATACAGCCAATACACAAAAGAAAAATCAAATCTTGTCACCACAGAAAGCCACTCAATCACAAAAGTAAACATGAAATTGGAAGCAAGAAACAAAAACTATACAAAACAATTAGAAAATAATCAAGAAAATGATAGGAGTAAGTTCTCACCTATCAATAGTAACCTTGGGTATAAGATTTAATTCTCCCACTTAAAAGCTATAGATGGGCTAAATTGACTTTTTTAATGAAAAAAAGACCCAAAGATATGCTACCCACAAGAAATTCACTTCTTCTGTAAAGATACATATAGACTGAAAGTGAAGGGATGGACAAAGATATTCCATGCAACCAGAAACCAAGAGCAAGCCAGTATAGCTATACTTATATCAGATAAAACAGACTTCAAATCAAAAGTCATAAAAATAGACAAAAACATTATATAGTAATAAAATGATCAATTCAACAAGGGAAAATAATAATTGTAAATATACATGAACCCAACACAGGACCACCCAGATATATAAAGTAAATGGTACTCATTCTAAAGGGAGAGATAGACTCCAATATAATAATAGCTGGGGACCTTCTTCCACTCTCAGCTTTGGACAGGTCATGTGGATATAAAATTAACAAAGAAACATCAGATGATTTAAACTGCACTGTAGATCAAATGGGTTAAAGAGACATATGAAGAGCATTTTACCCAATAGCTACAGAATACACATTCTCCTCATCAGCATGTTGAACATTCTTCAGGACTCGAAAACAAAAACAAAACAGGTCTCAAAAATTTTTTTTAACTTGAAATTATATCAAGTATCTCATCTGACCACAGTGGAATAAAACCAGAACACAATAACAAGAGAAACATTTGAAACTATACAAATATATGTACTTTTTTTTTTTTTTTTTTTTGAGGCAGAGTCTCACTCTGTCGCCCAGGCTGGAGTGGAGTGGCGTGATCTTGGCTCACGGCAACCTCTGCCTTCCAGGTTCAAGCTATTCTCCTGCCTCAGCCTCACGAGTAGCTGGAACTATAGGCACACACCACCATGCCCAGCTAATTTTTTATATTAAACACATGGAAATTAAACAACTTGTTCCTGAAGGATGATTGGGTGAAAAAAGGAATTAAGAATGAAATTTTAAAATTCATTGAGACAACTGAAAAAAGAAACACAACATACAACAACCTGTAGGACACAGCAAAAGTGCTAATCAGAAACATATTTAGCAATAAATGCCTACATCAAAAATTGAGAAAGACTTCCAATAAACAACCTAATGATGAATATCAAGGAGCTAGAAAAGAAAAAATAAACCCCAAAATGAGTAGAATAGGAAACATTATAAAGATCATGGCAGAAATAAGTGAAACTGAGATTAAAAAACACAAAAGATCAATGAAACAAAAAGTTGGTTTTTTGAAAAGATACACGAAATCAACAATCCATTAGCTAGATTAAGAAAAAAAGAGAGAAGACCCAAATAGATAAAATTAGAAATAAAAACATTACAACTGATACCACAGAAATACAAAGGATCATTAGAAACTACCATAAACAACTATATGCCAATGTATTAGAAAATCCAGAACAAATGGGTAAATTCCTGGACACATGCAATATACCAAGATTGAGTCCAGGAGAAATAAAAAACCTGAAAAGACCAATAATGAGATTGAATCAGTAACAAAAAGCCTCCCAGCAAAGAAAAGTCTGGGACTAGATGGCTTCACTGCTAATTCTATCAAAACTTTAAAGAAGAATTAATACTAATTCTTCTCAAACTATTCCAAAAAAATGAAGCAAAGAGAACTCTCTCTAACTCCATCTACAAGGCCAGCATCACCCTCATCTGAAAACTACAGAAGGACACAACAAAAAAATAAAACTACAGACCAATATTCCTGATGAACATAGATACAAAAATCCTCAATGAAATACCAGAAATTTAATCTACCAATATATCAAAAAGATTATACACCATGTTCAAGTGGGAGTTACTCCAGGAATTCAAGAATGGTTCAATATATGCAAATCAATAAATGTGTTACATCACATCAACATAATGAAGGACAACAACCATATGATTACTAAAATAGATGCAGAAAAAGCATTTGATGACATCCAGCATCCCTTCATAATAAGAATTCTCAATAACTTAGGATAGAAAGAAAGTACCTCAACATAATTAAGGTTATATATGACTAACTGACAGTGAACATTATACTAAATGGGGAAAAAACTGTAAGCTTTGCCTCCAAGTACTGGAACAAAACAAGAATACCTACTTTCAGCACTCTTATTCAACATGGCACTGGAAGTCCTAGCCAGAGCAATTAGTCAAGAGAGAAATAAAGGGCATCTGAATTGAAAAGGAGAAAGTCAAATCATCTCTGTTTGCAGACATAATCTTATATACTGAAAAGAAACTAAAGACTCTACAAACTTTTAGAACTGATAAATTCATTAAAGTTGCAGGATACAAAATCAACATAAAAAATCAGTAACATTTCTATACACAAAGAGCAAACTAATTAAAAAGAAATCAAGAAGGCAATCCCATTTACAATAGCTATGGAAAAAAGAAGACCTAGGAATAAATTTAACCAAGGAGGTGAAAGAACACTATAAGGAAAACTACAAAACACTGATGAAAGAAATCAAATTGGATACAAACAAATAGAAAGACATTTCATGCTCATAATAGAAGAATTAATATTTTTATAATGATAATACTACCCAAAGCAATCTACAGATTCATTGAAATCTCTATTAAAATACTAATGGCATTTTTCACAGAAATAGAAAATAAATCTTAAAATTTGTATGGAGCCAAAAAAGACTCCAAATAGCCAGAACAGCCAATAGAAAAAAGAAGAAAGCTGCAGGCATCATACTACCAGAATTCAAAATATACTATGAAGCTATAGTAACCAAAACAGCATGGTATTGGTATAAAACAGACACATAGACCAGTGGAACAGAATAGAGAACCCGGAAACTAATCCATGTATCTATAGGCAAATGGTATGGACAAAGACATCAAGAACATTCACTGGGGAAGGGACAGTCTTTTCAATAAATAATGCTAAGAAAACTAGATATCCATATACAGAAGAATGAAACTAGACCCCTACCTCTTACCCCATACAAAAATCAACTCAAAATGGATTAAAGACCTAAATGTAAGACCCCAAACTATGAATGTACTAGAAGAACACACAGTGGAAATACTCCAGAACATTGATTTAGGCAAATATTTTATGGCTGAGACCTCAAAAGTACAGGCAACAAAAGCAAAAATTAACAAATGTGATTACATCAAACTAAAAAGCTTCTGCACATAAAAGGAAACAATAACACTGTGAAAAGACAATGGACAGAATATGAGAAAATATTTGCAAACTATTTTTCTATGAGGGAATTAATACCCAGAATATACAAGGAACTCAAACATCTCAACAGCAAAAAAATCCAAACAATCTAATTTTAAAATGGGCAAATGATTTGAACAAACATATTTCAGAAGAAGACATACCAATGGCCGACAGGTGTTTGAAAAAAAATCCTCAACACCATTAATCATTAGGGAAATGCAAATCAAAACCACAATTAGGTACCACAGTTAGCATGGCTATTATGCTATTGTCAAAAAGACAAGAAAACAAATACTGGTGAGAATGTAGAGAAAAGGGACTCTTAATCACTGTTGGTGTGAATGTAAACAGTACAGACATTATGGAAACAGTATGCAGTCTCCTCAGACAACTACAAATAGAACTACCAAATGATCCAGTAGTCCGACTACTGGGTATTTATCCAAAGGAAACAAAATCTATATATTAAAGAGAAATCTGTACCTCCATGTTTATTGGAACACTATTCACAATAGCCAAGATATGGAATCCACTTAGGTATCCAATAACAGATAAATGGATAAAGGCTACATGTTTTCACACAAGCTAAATAAATAAATAAATAATAATTTTAAAAAATTTGATCTCCTAGGAGTAAAAAGTAGAACAGAGGATACTGGAGTCTGGCAAGGGTAGGGAGAGGTGGGGACATGCATGGATTTGTTAAAAGATATAAAATTACAGCTAGATAGGGGGAATAAGTTCTAGTGCTCTATACCACTATAGGATGACTATAGTTAACAATAATGTATAGGTTCAAATAGCTAGAGGGAAGATATTAAATGTTCTCAACACAATAAAATGAAATTATGAATATGCTAATTACCCTGATCTGATCACTACACATTATATATATATCAAAACATCACAATGTACCACATAAATATGTACAATTATTATAAGTCAATTTAAAATTAAATTTTAAAAAAAGAAATATTGAGAGGGATGATAGTGATGGTTGCACAACAATGTGAATGTACTTAATGCCTCTGAACTGCACACTTAAAAACAGTTAAAATGACCAATTTTATGTTATGTATATTTTACCATAATAAAGAAAAACATAAAACTTCCGTAGAAGAGTCTCAACTGAGTGCATACAGAAGTCATTTACTGTGTTCTGTTTGTGTTCTTGCTGTATTCCTGCCCCTCATTATTTCCTTGTGCCCCAGAGAAAGAAAGAGACTGAATAGAAAGCCTGTTGCATTTGTGTTTTTTCCTGTGTGCCAAATGCATGAATCAACTACCGTTTCCACTTGATGTCACACAGGCATCTGAAACTCAAAGTATTGCACAACTGAATGCATTGTCTTCTCTCCCATGCCTACTTTTCCTCTTCTATTCTCTACTTATATTGGCATCAAAATTGTAAAGTAAAACCTTTGGCTTTAGTCACAGACACTTGTATTTCAAACAACCACAGTCCAGCTTCCCAAGATACCGCAGATGTGGGTTCCAGCAGCACATGGTGTATTGCCCTGTATCTCAATCATCAAATCAAAAAACTGGGGAGCTATACTTGATTTCTCATCTACTCAGCCCTGCATCTCATTCTTCAAGAATAACTGACTCTACCTCCTCAGACCTCACAGATCTGCCCCACTTCTTCATTCTTTCCAGTATTACTTTAGCACCTAACTAGTCTTGCTATTTTTAGTTTTGCCTTACCCTAATCTATCCTTCAATGTGTTATCAGAGTGACCTTTCTAAGATACAAATATGTGTAGGTACCTTTCATGTCTGAAAAACTAAACTAAAGATGCCTGCTGCTGCCATTATAGCAACTCCTATTCCAGGAAATAGGAACATAGATGGAAAGAACATAAAATAGGAACTGAATGACATGCAATATCTGTTGACCAAGATTACATCACTCTGGTAACATCTGTATGTATCACTGATGAAGCATTTATTTATTTATTTTTCAACCAATTTAGAAAGTTTATTTTGCCAAGGTGAAGAACACGTCCATGACACAACCTCAGGAGATCCTGGCAACATGTGCCTAAGGTGGTGGGGGTACAGCTTGCTTTTATATATTTTAGGGAGATAAGAGACATCAGCATATGTAACATTGTCATTGGTTCTGGTAGGGGGTTGGGGTTCCAGGTCATAAGTAGGTAAAAGACAAAAGGTTGCATTCTTTTGAGTCCTTCATCAGCCTTTCACTGAATACACAATTTAATCTGGCTCAGTCAATCTGCATTTTTACATAAACAATAGGGCAGAGGAAGCAATCAGGTATGCATTTGTCTCAGATGAGCATAGGGATGACTTTCTGTCCCACACCTGTGAAGATAAGCTATTGGTTTCCATAGCCAGAGTGAAATTCAACAGAACAGAGCACTTCTCCTGTCTCAGCCTCCCAAGCAGCTGGGATTACAGGTGTCTGCCATCACGCCTGGCTAATTTCTGTATTTTTAGTAGAGACGGGGTTTCGCCATGTTGGCCAGGCTGGTCTTGAACTCCTGACCTCAGGTGATCCACCTGTCTCAGCCTCCCAAAGTGCTGGGATTAGAGGCATGAGCCACAGCGCCCAGCCTGTAGCTGTATTATTGAGGAATAAAATGGGAGGCATGTTTGCCTGATGTAGTTCCAGGCTTGACTTTTCCCTTGGCTTAGTGATTTGGGGCTCCTGGGATTTATTTTCCTTTCACAGTGATATCTATTTTTTTTTTGGTTGTTTTTTGTTTTGTTTTGTTTATGAGGTCAGTCTCGCTATATTGCCCAGGCTGGTCTTGAATTCCTGGGCTCAAGCAATCCTCCCGTCTTGGCCTCCTGAATAGCTGGGACTATAGGCATGCACCACCGTGTTCGGCTTCTTTAGTGATATCTTCTGAGCACACAAAGCACCAGCTAACATTAACATGCTCATGATTTTGGCAGCCCCACCTAGGGGTAAAGTGTGATGAAGCATTTATAAGTTAAATCACCTCTGTCATAAATTGGTCTCACAGAATAGTCCTTTCTTTTTTTACAGTCCATTTTTTCCCACTTATTTCTATTCTTAATTTCAAAAATATTTAATTTTCTAATTATATTTCTCACACATTCAAGAAAATAACTTGGAATCTAGAAATAAAATGCAACAGCATCTGTGATATCATTAAGCAGTGAGCACATCTTGTAAAAAGAGAGAAAGTTACACTCCCAAGGTCTATGAGCAGGTGCAATACACCTTGGCTGCTGAAACCCACATCTGCAGAGTCATCGGAAGCTGGACTGTGAGTGCTTGAAGTACAAGTGTATGTGACTAAAACCAAAGGTTTTACTTTACAATATTCTAAAAAGTCAAAAGTGTGATGAAATACACAACCAAATAGGTAGTTTAAAAAGAAAAAATTAAATGATCATTATCTATAAGCAATGATTTTTGGTTTAAAAACCTCAGTTGAGTCAACTGAAAAACAGAAATAATGAGTCCAGAAACATAGCTAATCATAAGATAAATATGCCAAAGACCCATGGCTTTCCTGGAAACCCACAAAAATATATTTAGAAAGTATGAGAAAAAATCCCTATTCTCAAAAGCAACAAAAAACAAAATATCCTAAAAAGCCTTTTAAAATACATGGGGATGTAATGAAATACATATCATGGTTCTGCATAAGGATATTGAATTAATTAAGTTAAAAGTATAATGCAATTATTATCAAAATTTTAATAGGATTTTCCTGGTAATGAACTGTTGCTAAAATTAATCTGAAAAAATAAATTCTATATATTTTGAACAAACTCAGAAAACCTCTTACTCTCCTCAGTTTATTTTTTCAGAAAATCCTAGGCTGGCTTTTAAGTGCCTTGCCTAATATATACCTCTGGCATTATCACACTTCGCTGCAGCTCTTCATTTTCATGTCTTTCTTCCCTTGGGCTGCTTGAAGTCAGGGATAGTATCATTTGTCTTTCCCACCACCCAGCACGAAGCCTGGCTCAGGGAGCATTCAATATGTTTGCGGAGTAAGTGATTTTTAAACTGGTTAAACAACCACACCAGAGAATGACGGTTAACAGATCAATGTCACTCTGAAGGGTGGGCACCAGTGCCATAAAAGGATTCTCTTTGTCCTGCCTTCTTCTCCATTTTCATCAGTGATTCAATGAATTTGTATATGATACATTTGCTATTTTGTGAATGAAAAGAATCAGGGAAGAATAAATCCTAACCAGGCAGAAATGAGAATGCTACTGAATTCTGATAGGCTGGAAAAATAAGCCTAATTTAGGAGGGTAAATTTCATTAAGTGCAAGTGTAAAATATTGTTCAAGCACATACATGCACACACACAGCCCTATGTGAATAGGAATTGGAGGACGCAGGACAGGAGTAGATTTTTTAGAACAAACTTGGAGCCTTGGAAGCCACACACAGAGATATATCCTCCAAACTCAAAAACAAGGTGGATTTTTTGTGGTCTAAGTGGTCCTAGACTCATCTTGAAAAGCAAAAAAAAATGTTATAATGTTTCCAGATTTAATAACAATCTTCAGGTTTTTATGGTTATATTTGTTTGGATTAAAATCACTTAATATTTGACTGCCATTTTAGATTTCTATGGTATCAGTTTGTGTCATCTTTTTTTAAGCAGAAATATAATTTGGTGCCAGTAAACAATTGCCTCTGTGAGCCTTGGGAAAATTAAACCTTTCCCTGAATCTTCATGTAAGCATGTAAGGACTCGACCAGATACAAAACCAGACACGAACTTGGCCTTCAGCCTTTCCCATAACTATGAGAATAGCATTGTTGTGGCCAAATGTAGATACGTAGACAAGGAGCTTGTTCTATTAGAACACTTTCGTCTTTTCTGGAAGGTTCTCAAATATCAAGATATATGATATGAGTGTTGCTCCATCAAATAAATTTTCTTTGAGAATCCTCTCAGAACATCAAGCTACAGCAGTGAGAGGCACATCTGTTAAACAGAGAGTATGCGAGACTTACCAAATAAAGAAATTAGACCTGCTGTTTATGCCATATCTTAAAACATCTTTGCTTTCCTTTGTCTTTTGTCTCTATTTCTCTCTCATCCATTTATGTGCATATTTTGCCACTACCAATGTAGCAGAATACAGTGGAGGCACGTGCATAAAAACTCTAACTTAACATAAACAAATTATATTTCAGGTTTATTTTCACTTCAGATATATGTGAAATTTGCCCTTTTAAAAGGTAAGCTTGAGCATTAAGTTATTAATACTTTTTTCACTCTATCCCACGGCCATTATTCATAAGTGATAAGAGCCAGAAAAATGGGCGTATCTTCAAACATGTAGCTACCAGTCTGCATGCCTCACAAAACAAAACTACTTCCTATAAATATTTTCACATACAAGCAAATTTCCCTGCGTACCATGAGGAATGCGACAGAGACAGGCAACCTACCATTATACTTCCAATAAATGCAAGTGCACAAGATGGTTCCTGAACTGTTGCCACGGATTTCAGTAATATCTTTTGGTTTACCAGACACATAATTGACTAGCTCAGACTTGACTAAAAAAAATAAAAAATAAATGCTAAATGTCTGGTATGTCTGTAGAAGAAAATGCCAACAATATCATGTGTTACACTGTTAACACTATGAAAGAAAAAGGAGTGCTAGAGATCAAAATTTTCCATCCTTACTTTCTCCCTTAATGAACTGTTATATTTTCAGACTTTATAAATATAGCATAAATATCATCTGGGATCTACTCTCTCCTTGATTCAAACATCCATCCCATGGGTTGTAAAAGACCAAAACCCTCTCCAAAATATCTAGACATTTGTTGGGGAAGGAAAGCTGGAGAAGGAAGAGCTGGTACTTCCTTGGCTCCAAATGCCTGCTTCTGCTTAATTTACTCATTTACCACTCTTCCTGTTGGTGCTGACCCTATTCCACCCAACATGGAAGGAAACCTTTCCCATAATTTTCAATCCAAGAACAAAAGAAAGCCCTCAAAAAATGGGTGCTTATGACAGACTTTACTAAAGTTTGAGGAGTTGGAATACATTACAATTACAGAAACAGACACCACTTGATTGATAATTAAACATTCTAGTGCTGAATAATCCTGCAGACACCCCAACGCCTGTATTTTCACTCACTGCCTTTACCCTCTGTGATTTTCCAGTATTGCATCATCTCCCTGGCTATTCTGCTCCTCTCCCCTTCCATGAACATTTCTCCTTCTCTACCCCTTCTTTCATATATCTTCCCAATTCCAGTGAAATCTCTGCATATCCAACCACAAAAATTAGTACTAAGACTACCTTACCATATTCAGATCCAAAATGGTGCTCAGCAGACCAAAACATATCTTCTGTTTACAGTATCCAACTTCCTCTGAAGCCAGTTGGGGTTGGTCTTGGCCATTTCCCCCATTTAAATGATAACATATGTGTTTGTTAAAATAATTTGGAGCAGGATTTGAAAATCTGGAGAAACCAGTTGTTTATGTCTTTGCATATCACAACTTTTTAAGAATATAAATTTCAAATTAACCCAACTATTCAAGGTTATTGGAGTGAGTCATGTCTCTCCTTTCGTGCTCATGGTTGCTTAATCGTGAAAAGACCATCATATAAAGATCAAGGAGATCAGGTTCGATTGAAACTTTTTCCTGACTTCCTCACACTGTCAGCCACCCTGGCTCAGCATCTCGAAGTTTTCCCTCCAATGTAACTATCCTTACATGCTATGGAGGATAAAAGCAAGATAGGAGTGTCTTAACATGAGTGAATTGTGACAGTTAAGAAAATAACATTGTATCCCAACTTCAAATGATTTCTTAGTACATAAATGTTACCCTAATTGCCTTCTCTTCTAAATTGTTTTTTGGCTTTTTACAGACGTATGCAGCATTAATTTTTTTACATATTTTATACTTATGTACTGTTGTTGTATTTTGTAGTCATGTAATAAATTATGCTGACATAGGTGGGGGCAGAATCTGCTGTCTTCAAACATTGCTTATCTCATGTCTTACAGATGCTAGCATCCGATTCTCACATATGAAGTGAATCTAAATGGTCTCACACAACAATTTTTGTCGTGGGGTTATTATTCTAATGATATCAGTTTGAAATAAGATTCACTTTGACAAAAAGAAAGAAAGACGTATTTTGCTAAAGAGAAAAAGAGTTCCCAGATTTACTCTTTTTTTTCCATCTAGCCAAAGCTGTATTTCTGACTGAAAGTGTCCCTTACTCACCCACCTTGTTGTTCAACTCATGGTTTAGAGATGCCCTGGAGGTGAAAATGACTGCTGAAGGGCTTATTCCATCCAACCCTATGATTCACCAGTCCTATGAGCCATAGTTTGTAATTGTAACATAATGGAAGATATTATTTTATGAAAGGAGAAGCTATGACTTGTCCAAAGAAGAAATATACATTATAGTAAATATAAGGTGAATTAGGATACAAATTAACACTTTCCTTTTGTATGAATAGGATTTGAGTGAGTCATTTTAGATGGGAAAAAAAAGAGACTAAAAGTTTAATTGATTATTTAAAACATTTGGTTTATTCTTAATGAGTAAATCATCCTAAATTATGTGTTTTCTTTGTTCTTAAGGAAATGAGCTTTTGAATAGAAGGATTTAAATACTTTAATATTAATTAAAATGTATTTTTACTTCTTTAGTTACTTCAGAAATATATATGTTTTAAATTTCCTTTTATAGTAGATATATTTCCACTTCATTAATCAAGAAAATTTTATTGGTGTCGTATAAGTACAAGCATTTAAAAGAAAAGTAAGCAATTTGCCAATATGATGAGTAGCCAAATTTGAAACTCAAACACTTTAAGAACCAACTGACTTACAGTAATTGTGTTGTATTTTTCCATCACAGACAAGAGCATTTTGGACTATCTTATTATAAATCCAGAGTCCAGGGAATTCCAATGAGATAATGTCATTGACCTTGAGTACAAATAATCAGTGGTGAATATTGTAATATGATAATGTGAAAGTTGCAAGAAGCTCATTCTCAGACTCTATTAAAAAACCTGCTAAATAAACAATAGGATGAGGCACAGTGCGAACTAAGGGAGCAGAACTTTAAGGCATGTTACCTAAAATAGAAAGGCTTCTAAATAACTCTAAGAGATTAAGAGTGAGCCCTCACGCTTAACTGCTGTTAAATTAGTTCAGCATGTGAGCATCTATCATGTACTCTCTCCTCTGCATCATGTAAGTGACCAAAGATAAATGTCAACTTTTGTCTCAATGATTTTCATTTAGTTTTTTCCTTTGCCTTTTGTATCATTTAAGTCAATTAAATTTTCCACCATTCTGAAAGCATGCAGCTTCATCAAAAATACTCCATTTCCACAAACTGCACACTCCACTGTGAATAAGAGAAAAATGTTGACTCTTTAAAGGAGCAATGCCATAAGAGAAAAAGATCATTTGAGCTGTGCTATGTATTTTGCACCTACAGGCTGCCAAAAAACTCCTTGATATTTGTCAGAAATGCAGCTGTAATTAGGGAGAGCAAAAGAAAATCAACTTCAGTTTGCTAACTGACCTGAGGCATCTAATTCATGTACATGTTCATTTTGTTAAAACATGCAAGCAAAGAGCTATTGGAGGCCATATGCCATTTGTTATGAAAAGCACATTCCTTTAGTCTTTGTAATGAAAGCCATATGGCTTTCTGAAAGTTAATTATATCATAAATATGCCGTAATAGTGGGGAGTGTGGTCTAGTAGTTGCTGGAAGAAACTTCGAGACTGGTTTTGAGTCAGTTTCTCGGTTGATTCAATTCAGAATTTCGGGGAAGTCACATGCCCACTGTGCCTCAGTTTCCCAATATTGAGAATGATGATAACATAGCACCTAAGTAAGAAAAGAGAACTGAAATGTTTTCTTACTTAAAGGTAAATAAAAAAATACAAACTATAATTTAGGTCAATAAACAAACAGTAAAAAGATTCTTTTGAAATATTAACTGGATAATTTATCAAAATTGTCGCTTCCTCCTTCCGGTCCTTCTTTCCCACCACCAAAAGAGTAATCTTTCTGAAACACAAGTCAGATTGTTTATTCCACTGTCATACCTTACTTGCAAAATAGTGCTTGAATTCTGTATAAATGGTCCCCAGGCTGCTGGTCCAACCTCATCTGCTACCAGTCTCTCCTTGCCCTGTCACAAAGACATACACACCATGCCCTACATAGGTTTCACTCATTACATCAAGGATGTCCTACATCCTCTTCTCCATTTAACTCATGTGTGTCAAGGCCCAGACCATCATTTTTCCCAAAGGAAGGCCTTTGACTCCTTTAGGCCATTGGTAGTTCCTTGCTCTGAGCTACAATAGCACTTGCTGTATACCTTCATAAGCACTTACAACACTGTAGAGTAATTATTTTTAAACACACCCCTCTCTTCCCCATCAGAATTTAGGCTCCTAAAGGGAAAAGTCTATGCCCTGTAAAATAGCGGGTGCTCAATAAATAGTTTATCGTCCACTTTTTAAAGTCAGAGGTAACTAGCTGTTTGATCCAGGGGCCTAGTTGTTAACTAGTTTCCATATCCATTTTCATCTCAAAACCCTCTCTCTGTTAACATTTTATAAGAGTCAGAAAATGATCCCAAGGGACTCGTAATGTTCTTAACTATTGAAAACAGCTTTCCACTGTGCTATCCTTTTGATGCAAGAAAATAAACTTATTTTAGAAAGTTTTTCAACAAAAACTAAAGCCAAGTGCTTTCTGCTTAAACTTAAGCTGACTAAAAAAATAAATAAAACTTAAGTCTTCATTCCCCAAATATTCCAGTTAATCATGGTTTTCTGGAATCTTCATGCAGCATGGAAGCCGAATGAAACAAGAAGCCAACATGTCCAACAATTATATCCCCACCTTGACATAACTAATTGAAGACAGTTGTGCCTGGCATGATAATAATGACCCTAAATTGTCTAGCATTAAATTCCCAAACCAGTGATACAGAACATTATTCTAATGGCCTAATTTGATTTTTAAAAATTACAAAACTGCACGTTGTACACATGTACCCTAGAACTTAAAGTATAATAAAAAAAAATTCATTTGGTTATGCTTGTGGTTTATACTTTAGAGGAAAACCTCTCAGATTTCATGGGAGTTGGATTTTGTAGAAAGTAGGTGTTCAAAGAATCCTGTTTTAGGAAGTAAATCATATCCACATGTTCTAAGAGTAGCAAAAAAGCAAGAACATTTATGTCTGTGATATGTTCATGTGACTCAGAGCAAAATCAGAGAGGAATGTCTAAATATCAAAGAGGACATTGGACAGAGTCTGACTTACAAATTTGTTGGGAACTGCTTTATAGGAAACAAGCTTTAGGATCTGATTTGAGGACAAGGCAACAGGGAAATAATAATAATAATAATAATAATAATAAAGGCAGGAGGGGATTATTGATAGAATTGAGCTCCAAACTTTTAATTTCCCCAAAATAGTTTCCAGGTGGTCAAAACTATCTTTCTATGTATGATATTTTCAGGCACTAAATAAAACATTATTTATTTAGTAAATAACTAAATTAAAAGTTATACATCTGCCTACATGTTAATTTCTCAGTAAGATAGCACATTCGTTTTAAATACTGTCACTGTTGATACTAACCCTTTGATACTCAAGACACCTACCTGCCTGGGGGTGAGCAGTATGTTCTAATTTCATCAGAGCTTCAGATTTGTCACCACCCCAGGGATGCAGGGCTCTGAGTCATGAGGATATAACAATCCTGTACTTTGATATCCACTTTCCTCCCAGAAGGAGAGTCCTAACTAACTGTTTGAAGATGCTCTCCCTTCTTCTTTCTGCATCTATAGGTTGCAAGTTATGAAACTATTGCAGGGGGAAAGAAAGGAAAACTACTAACAAGGGAAATAAGGTGGCATTTCCTCATTCTCCAAATCCTTTGTCATCTTACTGGAAACAAACCCAAACTGGGGCTCAGAAGACTGGAGGCTCCTCCTCAAGCCTGCCTCTCTGCTAAGTTAATGAGCCGCTTTTAACCTCTGTCAGTCTTCTACTTTCTTAATAGAAATATTAAGAGTATGAATAACCCTATTAAGTACAGGTGAACTTATTAAAAGACTATTACATAAAAACATTGACTTGCAAAGGATCATTTTTATTACTAAGCCATGTATGTATTCATTCATTCATTTGACAATTATGTTTGAATGCCTACTATATATCAGAGAATGGGTGCTGGAATTTAATAATGACCGAAGCACAGTCCCTATCCTTGTGGAATTTAAAGTCTAAAAATGAAGACAAGGGTTGATTGAATAATCACAAAACAGAAAATTACAAACTGATACATATAGAATTACAACACATAATTATTATGATCCGGAAAATACTGTATTTTCACTATTGAATGCTTTTGTTTCTTCTCTAATTTGTATATCAGTTCATTTTAATCATCGAGGGATTCCTGAAAAATACTTTTCCAGTATAGCATGCTATTTGTAAGTTGAGGCTTTTAGATAATGATTAGAATTGAGATTTCCACATGAAATTGAGTCCTCATTTAGTGAAACAGAGGAAATGTTGGTACAAATTTAAAACCAGAAGATAGGAAGACAAGACCTAAAGGACTTTTCCTAGAAGGACATGGGACATATTTACAGGAAAACCGTCTTTCAGTCTTTTTAATATAAAGATCCTACATCTAACCTGAAGGACATAGCATTAAATGAAATTAGCCAGGAAGAGAAATACAAATACTGCATAACCTCACTTATATTTGGAATATAAAATAGTCAAACATAGAAGCAGACAGTAGAATGGTGGTTACCAGGGGCTGGAGGCAGGAGTGAGGGGAAGATTCAGGAGATGTTAGTCAAAAGATACAAAATTTCAGTTAGACAGGAAAAACAAGTTCCAGAGCTCTATTCTACAACATGGTGATGATAGTTAATAACAAAATATTGTACCCTTGAGAGAGATTTTGTGTTCCCACCACAGAAAACAAAGGATACGTAGGTGAGGTAATATATACATTATATATTTAGCTCAATAAAGCCTTCCCACAATGTATACATATCCCAAAACATCATGTTATACACCATAAATATATACCACTTTTATTCATCAATTAAATAAATAATCCTATATCTGTGGTGATAGTAACAGCTTACCCATTACATACGCCAAGGTAATGTTCTAAGCACTTTATAAATATTAACTTGTGTAATCATTCTAATAACCCTCTGAGATAGGTAGTGTTAGTGGTAGTGAAATTATCACCATGTTACAGATGAGGAAATTGAGGTACACAGGGATTACACACAGCCAGGTCCTGGAGCAGATCCTGGATGCAAACCCAGTCTGTGCTCTTATCCACCATGTTCTATGGCCTCTTATTCGTACCATTGTTCTGCTGAAACATGTCAAAAATTATGGTTTTTTGGTTCAATGATCTAGAGAGCATGTTGAAAATATATCTCTACCCCTTTTCATATTCTAAGAATAAATTCTACTTGATAATTCCTGGTGGGAGTGATATTCAAAACAAAGCAAAACAAAACTTTCAATTCTTTTCAATCAGAAATTTAGTCTACTTGGATTTAAAACAAAAAGAGATGATTTCATAACTACTTTTCACAAACAAGAGGCTCAGTTCCTCATGCTTTAGCAAAATGCTTCTTTATTATTGCAGAGTACGTTGCACATAGGTTTGATAGACATTCTACTGTGAAGGAAATGATTCTCCTAAAATTTGGTACAGCACTATGTGAAATGGTGCCCTTAGTCAAAAGTTTAGGATATAAATTAATGTGGAAAAATCAGACCTGAACTGGCCCTGCTCTATCTCCATGTCATTTTGGAGCTAGAAATGCATCTACAGAAGGTGTGTTGATGACTAAACCCTTGTCATCTCAAATCATGCTGCTTCCTAGGTTTCAATCATTCCAGAAGATTTCAAGAAAGGAAGAAAAAGCAACAAAGCAAAAGAGACACCAATTTAGTCTGAAGAATGCCTTTTGACTTTTTTAACGGTAGTGAGATTCTTTTTGATCCCAAAGTGCTGGGATTACAGGCGTGAGCCACCACGCCCAGCCTGACACACTCCTTTTGATGAAGGCAAAGCTGTTTGTCCAAGTGTTTGTTTGTTTGGTTGGTTGGTTGGTTGGTTTCTTTTTAGAGTTAAGGTACTGAGGTTAGAGCAAAAGACTCAGCTTTACTCAGCTGAAAAGGGGATAGGGATGATGTAGGAATTAAAAGGATACCAAAGCTACTTCTATTTTGTCAACGTATAACTAAGTTTAAAGGTCTTAGAGCACAGAAACCTAGTGACTATGTTTCAATTTGAAGAGAAAAATTATTTAGAATGAAATGCAGTCAGCCACTGCATTGAACGATTGACAGTCCACTGAGGGAGACCTCCATCTTTTAACAGAAGACCTAGGAAGTGATACAAAATTTTTAAAAAGTTCCCATCTTTAGAGGAGCTTATCAATTGTCTGGGAACTGCCCATGAAATCGTCACAAAAATTTTCAAAGCAGTAAACCATAAAAAACAAGTGCATATGGCTTAATTAAACTGGGTAACGAATCACAGCCAGTATTTGTCAAATGTCAGGTACTGTATGATGTGCTTTACATACATTTCATCCCCGTTTCACGGGTGAACAAACTGAGGCTCCAAGGGACTTATGTACCTTGCCCAAGGTTACACATATGCTGGCTACAAATTCTACTCTCTCCCTCTCTCTACTATCACTCACTACCCATAAAAAATGTACTATCATTACTAAAAATGAAGGTAGTATAGTGGTGTGGAAAGTTACAAAATATTGTTAAATGACAAAAATCATACAAGTTGTATACATCACAACCATGAAAAGTTTATATGCAGGTAGGAGAGACTTGGAAGGAAACAGAGAAGTTCAAGAAGTTGTGTTAGGGTGGTAGGATTATGGAGGACACTTAGAAAGTTCTTTTATCTTGTTGCAAAATTAGGTAAAGTGTATTTAAATTAGATAGAAAGGTGTTGAAATCCATCAGGGAAGACTTCCTGGATAAAGGCACTTTTCATCACCGTTTCAGAAGGAAGGAGGGTTTCATGCTGGCCATGAGGAGAAAGAAGTCATCAGAGCAGTGACAAGACAGTTAATTCAGCATTTCAAAGTATGCACAATAGTCACCTCCTTATTCTCAGTTTCAGTTACCCAGGATCAACTGCAGTGAAAATAGTAAATGGAAAATGTATAAACGATTCATAAGTTTTAAATTGCACGCCATTCTGAGTAGTGTGATGAAATCTTGTGTCATCCCATTCCACCCCTCCCAGGAAATGAATCATCCCTTTGTCCAGTGCGCTGGTGCTGTACGGTACGTATGTACAGGAAAAAGCATAGCATATATAGGGTTCGGTACTAACTGCAGTTTCGGGCATCCACTGGGGGCCTTGGAACATATCTTCATGGTACCAGAGAAATTCATGTTAAACAAGTCTGCCATAACACAAAGATAGTTGTCAGGAAGGGTAAGCTGAGATGTCTGAATTTTACAAGTTAGAAAATGAGGAGTAACGTGATGAAAGGATGTGAGAAAGTTTATTCTAACTGCTGTGTGGAGGATGGTTGAGAGGAAAGAGAGAACAGAACAGGGAGACCACAAGAAGACAGTGAAATGACAATGAGAAAGACATTTGGATGTGGTGTGAGCTGAGCATCGGAGCACAGCTATCTCAACTACCCCACAAATAGTCTCAGATAAATGCACCCACTGCTCAAAATTCCCACCCCCCACCTCCTTTTTTTTTTCTTCTTCTTTTTTTTTTTTTTCGAGATAGAGCCTCACATTGTCACCCGGGCTGGAGTGCAATGGTGCGATCTTGGCTCACCGCAACCTCTGCCTCATGGGTTCAAGCGATTCTCCTGCCTCAGCCTCCCAAGTAACTGGGATTACAGGCACACACCACAACACCCGGCTAATTTTGTGTATTTTTAGTAGAGATGTTGGCCAGACTGGTCTCAAACTCCTGACCTCGTGATCCGCCCAGCTTGGGCTCCCTAAGCGCTGGGATTACAGGCATGAGCCACCGCACCCGGCCAAAACTCCCCTTCTTTAAAGTGAGGGTAGGGAACCTACAACCTTGGTAATCCCATGAGACTGTTACCACATTACACCAAGGTTGTCATAGGCATAAAGCTCTACAGGTACACAAATAATATGAAGAGAGAATACTCAAAGTATTTAAGTGTTGCCTTCCCTCTGCTCTTGAGGAACCCAGGAAGATTTTGAATGAGTCTTATATGAGTGGGTATGCATGCCACACCTATTAAACAGACAAACAATATAGTTAAAGTGAAATGCTCTGACTTGCATTTCATCAGTCATCAGCAGATAGAGCAGAGCTCTAAGTTTGTCTACCTAGGATGGTGGGCAAATTGTTAAGAGGTAAATATATAAAAAACAGCTGCTATTTTAGAACCACACAACATAAGGGCTTTGCACATTCCCTTTTGTGTGACTTCAGACCATGGAATAAGCACATACTTTAGGAAGACGTGCTCTTGTTCTAATTATGGAAATGACTGAACTGATCAAATTACTGGCAGCATATCTTGCGTTACACCAAAGAAACAATTCCAACAAAGGGCTTTGATTTGATGATTGAAAATTGCCAGCCATTTCTGCGGGACTTTGAAGAAATGGAAAGCTCAACTGATGAGAAAAGCGTAAACAAGGGCAGTGGAAGGTCGTTTAGCCTTTATTACCACTGTAGTGGTGGTTGTTTTAGCTTTTGTTACCACTGCCTAATTCAAAGAAAAATAACTATTAAGAAAAGGAGTTATATTAATTCTCTGTAAACTTTGAAGAGAAATCCTGATTTTTTTTCTGATGATTCTTCTTATAGTTGGATGTTCAATTTGTATCATATTTACTAGATTTTAAAACAAGTACTTTTCCCAATTAAAAAGATTGAGAAAGAGGGACAAGGGAAAAAAAAATGGCCTAATGCTGATAATCTGATTGGCTCATTTCCTGTGTCCCATTTCCTGCAAATAACAACAAAAGATTCACTCTTTGCCTAGATTGGAGAATGAGAGGCAACTTGCCTGTGGGTGTTTGGTTGAGGGAGGTGGTTAGTAAAGCAACAACAGAAGGCAACCCCTCAATCATTCTTGAAGCAGAAATGCTTGGTATTTTTTCAAGGAAATAGAATCAGACTTCTGGGAGTGCCTAGGGGCATGAAATAGAGAATTCAGTAGCCCAATAAATATAGTACACATTCTTGTCATTTCATGTTCTAGACAAGGTAATTAAAATATGCATAAGATTTTCTGCTCCCCAGTTATTTTTACTTCCAGGTAGATTGAACAGTCAGCTGATTCACCTTCTTGGGCAATGCCCATTCATTCTTGACACTCTCCTATTCCCCATCCTGTCCATAATCCCTCCTCACACACAAGCACATGCCAATAGGTGAGATAGCAAAAGTAATAATATGTCCATTTAGCACTAGTATGCCTTTAGAGATGTTGAATTTTCTGTGGCAGATCTACAAACTATCCAGTTTTTCCCAAAGGGGTAGCTTCTGTCAAGTGCAGAAGGACACCAAGAAGTCACATCTCTGAATATCTTTTTCTTTTTGCCCTTTCTGGCTGGCCTATATGACAAAGAATGATGAAATATTCATAAATTACATTTCTATTTGCCTGTACTTTACTGAGAAACCTGTACTGACTTGCATAAAAATGGCATACTGGTTAACCCTCATCAGTTAGTTTGTATATTCCTGCCTTCTCAGGCCAGCCTTCTTCATCTCTCTGCTGACAGAAATTTCATTCCTTCCCTGCCCTACTCTCAAAATGTGTTCTCCAGATAGAACCCAAAAGACTGATTCTTCTTCAGGGAAGAAATAATTAATGAGGCTTTAAGTGGGTTCTTCTTTAGTATAAAGTGCTTCATTTTGAAAGGGGAGGAATGAATTTATAATTGTAGAACTTCAGATTTAAAAAAAAAATTAAAAAGCTGAATTTGGTGGAAAGGTCCTCTTGGTGCCTCTGAAATCATGCCCTCCTTACCCAAGAGTTCACATTCCTTCTGGAGTTGACTCAGGTGCCAAATACCCCAAGAACTGACAGCAGTTCATCACTTGTATTTCATTTGCATCTGCTCCACTGATACTTACTTACTGGTTGTGTGGGCGTGTGTTTATTTGCTGTGAGTTCAGCAGTTAGAGGAAGCTTATGTGGTTAATGTGCTTAGCCATGAGATGAGATGTAAGCTGCCTGTCCACCTCTATGGAGCCCTGAGCTTCCTTGCCTGTGGCTTCAGACACTGGGTCCCTTTCTCTGTTGGCATTCCCACTAAAGCTAGAAACTCTGACCTGAAGAACCCTGCTCCTTTATATCTCCTTTATCAGCAACTACTCTGGAGGGGGCAGGAGAGAAACAGCATGAGGTCAACAGGATGCTTGTAAAGGGTACCTTCTAGGCTCCCTCTTCCACCTCCCACCCTGCCAATTCCTCCAGATAAGAAGGAAGCACTGCTGCTCCCATGCGTTTTCATGCAAGCAAAACCCAAAATAGTTGGATAGTAGAACACATAATACTATGTGATCACCATCTCCTCCTTTCCCTCTCCAAACCTTCTCTTCCTGTGGTGCTCAACACAGGAAGAGCCTGTGTGTGTGTCACAGTAATTGTTGACATGGGCTTGGGAGCCTACCTGGGTACAAATCTCAACACCACCACTTACTCCATCTGAGACACTAGGCAGACTTCCTAATTGCTCTGAGCTTCACCTTCTTCACCTATAAAATGGAGAAAATAACTATTTTGCAGATTGATATGAGGATGAAATAAAATAATGCATGCAAAGCACTTAGCAGTATGCCAGGTACATAATGAGCACTCAATAAATGGTACCTATTATTATTAATGGAGCCACCATATATCTAGTTACTCAAAATTGTCACCTACCTTAGACATCATTCCTCCTTTTTTTCCCCATAGTCAATCTGATCTTAAGTCCAGTGAATTCTACCACCTAAACACAGCTGAACTCATTTCCTCCTCTCTCTCACTGCCTTAATAGCTCAGGCCCATATATTTCCCTCCCTGAACTACCATTATAATCTTTAAACTCTACTGGTATATCCAAACTCCTCCTATTCCACTATTCTGCACATTTCCCAAATGTGAATTTTCAAAAATAGAAATGTGCTCCTGACACTCAGTTAAGATCTCTCGATGTGGTTCCAAGATGGCTGAATAGGAACAGCTCCAGTCTACAGCTCCCAGCATGAGCGATGCACAAGACGGGTGATTTCTGCATTTCCAACTGAAGTACCAGGTTCATCTCACTGGGGCTTGTCAGACAGTGGGTGCAGCCCACCGAGCGTGAGCCGAAGCACAGCAAGGCATCACCTCACCTGGGAAGCGCAAGGGGTCAGGGACTTCCCTGTCCCAGCCAAAGGAAGCTGTGACAGATGGCACCTGGAAAATTGGGTCACTCCCACCCTAATACTGCGCTTTTCCAATGGTCTTAGCAAATGACACACCAGGAGATTATATCCCGCGCATGGCTTGGAGGGTCCCATGCCCACAGAGCCTTGCTCATTGCTAGGACAGCAGTCTGAGATCAAACTGCAAGGCAGCAGCGAGGCTGGGGGAGGAGCGTCCACCATTGCTGAGGCTTGAGTAGGTAAACAAAGCAGCTGGGAAGCTCAAACTGGGTGGAGCCCACCACAGCTCAAGGAGGCCTGCCTGCCTCTGTAGACTCCACCTCTGGGGACAGGGCATAACCAAACAAAAGGCAGCAGAAACCTCTGCAAACTTAAATAATCCTGTCTATCAGCTTTGAGGAGAGTAGTGTTGCTCCCAGCATGGAGTTTGAGATCTGAGAACCGACAGACTGCCTCCTCAACTGGGTCCCTGAACCCTGAGTAGCCTAACTTGGAGGCACTCCCAAGTAGGGGCAGACTGACACCTCATACGGCCAGGTACCCCTCTGAGACAAAGTTTCCAAAGGAACTATCACGCAGCAACATTTGCTGTTCAGCAATATTCGCTGTTCTGCAGGCTCCGCTGCTGATACCCAGGCAAACAGGGTCTGGAATGGACCTCCAGCAAACTCCAACAGACCTGCAGCTGAGGGTCCTGAATGTTAGAAGGAAAACTAACAAACAGAAAGGACATTCACACCAAAACCCCATCTGTACATCACCATCATCAAAGACCAAAGGTAGATAAAACCACAAAGATGGGGAAAAAACAGCAGAAAAGCTGAAAATTCTAAAAATCAGAGCACCTCTCCCCCTCCAAAGGAACGCAGCTCTGCGCCAGCAGTGGAACAAAGCTGGATGGAGAATGACGAGTTGAGAGAAGGCTTCAGACGATCAAACTTCTCCGAGCTAAAAGAGGAAGTTCGAACCCAACACAAAGAAGCTAAAAACCTTGAAAAAAGATTAGACGAATGGCTAACTAGAAAAACCAGTGTAAAGAACTCCTTAAATTACCTGATGGAGCTGAAAACCATGGCACGAAAACCACATGATGAATGCACAAGCTTCAGTAGCCGATTTGATCAAGTGGAAGAAAGGATATCAGTGATTGAAGATCAAATGAATGAAATGAAGCGAGAAGAGAAGTTTAGAGAAAAAAGAATCAAAAGAAACGAACAAAGCCTCCAAGAAATATGACACTATGTGAAAAGACCAAATCTACATCTGATTGGTGTACCTGAAAGTGACAGGGAGAATGGAACCAAGTTGGAAAACACTCTGCAGGATGTTATCCAGGAAAACTTCCCCAACCTCACAAGGCAGGCCAACATTCAAATTCAGGAAATACAGAGAATGCCACAAAGATACTCCTCGAGAAGAGCAACTCCAAGACACATAATTGTCAGATTCACCAAAGTTGAAATGAAGGAAAAAATGTTAAGGGAAGCCAGAGAGAAAGGTCGGGTTACCCTCAAAGGGAAGCCCATCAGACTAACAGCTGATCTCTCAGCAGAAACTCTACAGGCCAGAAGAGAGTGGGGGCCAATAATCAACATGCTTAAAGAAAAGAATTTTCAACCCAGAATTTCATATCCAGCCAAACTAAGCTTCATAAGTGAAGGAGAAATAAAATCCTTTACAGACAAGCAAATGCTGAGAGATTTTGTCACCACCAGGCCTACCCTAGAAGAGCTCTTGAAGGAAGCACTAAACATGGAAAGGAACAACCGGTACCAGCCACTGCAAAAATATGCCAAATTGTAAAGACCATCGATGCCAGGAAGAAACAGCATCAATTAACGAGGAAAATAACCAGCTAACATCATAATGACAGGATCAAATTCACACATGACAATACTAACCTTAAATGTAAATGGGCTAAATGCTCCTATTAAAAGACACAGACTGGCAAATTGGATAAAGAGTCAAGACCCATCAGTGTGCTTTACTCAGGAGACTCATCTCATGTGCAGAGACACAAATAGGCTCAAAATAAAGAGATGGAGAAAGATCTACCAAGTAAATGGAAAACAAAAAAAAAGCAAGGGTTGCAATCCTAGTCTCTGATAAAACAAACTTTAAACCAACAAAGATCAAAAGAGACAAAGAACGCCTTTACATAATGGTAAAGGGATCAATTCAACAAGAAAAGTTAACTATCCTAAATATATATGCACTCAATACAGGAGCATCTGGATTCATAAAGCAAGTCCTTAGAGACCTACAAAGAGACTTAGACTCCCAAACAATAATAATGGGAGACTTTAACACCCTACTGTCAACATTAGACAGATCAACGAGACAGAAAGTTAAAAAGGATATACAGGGAACTCAGCTCTGCACCAAGTGGACCTAATAGACATCTACAGAACTCTCCACCCCAAATCAACAGAATCTATTGATTTTTCTCAGCACCACATCGCACTTATTCCAAAACTGACCACATAGTTGGAAGTAAAGCACTCCTCAGCAAATGTAAAATATCAGAAATTATAACAAACTGTCTCTCAGACCACAGGGCAATCAAACTAGAACTCAGGATTAAGAAACTCACTCAAAACTGCTCAACTACATGGAAACTGAACAACCTGCTCCTGAATGACTACTGGGTACATAATGAAATGAAGGCAGAAATAAAGATGTTCTTGGAAACCAATGATGACAAAAACACAACATACCAGAATCTCTGGGACACATTTAAAGTAGTGTGTAGAGGGAAATTTATAGCACTAAATGCCCACAAGAGAAAGCAGGAAAGAGCTAAAATTGACACCCTAGCATCACAATTAAAAGAACTAGAGAAGCAAGAGCAAACATATTCAAAAGCTAGCAGAAGGCAAGAAATAACTAAGATCAGAGCACAACAAAAGGAGATAGAGACACAAAATATCCTTCAAAAATCAATGAATTCAGGAGCTGGTTTTTTTTTAAAAGATCAACAAAATTGATAGACCGCTAGCAAGAATAATAAAAAAGAAAAGAGAGAAGCATCAAATAGATGCAATAAAAAATGATAAAGGGGATATCACCACCAATCCCACAGAAATACAAACTACCATCAGAGAATACTCTAAACACCTCTACGCAAATAAACTAGAAAATCTAGAAGAAATGGATGAATTCCTGGACACATACACCCTCCCAACACTAAACCAGGAAGAAGTTGAATCTCTGAATAGACCAATAACAGGCTCTGAAATTGAGGCAATAATTAATATCCTAACAACCAAACAAAGTCCAGGACCAGATGGATTCACAGCGGACTTCTACCAGAGATACAATGAGGAGCTGGTACCATTCCTTCTGAAACTATTCCAATCAACAGAAAAAGAGAGAATCCTCCCTAACTCATTTTATGAGGCCAGCATCATCCTGATACCAAAGCCTGGCAGAGACACAACAAAAAAAAGAGAATTTTAGACCAATATTCCTCATGAACATCAATGCAAAAATCCTCAATAAAATACTGGCAAACAGAATCCAGCAGCACATCGAAAAGCATATCCACCATGATCAAGTGGGCTTCATGCCCGGGATGCAAGCCTGGTTCAACATACACAAATCAATAAACATAATCCAGCATATAAACAGAACCAAAAACAAAAACCACATGATTATCTCAATAGATGCAGAAAAGGCTTTTGACAAAATTCAACAGCCCTTCATGCTAAAAACTCTCAATAAATTAGGTATTGATGAGATGTATCTCAAAATAATAAGAGCTATTTATGGCAAACCTACAGCCAATATCATACTGAATGGGCAAAAACTGGAAGCATTCCCTTTGAAAACTGGCACAAGACAGGGATGCCCTCTCTCACCACTCCTATTCAACATAGTGTTGGAAGTTCTGGCCAAGGCAATCAGGGAGCAGAAAGAAATAAAGGGTATTCAGTTAGGAAATGAGGAAGTCAACTTGTCCCTGTTTGCGGATGACATGATTGTATATTTAGAAAAGCCCATTGTCTCAGCCCAAAATCTCCTTAAGCTGATAAGCAACTTCAGCAAAGTCTCAGGATACAAAATCAATGTGCAAAAATCACAAGCATTCTTATACACCAATAACAGACAAACAGAGAGCCAAATCATGAGTGAATTCCCATTCACAATTGCTTCAAAGAGAATAAAATACCTAGGAATCCAACTTACAACAGATGCGAAGGACCTCTTCAAGGAGAACTACAAACCACTGCTCAACAAAATAAAAGAGGACACAAACAAATGGAAGAACATTCCATGTTCATGGATAGGAAGAATCAATATCATGAAAATGGCCATACTGCCCAACGTAGTTTATAGATTCAACGCCATCTCCATCAAGCTACCAATGACTTTCTTCACAGAATTGGAAAAAACTACTTTAAAGTTCATACGGAATCAAAAAAGAGCCCACACTGCCAAGACAATCCTAAGCCAAAAGAACAAAGCTGGAGGCATCATGCTACCTGACTCCAAACTATACTACAAGGCTACAGTAACCAAAACAGCATGGTACTGGTATCAAAACAGAGATATAGATCAATGGAACAGAACAGAGCCCTCAGAAATAATACCACACATCTACAACCATCTGATCTTTGACAAACCTGATAAAAACAAGAAATGTGGAAAGGATTCCCTATTTAATAAATGGTGCTGGGAAAACTGGCTAGCCATATGTAGAAAGCTGAAACTGGATCCCTTCCTTACACCTTATACAAAAATTAATTCAACATGGATTAAAGACTTAAATGTTAAACCTGAAACCATAAAAACCCTAGAAGAAAACCTAGGCAATACCATTCAGGGCATAGGCACGGGCAAGGACTTCATGTCTAAAACACCAAAAGCAATGGCAACAAAAGCCAAAATTGACAAATGGGATCTAATTCAACTAAAGAGCTTCTGCACAGCAAAAGAAACTACCATCAGAGTGAGCAGACAACCTACAGAATGGGAGAAAATTTTTGCAATCTACTCATCTGACAAAGGGCTCATATCCAGAATCTACAAAGAACTCAAACAAATTTACAAGAAAGAAAAAAACAACCCCATCAAAAAGTGAGCGAAGGATATGAACAGACTCTTCTCAAAAGAAGACATTTATGCAGCCAACAGACACATGAAAAAATGCTCATCATCACTGGCCATCAGAGAAATGTAAATCAAAACCACAATGAGATACCATCTCACACCAGTTAGAATGGTGACCATTAAAAAGTCAGGAAACAACAGGTGCTGGAGAGGATGTGGAGAAATAGGAAAACTTTTACACTGTTGGTGGGACTCTAAACTAGTTCAACCATTGTGGCGGAGAGTGTGGCAATTCCTCAGGGATCTAGAACTAGAAATACCATTTGACTCAGCCATTCCATTACTGGGTATATACCCAAAGGATTATAAAGCATGCTGCTATAAAGACACATGCACACATATGTTTATTGCAGCACTGTTCACAACAGCAAAGACTTGAAACTAACCCAAATGTCCATCAATAATAGACTGGACTAAGAAAATGTGGCATATATACACCATGGAATACTATGCAGCCATAAAAAAGGTTGAGTTCATATCCTTTGTAGGGACATGGATGAAGCTGGAAACCATCATTCTCAGCAAACTATCACAAAGACAAAAAACCAAACACCGCATGTTCTCACTCATAGGTGGGAATTGAACAACGCGAACACCTGGACACAGGACGGGGAACATCACACGCCAGGGCCTGTCGTGGGGTCAGGGGAGGCGGGAGGGATAGCATTAGGAGATATACCTAATTTAAAGGACGAGTTAATGGGTGCAGCACACCAACATGGCACATGTATACATATGTAACAAACCTGCACGTTGTGCACATGTACACTAGAACTTAAAGTATAATTTTTAAAAAAATGATCCCTCAGGGACTCCACACCTTATTTCTGCAATCCCAATTCCTCAGCACAGCTTTCAAGGTCCTGCACACCATTTCCATTCACTATGCACTTTTTTCTCCCAATGCCATCTGAGCTTCTTAAAAGAGCCCTCATGTCCACATGCCTTTGAACATGCAAATTTCCTTCCTTTCTTTACATTACTTACTCTCACTCATTCTCTAAGACTCGGCTCTCGGAGTTCTTTTCCAAGGAATCTTCTTGACTCCTCATTCATGTTCTACATTGTTTCAGTTTTTACATACTTGTCCTTCTCCTTCTGTTTAGAACTGAGTTTCTTGAAGTGAGAAACTGTACCTTGCTGCACTGCAAGTGGTTAATATAAATGTTGATTCAATTTGTTCAACAAACATTTACTGAGCACTGATTCTGTGCAGTGCACTGAGCTGGGAGTTAGATGCACATGGGCTATCAATGCACGGTCCCCTGCTGTTTTGTGATATTGGTATCATGGGAAAGTGGGAGCAGAGTCTGACTACTTTAGATAGAAATACTTGTGTATAAATGTCATCTAAATTTATTCTCACAACTATCCTGTAACATAGATATTATCTCAGTTTTGCCCATGAGAAACGCAAAGCTCAGGGAGATTTAATGGCTTGCCCATATCATCCAGCTGGTGATTGGTATTAGAGGAGGCAGCATTGCATGTTGGTTAAGAGCTAGCTTTTGGAGTAAGACCAACTTGGGTTCAAATCCCAGCCTTTCCACATATGACCCATGTAATGTTACCAAAATTACTTCATATCTTTGAGCTCAGTTTCCCTTCTTAGAAAGAGGAGGAATATAATACCTACCATCTTGATAGCTGGTTTGAAATCCAAATTTAAAAATGAATACAAGCTTTTAGTCCAGGGACTGGTAAGGTCCCGGGGCAGGGAGTAGGTCATCTCAGAGCCCACATTCTTAATCACTCTGTGGTCCTTATATTCTGAGGAAGCATTGGGATCGACTGAAGAAAAGTAGATTCTCTCTGAAATTGCACAGGGAGCCTAAGGCTCAGACTGAGAATGCCCTTGTTTCTAGCAGTCAAGGACACCAAGAAAATTGCCTGTGTGTCAACTACATTGTAGATATTCCCTAGAGAATTCAGATCTTGCCAGCCATCAAATAATGAGACTTTGAGAAATGTGAAAGTGCTTTGAAAAATACAAATAGGCAGTATTGTTTTTATTGCTAACAGTCTAAGATGGGACTCTGTATGACTCCAGTGAACTTGTCAGCTTGTCTAAAAAATCATTTCCTTCTTTCAACATTTCTGTGGCTAGTATAATCATGATTTTGTATTCTCTTGAATGCATGCTATATCTAGTATGTTGTTAATTCTTTAGAGTACTTTGTTCCCGTTTTGTAAAAATAAGGTAATCCAATATAGATGTGATAAAATGGAATAAAATGTTCACAGTGTATTGTAATCTTGAGGCTAAGGACAATTATAATAATAGTGGGCAATTATTAAATAGTAGACAGTAGCAATCATACTAGGTGCTAGGTACTGGGGTTTAAAAAATACATTAATTTATTTAATGGAAGAAACCCAGTAAGAAATCTGAGATTTAAAGGGGCTTAAACTCCTTGCCTCAGGTCACATGCTGTGAGCACAGAAGCAGGAATCAAACCTGTCAGAAGCCAACTCCTCATCAGCCATCCTGTACTGAGCAGCTACTATATAGAAGGCCCTGGACTATAAGAAACCAATGTAAACAACACACTGCCCCATCCTCCAGGGGTTTATCATGTAACTCCAACATAAACCCCATCTTGCACAAGAGAGGGGATAAGTAAATACATGGGTAGATGTAATGGAGTAGTCAGTCACTAGATTTAGTCTTTCCTTGCTGAGTCCACTGCATGGTGGCACAGTCCTGCACTCAGATGATAAAAAGTCATGTTCTGGAAGTTCTTAACTTCTAGACCTATAACATATTGAGGGCTATAAATCAAATATTATTCAAAGCAGATTAAATTGCTGCCTGAAGTGAAATATAAATGAAGAAAGAAAGAAAATCACAGCTGGAGAATCAGGAAAGACCTTGTGAAAAACATGCCATCTGAGATTGCGTAGACCTCGCTAGCCATGTCTTAGTTCCCAGCATCACTCCGCTATTCTCATTAGAGTTTCCATTCTATTAATAATTTTGACCTAAGTCCCAGCATCTGTTGGAACTTTATCTCACAATCAAAGCAAGAAGATCTGGCTTGCCTTTCTGTCTTCATTTTTGCAAGGTTGTTCTCTCTGAAACATTACTGCCTCTTACCCTTGACACTGTGTGACTGCCACCAGGGTCCACAGGTCCATAGCTCATTGAGTCTGAGCCACAAAGACATTTCGTGTGAGGGCAAAAGGGACGGCAAGAGTTCCTGGATTCAGCAGGATTTTTCTTCCTTCTGAAAACAATGGGGGCCTTAGATCAGTGTGTCTTTTGGGTTCGAACATAAAACCATTTTGTGAAACTGCATCTAAAACACAGGCTTCATATTGAGACCAAGGTTTTAGTAAAGTTAAAGCCTATCATTTGGTGCCTTTGAAAGCGACCTTTAAAAATACCAACATTATGATTCAGTAATAGGATAGCAATTACTTTTGACTGGAGTTTAACAAAATTTTACCTTATTCATAGTTCTTGTGTTGATGGGCTGTTCAAATGAGTTAATAATATCCTGAAAATGTTCAATAGGAATATACAAATAATAGCACTTACGCATAATCCTATCTAAATTATCCAAGACTTAGATCATTGCATTCCCTGATGCTAATAGGTCTTCCTGGCTTTGAGTTATAGTTTAAAAAACAAACATCTGAAATGCAGACACAAGAAAATATCTGCTTGAGGTTCTTGCAAGCTATAGAGACACAGCTTTTACACAGTCCTCTTTGTAGGGTACTCTCAAGCACTAGGACATGCCAGAAACACGAGATGGTCAAAACTGTGCACCATTGCCCCTGTGATCACTCTCTATGCACTCCCTCCCACCAATCCATAGATTTCACAGTGACCAAGGCCATCTCTCAATAATACAAATGTGGTCAGGCCCCTTCCTTGGTTAGAACCTCCCTATTGCTTACAGAATCAAGTCCTAAATCCCTAAAGAAGAGGGTCTTCCACAGTGTTTCGGCCTGAGTTTCAGCCTCAACCCCCATGCAAACTCTTTGTTACGCCCGCAACCTTTGCTCAGGGATATGGTTTGGCTCTGTGTCTCCACTCAAATCTCATGTTCAATTGTAATCCCCAGTGTTGGAGGTGGGGCCTAGTGGGAGGTGATTGGATCACGGGGGCGGTTTCTCATGGTTTAACACCATCCCCCCTTGGTGCTGTCATCACAATAGGGAGTTCCAGTGAGATCTGGTTGTTTAAAAGCATGTAGCACCCCCTCCATGCTCATGGTCCTGCTCCTGCCATGTAAGACGCCTCACTTCCCCTTTGCCTTCTGCTATGATTGTAAGTTTCTCAACACCTCCTCAGAAGCTGAGCAGATGCTGCCTTGCTTCCTGTACAGCCTGCAGAATCATAAGCCAATTAAACCTCTTTTCTTTATAAATTACCCAGTCTCAGGTATTTCTTTATAGCATTGTGAGAACAGACTAATACAACCGGGCTACCTCTCAGTCAGTGCCCTTTGCCCAGGCTGTCTCTCAGCCTACAGTGGCTTCTCATCTGGGTAAACATTTCTATTTATGTTTTAAGAAAAAAATTCAGACATCACCATCTCGAGATGGCTCCCTGTGACCCTGCTACACACACATTCTCCTCTGGGATCCTCCCCTTCTCGCTGCCTGCTCCAACTGTGACACTTCTTACATAGTGCCGTTAGTACCTGTTGACAGGGCTGCCTCTCCCCCACAGTCAGAACTTCCAGAAGCCCAATTATTTCTTCCCTGGCCCTTAACAAAGTGCTTCACACACAGTAGATTCTCAATAAATATTTGTTGAATAAAGAAATGAATGAAATAGGTAAAATTTGTCTGTAGCCTTCCGCTCATCATCAGCTGCCTTTTCTCAGCCTTCCCTCCCTCCTCCCACCAATGTGCCGACCACTGTCAATTCCCTGTCTCCAGCCCTAGCTGTCCAGTTTTGTCCTAATCATCAACATGAAATGCTGCTCCCAGGAAAGTTTTTGATAAACTCACAAGGCTGACTCTCACACAGGGTTTTTACAATTTACTAGGTGACAAAATCATAAGCCAAAATAATAGATCTCTGATTGTGGGATTTCTTTAGCCTTGTAAGAGGCCCTGTCACAGTCCCTCTGCTCACACTTTGGCATTTTGTGTAGGGCTGCCTTTTCGTGATTGTTAGAAGTGCCAGAATCTCTATAAACCCTTGGCTGTATGATCTGGGGCCCTAGTAAATCCGTCTGCTTCAAACTGAACGGTCCAGCCAATCTCCAAGAACTGCCAAAGTATTGAAACTGCTTGAAAAAAATATATCTGGTTTTCTAATAAGGCTTCACATTTGAAAGATAAGGAAGCCTTTACCTACTAAATGATTTAAACTCAGCAGATGTAATTTAAACACTGACTGATTTTATCTTTCTTATTTGGTTAACTATTTAACATGCAGTTGTTAATATTTCCTAATGGGGTAAGAAAGAAATCATTAAAACCCTAATAGGAACTAAGCAAAGAATTCTTTCCAGTAGTCTTTCAGAAGATAACCAGTCAAACGGTGACAGTAAAAAAAAGATGATATCAGAAAAGTAACAGAGTTCAATAAACATTCAGCTCAGTTTCCTACGAATTCTGCAAGCTCCCTCTGAGTGTTTTGTAAGAGACCTTTTTAGGAAGATAAAGGATAGATGGTGAGTTCTATCGTGCCTGCACATCAGAAGAAGGAGTGACCCACTTGGGAGTGACACACACTGCCCAATTTTCTTACGTGTAGGATGAAATAACTTGTGTTTAAAACATGTAAACAGAATTCTGTCTGCCCAGCTACCCTCATGACAGAATGGCCCTGTGAATCCCAATACAAGCCACCTCTTCCCCTACCCAACTGAAACAGAGTATGATTCAAGAAAACAATGCTATATAAATTTTAATAGCTATCAGACATTTGGGCCACCAGAAAAGCCCACTTAAGCCATCTGATTATAATATATGTTATACTAGATTATGTATTGGTTTGGAATGGAAAATGGTTCTGAGTTCCAACTCAGGCTCTTGAGTTTGTCTACACACCCCTTTGAGTGAGGATAAGATTCCTTTGCTTCCTGACTTCCCCATCTCCCCAGAGTGGAACAAAGGTCTGGCAGCTGAGACATATTTCCTGAGATATTTAATGCTGGAAGAAAGATAGGGAGCCTTCTAGTCCAATTCTCTGATGCAGTGTAGTAAAAATTAAAAGAGCTCATGCATGTATTGCCTGTAGCACAATAACTAGCATACACTAAGCCCTCAATAAAAGTTGCTATTAATAGCACCAATAGTAATATCTCAGAGCTGTGTAGTGGAACTGCAACCTGTCTGTCTAGACGCTCAAACTTTGTAATAAACCCAGTGGCCTCCCACTATGAAAGGACTACCTAGAGGGTGAGGCTTTGAAAAACTGCTTTAGAAGAGCCAATTATTTCCAAGCAATTTATTTTATTGTAAATCCCACCATTTTTATGCTCAGATCGTCCAGTTTAACAGTATCAACAGATAAAGTCTGATTTATTTTAGATTCCCAAATTATTTTCCCATTTCCTTTAATAAAAGGAGTCCAGACATACAAAGCAAATGTGCTAAAGAAAATCCCTAAATGATTACTTTCATTAAAATTGTGTTTACTTGAAAATTAGACAATAAACCTTCATATCTCAGGGCTCCAGCCGTACAATTTGACAATAACCAGCACCTACAGATATATTTCAGCAAATACACTCCCACAAGATGCTTCAGGCTTTACAAAATGCCATGGCTGCTGGGAAACAACTTGGAACCATTGACCTTCTAAGCCTTATCCAAGAACAAAGGAAAACAAAATGAGGAAATTACTCCATCCCGCAACACAAGAACAGTAAAATATTTTCCTGCTTCCTGCCTAAAGTAATGGAGGACCTATCCAACATAGTTACTTTTACTTTACTCAGTCATTAAATAAATTGAATGGTTCGAGTCTACCAAACCAGAAAAGTCAAGTGTGGCTTCATAATCTCTCTGCCTAAAGGACATCATTATTGCCTGAAATGAATAAAACACTGACATTTAAATTTAAGTGGCAATAATAATAACAATAATAATGATAATGGCCAGGATTACAGGGAGGGATTTTGTTGGGGGAGAAAGGGTTTCACAGTCAAAATAAGTTTCAAAAACTCTTATTCAAACAGTTAAATCGATAAAATTGGCCACGTTTCTTTACCACAGTATACTCCAAGGCTTCAGTTCCCTAATGTGAATTATTGCTCCAAGAAAATAAAATACTACATAACAATTTGCAAACATTTCTTTGCAGAGAATCAGATGGAGCTGATATTTCCTATAGCCCATTTTGGAATACTCTTAGATTATAGTCAGGTATTGTAAAGCACCTTCTAATATCAAAGTAACCATACGTATGGAGTACATTCTTACATTAGATCTTTAATACCTACCAGTTATATAATCTTAAAATATATATTGCTAACCATTGTCTATAGAAATTGAATTCACATTAATAGTGAAAAGAAAATTCACCATTTCTTATCTGAAAGATTATAGCTTGTTTACCACATATATTTAATTATTATTAAAGGTTTTCAATATTTGGCATGAAGAAAATAAACATTTTTTCCTTCTTCAGGTCACTGCAATTAAAGTTGACCTTGCTGAGCTAATGTAAGCATCAGTATAGATTTGTAAATGTATTTTTAAGTTATTTTCTCATGAAAGTGCCTATCTACTTATTATAGAAAATTTAGCAAACGCAGAAAAGATTTTTTAAACAAAATAGTAACTGATCACTAATAATTTCACAGCCCAGAAATAAACCTTGGTATGCTTCCTTTCACAGTTTTTTCTTTTAACTTTTTCACAAACTGAGCATTTTCCCTTGACATTAAAAACTATATAGATTTGAAAGCATATTATCCATGGCTAAACATGGTGGATGAAATCATGTGTTCATCTTCTTTGTCTCCTATTAAAAAGCGAAAAGTTACAAAGAGAATTTAAGAGTAGGCAATGTCATTTTTTTTTTTCAAGATGAAAAGTAGATGAAAGCATGGTGATTGCCTTAGTAGAACAGAAAAAGCTGAAACTCAGTCTCTACAGCTGGGGATTTTATCTAGATACAAAAAATTCACTCCAGAATCTTCTCCAAAGAGTTCCACAGAAAGTGGAGATGAGATATGGAGCAGAAAAGGACTGGCTTCAAATCTGCATAGGATTAGATGCCCAAGCCCCACTGACTATTCCTTCTCACCCCCTAAAACATAGATTGTTCATTCTTTGGAGAAAATAAACCAGAGAACCTCCTAGCCATGGAATTGCCCAGCCCAGCAAAGGTCAGGAGAGAGGCTAACGATGACCCATGAGACTAAAACTGGGAGGTTGAGTGAAAGTCTGTAAATAAAAAGATGAGACCCCACCACACACACCCCGCCCCCATCAGAACACTGGCAACTAAGCTGATACCTGCAAGGTAACAAATTGGAGAATCCTTCTATGAATAAACAAAACTAAATAAACCCACATACTTAAAAAGCCATTTTTACTAATATTTGTGGCCCAACTAACATAAAAGCTAACTCTCTGTCCTATTGTTATGGGATCTTTGGGGCAGCACTTTTCTGGCTGGAAACCTCTGTGCAGCTGCTACAGCAGAGTGGGCAGCTCCAAGTACCAGCATGGGCACCGGCTCTCTGTCAGGCTACAGCTGGACCAGACAAACCACAAGCAGCTTCCACGGCTGGCACCAGGGAACATGGTGGCACCTGGAAGCTTGGAGACACCAGGGTCCCAAGGAAGGGGTCACAGCGCTGGCTTGGGGAGCCCCCAGGACTGGGCACCCCAAAGGGCCACAGCTCTTCTCTCCTTCTCTTCACCTGCAACATGCCAAGCAAGGGGCATGTCTCAGCCCTGTTTGTGTTATAGCTCTTTTAACCTCACCACTCCTGAGTTCTTGTCCTGCAACCAGGAAGAATGAGTTACACAGAGAAGTAGAAGGTGAGCAAGAGAAAGAGGAGCTTTATTGAGCAACAGAACAGCTCAGAGGGGAACCACAGTGGGTAGCTCCTTTCCACAGCCAGGCTCTCCCAACGAGTGTTCATCTCCTAGAAGAGAGGGTAGCTCCTCTCTGCAGATGGTCATCCTGTCGTCTCTCTGTCATCTGCTCTGCTCTGGCTGAGCCCAGGGCTTTTATGGGCCTCAGAGGAGTGCCTGCCAATTAGTCCATGGGTGGCCATGGGAGGTCCCAGAAAAGGCACCACAAGTCCCCACTCCAGTCTGTGGGACTGGCAGCCCAGTCCCCAGCCTTCAGGCCCTCCCAGGCCTGAAGGTGGGGCCTCACTGGGGACCTGCCCTGTTCCATCCAGGAGGCTGTCTGCTTCCTGCCACTGTCCATGGCACCCAGGCTGCTCACACCAATGGGCACCTGCAAGCCAGCTCCCAGCCACCTTCAGTGACCCCCTCGGTTTCCCTGCCCTCAGGCTTGTCAGCGGTCAAAGTCCAGAGGGGGCCAAGACAGCAGGGGGCTGTTGTGTCAGCACTTCCCTGAGCACACGCCCACCTAGCTAGACTGTTACAGTGCCCAGGCTCAGCCCCAACCACTCTCCAAGATCTGAGAGGGTGCTGGGAGTGGGGAGAGGCCAGGCAGTGGGAGCAGGCACCTCAGGGCCTGCAAGGGCAAGGTGGGGGCCTTCCTGGGCCCCCAACAGTGCAAAAAGGCCCAGTCCACAGCCAGGACTTGGGAGGCTGCAACAACCCAGAGGTGGGGGGCTGCAGGGGATGGGGGGAAGGCTCCTGCCTGATCCCAGCCCCCTCCAGCTCAGTGGGCATGCAGCCACAGCCACACCCCCAACAGCCTGGGGTGGGCACTCCAGGTGCTCACTGTGCCCTGGCCAGCATCGGGGGCAGGGGCCACATTGCCATGAGCTCCCTGATTCCCGCAGCATTCAGGGGTGGCCCAGGGCTTAGAGGATTGCAGCCCTGGCCCAGCCATTGGGAGTGTCAGGCTCGGCAGTCACCCAATGTGGGGTGGACCATGGGGATACAGACCTGGGTGGCCTTGAACAGAGCCTCCTCCCGAGATACAGGAACCCGGCGCCCTCCACGGGGTGGGCACAGTGGCTGCACCATTGGCCAGGTCCCCAAAGCAGGTACCACTCCCACTTCCCACCCTGGGCCTCCAAAGCATGACCCCAGTTCCACACACGAGGGCCAACTCTCACACTCCATGTGCAAGTATGGCACCGCCCCGGGCCCACCTCCACCTCAGGGCCCCCGTCTGCCCAACCACACTTCTCCCCTGCCACACTGCTCCCCCACAAGCAGGCAACCCAGCTGAGCCCCATAGCAGTAGCCCCCAGTGCTGTGGGCTGCAGGACGGCTGTCCACCACCTCCCCGTGCCCTCCCTGCAGCCACTGGTGTGATAGCAGTGGCCTCTCCAGGCAGCCTGCAGCTGCCATCACTATCATCTACAATAATACTCTGAACTTAGTTCCCAGCCAGCTTTATGGTGCCTCACTCTTAACTATACATGGAGAGACAAAAACTCCAGACATAGAAGGAAAGCTTGAAATGTAAAAAAGAAATAGACATTAAAAACTAGAACTTAACAGAATCCCAGATATTTCAGGAAAAAGGATGAAACATAAAAATAAAACCATGACAAACATCAACATATATACATAAGAAAAGATACTGCAACCACGAAATAAAAAACAGAATCTGTGTAAGGGGACACAGGGAGTGAGGGAAAAAAAACTCAGAGATGTTTTTTATTTATTATGAAAATTTTACAATACTACAGGAAACAAATCAATAGAAGTTTGGAATGTAATGAGCTACTTCCCAGAGCGTGAAACAAAAAGACAAAAAAAATGGGAAATGGAAAGAAAAGGAAATAAAATTAGAAGGTTAAGCTAAGAAGTTCGATACCTGACTAGTAGGATTGCTAGAAAAAGAAATGAGAAAACAGGACAAAGAATGTGTATGAGAATAATAATTATATTTTTAAATATATAGTTTTTTTATTAAATAGACTATTTTCCAGAACAGCTTTAAGTTCACAGTAAAATTGAGCAGAGAATACAGAGATTTCCCATATACTCCCTCCTCCCCTATACACATACATACGCACTCCCTTACTATCAACGTTCCCCCAGCAGAGTGGTACATTTGTTACAATCAATGAACCTACATTGTCACCCAAGGTCCATAGTTTATATTAGGGTTTATCCTTGGTCCTATACATTCTATGGGTTTTGAAAAATGTATGATATGAATTCATTATGATAGCAACATACAGAGTAGTTTCACTGCCCTAAAAATCCTCTCTTTTCTGTCTATTCATCCCATGCTCCCCACTAACCCTTTGAAACCACTGATTATATTACTATCTCCATAGTTTTGCCTTTTACAGAATGCCATATAGTTAGAATCATACAGTATGTAGCCTTTTCAGATTGGCTTCTTTCATTTGGTAATATGCATCTAAGATTCCTCCATGTCTTTTCATGGTTTGATAGCTCATTTCATCTTAGCACTCAACAATATTGCATTGTCTAGATGTACCACATTTTATTTACCTATTCACCGACTAAAAGATATCTCGGTTGCTTCCAAGTGTTGGCAATTATGAATGAACCTTCTACAAACATCTCTATGCAGAGTTTTGTGTGGACATAAATTTTCAACTACTTTGGGCAAATACCAAGGACAGTGATTGCCAGATTGTATAGTAAAAGTATGTTTTGTTTACTAAGAAACTGCCAAACTGCCCTCCAAAGTGGCTGTACCATTTTGTGTTCCCACCAGCAATGAATGAGAGTTCCTGTTGCTCCACATCCTTACCAGCATTTGGTGTTGTCAGTGTTCTGGATTTCGAACATTTAAATAAGCGTGTAGTGGTATCTGTTGTTTTAACTTGCATTTCTCTGATGACATATGGTGTGCTGCCTCACTTCACATGCATATTTGCCATCTGTATATCTTCTTTGATGAGGTGTCTGTTAAGTTCTTTGGCCCATTTTTTAGCTGAGGTGTTTGCTTTTTATTGCTGAGTTTAAAATATATCTGTATATTTTGAATAACGGTCCTTTATCAAAGATGTATTTTGCAAATATTTTCTCCCAGTCTGTGACTTGTCTTCTCATTTTCTTAGCAGTGCAGAAGTTTTTAATTTTACTAAAATCCAGCTTATCAATTCCTTCATTTATGGATCATGCCATTGGTGGTGTATATATATAAAAAAAAAATTATTGCCAAACCCAAGGTCATGTAGATTGCCTCCTGTGTTAATCTTCTAGGAGTTTTAGAGTTTTGCATTTTACTTTTAGGTCTGTGATCTCTTTTGAGTTTATTTTGTGAAGGGTGTAAGAACTGTGTCTAGATTCTTTTTTTTTTTTTTTTTTTGCATATTGATGTTGATGGTTCCAGCATCATTTGTTGAAAAGACTATCTTTGCTCTACTGTATTGCCTTTGCTCTTGTCAAAGATTGGTTGACTGTATTATGTGGGTCTATTTCTGGGCTCTCTACATGAACATGGAATCTCTCTCCACTTATTTAGTTCTTCTGTGATTTCTTTCACCAGAGTTTTAGTTTTCTTCATAGAGCTTTTGTTCATATTTTGTTAGATTTATATCTAAGTATTTCATTTCCTTGCATGCGAATGTAAATAGTATTGTGTTTTTATTTTAAATTCCATCTGTTTATTGCTAGTATATAAGAAAGCAATTGACTTTTGAATATTAAGCTTGCATCATGCAACCTTACTATCATCACTCAGTTCCAGGATTTTTTTTATTTTTATTTTTTTTTATTTTTTGCTGATTCTTTCAGATTTCCTTCACAGACAATCATATCATCTGTGAGCAATCTTTTATTTATTCCTGATCAATCCATATATCTTTTATTTCATTTTCTTCTTTTATTGCATTAGCTAGGACTTCCAATATGATATTGAGAAAAGCAGTGGTGAGAAGGAATATCCTTGCCTTGTTCTTGATCTCAGTGGGAAAGCTTAAGTTTCTCAGCATGAAGTATGGCATTAGCTGTAGGGATTTTGCAGGTATTTTTTATCAAGTTGAGGAAGTTCTCCTTCTCTTCCTAGTTTTATGAGAGTTTTTATCATGAATGGCTGTTGGATTTTGTCAAATGCTTTTTATGAATCTATTGACATAATTACGCAATTTTTCTTCCTTAGTGTGTTGGTGTGGCAGTATTCCATACAATTCCTGGAGAAAAGTTGTATTCATACATTGCATTCTGTAGCAGTACTACCTGCTGGGTTGTCTACCTGTCTCCTGGTTAACTGCTTTTGCTAAGAAGCCCAGCTCTCTCTGTACCCAGGAACACCCAAAGGCATTTTGTTATCTAACCCATTATCAGAACAAAACTTCTACTATTATAGATTCAGTTGGTAAATAACACTCTCCCACACAAGACTTTAGACAAAAGGGCTAGCACTCTCTTTTATAGCTTCCCTGGTGTCCTAAGCCACAGAGCAGCCCCTGATTTTGCCCTCATTCAATTTTTAAGTGCTTCTAAACTTACTAGGCCAGAGTAGAAAAAGGACGGTAAGTAGTTTCCATTCCTCTACCAAAACCAGTCAATTAGTAGAGCTTACTAGAGCACTACGTTGAAAGAATTCTGAGACCTGGTCTAGGCTCTGTGGAAAAGAGGGCATATCATGAACCTGCAAGAGATTATCTTTTTATATGCAGCAATTCTCAATTTGATTTAACTATGATACCCTCTTTTCAAAGAACTTATCTTGGGAGTAGTTTTTACAGAATACAGTTTAGAAAATGATGTGCCTCACATTGTACACTGCTCCATGTCTCAATAAGCTCACCCCTGGAGTCACAAAGGAACATGGCACATTGTGTAGCAATTCATACAGTTGGAGGGGTCATGATCATATATAGAGACTGTCTTGCCATTAAAAATAAACCAACGTGTTTTAAGATTTTGCTGACACTCTTTGTAGTAAGACATCACTCTTTATGATGAAAACTTCAGTCCCTGAGCTCTCCTCACTTATTGTATTCCCAATGGAGAGACTTATATTCTGGGGAAACCTTCATAAAGATTGACAAATAGAGAAATTTAGGACTTTTCTACTTAATTAGCAGAACACAAAGATGTCTCTAGAAATTTTTCTCAACACAATATGATTTTTCCAATGAAAATCTGAAGTGCCCAAAAGAGAAGAGTTCACTTTTCAGAAGTTCACACATGGATTAGTCCCTGTCATGTAACATTAGATTTGCATGTTTCAGTAGGTCAGCTGTTAGCATTGCTGCTCTGGAGGGGACAGAGCAGGGGGTAGGGCCAGGGGGGTGGGGAGGTGGCCTCTCAGCTGTTGCATTTGGCATTGCACCTGTGCGCCTACTCAGAGCTTTTTGAAATGTGGCCCCATCCAGAATACTTCTAGTTACTTGAATGCTGGCAAAGATAAATACATTGCTTTTTAGTTTTGAAAAAAAAAAATGCCCAAAGGCATTTTTCTTCTTGCTGATTTTTCTTCTTGGACTCTAAAGAACACTCCTTTTCAACTTTTCTGGAATGTAGGCAATCCTGGGAAAAGTATATGGATTTATTTTCCACCTTTTCTTGGCACCCTCCAACTGAGCTTTATTTTTTTCCCTAGCAAAGGGGTCCTAAACCCACATGCCCAGACAACCCAGACGACCTGAACTTTTCAGTGAATCTATGCTATCCTCAAATCCCGGACCATGGCTGCCCTTCCTGTGCCTCTCTCTTCCCATTCTGGCTGACTTAGTGTCTCGTCTTCTTTCTTTCTCTCATCCAGACCTCTAAGTGAAACTTCTTTCATTTTTTAATTGTTTGCATCCTCTTTATTATTTTTAGCATCTCAATCTGGAGAATCAGCGAATGGTAGCAGAACTTCCATGGACATTGGTGTCAGATAGACTGAGTCTCAGACTCCAATTTAGCCACTGTCTGGATTTGGGCAAGTTATTTAATCACTTTGAGTTTAAGTTCCTTCATCTGTACAACAGATATTTTAATAGCTAATTTGCAGGGCTTGTGGAGAAATAAATGTGTGCAAAGGCCTAATGGTAGGTGCTAAATAAATGGTACCTCTTATTGTTGTTACTTTAATTATCATTGCTTCAATCTGCTGGCGACTGCTTTCTGTGGACTTCCCCTCCTCGCCATGTTGCTGTCCATCACCCTCTCCCTTCTCTGTAAGGGGCACAAAAGCACTGATCCAAAACCTGAATTGCTGGTTCTCTTGTCTAAGACCATTTGGTTACTGCCCAGGGAATAAGAGAAGCTCCCTTCCCATCCACTTGGCACAATGGGTCACATTATTTGCTAAAAGGCAACTAAATGAGACCAGGAGACTTTGTCATAATCAAGCTACCACCTCCCCCAACCAAAGTGAAAATGTGAAGACTTTTGGGCAAGACCAGGAGCGAGGACTTCAGGTGTTTATCAATTACTTCAAGGGCTAGGCCCTATTCCAGATATCTCCACAGCAACAGACCTTCTTTTGCATTTTAACTGTAGTCAGTGACTCCAAACCATTCCTCCTTGGGGAGAACATGAAGAACTCCTTGTCTGGTTTAGGATTTACAAATCTGGGGAATCCTTGTCTTTACTAACCTGTTCCAGCTGCCCTGGTCCAGCTCTCCAGAGAACTCAATGTCACATGGGAGAATGAGGCACAGCTGCAGCTTGCAATGAGCAGCTCCGCCAGGCAAAGAGCCACCTCCCTTGTCAGAACAGAGAGAAACACCAGGCCCCTGGGGCTCTGTGCCAGAGGAATTTAGAATGTATTCCCCCTCTTGGGTCAGCCACTTCCCTGAGCCTAAACGACTTCCCATGCCTGCTTTTCTCTGACCTCCCTGAGGAGTCACAGTTCCTCAACAAGCTAGCCACACTGATTTAGCATCCTTACCCACATGAACTATCTCCTACCCCTAGCCTCCTCCCATCTCCATCCCCAGTCTCTTTACTTGCTCTTTCCTATGCTTGGAAAAACCTGGCGTAGTCCTTCCCATTCTGACCTTCTGCCCTGAAAGGCACAGATGGAGAAACACTTCTTCACTGAGCAATTACCTTGACAGCAGCCACATTTGGGGAGAGAAGTAGAGACACCACCAGTTTTTAGGACTTCTCTACTTCTCCATAATTGGGTCCTTGTCATTAGGACTAAATTATCAAAACTGCCAGCAGCAGGGTGGTCAAGTCTCTCAGGAAAACTGTACTAGATATTCCTAATCTTTTCAAGAAAACCTGCTCTGCCCACTGGTCTGAAAGAGGCAGCTCTATCCTCCCATATGATCCTAACTGCATGGGCCATGACTGGATCATGATGAACAACTGACCAAAGAGAACTCAATCCTTTAGCTAGACAGTGGCTTATGACTCATGTGGTCCAGCTCAAACAGATGAGCTGGGCCAATCAGACTCTCACAAATTGTGTATCAAGACACACACAAGCCAGTTGCTATCAGTGCTGTCGGGAAGGCCACTGGAGTCATACGCAAGGTGAGTAAGCAGAGGAATTTGGTCAAGACGGGGCGGGAGGGAACAGAAGCATAGACAGAGGCAGAGATGGGAAGGCCACGATGATATGAAAAGATAGAGCAGCCCAGCTGTGTCTTCTAGCTCCCAGCCCCACCCTGTGAGGCTTACTCTACCTTTCATCTTTGCCCTATGACTTTCATTCAGTCTCCTTCTGGCGGAAGCTAGTTCAAACAAGGTTTCGTTTCTTTACAGTCAAAAGAATCTTAATGTAAGCAGTTTCTCCAGAATAGCTTCCTGTGTCTAAACATTTTTCTGGACGTGCTGCATTGTAGTCTGAGTCTCCTGTTAGTCAAAATAATAAATATAGCCATCACTTTCTGAATGCTTTCATTATGCCAGGCAGTGTGCTAAGAGCTTCATACATATTATCTCATTTTTTCTCATAGCGATGTAGTAGTAGTATCCCTGTTATACATGTAAGAAAACTAAGAATTAGAAAAGCTATGCAAAATTGCCCAAGGTCATGCACTTTCTATGTGGGAGACCCAGCATCTGACTCTGTGCTCCTAACTATCCCTAGGATGTTGTCCTTTGTACAGTCAGACTGGCAGGATTAAGCATTGCAGCTGCAACCTGCAGGAATGTGGCTATAGGCTCCACAGGCCCTCCTGGGAGGGGCCAACATCCTAATGCCGTAAACCAACAAGGATGTCCAAGGTGGGACTAAGAATTATAGAGGCCACCACAGACACTGGTCACAACACCTACTCTCCCACCAGTGGGTCTCAAAAAAGATTAGAAGCATAAATCCCTTTTCCCATCTCCAGCTCATTACAGGATTCCAAGAGGAAATGCGAAAATGAAAACATGTTAGGAAGCCAGGCGCGGTGGCTCATGCCTGTAATCCCAACACTTTGGGAGGCCGAGGCAAGCGGATTACCTGAGGTCAGGAGTTCAAGACCAGCCTGGCCAACATGGTGAAACCCCCTCTCTACTAAAAATACAAAAATTAGCTGGACACTGTGGCATGCTCCTGTAATCTCAGCTACTCGGGAGGCTGAGGCACGAGAATCACTTGAACCTGGGAGGCAGAAGTTGCAGTGAGCAGAGATCACGCCACTGCACTCCAGCCTGGGCAACATACTCCATCTAAAAAAAAAAGCAAGAAAGAAAGAAAAGAAAAAAAGAAAACATGTTAGGAAAGGCAGATATGACTGCAAACTTACCTACAGCCCTGATGATTTTTTGAGGAACAATTCCTAAATATATTAAGTAATACAGAGGTAAACTTGATTTAAAAAAAAAATCTCCTTTATTTATCCCTTGGTAACCCTAAACATATTTTTAAATGAACATTTTCTAAATATAATGTCCTGGAGATTATTGTTAGGCTTCTGCTTCACTGATACACAATTCACAAAACTTATTTGTACAGGAAAAGATAAAAATCAATGCAGGTTGACAGTTAATAAAGTATAGATGGCAGCATGATATTTACTAAGTTGTCCAAGCCCCAATTCTGATCAAGCACTATTAGTTATCCTCCAGAGTATCTGCTAGGATAATAGAAATGACATTAAAAAAAGATGTCATATTCAATAACACATTTACCTTTCCGGGACAGATAAATGACTGATATTTGGGGTCAGTGTATAACCCTCCTATGGGAAGAAAGACAATGATAAGTGCAAATAGCAATTAAATGTGCTCTAGAAGTTGTTGTGGTTTTGTTTTGTTTTTTTTTTTTTAAACTGGAGCTGTAATTACAGGGCTACTAAAGATGTGAAGTATATAGTTAAGGTTTTGTCAGCACTTTTATTGTAATACTTAGTGAGATTAGTCATTTTAGTTGTTCCCTTTGTATGCCAAAAATGGAAGACAGCTGTTTGTGCACTAAAAACTGCTTTTTAAAGGATAGTTCTCTCTGGTTATCAAGCATATTTTGCCATCAGGGAAACATATTTTAAAGCTTTTGCACTGTCAAAATGAAGTGTGTAGGAATGATTGCTTTAGCTGTTACTTCTAAATAACGACAGGAAGATTTAACATGTGGTAATACTGCACAAGGATGATACAAAATATCTGGCTAGATTCACAACTATTCCAATTACTATCTCTTCCTGCAAGATGTATTTCTGATGGCACTCATCAGACCCTGAATTCATTCCCTGAGCTTGAGAGTGCTGCAGAATTGTTTAGGGCCAGTTCTGTGGCAGCCCTCATGGAAACAAAGAAAAGCCTAAGGGCTGGTAACCTGCATCACGACCAGCCCATCACCCAAGAACACAGCCAGCTTCTTTTGCAAGGTTGTACCTGTTAGTCAATCAAATCTAAATCTGAGAGTTGTGACTGACTTAGACCTATTCATCTTCCAAAGTATAAACCTTAAGAATTTGTTTCCACTAGTGCATTAAATATTTGCCATCTAACAGACCAAAAAGCCTGAAGCTTAACTAAATTTTAAATAAAGCTCATGTGTATCATTTGTTCTTAGTTGCAACATGTCAAGTTACCAAGAGAGGTAATATTTATCTCTCTTCTGTGGATGTTTTGAAGATCAACATCTTTTTTTTTCCAGAGGCACTCAATTATTTTTTTCTCCTATTCAACCAATAACCTAATAGGAAATCTACTGAGCTGCTTTGCAGAATGAGTTTTTTTAATGGTCCTGACTCTTAAGGTTTTACTGTAGTTACTGAGTAAGACTGAAAAACATAAAACAATTAACCAACACTAATCAATGTACTAAAAGACGTCTGGGGCATGGATGGAGAGGTACAGCTCAGACCTGCTTTTAAGAGAAGAGTCACTGCCCATCTGTCAGGGCTGTGGGGAACAGACAACCTCCAGCTGTTAGCCTCTTCAGCTTGCAAGCCAAGGTCACACTCTTCTCAAGGTCACACTCTTGCCCAGACAGTAACTGAGCAAGGCAGTAGTACAGGACCTGGCCATTTACACCCAATGAGTGCTCCTCTAACAGGCTCTCTGCTACGGGACTCTCCACTGGACTGGCAGGAATTTTATCAGATCTGCATGCCATTTGATGGCTCCTGTGCCTAATCCTGCTCTTTTTCTTTCACCACAATCACTTCTCAATAAACCTATTGCAGTCCTACCTATGTCTCAGAGTCTGCCTTCTGGAGATCCTGACCTGCAACAGGGTCAAAATATTAGCCAAAGTCAAGAAGGGGTTGGGACCAGGATTCTGCCATTATTAGAGGTGAAGAGGGTTTGGGAGAGGTATTAAAGTTCACCAGGGGAATTGTGACAATTAATGAGCTTTGAGCCCCACTGCCTTAAATGATACCTGCACGTGGAAGGCCAGGGAAGATCAGGAACCAGTGAAAGAGAGTTCTGATAAGACCACTCCAGTATAAGTTAGGGAGGAAGGGCACTCGAGGAAGGAAGACGTGGTTCTCCACCATTCCTCTCCTGAGAAAGAGAGCTTTATAGTAATATTGTGGGGGAAATTCATATCTTGCACTAAGAAAAGTTCAATTGGAGTCCTAGCTCTCTCACTGATAATCCGTGTGACATTGGACAGGCCACTTTACTTCCCTGGATGTCCTTCTTTCACTAGGTCTGATGCTGATTCTCCTGCCCCCCTCACAGGGCAGTGATGTGGAACCAAGTGAGACAGTGCACAGAAAAGCATTTTATTGGCTGAACAGCCCTGTGATAACTACGAGAGGGTAAGGTCTTGTTACCATGGTACATATGAAGGGCTAGGAGGAAGAATATAAGATGGTGGCCAAGGGGTACCACCACCACCTCCTTCAGACACCAAGGGAGGGTGGGCAGAGCTCATCCCTTCTGAGGATGTCCACTCTCCCACTCCTCAGCATTGGACCCGAAGTCTAAGGACTTACGCTGTAGATACATTTAGCAAATCTCTTCCTTCTCAAATGTGTATCATTTATTCATTTTATTATTTTCTTCCTGACATATTTATAACTTAATCTGGTAATGTTAGGACAAAATATACACTCAACAAATATTTGGGCTGAACTGAATTGATCCCTTAGTTTATTCTAGAGGTCTTTAAATGTTTTGTGATGCTTTCACAAGCTGCTTTTTAATATGGTAACAGCCTGTTCTTTATATCAGAGTGAATGTCACTAGGTGTTAAAGAACATATTAGCTACCACATTCAACAGGAGAGAATAGCTTAGGACTGCAGGAAAATAAATATTCATAGCCTTTAGCTTGTATTTCATGAATTTTTTAGAGACAAAATTACCTGTGACGCTGTTAGTTCCTATGATGTATAAATTGCATTCTGGACATAGGGGTGGGGAGACAGATAATGCCTTTTATTTTGTTTTTGTTTTGTTTTTCTTTTTTGTGTTCAGTGTCTCTTTCCCAATTTCTTCTGATAATAACACTCCCACTTTGGGCAGAGACTACACTCCCTATCCCCAGTTAGTTCTAGTGGAATTGCCAATCACAGTAACTATGGTTGGCCAGGATGGGCCCACAACCAGGATGGGCTCCATCATGGCACTCATCCCCCTGGCCTACGTGACTGACCCAATAAAGTAGACACAACTCAAGCCAGCTAATTGAGTTAACTTATAGATGGACATTTAAAAAGTGGTGTTCTTTTCATGCTCTGTAGGATGAAGGGTGGGCTGGTGTAAACTTACAGCTACCTGGGATCAAACTCCTCCTTTTCCTCACCACACAAAAGTCTGTGTGCACTGGGAGCAAATGAGGTCAAATTCCAAAAGCAGAAAAGAGGCAACAAAGGAGAAAGACAGGGTGATGGGGGAGGAGGAGAAGAAAGAAAAAGAGGCAGGTTTAGAGAGAGGGAAAGAAGGAGAAGGAAAGAGACAGGGGTTATAGAAAGAGAGGCAGAGAGATGGTTATAGAGAAGAAAGAAGAGAAAGGGTGTAATACAGAAGAGGAGTGAGGGAGAAGAGGAAAGAGGACAGAGGGAGTTCAAAAGAGAGAGAAGAGGAGAGGAAAGAAAAGAAGAAAAGAGGAAAGAAGAGAAAGAAAAGAAAAGATGACTGAGAACAGTGTATAAATATACTACAGAATTGACAAAGTGAAATGTTTCAGTATTATCATGTTGACTTACTTGCTAAACCCCAAAAGAATACTGAGAAAGTACATTTTGTGATTGAGAAAATAACATACTTTTCTAGACTGGAGGGTACAAATAATCACATGGCAATTTTAGGATCATTAACTTGAAAACTTTTGAAACACTACACAAAATGAGCGACATTACTATTTTTCCACATGTGATTAAGTAATTAGGATTCTTCAGTCAGAAACTATGTCTTTGTATTGCTGTAAGTGCCTTCAGCATAGCAAGTAAACAATATTGTGAAATTAACATGGAATGGATGGACAGAATAAACACAGTGAAATTTGGAGGTTCTCGAATCACATCCCCAAGGCTGCAGCTAAGGCATTACAACAAAGTGAGAGAACACATCTGTCTTTGGCTTTCTCAGCCTCCTCTTTCTGGACACTTTTGTCCCTTTTTGGTACCCCATCCACCAACATTTTTCCCACCTCTCATATAATAAAACCTGCTTTCAAAAGACAAATTGACACTCCTGATAGTGTTGTAAAGGGCCAGTAGAACTTAATGGTCCATTCTTCATAGGGTCCTTCTAAGGGTCATTTTAAAAGGAGAACAAAGAAGCAAAGTTTTCAAGTCACAAAAATAAATATTTAATTCTGGAATTTCTGGCCTAAGTTAGCAAATGCTGGGAGCATTTGGGAGGATGGCACAGGAAGGAATGGGCCTCCTGGGACTCCCCTGGTCACATGGGTGGCTATCTACATGCTAGTCCTGGGTGCCAGTAACACAAAGTCAGGGTTCAGGCTAAGAATTTCTAAAATTCTGACCACTGGGCCCTCAAAGGAAGCCAATCTGCTTACATCTGATTTCAGTTGCTTATGTTTTGCATTTTTCTTGTAGAAAAATAAAGAGTTATTTTGGTTACATTATGCCACTGAAATCACAGAATGTTTTCTAATGCTTTTAATGACCACCCTGAAAAGAACAAATTTATCACTGTCTCACAACTTCAGAGAGTTTTTCAGAAACTATAAACAAGATATTTCATAATAAACTCTCTCTCTCTCTCACACACACACACACACACGCACACACACACACACACCACAAAGGAAGGAGTAACTAAAAATGCTCCATTCATCAATGATCAATTTTGGTCTTACTATAGAATTCTTTTAGTGTGCATTTTCCTTGATTTACTGGTGAGTAAAAGCATGCCTTCCTTTAAGGATTTCCATGTATTTTCTGCTTTTAGGCTAGTGATGGTATAAAATGTTTATCTTGGTTGCCAACTCCTGTGGATTGTTAGTGGCTGACTAAAGCCCTACGTTGACAAAGTTGCTGAAGCCATGTCCAGGTACAATGAGAAAAAAAGTACTATAATTGATTCTCATGTTTGCCATGCATGCAGAGGGAAAAATAATCACATGCCATCAACTGTTTTTGCCACTTGTCATACATTGCCCCCTCTACTGGTCCCCCTTGAAGTAATCCCTCTTCCAAACTAGTTCATACTTTAACCTTAGAGTAGAGAATAAAACCAGGTCTAATCTAATTAATATTTCACATTTTCTTGATCATAATGATAGTTTTATGGATACTCAAATAATCCAGTTAGAGGCAGTAAGACTTTAGTGGGGGATGCCACACCAAAGACTCTCAAATTTTGTCTGCAGCATTTCAGCTTGGGAGGCTTTTACGGTTTCTAGTAACTATATTGCAACCAGGAGAGAAAGATCACCTGAAAATGAAACCAACCCAGAGGTAGTGGAAACAAAACTGATGAGAGGAACTCTCCAAGGCATGTCATTAAGCCCTATTGAAAACTAGGCTTAAGCTACATAGAAATGTAGTGGGGGTGGAGTGGCCAAGATGGCCAACTAGAAGCAGCTAGCATGTGTGGCTCTCACGGAGAGGAACAGAGGGGCGAGTAAAAACAATACCTTCAACTGAAACATGCAAGTTCTCGCATTAGGATTAACCAAGGAAACAACCTGACACACAGAAAACAAAGAAAAGCAGGACACTGAACAACGGCCCACTGGGGAACAGCACAGAGCCAGGGGATCCTCCCCAGTCCTAGAAAGCAGTGAGTGAATGAGTGACCCTGGGATCGCTTCTCCAACAGATCTTTGCAACCCTTGGCTCAGGAGATCTCCCTGTGAACCCACACCACCAGGGCTTTCAGTCTTCAGTCTGACAGAGCCATCTGGATTCTCACCAGAACAGCCACTCAGGCATGTGTGGAGAATGTGGAGGTTTAGGTGCTTGGGCTTTCTGGCAAAAGTAGCTGCAGCTCTGGCAAAATCGGAGGTTAGATTCCTGTACCTACCCCTAGGAAAGAGGCTGAATCCAGGGGGCTGAGCAGGAACAGTCCGCAGGCCCCACATCCTCACCACCTCACAAGCTAAGACCCACTGGCTTGAAATTCCAGCCGGCTACCAGTAGCAGCATTGCACCTCCCTAAGAAGGAGCTTCTTGGGGAGGAGTGGGCTGCCATCTTTGCTGTTTGAGTGCCTTAGTCGTTCCAGCCTTCAGGTTTTGGAAAGTCTGAGCCAATCCAGGGCAGAAGAGATCCCCTAGCACAGCACAGCTGCTCTACCAAAACATGGCCAGTCTGCTGCTTTAAGCAGGTGCCCGATCCTGTTCCTCCTCACTGAGTGGGGCCTCCCAATCAGGACCTCCAGCCACTCCCACCTGAGCTCTCCAGCCAAAAGAACTGTGAATTCCCCCTGGGAGGGTGCTCCCAGAGAGAGGGGCAGGCTGTTATCTTTGCTGTTTGGGCAACTTAACTGTTCCAGCCTTTGGGCTTCAGAGTACCTGAGGTGACCAAGGGCTGAAGTGAACCCCCAGCACAATGCAGCTATTCTATCAAAACAAGGCCAGACTGCTTTTTTAAGTGGGTCCCAATCCTGTTCCTCCTCACAAGGTGAGACCTCTCAACCAGGGTCCCCAGCCACTTCCTACAAGTGTCTTTGGGCTGACAACAGGTTCGTACCTCCCTGGGATAAAGCTCCCAGGGGAAGGGACAGGCTACCATCTTTGCTGTTTCACAGGCTTCATTGGTGACACCTCTAGGTTTTGCAAAATCCAAGGTGACTAGGAACTGGAGCAGGCCTCAAGCATACCATAGCAGCCCTATGGAAAAGTGGCCAGACTGTTACATGGGTGACTGTTTCCATATCTCTTCACCAGGCAGGTCCTCCAGGCCTGGGCCTCCAGCCACCTCCTGTCAGAGCTAATCAAGCCAGCACCAACTCAGCAACTCCCTGGACAGACCCTCCAGGAGCAACTGAAAGCCTCTCAGTAGAGAACTGCCCTTGCTACCCTCAGACTAATAAAGGAGGAAAGACCCTAAGTGCCTTATCCACACCTCCAACAAGCTGCAGTTAATCCAAGGAGAGACCAGTCTGTCTCCCACGGGTCCCACACCATCCTCCCTCCATGGCTAGTCACCAGACAGGGAATCTCTGGCTTGGGCTCACAGCACAGACCCTCCATCTTGGGCTGACTGTACTGAGTGATTGCTAACCTGCATCTTTCTGGGGTGGAGCCCCCAGGAGTCAATCAAATGACCCTTGGCCACACCACCACTAAGATCTCTTCCTCTATGGCCTCTAAGCTGAGGAAGGAATATAAACACTGAGATTGCCCCAGAGCTGCAGTGAGCAACCCAGAAGTGCCAAGTCACCAACTACAGCCAGAACTAAAGGGTGGAGAGGTATCCACACTTTCAGAGCACTAAGAGGTAAAACAGCTCCAACTGTGAGGAAACATAGGGAAACCACCCAACCAAGCAAAAGTCTACCAACTGACCAATAGGCCTAAGTGTCACCTTCTGGATCACACTCCAAAGCTTCAACACCAAAAATATCTCACTAACATAACCCCTTCTGAAACCAGAGACAAGAAGTCAGCTTCAAATAAAGACCCTCACAAAGCCTTGGCCTAGTGAAAACATCCAGAAAAGAAGTCTATTTGACTGTATTCATCTACACTACAGTTAAAGGAACACCCACATGCAGAGATGAGAAAGAATCAATGCAAGAACTCTAGTAACTCAAATGGCCAGAGCGTCCTACATCCTCCAAATAACAGCACCAGTTCTCCAACAAGAGCTCTTAACCAAGCAAGCTCGAACTTGCTGGAATGACAGAAATAGAATTCAGAATATGGATAGGAATGAAGATCATCAAGATTCAGGAGGATGGCAAAACCCAATCCAAGGAAAATAAGAATCACATTAAAGTGATACAGAAGCTGAAGGATAAAACAGCCAGTATAAGAAAAGAACCTAATGAGTCTGAAAGATCTAAATAACACAATACAAGACATTCACAATTCAATCACAAGTATTAACAGCAGAATAAACCAAGCTGAGGGAAGAATCTCAGAACTTGAAGACTGGCTTTCTGAAACAAGACAGTCAAAAATAAGGAAAAAAAAAAACTAAAAAGGAATGAATAAAACCTCCAAAAAAGTAGGAGATTATATAAAGAGGCAAAATCCACAAATCAATGGCATCCCTGAAAGGGAGGAGGAGAAAGCAAACAACTTGGAAAACATATTTCAGGATATCATCCATGAAAATTTCCCCAATCTTGCTAAAGAGGCCAACAGTCAAATTCAGGAAATACAGAGAACTCCTGCAAGATTCTACACAAGAAGATCATTCCCAAGACACATAATTGTTAGATTTTCAAAGGTCAAAATGAAAGATTGTTAAAGGCAGCTAGAGAGAAAGGGCAGGTTACCTACAAAGGGATCCCCATCAGGCTAACAGTGGACCTCTCAGCTGAAACCCTACAAGCCAGAGAGATTGAGGGCCTATATTTAACATTCTTAAAGAAAAAAATCTTCAACCAAGAACTTCATATGCAGCCAAACTAAACTCCCTAAGTGATGGAGAAATAAGATCCTTTTCAGATAAGAAAATGTTGAAGGACTTCATTACCACCAGATCTGTCTTACAAGAGATCTTGAGAGAAGCACTAAATATAAAAAGGAAAGACCACTACCAGCTAATCCAAAAATACATGTAAACACACAGACCAGTGTCACTGTAAAGCAGCCACACAGTAAGCCAACATAATAACCAGCTAACAGCACAATGACAGGATCAAATCCACACATATTAATACTAACCTGGAAAGTAAACAAGCTAAATGCCCCACTTAACAGGCACAGAGTGAGAAACTGGATAAAAAAGAAAGATTCTATGGTATGTATGCTGTCTTCAAGAGACCCATCTCACACGTAATGACAAAATAAAGGGATGGAGAAAAATCTACCGAGCAAATGAAAAACAGAAAAAAGCAGGGGTTGCAATCTTACTTTCAGACAAAACTCATTTCAAATCACAAAGATCAAAAAAGACAAGGAAGGGCATTACATAATGATAAAGGTTTCAATTCGACAAGAAGGCCTAACTATCCTAAATATATATGCACCCAACACAGGAGCACCCAGTTTTATAAAGCAAGCTCTTAGAGACCTACAAAGAGACACAGGCTCCCACACAGTAATAGTGGGAGACTTCAGCAGTCCACTGACAGCATTAGATGGAACATCCAGGCAGAAAATTAACAAAGACATTCAGGATGGTAACTCAGCATTGGACCAAACGGATCCAACAGACCTTTACAGAAGGTTCTACCCAAAACAACAGAATATACATTTATCTCATCACCACATGACACATACTTTAAAATCAACCACATAATTGGACATAAAACAATCCTCAACAAATAGAACCAAAATCATACCAAACACATTCTCAGACCACAGTGCAATAAAAATACAAGTCAACACACTGAAAATTGCTCAAAATCATACAATTACATGGAAATTAAACAACATGCTACTGAATGACTTCTGGGTAAATAATGAAGTTAAGGCAGAAATCAATAAGCTCTTTTAAAATAATGAGAACAAAGATACAACATATCAGAATCTCTGGGACACAGCTAAGGCAGTGTTAAGAGAGAAATTTATAGCACTAAATGCCCACATCAAAAAGCTAAAAAAAAAAATCTCAAATTAACAACTTAACAACTGAAAGAATTAAAGAAGCGAGAACAAATTAACCCCAAAGCTAGCAGAAGATGAGAAATAACAAAAATCAGAGTTGAACTGGAGGAAATCAAGACAGAAAAATATTCAAAAGATCAACAAATCCAGGAGTTGTTTTTTTGAAAAAAAATCAATAAAATAGGCCACTACCTAGCCTACTTAAGAAGAAAAGAGAGAAGATTCAAATAAACACAATTAGAAGTAATGAAGCAAATGTTACAACTGACCCCACAGAAATACAAACAATCATCAGAAACTACTATGAACATTTCTAAACACACAAACTAGAAAACCTAGAAGAGATGGATAAATTCCTGAACACATACACCCTCCCAAGACTGAGCCAGGAAGAAACTGATTCCCTGAACAGACCAATAATGAGCTCTGAAATTGAATCAGTAATAGCCTACCAACAAAAAAAAAGCCCAGGACCTGATAGATTCACAGCCGATTTCTATAAGGTGTACAAGGAAGAGCTGGTACTATTCCTACAGAAACCATTCCAAAAAATTGAGGAGAAGGAACTTCTCTGCAACTATTTCTATGAGGCCAGCATCATCTTGATACCAAAACCCAGCAGAACACAACAAATAAAGAAAACTTCAGGTCAGTACCCTTGATGAACATCGGTGCAAAAATTATCAATAAAACACTTGCAAACCAAATCCAGCAGCACATCAAAAAGCTAATTCACCACAATCAAGTAGGCTTAATCCCCAGGATGGAAGGTGGGTTTGACATACACAAATCAATAAATGTGATCCATCACATAAACAGAACTAAAGACAAAAACCACATGATTATCTCAATATATGCAGAAAAGGCTTTTGATAAAATCTAACATCCCTTCATGTTAAAAAACTCTCAACAAACTAGGTATTGAAGGACCAAACCTCAAAATAATAAGAGCCATCTATGACAAACCCACAATCAACATTATACAAAATAAACATAAGGTGGAAGGGTTCACCTTGAAAACTGGCGCAAGACAAGGATGCCTTCTCTCACCACTTCTATTCAACGTAGTATTGGAAGTCCTAGTCAGAGTAATCAGGCCAGAGAAAGAAATAAAGGACATCCAAATAGGAAGAGAGAAATTCAAACTATCTCTGTTTGCAGATGACATTATTCTATATCTAAAAAGCCCCATAGTCTCAGCCCAAAAAGCTCTTTCAACTGATAAACAACTTCAGCAAAGTTGCGGGATAAAAAATCAATGTACAAAAATTACTATTATTCATATACAACTACAACAACCAAACAGAACCAAATCAGAATGGCAATCCCATTCACAATTGCCATACACACACACAAAATAAAATACCTAGGAATACACCTAACCAGGGAAATGAAAGATCTCTACAATGAAACTTACAAAACACTGTTCAAATAAATCAGAGAAGACACAAGCAAATGTAAAAGCATCCCCTTCTCATGGATAGAAAGAATCAATAGTATTAAAATGTCTATAGTGCCCAAAGCAATTTACAGATTCAATGCTATTCCTATAAAAATACCAATGACATTCTTCATAGAACTAGTAAAAATATTTTAAAATTTATGTGGAACCAAAAAAGAGCCTGAATAGCCAAGGCAAGCCTAAGCAGAGGAGGAATCACATTACCTGACTTCAAACTATACCACAAAGCTACAATGACCAAAACAGCATGTTACTGGTACAAAAACAGACACACAGACCAATGGAACAGAATAGAGAGCCCAGAAATAAGGCTGAACATCTACAACCATTTGATCTTTAACAAAGCTGACAAAAATAAGCAATGGAGGAAAGACCTTATTCAATAAATGGTGCTGGGATAACCAGCTAGCCATATGCAGAAGATTGAAGATGGACCCATTCCTTATGCCATATACAAAAATCATCTCAAGATGGATTAAAGACTTAAATGTGAAACCCAAAACTATAAAAACCCTGAAAGACAACCTAGGCAATGGCATACTGGACTCAGGAATAGGCAAAGATTTCACGACAAAGACACCAAAAGAAATCACAACAAAAGCAAAAATTGACAAATGGGATCTAATTAAACTTAAGAGCTTCTGCATTGCAAAAGAAACTATCAGCAGAGTAAACAGACAACCTACAGAATGGGAGAAAAATATTTGCAAACTATGCATCTGACAAAGGTCTAATATCCAGCATCTTTAAAAAACTTAATGATATTTACAAGAGAAAAACAAACAACCCCATTAAAAAGTGAGCAAAGGACAAGAACAGACACTTCTCAAAAGAAGACATACATGCAAACAACAAACATATGAAAAAAAGCTCAACATCACTCATCATTAGAGAAATGCACATAAAAACCACAATGAACTACCATCTCACACCAGTCAGAACGGCTATTGTTAAAAAGTCAAAACATAACAGATGCTGGTGAGGTTGTGGAGAAAAGGGAACCTTTACACACTGTTGATGGGAGTGTAAATTAGTTCAACCCTTGTGGAAAGCAGTATGGTGATTCCTCAAAGAGCTAAAAGCAGAACTACCATTTAACCCAGCAGTCCCATTACAGGGTATATACCCTGAGGAATATAAAGCATTCCACCATAAAGACACATGCATGCAAATGTTCATTGCTGCACTGTTCACAAGAGCAAAGACATGGAATCAACCTAAATGCTCATCAATGACAAATTGGATAAAGAAAATGTGGTAGATATACACCATGGAATATTATGCAGCCATAAAAAAGAATGAGATTATGTCCTTTGAGGGAACATGGATGGAGCTGGAAGCTATCATCCTTAGCAAACTAATGCAGCAAGAGAAAACCAAATACTGCATGTTCTCACTTATAAGTAGGAGCTAAATGATAAGAACTTGTGAACACAAAGAAGGAAACAACAGATACTGGGGTCTACTTGAGGAGGGAGAAGAGCAGAAAAGAGAACTATTAGGTGCTAAGCATAATATAATACCTGAGTGACATAACAACAACAAACAAACCCCTGTGACATGTGTTTATCTATGTAACTGTGAACCCCAAAAACCTGAGACAGGTCTCATTTAATTTTAAAAAGTTTATTTTGCCAAGGTTGAGGCCACACACCTGTGACCCAGCCTCAGGAGGTCCTGACACCATACACCCAAGATGGTCAGAGCACAGTTTGGTTTTACACATTCTAGGGAGACATGAGACAACAATCAACATATTCAAGATGGACATTGATTCGATCTGGAAAGATGGGACAACTCAAAGGCAGGAAAACTCAAATCAGGGAGGAGGCTAGGTCATAGGTAGCTAAGAGACAAATGGTTGCATTCTTTTGAGTTTCTGATTAGCCTGTCCAAAGGAGGCAATAAGATATGCATTTATCTCAGTGAGCAGAGGGGTGACTTTGAATAGAATGGGGGGCAGGTTGGCCCTAAGCAGTTCCCAGCTTGACTTTTCCCTTTAGCTTAGTGATTTGGGGGCCCAAGGATCTATTTTCCTTTCACATAGCAAACCTTCATATGTACCTCCAAACCTTAAATATTTTGAAAAAAAATTTAGAGGTCTCTTCCACAATTCTGGGACCACAAATGCCAGAAAACTTCCAAATACTTCACCCTCACAAAAGTATGAGCTTTAAGATCTGGACTTTGCCCTACTGGATATCTCCATTCCATTCTAAGAAATAGGAAGGAATTGCTAAAATATGAGGGGTTTCTGACAATAAACCTCAATATAATCAGTGAATACTTCCTGAGCACCTGTCTTTTGTCATGCTCTGGTCAAGGAACTGAGTGTAGAGATGAATATAAAATGTAATCTCTGACATCAGTGATTTCATTAGGTAGCACAGGACACTAAGCCAATATCTGCCACTTTATCAGCCTTCCAGCTATGTCTGCTCTAGCCTTTAAATCAGAGTGTGTCCAGATAATAAATCAAATGTTTACACGTGTGGAAGGAAAGAGTACCAGTAGGGATTTTTTTTACTCTTAATCACTCATTTGAGCACACATAGTACCTGGAAAGAAAAAAGAAATCTCTTTTCTGTCTTTGCATCACCAGAAATTTGCCTTGCAGGATCTGGTATAGTCTAGCTGGCCAGGGGATAATGGTGGTTTGGGTTGGAGGAGGAGGAAGGGTTTCCTCCATAGTTTAGGTTTGCTTCAGTTTCACCAGTGATTGTTCTCAAAGGTCCCGGTAACAGAACCTCTCAACATCTTTCCCCTAAAGAAACTATGATAACCTTGTATCTTTATGACATGACCACTTACGCATCCCAACAAAACTGAGAGAAATAATAGCTTTCTTTAACGCTTCTCTAAGAGAACTCTTCTCTACTCTCATTGACTCCCAGATATACATCTCTATCCCAGATCCTTCTCCTGATCACCAGACCTATAATGACTGGTGGACACCTCTATGTGACTGTCATGTGGCTGCTTAAAGTTCACCATGCCATAGACGGAACTCACTGTTTCTACCCCACCTTTATCTTTCTATTCTCGGTGACTAGCCGCATTGTTCACTGGTTCCATCCTCTTCCTCATTCTTTATTCAGTACTCTTCATTTCCTATGAAATAACCCCATAATGCCCTACTGACTTCTTGTATTCATCCACTTCTTTCAATCACCACTAGCACTACTTTGGTTCAGTCCACTGCTCTCTTTTGGATTGTTGCTATTCTCCCAATTAGTGTCTCCACTTCTAGTCTTACCTGCTCTAGTCCAGTCTCCAAAGTCATTTTTATAATTTAAAAATCTGAGTATGTATCCTCCATTTGAGGCACTTTAATAGGACCCCCTTTATCTTCAAATAAAGTCCTTCACATAAATCACCACGCTTTCATTATATGACCTGTTTATCTCTCCAGCTTCACATAGTGACACTCCCTACCTTATTGTCCATAATCCATACTATTCCAATTGTAGTTCTCCCAGTGGAAAAAAAAAAATTCTATTGCCTCTGGAATTTTTCACATGCTGGCCAAAATATTTATTCTTTGTCTTTTTTATCTGTGCTCTCTCCCAGTTCCACTTTCCTTTTTTCCTGCTTACTCTTGCAAAAAAAATCCTCCCTGATACCTAGAGGACTACATCTGTGTTGGTGTCTCTGAAATTTACTCCCATAGGGTGCTTGACTTACCCAATATTGTAGCCCAAACCCACTGAACTGACTGTAAATGCTTTGGAAGGTGAACCATGACATGTTTGTTGTTAAGTTCCTGATGGCTAACATACAGGATGGCACAGAATCAGACATCAAGAAAGATGAATCAAAAGAGAATGACATCAGTAAGATGGCAGAGTAGGAAGCCCTGGACCCTCCTTCTACCTACAAACACAAATTCAGCAACAATTTATGGACAAATTCCCTTTGTGAGAAATCAAAAACTAATTAAAAAGCTCCTGCACTCTGGAACAGCATAAAAACAGACATAGCAAAGCCTGTGGACAGATTCAGGATACTGTCTTGTCGGAGACCCTTGCCCCCAGTGCAGGGCCATACATTCAGGAAGAAACCCTGTAGCTTCCAGCTTCATGCAGTCGAGGTAAGGGGCTGGTTGCACATTCAGCACCCTAACATTTCCAAGGGAGTCCCCAGAGGTTTGCCTTCTTTCTTGCTAGACCTGGTGCTCTAATGGGTCTGGTATAGTCTAGCTGGCCAGGGGATAATGGAGGTGGTGGCTTGGGTTGGTAGACAACATTGATTTCCTTCTCCCCCACCTCCAGTTGGCAGAGAGTGAGCAGATGAAAACTTTCAGCCCTCAGCTTCCCCCAGGGAGGAAAAGAGTTGATCTGTGCAACCAGAGCTCCAACTTCTCCAGGGCTGCTCAAACTATTGGCATCTGTTTCACTAATCTTGAAGCTCTGATGGGTGCAGTACAGTCTAACTACCCGGGAGAGAACAAATATGGCAATTTGGGTTGGTAGATGCTATAGTTTGACCACCCCACTCCACTCTCCAGCTCAGCACAGAAAGAGTGAACAAAGCCATAGCTCCTGCTTCTCCCTGGGGAAGTAAAGAGGTAGTAGATGTCCATAAGAATCACTGGCTGGGCTGATGGGGGGTTGGGGGTGTATTTTCCTGTATGAAGCCAGTTCATGAAGACTGTGATAGCTGCCTGTTTTGTCTAATAACCCTCGGATATCAACACAGGGAGTCAAGGAAATTAAATAATTGGGCAAAGATATTTTTAAAAAGGGAATTAAGATACATTTCCAAAGACTAACCCTAATGAACTGGAGTTACAACTTCATGAAGATGTGGACTGAGTCAGTAAAACATGCATTTAAAAAGTGAGGATTTCAACAGAGAGATAAAACATATTTTAAAGTGCCAAATAGAAATAGAAATGCATAATAGATTAGCCAAATATTCACTGGAGGGGTTCAACAGCAGACTAGATCATGCAGCAGAAAGGATCAGTGAACCCAAGCACAGGTCACTAGAAATAATTCAGTCAAAGAAACAATAAGAATTAAAAGAAAAAATGGAGAAACTTAAGGGACTTATGGATCACCATCAAGTGGGCCAACATACATATTAGGGATATTTTAGAAGGAGGAGAGAGAAAGGACCAGAAAGATTGTTCAAAGAAATAATGGCTGAAAACTTACCAAATCTTGGGAAGAAAATGGACATTCAGATCTAAGAAATTCAAAAGACACCAAATAAGATAAACCCAAAGAAATACATACAAATTTGTAATCAAGTTGTTAAAAGTCAAAGACAGAGAGAAGTTTAAAAACAGCAAGAGAAAAGTGACTTGTCACGTACAAGAGGAACTCTATAAGACTACTGGTGGGTTTTTAAGCAGAAAGTTTTCAGGTCAGAAGGGAGTGGGATCATATATTCAATATGCTGAAAAAAAACTGTCAGTGAAGAATACTATACTCAAAAAATTTTTCTATAAAAGTGACACAGAGTAGGAGGATTCTGGAAAGGTGGTAGAGTAGGAAGCACTAGGAATAGGAATCTGTTTCCCCATCTACACAAAAATTACCCTGGACTAATCTGTCTAATGTAATTATTTTGGAACTCCAAAGTTCATTGAAGGCTTGCAACTTCCAGCAGAAGGTTTGGATGATAAATATGGTTAATGTCAGTCAATTTCAGCTCTTAACACAGTAACAGCTACCCATCTCCACCCATACTCTCTCCCCATGGGAGGTAGCCAGCACATGATCCTGGAGTAACTTTCACAAAGCTTTTGGGAGTCATGGTACCAAATATCTGGTATCTGTGCTGTGATTTCTGATTGCTGCTTCTGATCACAACAGTGTAGACAAGGAGGTAGTGGCTATTGTTGGACCTCCCTCCATTGTTGCAAGCCCCGTCCTTTCTGGATAAAGTGACTTCCAGGGCATGTCACTAATCATCTGGGAAATGCATACTAAACCACTTTAAAATGTCACCTCACACCTGCTAGAATGACTATTATCCAAAAAAAAAAAATATATATATATATATATGTATATACACACATATATATAAAACAAGTGTTGGTGAGGATGTGGAAAAATTGGAACCATTTTACATGGTTGGTGGAAACAAATTAATACAGGCATTATGAAAACAATATGGAGACCTAAAAAAATTAAAAACAGAGCGATCATATGTTTCAGCAATCCCACTACTGAGTACATGTCCAAAGGAAAGAAAATCAGTATGTCAAAGGAGTATCTGCATTCCCATGTTCATTGCCGCACTATTCACAATAGCCAAGGTATAAAATTTACCTAAGTGTTCATCAGTAGATACATGGATAATGAAAATATGGTGTATATACACAATGGAATATTATTCAGCCTTAAAAAGAAGAAAATTACATCATTTGTAATAAAATGGAGGAAGCCGGAAGACATTACATTAAGTGAAATAAGCCAGTCACAGAAAGACAAACACTGCATGATATTACTTATATGTAGAGTGTAAGAAAGTCAAACTTATAGAAACAGAGAGTAAAATGGTGGTTTCCAGAGGCTGAGGGGTGGAGAAAATTAGGAAGATGTTAGTCAAAACACACAAAATTTCAGTGAGACAGCAGGAATAAGTTCAAGAGATTTATCATACATCACAGAGACTACAGTTAATAACAATATATTGTATACTTGAAAATTGCTAAGAGATTAAAGTGTTCTCATCACAAAAAAAATTATAAGTATGTGAGGTAATGCATATGTTCAATAGCTTGATTTAGCCATTCCCTAATGAATACATATATCAAAACATAGTGTTGTACACCATAAATATTTATAATTTTTACTTGTTAATTAAAATATTTTTTAAAAGAAAAGACATTCTGACATATGCTACAAAATAAATGAACCTGAAAACATTATGCTAAGTGAAATAAACCAGTCACAAAGACAACTATTGTAGGTTTCAATTTATATGGAGTATTTAAAGTAGTCAAAATCATAGAGACATAAAGTAGAATGGTGGTTGCCAGGGGCTAGGGGGTGAAGGGAATGGGGAGTTATTGTTCAATGGGTATAGAGTTTCAGTTTTGCAAGATTAAAAGTGTTCTGGAAATGAATAGATGATGATAGATGTACAACAATATGAGTGTACTTAATACCACTGAATGTACACTAAAAATGGTTAAGAAGGTAAATTTTATGTTACATGGATTTTAACACAATAAAAAATTGAAAAAAATAAAAGTAGATATAAAGACTTTCCCAGACAAACAAAAGTTCAGAGAGTTCATCTTCAGTAGACCTGCCTTACAAGAAATGGTAGAGTTCTTAGAGTTGAAACAAAAGGACACTAACCAGTAACATGATAGCATAAGAAAAAGTAGAAAACTCATTGGTAAAGGTAAATATGTAGACAAATACAGAATACTGCATTACTGTAATGGGGTGGAAAATCACCCCATTAATTCTAGCATAAAAGCTAAAAGACAAAGTATGAAAAATAAATATAACTAAAACCATGATAAAAGATATACAATATGAATACACATAAATTGTGACAAGAATAATATATGAGGGGTTAAAGTGTAGATAATGTGATTGAACTTAAGTTGTTATCAGCTTAAAATAGACTGCTATAACCATATTTTATGTAAGCCCCAAAGTATGTATGTAACCACAAAGAAGATTTTTTACGTAACCACAATAAAGTCCCTATAGAAATTACACAAAGAAAATAAAGAATAAAATCAAGCATATTATCTTAGTTTATTTGGGCTGCTATAACAAAATACCTTAGACTTGGCAATTTACAAATAACAGAAATTTATTGCTCACAGTTCTGCGGACTAGAAAGTCTGAGATCAAGGCATCAGCAGATTCAGTGTCTGGTGATGTGTCAGTCTCTGCTTCAAAGATGATGCTTGCTCACTGCACCCTCACATAGTAGAAGGGGTGAATAAGCTCCCTTAGGCCTCTTTTACAAAGGCACTAATCCATTCATTAGGGTGGAGCCCTCATTATCCAATCATCTCCCAAAGGCTCCACACTTTAATATTATTGAAATGGGTATTAGGATTCAACATATAAATTTTGGAGGGAAACAAACATTCAGATCATAGCATATATTAATGCAAAAACTTTACAAAACATAAAGACAGCAAGAGAGAAAAAGAAAAGGGAACTACAAGACTGAGAGAAAACAACTAGTAAATGCCTATAGTAAATCCTTTCCTATCAATATTACTTTAAATGTAAATTGATTAAATTCCCCCAATCAAAAGACAAACAGTGAGTAATGGACTTTTTTTAAAGACCCAACTATGTGCTGCCTACAAGAAACTCACTTTAGATATAAAAACACACATAAGTTGAAACTGAAGCCAAGAAAAAAGTATTCCATGCATATGGTAATCAAAAGAGAGTAGGAGTGGCTGTACTTATATCAGAAAAATAGACTTGAAGTCAAAAATTGTCAAAAGAGACAAAGAAGGACATTATATGATGAAAAGGGTCAGTCCATAGGCTGTAATACCAATATAAGAGCACTTAAATATATAAAATATTGACAAAACTGAAGGGAAAAATAGACAGCAATACAATAATAGTAGAATTCAGTACCCTACTTTCAATAATGAACAGAATATCCACACAGAAGATCAATAAACAGAGGACCTCAATCTCATTATAAAACAAATGGACCTAACAGACATGTACAGAACATTCCATCCAACAGCAGCATAATACACATTATTTTCAAGTGCACATGATTCTTTCTGCAGAGCGGCTCACATGTTAGGTCACAAAATAAGTCAACAAATTTAAAAAGATTGAAATCTTACCAAAGATTGACCATTATGGTCAACCTTTTCTGACCACGATGGAATGAAACGAGAAATCAGTAGCAGAAGGAAAACTGAAAAATTCACAGATATATGGAAACTAAACAACATACTTATACTCATAAACAACAATTGAGTTACGAGGAAATCAAAAGGAAATTAGAAAATATCTCAATACAAATAAAAATGAAAACACAACATACCACTGCCTATAAGGTATAGCAAAAGCAGTAGTAAGAGAGAAGTTTATGGTGATGAACATCTACATTACAAAAGACAAAATATCTCAAATAAACAACCTAACTTTATACCTCAAGGAACTAGGAAAAAACAATAAATTAGTTCCAAAGTTAGCAGAAGGTAGGAAATAACAGATTATTACCCAGAAATAAATGAGAGAGAAAATATAAAAACAATAGAAAAAAATCAATGAAACCGGGAGTTGGTTTTTTAAAAGATAAATAAAAGTGACAAACTTGTAGCTTGACTAAGAAAAAACACTCAAATAAATAAAATCAGAACTGGAAAGAGGAAACATTACAACTCTTGCCACAGAAATAAAAAGGATCCTAACAGACTGCTATGAACAATATCCAACAAACTGGATAACCTAGAAGAAATGATAAATTCCTAGAAACATATAACCTACCAATACTAAACCATAAGGAAATATAAAGTCAGAACCGACACATAACTAGTATGGAGATTGAATCAGTAATCAAAAACCTCCCCAAAAATAAAGCTCAATACCTGATAGAGTCACTGGTAAACTCTATCAAACATTTAAAGAAGAATTAATGCCACTCCTTCTCAAACTCTTCCAAAAAATTAAAGAGGAGAGAACACTTCCAAACTTATTTTATGAGGCTAGCATTACCTTGATTCCAAAGCCAGACAAAGACAACACAAGAAAGAAAACCTACAGGCCAATATTCTCAATGAATATAGATGCAAAAAAGCCTCAACAAAATACTAGCAAACTGAATTCAATGGCACATTAAAGGGATTATACACCATGACCATATGAGACTTATCCCAGAGATGTAAGGATGGCTTAATGTCGAAAAAGCAAGTAATTTAATATACTACATTAACATAATAAAAAATAAAATCACATCATCATTTTAATAGATGCAGGAAAGGCATGTGACAAAATTTGACATTGTTTCATGAAAAAAACTGTCAACATACTAGGTATAGGAGGAATCTACTTCAACATTATAAAGGTCATATATAAAAAGTCCATAGCTCACATTATACTCAATGGTGAAAAACTGAAAGCTTTTCCTCTAAGATGAGGAACATGGCAAGGATGCCCACTCTTGCCAGTTCTATTCCACATAGCACTAGAAGTCCTAGCCAGAGAAATTAGACAAGAAAAAATAAACACAAAGATTCAAACTGGAAAGGAAGAAGTAAAATTATTCCTATTTGCAGATGACATTATGTTATATAGAGAAAACTTTAAAGACTCAATTTTTTAAAAAAAACTGTTAGAATAAGCAGTTAATAATAATAAATAAATTCAGTAAAGTTGCAGTTAACATACAAAACTTAGTAGTATTCCTATATACCAACAACAAAATAAATTGTTAGAATAAACAGTTAACAGTAATAAGTTCAGTAAAGTTGTGGTCAACATGCAAAACTTAATAGCATTCTGATACACTAACAACAAATATCTGAAAAGAAATTTAAGAAAACAATTTCACTCATAATAGTGCCAAAAAGAATGAAATACATAAAGATAAACTTAACTACAAGGTGGAAAACTTATACTGAAAACTACAAAATATTGATGAAAGAAAACTAAACAAGACACAAACAACTGGAAAGCACTCCATGTTTATGGATTAGAAGAGTTAATATTGTTAAAATATTCATACTACCCAAGGCAAACTACACATTCAATGCACTCCCTATCAAAATCCCAATGGCATTTTTACAGCAATAGAAAATTTTTTTTATTCATGTGGAACTACAAAAGACCATAAACAGCTAAATCATTCTTGAGAAAGAAAAACAAAGCTGGAGGCATCATAGTTTTTGACTTCAAAATATGTTACAATGCTACAGTAATCAAAACAGTATGGTACTGGAATAAAAAAAGACATATAAACCAATGGAACACAATGGGGAATACAGAAATAAATATATGCATATACAGTGAAATGATCTTCAACAAGAGTGCCAAGATACACAATAGGGAAAAGACAGTCTCTTCAATGGTGTGGGAAAATTGGATATCCACAATCGAAAGAAGAAAATGAGACCCCTATTTTATGCCATACACAAAAATCAACCCAAAATACATTAAAGGTAAAACCCCAAACTGTAAAACTCTCAGAAGAAAACATAGGAGGAAAAGTCTCTAGACATTAGTCTTGGCAATAATTTCATGGATATAACACCAAAACTACAGGCAACAAAAACAAAAATAAACAGCACACCAAACTAAAAAGCTTCTGCATATCTGAGGAAACAATCAACAGAGGAAAAAAGGCAACCTACAGAACAATCAACCTACAGAGTGGTATTTGCAAACCATATATCTGATAAGTAGTTAATATCCAAAATACATAAGGAATTCCTACAACTCAAAATTCAATAGTAAAACAAAAACAAACAAACAAAAACCCCAACTAATAACCCAATTTTTTAAATGGGCTGAGGACTTGAATAGACATTGCTCCACAGAAGACTTAAAAATGGCCATTAGGTATAAAAAAAGTTTTCAATGTCACTAAACATCAGGGAAATGCAAATCAAAAGAACAATGACTATCACCTCACACCTGTTAGAGTGGTTATTATGAAAAAACAAGACTACAAATACTGGTGAGGTCGTGGAGAAACTGAAACTCTTGCACACCACTGGTGGAACGCAAGGTGGTACAGCTGATGTAGAAAACCATATGGAAGTTGCTCAAAAAAATAAAAATAGAGCTACCACATGATCCAGATATCCCACTTCTGGGTATTTTACCTTTGAGAAATTTAGGAGTGCTAATATATTGTTTGTTTGTTTTTGAGACGGAGTTTCGCTCTTGTTGCCCAGGCTAGAGTGCAATGGTGCAATCTTGGCTCACCACAACCTCCGCCTCCCGGGTTCAAGCAGTTCTCATGCCTCGGCCTCCCAAGTAGCTGGGATTACAGGAATGAGCCACCATGCCCAGCTAATTTTGTATTTTTAATAGAGATGGAGTTTCTCCATGTTGGTCAGGCTGGTCTCGAACTCCCGAGCTCAGGGGGTCTGACCACCTCAGCCTCCCAAAGTGCTGGGATTACAGGTGTGAGGAACCATGCCTGGCCAATATATCTTTGAGATCCTAATTTCACTTCTTTTGGCTGGGTATTTTTGCCAAAAGAATTGAAATTAGGATTTCAAAGATATATTAGCACGCCTATGTTCACTGCAGCACTATTCACAATACCCATGATGTGGAAACAGCCTAAATGTTTATTGACAGATGAATGGATAAAGAAAATGTGGTATATATACACAATGGAAAACTATTCAATCTATAAATAAAGGAAATTCAACAATGTGAAACAACATGGGTAAGCCTTAAAGATATTATGCTCAGTGAAATAAGCCAGCCACAGAAAAACAAACACTGCATGATTTCATTTATATGAGGTATCTAAAAATAGTCAAATTCATAGAATCAGAGAGCAGAATTGTGGTGCCAAGGACTGGGGGTTGTGGGAAATAGGGAGTTACTAATCAATGGGCATGAAGTGTCAGTCAAGCATGATGAATAAGCTCTAGAAACTGCTGTACAATATTTTACTTATCATCAACAGTAATGTATTGCACACACTTAAAAATGTTTTAAGAGGGTAGTTCTCATATTAAGTGTTCTTACCATGATAAAATAAAATGAAAATGAAAGAAAGATAAATCAATTCAGTGAATAAATTAACAAGTACTCTTGAGTCCCCATGGGTGAAGCCAAGGACACATATAGATTGGGGTTTTGTTGTCACGGGCCATTTTGACTTGTATATGTGTTTACCTACTCAATATGTGTTACAGTATATGCTATTTCTCATTTCCTACATTTCTATTCCAATGACTTCATGGTAAGTTTCTGACGAAATGGCGTGGCTATGCTAGTGAAGATAATATTCCTTGAAACTACTTACTTGATATTGCAATAATTTCTCCCTACAAACATGCTAACTATAGCTCCTGAATGTATAAGAAACCATGAGTTTTTTTTATTATGTATGTGTGCATGTGTATAAACATTTCATGTAGAACTTGGAAGCTATAATTTCTAAATTCATTAACATGGTGGCTGCCCAGCTATAGTAAATTATATGCCTTCTTCCTCTTCGGGCCAAGCCCACAATGGTATGTGCTACGTGATAGTTAGTGCCCCTCTCACCATAGCTCTTTGATCCTAAGTGACCCACATTGGCTCAATCAGACTTTCTCCTAGAAGAATTGGGAATCTGCTGCTAAAAGACCCAGCACCCCTAGAGCTGAGTCATTTGACATGGTCTGTACATTTCCATGGCATCTCACGTTCCCAAGACCTACCTATTCAACTCTTTCTTAGATCCTATGAGTCTTCCAGATCATTTTAATAAATTCCCTATTTTTAAGGTCACTTTCTGTGACTTCTCACCAAAAGAAACTCTTTAATTAACGTAGCAGCAGTGTTATAGAAAACTATCAGTATTATACTTTCCTTATTGGTTCAAATTTCTCAAAGGTAAAGAAAAAGACAATACACCTTGAAGTCCCACTTTAATGATTTTCTTAGGTACCATGCTGTTGGATCTAACAAAACTGTAGAAGAAGAAAGTAGACTGAAGGAACTACAGGATCTTTCATGCCAATAGAGCAATTCTATATATATATATATATATCGGTAACATACAACCTAGTCCTAAGTGAAAAGCCTATGATGCAGTTCATCAGGTTCTTCCAGCAGTGGCCAGCCATGCTTTGAATACCAACCATTTTCTGAGAATCCTTTCTAGATTGAGAAACAATATATACTGTCATGTGTCCCTTAATGACGGGGATATATGGTAATAAGTGCTTTGTTAGGCAATCTTGTCATTGTAAGAACATCATAGAGCGTATTTACACAAATATAGATGGTATGGCCTACTATACACCTATGCTGTATGGTATGGCCTATTGCTTCTAGGTTTTAAATCTGTACAGCATGTTACTGTATTGAATACTGTAGGCAATTGTAACACAATGCTAATGATTTGTGTATCTAAACAGATATAAACATAGAAAAAGTATAGTAAAAGAAATCTAAAAGATTAAAAATGGAGGCCGGGGGCAGTAGCTCACACCTGTAATCCCAGCATTTTGGGAGGCCAAGGCGGGTGGATCACAAGGTCAGGAGATCGAGACTATCCTGGCTAACACGGTGAAACCCCATCTCTACTAAAAGTACAAAAAAAATTAGCCGGGCATGGTGGCGCATGCCTGTAGTCCCAGCTACTTGGGAGGCTGAGGCAGGAGAATGGTATGTACCCGGGAGGCTGAGCTTGCAGTGAGCTGAGATGGCGCCACTGCACTCCAGCTTGGGAGACACAGCCAGACTCCATCTCAGAAATAAATAAATAAATAAATAAATAAATAAATAAATAAATAAAATAAGTAAAATAAAGATTAAAAATGGTACACCTGTATAGGGCATTTACCATAAATGGCGCTTGCAGGATTAGAAGTTACTCTGGGTAAGTCAGTGAGTGAACATGAAGGCCTAGGACATTACTGCACACCACTGTAGACTTCATAAACACTGTACACCTAGGCTACACTAAATTTATTAAAAAACAGTTTTCCTTTTTCAATAATAAGTTAACTTTAGCTAACTGTAACATTTTTACTTTTTAATTGTTTTAACTTTTTGACTTGTAATAACACTTAGCTTAAAACACAAACATATTACATACCTATACAAAAATATTTTTTATTTACATTCTCATTCTATAAGCTTTTTTCTATTTTAAATTTTTTAACTTATTAAACTGTTTTGTTAAAAACTAAGCACAAACACACACATTAGCCCATGCCTACACAGGGACAGGATCATCAATATCCCTGTCTTCCAGCTCCACACCTTATCCCCCGGAGAGTCTTCAGGGGAATAACATGCATGGAGTTGTCACCTTCTATGTTAACAATGCCTTCTTCTGGAATACCTCCTGAGGACCTGCCTGAGACTGTTTTACAGCTAACTTTTTTAAAATAAGCAGGAGTACATCCTAAAATAATAATAAAAAGTATAGTTTACTAAATATATAATCCAGTAACATAGTTGCTTATTATCATTATAAAGTATTATGTACTATATGTAATCACATTGCTATACTTTTATACAACTGTAGCACAGGTTTGTTTATACCAGCATCACCACAAACACATGAGTAATGCATTACATTATGATGTTACCACCACTAGGCCATAGGAATTTTTTAGCTCCATTATAATCTAAAAGACCACCATCATATAATATGCAGACTGACTTTAACTGAAACATTATTATGTAGCACATGACTCTCTCTCTATATATATATATATATATATTTTTGGTTTTGTTTTTGTATTTGTTTTTTTTTTTTTTTGAGACAGTCTCGCTCTGTTGCCCAGGCTGGAGTGCAATGGTGCAATCTTGGCTCACTGCAACCTCCGCCTCCTAGTTCAAGCAATTCTCATGCCTCAGCCTCCCAAGTAGCTGAGATTACAGGCACCCACAAGCACACCTGGCTAATTTTTTGTAGAGATGGGGTTTCACTATGTTGGCCAGGCTAGTCCTGAACTCCTGAACTCCTGAACTCAGGTATTTCACCTGCCTTGACCTCCCAAAGTGCTGGGATTACAGGCATGACCCACCGCACCCAGCAGCACATGACTATATATTTTATATTGCATATATATATATATATATATATATGCAAACTTGATTTTATAATTTAATCACAGTAGTAAGCCAATAAGAAATGTTTCTAAATTCTGGAGTATAAAAGTCTCTAATAATGTATTATTCTACCATATATGCAGTTTATACTTTTATGTTACTGATGCTAAAGGATCTTTTAAGTGTCCTTAAAACTGACCTTTTTGCATCATATATCAAAATCCCTAGTTAGTTGAAATAATCTTACTAACAACCAATGTTTAAGGATAACTTTCAGTATCTGATATTTATTCATACAAACACAAGAAGAAAAATTTTATTTCTGCATGTATGAGCGAATATTTTATTTTTTTAAAAACCCATTAAACGCCTGTAAATCCCAGCACTTTGCGAGGCCAAGGCAGGTGAATTACCTGAGGTCAGGAGTTCGAGACCAGCCTGGCCAACATGGTGAAACCCCGTCTCTACTAAAAATACAAAAATTTGCCAGGCATGGTGGTGCATGTCTGTAATCCCAGCTGCTGGGGAGGCTGAGGCAGGAGAATCACTTGATCCCAGGAGGCAGAGGAGGCAGAGGCTGCAGTGGGCCAAGATCACACCACTGCATTCCAGCTTGGGCGACAGAGTGAAACTCCATCTCAAAAACATAAAATTAAATTAAAATTAAATAAAATAAAGTAAAATAATAAATAATAACTCATGAAAATCTTTCCTCTATTTGTTTTTAATAAATATGCAAGTAAGAAGACATTGAAGTTTTATTAGATGTTTCCTTTGGTATTTTTGTTTTGATTTGAAAATGCTCAAGATACTTAGAAAATTATCGAATCGTACTCTGCAGCAGAAAGTAGTAAAAGTAACTTAAACTTGCAAGTCTTGTGTGTTATCAGTGGCACCAAATGTATCCATGAAACTGCTCTGCTCAGGATGACGGACAAAGGAACTCATCTTCACCATCAGCACCGGATTCTTCCCCAGCCTCCACTGAGCATACCTGTTGGCAATCCTCCTGATTTCTATAGCAAATGAATTTTTAACAATATCCCATAAGATTTGCAGTAGAATATACAAGTAGCCAAAATTTTCAACAAAGCCTTTGTAGATAAAAGTGAGTCTCTGGGTTAATGGTAAGAGTCCCATGAAAGGAAATTTGCCATGGACTTCCCAAAAATGAGACTGCTCTTTTCCACTAAGAGAGACTAATAATGGCCTTTGAAACATTAACTATTTACTTAAATTTAGAGAAATCGGTGTTACCAAAAACTTTCAGAAATAAAATTGAATCTACTTCAGAGAACAGTGGTACTGGCTGAAAACCATAGTTTACATTCCATCTTCAAAGTGAGATAATGCAGGAATGCCAAAAATTCAGCAGAGCCTTCTCAAGTAACAATCTTGTCCTGAAGAAACCATTGGGATTTTCAGCTGTGGAATTTTCCATCCATTTATCCTCTCATTATCTATCTTTTTTGCTTCAAATGTCAATTGACTCCTCTCACTCATAGTTGTACAAATTACAGAGCTTTTTTTTAATTGTCATAAAACATATACATTATTCATCTATTCAGTTTCATCTGAAGGGAATCCAATAAAGAAGAAATTTTATTTTCCAATAAAATATTAAAGCTGCTTTACCCCACAAGAGACAGAGCAGAAATTCCATCCATGATCTATGTAAGTACAAAACTTTTTGCCTATCAGAGCATGTGTGAATTTAATTTTATGAAAATGTAGACCTGTTTTTTCCTGTTATGCTTCATAGTACTTGTGTATGAATATGTAACAATTTCAATGTTTTTATTAGTTTGTGAAGCCTTGGTACCATGATGACACCAAGAACATCCTGTGCTTTTCCTAGCAAATATTGACTTAGAAGGACACTGTTGATATTTGTGCTGCATCCTTAATGGAAAGCATGTACATATTACAAGATTTGTTTCCCTCTAATGTAAATACAGTGGAGCAGAAAATTCAAGTGGTGATTATACACACGTCATTACCTTTGCCTCTGGGTTATGGATTGAACTAGAACCCAGGTTAAGGTCATCATGACCCCCCCCACCCCGCCCCTTATCGGGCACTTCTATCACTAATGAAAAGAGGGTGTGCCAAGCTCAACACACACACACATCTTTCTAATTAACAGAATCCCACTCTGATTCATAAAAGTCCTATCTAAAAGGGAGGGAGAAATGATGTTAGCATTGATACAGAGGTACATGTCAGCTCAGTGCACAAACATAGGTAAATTATGTAAGGATAAATCTTTCTCTTTTCCAGGAGACAGTTCACCACTCTCCCTCTGTAAAAGGATTGTGGGAGACACATAGGTAGTAAGGAGAAACCTCCATCTATCTCCCAACCAACCTCTGTGTCCCCATGTTCCACCCAACTCTCCATGATTGAATAATTAAGCCCTTAAGTAGTTACCATATGTCCTTAAATAGTTACAATCAACCTCAAATGAAAACAATCAGCAAAAAAAAGATGTGGGATCAATGCTCTTGGTCCAAAGATAAAAGATACATTATGAAAAACATAGGAATGACTTTATAAACAAAACAGAACTTTCTCAACAATCTCATTAACCAATACTCTTTCATCGTAAGTGATCACGGTTATTTGGCGTCAGAAGCAAAATATGGAGAGATCTTTCTGCAGACAAGTGGAGACAAGGCACAATAAAGGGAGAGTTAGGTGTGTAAAGAAAGTGATGAAATGGACATACTTTAGTGTTTAATTCATAAGGAAGAAAATACATCAACTAGAGCAGAGATTTAACCCCTTCTGGGTGGAATGTCAAATACACATATAAATAATTATTTCTGTTCCTTTCAGCATCAATGCACTCGATATAGTTTGAACTTTTATCTCAGTACTTGGGTTTGTTTCAAGGCTTGGTAAATATGCACCTCATAAGATAGTTTTATATATGAAAAGTTACAAATTCCAATGTCTGTAACTATTTGAAAAGCTCATTGATTCCGAGTCAAGGAAGTTACAATTTCTGATGATTGCATTTCAAACCGTACCCAAACCTACCATTAAACTCACATATGGGCAGAATTTCTGGGACTCACACTTTATGGGGGGTGAGAAGGGTGGTCCTGAACTAGCTGATATTAAACGGCCCTACATTCAAATACAGTGAACCCAGACCACATTCCAACAGCATTACCCAAGTGGTGAGGCTGAACTCTTCTGCAGATGCTTGTACACAAGACTTCATGTTTATTTTGTGACGTCACCTTCCTCTTTCCCCATTTCAAGTTGACCTTGTGTCGATTTTAACCTGGTTTTGTCTGTATAAACATGTTGGGATAAAGGAAAGAACTGTAGGATTTTTGGACCTCATATTCCTTAGTGGAGGACTTTGTATTACCTTTGATAAACGGGTTTGCTAAAACAAATATTTTAAGAAGTGGGAGAGAGAAAAGAGGGAGAGCAGGAGTGGTTATTTAGTTTCCTTGTTTTTCCCCAAGTTAAAAAGTCTTGAAGGACTAGCTCATCTTATGTTTATATACAAATAAAACTGATAAAAATGTGTGACTTTTGTTTATCCCTGGAAATCGAGCAAGGCAGGGAAGGAAGGGAACTGAGTGTGACAGGACAGCCTAGGTCCACAGAGCATAAGAAGGATGTGAGAGGATGTGATAAATTGGTAACGATGTAGAACTAGAGCAAACCCTCAAGGTCAACCACTTCAACCCAATTGTTTTAGAGTTGAAAACTGAGGTTCAAAGAAGGAGAATCTTTGCCCCAAAACAAATAACTGAACTACTAGAGTTATTATATAAAAATGATCACTGTAAACATTTTTAATAAGAACAACAAAAATCGAAATGTAACTTATTGGCCATTTGCTAACTGTGTTACGTGGAGCAAGTTACTTAAGCTTTCTGTGCCTCAGTCTCAACATCTGCAAAATTGAGATAATAATGGTGTCTATTCATAGGCTTGCCGGAAAGATCAAATCAGTTAATACCTGTAAAGTGTCTAGAACAGAACCTGGAAACAATCAGTGTTTGATAAATATCAATTGTTTATTATCATTATTATTATTACTACCACTACTACTGATTTCAGACAAGCCTTTCTCAAGTAAGTGAGATTTTGTTGATGAACTGGAAAACTCAATCCATTGTGGATTGGAATGTTGCCGCGACATGAACATCAGCTTTTAAGGATACACTAGGGCAGAGTCCAGCATCAGCTTAGAGCCAAACAAAGGAGGAAAGTAGGGACAGTCTTATCTCCATGACTAATACTCATTTTTAAAAATACTTAAATATCAATTTTCATGTTGCATTTTTAAAAACTCCAAGAATGGAATTGAAAACCCAACCTTTTTTAAGTCTGTTTCAATTTTTAGAAACCTTGACCAAGCCACTCTCTCTTACTTGATAGTTTCCATATATGGCATAAATAACAATCTTAGCCAGGTGTGGTGGCTTGTGCCTGTAGTCTCAGCTACTTGGGAGGTTGAGGTGGGAGGATCAATTGGGCCCGAGAGGTCAAGTCTGCAGTGAGCCATGATCATGCCACTGCACTCCAACCTGGGCAACAGAGTGAGAACCTGTCTCAAAAAATTAATTAATTAATTAAATAACAATCTTTACCTGAATTGTAAAGATTAAATGTACCTGAAAGCATTTCTGGGTTATAAATTCTGCAGAGAATTGTACATTCTTTAAAGACACCATGCATTACAATTATAAAATATTTATCTTACCTTGAGATCACTGGGGGGCAAAATGTCATTTTTGTTTTTTTCCAAGGGCTTAGCATTGACCATGGAAATAGCATATGTAATCAGAATATTCACGGAAAATCTGTTCAAAAGAAAGAACTCCGAGCCGGGGAATTGGAGGTCTGGGTTCTAGCCCCAGTTTTCTCATGGACACCTTCATATAGCTCTGGGCAAGTCATTTAGACTTCTTGGCACCATTTCCTTTACTGTAAAACACAGGGTGCATTAGCTGATCTCTTCCCCTCTAGTTCTATAATTCTAAATGTCATGCATATGTTTGCATCAATCCATGAGTCACTAAAACCTAGTCAATTTCAGAAAATTATTTAATAAACAAAATGTCTCATAAGCAGTTCAAGAGATCTTGGAACTGACTTTCAAATCATTGCATAATTGTGTTCAGGCAAAGACTTCAAACCCAGGAAGAACATCTTGGAATCGTTTCACCATTCTGCAGTGGAGAAAGGCTGTGAATTCACATATTCACACTCATTTAAACATCTCTCATTAATCTCTGAGGGCACTTAATAAAGATAAAAGGGTATTGCCTCTTTCAAAATGAAATAAAAGTATAAGAGCATGCTATATTTCTATAACATTCTCAGCATCTCAAAATGCTGTGATAACAATGTTACCTTTTTTTTATTTCTCTCACTTCTGATTTGATCAACGTAACAACTTTGTGAAAGAGGATAGACCCAGGAATTATTGTACTCATATTACAAATAAATATCCTGGGGACGAAATAAAATAACTTGCTTCCCACTTAGAGCTGCTGGTCCTCACACTTGGATCTCCTAACTCAGATGACACCTGACCCAGCCTGGGAGTGACCTCTGCGTTGCAGCTCATATGCACATCGACCATGTGCCTGCCTCACCGCTATAAGTAAGATCAGTCCCTAGTAAGGCCTGGCTAAGCTCCCCGTCAGAAACAAAAAGTCCTCCTTCTATTTTCCCCCGCAAGTCACTGTCTGGGAACCTCTACAGAACTGAAGGGGTGTGGCCCTTTTGAAGGACTTCCATGAACAAAAAGGTTCCCAGATAAGAACAATAGACTTACTGATGACCAAATCTGAACCTGCTTACCATGCTCTGTGGTTTCTCCCTGTAAACGTTTTTCCCATAATCCAGTGGCTGCTTTGGAAGAGTTGTCCAGAACACTTTCATCAGGGCTATTTTTTCATCCTATGATTCTGGCCATCATCCAGTTTATTTTTTGAAAAAGAGCAGCCAGGAGTAAATCACGTCCCAGAGGGAAAAAAAAAAAATCCTACAAGGTTCAAAACATTTTATATTCATAGGAATAATTAGGAAAATTCTAGAATTATACCTGTTAGCCAATTAAGGAGTGACCAACTTCAAATCACAAATACAGGTTCCTGAAAACAACATGTAATTTTATGTAACTGACTTACCAGCCTGGGGATAGAAACAAGGCCATGATGCATTTGAAGGGCCTGCCCAGGGCTTGGTTGGTAACTAGAATCCAGCAGAGCTGCTGGGCTTGGAAGGAAAGGATTGCACAGAGATTAACTCCACCGAAACATGCCTGTTTTTGCATAATATTTATGTTTCCGCCCTCATAATGGCTTCATTTCATTTATTCTCCAAACCGAATGGCAGAGACAGCTACTCTTTGTGGTACACATGGTTACATTGCTCCTTTTGCCAATTCCACGAGAAGATCATTGTCACTTTTTCTCTGGCTATTGAAAACAAAATAAACATAGGTCTGAATCTTTGACTCATTTTTCACTTAGAATGGAAGATATTGGTAGCCATATATATCATTTCACTTAATTCAGATCCGCAAATATTGAGAAACTTCTATGGGTAAGCCATCATGTTAAGTGCTTCAGGGACCTAAATCTGAGCAAGACGCAACCCCAGTTCACAAAATGCTAAATGAAGTGGCCGATTGCTGGGAAATACTGCAGGGAACTAGGGATCAGAAACAGATTGTGGGGAAGCAGAGGGGATGGCAAGTCTTCAAATTACTCTTAAGAATCAAAGGTCTAACAGAAGTAAACCTCATGATCAAATACAACACAGATATAAGGTTAGGGACCACATGAAATTTTCTTGCTCTATAGTACTTAAAATAATTTTTTTTTAAAGTAAGAAAGAGAGGCACTTTGAAGTTCCCAAAATGGAATGGCTCTTAAGTCAAAGGGATAAGAAGTGGTTTCATGGAGGAAGTGGCATTGAAAATAAGCCTGGAAGGTTGAGCAGACTTTTAATAAACTGGTAATATAGCTATAGATACAGATATAAATTCACAATTTTAAATGACACTTTTGCCTACATCATCCACTTTTGCATACAAAAAGATGAGGTCCCTCCATGTCAGAAGCACCCCACGAGCAAACACAAGGACTGGGAATTATCAGACAGTCTCATGAACTAGTACATAATTTTCCATGCACACAACAAAACTTTAGTGAGTAACTACTGTGTTCTAAGTGTGAAGTATAGGTGATACAAGGATTTTGAGGCACAGATGTCTGCCTTCAAGTGTAACACAGTCTGTGGGAAAGGCTGCCATATGTGGCTCATATATGTCAGATGGTATTAGGAGATAAAGGTGGGAGGCTATGCCAGCATCATGTTAAGAGGGTCCTTAAAAACAGGCTAAGGGTTAGTATTTAATTCAGTGACAATAGAGGATCATTAAAGTTGTTAGGCTAAGGAGTAATATCATCTGGATTGAGTATACAGTTCATTTAAAGTAAAAATATAGAATTCGGCAGGACTTGGTGGCTCACGCCTATAATCCCAGCACTTTGGGAGTCCAAGGCAGGCGGATCATGAGGTCAGGAGTTCAAGACCAGCCTGGCCAATATGGTGAAACCCCGTCTCTACTAAAAATACAAAAATTAGCCGGGCATAGTGGTGCATGCCTGTAGTCCCAGCTACTTGGGAGACTGAGGCACGAGAATCGCTTGAACCTGGGAGGCGGAGGTTGCAGTGAGCTGAGATCATGCCACTGCACTCCAGCCTGGGTGACAGAGCAAGACTCCATCTCAAAAAAAAAAAAAAAAAAGAAATATATATATATGTGTGTGTGTGTGTGTGTGTGGAGAGAGAGAGAGAGAGAGAGACAATTCATTCAGAGCAAAATCGAATAAGGAAAAAGACTGGTTTCGAGACAACTGCAAAGCACCCAGGCAAGAGGTAAGAGGAAATATGGTAAGAAGTAAAAGGAAGTATGGTAGCACTCAAGAGAATTAATGAAAAAAGAGGAACTCAACTGAAATTGACAGTGTAGAACACTGACTTGTTTCAGAGGAAAAGAAAATATTTGGTATGGGCCATGCTGAGTTTGAGATGCCATTGGTGTCTAGCCATCAGTTGGATATTCGGGTCTGAGGTACTCGGGTCCTGGCAAGAAAGATACATATGAGTACTATCCTCATGGGAGTGATGGTTAAGGCCACAGGATTGAACAAGATAGCTGAGGTAGCAAGTGTAGGTCTAGAAGCAGGAAGAAGAAAACATTCCGGAGGACACATACGTGTATAGAGAAGTAGAAAGAGAAGCATGTAAAGAGAAAGGAGAACAGAGAAAAGAATGCCAGGGAAGCAGAGAGGGGGATGCTTAAATGAGAGAAGCAACAATCAAATGCTAAGAAGAAGCCAGAGACGCATAGCCTGAGATGAGCACTTGGATCCAGTGCATAGGTCAACAGTTGCCTCTGAAAAAGACACTTTAGTGGGGCTGAGAATAGAAAAGTCAGCACTCAAGATAGTGAAAAATGAGTAGGTACACAGCACAGAAATGGACTTTAGAGAGTTTGATAGAGGATTATAGAATGAAGATGGAAATGACAAGGGAAGGATTGATGGGGAAAGGTCAAGGGAATCAGGCTGGCAGTTAGAGGGGTTAACCTGACAAAGAAAAAGGACACATACTCCTCAGAAGCAAATTAGAAAGAAGAAAGCATAGGAAGGGGCAGTGAAAATACAAAGATTCTCTCCCTAGACCCTGTCACCCATGCCTATGGACACAATTACCGCCTCTCCTGGAATTACCCACAAATGTCTGTCTGTCTGCTGCCCTAACCTCTTCCTGAGCTCCTAAGCTATATATAAAACTACCTACTAGAAAACACCTGGATACCTTCAAGGCTCCTCAACTTCAACCTGCCCAAATCAAATTCATGACCTTTTCTTCCAAACAGTGTCATCCTGTACTGTTCCCTGCCCGATAAATGATATCATTATCCATCAAAACTGCCAAAGTTCAAAAGTTAGGACTTGCTTCTACACCTCTATTGCTCTCAACTCCACCCCCAACCAAAGGGCTTTTAATTTGTCTCCTCAAATCTGCTTTTGCCCCCTTCTAAGCTCTGCACTGCAGCTAGAGTGACCTTTTCAAAACTCAACTCTGATCATGGTCACTCCTGCTTAGATCCCTGCAGTGACTTCCTCTTGGGCAGGGCCACAGTCTGACTTGACTGTTCAGGCAATATGTGGCCTGGCTCTGCCCACCTCCCTGCCTCACCCCACATTCTCCCCCACCTACATGCCCTGGCTAGTCTGTCTTCTCTGTACTTCTTCACATAATTCCAGTTCTCTTCCACCTCTGGGCTCTGCACATGCTGTTCCACCTGCCTGGTACTTCCTTCCCACCATCCTTTCCACCTGGTTAACTTCTACTTCAGGGAGAATAGAAGACAGCATTATATCATGGTGATTAGGACCCCAGGCTTTGGAATCAAACTGAGTTCCAAAACCCACTCCTCTACTCACCCACTGGCTGGTCCTAAACAAGTTATATACTGTATCTAAGCCTAAGTTTCTCACCTGTATGTTAACATGAGTCCATACTTCACAGAGATTATTCATAGAAAGCCCTAAAATCTGAGACTGGCACATAATGCCCACTTCGTAAATGTCTGCAATTTTTTGTTAATCTTTTTTCCAGCCGTGGGTCAATCATCACTTCATGAAGAAGCCTCTGCCCAGGTCACCACCCCTTCCTCTGCACCCGCAGTCTCCTTTTTTGCACCCAACACAGGTTTACTTCTGCACTTATGTATGAGATTTTTAGAATACACCTGTCTTCTCCACCAGAAGGCTCATTGACAGCAGGATTCGCCTGCTTTGCTCGTGCAGAGAGCCCATCCTCTAGCACAATACCTGACACAGAGTAGACACTCTACCAGTACTTCCTCAATGAAGGAATGAATGAATGAGCAAACCACAGTAGCCCAGCTGTGGTTAGAGTGGAAGTCAGCATATCCAGCTTGTCCTGTAAGCAACAGCCCAGTATTTGGTCATTTGGCCATTGCATCCTTGCATTAGTGGGGGCCTGATGAGCAGTTTGTCATCTCATCTATGAATGCCAGTAAATCATTATTAGCAATATTTATTTTTTAAAAACTAGGCGAGCCTGAGGTAAAATTCATATTTTTGCAGGCCTCATTGGCCAAGGACATTTGGTCTTCCCTGGCTGAGGCTGATGAAGATGATGACAGCAGAGATGATAATGTTGTAATTAACAAAGCTTATGAATATTAGCACATTAAACTCTAGAACACTTTGGTCTAGTAAATGGGACATACAGAACAGAAGCTCCTGAAGGTCATCTCATATGCCAAGTGAGAAACAGGGAGAGAGCCCTGTCACTTGCTCTCTTTGGTGCATCTTAATTTCTGTGTTGTAGATACATACACACATGCCTCACCAGGTCCCTGTGCCTGGATGTGACCTTCCATGGTCTTCTGACTATTAACTGTGACATATGAAGTTCATGAGTCAGACCCCATAGTCTGCATCCCTGCTTATCACTACGTGACCCTCCCTCCCCTCAGGTCTCTTCCAAAGAAGACCGCTGAGTTGGCTCACACTTTATTTTAGGGAATGTTTTCTGACTACTTCTCTTGGTGTCTGTTAATGGGCAAATATCAAATCCATGGGAAATTCCTACACAGTTCTCAACAAATATGAGGAAAAGCAAATGAAAGATCCCTATAACTCTTTAGACATCGCCTTTACAGCATGTAAACCCTTTGATTAACATCTCCTGGCCGTGTGCAGTGGCTCACACCTGTAATCACAGCACTTTGAAAGGCTGAGGTGGGAGGATCACTTGAGCCCAGGAGTTTGAGACCAGCTTGAGCAACATAGTGAGACCAATATCAATCGAGAAAAATGACGAGACAAGTCTCAATCATTTTAGGAGGTTTATTTGCCACAGTTAAGGATGTGTGCCCGGGAGACAGGTCTATGCCTTTCTCCGAAGATGATTCTGAGGGCTCCAAATTTAAAGGGGAAAGGGCAGGATATTGAGAAGTACACAATTTTCATGTAAGAGCGGGGGTAGGGAAAAATAGTCGTTCATGCCTTTGTCCGGCTCAGTGAATCTGCATTTTTTTATGTAAGGTGATATAGACAAATGGGGCAGAGGAAAAATGCAGGGAATCTGTATTTTACATAAGATAACATAGACAAAATGGGGCAGGAGAACAATCAGATATGCCTTTGTGTCTGGTGGGCAGGGAGATGACTGCACCTGTAAGGATAAGCTATAAATTTACATTGCAATGGCGAAATTGTGAAATTTTAACAGAAACACCTTAAAAGAACTTGAAGCTCACTAGGAATTTCCTTGTGGGCAAAATATGGCAGAGATGTGTAGCTTTTCATCTTGTAGCCATCTTATTTAGGAAGCAAAAAGATGGAAGCAGGTTGCATCATCCAGTTCTCAGCCTGGCTTTTCCCTTTGGCTTAATGAGTTTAGGGTCCCAAGATTTAATTTCCTTTCACACCCCCATCTCTACAAAAAAAATAAAAATAAAAATTAGCCAGGCATGTACTAATAGCTAAGACTACTAACACGCACTTGCAGTCCTAGCTATTCAGGAGGCTGAGGTGGGAGGGTCCCTGGAGCCCAGGAGTTCAAAGCTGCAGTGAGCCATGATCACACCACTGCACTCCACCCTGGGTGAAAGAGCATGACCCTGTCTCTTAAAAAAAAAAAGAAAAAACCCTCCCTTTGCCTCTAATGACAAAACGGTCTTTCCCTTGGTGGAATAGCTTGGGAGCTTTGGGAAGACTGAATGCACAGTAGGTTCTGCATTGTCATTAGAATCTATGCTAAAGCTATCAATGGCCTTTATTTTATTGAGTACCTAGTAAATGTAGCAAACCAAAGGCCCGAGATGCATTTACTTTACTTGCCATTGAATTAGGCAGTAGCTTCAATGACATAAGGGTAAAATCTAATGAGCTTTGTACTCTTGTTAGAACAGGTAAGGAGAATTGAGGTCTCAGCATTCACAGATGATGATATGGCCCTTTGTGTCCTAGGACTGTTTATCTTAGGAGCTCTGTTTGACCCCTGGCAGACTGTTGTCTTTAGCTGAAACAGTAAAGTGTGATTCACCACAATATGGTAATGTTGAGAACACCAAGGAAAACCTTTCATTTCCAGAACTTAGTGACCCTTTTTGAAGAAATCCATTATTGTCTAGCAATTTTATTACAAAAGCACATTAGGGTTTAAAAATGTGAAGTGGGTGTGGAAAAAAAAGGCTTATGTAACATTAGACGCAAAAAAAAAGATTATAAAGTCTTGTCTATGCTAAGACTATAACTATGTGAAAATTAGATAACATATTGACAGTAACTGGAAGGAAACATTAAAACAGCTGATTTTAGAATGGCAAGATAAGAGACTTTTTTCTCTTTTCTTTTTTTCTTGGTTGATTTCTGTTATTGTTGTTATAGTATTATTTGTACAATACAAGATTGTCAGCTAAACATGTATATTTTGCTTAAAATTATAATTCACTTATACTACAGACATTAAAAAATTATACTCCACCTTAAAATCAAATATAGAAAATACGGAGCTTTGCTACCTTATCTTTAAAAACTATTATTTATTCTGTGAAATAAAAAAGGGAACAACTGCTAGCACAGTTCTGAAAACTAGCAGAAAACAATTTATCTCCTTCAGCATCACTGAAAACAGACTAAAAATTCTTATTTCTTTAATGAGAAATGGTAGAACAAAATAACTTATTATTAAATGTTCTTTCTCATTATCTAGTAGGCCAGAGAACATCTCTGAAAAAAAACCACCATACATTTGAGAAATCTTTACTGGGGTTAAGCCAGAAAAGACTTCACCTTATATTTGCCTGGTGACTACCAGTGCTTAAAGACAGAGAATGCTGGCTGGTTTCTAACAACCAGAATTAAATCCCTAAATTATAAGTCTGCAAATTCAACTCAGAAAATAACCACACAGTTCCCCTGTTTCTTAGCCCTCTATTAAGTACTTAAACCCACAGGGACCTGTTGCCTATAAACAAAACTGAATATAGAATTAGGATAAATCTCACACGCAATGGGCATTTCCTGCTGTCCAGAAATCTCCATTTAGTTTTTAAATCAAAGGACTCCTATCCATAAGAATTGGCTGCCTTTTCTTTTTGGTGTGTCATTAAAACTCAGGTCTTTCTTTGTATACCTTCCATGCAATTCAATCCAACAAAAATGCATCCAGTTGAGTGGCTTCCCAGACCTGTTAGGTCAACAAGCTCTACCAGGAGGCTACGGAAACACCTATTGGCCCTTGAACACTGTGTCTCATCCATTGGTTAGCATAGCTCATGCTGGACATCTAAACAGTTCAATCAGGAATTGCTGGACTGCGTGTTCCTAACCTTCCTCTTTGCATGACTGGTTATATGTGGTGAGAGTTATCAGTGGCAAAAACAAGTAAGTCAAAGCTAAAATAATAGCAATCTTCAGAGCAACAAATGAACTACCCATTATTAGTAAATTGACTGCCATGCTAAAAAGAGTGAACTCCATTCTAAGAGCAATGGGGACCAATGGGGAATGAATTTGAAAAGGAAGAGGATAATGTAACTTGGGTTTAGGATAAGAACTAAACCCAAAGGCAAGATGAATATAGATTACAGAGGACAGAAATAGGAATTGGGGAGCTAATAAATTTCCCCAATTGGGTCAGTTGGAATTGGAATTGTTGAACTGATCCAAACCAAGGCAATGAGGGTAAGAATAGAAATGGGATAGATAATACTTTAAATGGATAAAAGGATGCAACAAATTTGATGCAGATTAATGAAGAAAAGCACAGTGTGAAGACAGTTAAGAAGACATTAGCGTTTCTAGCCTGGATTACTGAGTCTGAGTGATGCCATTAATATAATTGAGGAACTAAGGGGAAAAAATTGGTTTAGGGAAGAAGACAATGAGTTTGATTTTGGATATAATAGGTTGAAAGTGTCTTAGGGACATCCATGGGGAATGGCCCAGCAGACAATTAAGATATGCCAGGGCTAGAAAAGAACATTTAACAGTACAGACTTTGAAATTAAATCCTGGTTCTGCCACTTAGATTAAGTGGCCTTGTATGAGATATTTAAACTTCTGAACCTTCTATTTCTTTATCTAAAAAATTGAAGATAATTACATTGTAGAATTTTGTGAGCATTAAATAAGAAACGTGTGGAAAGCACTTACAATGTCTGACACATAATAAGTACTAAAAAAAAAAAATGATCTCCCATTGAACCACTGCAATAATCTCTTCCTATTCTGTTTCATACTTTGCCTCCTTCAGTCCACCTCTGCATGGCAATCGAAGAGATCTTGTCATAACAAAGATGAACTCCCCATCACTTCTCTGCTTAAAAATCCTCTAAGGTATCCCTCTGAACCATGGTCTGTAAGATCTGGCATTTCTATTCCTTGGCCCTTGACCATGCTAGTCTCATTCTACCCTCAGGGCCTTTGCCCTTGCTGTTCTCTCTGTCTGAAATGGTCTCCTCTAGATTTTTCAAGGTTGGCTTTTTTCATCCTTTTGCTGTTAGCTCATATGATACCAACTAATGGAAGCTTTTTGGTGATTGTTTCTTCATCTATCCCAGGTACCCTCTATCCTGTTATTCTGTTTTTATTTTATCTATAGAACATTACTATTTGAAATGAAAAATTTAAATATGTTTACATGATGTTTTCTGTTCCCTCTGTTCAATAAGAATATCAGTTCCTTAACAGCTTGTCTGTCTTATTTCCCACTCTATCCCCAGTACTGGCATAGAGTAGTTTCTCCATAGTCATTGAATGAATGAATGAATGAATGAATGAATGCAAATATATGGAAGAATTGTGGACCCTTAAATATAAAGTGTGCATTTCACTTCCAGTAAGATGAAATAGTCTGATTCAGAAACATAAACTCATGATGTTGAGCTACTGTAATCTGGATGTCCCAATGAGGTAAGCCAATTAACCTCTCTGGCCCCCATTGTCCTTCTCACTGTAAAAGAATGAACAATTGCCACTCTCTTGCCCAAGACGGATGCAGTGAAGAATACGTGAGATGAAATCTGGCATATGTCTGGAGTTTTACAAGAGGAAGACATTCTATTTAACTGTTCAACCCATCATAAAGATGACTGGCACAGGCCAAAATGGCATAATCAAAATCCCTAAAGTCACATCAAATCACTAGACTATGAATCCCCAAAATGTCCTGAAACAATAGTCTATCAGAATTTCCACTGAGCTACAATGATAATGTAAATCCCAGGATCACAATTCACTGTGGTAGTTCCTGAAATATTATGAAAAACAAGGCCACTCCCCAAATGGATTAGTAATCACAAAGAGAATGCAAAATGCCTCCTGACAAAGCATGATCAACACCTCAATTTCCAGACTTCTCGTTTCCCTCTCTCTGTGGACACCATCAATCAATGTCCCTTTGGTACACAGGAGCCCACTGCTGGAGCATTTGGTCAGCACCTACTAGGAGGCTTACTCTCAGAAAAGCTTTTTGACATACATCCAAACAAACTGAAGAAAATATTGAAGTCCTGAGCTCCATTTCAGGCCCAGCAAATGGAAGCTGGCCTTATAGGTGAACAGATAACGGCTCAGCTCAGGATGACTCTGACTTAAGCAACATCCCTCTCTGGTTACCCACCTTCTGTGAAGGCTCTATGAGAACAAAGAGATCCAGAAAGTTCATCATACCTGGTATAGAAATTAAAAGAATGAGTGTTTCACTTAGGTAGCCCCAGGTTATTTTGATTTTGTTGTTTAGCAGTTACATAACTTTGGGCAAGTTATTCTAAACTTTCAGGGTCTTCAGATTTTAATTTGTAATGTGAGAATAATACTGCCGGTCTTTAATTGGTTGTTTTAAGGATGAAAGAGATAGAATAAAATGTTAAGCACGCTCAATGAACACCAACTATTCATATGAACCAATAGCTAATAATAATCAATTATCATTAATACCTGAATCCAAGTTATTTCTCTTTAATTCATCCAGCAAATATTAATTGGGCATCTGCTTGATGCCAGGATTTGTGTTAGAAGTTGGGGATGCACAAATGAACATGGTAAACTGATTCCTATCTTTGTGCATATTTGTAAATAGGTAATTATGGTGTGGCATAATAAATGTTACCATGGGAAGAGTTCAGAGTGCACTGAGAGCAACCAGATGGAAAATCAAACATGGCCCAGGGAGTCAGGAAGGCTTCTTGGAAGAAGTGATGCTTAAGCTACGGATCAAGGAAGTCATCCAAAAGGTTGGGAGGATGGAGTAAAGAAAATCCTATGCAGAAGAAATACTATTTGCAGATAACTGAAGAATAGAGAGCAAGGCATTCTCAAATTGCAGAAAATAGGTTTGCGTATGGCACAAAGTCTGGTAAAAAGGGGTTTTGCAAGTTCTTGTTAAAAAAGTTTTTACTTTAATCTGAGAACCACCTGAAACATGGTTAGATTCAAGCCAAAGAGTGGTTTGGATGTATTTATGTTTTAGAATGATAACTCTGGCTGCAGTGTAAAAAAAAATAGACTAAGCAAAGAAACCACTATGAGTCTATGAATTAAACAGATATCCTACAAGGATGTAGACCAGTGGACATATTCTACAGAAATCTAGAAGGGACAATGACAATGACAGGACTTTGCAATCGATAGGAAGGTAGAATGAGGGAGAGAAAGGGGTGGAAAATGAACATCAGGTTAAATGGTACTGCCACTCACTGAAATAGGAAGCACAGAAGAGGAACAACCTTTGAATGTTCAATACAGGATAAGCTGAGTTTGAAATGCCCACAGAGCTCTCAGGTGGAATATTCAGCAATAAGGTGATTAATCAGGCCCAATGATATGGTTCAGCTGTGTCCTCACCCAAACCCCATCTTGAATTATAATTCCCCTAATCCCCATGTGTCATGGGAGGGACTTGGTGGGAGGTAATTGAATCATGGGGGCAGTTACCCCCATGCTGCTGTTCTCATAATAGTGAGTGAGTTTGCACAAGATCTGATGGTTTTATAAGGGGCTTTTCCCTCTTTGCTCAGCACTTTTTTTTTTTTAGACAGAGTCTCACTCTGTCACCCAGGCTGAAGAGTGCAGTGGCATGATCTCTGATCACTGCAACCTCCAGCTTCCGGGTTCAAGTGATTCTCCTGCCTCATCCACCTGAGTAGCTGGGATTACAGGTACCCACTACCATACCTTGCTAATTTTTGTATTTTTAGTAGAGACGGGGTTTTGCCAAGTTGGCCAGGCTGGTCTCGAACTCCTGACCTCAGGTGATCCATCCACCTCAGCCTCCCAAAGTGCTGGGTTTACAGGCATGAGCCATCACACCTAGCCAGGAATTTCTTAATGAAAATTTGCTTGTGTATGTGTGTCCTAGGTGGCATTATAAATTGTATTATTTATTGTATGTCACAGTTAAAAAAAAAAGTACCTGTACCTGTAATATAATATAGACTCCAATGTGTTTGTTGAATGGATAAATGAAGTGATTTTATAAAATTTATTTGATTTAATAAAATCTACCCCCAACTACAGCCTTGTGAAATAGGAATTGTTGTGCCCATTTTAAAGATGAGAAAACTAAGACTATAAGGGTTAAGTGACTTGTCCAGATAACAAAACATGTAAGAGTAGGAATTGAGAGTAAAATCCAAATGTGGCTGGCTCTAAATTCAAGGATCTTAACCACAGATGGGTTGTTCTTGAAGCACTGGACATAGGCTGGCTCACATAATGTCAGGAGAAATGAGAAGCTCGGAGGGAACCCGAAGAAGCCTGGTGTTGGAAGATGGGCACAAGAGGAAGAGTCTCAGAGACACCAGAGGAGCTGCCAGAGAGGAGTCTTGGGAAGGAAAAGGAGCACATCAAGAAGGAGGGAGAGGTCCCAGTTGTGAAAAGGCCCAAACTTCAAGAAAAATAAAGACTGAAAATTTGTTAAAGATGTTGGCAAGAATCATTTCAGTGAACTTATAGAACACTGAAGACTGAGAGTAAAGGAGAGGTAAATATAGACAACTCTCAGGAAGTTTGGCTATGAATCAGGGGAAGAAGACACAGTCAAGGCAAGGTTTCTGCTTATTTATTTACTTGTAAGATAGGACATTCTGAGGGTGACTATATATTGATGTAAAAGTTGATATACTGAGAGAGGATAGTTAAAGGAGCAGGGTTCTTGAGAAGATGAGAGGTGACAAAATCCAGGTAAGAGGTGGGGTGATTGGCCTTGGATAAAGGAAGGAATGCTCTCTTGTTTAATGAGGGGGAAAGGGAGAAAAGGTAAATGCAGAGACAAACTACAAGGCTCTATAGCAAGATGTTGCCAGAGCTCCTCTCTGATGGCCTCTTTTTTCTCTAAGACACAGAAGGAGAGCTTGTGTTGTGAATGAAGAGAGGGTAGGGAATGTGTGGAATTGCCTCCATTAAAAAAAAAAATAAACAAGGTTGTATTTACATTTGGATGAGCATAAACCCTCAGAAGCCTGTTCCTAGTTTTCCAAAAATCAGAAAGCCAAAACTTCTCTCCATCACAGGGCACCACAGGAATGGAAAAGCAAAATGTTGATAGATACGTACTCCAGTCAGGTGAGAACAGAGGAGGGAGCGGACCAGGAAAGCCGGATTATGAGGCAGCACAGAGGGTCCAGTTGAAGGTGGAGCCCATGAACTTCTAGTGACACCAGTCAGCAAATGTCCTGGAAATGACTGGAGAATCTCTTACTCTAATTGAGCTGTTTAACACATCAGGACTTCAGTAATAAGAATCTTACTTCATCCCTCCTGTGAACACTTAAAGCGGAAAGAAACAAACATCCAGCACAGACTAAAAGAAAAATACAAAAACATAGCCATTTTATGGGACTTATTGGACCCTCAAATGTATAAAATCTAAAGCAAAGTTGTAGCCTTTTGGCACCACCCTCATTTGAGCCTTATGCATTTGTTGGAAGCTCCCAATCTTGTATTTATAGGTGCATAAGATGATGTTAGTATTACTAGATTTATTTGAAGTTAGATAAACATAAACCCTCAAAAACCTGTTCAGAGTTGTCCTAAATCAAATTTTTAAATGCCCTCTATCACTGTGTAGTGAGGTAACAGGGATACAAAATATTGACATTAATTTCATTCCCAATGGCAAAAGCAGGTTCTTATTTTTCTTTATCTGAAATGCTTGACTGCTCCATTTATACCACCATGCTCATAGCCACTCACCCCCACTGTGTTCCAATAAGTCAATATTCTCCTCTTCCCATAAGGCCCCTAACATCTCTGCAGAGCCCCCCAGTGCCTTTATTGCAGACACACGGGCAATGGAATGTGCCCTCCAGAATCCAGTGTAGCTCTACAAGGCAGGGTTACACCTGCTCTCCAGCCACACCCTGCCTAGCCCAGGGCTGACCTAAATATAGAGCTCAGTAGATATGCTGAAGGTCCTCACAACCATCTGGTGGGAAATGTTGGATCCCTACCTCACTCTACATACCCCCAGAATTCTAGCTACACCAATGTCAGAGACATGTGAGCCAGAGCAACTCCATCTTGAATAGGAGCTGGGTAAAATAAGACTGAAACCTATTGGGCTGCATCAAATTAAGGCTTTCTAAGTCACAGGATGAGCTAAGAGGTCAGCATAAGATACAGATCATAAAGATCTTGCTGATAAAACAGGTTGCAATAAAGAAGCTGGCCAAAACTCACCAAAACCAAGATGGCCACGAGAGTGACCTCTGGTCATCCTCACTGCTTACACTCCCACCAGTGCCATGACAGTTCACAAATGCCATGCCAATGTCAGAAAGTTACCCTATATGGTCTAAAAAGGGAGGCATGAATAATCCACCCCTTGTTTAGCATATCATCAAGAAATAACCAAAAAAATGGACAACCAGCACCCTCAGGGCTGCTCTGTCTATGGAGTAGCCATTCTTTTATTCCTTTAATTTCTTAATAAACTTGCTTTTGCTTTGCACTGTGGAATCGTCCTGAATTTTTTCTTGTGTGAGATCCAAGAACCCTCTCTTGGGGTCTGGATCGGGACCCCTTTCCTGTAACACCAAGATTTAAAATGGAAAAATAAAGCCATAAGAGTACCAGGAGGGGAAAAAATTGAAGAATTTTTTCATAACCTCAAAAAAGTGGAAAAGGCCTTTCTAAATTTTTCCATAAAATTCAGAAGCTATAATATCAAATATTAAATGCATTTGACTACATAAAAAATAAAAGTTTCTGTATACCTCAAAACATCATAGGTAAGATCAAAAGAAATTGTACTTTACATGACAAACTAAGGACTAATTTATTCCCTGAATAAAGAGCTACTATAAATCAATAAAAAAAATTAAAGGCAAAGGATTGGAATAGTCCACAGAAAAGGAAAAAACAAATGACTTAGATTATAAATAGGCACTATACTATTCATAATAAAAAAGATGTAAATTTAAGCAGATCAAAATATTTAACGAATTGTGTTGGCAAGTATTTATAGAAACAGGCACATTCTTGCTTTGCTGGTGGGAATATGAATTATTGTAACCTTTTGCAATTTGAAAATAATCACTAAAATTTAAAGTACACATATTGTTGGAACCAGAAATTGACTTCTGGGTATTTATCCCATAAATATATTCCCACAGATGAAAATGCATCTTTGTAATAGCAAAAGATTAAACATAACTAAATGTCCCATGGTGGAAGATTAAGACAATATTATTAAATATTGAGATGGGAAGATCTCCAAGACATGGTTAAGGGGAAAATAGTATGTTTCAGAACAGTGTATAGAGTATGCGATCACCTGTATTAAAAAATATATACACATATCCTTATATATGCATGTGATTGTAAATATGCAACATACCCCTATAAGTATATATAAGAAACGAGTAACAGTGATTGGGAAAGGAATAAGATGGCTGGAAAATAAAAGAAAGATGGATATTTGTATTCAACATATTGTATGTGCACATTTTGAATTTTTTAACAGCTGCTAACAAGTTAAAAATATCAATATCCAGCAAATTAAATGAAGATACCGCCAACTCACATACACATAAAGCTCACTTAACAGTATACAACTGTGGGAAGGCTGATCAATGATCAGTTGAAATCACCTCCGAAAGTTTTTCTCTAAATATGAATTCTGGGCTGGGCACAGTGGCTCACGTCTGTAATCTCAGCACTTTGGAAGGCCGAGTCGGGCAGATCCCCTGAGGTCAGGAGTTCAAGACAAGCCTGGCCAACATGGTGAAGCCTTGTCTCTACTAAAAATACAAAACTTAGCTAGGCATGGTGCCTCATGCCTATAGTCCCAGCTACTCGGGAGTTTGAGGCAAGAGGATCGTTGGAACCCAGGAGGTGGAGGTTGCAGTGAGCCAAGATCAAGCCATGGCACTCCAGCCTGGGCGACAGAGCCAGACTCCGTCTCAAAAAAGAAAAAATAAATAAATAAATATGAATTCTGGATGAACGCTTAACATTCTTGTGTGCACAGAAAGCACACATACAGTGTTAACAGCACCATTGCTCCTGCGGAGAGGAACAGAACAATTCAAATCACTGATGTATGAACCTAGGAGCTTCTTTGCAGGCCATGATTATGTGATTCTGGCTTAGTTCCCATCTTAATTAACTGCTATTTTAAAAAATAATTTGTAATGATATCATTAGAAAAATTAAAATAAAGAAAAAAGTCCCTAAATGGTCCTGAGTCAAACTTGAGCTCTGGCCCCACTCAAGAAGAGAGAAAGCGAAAATGGCCTCTGAGATAAGTTTGAGTCTGGTTAAAAGCTTGCTCCTAAAACCATATTTAGACCCTTGGTGTACTGTTTGTCATCAAAGAAATCTGGCACATTATGTAGAAGAGAAGGATTAATGTGACTACCAAGTAAACCTAACAGTGAAATCCAGCCATGTTACTCAAGTTGATGAATGATTTGGAGTGCTGGTACGCTATTGTAAAACACAGTTGACTGTTTACAAGACAGAGCAATTTCTTTTCTTACATTTTCTCCTCCAGCATTTCTGAGCAATTATATTAGGAAGTGGCTGTTTACCCTGGCAGCTGGGCTCCATATCTCCACCACTGGAGAGGCAATTCCCCGGACTACAAATACCCGGAGAGCTGACTCATTACATAAAAAGGAAGTTCTGTTTGGTAAAAGAGTTTAAAGAACACACTTTAGAACGTGCATTAAACACTAGTGTTAATCATTGCCAGAAAGGACGAGTAGGCTACAGGCGAGTTGGTGAACTTAAACCCAAACTTATTTTGATAAAATTTGGTACCTTGAACTCTAGATCTTTTATGAAAACTGAGGTTGTAGGCCCAGCACTAACAAGACTGTCAGGAACTTTCCATTTCCATTATAATTCTAATAAATTTATTAATATTTTAATGTGATAAGTATGACACTTCTCTTTGTTTCCTCATCTAAAACAATAAGCCTGGCATACTTACCTATATTAGGGGTGATGATGAAATTCAGTTAACTATGCCTAACACCATATAATCCCTGGTGTGGATAGTTCGAAAAATAAATATCTTTTTCTTAATTGTAGGCAAAAATGAGAAAATAGAAAATATCTATTAATAGTTTCATCTATCATAAAATTTTATAGCCATAAAAGATATCTAAGGGGAGTGTATATTCAGGGCAACTTGAATCTATGCTACCTGATTGCAATATATATCTATATATCTAGCAACTATACTCACAAATACATATGTAGTAATTTTTTCCCAATTTGCTTGTACATTTCCTTTCTTTTCTATCATAAGACAGGAAAAAAATTATCTCTGGACAATTCCCAAAGTGGATGCATTTTTTTCTTGTCTGGGCACACAGCCAATACAGATTAAACTAGGAAGGGAATTGATATGACCATGGGTGAGTATATTAACCCCTCTGGATGCCAGTTTTCTTCTCTGTAAAATAAAAACTGGACTAATAAGTGGTTTTCAAACCTCAGTATATTTTAGAGTTACCTAGGAAAGCAGGTCTTGGCCATCAGGTTAGGATCTGTGCATTGGTATTTATTTTTACAAACTCCCAAGATATTCTGATGTACACCAAAGTTAGAAAATTCCTAAATCCAAGCATTCCTAAAGTCACTTCTGGCTCTAACAATCATCAATCTTTTTTAAAACATACCTTCTTTGCATATATAGAAAAAATTTTTTAAGTGTAAAACTGCAATTATATACATACTTTGGGGACATTTTTTCTCTTTTCTATTTTTGTGTGGCTTGCCCTCCTGCTGATACTCCCATGGGCACCACGGTAACAATCTATCAGTGATCTTCATAAAGCACGCAGGGGCCTTCCTGGTCCCTTATTCTAGATTTGGGATGCTGAATCCCAAACTTCAAATGTATTTTTTTAATCTAACTGAAAATATCAATTATGTGCAAATCCTCTGTTTCCTCTCATTCTGTCTCCCTTACTACCATCCAGATAACCTCGTTCCAACTGATTCTGCACAATCACGATTGTCTGCCTCTGTGTCTCCAGGGTGAGCTCAATGCTTGGTGGGCACTTAGGAATTGTTTGTTGACTGACTAACTGGCTTTGGAAAGGGAGAAACTCAATCTTTTCTGCTGATTGTTTGGTGACTCTTAGTGGGAGGTTATCTTTACTAGGATATCTTTACTAGAAGTAAGAATATCAGAGATGCATGGAAGCAAAAAAGCAGTCGAAAGCCAGAACCCAAGTCTTCCATGAGTCCACTGAACTCTCTCAATTCACAGGCAAATGAGACTCTGAAATTGGACATTGCATATATAAAAATAAAAGGAAGAAATAATGGTTTCCTCCAAAATAGGTAAATAGAGACCTACCAAATAACACACACCAATCCAAATAAACACCATGTGGAATTTGATAAAAATTGTTATGCTTAGTCTATTTGATTATATTTGTTAAATTTTCAAAGAAATTGGATCAAGTAGAGAAACTGAATGTATTGTATGGTGTTCTATTTGAATAGTAACAAGAATAATAAAGCTAATTTGTAATTTGGAACAGGCAAAAAATTAATAAAATTTTGCTCATGGGTGGAAATCTTCATGAGACTGAAATTTCATTCATTTGCTCATGGAACCAAACACTGGGGAAAAATGTTCCCAATGAATCACTATGGATGAGAAGCTGAGATATGATTTACCACCTCACCTCCCCATACAATACATTAATGGTTCCCTGCATGTTTTACTTTATGTTCATCCAAAACACCCAGATTAATAACCAAGCACAAGAGTGTATATAACATCACATTGCCCATCTCTGAGGTGCCAGGAAGGATCATGCCAAAACCATCAGGAAAATGGATTGTGCTTCCTCCCTTGGCAATACAAACCAGTGTGTAATAACCCTCTTAGTCAGTTTACCCTTCTGTTGCCATTAATGTAGATTACAAACTTAACTAAGAATGCAGCAAAAGATCCAAAGATCAAAAAGAGCATGGATGACTACACACCCTCAAATCTATAAAAAAAAATTAATACAGAGCATACACATCAACCCGTTCTTAAAAACACTCTCAGAGCTGTCACATGTGCTAGATAGTTCTCCACAGAGAAGACCTTGGTCTTCAGGATGTCAGGCAAACCTCCTGACTCAAGCACTGAAATAAACACAAATCACCATTATGAAGTCAAATCTATAAACAAGCTTGGAATCCAATCCAAAATCCCTCAGATCCACACCTATACACTCAGTGACTCATGTCTATGAGCCATGGTGACCATGCCCAGGGTTGGGGTCAGAAGAATCAGGGGAAGTGCAATAGCAAGGGGACTCTTCCACAGCCTTTTTTGAGGGTTCTTCAGTCCTGGCTAACTCTGCATTCCATTTATGATGCCTATGAGGAATACAAGAGGAGCTTCAAATAAGCACTGGGTATATGAGCCTGGAGCTCACTGAAGTCAGAGGGGGATGGACATGTGGGAGTTTTTAGCATGTGGGTAACCATAGCAAAGCCTTGCAAATTAATAAGGTCCCCTTTAAATAAAAAAAATTTCCATTATAATTTTGGCCAGCCTTCCCAAAATAGACTTTCTGCATTATTATGACAATATTTTAATTTTGAAATTTTCATAAGATTTACTCTGTTGCAAATTAGCTGTTAAAACTTACGTAAGTCATTTAATTAAATTATTAGGCTCTTAGTTTCTTCATCTGACAAGCTGAGATAAATAATAATTATAAACTCTAACTTCAAACGTTAATCTGAGGATCAAATGAGAAGACAGATAGAAAAGCACTTAGAAGATTTAAAACATTATCCAAATGAGACGTTTTATTTCTATTAGAGTTTTTTAATTTTTTAATTTTGAAATTTGTCATAAGATTTACTTTGTCAATTCCTCCTAACAGTGTCGATTTCTCCTAAGCTTGCCTTTCAGTCTTGGTGTTTGGCCTTTGGGACCAGTCCTCTCCTTCCACCTTTCACGCCCTGTCTGGTCCACATCTGTATGAACTACACTCAGCTGGTCGATGTTACTTTCCTACCCAACCTGCTCCTAGAGGAAAGTCAGGGCTCACAGAGGCTCCCTCCAAATGCACAGCCATCAAGGAGAAACAATATTTGTCACCTTGGGCTGCCATAACAAAATACAGACTGGGTGACTTAACCAATAGAAATTTATTTCTCACCATTCTGGAGGCTGAAAGTCTGAGATCAGGAAGCCAGTATGGTCGGTTTCTGATGATGCTTCTCTTCCTGGCTTGTGGGCAGCTGCCTTTATGCTGTGTGCTCACATGACCTTTGTGTAAGAGAAAGCGTGAGAGAGCTCAAGCACTCATGTCAGGACCCCACCTTTATAACCTCATTTAACCTTAATCATTACTTTATAGGCTCTATCTCCAAATTCAGTTTCATTGTGGGTTAGGGGTTCAACATATGAATTTTGGAGAGACACAATTCAGCCCACAGCAGACAATGCAGACAATGAGAATACTCTAAAGCTAATCCCAGAAACAAAAGTGACCTGAGGAGATTTTATTTAATCCAATATGAATTTGCTCTTACCTTCCACTCTTTCTTTCACCTGCAGGGTCTTTCTCATGAAAGTGGGATGAGGGTATGCAGTATTCTCTTCACAAAATGCAGTCGCATTTTAGAAATAGAATTACTTGCAAATTCAGACAAAAGCCTTGGAAAGGTACTCCCCAAACTATAAACAATAAAGAGTTCCCAGGTGGAATTGGTAGAAAGATGGGGGAGACGGGGGGTTGCTACTATGGTGTTTTCTATTCTACATACTTTATATTATCCATTTTTATATCATGAGAATGGACATGTATTACTTTGCAATTGAAAAGAAAAATAAACTATGAATGGAAAAAATAAATTGAACTAAAATGCTGACATTTAAGGAAATGTGTTGTGAATGTCAAGTCTAAGGAATAAAAAAGTTGACTTTTAGCATGCTGTTTAAGCAGCTCTGAATCACACTCCTGAATTCTCCTACTTGTTTTTTCTATGATTTTAAGCTGGAAATAGATTCCTTAAAAACTTTAATAAACTATTCATTGTTAATAAACAAAAAGTTGAAAATCTTTAGAAATAAGCTTGCCTTTTTAAATTACATCTCTTATTTCTTTGCGTATTATTTTAAAGAATCTAATCTAAACTTGTATTTTTTTAAAGACTTGGCAAAGCATAAGATTATTGTCAAATTATTTAAGAATACCTATTTAAAATTATTTAAGAATACCTATTTAAAATAATATTTTATGTGTTGTGGCTATTTTACATTATTCTAAGTCATGTAATCACACATGACATGAAAATAACTAATGAAGAGGGGTAGATTGAGAAACAACTCATCTGGCTCATCCGTGGATCTCTGATCAGGTGATCCCTCTGTCACCAAGGGTAACTCATTTTTTCCTGACTAGAGAACAGTCGGTTTCCCTATATGTAAAATAGGGACTGTGAGAATTTAGAAAAATTTGTCCTCAGCAGAGTACGTCCTTGAAAAACTTTGACTGCTCAAGAGAGTCCTATACGTAGTAGGCATTCAATAAATATATAGTAAATAAATAAAATTGGTAAAATTACTAGCCACACTTACAGACAAATGACATACTTAACAATTCACCTTCTAAAAATTGTAACAGCTAAAAAGATACTCTTTCAAAGACCCAGATTTATTCTTAATTGTACTTTTTTTGTTAGATTCAAGAAGGATTGGGAGGATGGAAATCAACTCTTAGATCATCAGAGCACGCAGAAAAGAATCAGGAACATCTTCATAAGCAAAAATCCAATGAATGCTTTTTAATTGAATTAAACAGTCTGGAGTTGTTTAAATAATTTCATTTATTTTAATGTTCCACTATTAAACACTGAAAAAAGTGCAGCCACTGCTCCTCAGGACGAAATAGATTTCTCCTACCCTTTGAACTCAGCCAACTTTCTCCCAGTATATTTTTAGTCTGCACAGGAAATACTAAAGACTAAGGAAGTTGGAATGTGGCTGACCTTTTACCTGTAATGATACCAGCAATGCCAACATTCGCCACCAGTGACGTGGGGACAGAGATGACGGGAACTCTTTGCTACGGAACTGAACAGCTTCTTTTCACTTGAGTTGATATCTATCCCTGTAGTTTTGCAATGTCCTATAATTACTTTAGACATCACTGATTTTAAAACAGGGTATGCCACACTTTATAATCCACTCCACTTAAAAGAAACCGTAAGAGGCCGGGCATAGTGGCTCACACCTGTAATCCTAGCACTTTGGGAGGCCAAGGCGGGTGGATCACGAGGTCAAGAGATCAAGACCATCCTGGCCAACATGATGAAACCCTGTGTCTACTAAAAATACAAAAATTAGCTGAGCATAGTGGCGCACGCCTGTAGTCCCAGCTACTCAGGAGGCCGAGGCAGGAAAATTGATTGAACCCGGGAGGCGGAGGTTGCAGTGAGCCGAGATCACACCACTGCACTCCAGCCTGGTGACAGAGAGAGACTCCATCTCCAAAAAAACAAAGGAACCACAAGAATACTATCATAATGTTGTTACCCTTGACTGAAGATCCAAACAGATTGGTGAAATGAGGCTCTAGGAAGATTATCTGCAGTATATGCAGCCAGATCGTTCTCTATACTTTAACATGGGGCCTCCCTGTGCAAGGTATCTTGTGAGGGTAGCCTGAGTAAAATGTCTAAATCATTAAAATGTCTGGTCATTTAACATGAAGCAATTTATCAACACTTTGGTCACTAACACTTAACAGTGCAGCATAATTATGCTTTCAAAGCCTTTCACACTCAGCCATTAAATAACTTTGGTCCCAGTTCATAGAAAACTTTATAAAATATTTCCTTCCTTCATAGTTGTAAACCAACAAAAGATGACGACATCATCTTCCTTTATTCTCATTTAATTGTATGAATCAGAATCAGGCTTTTCATTCATACCAGGTAATAAGTATCCAAAGGCACCTACAGACATTGTGCACATATTAATTGAGAAACATAAATTTTTCTATTACTCCAAAGTTTCCTTGACGGGATTCAGAGGTAGCAATCACCAAGTTCTGCTGAGAACACCTCCCAAACTGCTTGTCTCCCCTCCCAGAGCCACTGCTCCTGTGGTCTAAGCTACTACCATTGCTTGCCCAAATTACTGCAACTGCCCACTAACCATCCCTCCTCTAATGTATTCTCCATTTCACCAGAGACAGCTTCCTGAAAGGCAAATCTGATAATGCCTCTCCCCAACTTAATATCCTTCCATAGATTTCCATTGTTCCAAAACAGAATGCTGATTCTTGAAGATGGTAAAAATGATTGCACCCCTGCTGCTTTCTCTAGTCTTACTCCTCTATTGTTAAACCATGGAGGGCTCTCACTTCCTTTATTTAGCATTCACAAAAAAAAAAAAAAATTTACCTTCAAGTGGTAGCTTTTGTAATAATAGAGATGTTGCTACTTTTATATTATTATACAGAAAAAGCGATTCTTATCAAACTTAACAGTCCCTAGCCAGCCAATCATTTTTGTGAAAGAGACAAGAATGTGGCAAACAGGCATGATATTTTAAGTAACTAAATGATATTATAATATAGTATCTGTATTTTTTAAATTTTTAATATGTACCAAACATATATATGTACTTCCCATTTATTAAATCTCATCTAATTCTTCCAGTAGCCCTTTGAAGTGGGTAACATACCATCTCCATTTAACGATGAGATGAGTGCTGGAACTATGGATTTGTTCACTCAATTTCCATTCATTCTCACTAGAGAGGTTGCAAAGACAAAAACAACATTTTCAAGATCTCCCTGCAGCTAGAGTCCTGGAAGGAATTTGGGTCCCAAAAGGTGGATACACACAAGTGTGGCATGAAGATATAGAAGGCAGACACCACCTTCCTATCCCTTCTTGGCTATTTCTGCTGACAAACAGGGTAAGTAAGGCTCCTAGCACCACGTCCCAGGACCCAGTGTTCAGAAGCCATGGCAACAATAGTAGCAGCATTAGGTTCTTGACCCTGGCATAGCTCCATTGCTGGTCTCAGAGTTGGTAGCTCCCCTGGTCGGCCAGTTTTGTAAAATATCTTTCCATTTCAAATACTTAAAGTTGTTTATCTTTTCTTATATTGAACCTGAGAGTGTGCAGAAGCCTATATGCTCATTAGACTACAGTTAAGCTGCTGAAACAAAGACACTCAAAAAATAGAGTGGCTTAAATAAGACAGAAATTTATGCTTCTTTATGTAACAATACAGAAGTGGGTGGTATCACAGACGTGGAGTGGCTGTATTGTCATCAATATGCAACATCTCTCTTTGGCCCAAGGCAACTCCAATTGTTTGCTATTTCTCAGCCAGTTGCAGAAAGGGAAGTGGAATAAATACCCAATGATGTTCCAATACTTAAAAAAAACTCCCATTCATGTACTACTGGCTATAACTGAGACACAGAGCAATCCCTAGTCACAAAGAAGGCTAAGAGAATATAGTCACTACGTAGGTAACCATGCATCCTGCTAAAACTAGGTGGGTGGGGGGAGCATTTTGTTAGATAAAGAAAGGAAGAATGGTTACTAGGGTAAATTATCAACTTCTGCCATGTCTACCCCTCCTCCCAATATCTATGTACACACTTCTTTTTGCAAATAAACACCATAGTCACCCCTATCTTTCAGTAGGATTCTAATCTATTGGCTTCTATGTGAAAGTCAGAATAGCCAAAGTTTGTCCCTGGTCACAGTTTTTAAGCCAAGTCTTCTCTTTTATCTACTGGTCTCTGTGCTCAGCCTGTCTCTCTTTCCTTTCATTTAATGTTGGCTAACTTTAGTGGCAACCATGTGAAACAGGAAGGCAGCATCTTCAGTGTAATCTTTGCTCTGGACTGGCTTCAATTGTCCAGCTAACTGAAGGCACTGAACAGTTGGCAGTTGAATACTTAACAGAAGGCACACGGAAAAGGCCACCATCATCAAACTTATCTACTGCTGTTTGCGATACAAACAGATTTTCCAACTCTGCATGACTGAATCTTTCAAGCACATTAGATTACAAGCCATAGGTAATAAGAACCTCCCTTATCAGAGCTGTATTCTCTTCTATCTTTGCTTTCTGGCTAATAATTCCATAACTTCCATTTCTTCTTATAATACATTGTTAAAAGTAGTGAGGACTAGCCAATATATATCTATATGCAAAGTTTTTCTCATTGAGCTAAAGGTCAGTAGGTGCATGGCATGTCTTCCAAGTTATGATAGGCAACTGTTTTAGCAAATTACGTATCACAGAATAACAAGTATTACCAATGTTTCTAGATCAAATTTCGTGCCCATGTCACCCTCTGCCTGTTGCTATTCAATGACACAAAATTTAGCTTTTTGTTATGGCAACGCCCCACTTCTGGTTCAAATTTCTATATTAATTAGGGTATATGCTAAGGTCTTCTTTAAAAAAAAGACCCCCACCCCCTCCCCAAAGTATCATGTCTTCATAACATAGAAATTTGTTTCTCTCTTACCTAACAATCCAGAGGTGAGCAGAGACTCTACTACAGATATGGGACTCATTTATGGACTCTCTTCAGCTGTTCTATTGTTATCATTTCCCAGCCAGCAGAAATTGTTTTTTAAAAGTAAAATCCAGAAGATGCCTACATTACTTCTTGTCACTTTCCATTGACAAGGACTTAGTCTTGTTGCTCCAAAGGATGCTGTGAAATATTATATCTAGTCAAGTAGCCATGTGCCTTGCTAATAGTCAGGAATTCTATTACTAAAAGAAGAAGAAAAGGGACACTGAGACATAATTAGCAACCTCTTCCACCATGAGAATTGGAGGATTACAACTGCATGATTCCAAATCTGAAAAGCAAAACTGCTTCCAAATGGTCTTCATTTATGTACAGAGTGTTAAGTCTCCCAGTATTGCTGTTTACTCTGCTGGTACATATTCTCTAGAATAAGTTGTGATGTCTTTGTTTGTCATCATGTTTTAACGTAATCATTCACTTATTCTAGCAGTCATCATTTATTGAATGCATACTATGTGTCAGACATTTAGTTGTATAATAGGAATATAAAGATAATGAAGACAGAATGATCTGGGTTCATCATTCAGAGTTTCTTTTTATTTGGATTATTTATTTAGAAAATTTATCATTCTTTTCTGAACATTCCATAAAAAATAAAAATTTGCTTAAAAACAATTTCAAAGGAAAGCACACAAGGGAAAGGGTTTTATTTTTCACTCTCCTCAATTTTGTATTATTTACATCAATTTGCCTAACTAAAATTATACTTTGCTGTAAAATGTAGTGAATCATTTAAGGTACAAAAATCTTGGCAATAAGAACAAGTTTCAACCTAATTACACCTACACACTCTTACTAATCAACTGCTATATTGATACCACTTTCCATCATTAAAATGAAACTGCAATATGCAAAATGCTTTTGTCCTCCACTGAGGGCCCCCAATTTGGAATCCTACTTCCTGTGGATCCAAAGCAACATCTGAATATTTCCCAAAAGAATCCAAAAGCAACGAGTACCTGTTGTATCATTCCATTTGTACAAAATGTAGACAAACAGGAGAAAGCTCATCTATGCTGTTAGAAGCAAGGATTGAGGTACCCCTGCTGGGGGCATGGAGGAGGCTTCTGGAATGCTGATAATGTTCTGTGTGTATACATCAGGGTGCTGATTGCACAGGTGCATTCAGTTTGTAAATCCCATCAATACCCTATACTGAAAATTCTAGTAGTAGTTTTTCATTGTCCATACTATTTAGAAGGCATTTAAAGAAATCAATGGGGTGCTAAGCACTGTACAAGCCCCCGTGGAGGTTTCAAACAATATGTAATACATGTGCTTTTCCCTCAAAGAGGTACCTTTCTATTTTCCCATTAGAATAAGGCAGCTGTGATATGGGGGGAAAGATTGAGAATCTTTGAGGAGTTCTGACACTGCATGTCCATGCATCAGTCCAGGCCGATAGTCACCGTCCTGATCTTTAACTTTCTGAGCTATGTCAGAACTCTAAGATTCTCTGCTCTATAATTCTCTTCTGGTCAAATAGTCATGGTTGTCATTTGTTCTTTTAGTCTAAATAAGTCTTTTTGGCACTAAGAATATCAAATTAGGTTGACACTGGAAACAAACATGATTAAATCATAACAAATCTGTGTAGCTTTTTACCAAAAGACAGGGCCGTAGGACTGAAGAAGGCTGGGACCTGGCACCCTGACTGCTGGTTTATGTTCAATGCCCTGTCACTAGCTTGCATGGCCTTAAGCAAGGCTTATCATTTTTCTGGTCCTCAGTTTTGTTATTTGAAAGTCAAGAGGGCTGGGCTCCCTCCAAATCCCTTCAGTTCTAAATTTCTGTTTCTGAGTTAATTTGTTGAAAACTAAGAAGCAGCAGGACAAAGACTGGTTTTCTGGCTTAAGCCCAGTTTTCTTTCCACCGATATGTATGTTTAAAAAGCAACCTAAATTCAGATTTTAAAATTAATGTTGCCCAGTATGTGCTGGACACTACCATGCGAGGTAGGTATGTTACTCCTTTTTCAGATGAGGAACTGACCATCAGAAAGTTAAGAGACTTGCCCCAGTGTATGTGCCTGATTGATGCCAAAGGCAGAATAAAAAACTTGGTCCTTCTGGCTCCAGAACTTCCCTCTCCCACCAGGGCTTGTAATACATCCAAAAATCAACAAATAGCCCTAAAATAAATCCAATCCTAAAGCAAAAATAGTCTTTCTTTTTCTAGTTGCCTCCAGTTGAGAAAGAAAAACAAGAATTGGGAGTTTCACTTATAAAGATAAAATTTCATGTCATTTGTTAAATTTATAAAACTATATGCAGTTTGTAAAAGGTCTTGCAACGCCTCCAAGTCCCAGCATGTTTTAATACTTGACAAACGTGTCTTCGTTTGTGCTGCACTTCACATTTTATCTGAAGATCTTAATTCTTTGGGGGCATAAAAGACTTTAATGGGCATAGAGTCAAACATCAACAAGGATTTTCTGGGCTTTGCTTTAAAATTTTACTGCTAAATTAGAAAGGCTTACAGATAGAACACTCAACCTGCCATGACATCCTTTGTCGGGTGTCATATATGCTTTGCAGGAGTTGCCACCATGAAAACAACTGCAAGATGCAAAGGAAAATAGCTTTGCAGTGAGGTGCCATGAACAACACTCATAGTAAACTTAGAAACTTTTTTTTATGTTGTTTCAACCAGGCTGATGATTGTTTTAGAACAAGTCTCTTGCCATGGCCTGACACTTGATCCACAGAATTCCTTAAAAGATACTGGGCCAGGCAGACAGTAATATATCATATGCCTGACAAAGACACAAAACATCCTGGACATTGCCATAACTCTCAAGGAGTTGTTAGAGTGGCTAGAGGTCACTTAAGTACTTCTAAAAATACAATGGCATAGCCTTCCTGGGCTTATTTCTTTTAGACACTAGACCATCAATTAATATTTGAGAAACATGCATTATAAAAGTTTGCTCTGAGAAAAATTTACAATATTTAGTCAGTCTTTATCATGTGATTCCTCCGGGCTGAATCTCCCGTTCAATTTCTCTTCCCAGATTCTACCCTAAACTAAATACCGAGGTTTGGGGTTAACACTATATATAATGGGACTATTTTCTAAATCAAGGCTTATGACCCTGCATATTTGTTTTTTTCCTGTGGTTGTAAATTAACAGTATGTTCCCACTACACTTGTGTTCTCACGTATTCCTGTCCCCGCCCTGGCCCAGTGTACTGACCTTACTAAGTGCACAAATAGTGTCTCTTGGAAACTGCTTACATTCAATAGCACTTTCTAGTGTTCCATGTATCATTTGTTAAACATGCTTTTAGAATCTATCATGCCAGAGGCTAGGAGTTACTGATATAACATTAAACAAGTTGGACATAGTGCTGTCCCCACAGAACTGACCACCAGAGATATGACCAGGAGATATGACCAAAGAGATATGAACAGGAACCCTGGGAATACCAAACGGGAGGGAAATTAAGGGTGCAGCAGAAACAGAAATAGAGAGTCCAGCAGAAGAGGAATGTTCTCCCATATACAGGAATCTAAATTCTACTTGATATTCTATCTCTTATAAGCACGTGTAGTTCACACCTCTATTTGGGATCCCTATAGAACACAGAGAAAGAGGGATGCTCTACTTCCCACTCATTTGCAAGCTTGCATTTAGGGAGCACTCACCATACAGTGAGTCTGATGTATGCTGTACATAGTAACAGTATACCCTGAGCCAGATGCTGTTTTAAGCCTTTTACACATATCTGCGAATTTTTTCATTTGATTCTTACAACCTCTCTATGAGGTAGTATACAGTAGTGTCTCTATTCTACAGATGACGAAACTGAAACACAGAGAAGCTGAGTAACTTGCCTGAGTTTACACAGCTACTAACTTAGCAGCAGCATTTAAACTCAGACAGCCTAGCTCCAGCCTGAGCTCTTTGGCCCTTCCTTCCATGCCTCTCTACCCCAGCACGTAGATCAGCAAGCACACCATGCCTCTCTTTCCTGCAGGAGCTCTCACTCCACTGGCAAAAGTGGGTATAAACACCTACGCAGTGTACAGGGGCTATACTGGAAATATGAATCACATGACTGCAACTCACAAAACAAACTTCAGAAGACATAGTCCACAACATTTATACAAAACAGAACCTATTCTCCATAACAGAAATGGCTACCACTTATTGAGTGCCCCCCGCAAGGTACCTGGCACTTCATTTAAATTATCTCATTGCCTTCTCATAACAACCATGCAAGGGGCATAGTATCACTTCATCTTACATAAGAGGAAACTGAGGCTAAAAGAAATTGTGTGACCTCTTTTAGCTGAAGCTGAGGTTCTTTCCCTATTTATGTAGTCTCCTTAAAACACAATGCTTTGTCCTTACTCCTAAAAAGTGACACCAATGTCAGGTAACTTCATAACTTCTCTTTGATGTAGAAAGTAAGGGGAAGTGTTTCTGTTCAGGCAGTTACCAGATTCACTTCCCAAACTCTGCAACAGGAAGCTGGTGCAAACACACCAAAACATCATGCTCACAGCAGCCTGACTGCTTAGAAACCTCCAGCTCCAGATTATACCCTCCAAGGCTGACGGAAGCACTGCTGAAGGCACTTGCAAGGTATAAGGGTGCCACAATGGAGCGCTCCATCCCAGAGGCGAGGGTGATCCCAGGGACAAAGTGTTTGAAGAGCTCAGCAAATCATAAGGGGGAGGAAGAGGAAGAAGAGGGGAGGGGAGGGACTGGGACAGGATCCTTCCATCAAAATCGTCCTTCAACAACAAAGGTTGCCTAACCCTTCCTGATCAACGCAACCTCCACTTTTGGCTAGAAAGTGTCCTGGAATGGAAAAGAGAACTTAAGACCAAGGATTTGTATCCAGGATTTTAGAAGAGGAAGAGAAGTACATTTTAGCCCTGAAGTGTGAGACATATTGCTTCTAAGAATAGAAAAAAGATAAAAATTATAACTGTTTTTAAAACATATACTACAGTTTTATAATAACAGCTTCTTTCCTCCCTCCTCCATCCCCCTCCTGCATAGAAAACACACTAACTGTACTAATTAAATCCACAGTAATAGGTCAACTTAATATTAGTTTTTACTTTTTTTTTTGAGACACAGTCTTGTTCTGTCACCCAAGCTGAAGTGTAGTAGAGCGATCCCAGCTCACTGTAACCTCCACTTGCCGGGTTCAAGCGATTCTCCTGCCTCAGCCTCCCAAGTAGCCGGAACCACAGGTGCACGCCACCATGCCCAGCTAATTTTTGTGTTTTTAATAGAGATGGAGTTTTGCCAGGCTGGTCTCGATCTTGTTGCCTTATGTGATCTGCCCACCTCAGCCTCCCAACATGTTGAGATTACAGGCATGAGCCATTGCCCTCTCTGTAGGGGACAGAAAAGGAGCAAGTCGTTAGACTTTCCAAAGAGTAGAAAAAAGAAAAGAACATGGCAAAACAGCATTTGGTTATCAGCAGGAGCAATGACTCAAATACAAGCATAACAAAGGAAGGGATGTGTGGTTGAGTCAAGAAAGTAGTGACTTGTGTGAAAACCAAAGAGGAGTGAATATTGTTCCTTCTGACCAATGAATGTAGACAGTCAGCGTGCTCGGAGCCTCATGGCATCCTGCTTTCCCCTGGGGCTGCTAGGGGGATTAGGTAAATAACACAAGATGTGAAAAATAGAAAGCACAGCAAACTGGAATAGTCATCAGATGATATATTAGGAGAGCTTATTCTGCAAGCTAGAATTACAGAATAGAGAGATGTGGTCAATTAAGAGTATTTAAAGATGAGTTTCTATGATGAGGGTAGGTGACAAGAGGGAGTTGTAATCCAGGACAAAGAATCAGAAGAGACCACCATTCTCCAAAGACCAGGTGATGATTTTAATAAACTGGCTCATGTACTATCACCCCAACAGCTAGTTTCTATATCAAAATTAGTTCAAGATTTCAACAGGAGGAAGTGGTTTACAAAAGAATTACCAAGAATCCAGAAGTGTTTAATGGAAAAAAAAATGCTACATGAGGTAAAAGTTGATTTGTGTACTATTTAGACTATGCATTTTTTTTAAAAGGGGGGTGTCCTACCAGCAGGTAGGACCGTTAAAAAAAAGACACTGCTGCAAAATTCCTACACTCCCAGAGTTCTTCATGGCCTGCAACACACTGTCATGAACCTATCTCCTAGACTAGAGCCTCATAGTTACCTACTTAGATAGTGCAGGAATTATGCTCATTTTACAGATGGGAAACTGAGGCACAGAGAAGTAAAACAATTTTTGAAGGGTCACACAGCTAGTAGGTGACAGAGTTAAGTCCACCCTAGAGACTGCATTTTAAATGAGTCACTTGGTGCAATCACAAAAACAATTATTCTATGATCTGGGGGTTTTTCCCTAATGATTATTGAGATATAAACACGTTGCATGACTTTTTTATTTTAACCCTCACAAAAACACTTTGAGATTTGTAATATTGTCCTTTTGGCACCAGCATTTATTAGGCTCTGTAACTTTAACAGCATCACTTAAAGTGAGGTATCTACTTCAGTTTCCTCCTCTCTTATTTTAATCTTCAGTTATTTTAAGTTTTCAACTCATTTATTCATGAAAAGCACTTGGAATAGCACCTGGTACATGGTAGGGTTCTGTTGGTGTAAGCTGTTATCATTACTGCTGTTGCCCTGACCTGGTAAAAAACCTGAACTGTAGACATTCCCTTATTACCACACTAAGTCATCAATTTCTTTCTAGTGTTTACAATGTGCTTCAAAACAAATTAGTTTGCCAAATATAAAAGAAATACACCTAAATGAAAATATATGCCTTTAAATTAATGAAATGTAATTGTCGCTAGAACAGCGACTGGCACAAATTATTAGGTCATTGAATATTTCATAAGTGTATTAACAAATGAATGGGCAGCCGAATAAAGGAATAAATGATCAAAAGTTCAAACAAGAAAGTGAATAACTAGTGGCTGGGCGCGGTGGCTCACAACTGTAATCCTAGCACTTTGGGAGGCCGAGGCAGGTGGACTGCCTGAGCTTAGGAGTTCAAGACCAGCCTGGGCAACATGGTGAAACCCCATCTCTACTAAAATACAAAAAATTAGTTGGGCATGGTGGCATGTGCCTGTAGTTCCAGCTACTCAGGAGGTTGAGGCAGGAGAATTGCTTGAACTGGGGAGGCAGAGGTTGCAGTGAGCAGAGATCGCACCACTGCACTCCAGCCTGGGCAACAGAGTGAGACTCCGTCTCCAAATAAAAAAGAATATGTAACAAACAAAATTATGAAAGCAAACAAAATTATGAAACTTAAATTAATCTGCAGATCCTGGGAATAAATAAATAAAAAAGGAATAAAATGGAAAGCAACATTTTTTTATTTTCTAAGAACTGTTTTTCAATATTTCACTTAATTCACTGTAAACCATGTCTCTATTAAATGCAATTAACGTTTTTCAAAAGTAAGCAGTATGAAGTCACATAAAAAGCTAATAAAATCAACATCCAATCATAAGAGACCTTCACTGAAATCTTATTCAAAATTGAGGAAGTCTATAGTCACGTTTTTATTTCATCCTTAATTTCCCACGCTTTTCAAAGAGCCATATTATAACTCTTTCTCAAATATTTGGGAGGAAGTATTTTGATTGTGAAAATAGATGCTCCGAGAGTACCTAAGCCAAATAAATATTTACATTCTGCCTTTTTAGTTGAACAATTGACTTTGTTCTTTAGCATTTAGGTCAAAATACTTCAATGTTTTAAAACATCAATAACAAGAGGATATGATTTTTCACCAGATAGTCTAAACTTACAGGTTTTAGCAAAACCTTCACAAGAAGGAATTGAGTAATTTAGAAATGTTAATGTACACACACCGTAAAAATAAAAAAAGGGGGTTGGGGTGTTGGCCACTTATTCTTTTTAACTAAAAAAAAAGTCTCTCTTCCTCTTCCCTGTGTTTATGTAGTTAAGCCTTGGTGAGCATTTACAACCACTTACATCATTATAATGATAACCTCAATCTGCTGACTTTATGTAGGATTTATATCAAAAGAGTCTTGGAGCTTAGTATGCCTTAGTTCATTTTCAGAGCATCCTTGTACATCACCATGTGACCAGTATCTTATCTGTATCATACAAAATTAAAACCAGATGTACTAGGAGACAAAGCAGCTTTCTCAAAGGAGATAAAGTCACATAATTATCAACTTAATGAAACTTGGCTTCAAACGCATGTCTTCTCTTAATACAGCCAAGTTTTTCCCCACTAGATTATTCTTCCTTTATATAAATTTAAGAAGTCATGGTGGCAGCTGAGCAGAAAGAACTGACTACCTGGAAAAACTCCAAGATTTTTTTGAGGTTGGGTTAACCTGACCCAGCAGAAGCTCTGAGACTTGGAAGAGAGGGAAGCAAGGCTATAAGAACTATTCATGTTTTTTGACACTGAGGAACACGTAAATTACTGATAACAGGTCAGCAAAATGAAAGTGTAAAAAAAGTGAGAAACGTCAGTGTTTCATAATCAACTTTCATCATGGGCTTCACTGGAAACTCTTCTTCCAACTCTGAGCTGCATATCGAGCCTTGGAGCAAACACTCCTTCCATCTGAACTCTCCCTTGAGTTGTAGGAACTGCTCCTGTGGGTGCTAGAAAACAAGATTCTCCTGAAGCTGACTTAGAGCAGGTGGCTTTGTGTGAGGAAGACTGCAGAGGTGTGTCAAGTGTGTCCAGTTGCACTGAATTGTTCACATTTTTGACACTGGAATTTTGCACATTCTTTGGAAATAAGCTGTTCATTTGGATTCCCACAGTCACCTCTCCCAAGCCTGACTTGAGCTGCCAAGACTGAGTCACCTTCTCTACTCAGTGGGTCATATTACTGGTGGCAGGTTCCACCTGTTTTAGTATTTGCTTGAAAACAAAAGTGATCTTTGAGAGTTGAGTGACAGGGGCTGCTGAGCAGGCTTCCAAACCAATTGTGGGAGAGATCAAGATAACCAGTCACCTACAAGAGGAATTATGAAGACAACTAAGCCAAAAGAGAGTGTTCCAATAGATACCTTTGTCCCAATATCTTTCTTGGGATTAACCAGTGTTGGGCAAGGTTATCAGTTTAAACAGAAGTAGGAGAGGAAGTAAGCTTAAATTGCAGCAGAAAGAATGCTGGTCTGATAGACTGGAGAACTTCAGAACATGTTGGAGGAAAAAGAGTAGATCTCTACATAGATCTCTAAAGTAGACACCTGGAAATATATCCATCACGAGCCTGTCCAATACTAAAATTATCTGGGAGGAAACAGGCTTCAGCCAAACGAAGCACCTTTGAGAGAAAATCCAACCCTTAAGTTCTCTCATCCCTGCCCTCTACGACACCCCACTAACACTTGTTTTGCAAATAAATTGCTATATTCCTGAATATAATGCCAGAAATCAATTTCTTCCAGCACAGCTTTTCACCCTACTTAGCTTCTCAAAAGCATCACCCCTTTCCTACCATCTCCCATCAGTGGATGAAGTGATAGTCCCACTTAATAACTATTTAAGCAGTGGGCAAAGTTCTGTTATGCTCTATCTTAACCTTGCAAATCCAAGAAAGGGTTGTCAGCTCTTATAGAAGCAGGAAACCATGTCAGCGTGTGGTAGAGAGAGCAAGTAGTTAAAGAGAAGCTCAAAGCCAGGCAGGATGGTGTTCACCTGTAGTCCCCAGCTAATTGGAGGCAGTGGAGGGAGGATGGCTTGAGCCCAGGAGTTCCAAGTTGTAGTGCACTATCATCATGCCACTGCATCTGCACTCCAGCCTGGGTGACAGAATGAAACTCTGTCTCTAAAAGAAAAAAAAGAAGAAGAAGCTCAAAGGACCTGGGCCTTCATTTCATCCTTGCCACTTGCCATTTGTGTGGCCTTGTGTTAGTGACTCGACAGCTCTCTACCTGCTTTCTCCCTCATAAAAACCTACTAATGTCGGAATGTGGCACTTGGCAGATTGTCTCTCTTCCTCCTGCACCTGGAAGGCATCAATAATCAACATTTCCACGGGTCACTCGTGTTAAAGGTTTCATGTCATTCCCTAAGGACATTTTTATTTCTGGAATATGTATATTCTGATCTTTATGAGCCCAGGAAAAATCCAAGAGATGGTCAAGGCCATCAAGTTCAACACTCAATTTGCTTAAAGTCAACCCTTTATAAGTCAGCCAACATAATGTTAATAATATTCATATATATATGTGTGTGTGTGTTTATGTTATTAACATTATGTTGGCTGACTTATAGAGGATTAACTTTAAATAAATGTATCTATGTATATCTGTATATGTATAAACATGTATGTATGTATATACACACAGACACATACATAGCCATATATATATATATCTGAAATCTAGCCTCTCACAAAATAATTCACTTTAAGAAACAAGAGTAATTTTGTGATTGAAAATTATTTCAATGTAGGAATCATCAGCGAAATCAGTTAAAATGTAGACTTGGGGTAATTGTGTCGCATAACAGTCTAAGCCTGAATAATCTGTTATTTTCTTGATACTTTTCTTCAACTGCAATAAGCACTGATATTTACATGATATTAAAATACCTGTCTTTAAACCAGAACATTAAATGCTATCCCAATTCAGCATTTCTCTAGTTGAGGAAGAGGAAGCTGAAGGAAGAGGAGGCTGAGTTTTCATTAGATGATATTTGTGGTCTTTTTTATGATTATTGTGCTTAATCATATTATTGCTACATTATTACTAAATTTTTGTCTTCTATAAAACTTTAAGATCATGAAATATCCAGGAAGGATGCAGGGATTGCTCTATCTTCATCAGCAAATGGGAGGAATGGCACAGGAAAATCAAAGAGTTTATCATAAATCACAAATATAGGTTTCTAAGATAAAAAGAGAGAGCAGAATTCCTGATCCCAAGCATGAAATCGGCCTCTTTTACTGTAACACATGTTTGAAGCAATCTAGTGGCCTTTTCTCCATGCCTCACAAGAATCAGGCACTGGAGAAATTACGTTGTTCTTCAGCCCCCTTATGTTTCACAGGTAACACTCTGAAGCCCACAGAATGTACGTGACTTGCCCAAGATCATGTGTTAGTAAGAGAGAATGAACTAGGACCTGGGCCTCCTTCCTACCTCCTCAACATGGCCCTTTCCCAGACACCACACTGCTCAGTTCCACATTCCATCATAGAGCAACTGGACTGGACTCGCCCATTCACTCAGCAAAAATGTACTGAGAACACACCTAACATGCTAAGTCCCGGATATAAGTCAAAAAAATGTAAGATTCCATCCTCCCCCTTCCCAAAGGAAACACAACAACAACAACAAAAATAGTCAAAATAAACAGGTAAATAGGTGAGGACAAGACTTAGCACAGGCTTTAAGATTGGACAGACCTGGACACACAGCCTGACTCTATGCTTTACTAATGGTGTGACCTTGAGCTTCTGTGTTCTCTTGTATAAAATTTTGTGAAAATTTTTCAGAGATGGTTTGTGAGGATTAAATGTGATAGCCTTTATTTTCTTAAAATACCATAGTGTCTGGACTATACTATTACTATACTGCTATTACTCTAGTAAGGGGCTCAGCAATGGTGGTAATTACCACTACTACTGGCTGACATGAGGCTGACAGAGGGAGGAGTACTTGTGGTCCCTTTTCTTCATTCTCCCATCAGATAGCCTAGAGTCCTCACCTTCCTGCCATCTGTACCACACAAATGGGGAGAGTTATTGGTAAGTTACAAGGGGCCCAGGAATGCCTCACTTAATGGGTTCTGCCTGCAGCAGGATTTAGTATCTCTCAATCTCTCTCTCTCAATTTCTCAGGCTATCTCAGTAAACCACTGCTATTTAATTCTTCAGAGTCAATGAGTCATCCACCAGTCCAAACTTGTACACGTTCCTGCAAGATATAATTTGGAACCTTTGCCTAATAAGTTTTTATTAATAGTAAGATTATCAGACTAAGATGAAAATTGCTACACTAAAAAACAAAAAAGTATACTGAGAGCTTTCCTAGATATGCCCTTTATCCATTGTCTTTATAATTCATTTAACTTATAACAATGTAGGGCATTACATAAAAAAGCAACACGGGATCCTTACCCTCACAAGCTCTCCTGGAGGAGGGAGAATAAATACTAGTAAACACCAAGTAGTGAACATGGAAACATAAAGGCAGTTAGGGCTATATAAAGACAGGCACGTCAGTATTCAGGAGGGAGAACATCTATAAGAAACAAGAGTTAGCAGAATGTTGGTCAGAAATGAAGCAGGACAGCACCTGTTTGGAAAGACTTCAAGGGAAGAGTTCTGAAGGGCAGTGGGTGATGAACAGAGAGGTGGCTTCAGGTTTGAAAAGAAATAACAAAGCAGGGATGTCAGGAGATAACAGGGAAAGTAACCCTCTAAGAGCAGAGAGCAAAGGTGAGGGGATTTGCAAATTCCTCCAGAACACTGCAGTACTCACACAGTCAGAGCAAACCAAAGAGTTAAATAAAACTGATTTATTAAGGCAGATGTGAATTATATTGCATTCTCTCCCCATTACTTGTTTATCTGTATTCATCAGGTAATGAGTCAGCTTTCTGCTCACGGTTATCACGAATGGGAATGAGAATGTTTCAAAGCCAAACCCCAACATATAACTTCAAAGGTCCAGAAGTGAATTATTGGCCCCATAGAGATCACTGAAAGGTTAGAGACATCTAGGAATGACAGGATTCTTAAAAAATTATTAAAAATTATAAGAAGAGGATCTAGAAAATTACAGAAATACTTATTTTTTTAATTCTAAATGTTTTTGTTACCATGTCTTGCCACATATGACGGCAAGTTTTTAATAACTAGAAAGTTTATATTTTTGCTTTTTGTACAGCGTTTAATACAACAGCACCATGTTGTCAATGGATACTTTTATAAACATTTGTTGACTAACTTGGCTGTGCTTCTTACTACAGTCATGACACTCACACATATCCCTTTCAAGAAACCTTGATTTGCTCCTCTACAAAGTCACTGCAGGCCACATCGGTGAAATTTATATAGGAAAATAATAATTCTCATTTAGCGAGCTCGTTTGATGTGACAGGCACTATTCTAGTGCTTTACTCATCATTTCCAATCCTTGATGATTAATGAATATCACTGTATGATAAAGCAGATGTCATTACAGATGAGAAAACAAGGGCTTAGCGAAGAGAAGCAACTTCCTCAAGGCACACAATTAGTATGTCACTGAAAGGAAACTACAGTCCAGCTCTACCTAATGTGAAAGAGAGAAGAAGGAAAGAAAGAAAAAAAGAGAGAAAGAGAAAGAAGGAAGGAAGGAAGGAAGGAAGTAAAGAAAGAAAGAAAGAAAGAGAAAGAGACAAGGAGGGAGGGAAAAGAGAACTATACCTCAAATTTTGAGAGTCACAGAGAGAAAGATAGATAGATCTAGAAAAAGGGAGGAAAAAAAATCATAAAAACAACTCACCCTTCTTAAACAAGGCACAGCTGGAGAATTCAAATCAATTATATTTCCCAGCCCAGAAAATGTTTAGCAAACCACAGATTTTTTAGGGCTCCAGTATTATTCCACAGCACCTCTTTCCAAACACCCTTTTTCTTCTATTACTATATATTACTGGATATTTTTAGAAAATATTGGTAACTCATCAATGAATGTCTCCCTTCTCTCCCAGCAAGGAAGGGAGAGCGGGAGAAAGGAAGGAAGGAAGGAAGGGAGGGAGGGAGGGAGGGAGGGACCGTCTTCATAGACCTCTACAATAGTTTTTCAAATGAAAAATTAAATATCCAGTAAATAACTCCCAACAGTCACCACACAAGATTGAAACCAGACTCTGAAGCCAGCTAAGAGCTCTTTTTCTCCATTTCCCAAAAAACAGTGATCACTGAGTCAGATATCTTCGGGTTACCTGCACACCTGTAGCCATGTGCCAGGAGTTCTGCTACAGAGAGAAAATCAACCAGGTTGGAAATAATTGCAGCATAAGGTCTCACTTTATTGCCACTGATAGAAGAAATCTTACCAGTTGACAAAATCTCATAGCAACAATCCACAATGCCTCTTGCCACTTAGAAAGGTAGATGTTGTAGAGAACATCTACCCTGTCCCTGCCCATCCTCCAGCTTGGCTCACTTCCAGTGGGAAGTGACTGTGTCTGGAAAGGAACTGGCCAACTTTGACAGCAGCCTCAACTCCCACAGCACACTGGCTCCGTGTTCTTTAGGATGGTGCCCTGGCTGGGCCACAGGAACAACATCAGCCTCTACAGAAGCAGTGGGGAAAAGCCAGTTGCACTGACATTGTTATTTCTGGACTGGTTAGCATGTCAGGGAACATGAGGCCATGCAAGGACTGAAAGAGGCTCTTGTTGAAATGGAGCTGCCTCTTTTCTTTCCCCACACTACTTCAAGGGGGAAGTGCACTGCTCCTGTGCCCCACTCATCTTCTTATCTGAACCTACAAAAAATGACAACTACAACTTTGAGAATCCACTGTGACAGCAATGCCATGCAGATGATATTTTCAGCTGAATTGGACACTCAGAGCAATGCCCAAGGAGCTGGTTAAATAAGAAAGCCTATGTGAAGAGGCTGGGTAAGGTATGAAGCACTACAGAAATGTGCCTTTATGATATAAGCAGAAATAGGAGACTGATCAGGAGACATAGCTCAGCCTAGACAAAACCAAAGCAATGCTCATCACAATAGAAGGAAAGAAATCAAAATTCCAGAAGAAAGCCGGGGGGAGGGGGTGGCAGAGGGTGGACTTTAAAACATCTTACCCTTCTTAAATAAGCCACAACTGTGGAATTCAGATCAATTCTATTTTCTAACCCAGAAGATGTTTAGCAGATCACAGATTTATTTGGGGCTCCAATATTATTCCACAGCCCCTCTTTCCAAACACCCTTCTTCTATTACTAAATGGTTAGGTTTCTTTTAGAAAATATTGATAACTTGTCACTGAATCTCTCCTTTCTCTCTCAGCTTGAATCTCCAGGGGAAAAAAATAACAAAAGAATAAAAAATAAAAGAAAGAACAGTGTGGTTTAAAAAAAAAAGTGGGGACAGAAGACCTGAAATGTCTTAGATCTGAGATCTGACTTCCTCTTGTAGACATGTTTTCTTTATAAATTGCCTTTATGAACACCCGCTTAGTGGCTTCACGATCCTGCAGCCTTTCACTATGGCACATGCTGACTTTTATGCGCCACAAGTTTCCCCTTTCCATCCCACTCACAATGCCTGGGTTCAATCCCTTGTCACCTTTTGCCTCACTGAGGGAGCGAACCCTCCACTGCCCTACCTCCAGGATTGGTCTCTCCAAGCCACCCTCCACTCTGCCACCCAAGTAGCATCCTAAACTTTAAATCCCTTCATGTTCTCCTTTGTACAATTTTTCATTATCTATTCATTACCTATAGCAGTGGTTCTTAATGGTTTCTTGGAGATCTGATTACAGCTTTGGTCACTTTTTTTCATCCCTTGAAAACAAATCACCCATAAGCAATAAATCCTGAGTTAAGAACCCTTGGCCTAGAGCAGAGGTCTCCAAAGGGGTAAGCACCAGATGATACATATGGTACAGAAAAACAATGTTAGCATTCCGATTTTTCCATATTCCTACTCTTTAGCAAAACTAAAAAGAAAATAATTAGAAAGTAATTTAAATGTATGCATGTTGAGTGTATGGAATGATACTGATGCCCTCACCTGACCCAGCTGAGTTTCCCTGAAGGAAGAACTCTTAAAGGGTCCCACAAGTGAGAGGTGATGGGGGGATCCACATTTATTTCTTCACTCTCAGAATATTGGAATGAATTGCATTCTACATGCTAGAGGATGTTATCAATAGTTAATTTGATAAAATTAAGCCCTTTATATATAAAGAAGGTTCTTGGCAAGTCTTTTAAGTTTGATGAAAAAGTTTACTGAACTTAAAAGACTTGCCAAGAACCTACTTTATAAAGGGCTTAATTTTATCAAATTAACTGTCCTTACTAGTTGGCTAGTTATTTTGTAAGCAAATACTTAACAGTTATCCAACTGAAAGTGGACTTGCACATTTTTCTTTTACAAAAGACAAGGCTCCCAAGTTGTCTAACCTTTCCTGTGATGACTAGTGGCTGCCAGGATTATGCAGATATTTTCAGAAAAACGGATATGCTTAATGTCTTTTCAAGGTAAAGGTAACATTTTAATAGTGAATAAGAAAGTAACCGCTTTTCTAAATTAATTTGTTGCTTTGAAAATGGGTGTGCTAGCAGTTTCTGAGGTTGCCCCTGCTGATCTTCTCTTCCCGGTATCTATGTCCTTGTGTGATTCCCTGCCCTAGAATATGGACTGGACTTAGTAACTCTAATAAATAGGATTATGTAAAGAGTTACTTCTGAGATTATGTTACAGAAAGACTGAGACTTATATCTTATTCACCCTGTCTTACTCTCTCTTTATTGAGAAGCCCATGGCAAGGAACTACCACCTCTAGCCAACAGCTGACCAGGACCTGAGGCATGCCAACAGGCACGTGGGGGAACTTGGAAGCAGAGTCTCAGTCAATTTGGCCTTGAGCTGACTGGAAGGCCAGCCAACCCCAGTCACAGTTTTGTGGGAGACTCTGACCCAAAATAATGCAGCTAAGCCACTCCTGGGATCTGTGACCCACAGAAACTATGAGATAAGAAATGTCGGCTGGGCACGGTGGCTCACGCCTGTAATCCCAGCCGAGGCGGGCAGATCACGAGGTCAGGAGATCTTCCTGGCTAACACAGTGAAACCCCGTCTCTACTAAAAATACAAAAAATTAGCCAGGCACGGTGGTGGGCGCCTGTAGTGCCAGCTACTCGGGAGGCTGAGGCAGGAGAATGGCGTGAACCCGGGAGGCGGAGCTTGCAGTGAGCCGAGATGGCACCACTGCACTCCAGCCTGGGCGACAGAGGGAGACTCCGTCTCAAGAAAAAAAAAAAAAAGAAAAGAAATGTCTGTTGTTTTACCATACTAATTGCGGGGATGATTTGTTATGCAGCAAGAGATAACTCATACAATTGGGGAAATGTTTCCTCATCATTGATTTAATGGCTAAAAGTAATGTGACTGTGTCTCATTAAAAAAAAAAAAAAAAACTTTCCTATCTGCACATTAACAAAAAGATGAGAAACAGAATTTTCTAGCCTGTGTCTAAATAATTCAGATTATGAATTTGAACCAACTACTAAAAATATTAAAATGCAACATCTTCCAAAGAGTTTACAAGAATGACTGAATGATATCAGGAAAAACAGAAAGTTATTAATTACATTTCAAGAAAAACCTAAGTACAGTGTTTAAGACTGAAAAAAAACTGCAAAAACTGCATTATGACTTAGTTATAATGCCAACAAACACTCCTTCAATCGGAACTGCACTTCACTATTTGTGAAGTGTCTTGATTTAATTAAAACTAGAAATCAGAATAAACTGAACTTAGAACCAGTCCTTTAAATAACCCCATCATAAAGTGTTAAATCAAATTTTTCAAAAACATATCTGCATTTTCAAACACATTATTCATTCTAATGTTTAAGAAAATTTTATAGGAGCAAAAACTAACATTATCTTTAAATATTTCCTATTTAATCACATCTGTGTGTATTTCCAAAGGGATATAAGAAACTAATCTGATAGTGTATATATAAAAATAAATATACCCAAATAAACACATATTTGAAGAGTATATGCTCAAGTTATTTTTACTGGCAGGTGTACGCAATTAAAAGAGTTTATATAGCCCTGACCTCAAAGACAATTCCAAATGCTTTCCCTCAGTTTGCACAACCTATCTTTTTAGTCCTGGTCTTAGAGCCACTTGCAATTCTCAGGACACGGTTGACTGAGCTGAGAAGCAGATCCTGTTGCAGAAGTCCCTTTCTACACCACTACTCCTATACCCACCCCCAAGTCCATGGAAGAATTCCTCCTCATATTTCAACGCCTAGCTTACTTGTCAAACAATTCATAACATTTCCTCCCTCCTTCCCCTCCTTTCACCTCTTAATGCTCTCAAAGTTCCTTTTTAACCCTTTTATTACAGAACTTACCATCCTATGTTATATTTTAAGGATTTGTTTCTGTTCCATTTACCCTTAACAAACAAAGGGCTTTCTACAAAATTTGCTTAGTAGCAGGTAGTATGCTGAAAATGCTGTTGAATACATGAATTAATGGATGAACTAATTTTTTCAGAACTTTTTTCCTGTGGCTCAAACTATAGCAAGTTGAAAAGGGAATCTCCTGTCTTATTCCAGTCAGATATCTGTATATCTCACCACCAACATTTAACTTAATAATTATTTTTCCAAAAAAATTAAAAATTAATTTAAGTAACAGATTCAGCATTTCTGAGCAGATTTCTTACAACTGTGTAAGCAGCATTATCCTATGGTAAGGAGCCAGACTGTGTCAGGTTAAATCCACCTTTGGCACCTATTAACTCTGTAATATTGGATACATTAAATATCCTCATTGCACCTCCATTTCCTCATCTGGTAAAATGGGGAAAATAAGATATGGCACAGACCTTATCTTATTAAAGGTCCATAAATGTTGCTTGTTATCCTGTTGACCTTTTGCAGATGCATTAAATAAATATTAAGTGCTAAATATACTCCCAGACTAAGCCTCCCTGGACCTCCAGTGAATGCACACAGCACACACAGAGATAAGCATGTTAAGGACAGGAGCTCTGTCTACTTTTATTTTCATTGTAGCCCTAGTACCTGGCACATAATAGATGCTCAATTACTGTTTGTTGATTGATTTCAGAATTCCCCATACATTTCTGCCTTATACAGATTTGAATCCACATTGTAGTTTCAGACTATCCTTTCCAAAAGCATTCTCAGGATGGCTATTGTCAGAATCAGGATGTGGAAAAACAGTTAATGTGGTTATGTTGCAGGAAAAGCTGAGAAGAAGACCTGAAAGGAAATGACAGTTCAATAAAGACCAACATTCTATCAGTAAAATAATGGGAAATGATTCATAAACGCAGTATTTACACACAAGTACAAAATGTTCTAGTACTTCAGAAAGTAAAGAAGGTTCATTTAAAAACAAACAACAACCTTGGCAGACTCTAACATAGAATTAAAAACTTTTAAAAATTAAACCAATTCTATTGTCAGAATTCTTTTGATTGTCAGCAGACTAGAACAAGATTAACTAGTATAAGAAAGAAATTGTACGGGGTCACATAGGTGCCAAATTTAGAAGACTGTCTCGCCAACTTAAAGGTCTCTTCAGGTGGGCCCGTCCATCTCTCTACCCCTTTCTCCACACATCTGTTCATCCCTCTGACTCCAGCCTCTCTCTAGATTTTTAGTTTTTTATCTCTTACTACAGGCAAGTTTCCTTCATTTGGCAGTGGAAAAAAAAAGGGGGAGCAAGGCTGCAAATGACTGCAAGCAAACTGCATTCCAGCTCACTGGCCAGAGGTGAAAGGTTTCCTTTCCTCTTAGCTGCATATAGGGTGGGAAGGGATGCTGGGAAGACTGGACAATGTGCATCCACCACATCCAAAAAGGAAAACATGCTCAGAATTCTACTACCACACACAAACTACATCTCATCTTCACACTTCCTTCCAACATTAATGAATAACTTTTAATTACTATCCTGGTACATATTTTTTCTTTTGGCTTTTTGTCTTAAGCATTTTACCTGTTCCTCCAGAGGCTTTATAATGACCAGACTTAAGTGTCTAAAAGTCATTATGCAATAATTCACCTATCATTTCCTTAATGATTAAAATTTATGTAATTTCCAGATATAGCTACATTTAAAATACATTATAATTATTCTCCTCTTACCTGAAACATGCTACTTTAAAAAAGTATCTCCTTAAGATAATTCTCAGAAATTGAAATAATGGGTGCAATGTTAAGAACATTTATATAGATCTGGTTCTTAGGATACATTATCAAATTTTTGTTCAAAAAGTTGTATTAAATTTCAGTGTCTCCACAATACATACGTGCTGCAGCATCACCATATCTTCATCAGCAGTGAGAATCATATGCAGATAAACGTTTAAGTCATGGTTCCTAAACATTCTCACTAGCTCAGAATGCCGTCATTAATCCTACTACACTTATGGCCTGACTTCCTCACCTGGGAAGACACAGGAAACTGCCCAAGCATAGTTCTAGCACACAGTAGGCACTCACTAAAAGTTAGATAAAATTGCAACTGAATGTATTATGTTCCTATTCATGTTTCCAGGGAAGATCAGCTTTTGAAATGTTAGCTTTGATCATACTAACTACAGAAAAAAGATAAGCAAAAAAATATATATCTTCTGGTTACTTCTATGAAAACCTAAGACAGAAGACACAGGACTTACCTTTTTATCTGTCTACTCCCTTGATCTTCTCTTATCTCTGTTTTGGCAGAAAGGACAAATAAATCTGAGGGTTTTGTATTTTTTTTACACAGAAGCATAATGCAATTAGCACTGGTCCTTTTTAAAGACTGTTGTATTTTTAAAGATTAACCAAGTCTACCATTGCCTAATTAATGTTGTGGGTCAAAACCCTGGATGCCCGTCAGAATGACCTGTAGTGGGATTTTAAAATGTAGATATCTAAACCTCTTCCCAAATCCTCTGGTTTAGAATCTCCAACAGGTGGAGCCAGGTATTTGTAATTTTTTAAATCTCCATGAGTGATTCTGACACAGAGCCATGGTTTGAGAACAAAATAAATCAACCAGTAATGAGGCATGAGTATTAATGTCAGTTATTCTTAGCCTTTCAATTTAAATTGCAAGCTAAATTTATTAGGGGTTTTTCCTTCTCCCTTTCTGCTGTTACATGTGTCCATGTGGAGAAGGTTCCACAATAGCAATACTCCCCTCTCTCAACCAGTGCGATTGCTCAGCACCTCTGCCTGCCCTCTGCAGACCAGCCTGCAGCACCCATTCTGTCCCCCTACCCCAGGAAGCCTGTAGTTCTTTAGGTTTCCAATGACTGGCAACTGGGGATGTCCTCTTACTGCCTGACTGAAGGACTGGCAAGTCCCCTGAGCTAACACATCCATGCCACATTCTCCAGAATCCACTGACCTCTGGGACCCTCTCTCAATCTCCTTGTCAGCAACTGGGCCAGGAAAAGCGTGCTTATTTCTTGGGCTCCCTCAAACCCCACCTCTAGTTGTCTGTCTATGCATTTCATCTTCCTCGCTAGACAACATGCTCACTGAGGGCAAGTTTGCACATCTCTCCCTATGGTTTGTAAGGCTCAGAGCTTAGCACATACAGATACCAGATAGGTACGTGAAGAGCAAACATGGGCAGAAAACTGACGTCCAATCTACACCTACGCCATGCCAAACACCACGTGAAGCCTTTATCTACCTTAGTTCATGCTACCCATACACACTCCTATAAGATAGGATTTAACATTCCCAAATTGCAGGCAAGAATAGAAATGGTCATCAAATGAAGTTCAGTCCATCAAAGACTATAGGCAAGAGCATTAAAAAAGTGGGATTGCATTGCTCTTTTTCTACCTGCTGCCCAGTTTTCTTGAGATAATTTACTGTAAGCACACAGCCGGAAGTCCATATATCCCTTATATGACAGACATGTAGTTATCTAGACATGTGTTCTCTGTTGGAAATTGTCTAATTGATGAGATCTGACCCAGACAAGTGTTTTCTTTCGATGTTGTTCATTATCATGCAATCTTGGTATTTTAAATAGGATTATGCCGTTTGGGCTGGGCACTTAAAATTTCCCTAAGGGCCAAGGCTGAGTAATTTTCAGGTAATGAGCTTTAATGTCCAAGGAAAGAGACATCCTGAATCACCTTCTGAACCTGTGCCATGAATCTGCTGTAAAACTCAGTATCAGTAGTTCTAGAACCTCACATAATTGATCTTGTGACTTGAAATTGAATCACTTTCAAGGTTTCTTCCAAAGTGGTTTTGCCCTCCTGAACCATACTCTATTACAGCTACACTTATCCAGTCAGCTGAAGAAAAAGAAAATGATAATTCTCTGGTGTTCCTGCCTTTGTTCAGCAGCCTTTAAAGTCACTCTGAGCCCATTTTACCCTCAAGAGCAGAGGCACGCCAGAGGCAAACTCTCCCAGCCTGAAAAAAAAAAAAAAAAACACTTAGGTAAAATGCAGAGGAAAAGGAGATCTTACTGCTCGTGAGCCAGACTTAGGGATTCAGTCTTTCATACTCCAGGGGCTCTGAGTCACTGTGCTGTGGAAGTGATCTGAGTTATATAAATCCTTGTGCACATCACCAGAGAGAGACTCTATGTCAGTGTGCAATATTAGTGTGCAAAGTATAGTAAAATCTGTGAAGCCAGACCCCACTAGTTCAAAACTAGGGATCATAAAACCTTATACCTGGCACTATCTCCTGTTACAGATGAGTAAACAGGCTCATAGAAGTTGAGTGACTTGCCGGAAACCACATGGGTACTGAGTAGCAGGACAGTAGTTTGAAGGTAGTTCTCCAGAATTTAAGTCCAGTGCTCTGTTTTTAAAGAATATTTCCTGTAAATGCAGGGAAAGCTGAAATTTAACTTTATTCTAAGAAAATATCACTTATAATCTAAAAAAGCCTAACTGAGGATAGAGGTGAGGGTAAGCAGAAAGAGATATGTTTTTCCTACTTAAAAAAGATTACTGGGCTTGAGGAAGTAGGAGGTAAGAATTAGAGGTCCACTCTTGAATTTACCAGCTGGGTAATTGAGGGGAAGTTAGTTGACTTTCTAGTTGTGAATGTCCAGTTTTTGACCTATAAAATGGACCTACTCACAGGGTTATTACAATTATTAAATGAAAGAGTACAGATAAACTAGCTGAAACTTAGCAGGTGCTCAATAAATGTTGCTACTCTTCCTTGAAACAGCTATAAATTAACACATCATTCTTATCCATTCAGTAGAGAGCTCTCCCAAGGACTCTTACTTCATGTTTTTTGGCCTTTTATTGGGTCTACTTATTGGCTTAATTGTTTATTGTCTGCTTCCTCCTACTAGAAGGTAAGCTAAAAGACAGCAGGCCTTTTTCTATCCAGTTCCACTCTTTATTCTCAGTTCGTAGGACAGGACTTGACAGATAGTGACAATTAGAAAAATTTGCCAGGCCAGGCACAATGGCTCATGCCTGCAATCTCAGCACTTTGGAAGGATGAAGCAGGTGGATTGCTTAAGTTCAGGAGTTCAAGACCAGCCTGGGCAACATGGCGAAACCCTGTCTCTACAAAAAATACAAAAATTAGCTGGGCTTGGTGGCACATGCCTGTAGTCTCAGCTACTTGGGAGGTTGAGGCAGGAGGAACATCTGAGTCTGGGAGGTAGAAGTTGCAGTGAGCCAAGATCACACCACTGTACTCCAGCCTGGATGACAGAGCCAGACCCTGCTTCAAAAAGAAAAAAAAGAAAGAAAGAGAGGAGAAAGAAAATAAAAAAAGAAAGAGAGGGAGGGAGGGAGGGAAGGGAGGGAGGGAGGGAAGGAAGGAAGGAGGTAGGGAGGGAGGGAGGGAGGGAAGGAAGGAGGGAGGGAGGGACGGAAGGAAGGGAGAGGAAAGAAAGAAAGAAAAGAAAGAAAGAAAGGAAGGAAGGAAGAAAGAAAGAAAGGAAAGAGGAAAAAGAAAGAAAGAGAGAGAAAAAAGAAAGAGAAAGAAAGCAAACTTTGCCAAGTAACATAAAACAATTAACAGCTTCATAGGGAGAAGTGAACCCACTTCCCCCTACCATAATCCTTTTAAGAAAAGAAGATTTCACTAATTCTTTTATCCTAAATTTTTCCTGTGTACAGAACATGGTTTTATGCATATTTTAACTTATGTATGTATATGCATATATATCCAATATCAAAATAAAGTATATACCCTTTATGAAGTAGTTGTTGTCACTGAAGAAAGAATAGATACTTGGGGAGAAACAAAGAGAAGCTCAATATTAATCTACAAATGTCTTATTTCTTTTATATTAAAAATGATAGACAAAGTCAAACAAGAGCTAATTTAATCAGAGGGGTAGAAACTGTGTGGGAAAATGGCATTGATATAGAAGAAATAGAAATTGACCCTGTCCTAACAAATTTATGAAGTAAATAGTCCTATTCCAAGTTTACAAATTGGGGAATTGAGGCTTAGCAACTTGTCCAAGATCAAGTAGGCAGCAAGCAGCTGGACCAGGTGGGGAAGTGAGGACAGGGGTTTAGCCATTTAGACCCAACTCATGCCTGGAGGACTCAGCTTGATTTCCCAGCAGATCAGATTACCATTAGCAGAATTCCCAGTGTATCTGCCTCTGGAAAAACCTATATGATCATCATTATTAGAGCAGTGTCATTCCCCAGAGGAGTGGGATCGCTGAATGTCCTTTAGACAAATGTTGTATTTGTGACTCATTGCCCTATTATAAATAAAAACACTGTGTTAGCCAATTTTCACCCAGTTATGGTCATTAATAACCCCAAAAAATCTCACTGGCTTTTTAACAACCAAGGTTTACTTCGCATTCACATTTCATGTGTTGGCCATGACTGTGCTCCACATGGCTTTTTCTTTCAGGATCCAGGCTTGAAGAAAGAACTCCTCCGGGGAACATGCTGAACTTGTGGCAGGGGGAAAGCAGAGTGCCAACTGCCATGGCCCTTAAAGTATTTGCCTGGAACTTCTACTCAGACATGGCTTACATCACGTCCTTTCACTCCATTGGCCAAAGCAAGTCACATGGCCAAGTGAGAAGGATAGATAGAGTCCTTCCTCAGGGAATTACTATAAATCGTATGGCTACCTTGCTACCAGCAGGCATTATACAACCTTTAAAGGGTACAGTGAGTAGTTGTGAAAAATACTGTAATACAATATTCCATGGATACCATGTTCTCTGCTTTTGTAATCAACAGGTAGGGTTTCTGTTTTCGTTTCCAACAAACATACTAACACTTGCTTTTTATCATTTCCATAAATTATTTGTTTCAGAGGCAACAGGCTGCTGGAGAAAGTATTTAAATATTCCCTGAAGTTCCCAGAAACTGTCCTTTTCTGGGGGAAATGCAACAAATACTAAACATTCATGACCCATTCTAATATTGTTCTTCCAAAATTATCATGGCCACACCAGGCTGATTTAAATACATTATTGTAGACCCTTAGATTTTTGCTATGTAGTAATACTTCAAAGGAAACAAACAGCATAAATGCCCAGAGTGGGTTCATTTTGTTAAACAATGGTTTCGAATTTTCCCATTGTGGGTATTAAAGTCTAAGTAGAAGGAAATTCAATTAGAAGTGTCTGTGCTTTATCTAATGCTCAGCTGTCACCATCTTGAAATTCTTCATAGTTTTTGAACAAATGATCCACATTTTCATTTTGCACTGGACTCCGCAAATTATATAGACAGTCTGGCTTAGAATAGATATTCCCTCTTCTGGAACATTTCCCAATACTTCCGGCGAAACCAGGTACCTCTCCTAGGTGCTCACATAAGGCCCCGTGACTATGGCCCTTGACGCCCTTTACTGAAATTTATAGACTGTCTTCCCGTCTGGCCCGTGTGTTCCTTGAAAGCAGGAACAATGACTAATTCAGCATTGTATTTTCAGCTTATACTATGCAACAAATATTTGATGAATAAATTAGTATCAGACATTAGTGTACCTTTGTAAAATTTCCAGTTTGTGAAACTTTTTCTCTGGCAGCTGAAAAACTGCTCATTGCTGCTCTGGTGTTTTTCCTGTGTTCTTTGCCAGGCACTGCCAAGTAAACTGACAGCAGCAGAGTGCCATTTTCCTACACCGTCAGGCTGCTGTGACTTTCCCTAGAGGGACCTGAGCCTTCAGCTGGAGTCTCACATCACTTGGATCTGTCCCCCAGATTGACTTTTTTCCTCCCATACAATATAGAAAATCACATACAGTATTTCACTTATGTTTAATACTTGAAATCTGTGGCTACTGCCAAAAGCATAGGACTATAGGGACAAATGCAAATTACCATAGTCCAAAGGAAAAACTAGAAATTTACAAAGAATGCATTTTTTCACATCCCACACAGTAATTAATGGGTCTATTTTCAATTAATAAGGTATTTCTGATGCACGAGAACTAAGTTCAAAATAAATTTCAGCAAACCATATATAAAGAGATCTACATCTCTTTATATACAGTTATCTTTGAATAAAAATAAACTGGAGCATGTGTTACTCATGTAAAAACAAATCTGGACAGTTAACCAATAGCCAAGTTGGGGAAAATATCTGTAAAATCAGCACTCTGTAGACAGACGTATGCAGTACGGTAAAGCACACAGACTTGAAGTACAAACATCTGTGAGTTCAAATCCTGACTGCTATTTACTGGCTGTGTGATCTTGGGTCATTTATTGAAACCTCTCTGAACCAGTTTCCTCATTTGAAAACTGTGGATAATAATGTCTGTCACCTCATAGGTCTGTTACAGAGATTAAGAAGAAGATATATATGCAGAGCACTTAGCACAGAGCCTGGCAAACTCAGAAAGCCTCAACAAGTCATATTCACACCCTTCCAGCAGCACTAATGCCCTAATTCCCTCACATTCCCTCCTCTGCCTCTGTCCCATTCACATTCTATTCCTCTCTCCCGCTTCTCCAGATTAATCTCTAGTTACAGATTTGGTTAATCCCCAATGCACAAAAGTCAATAAAATATCTTTTTAAAGGAATATTCTCAAGCCTTTGGTTTTTGTGGATTTATTTCTTCAGTAATGGAAAATTTTGTGTACTGTTTTTTGAAAATATATGAATAAACATACATCAAGGATGCCCTCTCTGACATCAGTAAGTAACTCAGAGATGTCAAATATGTAAAAATGAAGACTTGCTTTGCTTTACCAAAAAAGAAATGGTATCACCAATAACTTTCTGATAAGAGGTGCATTATATACAACATCAACCTCTTAGATCATCTGAAGGGAACTGTTTTCTATGACATTTTTCCTCTCCAGTTACCTCAACATTCCTCATAAATAATATTTGACAGAAAAAAATAACTCATAGTACAGCTATAAAAAAATCTGTCTTCAAATATGCACATCTAATGTTTGCTACTAGGTTTAATTTTCTATGATTTCATCATCCAATAACTCAGGGAGAAAAATGCCTTAACATATCAATTACCAGGTACCTGCCTTGATCAAAATAGCCAGATAGTTACCAAAATCTTAATCTCACATAGAGTTACATGGATAAGTAAAGTAATGACAGTATTTAACAACACCACAATTTGCTATGAATGAAATTTCCATATTATCAACAAACATCAATTGAAGAATCACTCTATATAGACTAGAATATTGTGCTACAGTGACACAGGTACCAGAATCTGAGACCGCAAAAGCCTAGCCAGCCACTTTTTTACTCCACTCTGGAAAGTCTAAAGACTGAAGAGTAGAATCGTCCTTTAGAATGAAGGAGACTGAGAATTAAAGTCAGCAGAGCAGGATTTGAATTGTGGTACAAGCCGTCTGGTCAGACAGGCCTTGAACAAATCATTTAATATCTCTCTGAGCCCTTAATTTTCTCACTTAAAACAGAAACAAATATTATATCTCTTCTTTATTTCAAGAGGTTGGGATGCTTGAATGGAACTATGCATAGGAAAGAATTTTATGAAATATTATATGAATACGAAGTTGTTTTGTTTGAAATGCTGAAACGAACTGAAGTCCTGTGTCACATTCAAACGTTTGTTAGAGTCACTAGGTCCAGCCCATATTCAAGGGGAGGGGATTAGACAAGGACATGGATGCCAGGAAGAGGGGATCAGTGGCAGCAACCTCAGAGGCTGCTACCACATCCATTTTCAAAACAGCAAATTAAGTTAGAAAAGCAGTTGCTTTCTCATTCACTATTAAAATGTCATTTTTACCTTGAAGAGACGTATTAAGCATATTTGTTTTTCTGAAAATATTTGCATAATCCTGGCAGCCACTAGTCATCACAGGATAAGTGAGACAACTTAGGAGCCTTGTATTTTGTAAACGAAAAATGTATAAGTCAACTTTCAGTTGGATAACTTTTAAGCCTTTGGGATAGGTCCGCATAGATGTGCTCACTGTGGAACATACATAAACTACGATTGTGTTGTAAAATTGTATTTAATGTGTATATCTATCTATCTATATATTTCACATATTACATAATTTATTGTAAATAACCTGAAATATATACCAAAATGTTAATGGTAGTTATCTTTAGATGGTAGAATTATGGGTTATTTTTTCATTTTACTTTATTCTTGTTAGTTTTCTCTTTTTTAGTTGGTGCTGTTGTCTTATGTTTTCGCTTTTGAAATGAAATTGTATTATTTCTGATCATAAGAATATAAAACATTGTAGACAGTATAAAAAGACATAAATTAAAAAGTGAAAATCTCTCACAATCTCACCACTGGAAGATACCACTCTTAACATTTTGATGCTATCCTTCCAAACTTATTTCTACACATCCCCCTACACACACACACACACACACACACACACAAACTATAAAAAGAGGATCATACATGCATTTTTTTTTAACAGACTTTATTTCTTAGATCAGTTTTAGGACTACAGAAACATTAACCAGAAGGTGTAGAGAGTTCCTATATATTCCCATTCTGTTCACCACCAATTTCCCCTATTATTAACAACTTGCTTTGGTGTGGTACATTTACTACAATTGATAAACTAATATTGATACATTACTACCTAAAATGTATATTAAGATTCATTCCTCTATGGGTTTGCCAAATGTATGATGTCAGGTATCCACCATTACAGCAACATGCAGAATAGTTTCATTGCCCTAAAAATTCTCCGCACTCCACTTATCTATCCCTCCCTGACTTCCCTCCAATCCCTGCCAATCACAGATCTTTTTACTATCTCCATGGTTTTGCCCCTCCCAGAATGTCATATACTTGTAGTTATAGAGTATGTAGCCTTTTAGACTGCCAAATGCTATTTTTTCACCTAGCAATATGCATGTAGGATTCTTCAGTGTTTTTTCATGGCTTAATAGCTCATTTATTTTTATAATTGAATAATGTTCCATTATCTGGATATACTTCAGTTTGTTTTATCCTCATTTACTTGAGGACATCTTGGTTGCTTCCAATTTTTGACAACTATGAATAAAGCTACTGCAAACATTTATGTACAGGTTTTTGTGTGGAGTTAAGTTTGAGTAAATACCTAGGAGTACAATTGCTGGATCATATGATAAGAGGATGCTTAGTTTTGTAAGAAAGTGTCAAACTGTCTTCCAAAATGGCTGTAGTAATCTGCCTTTTGATAAACAATTTATTGTGGGCATCTTCCCATATAAATAAATAATAACTGCATAGCATTCCATAGCATTCCACATTGCATAGCATTCTACTGTAGCTTATTTAACCATTTCTCTATTAATGGACATCAAGATCATTTCCAGTTATTTACTATTGCAAACAATGCTGAGATAAACATTTTTGTACATACATTCTTATCTTTGAACACTTGTGCAATTATATCCTTTTAGGGAAAAAAATCCAAGGAAATTTAAAAGGCATAAACATATTCAGTTTTAATGAAAGGCTGTACAAATTCACACTCCCATTAGCAGTAAATGAGAATGTTGTATATTCCCATTGCCTCCCATAACAATCCTCTTAGGGCTTACCAATCCAATGGGTAAAACATTGCATATCAATGCAATTTCAGCTGACCTTTCCTTTTTACCCAAAAGGTTTAACATCTCTTCCCTTTTTTTAGTTATTTGCATTTCTTTCCTTGTGAACTGTGTTCATAGGCTTTTTACTTTTGCTATTGAGTATGCAAAAATATGTCGCTTTTTAAAGCTCTCTATATACCTTAGTCTGCTCTCTAACAGGCAGTTTATTAGAATATATACTATCAATTTAACAGTTCCTAAGAGCAAGGAGAAAGAGACATCATCACATTAAATGTATACACTAACTTCAGAAGGAGGGCAGGGACTAGAATAAGGAAATACAGTATTTCTGTGATATGTATTTTTTTAATTTAACTTTTATGGGTGGTGATTTTAATTTTTTATTTTGTTTTATTTTTGCCACCTCAAACTTTTATATTGTCAAATCTGTGGACCATTCTGTTCATTTTTTGAAAGAGAGTGGGGACTAGAATAAGGAAATATAGTATTTCTGTAATATGTATTTTTTTAACTTTTATTGGTGGTGATTTTAATTTTTTATTTATTTTGTTTTATTTTTGCCACCTCAAACTTTTATATGGTCTAATCTGTGGACCATTCTGTTCATTTTCTGGCTTTATTATGCTTTAAGAGGCCTTCTCTAGTCAAAGGCTGTATAAAAATATATACTTAAATATTCTTCAGCTGTTTAATCTGTGTGGTTTAACATGAAAACTTTTTATCCATTTGTAATTTTTGTCTGGATAAGGTGAGATCCCAACTTACCTTTTTCTCCCAAAATGGCTAGCAAGTTGTTCCAGCACTCTTTAAAAACAGTCCATTTTCTTGGCCACTTTATCACATGCTAAATCTTCACATATATTTGAGCCAATTTCTGAACTCAATATTTTGTACTATTTTTCTGTGTCTCTTTGAAGTTACGACCACACTGTCTTAATTACCATAGCTTTTAATATCGATAGCCACATGACTCACCTTCTCCAGGTCTTTACTCAAATACCACCTTGTCTGTGAGATCTTGCCTGAGCACCCTATTCACAGCTGCCACTTCCATCTACTTCCATCCCCTGTCCAAACCCTGGAACTCTACAGCCCCTTCTTTGCTTTCTTCTTCTCCTTAACATTTTGTACCATCTGACATCCTATCTATTTTACTTATTTATTTGCATATTGTTTATATCTCCAAATGAGATGATAAGTTCCATGAGAACAGAGATTTTTGTCTATTTTTGTCTATTGGTGCCTAGAACAGTGGCTAGAACACCGCCAAGCACAGAGTAGATCCCCAAACATATTTATTGAATGAATCCATGTCTGGTGGAGAAAAACATTCTACATATAACCACTATCCTTCTTTCTGAGAATTCACCAACTCAATTCACATACCAGTTTTCCATGAAATATAGGATTAAAGATCCTATGAATTTCATATTAAGAATATTCTTAATAATTTTGTGATATTTTGTTACCACGAATTCATTTACACAACAAATGTTTATGGTGTCTACTATGTGTCAGACCCTGTTATAGGAGCTGGGGATGCAGCTGTGAAAAAAAAATGGTTTCTGTCCTCATGCAGTGTATGTTCTAGTGAGAATAAATTTCTTTTTCCTTTATATTTTATTATTGGTAATGTTTGGTATATAAGAAAGCTATTGAGTTTCATATATTTTAACTTTTAACTTGTCTTTTTACTAAATTTTTTATTGTTTCAAAAAGTATTACAATTGATTTTCTAGTTTTACTAAATAGACAATTGTATCATCTACTCAGAGTGATAATTTTGTCCTTTCCTTCCCAAAAGCACATACCACTAGTTGATTTTCTCCTTTTATCCATTAGCACAATGAAGCATTTCATTATAATCTCTGTATTTACCCACACTTGCATTTCTGGAAATTAAATCCATTTTTAAGGTCTGAAAGAAAGTCAGAAAATTTTTTTGAATCTTTAGGCCTGTATAATATATCAGACGTTTTAATTCAGGTGAATCAAAATATCTGATAAGATACAATTTACAACAGTTGCATGCAACTGATGCAAAAGTCATTCTCAGGAAATATTAATTTTGCTCTCATTCCTGGCAGTTTGTTGATATAAAATTGAAAAAAAAAAAAGGAGGAGAAGGATGAAGCTGATTTATGTTTAGGAGGCTAAGTAATTCATTGAATCTCCTATTGCTGAATCTAATTTAAAAATATATATAACCATATTTCTCCACTGAAAATTAGAAAACATTAAATCTACTTATTTATTTTATATTACTTTCTATTTGCCAATTATCTCTGCAAACACTGAAGTGCTAAATACTTCGATTGTATATGCAAGCATACTGAAATAAGGCTGCATAAGTAAAGTTTTACACCACGTCTGCAAACTAAAATTTCCTGGGGTGTTACATTTTTCCTAATAAAATAAAACAGAGGTTAAGAAATATGATTCAGTGGCCATTTCTACAGCTGAAGAACATGAGACTGCAGCCCTAGGTGTCTTGCCCACGCTCACCTAGCAGACAGCAGAGCCTAGACTCAAACTCTGGTTTTCTGCTACACATCAAGTATTCCTTCTACAGTGCTCTTCCTTTCACTCAGCATTATCTACATAATTAGAAACACTCGAATTTCTTTCCCTATCTGCCTAGAAAATTTCCCCAATTATTACCTTTGCATATTATTTTGGTAGAAAATTATCTCTTATAAAACTCACATGTAGCTTTCAATTTTATGGCATTCTTTTCCTGCAAGTTCATATAATTAATACATGTTTGAAACCAGTAAATTCTTACAACAGGCCTATGTGTAGGGAAGCAGAAATGATGAGTCCTCTGTGATATAAATCAACATTCTAATAGTTAAAAAATAGGTGCACCCATTCATAAGTGTCACAAAGCACTCCACACTGAATAGGAAGGGATATCTGAGTGGCACTGATAACAGCCAAGCCTGAAGAGGAGGCACAACAGCCCATTACAAGCTATTGAAAAGTTCCATAGGAAAAAAAAAAAAATGACATACAGCAGGAAATTCCTGACCAGTAGTGTAATTTCTTACATAAATGTGTTGGCAGATAAATGGATTTCTATGACTTTGCTTACGTCTGCTGCTTACTGCCCCTTTAGATATGTCACTTTGCAAATGTATTATAACTTCACTCTGACTCTATTTAATGGTATGATTCAATAAATTGTAGGTTCATCTTAATCTCCTCAAAATACTCTTGGCCTTTTGCCCAAAAGTGGGGGAAGGAATTAGTAACTAAAATAGCAAGAGAAGCTTGCTGTCAGTTAGTCTCCTGGAAAAGTACTATACTGAAGATTCAATATAGCAATACTGTAACTTACTAAGATGGTATATAAGGAATTAGACAGTGGAAAATTTAAGGTACAGATTAAGATTACAGCTACAGGACTATAAACATGGCACTAAAAAGTAAATGAGGCCAGGTGCCTCATTTAGCTGGGTGTGGTGGCATGTGCCTGTAGTGCCAGCTGCTTGGGAGGCTGAAGTGGGAGCATCACTTACGCTCAGGAGGTCAAGGCTGTTGTGAGCCGAGATCACACCACTGCACTCCAGCCTCAGCAACAGAGTAAGACCCTGTCTCAAAAAAAAAAAAAAAAAAGGGCCGGGGGCAGTGGCTCACGCCTGTAATCCCAGCACTTTGGGAGGCCAAGGCAGGTGGATCACCTGAGGTCAGGAGTTCGAGACCAGCCTGGCCAACATGGCAAAACCCCATCTCTACCAAAAATACAAAAATTAGCTGGGCGTGGTGGTGGGCGCCTGTAATCCCAGCTACTCAGGAGACTGAGGCAGGAAAATCACTTGAACCTGGGACGTGGAGGTTGCAGTGAGCTGAGATTGTGCCATTGCACTCCAGCCTGGGCAACAGAGCAAGGCCCCATCTAAAAAAAAAAAAAAAAAAAAAAAAAAAAAAGGACTAAATATGTACCGAACTCCATGTATATGAAAATACTGACCTAGATGTCTTTATATAATTTCATGTTATTTTTATAACAATACTGTAAAATAAGCATTATGCCCTCCTTAGAGCTCAGAGAACCGAGTTTCTATGAGATTATATTACACAATTGATGCCCTCCCATTTCCTAGGTAGACCCAGATGTAGTAATACATGGATCTTCCACTTTCAGCCTGTGTAATCCTGAACAAGTCACTGAAAATCTGTGAGCCTCATTTTCCTCACCTGAAAAATGAGTAATGAGACCTACCTTACTACTTCCAAAAGTTATCACAAATACACTTAATAAACTACAAAACAAAACACAAGTGGTGGTTACTCTTATTAATACAAACAACTAGTTAATAAGAGAAAGTGATAGAGACTGATTTCTAAACTGTTTCCTGACACTTTGTTTTCAAATGCTTGATGATGCAATACTGAGCTGTGTTTTCCCAGCAAGGTCTTTGGGGTTGTCAATGAATCATTTCCTTCACATTCACATGAAAGATATGCCTGGGTAGATCAGGTTCCCACCCTGTTTTATCTTAACAACCCATACATTGCAGGTAAGCAAACAATTAGTATTGTTCAGAATTTCACTTACAGAAATCTAAGATTCCCTCTCTGCAGATATTTTTCAGCACAAAGAACAGGGACTTTTGGGTCATTGACCTACTGACACTGCGTTTACAATGACAAGTTCTATGTCTGCAACGTAAAAGGCAAGAAGACTAAATCTGTTTTCCATTTTTCTTGTGAACTAAACTGGGTTTTCAAAGAATATCTTATGTGGATCTACAACATAAAAGACAGCAAAATAAATATTTTATTAGAATATTTTATCAGTTCAACTTTGTAACATATATAAGATTAATCAATGGTAACAATAAGTTTTAAGGAACATAAATTTGAAATTGAAGATTATTCATGACAGTAATAACAAATCTAAAAATAACCTCAGTATCCAATTTATTTTATCTTGCTGTTTGGTTTTTACTAAACTAAGTCTGATTCATAAACAATTGCATATGAGAACAGTTTCTTAATATTTTGCCACATTTACTCCATTTATTCATCAAACCATCCATTCATCCTTCTATTTTTCATTTGTTTACTGAACCATTTCAAAGTAAATTATAGATAATAGCATGCCTCCCTCGTAAACCTCTTGGCATGCATCTTTTAAAAATTAGGGAGTTTTCTTAACATAGCCACAATACCATTATCACTCCTAAAAATTTAGGGATTCCTATAATAATAATTCTAATATCTAGTCCTTATTCAGAATCCCAATTGTCCCTCAAACTTGTTCTCCCAACAGGATCCAATACGGAATTACACATTGTTTTCATGTTTATATCTCTCAAGTTTAGTTTATCTTAATATAGCTCCCCCTGTGCCCCATCACCTGCTCTTTTTCCCATCCCACTGACCTGAAGAGACCAGAGTAGTGCCCCACATTCTGGATTTTTTTTGAGGGTTATGTCCAATTCTTTCATTTATTTATTTGATTGCTTTTAATTTTAAATTCAAGAGGTATATGTGCAGGTTTATTACATGGGTATAATACCTGATGCTAAAGTTTGAGCTTCTAATGATCCCATAAACCAAGTAGTGAACATAGTACCCTTGCCCCCTCTGTCTCTCCCTCCTTTTGGAATCCCCAGTGTCTATTTTTCCCATCTTTGTGTCCAAGTGTACCCAATGTTTAGCTCCCACTTAAAAGTAAGAACATGTGGTATTTGGTTTTGTTTCTGCATTAATTTACTTAGGATAATGGCCTCCAGATGCATCTACGTTACTGCAAAGGGCATGAATACATTCTTCTCTGTGGCTGCATTGTGAACCTGGTGGATATTCACCACATTTTTTTTTAGTCCAGTCCACCGCTGATGGGCACCTAGGTTGATTCCATGTCTTTGCTATTGTGAATAGTGCCACGATAAGCATAGCAGTGCAGGTGTCTTTTTGGTGGAATGATTTATTTTCCTTTGGGTATATACCCAGTAATGGGATTGCTGGGTTGAATGGCAGTTCTATTATTAGTTCTTTCAGAAATCTTCGAACTGCTTTCCACAGGCGGTGAATTCATTTGCATTCCCACCAGCAGTGTATAAGCATTCTCTTTTATCTTCATTCTTGCCAGTATCTGTTGTTTTCTGAAATTCTGATAATAGCCACTCTGATTGGTGTGGGATAGTATCTCATTATGGTTTACATTTGTGTGTCTCTTTTTTTTTTTTTTTTTTTTTTGAGACAGAGTCTCGCTCCATCTGTAACCCAGGCTGGAGTGCAATGGCACGATCTCAGCTCACTGCAATCTCCAACTCCCAGGTTCAAGCAATTCTCCTGCTTCAGCCTCCCGAGGAGCATGGACTACAGGCATGCACCACCACACCACACTCGGTTAATTTTTGTACTTTTAGTAGAGATGGGGTTTTGCCATGTTGGCCAGGCTGGTCTCAAACTCCTGACCTCAGGTGATCTGCCTCGGCCTCCCAAAGTGCTGGGATTACAGGCGTGGGCCACTGCACCTGGCCTGTGTCTCTCTTATGATTAGTGGTGCTGAACATTTTTTTATTTGTTGGCCACTTGTATGTCTTTTGAGGAGTGTCAGTTCAAGTCCTCTGCCTACTTTTTAATGGGGCTACTGATATGTGTACATTGATTTTGTATCCTGAGACTGCTGAGGTTGTTTATCAGATCTAGGAGTCTTTGGGGAGAATCTTTAGGATTTTCTAGGTATAGAATCTTATTGTCAGCAAAGAAAGATAATTTGACTTATTTTTTCCTATTTGGGTACCTTTTATTTCTTTGTCTTGTCTGATTACTCTGGCTAGGGCTTCCAGTACTATGTTGAGTAGGAGTAGTTAGAGTGCACATCCTTGTTTTATTCCAGTTCTTAAGGGGCAATGCTTCCATCTTCCCATTGAGTAAGATGTTGGCTGTGAGTCTGTCATAGATGGCTCATTATTTTGAGGTATGTTCCTTCAATGCCTAGATTGTTGAGGGCTTTTATCATAAAGAGATGTGCCCGGGAGCCAAGATGGCCAAATAGGAACAGCTACGGTCTACAGCTCCCAGCGTGAGCCACACAAAAGACGGGTGATTTCTGCATTTCCACCTGAGGTACGAGGTTCATCTCACTAGGGAGTGCCAGACAGTGGGCACAGGACAGTGGGTGCAGCGCACCATGTGCGAGCCAAAGCAGGGCGAGGCATTGCCTCACTCGGGAAGCACAAGGGGTCAGGGAGTTCCCTTTCCTAGTCAAAGAAAGGGGTGACAGATGGCACCTGGAAAATTGGGTCACTCCCACCCTAATACTGCGCTTTTCTGACCGGCTTAAAAAAACGGCACACCAGGAGATTATATCCCGCACCTGGCTCGGAGGGTCCTACACCCACGGAGTCTCGCTGATTGCTAGCACAGCAGTCTGAGATCAAACTGCAAGGTGGCAGCGAGGCTGGGGGAGGGGCAACTGCCATTGCCCAGGCTCACTTAGGTAAACAAAGCAGCCAGGAAGCGTGAACTGGGTAGAGCCCACCACAGCTCAAGGAGGCCTGCCTGCCTCTGTAGGCTCCACCTCTGGGGGCAGGGCACAGACAAACAAAAAGACAGCAGTAACCTCTGCAGACTTAAATGTCCCTGCCTGACAGCTTTGAAGAGAGCAGTGGTTCTCCCAGCACGCAGCTGGAGATCTGAGAACGGGCAGACTGCCTCCTCAAGTGGGTCCCTGACCCCTGACCCCTGAGCACCCTAACTGGGAGGCACCCCCCAGTAGGGGCAGACTGACACCTCACACGGCCAGGTACTCCTCTGAGACAAAACTTCCAGAGGAACGATCAGACAGCAGCATTCGCGGTTCATGAAAATCCGCTGTTCTGCATCCACCGCTGCTGGTACCCAGGCAAACAGGGTCTGGAGTGGACCCCTAGCAAACTCCAACAGACCTGCAGCTGAGGGTCCTGTCTGTTAGTAGGAAAACTAACAAACAGAAAGGACATCCACACCAAAAACCCATCTGTAAGTCACCATCATCAAAAACCAAAAGTAGCTCAAACCACAAAGATGGGGAAAAAGCAGAGCAGAAAAACTGGAAACTCTAAAAAGCAGAGTGCCACTCCTCCTCCAAAGGAACCCAGCTCCTCACCAGCAATGGAACAAAGCTGGACAGAGAATGACTTTGACGAGTTGAGAGAAGAAGGCTTCAGACGATCAAACTACTCCGAGCTTCAGGAGGAAATTCAAACCAAAGGCAAAGCAGTTGAAAACTTTGAAAAAAATTTAGACGAATGTATAACTAGAATAACCAATACAGAGAAGTGCTTAAAGGAGCTAATGGAGCTGAAAGCCAAGGCTCAAGAACAACGGGAAGAATGCAGAAGCTTCAGAAGCCGATGCGATCAACTGGAAGAAAGGGTATCAGTGATGGAAGATGAAATGAATGAAATGAAGTGAGAAGGGAAGTTTAGAGAAAAAAGAATAAAAAGAAACGAACAAAGCCTCCAAGAAATATGGGACTATGTGAAAAGACCAAATCTATGTCTGATTGGTGTACCTGAAAGTGATGGGGAGAATGGAACCAAGGTGGAAAACACTCTGCAGGACAATATCCACGAGAACTTCCCCAATCTAGCAAGGCAGGCCAACATTCAGATTCAGGAAATACAGAGAACGCCACAAAGATACTCCTTCAGAAGAGCAACTCCAAGACACATAATTGTCAGATTCACCAAAGTTGAAATGAAGGAAAAAATGTTAAGGGCAGCCAGAGAGAAAGGTCGGGTTACCCTCAAAGGGAAGCCCATCAGACTAACAGCGGATCTCTCGGCAGAAACTCTACAAGCCAGAAGAGAGTGGGGGCCAATATTCAACATTCTTAAAGAAAAGAATTTTCAATCCAGAATTTCATATCCAACCAAACTAAGCTTCATAAGTGAAGGAGAAATAAAATACTTTACAGACAAGCAAATGCTGAGAGATTTTGTCAACCAGGCCTGCCCTAAAAGAGCTCCTGAACGAAGCACTAAACATGGAAAGGAACAACCGGTACCAGCCACTGCAAAATCATGCCAAATTGGAAAGACCATCGAGGCTAGGAAGAAACTGCATCAACTAACGAGCAAAATAACCAGCTAGCATCATAATGACAGGATCAAATTCACACATAACAATATTAACTTTAAATGTAAATGGGCTAAATGCCCCAATTGAAAGACACAGACTGGCAAATTGGATAGAGTCAAGACCCATCAGTGTGCTGTATTCAGGAAACCCATCTCACGTGCAGAGACACACATAGGCTCAAAATAAAAGGATGGAGGAAGATCTACCAAGCAAATGGAAAACAAAAAAAGGCAGGGGTTGCAATCCTAGTCTCTGATAAAACAGACTTTAAACCAACAAAGATCAAAAGAGACAAAGAAGGCCATTACATAATGGTAAAGGGATCAATTCAACAAGAAAAGCTAACTATCCTAAATGCATATGCACCCAATACAGGAGCACCCAGATTCATAAAGCAAGTCCTGAGTGACCTACAAAGAGACTTAGACTCCCACACATTAATAATGGGCGACTTTAACACCCCACTGTCAACATTAGACGATCAACGAGACAGAAAGTTAACAAGGATACACAGGAATTGAACTCAGCTCTGCACCAAGCGGACCTAATAGACATCTACAGAACTCTCCACTCCAAATCAACAGAATATACATTTTTTTCAGCACCACACCACACCTATTCCAAAATTGAACACATAGTTGGAAGTAAAGCACTCCTCAGCAAATGTAAAAGATCAGAAATTATAACAAACTGTCTCTCAGACCACAGTGCAATCAAACTACAACTCAGGATTAAGAAACTCACTGAAAACCGCTCAACTACATGGAAACTGAACAACCTGCTCCTGAATGACTACTGGGTACATAACGAAATGAAGGCAGAAATAAAAATGTTCTTTGAAACCAATGAGAACAAAGACACAACATACCAGAATCTCTGGGACGCATTCAAAGCAGTGTGTCGAGGGAAATTTATAGCACTAAATGCCCACAAGAGAAAGCAGGAAAGATCCAAAATTGACACCCTAACATCACAATTAAAACAACTAGAAAACCAAGAGTAAACACGTTCAAAAGCTAGCAGAAGGCAAGAAATAACTAAAATCAGAGCAGAACTGAAGGAAATAGAGACACAAAAAACCCTTCAAAAAATTAATGAATCCAGGAGCTGATTTTTTGAAAGGATCAACAAAACTGATAGACCGCTAGCAAGACTAATAAAGAAGAAAAGAGAGAAGAATCAAATAGACGCAATAAAACATGATAAAGGGGATATCACCACCGATCCCACAGAAATAAAAACTACCATCAGAAAATACTACAAACACCTCTATGCAAATAAACTAGAAAATCTAGAAGAAATGGATAAATTCCTCGACACACACACCCTGCCAAGACTAAACTGGGAAGAAGTTGAATCTCTGAATAGACCAATAACAGGCTCTGAAATTGTGGCAATAATCAATAGCTTACCAACCAAAAAGAGTCCAGAACCAGATGGATTCACAGCCGAATTCTACCAGATGTACAAGGAGGAATTGGTACCATTCCTTCTGAAACTATTCCGATCAATAGAAAAAGAGGGAATCCTCCCTAACTCATTTTATGAGGCCAGCATCATCCTGATACCAAAGCCAGGCAGAGACACAACCAAAAAAGAGAATTTCAGCCCAATATCCTTGATGAACATTGATGCAAAAGTCCTCAGTAAAAAACTGGCAAACCGAATCCAGCAGCACATGGAAAAGCTTATCCACCATGATCAAGTGGGCTTCATCCCTGGGATGCAAGGCTGGTTCAATATATGCAAATCAATAAATCTAATCCAGCATATAAACAGAACCAAAGTCAAAAACCACATGATTATCTCAATAAATGCAGAAAAGGCCTTTGACAAAATTCAACAACCCTTCATGCTAAAAACTCTCAATAAATTAGGTATTGATGGGACGTATCTCAAAATAATAAGAGCTGTCTATGACAAACCCACAGCCAATATCATACTGAATGGGCAAAAACTGGAAGCATTCCCTTTGAAAACTGGCACAAGACAGGGATGCCCTCTCTTACCACTCCTATTCAACATAGTGTTGGAAGTTCTGGCCAGGGCAATTAGGCAGGAGAAGGAAATAAAGGGTATTCAATTAGGAAAAGAGGAAGTCAAATTGTCCCTGTTTGCAGATGACATGATTGTATATCTAGAAAACCCCATTGTCTCAGCCCAAAATCTCCTTAAGCTGATAAGCAACGTCAGCAAGGTCTCAGGATACAAAACCAATGTACAAAAATCACAAGCATTCTTATACACCAATAACAGACAAACAGAGAGCCAAATCATGAGTGGACTCCCATTCACAATTGCTTCAAAGAGAATAAAATACCTAGGAGTCCAACTTACAAGGGACATGAAGGACCTCTTCAAGGAGAACCACAAACCACTGCTCAATGAAATAAAAGAGGATACAAACAAATGGAAGAACATTCCATGCTCATGGGTAGGAAGAATCAACATCATGAAAATGGCCATACTGCCCAAGGTAATATATAGATTCATTGCTATCCCCATCAAGCTACCAATGACTTTCTTCACAGAATTGGAAAAAACTAAAGTTCATATGGAACCAAAAAAGAGCCCACATCGCCAAGTCAATCCTAAGCCAAAAGAACAAAGCTGGAGGCATCACGCTACCTGACTTCAAACTATACTACAAGACTACAGTAACCAAAACAGCATGGTACTGGTACCAAAACAGAGATATAGATCAACGGAACAGAACAGAGCCCTCAGAAATAACGCCACATATCTACAACTACCTGATCTTTGACAAACCTGAGAAAAACAAGCAATGGGGAAAGGATTCCCTATTTAATAAATGGTGCTGGGAAAACTGGCTAGCCATATGTAGAAAGCTGAAACTGGATCCCTTCCTTACACCTTATACAAAAATTAATTCAAGATGGATTAAAGACTTAAACGTTAGACCTAAAATCATAAAAACCCTAGAAGAAAACCTAGACATTACCATTCAGGACATAGGCATGGGCATGGACTTCATGTCTAAAACACCAAAACCAATGGCGACAAAAGCCAAAATTGACAAATGGGATCTAATTCAACTAAAGAGCTTCTGCACAGCAAAAGAAACCATCATCAGAGTGAACAGGCAACCTATAAAATGGGAGAAAATTTTCGCAACCTACTCATCTGACAAAGGGCTAATATCCAGAATCTACAATGAACTCAAACAAATTTACAAGAAAAAAACAAACAACCTCATCAAAAAGTGGGCGAAGTACATGAATAGACACTTCTCAAAAGAAGACATTTATGCAGCCAAAAAACACATGAAAAAATGCTCACCATCACTGTGCATCAGAGAAATGCAAATGAAAACCACAATGAGATACCATCTCACACCAGTTACAATGGCAATCATTCAAAAGTCAGGAAACAACAGGTGCTGGAGAGGATGTGGAGAAATAGGAACACTTTTACACTGTTGGTGGGACTGTAAACTAGTTCAACCATTGTGGAAGTCAGTGTGGTGATTCCTCAGGGATCTAGAACTAGAAATACCATTTGACCCAGCCATCCCATTACTGGGTATATACCCAAAGGACTATAAATCATGCTGCTATAAAGACACATGCACACGTATGTTTATTGAGGCACTATTCACAATAGCAAAGACTTGGAACCAACCCAAATGTCCAACAATGATAGACTGGATTAAGAAAATGTGGCACATATATACCATGGAATACCATGCAGCCATAAAAAATGATGAGTTCATGTCCTTTGTAGGGACACAGATGAAATTGGAAATCATCATTCTCAGTAAACTACCGCAAGAACAAAAAACCAAACACTGCATATTCTCACTCATAGGTGGGAACTGAACAATGAGAACACATGGACACAAGAAGGGGAACATCACACTCTGGGGACTGTTGTGGGGTGGGGGGAGTGGGGAGGGATAGCTTTAGGAGATATACCTAATGCTAAATGACGAGTTAATGGGTGCAGCACACCAGCATGGCATATGTATACATATGTAACTAACGTGCACATTGTGCACATGTACCTTAAAACTTAAAGTATAATAATAAAAGAACATGAAAAAAATAATAAAAAATTAAAAATTTTTAAAAAAAGAGATGTTGTATTTTATCAAACACTTTTTCTGCATCTATTAAGATGATCATATGATTTTGGTTTTTAATTGTTTACGTGTTTTTAATTCTGCATATGTTGAACCATCCTTACATTCCCCAGAATAAAGCCCACTTGATTGCAGGGAATTCACTTTTTGATACGCTGCTGGATCTGGTTTGCTAGTATTTTATTGTGGATTTTGCATCTATGTTCACCAAGGATATTGGCCTGTAGTTTTTCTTTTTTGTTATGCCTTTGCCAGATTTTGGTATCAGGATGATAATGAGTTTATAGAATAAGTTAGGGGGAAGCCTCTACTCCTTGATTTTTTGGAATAGTTTCAGAAGGATTGGAACCAGCTCTTCTTTGTACTTCTGGTAGAATTCAGCTGTGAATCCATCTGGTCCAGGGCTTTTTTTTTGCATGGTAGGTTTTTTATTATTTATTCAATTTCATTCCTCATTATTGGTCTGTTTAGGATTTCTATTTCTTCTTGTTTCCATCTTGGGAGGTTGTGTGTTTCCAGGAATTTCTCCATTTCCTCTAGATTTTCTAGTTTATGTGCATAGAGATGTTCATAGTGTCTCCAAGGATCTTTTGTATTTCTACGGAATCAGTGATGATGTCACCTTTCTCATTTCTAATTGTGCTTATTTGGATCTTCTCTTTTTTGAGTCTAGTTAGCAGTCTATCAATCTTGTTTAACCTTTCAAAAAACCAATTTTTCATTTCATTGATCCTTCGTACTTTTTCTTGGGTTTCAATTTTGTTTAGTTCTGTTCTAGTTTTAGTTATTTCTTTTCTTCTGCTAAGCTTTGGGATTAGTTTGCTCTTGTTTTTCTAGTTCCTTTAGATGCAAGTTTAGGTTGTTAATTGAGATCTTTGTATCTTCTTGATGTAATCATTTAGTGTTGTAAACTTTCCTCTTACCACTGCTTTTGCCATATGCCAGAGGTTTTGGTATGTTGTGTCTATTTTCATTGTCTCAAAGAATTTTTTTATTTCTGCTTTAACTTCATTGAAGTCATTCAGGAGCAAGTTATTTAATTTCCATGTATTTGTGTAGTTTTGAGTGTTCCTCTTGGTATTGATTTCTATTTTTATTCCACTGAGGTCTAAGAAGATACTTGGCTTGATTTTCAGGTTTTTAAAAAAATGTATTGAGACTTGCTTTATGACCGAGCATGTGGTCAATCTTAGAGTATGTTCTATCTGCAGATTAGAAGAATGCATTCTGTGGTTGTCGGGTAGCGTGTTCTGTAGATGTATATATCAGGTCCAATTGGTCAAGTGTTGAATTTAAGTCCAGAATTTGTTAGTTTTCTGCCCCAATGAGTGTCTAATGCTGTCGGTGGGGTGTTGAAGTCCACCACTATTATTATGTGGCTGTCAAAGTCTTTTCTTAGGTCTAGAAGTAGTTGTTTTATAAATCTGGGTGCTCCAATGTTGGGTGCCTATTTATTTAGAGTACTTAAGTCTTCTTGTTGAATTCAAGCCTTTATCACTATGTAATGCCCTTCTTTGTCCTTCTTTACTGTTGTTGGTTTAAAGTCTATTCTATCTGATACAAGAAGAGCTCCTCTTTTCTTTCCATTTGTGTGATAGATCCTTCTCCATCCCTTTACTTTGAGACTGTGGGCATCATTATATGTCAAATGGGTCTCTTAAAAACACTAGAAAGATGCATCTTTTTTTTTTAATCCAATTTGCCACTCTGTATCTTTTAAATAGAGTATTTATGCCATTTATGTTCAACGTTAGTATTGATAGGTGAGGTTTTGTTCCTGTCACACTGGTGTTAACTAGTTGCTCTGTAATCACAATTGTGTAGTTGCTTTATAGAATCTATGAGTTATGTGCTTGTGTCTGGTTTTGTGACAGCAAGTATTGTTCTTTTGTTTCCTTGTTTAGAATTCCTTTAAGGATCTCTCGTAGGGACAGTCTGGTGGTGATGAATTCCCTTAGCGATTGAAGATCAAGGAAAGACTTTATTTCTCCTTCATTCATGAAGCTTAGTTTGGTGGGATATGAAATTCTTAGCTGGCATTTATTTTCTTTAAGAATGCTAAAAATGGGCCTGCAATCTCTTCTGGTTTGTAAAGTTTCTGCTGAGAAGTCCACTGTTAGTCTGATGGATTTCTCTTTATAGGTAGTATGACTCTTTTGTCCAGCTGCCTTTAAGATTTTTTTCTTTTCCATGACCCTGCGTAGTCTGATAACTATGTGCCTTGGGGATGGTCATTTTATATAGTATCTTGGAGGAGTTCCATGGATTTCTTGTCTCTGCATGTTGATCTCTCTAGCAAGATTGGGGAAATTTTCCTCAATTATATCCTTGAATATGTTTTCCAAGTTGCTTACCTTCTCTTCTCAGAAATGCTAATAAATTACAGATTTGGTTGCTTTACATAATCCCATATTTCTCAAAGCCTTTGGAGAACAGTTTTTCTTTACTTGCATGTTTTGTTTTGTTCTGTTTTGTTGTAGTGACAGGTTTGGTTGTGTTCATGTTTAACAGCTTATATCTGCTTTCGGTCAAGCAATTAGCCAGGGAGACTTTGTTAGAGAATGTGCACATAAAGAAGTTAACCTAGCCAGCCAGGTGTGGTGGCTCATGCCTGTAATCCCAGCACTTTGGGAGGCCAAGGCAGGTGGATCACCTGAGGTCAGGACCAGCCTGGCCAACATGGTGAAATCCCGTCTCTACTAAAAATACAAAAAATTAGCCAGCTGTGGTAGTGGGCGCCTGTAATTCCAGCCACTCGGGGGCTGATGCAGGAGAACTGCTTGAACCCAGGAGGCAGAGGTTGCAGTGAGCCAAGATCACGCTATTGCACTCCAGCCTGGGCAACAAGAGTGAAACTCTGTCTAAAGAAAAAAAAAGTTAACCTCATCATACAACTTAGCATCACCATTATTTAATATTGTTTAGAGGTATGTGCAGATAAAATGATTGCTTAGCTGGAGAACTCAAGAGAATCAGCTGAAAAACTATTACAAATAGTGAAAGAATCCAGCATGGGGCCCAGGTAAGAAATATAATATGGAAAAATCAATACTATTCTTACATTTGAACCACAACCAGACGACATAATAGAAGGAATCATTCTATTCACAAAGAGGGCAAAAAGATAAAAAATTCCAAGAGACAAACTTAACAGTAATTTTTTTAAAGACTGAAGCAAATTGAATTATGTTTTTCATTTTAAAGACTTGGCATCTTAGGCCCGGTGCGGTGGCTAATGCCTGTAATCCCAGCACTTTGGGAGGCCGAGGCGGGCAGATCACTTAAGGTCAGGAGTTCAAGAACAGCCTGGCCAACATGGTGAAACCCAGTCTCCACTAAAAACACAAAAATTAGCCAGGAGTGGTGGTGGATAACTGTAGTCCCAACTACTCGGGAGGCTGAGGCAGAAGAATTGCTTGAACCTGGGAAGCAGAAGTTGCAAGGAACCGAGATGGAGTCACTGCACTCCAGCCTGGGTGACAGAGCAAGACTCCACCTCAAAAAAAAAAAAAAAAAAAAAAAGATGTTGATTCTTTCAGAGCTAATTTATAAATACTATATTGTGAATCACACCCCCAAAATTATTAGTAGGATTTTCAAATTAAACAAGTTGATTTTAAAGTTCCTACGTAAATCTAAAAAAGCAATAAGAGCCAGGAAAAAGCATCTAGGGAAAAATAAGAAGACAAATGAGGAAGGACTGATAATACCAATTATTAAAATTGGAGAGACAGAGAAGGAACAAAGAGAGGGAGGGAAGGAGGGAGAGGAGAAAAAAAGAAACCCTACCTTTTATAACTGCTATCTAGGAAATACATTAAGTGAACTTTTTAATATAAATATATTACCTTTCCCCTCCTCTCCACCTCACTGATAAACAAATACCTCGTTAACTTAATGGAATAAATGAGCAATTATAAATGGAATAAATGAACAACTAACAAGTAGCTTTTAATCTTAAATTCAGCACAATTTTAATAAAACTAGGAAATATAAAATCTACTAAAATCCTTAATATAATCCCTGGCACATAGAGGCACGCACTCAAGAAATATTTGTTGAATAAATAGTAAGTAGTAGAGATATTTGGTAAATTGTCTTTTGGAGTCCTAATGCCATTGAATGGATTTAGACATTATGCTAATATGTGGGATTTTTTTAAAGGTAATTAATTAGTATTATTTTTAAACTCAATTTTGAAAAGCTGAAATTATAGGAATCAGGACCAAAAGTTTCAATTCAAAAGTAATGAAAAAAGGAAATAAATTTTATATTTTTAAGTAAATATAGCAAAAATATTCTAATTGTTCTCCTGTGGTCACTTGGTCATACAAAATCCCCAAAATGTATTATAAAAAGACACATCATTCATTGTAGCATTATAATTATAGCAGCAAAAGTCTAAAAAAAATCCCTAAATATCCATCAATGGAGGACAGATTCTGAACAAATCCTGGTACATTTATGCAATGGAATACCATATAGTTATTTAAAAAAATAAAGTAGATCTCTGTGTGCTGATGTGGAAGAACCAAGATATCTTGTTAACTTTCAAAAAGCATGGAGCTGAACAAGGAGCCATGGAATGCACCTTACCAGGGGCTCTCGAGTCAGTGTGTAAGGCTAAAATTTAATATAATCCTAATGTCCCTCAAAGATCCCCCAGGGTAATGCCAGTTTGGAAGCATTACGAACACTCCCTCAGTAAATGTTGCACAGAGCTAGTGTTTCCTTTGGCACTAAAAGGCTCTTGTAGTTCTTCATTTGCACACCAGATGAAGCTGGCTCGCACAGGGACCACGTTTGTGATAAATACAGTCTTTAAAAGTTAGCCTCTATCCAGCCTTAAAAAGGAAGGAAATCTAACCATTTGCTACAACATGGATGAACGAGGAGGACATTATCCTAAGTGAATTAAGCCAGACACAGAAGGCCAAATACTGTATAATTCCACTTATATGAAGTATCCAGTCAAACTCATGGAAACAGAGAGCAGAAGGGTTTCTGGGGGCTGGGAGAAACGGGAAATTGTGAGGTGCTACTCAATAGGTATAAACCTTCAGTTATATAAGATAAATGAATTCTAGAGATCTGCTGTGCAACACTGTGCCTATATTGTATTGTATTGTATACTCAAAAATCTGTTAAGAGAGTAAATCTCACATTAAATGTGAGACCTACAGGCACAATGGCATATGCCTGTAGTCCCTGCTACTCAGGAGGTTGAGGCAAGAGTATAGCTTGATCGCTTCTCGGCCTTTTGGCTAAGATCAAGTGAAGAGTATAGCTTGAGCCCAGGTGTTTGAGTCCAGTGTGGGCAATATAGCAAGACCCTGTCTCTAAAAAAAAAAAAAGAAAAAAAAAAAGAAAGAAAGATTAAAAAATGTTTTTACCACAGTAAAATACACTTTAAAAAAAAAAAAAAAAGCTAGCCTCACCCCAGGCTCAGGGCTGTGCATGCTAAGAGTGAGTCCAGCTAAAGGAGCAACATGCTGGTGTGACTGTCTCCTGCTCAGTCATCAAGTAGAATGTCATGTGGATCAGCAGCATTGATTATTTCCTGCTTTGGTTTGTTTTATTTTTTACTATTTTTGTTTTGTCACATATATGCATTACAATAATATAAGTCAATTCACCTATAGAACATCTCCACTGTAAAATTCTCCTATTTGTGTAAAATAAATAAATAAAAGAACACATATCCACAAATATACCCAGCTATACACAGATTTTTCTGGAGGTACATTCAAGAAACTGGAAATATAGGTTATTTTTGCCAAGAACAACAAGGAATCTGGAGAACTGGAGTCAGAAGACATTTTGCACTCTAATATTTTTGTACTACTTGAATTTTATCATGTATATGAATTACTTTTTTAAAAAACCTACCAGTAAAAATGCCGTGTTTAAAAATAAATAAAATCTAATGATTTAAGTGTAGACTAAATACCTACTTACCTCCCACTAATAACAACTTACTCCATCTCCAATTCTTAACCTTTGGGGGTCTTATGGAATCTTTGGAAATTTGGTAAGAACTACAACCTTTTCCCCAGTAGAAGACATATACATATACACACATATAACCATGAAGTCCATAAATTTAAAATTTATAGCTGTTGTACTACAACATTTATCTGTGGGATTCTTGCCAAAAATGTTTAACCTGAATCTATTCATGAAGATATAATCTGATGAATCAAACATATGGGGCATTCTTCAATATAACCAGCATAGACTCAAAAAATTCCATGTCATAAAACAAAGGAAACTAAAAACATAAATCCAAAAAGACTAAGAGACACAACAACTAAGTACAATGTAAGAATATTGGTCAAATCATGAATTGGGGAGGGAAAAAAACTATAAAAGATATATTTGAAACAATAAGAGAAATCCAAATTCTGGATTCTGTATTAGATGATATTATGGAATTATTATTTATTTTATAAGTGTAATGATGCCGTTAAACAACTGAGGGGTGAAAAGTCATGATGTCTGCAACTTATTTTTATGGTTCAAAAAAGTATACCCAGGGATAGTGCAAATGAATGTGACTAAAGGTTAACAACTGCTGAAGCTACATAAAGCGCATATGGGTACCCACTGTACTATTTTTCTAACTTTCCTGTAAGCCTGAAATTTTCCTATATATAAAGTTGAAGGCAAAAAAAAAATGCTAAAAAAACTTCACTCTCCTATAAAACTTCACTCTCCTATAATTCTAACACAGCACCCACCACCAAATTTCCCCTCTCCCACTTACTCTTGTGGCTTTCCATCTCCTTCTTTCTTGCCAAAATGGACTGTACTATTCAGGAAATCTAGCACTTGATTTGTTTCTTCCAAAATTATTATGAAGCATAAACAATGTCTCAACTTGGACTGTCTCTTTTTTTGTCTGTCTCTCTTGGTTAAGCTACGAGCTTGGTGAGAGAGGTCAGGAACTACACTTTTGTCGTCTTTATAACCCCAGTGTCAGAACACAATAAGAAGAGTCAATAAACATGAGGTGAACTGAAACTTTGGACCAGTTCACTGAACTTTAGTACCTATTGTGCTATTCTTTAGCAAATTGGGTAACAGATAATATGGAAGGATTTTTTAAAATGCTGAAACTAAACCACTAAAATAAAATACTAGAGTTACTTCTTCCTTGAGTATGGAGAAAATGAGCCTTGCTTTTAAGAAGCTATGTACCACATTAGCAAAAGTCTGGAAATACAAAGCACACTCAAAATTAATAAAGTTAAGATTTTCACGCTGCCATTTGTGCAAGTCACTGGCTTTATCTGACTTCTACCTGTTAGTTAGTTTTTTTATTCTCTAATTCTATATTGACAACATTTTCTGTGATGATGGAGGTGAAGAGCCTGTCACTGGCAACATAGCACCATCCTCGTTTAGAGTAAATAAAACTATTTAAAGCAAATTGGAAACTGAATGACAGAAAGTGCCACAGATGGACCACACTGGGAACAGGAGTGGAATGCTGCATTGTTCATCATCCCCACCATCCAAGAATGAAGCTGGCAACAAAATGCTGGCAGTAGACCAGAGTGGACCATCACTGTGTATGCAAGACAATCCAAATGAATTGTACTATCCTTTGAGATTAAGAAGAAGCTCATGGACTTTCCACTAAAATAAAAATCAAATCTATCAATTGCCATTAGTGTTTCGCTTTTTAAAAAATGTTTCCCCTTAACTTGAGTCATTATTGCTCATTATTTTTTACTCTTTCTTTTCATGTACCTTCTTTTCTCTTTGGAGATGTCTCTAGAATGGAAATACATGGAACTCATCCAATTGACACTTAAATTCTGTAACCTCTATGATACAAAGTTACTTCGTTTACCATAAAGCTTAAGCGCCCCAATGCAGACTCTTTATTAAAGTCATGATAATTCAGAAACTGAGTTGGATTTAAATAAAAGTATTGCTAAAAGCATCATGAATGGCAAAAGTCTGAGGACTTCTTTCTTTCTAGGGTGAAAGGACCAAAGGTTAACACTTTGCTGCCTACCTATAGAAAATTGCTTATTCTTTTAAAGACCAAGTATTCCTTTGTCCTGTTCTCCTTCTTGCTATTAATCCAGGAAGACATCAGAGGAGAATGAAAGAAGAAAGGTTTATGAGAACCGAGCAGTGCTCAGACAAGAACTCTACCCATTGAAGTCAACTGGGTAATTTACATTTACCTATGCAGTAGTAGGTCTACCCAGCCTTGCTCTGGATAAAATGTGTACAACTCTCCCAAACTGATGTATGACCTGTTGCATAATTACCCCTCATTACATAATTGATCTTACCTCCTGCGATTCCTTGCCCTATAACCACTATTCATTGCTCCAAGCCTGGAAGATCAGATATTCAAATTTACCAGCTCAGGCTCCATGTTCCTACCGGAACTCTTGACCTGGTTACAGGAAGGAAAAATAGTGACACACTTTTCACTGCCTAAATGTTTCAGCCCCATTTCTTTCTGATTTGAGAGCCCACTGAAATCCATTATCTTGGTTAAGCTTAAAAAAAAAGAAGAAGAAGAAGATACCTGTGGCTGGGGTAATAGCGGGGCATACTGGCTCAAGATGGGTTGTACCAGAAATAATTGGTGATGCAAAATATATTCCCTATCCTAGCCCACCCTTTTCTATCTTCAGTTTCTTTCTGTATTTTTCTGCTCTTTTACCCTTTTTTCTCCCTTTCCACCCCTTCCACACCCTATGCTTCTGTCAATGACTGCCAAAGATATCACAATTGGTAAAGTTATTTCTGTTCCCTTCTCCTTCTCATTCGTCAGGTAGTGGCAGCAAAAAGGTTTAATCCAAGTTAGTGCAGACTAACCAACTTATCTAAGTGCTCTGATATTTACTGAGTAGTGCTCTGTACTAGATGCAGTGAAAGCGAAGAGGAGGAAGCCTTCATCCTTGCCTGCAAGAAGTCTACACTCCAAAGGGGGGAAACAAGCATGCAAACAACTAAATCTAATGCAAGAGATAGGAACACAGAGGGAAAAGCAACTAAATGCCAATGAGGAGATAGTTTCACTAATCCCTACCATGAAATTATACTACAGAGAAATTTTTTTCTAAGAACACTTAGGAAGACCAAAGTGCAAATTAAGTTTCACTGGATGTCATGCAAGGAATCCTCAAGCTCAAAGAGCATCTCTCCTCTCAAGTTTTTGCACAGGGTGGGGAATTGCACAGTACAAATGCTTATTCTTTATTTTTTGGCTCAATATATTTTTATTTAATTTTTATAGATACACAATAGTTGTACATATTTATGGGGCACATGTAAAGTTTTGATAACTTACAATGCATAATGATCAAATCAGGGTAATTGGTATATTCATCACCTCAAGCATTTAATATTTCTTTGTGTTAGGAACATTTCAATTCCAATCTTGATTTTGAAATATACAATAAGTTATAGTTAACTCAAACGTCTACTCTTTAGCACAAAAGTAACTGAATAGATAGAAAACCAGAGGAACTACTTACAAGTGTTATGTTTCCACCTGTGGTGACTCTATTTTGAGAACAGAACTTATTTTGCCTCTTCCAAAAAAATGGTACAAACGAAGCTGTACAAATTGACTAGGGTTGCACAAACAAGCTAAGCATCCAGGTCTATATAACATTAAAAAAGGGAGTAGATATCTGACTGTTAAGTTACCCCTCTTTCCTTTTTTTTGTTATCCAGGGAATTAAGCAAGTTCAGAGAACTGAACCTGGGTAATTACCCAATTAAACATTCTCCTGGCATTGGGAAATCATGATGCATGGAAAGGACAACACCAGTGGGAGAAGGCAGGAATGCAGAAGGAGACAAGTGCCAATCAGAGGCAAAATCCGAGGCCCCTGTGGCCTGACTATAAATAACTGCTTTTCCTCACGTCCTTGTCACCTCTTCCTAAAATTAGAATTAGCTTCCTGGCCTGAAGGCTAAACCTCACTCCCACACCCTCCTTTCTCACAAAGCAATATTCCCTAATGCAATAAGGTGGTGGGATTTCAACAACAGCAAGAGTTTAGGAGTCAGGTAACTCTTTGCTCAACTCCTGCTTTTCATTTCAGAGCTTTATTAATCTGTGCACCAAGCTTCTTCATCTGAAAAATGGGGATGAGGATGATGATGGTAACAGCTAGTAATCGTAAAACAGGCACTGTGCACAGTGCTTTACATGCATTATTTATGTAATGGGCAGTATTCATGATTATTACTACTGCAATTGTAGTCCTCCTTTACAGATGAAGAAACTGAAATTCTGAGAGGAGTTAACTTTCCCAAGGTTTAACCTCTATGCCTTAACTCTTGACCCTTTCTACTACTATAATAATAACTGCCTAAACAAGGTATTGAAAGGGTTAACATTAACATATATGGACACACCAATTAATGCTATTGTCATCGCTTTTGATGTTGCTGAGCATGATACTGTTTTTGTTGCTTTTCTCTCTCCCCAGATACTAGCAGTTCTAAGATCAAATAAGCACAGACCATCCACCCATATACTGGCAAGTGTAAACCAATGTCATGGGAACATTTTTGAGCACCAAATAACAAAGCTGATATACCTTTTAGATCTTTCATTATTAAAATATTTCTGTTGAGCATGAATGAGAGAGGAAGAGAAAAAGAAATGGGATTCAGTACTAACTAAAATGATCCCCCATGCCTACGTTTTTAAAAATTCAGAATAACAAATGAAAGGTACACTGTTCTTACATGTGTCACTTAGATTTCTTAAAATAAAATTATGTATCATATGCTAATTTTTGACTATTCAAACTGTACTTCTGCTTCATTCTTATCTTTTAATTCACTTTTCATTGTAATGAAATAACTATAATACATGTTTAAACCTCTAACACGCTAAAATGCCAATCAGATTAAACACAATAGCAAGCATTTGGCATACACCTGAAGACTTTCCTAAATAAAATAAAATTATTATTACATTTCATCACTTCCTTTCTTATTGCCAACTAACGTCCCCATGTCTGAAAGGGTCATTTTCAAGCTACACATCTATTTATAATAGTGTGTTCACTGTCTTCCTTCCTCTGGTGCATTATCTATGACCTTGACCATTTCAGGATGGATAAAATGGTGTCATAAACATATGTTTATGAAGCTCCAGACATCTTGTAAGAGATTTCGTGGTTATTAAAAGCAGCAAAGAGTGACAAGGACAGTTCTATACTATAATACTGCCTGTCAAGAGAAAAATGTCACCCTTACCATAAAGTACCCAGAGGCATAATTAAGAAGTGGCAAAGGGAATGATTTCCTGGGCACAGTAATAACAGGGCTGAGATGAAATCCAGCAGCAATGGAAGCTGCCTTCTCTCCAATGTGCCTGAGTGGAGCCCCAGTCCACACCAAGTGTCCAGGGCATAGTCATGCTCCCACGTCCAAAATGTGGAACATCAAGGAATGCCCAGGACAGCCACACTCATGAAGAGGTGGCAACAAGAATTTGTGGGAGCAAATGAAATATTCTGATGTTTCTGACTTTTCCTAATTGCATCATTATGAAAACTAAAATAATGAATCCTCCTGGGCACCAACTAAGAACATTAAAGAAATTGAAACTTCACAGTTCCTAATGCTCCATACCCATAAACACAGATCCATACAGTCCCCACAGAACTATAAATAAATCCTGCCTGAAGGTCTCCTTCCTGTTCACGTTTCTCCATAAAACTTGGTAGTATCTCTTTCCTTTTATCTTAACTTTTATCCTTGTGATTCCTGTCCATCAAGGACAAGAGGTGTACAAATAAACGGGGCTCCAGATGCTTGCTCAGTTCATCGCAACCCCCCCTGAAAAAGTCTCCTTTCCCAGGACCAAAGGAATAAAAATAATCCCTGTAAAGTTATGCGCTGCTTTGGGGCCCTTTCTGCAAAATAGGGAGGTCAGTGTATCCCTAGGCATCCTTCCAGCTCGAACATTTTTTAATTCTGGGATGTATGAGGCTGGAGATGACAGGAGTCTCAGGAGCAGCCCCTGCAGCCTCTATCCCAGTCAGGAGCCCCTTCTCAGATTTGGAGGCCCAGCCCCAGCAGCTGTAAGGCCTGGGGCTAGGAGGCTGGCATCTGCCCTCCTCAGAGCCAACATTGGCTTCAGCAGGGGAGCAACCTTCTCTCAAGTGATTTTTCTCACTTACAGAAAAATCCTATCTTTCTCACTTTTACAATCAGTAACATTCACCTGTCAGCACTCACTCCTATCCCAGCTTCTCCACTTGGTAGATGTGTGACCTCTCTGGGCCTCAGTTTCCTCACCAGTAAAAAGAAGACACTAATGACATCAATTGCTGTTGCAAAGATTGAATTGGTTAATGCATGGAACGTGTTAGAACAGTCCCCAGAATACAGGAAACACCGGGTGTATTATTATTACTGCTGGTAGTAGTAGCGTTCTCTCTCACCAACACAAGGGATCCCAACACTACTATCTTTCCCTTATCTTTTCACTTCACTAAGTTTGGAAAGTATGGTTCTGATTCCCACTTTAAGAGCCCCATCGGACTTCACAAAGCCTCCTGCCAGTGCTCTGAGACTTTCCCGGAAGGTTTTCATTTTCTCTTGACAGGAGGCACTCTATGTGGAAAGTGTCCTTGCCACCTCTACAGTATAAATAACTATCAAATGCAACTAAGAGTCATAAACATGTCAGTGATTTGATTCCATGGATTTACATCATAATTGAAATAGTCAAGGTCACAAATAATGGGCTAAAGGAAAACAGCAGCACCATACCAACAATCCTGAATTTTCTCCAACTTTTCTTTAATATGTACTTTTTAGCATTTTAGAGTCCTATAGAGTGCCTATGTTTGAGGAATTAATTCCTCTCTGATAACATATATATTTTGAATAACACCCCAGTTACAGATTGAATCAGGGTGACAACAGGAAATGGCAGAAAAATAATGGTCTAAAATATTCCCAAACCCAAACCTCTTCTATCAGAAAGAGGTGTAGAGCTGTGATGAGTAAGCTACCACATCGCTCACTTCTGCCCACAATATCCAGTAATACTCAAAGGCTGTGGTGTTGAACTAATATTCTACCTAAGGTTAAAAAAAAAAAGATAATAGATCCAATCATTTAAATTATTTTTTGCCCAATATTTGACAACTTTACAAGCTCTAAAATGATAATATGTTCCAATCACTGAAGGTTTTATTTTATGAGATTCTTTCATTTCAATACATATCATGAACTAATTTATCCTTGTTCACTTTAAATCTAGAGAGACATTGTTGGACCAGGCAAGGTAGATGTGGTCAGAATCACTGAAATAGAATGATTTACTTAACACTGTGCACATTCTTCATGGGGTGGGGGCAGGTATCTTCATAAATAACTGGAAAATCAGAATAATATTATAATAAACAATTTATTTAAAAATTGAATACCTTTACCTTAGTATGGGTGAAGTGGAGATGTCAGGAGACAAAGTCTTCCTGGTGGTATATTGGTCCAGAGACAACTCTGTTCTCACCCTATCTTCCCCAATGGAGGGGTCTAGACATGTGCAAGTGGGTGGGGAGGGAAGATGGTGTCCTATCACTATCTCAAATCAGTATACCCAAAACCCAGAATACTGTACAATCTAAGTTCACTCAAGTCTCTTCACTCAAGTTCAAGTGAGGTAACCCATCTCAGACAGTGATGTAATCCATCTTGTACAACATCCAAAGTGTGGTGAGGAGTTGAGTGTTATCTCTAGACTAACTCATTCCTCGATACTAACTATGGGAGTGGGGCTCAATCCCAGACTTTTGGGAGCCCCATATCTATGTCCATACCATCAGAGGTCAGTGAGTGACTTCCCCCTGTCATTTTCTTCCTTACATTCTCTTCTTATTTCTCATAGTTCCTCTCTCCCTGAAGTTTCCACTCCTCTGGTGTCCTGGACACATGAATGGATTTTTATTTATACTCATTATCTGCTCCACATGGTTCTGTTGCTAGATGGGGAAGATTAAGATGTCTGTGGGTGGAGGTGCTGGGGGAAGGGTTCCTCACAACAATGTGGTCTCTGAGGGACACCAGGTTAAATCACAAAGGTTAATCTCTTGCTGGTATAATTGTCCTACCTTATCAAGCTAAAGAGGCTCAGCCTCTTTCCCACCTTTAAGTTGTAGTTCAAAAAGCTGCCTTCAATTTCCATACTACTCTAGATAAAGTAGCTTCCCCAACCCTCTCTATCCCATTAATTAAATTTACTTTATTCTTAGTATTTAACGTTGGGTAAAATTTATATTGGCTTTTTTCCACACTAATTGTCTCCACGCCGCCCACCCCCCACTCCCTGCCAACCACATTAGAATCTAAGAATTCTGATAACATTTGTATTTTGTATTCACATTCACTAGAATGTGAATATCTTTAGGATATTCACGGCTCTATATGCAATTCCTGTAAAGGTGCCTGGCACAAGATAGGTACGTTCCAGACCTGCATGCCCAATTGTCTATTGGTTTATCACATGGGCATCTCAATCACAACTTGGACAAAACTGAATTCTGGAAAGCTGTACTTAGAAAACCCATTCTTCCTCCTATATTTTCTACCATCTACCATTTTCCCCAGCTAGAAAATTGTCATCCTTTAATTAATTGTTCCCCTTTCCCTTTCTTCAATTCCCCCACATTCCTAATTCTTCCTCTCCTTCCTCTACATCCATCTCACCTCCCCACATCTAACTGGCATCCAACTCGTGCCAATTCCTCCTCAATCCTCCCGCTTTCCTACCTTTAAATGTTACCACTTCCGTGAAATCTTTTCCTTACCACTACTGTTAGTAGCTTTGATCTCTGTGCTTCACACCATCGTGTCTCTTCAGTGTTTTTAGGTCCTTTTAGGGTTTCACACTTTTTTGAGATCTGCTACAAATCATGGGCCCAAGAAAATCCATTTGCACTCAGATTTTTACATAAAATGACAGCACTCTATATTTCAAACCCTTTACTGTAACATGCATCATGGTAATTGTGTTATATTTATTTATATATCTGTCTTCTTCACTAGAATGTAAAAAGTTCTAGGACAAGTTTGTACCATGATATCTTTTTCATAAAACTCCTTTGTGTTTAATGCTTAGCACAAGGTACTAAAAATCATCAACTTACTGTCTACTGCAATATTTAGATGTTAGGTGAAGACAGCATCTTCCAAATAGTCATTTGAATATCACCCTCACAATTTTTGCCATATCTGCTACAACCTGTCCTATTATTTACTTAACCATTTGTGTAGATTGTTTGTAAAATCTTTATCAAAGATTATTCCCATTTCTGAACATATGTGTCATTAAACCCCCAAAAAGGTGTGGAGTCTATTTCTCTTCCCCTTGAATCCAGACTTGTCTTGTTACTTGATTTGATCAACAAAATGTAGCCAGAGTAATGCACTGTGACTTCTGGGTCTGGGCCTTAAGAGACTTTTTACTTTTCTTTTTTACTGTCTTTGGATCCAGCCATGATGTTAAAAAGCTCCATGTGGTCTCTCATCACTGGGAAGTGATGAGACACCACTAAACAGGGAGAGGCTTGACCACCTGCAGCCATTCTGGCCACCTCAGCTACGTTGCCAGACGTGTACGTGTCTTAGTCCATTCAGGCTCCTGGAACAAAATACTTTAGACTGAGTAATTTATAAGCAACAGAAATCTATTGTTCACAGTTCTGAAGGCAGGGAAGCTCAAGATCATGGCACCAGCAGATTTAGTGTCTGGTGAAGGCTCTGCTTCATAAATGGAGCCTTCCTGCTGCATGTTCACATGGCAGAAGGGGCAAACAGGCTCCCTCAAGCCTCTCCTATAAGGGCACTAATTCCATTCATGAGGGCAGAGCCTTCTAAAGGTCTCACCTCTCACATTGAGTCTTCAGTTCCAACATTTGAATTTTGAGAGGACACCAACATTCAGACCACAGCAATGAATAAAGCTATTTTGGTCCTTCCAGCCTCAACCAAACTCTCAAGCCACAGGAATGACCCCAGCAGACCTCATGGAGAGAAGAATTGCCTAGCAGAGCCTAGCCAACCCATAGAATCAAAATAAGTCATTGTTTTTTAAACCAGTATGTTTTGGAAGTAGTCCATACAGCAACAGATAGCTGATGTGATGCTTTTCTTTAAAACATTTTTTTAAACTTAAGTCAGTGTTAAAAAAATTTTTTCTCACTTCCATAAATAGAAAATTACTATCACTTTCCATAAAACTAACCACAATGAAAGAAGAAACAAAGTAATGTTATTTACTTCTAGCCATACTCCTGCCTACAAAAGTCTCTGTGTTCCTTCCAAAGGAATATCCCCAAATGTCAGAGAGATATTAAAGATACACCAGAACTAAACGAGGACTGCTTCCTTGGTGTGAGTTAAGCTAAAAGGAAATGGAATGAAAATAACATGCTCAACTTTGAAATTTGATAGTATTTAATGCTGTCTATCACCAAAAACCATTATCTTGTAAAATAATACAGGTGGTAAGCAACTACTGCAAAAATTGTGAGGGTGTTACTCAAATGATTGATATTTGGAAGATGCTGCATTAACCTAACACCTGTACACTGAGGTAGGTAGGCAAGTGAGTGGTCAGCATTTTTACTACCTTCTATGCATCAGGCACAATGCAAAACAGAAAGGGGTGTGGATAAAATATACAACATAATATACTGCTGTGCTAGAAGTGCTTGTACTCTAGTGGAGGAGACAGGAGTATAAATAGTTGTAACACATTAACCATGGTAAATGTAACTATAAAAGATTTAAAATACAAAGCCCATGGACTCAGACATTGTCAAGGACATAAAGTCCCTGACATTTTGTGCAAATGTTTGAAGATATATGGATATTCTGGGCCCATTGCTTTCATTAGATTCTCAAAGTTCATTGGAACACATTCTGTAACATAGGAGACACCAGAATAATTATTGCATGGTATTGTTGGTTCTTGGTTCTTGCCTGGGCGTTCTTTTTTAGTTTGTCATTTTGGAATCATAACTGTGGCCTCCTCTTTGTTCTTTATGATTTTATACTTTTCTCACATAGCTGTATGAAAGTTATCTTTAATTCCCTGATGACCAAACTCCCCTAAAGGTCTCTACCACATTTTAAGCTCTTTGAAGCTAAAGACATACCATACAGCTTCCTGCCTTCTACTATAAACAAACATCTGTTAAATGAAGAATAAACCTTGTAGAACTCCTGCAGGAAGTTTTCCTGCTGTCTAGGACTGATTAAAAATGTTTTCCATTGCTCAGACTATGAACACTGAAAGTGTTTCTAATCTGAAATGTGTACATAATAAAATATTTGGAAAAAGGCACCAAGTTCTTCCTGCAATGTGTTATGTGTGTATATTCACAAACGTCTGTCTGGACTGGCATTTTATGTCTAGGCCTGTTTAGGTCAGTGTTGAATATTTTAAATGGTGTGGGGACTGTGTTTATTTACATACTGCATAAAGCAGCCATTGCAATGTTATTCACACATGGGGCCTCTGGGCTTCTCCTGAGCATGAAAGTGCTGCTGTTGACATTTATGCTTTTCTCAGTATTTCTTCTTTTATCCTATTCTTCCAACATAGCAATTTTGTCTTCCTCTGGAACTAAAATTCAGTGAAAAATATAGGCCTCTAAAATGTTAGTACTTTCATCCTTATTTTTTTTTAATTTTTTAGCTATGCTGTGAACTAAATGAGCTGAAGCCTCCACTATTCAAAGTTCTTCAAGGTTTGACATTTAAATTTATTCTAAAATAGTTTTTGCATGAAAAACCAAGAAAGGGAGGATTGTGGTTTGTACCTTGGCATGGAATTTTACATGAGTGGGATAGAAACAGAGTAGTGGTGTTGAAGCTGTCTGCAGGATTTACTGGCACTGATTGGGAACAGGAGCGGCCCAGTCTCCAAACAAGCCCATAATTCATATGACTAATTCTAGCTTTTGCCTTAAGCCTCCACCCCAGCCCCCACCCCGCCACACACACAATCAGCATATATGGAAATGTTAATAAAGTCATCATCTCATTCTCTTCAAAATGATTGATTCTTATCACACCCATGCCTCAGCATTTCCAGGAGGGAAGGGGGCCTTCAGGACAAGAGGTTGCAAAGGCAAGCAAATTCAAGTGAGAAACCCTGCAAAACTTTCTGGGAGGTGACAGAATTAAACATTTCTCATTCCAAGACGTGTTCTAGTAGGCATGCTTCTGAGCCATAAGAGCATCCATATTATGGCTTTGAAAATATTTTATATACACATTCTCAAACACTCTAAAACTTTATTTTTTCTAAATTCTTTTTAACCTCTTCTGTTTTTAAGGCAAGTTTAAGATTCATCTAAATATATTCTTTGGTTTAAGTGATTCCTATTTCAATATGTGAAACACCATTTTCATCCATCTATATACCTCTGAACCTTTTTAATAATGCCTCATTATAATTAAGAGTTCAGACTGGTTACCCATAACATGACAATCATCTACAGAGACTTAATACACTATGTATGTATAACATAAAACACCTACTACTTGGAGGGTACAGCTCACCTAATATAAAGTAGCAGATTTTGAGGGGAATGCATTTTACAGTGACTGCCAGATGCATGCCAAAGCCCCGCCTCCAGCGGCCCAAATAATCATTGCAATGACAGCCCTGGGAACAGCAGGGAGAGTTGTTTTCAGGCTAAACCCTCACAATTTTTCTCTTACAGCTCCTTCCAAAAGGGAACAAAGCAGCTCTGCGTGTGCGTGTGTGTGTGTGTGTGTGTGTGTGTGTGTGTGTATGCCACTACACATGTGTGTGTATGTTTTCCTGTTTTGAGTGTAGAAAGTACTAGAAGTAGATAGTAGATAGTGCCTGAGATGCCAACATAGGCAAATGAAGAAGGTGGAGTAGATATGGAGAGGATTAGCCCAGAAGTCCTACAATGGCTTTTTCCAGGTTCAAAAAGTCTCTGATTGGGACAACTGAATGTGCACATAAACCCTGCTTCTCCTCAAATATAATGAGCAAAAGGGAAAAGCGGAGTGCTGACTTAAAGATGGAGGAGGATGAGCAGACAGCAAAACGTGGTCAGAGTGCGGTCCCTCAAAGGTTATGAGGAGAGAAGGCTCCCCAGTGCTCCAAGCCCCTTCTCAGCAAATGGGGCAAAGGCCATGTGCACATTGTACACACCTGGAGCTCCTCTCCATCTGGTAAAAGGCAACCCTGTGCACCTGAATGGACATCAAATCTCTGAAGAGACTGATCTAACATTTATCAGTGTGTGACCTTATGTTAATGGCTAAGCTGGTCTCAGCTCAAGATTTTTTAAACTGCAGAATGGACATAAATGCAATGCTATGTTACCAAAAGAAAGTGGTGAGGACAAGAAGAAAGGCCTGGAAAGAGCCCATGTCTGTGTGTGCCCATGAGGTGAGAGTGAGAGGGCTGGCCTTTCATGCAGCACACTGGTGCACATGGCACAAGAACCACGGACCACACTTTCATCTGTCAAATGTACTAACTGCCAGCAAGAGGCCTGATGAGCCAGAGTGGGTGCCTATGTTCCAACCCATGTATATGTCTCTGTGTCCAAACACCTACCGTGTCTCCTCCTGTAGCCATGGTTGAATAGCTCAGGCTCTGAGCTAAGACCCATCCTGCCCCTTGTGCACTGGTGCCCATCCTTCTTACCGACTTAAAGACATTGCTCCAGCAATTGTCCACCTGCTCTTGTATCATCAAGTTGTTATTCTCTACTGGATCATTCCCAGCATACAAATGTGCTGTCATAATTTCTTCCACTTGAAAGATTGTTTAAAACTCTCCTGGCTCCACATCCTCCTCCAGATATGACCCTATTTCTCTTCCCTTTTAGAGTAAAACTCCTCTAAAGTGTAGTCTCTACTCTGCCTCCAGTCCAACTACTCCCATTCCTCTGGAATCCATTCCAAATAGCTTTCATCCTCATTACTTCATCAAAATAGTTCTTGTCAAAGTCATCAATGACCTCCCTGTTGCTACATCCAATAGTCAGTTCTCAGGCCTCCTCTTCCTCACCTTGTCAGCAGTACCTGGCACACTAGATCACTCCGTCTTTTTTTTTTTTAAACTTTCTTCCTTTTAAAACAAAAAAAATTTGGAGAGAGGGTCTTGCTCTGTTGCCCAGCCTGGAGAGCAACAGTATGCTCATGGCTCACTGCATTTTCATTTATTTATTTTTTATTATACTTTAAGTTGTAGGATACATGTGCACAATGTGCAGGTTTGCTACATATGTATATATGTGCCATGTTGGTGTGCTGCACCCATTAACTTGTCATTTACATTAGGTATTTCTACTAATGCTATCCCTCCCCCTTCCCCCTACCTCACGACAGGCCCAGGTGTGTGATGTTCCCCATCCTGTGTCCAAGTGTTCTCATTGTTCAGTTCCCACCTATGAGTAAGAACATGCGGTATTTGGTTTTCTGTCCATGCGACAGTTTATTGAGAATGATGGTTTCCAGCTTCATCCATGTCCCTACAAAGGACATGGAGTCATCCTTTTTTATGGCTGCATAGTATTCCACAATGTATATGCGTCACATTTTCTTAATCCAGTCTATCACTGATGGACATTTGGGTTGGTTCCAAGTCTTTGCTATTGTGAATAGTGCTGCAATAAACATACGTGTGCATGTGTCCTTAGAGCAGCATGATTTATAATCCTTTGGGTATATACCCAGTAATGGGATCGCTGGGTCAAATGGCATTTCTAGTTCTAGATCCGTGAGGAATCACCACACTGTCTTCCACAATGGTTGAACTAGTTTATAGTCCCACCAACAGTGTAAAAGTGTTCCTATTTCTCCACATCCTCTCCAGCACCTGTTTCCTGACTTTTTAATGACTGCCATTCTAACTGGTGTGAGATGGTTATCTCATTGTGGTTTTGATTTGCATTTCTCTGATGCACAGTGATGATGAGCATTTTTTCATGTGTCTGTTGGCTGCATAAATGTCTTCTTTTGAGAAGTGTCTGTTCATATCCTTTGCCCACTTTTTGATGGGGTTGTTTTTTTTTTTGTAAATTTGTTTAAGTTCTTTGTAGATTCTGTATATGAGCACTTTGTCAGATGGGTAGATTGCAAAAATTTTCTCCCATTCTGTAGGTTTCCTATTCACTCTGATGGTAGTTTCTTTTGCTGTGCAGAAGCTCTTTAGTTTAATTAGATCCCATTTATCAATTTTGGCTTTTGTTGCCATTTCTTTTGCTGTTTTAGTCATGAAGTCCTTGCCCATGCCTATGTCCTGAATGGTATTGCCCAGGTTTTCTTCTAGGGTTTTTACGGTTTTAGGTCTAACATTTAAGTCTTTAATCCATGTTGAATTAATTTTTCTATAAGCTGTACGGAAGGGATCCAGTTTCAGCTTTCTACATATGGCTAGCCAGTATTCCCGGAACCATTTATTAAATAGGGAATCCTTTCCCCATTTCTTGCTTTTGTCAGGTTTGTCAAAGATCAGATGGTTGTAGATGTGTGGTATTATTTCTGAGGGCTCTATTCTGTTCCATTGGTCTGTATGTCTGTTTTGGTACCAGTACCACGCTGTTTTGGTTACTGCAGCCTTGTAGCATAGTTTGAAGTCAGGTAGCATGATGCCTCCAGCTTTGTTCTTTTGGCTTAGGATTGTATTGGCAATGTGGGCTCTTTTTTGATTCCATATGAACTTTAAAGAATTTTTTTCCAGTTCTGCGAAGAATGTCATTGGTAGCTTGATGGGAATGGCATTGAATCTATAAATTACCTTGGGCAGTATGGCCATTTTCATAATATTGATTCTTCCTATCCATGAGCATGGAATGTTCTTCCATTTGTTTGTGTCCTCTTTTATTTCCTTGAGCAGTGGTTTGTAGTTCTCCTTGAAGAGGTCCTTCCATCCCTTGTAAGTTGGATTCTTAGGTATTTTATTCTCTTTGAAGCAATTGTGAATGGGAGTTCACTCATGATTTGGTTCTCTGTTTGTCTGTTACTGGTGTATAGGAATGCTTGTGATTTTTGCATATTGATTTTGTATCCTGAGACTTTGCTGAAGTTGCTTACCAGCTTAAGGAGATTTTGGGCTTAGACGATGGGGTTTTCTAAATATACAATCATGTCATCTGCAAACAGGGACAATTTGACTTCCTCTTTTCCTAATTGAATACCCTTTATTTCTTTCTCCTGCTTAATTGCCCTGGCCAGAACTTCCAACACTATGTTGAATAGGAGGGGTGAGAGACGGCATCCCTGTCTTGTGCCAGTTTTCAAAGGGAATGCTTCCAGTTTTTGCCCATTCAGTATGATATTGGCTGTGGGTTTGTCATAAATAGCTCTTATTATTTTGAGATACGTCCCATCAATACCTAGTTTCTTGAGAGTTTTTAGCATGAAGGACTGCTGAATTTTGTCGAAGGCCTTTTCTGCATCTATGGAGATAATCATGTGGTTTTTGTCTTTGGTTCTGTTTATATGATGGATTACGTTTATTGATTTGCGTATGTTGAACCAGCCTTGCATCCCAGGGATGAAGCCAACTTGATCGTGGTGGGTAAGCTTTTTGATGTGCTGCCGGATTCGGTTTGCCAGTATTTTATTGAAGATTTTTGCATCGATGTTCATCAGGGATACTGGTCTAAAATTCTCTTTTTTTGTTGTATGTCTGCCAGGCTTTGGTATCAGGATGATGCTGGCCTCATAAAATGAGTTAGCACTCCCTCTTTCTTAAAGCACTCGGCATCTAGGCCATCACTCTGTTCAGAACCCGAAAATGGTGTCCCATCTCACTCTGAATAAAAACCAAAGCCTTAGAATGGCTCAAAAGGCTTTCTTTGATTTCTTTTCTAGGAATTCTCTTACTCTAGATAACTACAGAACTCATTCCCTCAATTCTATTAGCTCAAATATGACCTTATCAGCCTGTGGGTCTTTCCCTAATGTCCATATAAAATAACTGCCTCCCATTTTGGGAGGCCAAGGTGGGTGGATCACGAGGTCAAGAGATCGGGACCATCCTGGCCAACATGGTGAAACCCCGTCTCTACTAAAAATATCAAAATTAGCTGGGCATGGTGGTGCATGCCTGTAATCCCAGCTACTTGGGAGGCTAAGGCAGGAGAATCACTTGAACCTGGGAGGCGGAGGTTGCAGTGAGCCGAGATCACACCACTGCACTCCAGCCTGGCAACAGAGCGAGGCTCCGTCTCAAAAATAAATAAATAAAAATTAATTAATTAATTAATTGCCTCCCTAGACTCCCTCCTATGTCCCTTACCAGGAGCTTCATATTATAATCTATGTTATATAATCACAGGTTTACTTATTTTATATAAGCTGGGTTTGTTCACTGCCATATTGGCAGCACCTATAACAGTATCTAGCACATAGTAGGAAGTCAAGTATTTATGGAGCGATCTAGGGAAGGAATCCTAAGTCCTGGAAACTGAACAGAGTATGGGCACGTAACCAGCCTTCAATGTTTGCTTCAGAGAAGGCGAAGTTCTCAGAATACAAGTGGACAGTGCTAGGGACATTCTGTACACCCTATTTATATTAGGCTGGAAAGACCGCTCCCTGTCCCAGGGTAAGGTAGGACACAGCCGCCACAGTATCTCTGAAAAGATTCTACAATACCATAGAAACTTTTAAGTAACATCTGTTTGGTGCCCTAAACAGAGATGTATGAAAACACATCTCTATGAAGATGAAAAAAATTCAAAAACGAATAGGCTAAAATGAAAACAGAAAAGAACATGAAGCCACTGGAATAAGAAAAAAACACAAGGAAAAACAAAATGCCATACCAGAATTAAAGTACTCCTTTCAAGCAGTAAAGACCATTTGTACTGCAGAAAATCAATTGTGATGTGGACAGATAACTTGAGTAGCTCCTTTAAAATGCATAAAGGTGAAAAAAATACATAAACAAGATTAAAGGAAATTTCCCAGGGGTCTCACGCCTGTAATCCCAGCACTTTGGGAGGCTGAGGCGGGTGGATCACCTGAGGTCGGGAGTTCAAGACCCACCTGACCAACATGGAGAAACCCCGTCTCTACTAAAAATACAAAATTAGCTGGGCGTGGTGGCGCCTGCCTGTAATCCCAGCTACTCAGGAGGCTGAGGCAGGAGAATCGCTTGAACCCAGGAGGCGGAGGTTGCAGTGAGCTGAAATCACGCCATTGCACACCAGCCTGGGCAACAAGAGCGAAATACCATCTCAAAAAAGAAAAAAAAAAAAGAAATTTCCCAATATATTAATGTCAGCATCTTCAGTGATTTTCCTGTTTATACATTTCTTCTATTCTAAACTTTTAATAATATACATATAAACCACAATAATCAAAGAGAAAAATGGAAAGTAATAATTTTATATACCTTTAACTGCTTATTCATAGTTTCTATTTTGTGAGAGGAAAACTATTTCCTAGCCCCTTGTCCTCCTTACAGCCCAGCAATGTCATTCCTCCCCACAGCACTCAACTACCTAAAAACTCATTGTACTGGAAATTATTGAAGGATCTGGCTTTTTCAATATGACTAGATCTAAGGAAGGTCCCAAAACTTTGGGTAAAATTAGAAGCACTGAGAAACAAACATGAAGCTGAGGACACTGTTTTCTTTATATTTCTCTACCTCTCACAGTGATGGGGACACAACCATTTTGTTAAAATGCCTGTTAGGATGGAGAGTGCCAATTTCCACTTACAAATACATATTTTGCGTATGGGATAACAAAATGTTCATAGGCTACTGAGCCTATGTGTACATTAGAGTTCTGAAGGGAAATCGGCCTATAATCCCATATCCTTAATGCAGTGGACTTAGCTGCTTCAGGAATACTTCCAAGACTGCAGCTAGGGTTTTTAAACCTCAGTCGGCTTTGCTGGCATGTGTGCTATTTCTTTCCCTCCTTCCCCAAATTTGCAAGCTCGTTTCTTCTTAAATTCTGCATTAGATGATGCATGAATGCGTTTTATTTCCTCAATGGAAATGTAGATGCTGCACAGCTGTTAGACTTTAAATCACCAGGTGGTACTTGGAAGCAGGAACTAAAATGGTGTTGCCAGGGTAACCACACATTCTTCCAGCTATGGGAAGAGCTGCCATGTTTTCTATGCTCTAGGGAATATATGTTATTTTAAAAATTGGCTTAGTGCATATGACTATTTACTATTTAAAAAGAATACCCATTTCTTCACAAACCAGTGAAATGCTTTTTGATTACTCATATGCCTAAAAAAAACATAATATTTTATCTTTTCAGGGCATCAGGCCTCATCTTTCTTTGCCAATAGAATTTTAAAGATCCAGTAATAACTAATATTTTATGCTACCCATAATATACTAGTACATCTCATTTTATACCTTACATAGATTCACTTCAAATATGCAATCAGAGCTTACCATTTAAAGAAGTACCATTGTGAATTCTGTAAGGAAATGCATTTACAGAATGTATTTATCGGTTATGAAAATCCTTACTGCCATTCATAGTAAAATCTGAGAGGTAGAGGTGAATCGTCTGAGATTCCCAAAGTTCCACCGGAGTTGACAAACCTTTAGGGTGGTTTGAGACCATACAGACAGGAAAGCAGCAGTCCCACAACACCCAAAACAAAGCAAAAAGAAGTCAATGACACAAATATTCTTATATCTATCCTTCCTTCCTCCCTTCTTCCTTACTTCCCTCCTTCCTTCCTTCTCTCCTTGCTATCATCCTTTCTCCATTCCTTCCATCCTTCCTTCTTTTAACATCTATTTACTGAGCTCTTACTTGGCACTAGGAACCGTGGCAGGTACTGGGAGACTTTCTGTAGGGACTAGATCCAGCAGTAGAGGTGCAGATGATACAACAGGCTCATCTTCAACTGTACTAGATTTTGTTAAATTGTTTTCCAAAGTGGTGATGTCAGTGAAATTCTCCCATGAGCAGTGCATAAAATTTATTTGCTCTACATCCTCACCAATACTTGATCTCTGGAGAATGTAAAATCCTACTTTCCGGTGGTTTTAATTTTGTGTTTCCCTGATCACTATGTTTATGGTTATTGGCCATTCAGGTTTTCTTTTCTGTCCACTGCCTGTTTATATCCTTTACCCATTTTTCTATTGGGTTGTCTTTTCCTCATTGATTTATAGGGGTTCTTTATACACACTGTGTATAAAATTTTTTATATGTTTAAATCTCTTTCTCACTTTTCACTTCTTTAGGTATTGTTTAACATCAGAAATTTCTAATTTTAACACAGTCAAGTTTATCCATCTTTTTCTTTAATGTTTATGTTTTTGTACATTGTTTAAGAAATTCTTAGGTATTCAAAGGTGATACAAGATTTCCTTTCAGATGTTTAAAAATTATACTTTTCACATTTAGGTCTTCAACCTACCTGTGATTAATTTTTGTACATGGCATGATATAGGGATATAATTTTACTTTTTCCCATATGGATAACTAGTTGTACCAGAATCCATTACTGAATCATCAAACTCTTCTTCTATATTACTTCTTATATATAACAAGTTTCCATCTGTGTGTGGGTCTGTTTCCTAACTGTCCTTTCTGTCCCATCAGCATATATGTCTATGCCTTTGCTATCACTGCCCTTCCTTGATTACTATGTCTTCATAATAAGTCTTGAGATCTATTAATGTAAATACCTGTACCTTGGTCTTCTTCAAAATTATCTTAACTATTTTTGGCCCTTTACTCTTTGTATAGAGTTTAGAACAGGCATGTTGAACTGCTACTATCACCATGGGTCTTTTATACTACAGATTATACAGCTGGATTTTTATATACAAAGGTTAATCAGAAAACACACAATCTGTTACTTGGGGGCTCTGTTAATTGGCTACAAAGTTGTATACACAAATTCTAAAAATGCATGAACTTTGAGCACATTTTATGAATTAAGCATTGTGCAGGGTACCTTGCATATATTAATTTAGATGGTCCTCCCAGAGATGTTGTAAGGTAGATAATATAATCCCAAATTTACAGGTGAAGACACTGAAGATCAGAGAAGTTGTGTGGAATGCCTAAGGAAGGTGTAGTAACCAGCAGTAAATGTTAAGGTAAAGATTCAATTCTAGATCTTTTCAGATTCCAAAGTTCTTGCTCCTTCTATAATATCATTTCAGACTACGCCAAAATCTTCTAGTTTAAAATAATAAACATAATGTGACTACTATTTGTACTGCATTTAGGTACTCTGCATTTAGTGATATTATTTACAAATTGTCATTTGCCCATATAGTGAACAATTCAGTCATTTATTTGAAAGGCATTAAATGCCTATACTATACTAGGCACTGGGTACTCTTAAAAGCAGCTCAAAATTGACCTGAATGTCAACACACTCCGAAAAAAAGTTAGAAAAGGTGAAAATGTCAAATTAGCTGGGGTTCAAGGTTCTCCAATTACTTTGAAAAGCTGCAGATGCACTACCATTAATTTTGCTTTAGGGTTGTTAATTCGTGTGTGTGTGTGTGTGTGTGTGTGTGTGTGTGTGTGTGTGGTCTGAGCTGAAAACCCAAAGAATTTTAAATCATTTCAAAAGATTCTCTAAGTTAGGACAAATTCACAGGTAGCTACTAATTTAGGTATTTCCCAATTTAGGCCACATCACATGTACTACACTGAGTCAGTCACGTGGGAAAGGCTACTCGGCAAAACCCCTACAGGCCTGCACACTGGGGTGGAGCCACAGAAGTCTGCAGGGAGGAGCCTGGCCCCTCCTCTTTCTGGGTGAAACCTGGGATTCAATCTGCAAGGCAGGAAGCCCAGGGGCAAGAAGCACACTCTTTCGCCTTGCTGAGAGTCTCCCTTTCCCCTTGTCTTCCTTTTCACCCAATAAAACCCTGCCTTAGTCACCCTTTAAATTGTCTGCGAGCCTAAATTTTCAATGCCCTGTGACAAGAACCCTATCTTCAGCTGAACTAAGGAAAAGTCCCGCAACAACACTACATGTAATTAAGTGAGGAAAGGATGTCTTATAATTTTAGGACTGGTTAATCACATGGAAATTGTGAGGACACGTCTCATTTTTTAATCAATAAAAGGTAAAAAGTCGGGTTCTCTTCCTATATTCTTTGGGTAGCACAGTATGCAGATCTCTGAGCTTTAGTTTCCCAGGTTGCAGAAAAGGAGAAAATTTTAATGTCCATCTCAAAACATCATGATATTAAATGTGTAATGCATTCGAAAAAGTACTTTATAAACTATAATGTATTAAGTGCATGTTACTTACTGTCAGATAAAAATTTAATAATCGAAATAACTGTTTCTAGAGCCTATGTGTGAGCTAAAAAGCAGTTTGTACTCATTTCAGAATGGGAAAGACTCAGGGCAGGGAAAGGAAAATTAAAGATTTCTAAACAAAAATAAATAAGAACAAAACAACACAAGTTATTTCAAGTTTTCTTAAGAATCAGCATAAATATATTTGAGACAATAAAACTTCTCAGTGCCTTTTTACAGGTGGCATCCTCCTTGTAGGGCACAGAAGAGTTATTACCTGATCAGCATCTTCCAAAGTTCAGGACCACTGAAACCATAATAGAAGAATCTTGGGAGCTAATGTCAAAGAATCAAGATTTTTTGCAATGCTTGATTTAAGTCCAAACTTTAATGTGATTTTAATCTATTGCATATCCAATGAGGAATTTAACTGTGATAATACTGAAAAGAAATACTGGATGAGAAACAAGACAGGCCAAAACCCACAAATCTCCTGGGGCCACTCCTGACATGATTCTATGTCAATAGACTGGTTTTTAGCCAGAGGCTTTTCCGAGCATTCTGTCTTTCAGTTACAGATTGCAAACCATTGGAAATAAAATGCATCATCTTAAATTGCAAGAGCACATAGAAAAAAAGTAGCAACAGCATTACAGAAATATGATTTATAGCTAAAAGGGTGTGATATTCTGATGCCTTTCTCCTTGCTTTTAGACTCCTGTAAGGTTCAGCAGGACCTTAACCCTAAATTAAGTGGCTTCATAAAACCTCTGATAGAAAACAGTCTTGGACTGTCAGCAGGATGTTTGTGGATTATCTTAAGTAATAATTAACAATCAACCATTGGATTCAATGACAAAAAATACTGAACTATCTCTTCCCCAGTTCCAGCTATTGAAGTAGACTATGACTGAAAAACAAAAATAAACAACATATTTCCTGAGCTGAAGAACAGAAAGTAAAATTCAAAAACCTGTCTTCATGGCTACCACCTTCAATGTGCCATTTGTGTACTGTACCATGTCCTGGGGGGAGCGGGTGGTTAGGGCTGAAATCCAGTCTGTACTCCACTTATCAGGCCCTGCACCCTGGGATGGGGCTGTGTCAGCCAGAAGGAAGAGAGGTCTTCTAAGCAAAAGGCTCCATGAGTCTGAAATGCTGCAACAACACAAGGCTAATTGTCACAAAACCATTGTATAGACTAGCGGGCCCAGCCTGGCTGGCTCAATAGTGACTCTCTAAATGACTTATGGAAAATCACAACTTTTTCATTTCCTGCAAAGAAAGTCCTTCACATTGTTAAACTACCAATGTTTGTCAATCCACACAAAGACTACAGTCCATCTCCTGCTGACGGGTAACACCAAGGGTCTTTCTCTCAAAATAGAAATAATAGAAACAATTGTTATACAGCAAGGTCCTGGCCTTTCTTTAATCAATGGCATTCACTCTGCCACACTTTCCTCACCTTCTTGTCCTCTAGCTTTAGCCACAGCTGGATGGAAGCTCTAGAAAACTTTTCACAAGATAGGATTAATCCCAAAGATCATTTTTCTTTTAAATTTAACTAGCTGTTTGCTGCTTCAGCCATCACTTGATGTTAGCCTCTCTGACATGACAAAGACAAAATTTGAGATTTGTTTGTTTGTTTAAGCTAACACTTGCGAAGTACTTAACATATGCCAGGCATGGTTCTAAGTGCTTCCTTTACAAGTTCAGACTTAACTAAATCTTCATGAGTTATTATTTATCTTTCACATTCATGAAATTAAAGCACACAGCTAGTAAAAAGCAGAAGCAGAAATGAAACCAAACAGTCTGGATCCAGAGTCCGTCATACCCAGACTGCTTTGCTGTAGGTACTGCCCTACAGCACAACAGGTCCCTCTGAACAGTATGTTTGCCAATATTCCCATTTAGTGTATAATGCCCCAGGTTACAGCCTTTGGCAAATAAATGGTGTTGTCCTTGATGCCAGATATCATACCTAAATTTTTAAAAATTTACTGTAGAGCAAAATAAAATCAAAAGAGCATACTAGGATGCAATATTCTCAAGTAAGACCAGCTAAGAAGGCTTCCATTGTATTCAGCAGAAAACAATTTCTGCAGACAAATTTAAAATATTTGAAAGCAAAATGAAATGTTCACCTTTAGCTCTCCACCTTCTAGGGCCAAGTGATGCAAAAATTCCATATTCCTAACAATAATATGAATTATCAAGGAAAACATTCATCATCTTTTCTCTTTAACTCTTTTTTGTAAATTTAAGTTACAAAGCAAAAAATTTCAAATCTTGGTTTTTTAAACAAGGGAGGGAGCCTTTTAACCAGGACTTACTTGTGAAATTTATGCTTCAGAATCACAATGACTATCACTGCAGCTTCATTAATAAGAAGAAACTAGAATACTACTTCTTAGATATATATTTTCCTAATGTTTCTAAATGAAATTTCCGGGACAAAGGAACCTAATGATCATTAAACCAGTACTTCAGATGAACTTCTAATCATTGTCAAAGGCAAGTCTGTGTGAAAATACATATATGTGCCTATAAATATGTATGTTTCATATGGTTATAATGGATATCCTCTAACATGAAACATACTGCAAATTATAGTCGACTTAGAATCAACTTTATGAAGTAACTAGGAATGACTAGTTAATTAACTAACTCTGGCTTCCCCAAAATTCTGAAAGTAGATTTTTAGCCTAATGGGTTAAAAACGTAAGTACTAGGTACTTACTGAGAGCACATCTGGAATCACTTTATCTTGAAACTGTTGTATAATGAGGTGCTAACATAACCAACTATGGCTTGCCCCCCACTGAAATGTGTGTGTGTGTGTGTGTGTGTGTCCTGGACTTAACCCTCTTCCAGTAGCAAGTTCAAATTCCAGAACAGTTTGTCCAAGGATCATTTTGGCAGGAATGTGCTTGTCTTGGAAACTTGTGGACCAAAATATGTTCATCCTTAAGAAAAGCACATCCTGCAGATAACAGTGACTGGCCAATCAGTGTTGTCACGTCACAGAACTGTGGGTTCTCATTTTCTTACCCTCTTTCCAATATCCAGCCCATATTCAGCACTGCTTGTGTAACAAAAGGCAATAAGCAAGAAGTTGTAACAAATCCTAACAGCAAACAGACCAAGACTTGGGGAGTTGCAATCTGGGAAGCTGAGGGTCAATATTTCACAACGTCATTGATGAAGCCTGTGAATTTACCACAGATTTTATGGTTGTCAGTTCACAAACTTTCTGGTGAAAACAGACTTCTATAATAATAATAATTGGATTGACTAATTTCCATGACAGGACATGAGTAGAATGAAGAGGCAGATGATCTGGGTTCTACCTCCAATCCAGCCACTAATCAGCAATTCAACCAGCGATTAAGTCATTTTCCTGTCTGGCCTCAGATGCATTCATCCATAAAAAAAGAACTGTCAGATAATCTCTAAAATCCTTTCCAGTTTACATATATTTTATGACAAAGTTATTTACCTAACCTCAAATATGTGTGTGTATGCTCATACACACACACGCCCACACAGAGAGAGAATGAATCCAGACAATCTATCGAAGATTAAACCAGGCATGAAAATCCAGATGCTGCTGTACACTTTACAGACGATTCTTTAGTTATCATTTCTTCCTCATACAAGAGTGTGGGGGGCTCACTGAGACAGGTCTTGAGTTCCCCTCACTTGTACCTTTTAGTCTCTCTCATTTCCTCTTTTCTTAACCACTGTCACACCAAAAGAGGTACAGTATGGTGCATAAGTTTGCAAAACTATAAAATGATATCATTCTTTGATTCTTCATTCTTCGATGCCATTCTCAACCTTTTGCACTTGGAGAAACATAGCTATTTTCACTTTTAAATGTCATTTATATTAGCATATTGTGAGTTGGTTATTACTTTTAAATACATTGACTATCTTTTAAGTTTTTAGTCTTAATTTCTACTATAAATATCAACAGATATAGTCCACATAAACAAAACTCTTTGTGGTCCTCAATACTTTTTAAGACTGCAAGGGGGTCCTGAGACCAAAAGTTTGAGAATTGCTAATGTAGTAGTTAAGAGGACAAACTCCAGATCCAGCTGCCTGAGTTAAAATGTCACTTCTATCACTTAACAGTGGTGTGACATTGAGTACAGTCGCTTAGTCACACAGTTGTTCTGTGCCTCAGTTGGGGATAATAACGATAATAGTACTGACCCCATAGGGTCCTCATAAGGCTTAAATGAACTGATATATGCACCATCCTTAGAAGTGTTGTGAGCCATCATTCTCTTTGGCGCTATTCACCTACCTCCATTCCCCGTGGTTTGCTTGGTTTGGTTTGATTTGGTCTGGTCTTACTACTGCTGCCTCTCCGTTTGACTGGCAAAGTGTGACTGGCACTGCTTCACCAGGGGCTAAAGGCATAGCTGCCTAGGCTCCTTCATAACCACAGCCACAAGTTCGCACTCCAGTGCTGCAGCACCCAGCTGTACCTTGAATTTGCCCTTCAGAGAGGCTCCATCAGCAAAAGTCAACTGGAAAATCAAAGCAAGCAATGCTAAGTTTTTTAAAAACACGCTATGTCAGATGAATTAGAATGTAAAGTAGAAACTCTAGCCTTCGGAATAAATCAATGAGAGGAAGGAAGTAGAGACAAAAATGCAAGCAATTACATTCATTCCTTAAAAGAAAAGGTGGTATTTGCCCAAGCTCCCTCCAATTTGAACTATGTTTTCACAGCCTTCCATCTCCTTTCTAAAATCTCTCTTCGACATCCCAGAGCAGCCTCCTCCCACCTGGCCAAGAACCCTCAGGCCATCAACTTGCTTAAAAAAATATGATGGCCCAGATTCTGATCACGTGCACATGACTGACGGCCATTTGATCTTCCCAGGGAGTACTGAAGTTTTATGAGTATTATGATCATAATCCCCTGAATTTATATTAGTTTTCTTTCTAATCTATATTTTCACATAAATTTTTCTTTAATTCTTGGCACTCAGCATGCTGTTATTCCTATTTAACGGTTTAAAAAACTGAGGCTCAGAGAAGCTAGCAAACTTGTCCTAAGTCCCAAAACTTTGAATCAACGGAACTGAAACTGGAGTATAAATGAAATGGGAAAATTTTTAACGACTGAAGGACTGGGGGAAATGCACACAGCAGGGAGGGGCAGGCATGCTGGGGGGAGGCGGAACTAAGCTATTTTTGTCAGGGGGTTACTTAAGCAAATCTGCTCTACTGTGGAAATAACCTCAACTAACTCCCCCTGAGTTTTACACAGCCTCTTTATTGCCTCCACAGCTCAAAACTATACATTCTCTAATTCTAAGACTTTATTATTTTTATATACTAATTTGTTCATACAATGGATATCCAGGTGGTACTGTTCTTAGGAGGATTTTAAAGAAGGTACACACAGTATGTTTTATATTTAACCTATGGCTGCTTCTCAGGAGTGTTTGTAAATTGAGAACTGTCTGTATTGCATGTGTGATGTCATTAAATATATATTTGGTCTGTCCAAAACTATCTGGCATTTATCCTTTACCAACATTACTGAGTATTTTAGTTTCTCAATCATGCGAGCTTAAAAAGCACAGCCAAATCTAATGAATGTCAAACTTGTGTAGTGACTCAAGTTGATTTCAGTATGTTTAAACAGAAAAAAAATAAAACTCACAAAGGATCAACTGGAATGAGTATTCACTTTAAAGGAATGCAAAAAGGAATCCTTTTGAACCATTCATTCTCCTGAATATGTTTAAATGTGCATTAATTTAGGCACAACTGCTAAGGAAAACTGTTTATCATATACGAAATATTTCCTCATTAAAAGTAATGGCAAAAACCGCAATTACTTTTGCACCAACCTAATAGCAGACACTTTGAATATGACTGCAATGTTCTTTGTATGTAACAATGCTAACGCTAAGCTATATCTTCTTTTACCTGTTTTTTTCCCTTCGGTAACTTATCAGCCCTGTCCAATAACACTTCCTACAATAATGGAACTGTCAGTGCTGTCCATTTTTGAATGAATTAATAAAATTAATTTTATTTAAGTAGTCACATGTGGCTACTGAGCAATTAAAATGCCCTATTGAAGAACTTAATTGTCAATTTTATTAATTTTAATTCATTCAAATAGCCATGTGGCCAGTGGTTGTGTATTGGACAGAGCAGTTATAAGATCTCCTTCAGCCAAAAAAAAAAAAAAAACCTATGATTTTATCATTCTATCATTGTGAGGCCAGAATTAAGGCTGTAGTTATTAAACCTCTGATTATTAATTGGATGCTGAAATACAGTTAGCTAACTGAACACACAATTTTAAAGAGGCTGTTTTTGTTCTTAATAAACATCAAAAAAACTATTATGTGCAAAATAACATGTGGGTCAGTGGGATATACACAGACCAAGATTGAACAGACAGTTCCTGACGGGGACATTGCTCTCCCAGTTTCTGCTAAATTCCAATTCAGTACATCCTAACAAGACATGGCTGATCAATTGTGTAAGCTCATGCTTTTAACAAGTATTGCTTAGCTCAATAACTCCCATAACTCTAGGACAAACAACTGTCCTGAGCCCTGGGGACACGCTGTTGCACTCTGTTGAGCCTGACAGAATGCCTGCTCTTCCAGGCACTTACTCTCCTGGGAAGCACAGCCAGGTGAACAGGCCACGAGAATACACCGTGGTCAGTACCACTACAGGGGCAGACCTTGGGTGCCACACGAACACACAAAAGGAGCTTCTAACCCAGTCTTGGCTGGACAGGGAAGGTTTCAAGTGCAGAAAAGAAGGTTCCAGAAGGAAAAAACCAGTAGTATCTTGCTATCAAATCTATCCATTATTTAGGTTTCTTTGGGAAATTTCCTTGTCATTTGGCATTATGTCATCGTCCTTTCAAGGGTATTCACTTCTTGAATACATTTCAATCGATATATATTTATCGAACCCTGAAGACTAAAAAGCCTCATCGTCATTCTCCTGGAGGATTCACCATTTGCTCGGGGCTAAAGGTGTATGAAGACAAACCTTTCTCCTGAGGAAAAAAATGAGTTCTTAGGTCAAATATTTCAATAATCTACCCTTTAAGAAAAATGTAACACTGCCTTGGAATGCATGATTTCTTCATAAGACTTCCTTTTTAAAATTGTGTGTGGCTTTCTACCCAAACTAACTTTAAACATCCCTCCACAATAAAATTCAGGAAGGCCACTTTAGTAAAACGAGGGGGAAAATCCCACCAAAATGTAAACTTAATATTTCAATACAATTAAATTTATTAATAAAGAATTTCTATTGCATAGTGAACAAAGCATTGGATTTACCTGACAGTTTGGGGTCAAATTCCAGTTCCTCCTCTTAGAGAAGGAATGGCCTTGGGCAAGTTATCTAACTTCTCCAAGCATCAGTTTCCTCATTTGTAAAAGGTGAATAATGGGGTAAGAATAGCCCCTACCTCAGAGTTGATGAGAGAAATGAATATGCACACATTTACAAAGACCTTAAAGTAGTGCGTACCCTAAGCCTTATATGAAGATTATTATTCTTTCTAATTACAATAATTCTAATTGCAGAAATCTATGCGAAAACAATACACAGTTCTGGCCAAAAGAAGTTAAAACAAATGTGAAATATAAGCGACATCCAGAAACTTCAGCAGCTCCCTTCTGCCCTACGCCTCAAGGTACCAGAGAGGGAAAAAGACCCCCAGGAGAGGCTGTGAGGAAACCTGAACTGCAAACCCACCACGATGTCTTCCTGGGAAAGGCAAGTTGGTAAAGATGTGAACTCTATTTCAGGGTAGTATGTTTTTTTCATTTGCTTCCAAGCCTTTGATGGAATGACTTGAGAGGAAAAGTTCACAATTACTAGAAAGAACCTAAAAGGACATGAGAGATGAAACGGTTGCAGTATTTTTGAAATAAATGTTTTCCTGCAAGAGCAGAGTCATGGGCGGGGTGTCTGTGTAATGTCTACTCAACACAGCCGAAGGGTAAGAGGAAATCTTGGTAAGCCGACTTCTAAGTCTTAATTGGGAACCGTACGGAACCAACTGCACGCCAAATCCCACGCTCACCGAAGCTTCAGGGATTTTCTCGTGGGTCTGGGGGTTTAATCTGACAGCTCCTAGAGCCTTCAGGACTTCCCGGGCACAGATAATGGGCCGCGACTGCACCCCCGCGTCCCTCCCTGGGTCGCAGGCTTTCCACAGCTACAGTTCTCCACGTCAGCAGCCACGTACACAAGCGCCGGCAGCTGCCAACAGGGCGTGCCCGCTTCCAACTCTGCACTCTCCCAAGCAGGACATCCCTGCACCGCCCGGCGCGTTCGCGAAAACTCCGCGGGGCCTCGAGGCGTCCCGGGATTAGCCCTGACGCCGTACGGCTCTCTAGGTTTTCCACGACGCAGGCGAGCGTAACTGGCGCGCACCCGACAGCCTCTCAGCTTGCCCAGGCTCGACTGGATGGGGCTTTGCTGGACCCCCTACCCGACCCTCACACACCAGGGCGGCGGGGCCCAGGTACCTGCCAACGCCTCCGCACCTCATCGTCCCCTCTGCTTCCCCTCCTCCCTCTCCCCGAACCCTTCCCCCCTCCTCCCCGCCTCCTCCCCGCCTCCTCCCCGCCTCCTCCTCGCTTCCTCCCCGCCTCCTCCTCGCCTCCTCCACCTTCTCCTCCCCCCGACCCCTGCTCCCACTCTTGGCTCCAAGTCCGCGCGCGGGCTGGGGAGGCGGTGCCGAATGAATCACCGTCACGTGGGTCGCGGGCGCGCAGAGGCGGGCTGCGCCTGGGCGGCTCTGGCGCTCGGAGCGTTAGTGGAAAATTTCCGGAGATCTACTGGGGCTGCGCGCCGCAGGCCCCGCCCGCCGCCTCCCCGCTCCTTCGTATCCCCACCTCCTTTTCCCCCTCCCTCCTCCTTTTCTGTCTTCCCCCGCCGTTTTCCGGTCGCAGCCGGGCCCCGACATTGCGGAGGTTCCTTTATCTCCGGGGAGCGGCGCTGCGCACGCCCCGCCCGCTGCAGCGCCCCAGGCTGGCGCCGCCAGACCCGTTTGCCCTGGGGCCGCCAGCCCTCGCTTCCTTCGCGCGGCTCCAAGCCGCCACGCGGCCTTGCCCCCGACCTTGCGTGTAGCCGGCTGGTATCCTGAGAGGCCAGGAGCGGCGTCCTGGCGCCGCCGCCTTCGCCTCTGGGGCGCCGCACCCACGCCCCCTAGCCCCGCCACCTCCGTTCCGCATTGAGTGAGACCCCTCACATCTCCGGGCGGAATGTGAGACAAAGGGAGAAGACGGTGACGATGGGCGTCTTGTCTTCTCATTTAGAATTACTGCACCGCCGTTTAAACAAAGCACATGCACGGCCAATTGTGTTTTACCCACTCCCACTTAACCACTGAGAAAATAAACAAGCTATTTTCTCTATCCCATAACATTCTCCACTTCGTTTTCCCAAGCACGAACAAAATGTATTCCTGAGACAGCAACTTTGAGGATTTCGTTGACCTCATCCATGTAGAAGTGACAAATGGTTACACAACAAAATTGTTTCACTCAAAGAGGGTTGTTGTGTACGTGGTTCACCTCAATAAAACACACATTTAACTGTTTCAGCAACTGTTTAGCCCTGGACTGTCGCCCGGGTTAATGTCGCTGAATGGGGTGGGGGGTTGAAAAGTGGCATTAGCGCCACGTGTCCCAAGACGAAGTGACATGGAACCGGAGGCAGGTGCCTTAATCAGTCACGAAGTGCCAACGATGTCAGTCAAAACAGTTGGGAGTTTTATTGAGTAAAGATCTCAGAACCAAGCCCATATATTAAAATGCTTCCCATCTAAGAACCAGAATTGCAGGTGTGTTAATTTTAATAAATCGTTATTTCAGTATCTTAGCCCTGGGCAAAGAAAGATCCGGAAACTGACTGAAGGCCAGGAATGTAGGTCCATCGTGGCCTACGAGTGCTTTGGGTAGCACACATTCTTTCAGTCACTGTCATTTCTCTTTAGACAAGAAGACCCCTAACAAGTATTAAAATAAAGGTATTTTTTAATGATCCTGTTTTGGAAAATTGTAAGGATCTGAAATTTTTAATTTTTTAAAACAATGGAGCACTTCAATAAAACTTCTATTTTCTTTACTAAGAATATTACACAGCTTGTTTTTTAGCTTAATTCTTGATTGTTGCTGTGACCTTACCACATTCTGAATAACCTTAAGCATGTATATGAGAATCGTATCTGTGATTTTGCTTTCACATTTCACTTTCCAAGACACTTATTGGTAATTAGCAGGTGTCAGTTTACCTAGCCAAAGAACCATTGTCAATAAATCCTTCATCTCTCTGCCATTGTTTTCTTTCACATTCATTGGCACATACTACACCTAGCAAAATAGACCATTCCAGGGTCAAATGAAAAGGCCAACAGGTAAGTATCACAAGAAGGTCATTAGTCAAGCCGTTATTTCCCCTCTTTTATTTGGGAAGGAGATGGGAGAAACAGAGTTCTGATACTAGGTCCCTGGAAAGTTCTTCAGTCTTGACAGAATTGGGTATGTTTGTAGTAAAGTATCTGTAAAACTAAATATTTTTAAATTTGTTGTTGTTGTTTTGAGACGGAGTGTTGCTCTTGTCGCCCAGGCTGCGGTGCAATGACGCGATCTTGGCTCACTGCAACCTCCGCCTCCCAAGTTCAAGCAATTCTCCTGCCTTGGCCTCCCAAATAGCTGGGATTACAGGCGCCTGCCAGCACACCCAGCTAATTTTTGTATTTTTACTAGAGACGGGGTTTCACCATGTTGGCCAGGCTGGTCTCAATCTCCTGACCTCAGGTGATCCGCCTGCCTCGACCTCCCAAAGTGCTGGGATTACAGACATGAGCCATCGCGCCCAGCCATATTTCTAAATTTTTTTAAGACTGAGTTTCTGTGGGCCCCTTAATTTTCTTTTTCTTGCTGAAAAATGAGGTATGCATTTACAAAATACTGATGCTTGCAAATATATGGATTTACAATATAATATATTTTTTAGGCATTACTATATTTTCCAGTCCTGGCCAGTGGGATCTGAGACAACAATAACAGCATTTCCAGGAAATGTTATCTCTCAAAATAAAATTAACTCACAAAATGACGCTCCTTTCTTTTGCAATGGATGTGGTCCTGTCTGCCTATGACCCCTAAAACCACTGCAGCCAACATGTGACCATGATGGGAGAGATCCCCAGCATGTGGAAGAAAGCAAAGTGAAAATATAATGAGCTCTTTGTCTTGGAGGGAGGTATCAGGGCCAAGAATTAACCCCAGAACTGCGCTCTCTACATACTTCTTATTATGTGAGATAGTGTCATTATTTCATCCACTTTCAATTGCATATTGTGTTTATTGCCATAAAATGTTTTCTGGCTGGGCACAGTGGCTCATGCCTGTAATCCCAGCACTTTGAGAAGCTGAGGTGGTGGATTGCTTGAGCCCAGGAGTTTGAGATCAGCCTGGGCAACTTGGCTGAAACCCTGTCTCTACAAAAAATTAGCCTAGCCAGACGTGGTGGCCTGTGCCTATAGTCCCAGCTACCCAGGAGACTGAGGTGGGAGAATCACCTGAACCTGGGCTCTCTGATCACATTGCTGCATTCCAGCCTGGGCGACAGAGTGAGACCCTGTCTCAAAGTAAAATAAAATAAAATAAAATTAATAAAATTAAATTAAATTAAATTAAAATTCTTGCTGCTGACAACCTCTCTGTGGTAGCCAGCCTCCAAAATGGCCCCCAGTGATGCTTACCTCCTGGTATTCACTCCCTTGTGTAGTCCCCTTCTATGTTGAATCAGGGCTTCCCTTTGTGACTGATAGAATATGGTAGAAATGATAAAGTGTGACTTCCAAGGCTAGTTCATAAAGGCATTGCAGCTTCTGCCTTGCTCTTTCTTGCTAACTTGCTCTGGGATAAGCCAGCTGCCATGTCATGAAGACATTCAGTCAGGGTTGTGCAGACACCTTCTTGGAGAGGAAGCAACCAGCCAGCACCAACTTACCAACATGTGAATGACCTTGGAAGATCTTCTAGCCCCAGTCATGCCATCAGATGACTAGAGCCCTCTCACAGCTGACTGCAACCTCATTAAAGACTTAAAGCCGCTCTCTCCGGTCCGTGCCTCCAAGATGACAAAGAAAAGAAGGAACAATGGTCGTGCCAAAAAGGGCCGCGGCCACGTGCAGCCTATTCGCTGCACTAACTGTGCCCGATGCGTGCCCAAGGACAAGGCCATTAAGAAATTCGTCATTCGAAACATAGTGGAGGCCGCAGCAGTCAGGGACATTTCTGAAGCGAGTGTCTTCGATGCCTATGTGCTTCCCAAGCTGTAAGTGAAGCTACATTACTGTGTGAGTTGTGCAATTCACAGCAAAGTAGTCAGGAATCGATCTCGTGAAGCCCGCAAGGACCGAACACCCCCACCCCGATTTAGACCTGCGGGTGCTGCCCCACGTCCCCCACCAAAGCCCATGTAAGGAGCTGAGTTCTTAAAGACTGAAGACAGGCTATTCTCTGGAGAAAAATAAAATGGAAATTGTACTTAAAAAAAAAAAAAAAAAAAAGACTTAAAGCCAGAACACCCAACAGAGCTGCTCTTGAATTCCTGATTCATAGACACTTTGAGAGATAATAAATTATTGTTGCTTTCAGACACTAAGTCTTGGAATAATTTGTTACATAGCAATTGATATCTAATAGAGTATCTGTCAACACCAGAAAAACATGCCAAAGTCAGCAAAGCGCTCCCAGAGTCCGTACTGTTGCTTTAGACTTGAGAGCTATCTTACAAGATTGAATACAACCGTTCATTTATCAAGCACTTTCTAAATATGATCCCAAGAATAATATATACAAAATGATAAAAAGAAAAAAAGAGTTGAGACAAGAATTTCCTCAGGCACCTGGAAAGATTAATATTAAAAATATGGAAATGCAACAACATGGATGAACCTCAAGAACATTATGCTAAGTGGAAAAAAGTCAGGCACGGAAAGACAAATCACATAATCTTATTTGTATGTGGAACCGGAAACACTCAAACTCATAGAAGTAAAGAATAGAATGATGGTTACCAAAGGCTGAGGGAGTGGAGGGGAGGAGGTTTGGGGAAATGTTGGTCAAAAGATAACAAAATTTCAGTTAGATAGGAGGAATGAGTTCAAGAGCTCTATTGTACAACATGGTGACTATAGTTAATAACAATGTATTGTATTTTGAAAATTGCTAAGAAAATAGGTTTTAACTGTTCTCACCACAAAAAATCAGTATGTGAGGTAATGCATATGTTATTTGGCTCGATTTAACCATTCCACAGTGTATACATATTTCAAAACATCGTGTTGTACATGATAGATACAATTTTTATTAGCCAATTTTAAACATTTAGTTATTCTCCAGTCTTCACTATTTGAGGAAAAAAATTAAGTTAAATACATAAGAAGCTGGGTGCAGTGGCTCATGCCTGTAATCCAGCACTTTGGGAGGCCAAGGCAGGCAGATCACGAGGTCAGGAGATTGAGACCAACCTGGCTAACACAGTGAAACCCCGTCTCTACTCAAAATACAAAAAATTAGCCGGGCGTGGTGGCGGTCACTTGTAGTGCCAGCTACTCAGGAGGCTGAGGCAGGAGAACAGTGTGAACCTGGGAGGCAGAGCTTGCAGTGAGCCGAGATCGCACCACTGCACTCCAGCCTGGGCGACAGAGTGAGACTCCGTCTCTTAAAAGAAAGAAAGAAAAAAAAAAAGCAGTAAGAAAATATGGAAGTCATTGGAATAAGGAGAAGGGTGTGGTTTGAAGGGAGATGGAGGAAAGAAAAAGTAATTTCACTATCTCTCCACAATGCCAGTGTTCATACTTGAATTTTGAATAACACTGTCCTAAGACAAAGGAGTGAGACTGTGTGCATAGCAAAGGGGCATTTAATTAGGTGAAACAAAGCCATTAGAAAGCAAGCCTTGGAATTCATCCTCATGCTTGTGTTTTACAAAAGACTGGGTCTGAAATGCCGGCCATGGTGGCGCATGTCTGTAATCCCAGCTATAGGGAGGCTGAGGCACAAGAATAGCTTGAACCCAGGAGACAGAGGTTGCGGTGAGCCAAGATGGTGCCACTGCACTCCAGCCTGGGCAACAGAGTGAGAAAAGAAAGAAAGAAAGAAAGAGAAAAGAAAAGAGAAAGGGAAAGAAAAGAAAAGAAAAAAGAAAAAGGGAGGGAGGGAGGGAAGGAAAAGACAAGACAAGGCTGGGTCTGAGAAAAAAAAATACTGTCTTTTCTATCATCAAGGCATTGCAACAAATATGGATTCAGAGTTTATTTTGTGCTAGGCACTGAGGGAAAAAGCTGAAAGTACTAAATCAACAAGCACTTATTGAACCCTTTTTATGTATCAGGCACTGTTTTAGGCACTGAAGATTCATTTAATAATGAGCCAAACCAGTCTTTTCCTCATGGAGTTAATGTTGCAGAAGATCATAAGCAAACAAACAAATAATGTGTTTTCACACATTGCACTAAAAAATAAAATAGGACAGTGGGGAATGGAGCTTGAGTCCAAGGAGCAACTTTTGCTGGAATGGCCAAAGAAGATTTTTTTGAGTCAGTGACATTTAAGATAAGATCTAAATGATAAGAAGGGAGCTGCATAAAGATACAGTAGTTCTCCCTTATCTGCTTGAAATACATTTCAAGACCCTCTGTGGATGCCTAAAACTGCGGATAGTACCAAACCCTTTATGTACTGTTTTTTCAATCCGATTACCAATATGGCTACTAAATGACTCACAGAGAATGGACTGTGTGTGAGCACCACGAATGGAAACCCACACATGAGTTAGGCTATGATTCAGGAGATGTCTTGAGAGAGATGATAGTCTCACTAGGGCCAGAGCAATGCAGATGGTGAGAAGCAACAGAATTCTGAATATATGTGGAGGCAGAGCCCTCATGACTTGGTGATGGGTTGGTTATTTGAGGAAAAGGAGGACTCAACATGGTTCCTTGGTTTGGGGCCTGAGCTCCCTTATGAATCATGGTGTTATTCTGACTTGGAAAGGTTCGAGGAAAAATAGTTTTGATAAAGAAATCAAGAGTTCTGCTTTAGGCAGTAAGGGATAGGATAGATGCCCTTTAGACATAACATATAATAGGTTTCTCTTGGTTCTTGAGAAACTCAAAACTATTTACCCTGTATTTATTCATTCAGCAAATGTATTGTCAGGAACTATTTCAGGTGCTGGAACTAGCAGTGATCAAAGCTGATTAAATCCCTGCCCTTGTGCACTTACGTTCTAGTGAGGGAGACAAACAATGAAAAAGTAAATAAATAAACATATTTAACATAATTTCAGGTGGTGATAAGTACTATAAAGAAAGAAGTATTTAATTCATTTATATATTCAAAAAGTGCCTTATTTTTACAAGTAACTGGACTGGGTGTAATTAGCAAGAGGCTGCCCTGCAAAGACACTAACATCAAATCTAATATGTAGACAACAGGAAAAGAAGTGTCACCAAAAAAAAGGATATTTATAAAGCACTAAGTTGAAAGTAAAGTGAGATCAGTTTCAAATGGGATCACCAAATAAAGAGGAGCTGATACAAGTTGTGATATTTAAGCTGGGCTTCAAAGGAAGGATATAATTTAAATATATAGTGGCAGGGAAGAGGAGGTATGAAGAACATTCCAAGTAGTAGAAATGGTTTAAATGGAAAACAGTTTATATTGAGAACACTGAGCAACAAATATTGGCAAAAGCATAGGGTATATGAAGGGGAATATATTGGTTATCTACTGCTGAGTAATAAAATGTGCCAAAATGTAGTGGCTTAAAACAATAAACATTTGTTATCACTTGTTTCTATGGGTCAGAAATCTGGGCTGAGCTTATCTGGTCCTCTGGCTAAGGTATTAGCTGGGACTACAGTCATCTCAAAGTTCAAATGGGTGGAATCTGCTTCCACACTTACTCATATGACTATTGGCAGGCCACAGGTTCTACCTGGTAGTTGCCAGAAACATCCATTCCTTGACATGTGGGCCTCTCCATAGGACAGCTCACAAGATGGCAGCTTGTTTCCTTCAAAGCAAATGAAGGAGAGAACCAGAGAAAGTGAACAAGAGAACAAGATAGAAGCCACAGTCTTTTTTTTCTTTTTTTTGAGAAGGAGTTTCGCTCTTGTTGCCCAGGCTGGAGTGAAATGGCGTGAACTCGGCTCACCGCAATCTCCGCCTCCCAGGTTCGAGCCATTCTCCTGCCTCAGCCTCCTGAGTAGCTGGGATTACAGGCATGCGCCACCATGCCCAGCTAATTTTTGTATTTTTAGTAGAGACGGGATTTTGTCATGTTGGTCAGGCTGGTCTCAAGCTCCTGACCTCAGGTGATCCACCCTCCTCGGCCTCCCAAAGTGCTGGGATTACAGGCATGAGCCACCACGCCCAGTCTGTCTTTTTGTAACCTAGCCTCAGAAGTGACATGCCATCACTTTTGCCACATAGAAGTGCATCACTAGGTCCAGCCTATATTCAAGGAGAGGGGATTACAAATATGTATGAATACCAGCAGGTGGTGATTTATTGGGGCCTATCCTAGAAGCTGCCTACCACAAGGAATAATGGGAAATAAGATTGGAAATATGGGCTGGGACAGATAAAAGAAAGCCATAGAAGCTAATCTGCGAATGAAACTATACAATTGGAAATGGAGGGTAGAGAAAATCAAATTTTATATGTAAGCCCACTTTTGGCAAATTGTAGTGCTGGATAAATAGAATTTTGAGGGTCATCTTAAAAACCAGTTGTTTAACAACAAGTAGAAAATGTCAACCAATGACAGCTTCCAGGAAACAGACCCACTCTATTTTATCAGGAAATAATGGTCAAAAAATTGTACAGAACATAGCTACCTACCTTCAATAAATAGTTCTAACAATCTATCCTGACAATGCATTCCTGAAAATCCAGAATTGATAACTGATTTTTGTGACAGTTTTTCTGTCTTAGGATAGGAAATAAGATTCAATTTCACTAGCTTTCAAAATTCTTTGACCCCCCCCAAACCACAGCAAGAAATACATTTTACATCAGCAGTCCCCAACATTTTGGCACCAGGGACCGGTCTTGTGGAAGACAATTTTTCCACAAAAAAATTGGGGGAGATGGTTTCAGGATGAAACTGTCCTACCTCAGATTGTCAGGCATTAGTTAGATTCTCATAAGAAGTATGCAACCTAGATCCCTCACATGTGCAGTTCACAATAGGGTTTGTGCCCCTATGAGAATCTAATGCCACCACTGATCAGGCCAAATGCTGGCTGAACTGCCACTCACCTCCTGCTGTGCAGCCCAGTTCCTAACAGGCTTCAGACTGGTACCAGTCTGCTGCCCAGGGGTTGGGGACCCCTGTTTTACATCACAACTCATAATACACACACACATATATATACAGACACACATAATCACATATATGTATACATATGTATACATATATACACACATATATATACACATAATCAAGATAAAAGATTTACAGAATATAGTACATATGACATACTGATTTTTTTAAAAAATTATTCTGTTCTACTGCATTGAAGAAAATAGAAAGCTAGTACTAATCCACTGAATTCATCACTATCCACCACTTGGTCCCATTCTGAAAGTTTAAAAAATGCTGCTCTTCTAGAACATTAGCTTAGAAATCAAACAAAATTATAGCGCACTGACCAATAGGTATTTGGCAATATCGTTTCCCAGAAATTGAATGAGGACACTGTGTCCAATGCATTCGAGCCCAAAACATAACAGCAATTGCTCAGAGCACATCAGGCCTCAGTTGGAAGTCTGATGGAGTTAGCAGGCATGCCTCAGTTTGGCCCTCGAAAAGACCAATCAAACTGGCAATAAAAACATGGAAGTTTCACCCCTCCACCCTTCTTTTTTTGTCATTTACTGTTCAAGTTCTGATCATACAGAGACCAGATCAATATTGCAGCTCCCCCCCGCCCCTGCCCCCCACTTTGCCCTCAGCTGTACAGGTATTGTGCTTCTCCTAAATATGTGTTGCAATACAAACCACCAAAAAGTCCAAAAGACATGAGATTTACTTATAGTGCCACTTGCCACCCATAACTACCAACCCTGAGGGCCTCCTTAGCACCTCTAACTGGGCAGAGGAAACGACCAGAGATTCATCTGGAATGAAAAAGTGGTTTAAGACCTTTTGATTGTTATCAGTTGAAACCTAATATAAAGAAACTTCCTGGGACTCCTCTCTAACCTACCACTACCAAGATTGTTGTGACAAGAAGAGTTGATTGATTTTACTGGGGAATGTATGTGGAAGGAAGATAGTTTTTTCAGCCCTAATTGTGTGTCAAATTCCAAACCTGCCCTTGGGGAGTTCACAATCTTTGGGCAGATGATACTACCAATAGTCTGGAACGATTTTGAGTGCATGACAGCACGGATTTTTAAAAGTCCGTCACCATATTGTTTTAGAAAATAGTACCTGCAAAAAGAGGGCTGAGTACGGAGGGATTAAGGCATGCGGGGCGCTTTCCTGTGGCTCGAAGACTAAGCCTTGCATGATAGCGGCATTTAAGGGGATGAGAGGAGATTGGACACTAAAGCAAGAATGGCTATTATTTAAGACTGGCCTGAACAGAGTAGAAGGTTTGCGGTAGGGAAGACTGGCCTGAACAGAGTAGAAGGTTTAGGGTAGGGAACACAGGAGTGTGATGGGGGAAATCGGGACCTCGCTTGTCAATCATAAACACTGGTGCAGGCGAGGGCACCCGAAGCCTCACGTGCGGCGGAAATAGGCAGTTGTACGGATTTCCTCAGTAAAACATTGAAAGCAAAAACTGCGATCACACCCAGCCCTTTCCTCTATGCCCTGCCCAATTTCTCCCAAGTCCCCAAAAGGAAGAGAGCAGTAGGTCAAACTTGTTTATTCATTCATTCCATGAACATTTCTCTCTCCTAAGGGGTCTTTGTTTCCTGCAAGGGAGTGAGTCTTGCCTTTCCCGCAGCACCAATTTTTCCACAGCGAAGGGTCTCCCTAGTTGCCTGGCTCAGCAAGACCACATCACCATTGAAGGGAAAGGACCAGGCTCCGCAGAAAGCGCCTCAGACCCGCATTCAGACAAGGCAGTGCCTTTGCCGGGGGCGGCGGTGGTGGGATAAGAGAAGCAACGTGTCAGCGAATGGAAAACTGGGGACTCCCAAACGGCCTTAGGAGCGCCGGGCTCCCCACTGGGGCCTCTTTCTAAGGCGCCTGGCTTGCTGGCCAAAAGGTAGCCTTTCCGCTAGTCCAGTTTCCATGGCCGTACAAAAAGCACATCCCGAAAAGGAGCTGCTCGCCGACCTCCGGCTAGTTTTGAAGAGTGAAAGCAGGTCTAGGTGGAAAAGAAAGAACAACAAACCATCAGGACAACCTTGCTGCCTTGGCCCAAGTTTGTGAGACAAAACCTCACTGTAAATCACAAAAATAACAATCAAGAAAGTGTTTGGTGGGAGGGTGGTGTCCCCCAAAAGCCTTGATGTGTCCCCCGAAAGCAAGGACTGCTGGTGACTCGGACAGGAGAAAATTTTAAGGAGATGGCTCCTCAAAGACAACCGCATGTGTTGAGCACCAACCCTGGCTGAAAAGGATAGGCAGGGGAAGCATCTGGGGGTCTTTCCAGACTATCTAGAAAGCTGGAGAGAGTGGGCTTGGGCTTTGCGGGAGAGTCTTGGGGGCGCCTGCGGGCGGGGCTGGGCCGCGGGCGCGGGCCGCAGAGGGAGGGGCAGGGAGGCGGGGCCTCGGTCTGGGCGGGTCGGAGGCGGGGCCCAGGTGGTGTTGATACACAAAGAGAAGGCGCCCGGGCGGCCGCGGTCCCGCCCACTGACGCGTTCCCGGGGTGCCGCTATAACCCGCCGCTCGCAGGGCTGCTCCAGAGCCGCGCGACGCCGCCGCCTTAGAACGCCTTCCCAGTACTGCTAGCAGCAGCCCGACCACGCGTTACCGCACGCTCGCGCCTTTCCCTTGACACGGCGGACGCCGGAGGATTGGGGCGGCAATTTGTCTTTTCCTTTTTTATTAAAATTATTTTTCCTGCCTGTTGTTGGATTTGGGGAAATTTTTTGTTTGTTTTTTATGATTTGTATTTGACTGAGAGAAACCCACTGAAGACGTCTGCGTGAGAACAGAGACCACCGAGGTAACGCGTGCGGGGGGGCGTCTGTGGGAAGGGCGCGGGGCCCGGGCGAGAGTGGGGGAGGGGCTTCCGGGAGGGGCCGCGCGGGAAGGCGGCCGCGGGGTCCGTTTCCTTTCGAGGCGGGCGTTGTCGGTTGGGCTGGCCAGCCTTCCACCCTGGCCCGCCGCGCGGGTGTCGCGCCCGCGACGTGGGCAGGAGAGCGGGCGCTGGGCGGGGGCCGCGTGCCTGCACGGTGCGGAGCCGCATCTTCCCATTAGGGGGAGGGGAACTAGCCCGGCCAGCGGCTCTGCTGCGGCAAGTCTTGTGACTGATTTGCATTTAATAATAAAAAAAAAAAATTAAGTCCAGGGAACCAGGAATCTGGGGGCGGCGGAGGTGGGCTTGGGCATGTATTACAGGAGAGGCCAAGATTGGGGAAGACGAGTTGGGAACATTTGACAATCGACGATCGATATTGCATCAGTTTTCTTTCCGGACATAGGAGGGGCTGGGCGGGCGTAGCACTCGCGGGCCAGCTGCCTGTGGACGGGTGTGCTTGAGGGCACTGGCGCGCGTGTGTAAACAAACCCCCAGCTCCCGGGGCCCGGGCGTTCGCCCCCCTCGAGAGAGGAGTAGTGTCGGCCCTTTCCGCCTCCTGGGGAAGGCTGTCTGCGGCAGAGGCATTTCCCCGTGTGGGGACTCCGGGCAGTAAAGGACAGATTACGCAGCATTGCTGTTCCAAATGCTAGAAACGGAAAGCCGTGCGCCTAGGTTGCATGCACACGAGCCAGGGTCGGGGCTGGATGTGTGCCCTGAGTGCCTGTGCACGTTTGGAGCGACTGGGAAAAAGCAAAACAGAACCCCCCTCGCCCCCTCCACTCCGACGAGGGACAATAGAGAGGGTGAAATACTGAAATCTGCCGGAGTAGGGGGCCTCGACGGCCGCAACACAGCGGTGGCATCATCTTTGTTCTCCGCGGCTCCGCCGTCTGTACTTTTCCGCCCCTCGGCGCGCCCCCGCCCCTCGCGCGCGGCTGGTACTTTTCCACTCGCCTGGCCTGGGATGAATCAGCCGCGCTGCGCCTCCCGGCGGCGTCACGTGACCGCGGCGGGCTGGCGCTGCGGTCCTGACGCGCCGCCTCTACATTCGCAGGCCGACTCGCGGGCCGCTGCACCCACCGCCAAGGACAAAAGGAGCCCAGCGCTACTAGCTGCACCCGATTCCTCCCAGTGCTTAGCATGAAGAAGGCCGAAATGGGACGATTCAATATTTCCCCGGATGAAGACAGCAGCAGCTACAGTTCCAACAGCGACTTCAACTACTCCTACCCCACCAAGCAAGCTGCTCTGAAAAGGTGGGAGAAGTTGTGACACTTTTGAAAAAACGGCTTGCATGGGTTGGGTTCAGGGAGTTACCTAGGACTCTGCTTCCATTGCTTTAATTTGCTATAGCATTTAGAGAAGGTGCGTAATCTCTGAAAGAGTATCCGATTATCTTGTAATGACAAGATAGCTGGTGTGAAAGTCAACTCCTAGTTAATATTTATACATTAAGTAAAGATGTTGTATCAGAACTATGCTGTTGGAGGGTATTTTATGTTAAAGCAGTCTTGTGTGTAATGATAGATATTTCAATCCAGTTTACAATTATATATGTCTATATTTTTTGCAGCCATTATGCAGATGTAGATCCTGAAAACCAGAACTTTTTACTTGAATCGAATTTGGGGAAGAAGAAGTATGAAACAGAATTTGTAAGTTAAAAATAGTAATTTGTCTGTCAGTGGCTTTATGGAGTAAAAGAATAGTTTTACTTTTAGAATTCAAATCTAACTTGCCCAAAGCTGGTTTTCTCCATTTAATTATTGTTATATGTTTGGTTATCGTTTTCCCTCTATGTAGCATCCAGGTACTACTTCCTTTGGAATGTCAGTATTTAATCTGAGCAATGCGATTGTGGGCAGTGGAATCCTTGGGCTTTCTTATGCCATGGCTAATACTGGAATTGCTCTTTTTATGTAAGTATGTGTAAGTAGTGAGTCTGCCATGCAGGGCAGTTACTATGGTAAAACATATCTTGGCTCCAGAAACTGAATTTACAGTTGGAGTAGCTGACTCAAAAGTTACTTGCTTAAAATTAAAAGTATGAGAAACCCCAAAAAATCTCTTTATTCTACTACATACTGCACAATATCAAGAAAGCCAACTAGAAAAAAATAGGGCAGTCCTTAAAACTGACAAATTAAGCCAGAAGTCTTCTAAGTCAGTGGGAATAGTTAAAACAAAATGGTAACAGATGGTAGATATTAAAAAGAACTATGGCTAAATCCAGGGTAGGTATAAATTTTGTTTTGGCAAATCAGAAGCTGAAAATCCTAATAAGCTCCAAATCATTTTGGTAAATCGACACAGTTCTTAAGGACCTGTGGCCCCTTACGTGAATAAGGAAAAGAAAATTTCTCTAAACATACAGGGTGTGGTGGTATTTACCCAGCCTGGAACATGTTTGTTTTAAGACGAGGGAGTCATATTTCTGGACCCTGAAAAGCAATCCATACATGTTTTTTTAATGTTTGCTTTTGTCAGACCTGTTCGATTGCCACATGTTGTGGCAAAAAATGAATATTTTAGTAAGTACTTGTTTTTAAATGGTTCCCCCCACAGTTGCACAGTTAGACTTAATTACTCCTGTGCTTTCCAGCATAAATACGTGGATAGACTCTTAGAGGTACAGAAGACTTCAGAGCAGTGGTTCTTAGCCATTTTTGCGTCACTGACTCTTGGAGAATATGATAGAAAAATGTGGATCTTATTTCCAGGGAAAAAGCAGAAAACAAAAATACATGCAATCTTAAGCATGTATTTTTCAGTGACGTTTGTATCATAGCCCTTAAGTTTAAGTACCCGTGGACCCCTGGCTAAGGCAATTTCTGTGGAGGATTGTGTAACTTAATACCTTCATTGTACAGATAAGGAAACCATATGTATATAGCATGGAATTGTCCCTTTGTGACAGATGTGTTTTACTTAGCTGACTGGTGCCTTCTACTCAAGTTATTTTCTCCAGCACGATAGAATGTTCATGAAAAGAAAAGCAGACCTTTGCAAATCTCTGCTTTGTGAAATTCCACACTGAGGTTAAGCCTGGCTTTGAGTACTAGATGCTAGGATTCACTCTGGCTTGCTTCAATTAGGATGAGGCTTTTTGAGAGAACTCTTACTAAGGTGAAGGACCAGCGATTTACGTAGAATCCTAGAATCTCAGGAGTTTTTAGTGGAGAACCTGAATGGCATCACTGTCGAATATTTGAAATCCTTGTTAGCACTTGGTATAAAAACTGGAGGCAGTTTTAGAGTGCAGTGTAGTTAAAGTAAGAATTTAAATGGCACCTCTGTTTCATAAGTGAAGGTCAAATTCTGATGTAACCCTTGTACTCTTGGAATTATACTTTAATAGGTGCTTATGTCATTGATTTACCATTTTGCTTAATGGCTAAATAAGATTGCTAAAGTGTGATTTTATTCATCAGTATTTACTTTATATTTAGAGGTATAGAGGAAAATGGGCCAAAAACCACATGGCTGCCACGGTCCACTTCAACAACTCTGTAGCTAACCTTTTTAAGTAGAATCAATCTGAAGGTTGAAAGTGACCTCAAAGGTTATAAAGTCTATTCATCCCTCGTCATTTCAGTATAAGACATGGAAGGACTTAATTTGGTTTGTTTTTAATTAAACCAACGTATTTTCTCCAGTTAGAAGTGAGGTTGATAGTGTCACTTCAGACTAGGTCCTGTAAAACTTCTGGCATTTAGAATGGTAGTGTAAAGCCACTTCCTCTGTTTAACTAATAGACATCAGTTTCTTTGTCAGCACCTTACATGGTACTGCGTGCAGTTTGTTCATACGGAATTAAAAAACATGCAACTCCTCTCCTTTGCAGGGTTTTCTATGAGTTTCCCTGTTTTGTTATTTAATTTCTTTAAAAAATTAGTCTGTATCTCTGGGCTCTCCTAGGTGGAAGGAAAGTAAAGCTGGAATGAGGGAGAACCCTTACCCTAAAGGAAAATTAGGTGACATTAGGGTCCCTTTAGTCACTCTGTGTTACCTTATTTATTTATTTTTTTTCTGTTGCTCAATCCAAGTGAAAGGGTCAAGGGAGGAAAGGCTTAGAGACAGTCAAGCTGATAGCCTACTTGTTCTAGCACAGACATTGTTTAACTGTGACAATAGTGGGCCTGTATTCCTTGCCATGGGGTGCAATGTAGTATGTCATCACAATGGTTAGTTCTCTGATTTGTGCCCAGTTGTTAGTAAAGCTTGTAGTGCCTCTTAAAATGTTAGTATCATGTTAGTGTCATTTCCCCCTTACCATTCTTTTCCTTTTCTTTCTTTTTTTTTTAAAAAAGACAGTATTTCATTTTGTCCTCCAGGCTGAGTGCAGTGGCAAACTGCTGGGCTCAAGTGATCCCCCCACCTCAGCCTGAGTAGCTGAGACTATAGGTATACACCACCACAGCTGGCTTTTTGTTTTTCCTTCGGTAGAGATGTGGCTTCCCTATGTTATGTTGTCCAAGCTGATCTCGAACTCCTGGCCTCAAGCAGTCATCCTGCCCCAGCCTCCTAGAGTGCTGGGATTACAGGCATGAGCCACTGCACCTGGCCTCTCATTCCTGTTTTTGTGTATACGGTCCATGTGGTCTTAAAACCTTTCCTGAACGTGTCTCAGTTGAATTTCCCAAGAACCTTGTGGGCTGGGTTTAGTGGCGGATATTACTAATATTTTACAGATAAGGGGAACTACTGAAATGCAGAAAGGTGGCAAGCATACAGCTCATTATTGTGGTGCCAGAATCAAAATACAAGTTTCAAACTCCACCACTGGGAAGTTGAGCTTTCCAGTGTCTCATGCTATGTTTGGCTCAGTGGGTAGACATCCTTGTTCCTAACCAATGCTGTAGAACTATCACCTGAGAAATGATGCAAGTTTTTACTGCCAGCCAAGAGACAGTGTTGCCGTTCCAGTTAGTAGGAGAGGAAATGCCAGTTCTTCAGGGCATTTTGACACAAATAGGACAAGTTGCACACATAATGTTATTTAAACATCCAGAAAGAGTTGTCTTTAAATATAGCCATGCTTATTTATAACCCTGTGCCTTTTCCTTCTCTCATCAGAATTCTCTTGACATTTGTGTCAATATTTTCCCTGTATTCTGTTCATCTCCTTTTGAAGACTGCCAATGAAGGAGGTATGATAGCATTCTTGATTTTTCTAAAACAATGTAAACCTATCATTTTATTTCTCTTTTAAAATCCTTCGCTTCATGCTTCTGTCTTCAAATTGTAGGGTCTTTATTATATGAACAATTGGGATATAAGGCATTTGGATTAGTTGGAAAGCTTGCAGCATCTGGATCAATTACAATGCAGAACATTGGAGGTAAGAATTTTTCAAAAGATTATTTGGGTAGACTTTATGCTCATTGTGGAGCACAGAATGGTGACACATGCGTTTTAGTGTCACGTGCCGTGTTTTGCACTTGTAATGGTATAATTTTGTTTTCCTCCAGCTATGTCAAGCTACCTCTTCATAGTGAAATATGAGTTGCCTTTGGTGATCCAGGCATTAACGAACATTGAAGATAAAACTGGGTAGGTGCTAAGTAAGGTTACTCATAAGCAACAATTATAGTCAAAAGTGGTTAGATACATTTTTATCAAAGTTGTATACAAAATGATTATTAGTTAATTATCCATAAATGTTCCTTTTGAAACTGACCAAGAAGGCCCCCCATCCCCGTAAACTGATTCGAACTTTGGAGAAGGAAAGGCCGAAAGATAGTAGCTAGCCCTACAATTTTGGATATCTTAATTTCTAAAACAGGTTTTCTAGAACTTGCTTTCTGTCTTTATGTTCATACTTAAAGAAGTTATAGGTGTTTTTAATATATATCCTAAGTGAGGACTGAAGCTTTGAATTACATTAAAAATTAATCCGTCTTATTTTTGTAAGTTTGGAATTCTTAAGACTTAATCTGTTCAATACAAAATACAGGCTGGACATCCCTAATCTGAAATCCAAAACTTTTTGAGTGCCAACATGACACTACAAGTGGAAAATCCACACCTGATCTCGTGACAGGTGTGCAAAATTAATTAAAATACTGTATAAAATCACCTTTAGGCTATGGGTTTAAGAAGGTGTATAGGAAACATAAGTGAATTTTGTGTTTAGACTTCAGTGCCATCTCCAAGATACTTCAAATATGTATGTGCAGATACTCCAAAGTCCAAAACACTTCGGTCCCAAGCATTTTGAATAAGGGATACTCAACATGTGCCAGAAAATGTTTGAGCATGCTATAGAAACCATTTTCTTCTAGCAAAGTTACCCATCCCAGTGAACTCACAGGTATTTATCTAAAGTAAACATGGGGAAGGATAATTTACTTCCCACCCTATGTGCAGCTCATTACGTCAAAATAGAGAAGTGCCGTTATCTCAGATGTGGCTTTAGAAATTTAATTTTTTAAGCTGATCTTTAAGTGTTAGTGTTCTGCAGAGTGCTTACTGCTGAAGTGAACAGAATTCATGAGGCAATTAGAATTTGAAAACAGTGATTTAGAAGACAGTGCAATTCATGATTTACATAAAAAGAAAAAGGCTTAGAGGACATACATAATGTTTTCTAAAGTTCAAAAGGGATATTTTTGGCTGTCTTTGGAGTTAAAGGTGGGTCAAGATGTCACAACATACTCTGATAACCTGGAATAAGTCCTGGTTTGGGGGACTGAGTTTTATAATTTTTTTATGGGGGGGGGGCAGTTTGCCTGTGCATTTTATGAAAACGTTTCCTCATTGAAATATTTAATAATATTTGCTAACACATCTGGAAAAAAACTTGTTTTAAAATTTTTTAGTTTCCAGCATTAGAAATTACGTGCTAAAGCTGTACCAAAGTTGGTGTACAATTTTTCTGAAAGTGCTTAAAGATAAGATTACTGGCTTAACAAACAAGCTTTGTTCCCTGCATTAGTATCAAGTCTTTGAGAAGCATTTTGTGTTATGAATCAGCTGGCAGCCTTCCCAGAGCAAGTAGTGGGACAAAAGTTACACTGTTTTATACCCGACTTCTAACCTGAGTAAATATTCATCTAGCACACAGAGTTAAAAAGTTATTCCTATCTTGAACAGGGGAAACTTTTTCCAAACATGTCTTTTTTGTGTGTTTGTTTTCATGGTATTCCTATAAAATGAGTCCTGTTAGAAGATGTGTATATTTTTCTGAGGATATTTGTGACTGTTTTGATCTTGTTTCTGTTTTCTTTAGATTGTGGTATCTGAACGGGAACTATTTGGTTCTGTTGGTGTCATTGGTGGTCATTCTTCCTTTGTCGCTGTTTAGAAATTTAGGTGAGCAAACTCATCTCTAAAGAGAATTGAAATGAGCCTCTCACCAGTTAGTTGGGCTTTCTCTGAATAGAAATTAATCAGAATGAAAAAGCCCTAGAAAGTAGAAAGGTATATCTTTGGGACTTACAGCATGCAAAATTTAGGAGCCAAAATATTTAATTGACACTATATGTTGTGCTTTGTAAGAAATAATGCAAATGATAGTTTTTATTAGCTTGGGTTATGACAAGTATATTTAAATAAATCTATAATTTAGTATCATAAGAATTAGAAATTTAGTGCTATACCCATACTTCAGTGCCTAAAGTCTTCCCAGCAGAATTGAGTTATTCAGTGGGAAAAAGATATTTGCCTTAAATCTGTTTCATTAAACTAATACTGATTCCTGCCACCCCCCCTTATAGGATATTTGGGATATACCAGTGGCCTTTCCTTGTTGTGTATGGTGTTCTTTCTGATTGTGGTGGGTATGATTTTTTTTTTAGAAAAAATTTTTTATAAGCCCTGCCATGTCACTTAGTTTAACACATGCAAAATAATATATTTTTAGGTCATTTGCAAGAAATTTCAGGTTCCGTGTCCTGTGGAAGCTGCTTTGATAATTAACGAAACAATAAACACCACCTTAACACAGCCAACAGCTCTTGTACCTGCTTTGTCACATAACGTGACTGAAAATGACTCTTGCAGACCTCACTATTTTATTTTCAACTCACAGGTAACTAAATATGCTTATTTTCTCAAAAGAAGAGTTTAGGGAAGAAAAGAGGGAAGCTATTCACTCCCAGGGTAAAGGGAGGAGGATAATAGGTGCTTTATAGAAAACATGTGATTAGCTAATTATTGAGGACTGTGAAGAAAGTTTTGGTTTACATCTGAAAATAGATTGAGAATTGAGATAATCATATGGTGCTAATAATTGACACATTCAGAAGTGAGGATATTGATCATACTTCATGAACAGATTAGAAGAATGGAAGCTAATTACACAAAGGAAACTTAGGCTTTGATTCTAAGATTGTTTACATAAAATATATGCTGCGGAAATGTGACAGCATGAGTTCGTTACATCAGATTAAGTAGATTTTTACGTTTTCTTTCAGACTGTCTATGCTGTGCCAATTCTGATCTTTTCATTTGTCTGTCATCCTGCTGTTCTTCCCATCTATGAAGAACTGAAAGAGTGAGTATTTCATTTTTACATAAATTTGAGAAAATATTAGACAACTGCTGTAACTGCTGCTGAAATATATATTTGAATTTTCTCTTGAATTACATAGCCGCAGCCGTAGAAGAATGATGAATGTGTCCAAGATTTCATTTTTTGCTATGTTTCTCATGTATCTGCTTGCCGCCCTCTTTGGATACCTAACATTTTACGGTAAATAACGCCTCCTTTACCAAAACAAAAACAAAAACAAAAAAAAAACGCTTATTGAAGTGAAGCTGCTAGTTTTCTATGTGTAGTTCCATCACTTTAAAAATAGTCTGTTTTAATATATTTCATATTTGTGATGAGAAATTAAATTTAGAGCTTACAATTTTCTGTAGTGTATTTAATCAGTAATTTCTAGAATCCAGGTTTGAAAATATCATTAATCATTTGATGGCATATTTGTATGATATGCCAGCCTCTGAGTTCATCTTGCCTGTCTCCTCTCCCATCACCTTCAGACTATGTAACACAAACACAAATTGCAAGCCAAGCCAGGAGATTTAGCTGCTTAACTCCTGTTGTTTTTAATGGGAGTCATGTGGCTAAATCTCTGTGGTATTTAGAAAAATTTTCCTTCAATGTTACTTTAATTGCATTAACTATAATTCCACACAAATCTTATTAGCCTCTTAGTTTATAGTCGTTTTGTGAGTAGCTAAATAACTGGTGCACATTTTGCTGTTAAATTTTCTACTTGGTGTCCAATGGAAACAGCCAATCAAAGTTTTTTTGGTCTTTCCCTGTAGAACATGTTGAGTCAGAATTGCTTCATACCTACTCTTCTATCTTGGGAACTGATATTCTTCTTCTCATTGTCCGTCTGGCTGTGTTAATGGCTGTGACCCTGACAGTACCAGTAGTTATTTTCCCAGTAAGTAATCACTTACTCTGCTTTCAATAGGAAGGAGTTTTTAGACATGTGAATATTTGTGAGATTTTCATCTTCTGGAAGAAGGGAAACACCAGTAGAACAATACTAAGTTGGTGGTAGTTTTGAAGGGGCTTTTTAAAAATACAGTGTATATTTTCAAAATACCCTGGGGACATTTTTTTCACCATAAGATATAAAATGATCTTTAAGTGTTCAGATGTTCAGGAAACAGCAGAGAAAGAGGCACAGTTTTATTTAGAAATAGTTACTATTTTGGATAGATTCCTTGTTACTTGGGCATTCTTTTCATTCATTGAAGCTGGATTTTTAAATTTTATATTGCTGCTATTTTTAAAATACATTTTATTTATTTTTTTTGCAGATCCGGAGTTCTGTAACTCACTTGTTGTGTGCGTCAAAAGATTTCAGTTGGTGGCGTCATAGTCTCATTACAGTGTCTATCTTGGCATTTACCAATTTACTTGTCATCTTTGTCCCAACTATTAGGGATATCTTTGGTTTTATTGGTAAGTTTTAGAAAGTATCCAAGTTGATTCAAACATCAGGGATTTTAAGATTTAAAGAATGAATGACGAGTGGTTCATTGAATCCTCAAGAAACATGAATGTTCTTTTACAGGTGCATCTGCAGCTTCTATGTTGATTTTTATTCTTCCTTCTGCCTTCTATATCAAGTTGGTGAAGAAAGAACCTATGAAATCTGTACAAAAGATTGGGGTGAGTGAAAGATTATAACCATAGAAACAGTAATAATATCATAAATTTCCCCAACTGATTTTAATTTTATTCTCATAGCTGTTATTTGTTATGGTTTCACTTTTAAGTTTCCAGTAGACATTTCTGTAATGGTATACTTCACAGATGGAAGATTGCAGAGGGAAGGGGAAAGATAGTTTGCCATCTAATGAACACTTAAATTAATTGCAATAAAGTTATTAGATACTTTGGAGATAGGAATAGGGATGAAGACTAGATGAGATACTCAGCTTTCAACATTTGTTCAACCAGTTTTCACTGGACTGCCTACTGTGTGACAGGCACTTAAATGGGCATTGAATATATAAAAGAGAAGGAAGGGCTGTTTAGTTGAATGAGACTGACCATCTTCAGAGCGAAGCTCTCAGGGAGGCCGTCTCTTCATGGTGTTTACTATTATGTGTCTACTCTAAAGTGTAGTACCAGTTGGTGACAGAGAATGATGTGCTAACCACAAATGATGTGGTTCCTAGAACCAGAATCCTGGTGGTGATATTTAGGAAAAAGACTGCTTTTTAGTCATTATTTTCTCCTTCATTCTGCTCTGATTAAAGTACTAGAATTGTTTATAAACCAACAACTGTCATCTTGTTTTACTCTAAATTACATAGTGGCAGTATTGAAGGGTAGGATTTAGGAATTAGTATTTCCTGGAAAGACCTCTGGCTTTGACTTTTGCTGCATTTTAGGATGATTTGGGTTTGATTTTGTGACTTGACTTTCACTCTAAAAAATTGCAAAAAAAATCCAGTCCAGTTCTATATGAAGCAGTTTGTTTAGCAAGAAAATTCCCTGTCACTTGAGACAAAGGAATGAAAAAGTGAAAAAGTTCAGAAGGCCTCAAAGGTAGTTATTGTGTACTGCAGATAACATGCTGATCACTTAGGAGTTTATATTTAGCAAGTTAAATATTCATTCTATAGATTATGATATAGTGGATAGATTTTAGTAATTAAAGCACATTTCAAAAAATAGAAGAAATGTTTAGCATATATGTTTTATTACTTGCTGATCAATTTTCTCTATGCTCTTTGCAGGCTTTGTTCTTCCTGTTAAGTGGTGTACTGGTGATGACCGGAAGCATGGCCTTGATTGTTTTGGATTGGGTACACAATGCACCTGGAGGTGGCCATTAATTGGCACCACTCAAACTCAAACTCAGTCCATCTGATGCCAGTGTTGAGTGAACTCAACTACTATGAAATTTCACCTAATGTTTTCAGTTTCACTTCCTTTTGAAGTGCAGATTCCTCGCTGGTTCTTCTGAGTGCAGAATAAGTGAACTTTTTTGTTTTGTTTTGTTTTTTTAAGAAACTTATCTGTATGTTAGAAATGGATATGAACAACAAAACCACGAGTCTCGGGTTAAGGGAAGTGACAATTTTATTCCATTCCAGAGAATGGACAAACTCTTAACTTTTATCAAGCCACATGCTTGGCTGTGTCATTGTTTAACTTGGATATTTTATGATTTTACTTGAATGTGCCTAATGGAACCATTTGATGTGAGAAACAATTCTTTTTAATTTACAGCAAAATATTGAATAACCATTGACAAAAACACTATTATTTTTTGTACCAAAAATACTTAAAGACCTCAGAAGCACTCTTTTACTTTTAAGAAATTGCTTTTTTGAACTTTATTCAGAAGCAGTTATCAATAAATTCCGTAAAATAATGTCATTGGTATTTAAAAATGAATATTAATATAATGAAATGATTTGCCTTTTTGTAGGCATAATAAGCCAAATACTTTTTTACCCAAAATAATTTTTAGAGAAAATGATGTAATGAAAAATTGTACCATGAATTAGGAGCATAGTTTTTTCCATTTAAACGTCACCATTACTTAAAAGATGATTGATTATTGCTATACCAAATCAGATGAACTCTGTTCATCACTTTTCTTCTCTGTCCCCAAACAATTTGGTTCATTCAGACTGAAATGTTTGTGTCTTCAACTTATTAGAATGGAAGATAATGCAGATATTTCTGTGGGAAATAAAATAACTAATTTTGAGGTACCAAATAGTGCAATTGGGTAAAACAGGGTTTATTCAGTTGCATCTGTCTCCAGTGTTGTATTGACAGCTCTGGGTCTTTTTTTGGGCCAGCCCTTTTTTGACATTGCTTCCAGCAGTGGAAAATGGGCATTTGATGGCAATAGGCCAAAATTATTGTGTCCAGAGAGTACACTTTTTCAAAATGCTCACCTACTGGAAGTGTGAATTACTTGACAATGTATGGCTTAGTTGTGTTCATGTTTTGTCTACAGTAGAGGTCTAATCCACAGGTTACACCTATGTTTGATATGATATAAGTTCTCTTTGCGTAGGCCACTGGGTTTCTCATGCAGTAAGCTTTATAAAAACTCATTTGCACTGGACTGTCATCTCATTCTTGTACAACGTAGAATTACTTGTTTACATCCAACAAATGGTTAGCTAGGGAAAACAGTGCAAACTGAGTGTTAGTAGTCATTTTGGTCCAACTGCATGTCAACCCTTCCATTTCAATCCCAGTTAGAAGTGAAAATAATTACTTTGAAACTTGGCTTTAAGAGCACATTTATCGTACGTCACAGTGTATGGTGAATATATTATTAAATAATGTGGTACTTCGCTCATCAGGCATAATGTCTAAAATCTAATATACATAATTCCATTAAGTGGTTGAGGGAAGCAAATAATGGAATTGTCAATTGGTCATCTGGCTGTAAGGTTTGCCCTTGAACTAAAAATGTTGTTTGGGGCAAGGGCCAGAAATGTGGAGACATGGTTTTTGTTACGCATTCTTGTATTATATGTGACTAAATTTACAAACAAGATACATGTGTAATTAAAGACCCTTATGGAACTGGAAGACGTCTTGTAGTGCTACATTGGGTGAAACCGTTGGTCCATTTTTGTCTGTTTCTATGAAGATAAAATAATTGGGGGCCATCTAGAAATAGAAAGGCAGTGGGAAGACAGATTCTACGGCACTGCTTTCATTTAATTGGGCTTTAGGCACTCCATTTGAATGCAGAACCTCACCTCTAGTTGAGACCAAGAATTGGCAAATTTGCATGAGCTCCTGGAAAGAGTTGCTGACTTTGTATCTAAGACCTGCCAGGGAATACCAAGAGTTGTTTCTACAGACTTTTTTTTTTTTTTTTTTTTTTTGTATGGGAGAAGATACTGTGGCAACCAGGAAGGAATGGAAAAAGAATTCTTTTCTCTACAGCAAATTAATGTGAGGAAGCTCCTCCAATCCTCTGGCTATTTGAGGTTCAAAATCAAGTGCCTAGGGAAAATTCCAATGGATGATTTTCTGGGAGCTATCTTGTCTACCTTGAGGTTCCTGAACAATGAATTCCCATTAATGAGCAGTCTTCAGTATTAAAACCACTGTCTTGTCACCTCATTTTGCATTACTGTCTTCCGTGGATGTTTCAGTTATAACTGTAATGTTATTTATAGAACAACATTAATCCATTAAAGCTAACCTATTTTTCAATATTTATGATAATCTATGTACATATATTGTCTGTCCATATGTATTTGTAAATAGGTTGTATATAATGTCAGGTTTGGGTCTTGGGTTCAAGTGTATATATTCATATATTCCTGTAAGTTTCTTAACTGCATTTTGATGAATTCACATTATGTAACTATAAGAATTGTCCCAAAAGTACCTGTACAGAAAATTGAATATTGAAAAATTGACAAATTGTGTACAAACACTAAAAAAAACTTGTTTAAATTGTATTTGCAATAAACAACATCAAATTTTTTCATGAAATCTTGGTACAAATTCAGATCTCTTATTTAAAATTTAAATAAGGAATACATTTTCAAAATGCAGTAATCAAAATGTGATCTAGTGTAATGAAATAAAATGTGATCTAGTGTAATGGAAGACCTTTGAGAACCTGCGTGTATTAACTTTGTGTATATAGTGTAAATATCCCCACTGTACTGTTAGAGGCCAACAATTCTAGTATGGCTTGTTGGCAAAGAGTGCTACACCGTTTCAATGAAACAATGTATGTTTGTTTTAACTGAACTAAAATAAATACATGCTTAATCCTGAGTAGCAGTGTTTTTTTTTTGTTTGTTTGTTTTGTTTTTTTCAGGTAATGGGATAGGCAGTGTCTAATGCAAATTGCATTGTAACTGCAGTACCTAGCACCTAGTAGGTGTCCATATGTTTGTGATGAATGGTCAGGAAAAAAAGTTTAGGTTCCCAGAGATTCTAAGTTTCCAAAGTGAAAAGGAATGGAAAGTCTTGGAGAGTTGGGGGAAGATGCTAAAATGCATCATAAGGGCCCAGGCTCAGCCCTGCTGATGGAAATAAATAGGTCAATAATGTATCAGAATCAATTGGAGAGCCTTTTAAAACCACAGCTTTCTGAAACGTGCCTAGTTTGTCTGATTGCAAAGGTCCAGCTGTAGGGTAGCCCAGGATCTGGTTTTTTACTTAAGAAGGCCACTCGGTTGATAATGATGCACAAACTCCAGGAGCAATCAAGTGGCCTGGAAAGAAGTTCGCATATGTTCAGTTTGGTGAAAAAGTCACAGGAAAAGAGGAATTAATGGACAAGCTGGTGCATGTAACAGCATGGTTTTACTTGAGCAACAGTGGAAGTGGGAAGGTTACTAAGATACACAGGCTAGTTTAGGTATGGCCTACTGATAAGTCCGAAAAGCTTGAGGCTTGTGAAATGAAATAACCAGAGCTGAAACAGAAAAGACCACACCTTGGGATAGTCAAGTATGCCTGATGGTAGTTCCAAAGTCAGGAAACGTCTCCAAGAAACTCAATATGCAGTTACTAATGATGGTCAAATGAGAAGGATTAGGAAAGGCAGCAGAATTTGCAACAAATCAATTGAAGAATGACTTGTGGAATTTTCAAGTATTCATAGGCAAGCTCTAACTGAACACCTACCATATGCAACTAACATGCTCATTGGAAAGAGGGTAGGGTTATGTGTCAGACGAGTTCTAACAAAATCCATACACTTTCAAATGTGCTATTTTTTAGAAAACAATGATACCAGCTGGTCGTGGTGACATACCTGTAGTCCTAGCTACTCCAGAGGCTTAGGCAATATCAGTACTTGAGCCCAGGAGCTTGAGACTAATCTGGACAGCATAGTGAAACCCTTTGTCTCAAATAAATAAAATACAAAAAATTACCAAAGTGAACCAGAATGCAAATTTATTTATCTACAATTAGAAATATACTGGGTGAAGCCAGGCGTGGTGGCTCATGCCTCTAATCCCAGCACTTTAGGAGGCCAAGGAGGGTGGATTGCTGAAGCCCAGGAGTTCAAGACCAGCCTGGGCAACATGGCGAAACCCCATCTCTACAAAAAAATACAAAAATCAGCCAGGTGGTGTGCACCTGTAGTCCCTGCCACTTGGAAGCCCAGGGAGGTCAAGGCTGCAGTGAGCCGTGATCATGCCACTGCACTCTAGCCTGGGTGACAGAGTGAGACCCTGTTAAAAAAAAAAAAAATTGGGAGTGAAGGAAGGCAGGAAGGGAGTGAGAAAGGAAAGAAATTGGGTTGACATGTCCACTGAATATAAAAATACGGTACTCTAACCAGGGAGCTAGCTATTCCAGAGAGATTTCCATTAAGCTTAAGGAATATTCTAGGAACATTTCTAAATAAAGAACCAGAGCTGTTTGTCTTGACGTAGAAATTTAGAAATACACCTGGACATTTGGCTTAGTCAAATTTCTGATAACAAAAAAATCCGTTTAAATTAGTTTAAGCAAGAATGGCAGATGGAGAGAACTCCTTAAAAGATTGGGATGCCTCAGAGAATTAAAAGATAAACAGCTTCCAAAAATCAACAACTGTCTTTGTTTTAGAGACCTCAGTGACAGAAGTGTGTGAAATTTCACTATAGAACTATACAACTAGATTCTGAGCTTCTTGTTTTCAGTTCAATTTCTCAATACAAATCGGCCAGTAATGGGTCAAGATTCCACCCTAATCTCAAATGTAGTTTGGTGGGCAGGGTAACACAGTACAGATAGCTGCCAGGACCTACCCATATGGTGGACAGAATAGTTTTCAGAGGAGAGGTACAATGGTCATGCACTAGAAATAGGCTAGAAAACTGGGACCAACTGTCCTGTTTTAACACTGAAAGTCCTGCATCCTGGAAACCACAGTCCCAGGCAAACTGGGAATGGTTGGTAACCCTAGCTAAGAAGGCAACCCCCAAAATGTTTAATGAAACAGTCCAGAGATATTGATACATTTATTTTCGTTGCATTTCTTTTCTCTAGGCTTCCATGCAGGACACCAACCTTCTTTTATGACTTTGCCCCAATTCAATGGTTGATTGCTTCCTCAAATCACATTTTTTCTGACTTCCCCACCACAACAGCTATAAGCTTCATAGGAACAGACATCTATCTTTTAATCAATTTATCCCCAACACAGCCGAGCGCGGTAGCTCATGCCTCTAATCCCAGCACTTTGGGAGGCCAAGGTGGGCAGATCAAGAGGTTAGGAGATTGAGACCATCCTGGCTAACACAGTGAAACCCCCTCTCTACTAAAAATACAAAAAATTAGCCGGGCGTGGTGGCGGGCACCTGTAGTCCCAGCTACTCGGGAGGCTGAGGCAGGAGAATGGCATGAACCTAGCAGGTGGAGCTTGCAGTGAGCCGAGATCGCACCACTGCACTCCAGCCTGGGTGACAGAACAAAACTCCGTCTCAAAAACAAACAAACAAAAAAATTATCCCCAACACTCAGAACAGTATCTAGCAAATGGTACACAGGTACTCAATATAATTGTTGGAATAAAGGTACCCTTGATTTCTTATAGTTTCTTATAGTATAGTGGAGGTGAGGCTCAAACTTTTAAGCAAGAATTTACTAAACGCTTGCAAGATAAATACTGCATGTGACATGAAATTAGACACTTTGACTTAAAAGATATAATATCGCTCACTTACCTTCAACCAGAGGCCCACAACGGGAAGGCTTTCTTAGTTCACCTGTGATCGGCCTCCAGATGGCAAAGCCATCTTTAACCTCTACCACATAAATGATTTTGTGGCAGTGAAATCCCTTTTTCAAATTCTAGCCAGATTTGGTTCTCCTCTACATATTGTGAGGAAAGAGTTAACACAGCAAGTCCGGTGGCTCCCTCCTATGTCTTCAAGGGAACCATGAGTGACCCTTGACTAACTCCTGGGAATGTGGCCCTCAGAAGGTTCTTTATGTTAATGACTGATGATTTTATTATATTCACCTGGAGCAATGGACCATGCTGAACTGGTTTGTCAGTTTGCTTTGCACAAACACCAAGGTTAATCATGTGCACCTGGTTTCATTGTTGGGGTCCTGATTTTGGGTGGCCAAGGATGGTTGCACAGCTGGATATGCCTATGTTAACTAGCACCCCACCTCCTTACCCTTCCAAAAACATGGATCCCTGAGACTTATTTGGGCTTCCCTGAGCAGAGAAAATCCACACATTTCCTCATAGTTCACTGCTAGAAAAAGAACACACCTGTATGATCTTGGATAGGAAAGGTATTAAAGCCTGTGCTTGACCTCTCTAGACTCCACAGTTGCATATATTTTTCCTTTTACTCTGTATCCTTTCCTGTGATAAATCTTAGCAGTGAGTATTACCTGCTACTGAGTCGTGGGAGTCCTGGCCAATCAGCAAATGAAATGTGTGTAGTTTCTGTTTTTTCTCTACACCATCAGTTTAGAAACCTCAGTGCCTCTTGGCTTCTCCAAAAAGAATCTATCCTCAGTAAAAGCTCCAAGCATTACTGTGCAAGTTTTACTAAATAATACTGGGGGTCAGGAGGATTAGATAGCAAAGGAGGGTTTTACATTGCACACCTTACTGCATGCAACTTTATAAAATCCCATTTGACAGATCTTCCAAGTCCCTCTGGTGGTGTGAATTAGAGATTGTCTCTGTCTGCCCTTCCTCCCACACCATCTATGGCCTGTCCCCTCTTCTTCTGGGTAGTTCGACTCTGCCTTCAAATCTGCCTATTCTTCTCAGAAAAACAAAAGCTTTGAAGTTATCAGAATTTACCTTCCTGAGATGAGAGTTTACTGGCCATACATTTTTGTTTCCATTCTGCTCTTGAAGACCTCACTTCTACTCCAACCCTTCCTAAATGACTTTTCTAAGTATTACTTATCTAGCAACTTACAGTACTTTTTCTAAAAGGAGCTCTGGTAAATAAATTCAACTTTTTCATCAGATTACCTTAAAAATACCTACAGTAGATCCTAATCTAAAAAGTAGGTGAAGAGAGAGCTCTGCTTGTTGAAACAGGGTTATGAGTGAAATCTAGAGACTGAGAACTCAGCCTCCCAACTGCTTTTCACCTGCTTCATCCCTCCATTTACCCATAATGGTCCATGAGGTGCTGCCTTAACCTGGGCCTCTATGGAATGTGATTTGAAAAACATGGCTCTAAATTATTTCAAGAGAAAAAGACCTCATGATGATAAGATTCCTACCAGCCTGACGTTTAGCTTCTGAGTCCCCATTTTCTGAGAACAGCCTCTTTCTCTCCTTACTGACAGGATGGTGGCCTTAGCCTCCCTATACAACACGATTATCTTTAGCTCGGTATAACGCATTAACCTCAAGATTGACGTGAGGTTCACATAGTGGCCAGGTGTCCTGGACTGCAGATGTGTTGCTGAGTAGATACTCAAGTTTTTCCAGGTATCTCCAAGGCAGGGCAAGTGAAGAAGTCAAAGTGGAAAATAGACACAGATGTCATGTAATCTACCTCCTGTTCCCTAGTCAACAATGATGGTCTTTTTAAATAGGAAAGGGAAGACATCTTAAAGAAGAATGTGTTGACCTTCAGTTAGATTCATTTCTGAAGATCTTTAATGGTTTATGACAAGTAATCATAAACCAATACTGAATCATTTGTTTCTCAGGGATGTGGGGAATTATTCCTGGGTCCTAAATGTGCAACTTGAACTTTCAAAGTTATCATATATTCTTCCTGAAAATGTAGCAAAATTGCACACCAATCATTTTTTAAAGAGAGATATCTGGTCAATAAGGCAATGAAAGAAGCCAAATAATATATCAAGGATGCCCATTTTAAGGATACAATTCCAACAAGCAACTATTTATTTTTATTTTCTTCTTTTTTTTTAAACAAAGTCTCACTCTGTTGCTCAGGCTGGAGTGCACTGGCACAGTCATAACTCACTGCAGCCTGGACCACCCAGGCTCAAGCAATCCTCCAACATTAGCCTCACAAGTATCTGGAACCACAGGCCCATGCCACCACACCCAGTTAATTATTGTATTTTTTTGTAAAGACGGGTTTTTTTTTGCCATGTTGCCCAGGCTGGTCTTGAACTCCTGGGCTCAAGTGATCTGCCCTCCTTAGCCTCCCAAAGTGCTGGTATTGCAGGCATGAGCCACCATGCATGACCTATTTATTTTTCTAAATGGGAAATATGCCCCTTAAGTTTTGGTAAATGATAAATTTTCTTCCAGTGTCACCAGTTTATATCTTATCATGGAATCATGGTATGTTCTAAATCAAAAATAAACTGTATTTCTTTTTATTTCCTTTCATTTTCTCTGTATTTCCCTTTAAAGTGACTGAAAGTCTCAAGAGATGTGGAACTCATGGTTCACAACCCTTCTGCTTCAGATAGAGGAATTGTATTTTTAAACTGATCCCTAAATAGAAAGATCCAAAGAAGGAAATATGTGGAATATGAAAATCTCTTCTCAAAATGCATGAGAGCCTCATAAATTTGGAAACATTCTTCTCTCATAAACTGCTCCAAAAAGAAATGTTTAGTACTTACGGCCTATATTGAAGGCAATGAAGCAAGAGAGCATTGCTTCATTCTTGTGGGGGAGAGACAGTGAATTATATTTTAAACAAGCATTCTTTCTTCTTTTTTTTTAAAAAAAATGTAAACAATGATACACTTAGAAGCCTATAATTCCCAATAAACTATCACAGATTTTACTGTAATATTTATGGCAAGGGAGTTAATTATCCACAATGCCAGTAATTGCTCCACACTAGTTTTCACAATGCCACACTATTTCTGGAAAGCTCTCCCCTTCGTGGGGAAAGAGAATGATCTTGTAGTTGTGCAGAGATGGATTCAAGCTCTGGTTTGCCATTATCAGTTGTGTGATCTCCAGCAAGCTCCTTAACCTACTCATGCTTCAGTTGCTTCACTTTGTAATAAAATTTAATGTAACTCACATGATTTAGTGCTTCAGGTACTGCACAGAAGGTAATCACCTTAATCCCCTAAGGCAGGTACTTTTTTAATCTGCATTTTACTGAAGAAGAAACTAAAGCTTTTAGGTTAGAGCCTCAACCTTAACAGGTTAAGTAACTTGCCTAGAAAGCAGTACAGCTGAAACTAAAGCCCTAGTCCTTATCTTATGCTCTTAATCCACTTACTTTACAATTTGCAATTGCAAAAATATGGAACCAGCTCAAATGCCCATCAATCAATGAGTGGAGATATATATATATATATATATATATATACACACACACACCATGGACTACTAATTAGTCATAATAAGGAAAAAAATAACGGCTTTCACAACAACCTGGATGGAATTGGAGACTATTATTCTAAGTGAAGTAACTCAGGAATGGAAAGCCAAACATCATATGTTCTCACTTATAAGTGGGAGCTAAGCTAGGAGGATGCAAAGGCATAAGAATGATACAATGGTCTTTGGGCACTTGAGGGAAAGGGTGGGAGGGGAGTGAGGAATAAAAGACTACAGATTAAAAAAATAAAAATAAGAAATTATCAAAAAAATAAAAGTAAGTATGAATATTAAACAGCCATTTTCAGGGTTATTTTGGATATTAAATGAAGTAACCCAAAAAGTAGCTTTAACTGTGTATACCACACAATGGAATTTTATACAGCACTGAAAATGAGTGAACTACTGTTCATTTTTGTAATAAACAAAATTTTTTAAAAAATCAAGTACCACAATAACACAAACGTCTAGTATTATATCCTTTTGTAAATTTCAAAACAACTAAAATGAAATGATATCTTTATTAGCATACTTATATATCTGATACAACAATTAAAGAAAAAAGCAAAGGAATGATGTACACAGCATTCAAGATAGTGGTTAGTTTGGAGAGGGAGAGAAAGGGTATGGTGGGAGAGCACATAGGCAGATGCAAGTTACTGTCAATGTTGTAGTTTGTTGGTGTTCCTAGGGGAAAGATGGAGAAAAAATAGACACACAAAAGAGGACCCATGTGGACCAATCATGAGAGTGCTGTGAAGCAGAATGATTACTCCAATTATGTATTTTTGAAGTCCACAAAAAAGTGACTTTTATTCAGCCTGAATCATAAGAAATTTCCAATTTTCTGTCATTTTTTGACCTACCAAATGAAATTTTATATGGTTTGACCTGATATGTATTAATAAATTTTGGTTTCCTCTATTGACCCTTTCTCTAGCTTGCTTGATATAATGAGGTGCCTACATAATTCCACAGTGCCCTGAACCCATCAGCTTCCCCAATGTGGGCTATGAGTCAGATAGGTGATTTCCAATCCCAATACTAATTATTGGCCTGAGTCCCAAAGGTTTTATCAAAGTGACAGGTTCATCTAGGATGCTGAATAATTATTGAATCAATGATCACTCAAAATCTCAAAGTAGTTCAATGAGAGAAGAAAAAGATTACAATAGATACAGAATAGGTTCAGAAGTCTAGGCACAGAGAAATATATTAGAAAAGATCACAGGCCCGGCCGGGCATGGTGGCTCATGCCTGTAATCTCAGCACTTTGGGAGGCCGAGGCAGGTGGATCACAAGGTCAGGAGTTCAAGACCAGCCTGGCCAAGATGGTGAAAACCCGTCTCTACTAAAAATACAAAACATTAGCCAGGCATGGTGGCAGGAGTTCAAGACCAGCCTGGCCAAGATGGTGAAAACCCGTCTCTACTAAAAATACAAAACATTAGCCAGGCATGGTGGCACGTGCCCATAATCCCAGCTACTCCAGAGGCTGAGGCAGAGAATTGCTTAAACCTGGAGGGGCGGAGGTTGCAGTGAGCCGAGATCGTACCACTGCACTCCAGCCTGGGTGACAGAGCGAGATTCCACCTCAAAAAAAAAAAAAAAGAAAGAAAGTAAGTAAAGATCACAGACCCAAATAGATGGCTCCTTCTAGTCCCGTCCCTTGTGACGAGGAGATATGCCTTACTGCTTTGAGGTTTCCTCTAAGATGCTAAAGGCTCTGCAGCTCCTCCAAGGACCTAATCTTGAAATCCATACTCCATACTGGCATCCACTTCTGCCTTCCTAGTCAGCCTTACTCCTAGACCTTGTCTTTGACCTCTGAGGCTGTTTCCATTTCTGGCATCTGTAGACAGGACCCTTCCTGTAGCCCTTGGCTTGCAACCCTGTTCAGTTAGTTTCAGGCCACTGGCATTTCTACAATCTACTCTTGACTTCCAGCCTTGCCCCCTTCCAATTCATTTCCCTTATGGCAGTCAGGCTGATTTTTTCCATGGAACACATGTGATCATGTCAGTTCTATTAAAATCTTAAAGTGGCTTCCTGTATCTCTCAGTATAAACTTTCAAATCTTCACAGCACTTCATGACCAGGACTCTTCCCTCCTCCCCAGCTCTGCATCATAGCATTTTATCACCTCTTACTTCATGTCCCAATCACAAAGAATTGTTTGCAGATCTCTGGACACACCATCCTCTTACACCTCCATGCCTTTGTATATGCCTTTGTACATGCTTTGTCTTCTGCCTGGAATGCTGTTTCCTGCTCTTCTGCTGGGTAATACCCATTTTTAATCAACACACAAATCAAGCACCACCTCCTGCAAAAAGCCTCCCCTAACATCCTGCCTGTGTTTTTCCTTGTGGGCTCCCAGGGTTTCCTGTGCTCTAGCCAAGCACATGTTTGACTTTGTCTTCCTGTCCACCCGACCCACTAGACTAAAGCTAGTGGGAGACTATCCCTGTCCACCTAACCCACTAGACTGAAGCTAGGTCAGAGACTGTGTGCTCTTTTTTCCTGTACCCCAGCACCTAACAGTGCCAGGAATAGCGGCCACATGAATGTTTGCTGAGTTACTAGATGGAAACCATTACAGCCCCATTTCAGACCAAGCCTTCAGCTGAGTCTTACCCCAACCCTTAGGAATACTTTCAGATGGCTGTATGTGTCAGACCCTGAGATAAACATTAAACACCCAAATATAGAGAAGGCTTTTTTTGTCCTTTAAGAGGTTCACAATCAAGGTAGGGGAAAAATAGTTAACTATAACTTAAATTTAGAAGTGCTATCATAAAGCAGTACAGTAAATGATGGAATAATGATTTAGTGTAGTATACGATTAAGAGAGTAGGCTTGAATCCATACCTGGATTTAAATTGCCATGCTGTCCTAGATGTGCGGCCTTGAGAATATTACTTTCCTAGACCTAAATTTAAAACTCTGCATAGGGGAAGAAGGCAAGAAATAACTAAGATCAGAGAAGAACTGAAAGAGATAGAGACACAAAAAACCCTTCAAAAAATCAAAGAATCCAGGAGCTGGTTTTTTGAAAAGATCAACAAAATTGATAGACCATTAGCAAGACTAATAAAGAAGAAAAGAGAGAAGAATCAAATAGACGCAGTAAAAAATGATAAAGGGGATATCACCACCGATCCCACAGAAATACAAACTACCATCAGAGAATACTATAAACACCTCTATGCAAATAAACTAGAAAATCTAGAAGAAATGGATAAATTCCTCAACACATGCACCCTCCAAAGACTAAACCAGGAAGAAGTTGAATCCCTGAATAGACCAATAACAGGCTCTGAAATTGAGGCAATAATTAATAGCCTACCAACCAAAAAAAGGCCAGGACCAGATGGATTCACAGCCAAATTCAACCAGAGGTACAAGGAGGAGCTGGTACCATTCCTTCTGAAACTATTCCAATCAATAGAAAAAGAGGGAATCCTCCCTAACTCATTTTATGAGGCCAGCATCATCCTGATACCAAAGCCTGGCAGAGACACACACACAAAAAAGAGAATTTTAGACCAATATCCCAGATGAATATCGATGTAAAAATCCTCAAAAAAATACTGGCAAACCGAATCCAGCAGCATATCAAAAAGCTTATCCACCATGTTCAACTGGGCTTCATCCCTGGGATGCAAGGCTGGTTCAACATATGCAAATCATTAAATGTAATCCAGCCGATAAACAGAACCAAAGACAAAAACCACATGATTATCTCAATAGATGCAGAAAAGGCCTTTGACAAAATTCAACAGCCCTTCATGCTAAAATCTCTCAAAAAGTTAGGTATTGATGGGACATATCTCAAAATAATAAGAGCTATCTATGACAAACACACAGCCAATATCATACTGAATGGGCAAAAACTGGAAGCATTCCCTTTGAAAACTGGCACAAGATAGGGATGCCCTCTCTCACCACTCCTATTCAACATAGTGTTGGAAGTTCTGGCCAGGGCAATCAGGCAGGAGAAAGAAATAAAGGGTATTCAATTAGGAAAAGAGGAAGTCAAATTGTCCCTGTTTGCAGACAACTTGATTGTATACTTAGAAAACCCCATTGTCTCAACCCCAAATCTCCTTAAGTTGATAAGCAACTTCAGCAAAGTCTCAGGATACAAAATCAATGTGCAAAAGTCACAAGCATTCTTATACACCAATAACAGATAAACAGAGAGCCAAATCATGAGTGAACTCCCATTCACAATTGCTTCAAAGAGAATAAAATACCTAGGAATCCAACTTACAAGGGATGTGAAGGACCTCTTCAAGGAGAACTACAACCACTGTCAGTGAAATAAAAGAGGTTACAAACCAATGGAAGAACATTCCATGCCCATGGATAGAAAGAATCAATATGAAAATGGCCATACTGCCCAAGGTAATTTATAGATTCAATGCCATCCCCATCAAGCTACCAATGACTTTTTTCACAGAATTGGAAAAAAACTACTTTAAAGGTCATATGGAACCAAAAAAGAGCCTGCATTGCCAAGACAATCCTAAGCAAAAAGGACAAAGCTGGATGCATCATGCTATCTGACTTCAAACTATACTACAGGGCTACAGTAACCAAAACAACATGGTACTGGTACCAAAACAGAGATATAGACAAATGGAACAGAATAGAGCCCTCAGAAATAATACCACACATCTACAACCATCTGATCTTTGACAAACCTGACAAAAGCAAGAAATGGGGAAAGGATTTCCATTTAATAAATGGTGCTGGGAAAACTGGCTAGCCATATGTAGAAAGCTGAAACTGGATCCCTTCCTTACACCTTATACAAAAATTAATTCAACATGGATTAAAGACTTAAATGTTAGACCTAAAACCATAAAATCCCTAGAAGAAAACCTAGGCAATACCATTCAGGACATAGGCATGGACAAGGACTTCATGTCTAAAACACCAAAAGCAATGGCAACAAAAGCCAAAATTGACAAATGGGAACTAATTCAACTAAAGAGCTTCTGCACAGCAAAAGAAACTACCATCAGAGTGAATAGGCAACCTACAGAATGGGAGAAAAATTTTGCAATCTACTCATCTGACAAAGAGCTAATATCCAGAATCTACAAAGAACTCAAACTAATTTACAAGAAAAAAACAAACAACCCCATCAAAAAGTGGGCGAATTATATGAACAGACACTTCTCAAAAGAAGACATTTATGCAGCCAACAGACACATGAAAAAATGCTCATCATCACTGGCCATCAGAGAAATTCAAATCAGAACCACGATGAGATACCATCTCACACCAGTTAGAATGGTGACCATTAAAAGGTCAGGAAACAACAGGTGCTGGAGAGGATGTGGAGAAATAGGAACACTTTCACACTGTTGGTGGGACTGTAAACTAGTTCAACCATTGTGGAAGACAGTGTGGAGATTCCTCAAGGATCTAGAACTAGAAATATCATTTGACTCAGCCATCCCATTACTGGGTATATACCCAAAGGAATGTAAATCATGCTGCTATAAAGACACATGCACACATATGTTTATTGCGGCACTATTCACAATAGCAAAGACTTGGAACCAACCCAAATGTCCAACAATGATAGACTGGCTTAAGAAAATGTGGCACATATACACCATGGAATACTATGCAGCCATAAAAAAGGATGAGTTCATGTCCTTTGCAGGGACATGGATGAAGCTGGAAACCATCATTCTCAGCAAACTGTCACAAGGACAAAAAGCCAAACACTGCATGTTCTCACTCATAGGTGGGAAATGAACAATGAGAACACTTGGACACAGGAAGGGGAACATCACACACCAGGGCCTGTTGTGTGGGGAAGGAGGGAGAGGGAAAGCATTAGGAGATATACCTAGTGTAAATGATGAGGTAATGGGTGCAGCACACCAACATGGCAGATGTATACATATGTAACAAACCTGCACGTTGTGTACATGTACCCTAGAACTTAAAGTATAATTAAAAAAAATTTTTTTTGTATTTTTAGTAGAGAGGGGTTTTGCCATGTCGGTCAGTCTGGTCTCGAAATCCTGACTGGAGTGACCCTCCCGCCTTGGCCCCTCAGAGTGCTGGGATTACAGGTGTAAGCCACCATACCCAGCCTATTTTAAGATTTTAAATGTAATTATCCATTTAATTTATGACATACAATATTTAGAAAAAAATGCATAAAAAATAAGAAAATAAAACTCTGCATAGGGGAAATAATACATAGCAATTAGAAAAAACATGGTATTTTGGGGGAAGGGAGTATTGTGGTAAAATATATCTCACATAATATTTATCATTTTCTAATCATTCCTAAAAATATAGTTCAGTGGCATTAAATACATTCATAACATCATGTAACTATCACCACTATCCATATTCAAAAGTTTTTCATCATCCTCAACAAAAACTCTGTACTCATTAAAGAGTAACTCCTCTTACCCCCTTCCCCTCAGCCCTGATAACCTCTATTCTGCTTTCTGTCTCTATAAATTTGTCTCTTCTAGGTACCTTTTATAAATGGGATCATGTAATATTTGTCCTTCTGTGTCCGACTTATTTCACTAAGCAGTGTTTTCCAGGTCCATCCATGTGGTAACATGTTTCAAAATTCCATTCCTTTATATGGTTGAATAATATTCTGTTGTATGTATAAGTTATAATTTGTTTGTCCATTCATTCGTCTGTTGATGGACACTGAACTGTTTCCACTTTATTATAAACAATGCTGTTATGAACATTGGTATACAAATATCCGTTTGAGTCCCTGCTATCAATTTTTGGGATATACACCTAGGAGTGGAATTGCCGGGTCATATAGTAATTCTGTGTTTACCCTTTTGAGAAACTGCTGAACTATTTTCCATAGCCACTGCATCATTTTGCATTACTACCAGCAAGGCACAAGGATTTCAATTTTTCCACCTCCTTGCCAGCACTTGTCTTTTTTTTTAAATTATAGACATCCTAGGAGGTATGATTTAAAATAAGAACTAACTGAACCTTCCTAAATTTGATGGCATAATTCATGGAGAAGATGGATGACCTCTTTGGACATGAAAGATAAAGCTTCCTTTTTTACCCCCTATTGGGCATGGTTTGGAAAGCTGGAGAAGAGGATAAAATTAAGGAAGAATCAAAAAAGAGGTGGGGGTTGTAGAGAATAAACAGTTGAGGAGGCCAGGAGCAGTGGCTCCAGCCTGTAATCCCAGCACTTTGGGAGGCTGAGGCAGGCTGATCACCTGAGGTCAGGAGTTCAAGACCAGCCTGGCCAACATGGTGAAACCCCATCTCTACTAAAAATACAAAAATTAGCTGGGTGTGGTGGCATGTGCCTCTAATCTTAGCTACTCTGGAGGCTGAGGCAGGAGACTTGCTGGAACCAGGGAGGCAGAGGCTGCAGTGAGCCGAGATCATGCCACTGCACTTCAGTCTGGGCAACAGAGTGAGACTCCATCTCAAAAAGAAAAAAAAAAATGACAGTTGAGGGCAGAAGTAGTAGGATGGAAGGAGAGGGCCCAGCTACATAGCAGGAAGCTGAGATACTTATTATAAGTGATACTACAAGAGGTAGCCAGAGGAAATGTTTCAGAGTATGATTGGTCAAGCAACTTTTAAGAAGAACAAACTTCAGTAATACTTTTAAAACAATTTTTAAAATTGTATTTTGTTTCCTTGAGAAAAGCAAAATAAGCTCATGTATAAATTAAAAGCCCACCTTTTACTCATAATCCCCCAACCTCTAGTTCCGTTCTCCAGAGGCAACTGCTATTGGCAGTTTTTAATGTATTCTGTCAGAGATATTCTGGTTAATGCTGAATTTTATGTTGTTTGTTGTTCTGCAAGAAACCTACTGCTTGTTTCCCTTCAGATTTGTGTGGAAATTAGGTCATTTTAATTGCTTTATGCTGGTGATGGTTGGTAAAGTTAAAGAAAAGGCCTGTGTTTCATGTTTGCAACTTGGATGCCAACTCAGCCATAGTAGGATAGGGCGCCAGGCAGAGTTGTGAAGCCTCATTACAGCCCTAGCTCCTGGATGTCATTTCTAGACACACACTGGGCCAGAAGAGAGCCTGCTGCCTTGAAGGGAAAGACTGAGTCTGGAAGAATTCATCACCTGCTGACTGTGAGCCATTGGCCTCTGAATAATCAGCAGTGGTAACCAGGTAGTACTCACTGTGGCCCATGGGTGAGACTCTGAGATGTACTGGCTTCAGGTGTGATACAGCACACTCACAGCTGTTGTGGCTACAAGAAGAGATACTTTATGTTTGAGAAAAGGAGAGAAAAGATAAAGGGGACTTTGTATTGCATCTTAGGTACCAGATAGGCCAGAGTGGAGAAAAGCACCAAGTGGGGTGCTGGGGTCCCCAATTTCAGGTGTTGGCTCTTGAATCACATTTTTGGACCTACACTGTGCCAGAGGGGAGACTACTGCCCTGAAGGGTGAGTCACAGGCCTGGCAGCATTTATTATAAGAGCGGACTAAAGACCACATGGGCCTTAAGTAAACATTGGTGGCACCATGGCAGTACTCCCTTGGGCTTGTGGTGGTGCTGGTGGACACAGGGAGAGACTCCTCTGCTTGGGGAAAGGGGAGAAAAGAGTGGAAGGGAGCTTGTCTTGTAGTTTCAGTGCCAGCTTAGCCACAGTAGAATAGAGCATCAGGTAGATTTCTAAGGTTTTTGACTGTAGGTTCTGGCTCCTGGACAACATCTCTGGACCCACCCAGGGCCCAGGGGGAACTTGCTGCACTGCAGAGAAGGACATAAGACTTGTTGGCTTCACCACCTACTGATTGTAGAGCCTTGGGGCCTTGAGCAAATGTAGGTGGTAGTCAGGTTGTGATTACAGTGGGCCTTGGGCAAGATCCAGCACTGTGCTGGCTTCAGTTCTGACTCAGCACAGTCCCAGTAGTAGAGGCCACAGGAGTGCTTGTGTTACTACAACCACTCCTAGCTCCAGGCAGCTCAGCATAGACAGAAGGAGACTCTGGGAGAAAGCAAGAGAAGAGAACAAGAGTCTCTGCCTGGTAATCCAGATAATCATTGCAGATCTTATCCAAGACCACTACGCAGTACCTCTACTAGGCTACAAGAATTATAGCATTACTGGGCTTGGAGTGCCCCCTAATGCAGATATGGCTGCAGTGACCAAAAACTTAGATCACAACGCCCAATTCACTTCAAAGATCTGGAAAGTCTTCCCAAGAAGGACGGGTACAGACAAGTCCAGAATGAAAAGACTACAATAAATACACAACTCTTTAATGCCCAGACACTGACAAACATCCATAAGCACCAAGACCATCCTGAAAAACATGACCTCACCAAGCAAACTAAATAAGGCACCCAGGGGCAATACCAGAGAGACAGATATACATGACCTTTCAGACAGAGAATTCATAGTAGCTACTTTGAGGACACTCAAAGAAATTCAAGATAATGCAGAGAAGGAATTCATAATCTTATCAAATAAATTTAATAAAGAAATAGAATAAGTTTTTGAAATCAAGAAGAAACTCTGGAGTTGAAAAATGCAACTGACATACTCAAGAATACACCAGAGTCTCTTAATTGCAGAATTGATAAAGCAGAAGAAAGAATTAGTTAGCTTGAAGACAGCCTATTTGAAAATACAAAGTCAGAAGAGAAAAAAGAAAAAAGAATAAAGCACATTTACAAGATCTAGAAACTAGCCTCAAAAGGGCAAATCTAATAGTTATTGGCCTTACTGAGGAGGTTGATAGATAAAGGCAGAAAATTTATTCAAAGGGAAAAGAACAGAGGTATTCCCAAGCCTAGAGAAAGGTATCAATATCCGAGTACAAGAAGGTTATAGAACACCAAGGAGCTTTAACCCAAGGAAAACTACGTCAACGCATTTAATAATTCAACTCCCAAAAGTCACGGACAAAGAAAGGATCCTAAAAGCATCAACAGAAAGGAAATATATAGCATGCAATGGAGCTCCAATTCATCTGGCAGCAGACTTTTCAGTAGAACACTTACAGGCCAGGAGAGAGTGGCAGGACATATTGAAAGTACTGAAGGAGGAAAAAACTTTTATCCTACAAAAGAATAGCCAGCAAAAATATCCTTCAAACAAGAAAGAGAAATAAAGCCTTTCCCAAACAAAAGCTGAGAGATTTTATCAACACCAGACCTGTCCTACAAGAAATGCTAAAGTGAGTACTTCAATCTGAAAGAAAAGGACATTAATGACCAGTAAGAAATCATCTGAAGATACAAAACTCACTGGTAATAGTAAGTATAGAGAAAAACACAGACTACTAAAACACTGTAATTGTAGTATATAAACTACTCATATCTTAAGTAGAAAGACAAAAAGATGAACTGATCACAATAATAACTATAACTTTTTAAGACATAGTACAGTAAGATATAAATAGAAAAGACAAAGAGTTAAAAGGTGGTGAGACAAAGTTGAAGGAGAGAGTTTTTATTAGTTTTCCTTTTGCTTGCTTGTTAGTTTCTTTGTTTATGCAATCAATGTTAAGTTTTCATCGGTTTAAAATAATGGGTTATAGATACTATTTGTAAGCCTCATGGTAATCTCAAATATAAAAACATACAAGAGATGCACAAAAATAAAAAACAATCTACAAATTCAATGCAATTCCCATCAAAATACAACCATCATTCTTCACAGAACTAGAAAAAACAATTCTAAAATCCATATGAAACCAAAAAACAGCCCACATAGCCAAAGCAAGATTAAGCAAAAAGAGGAAATCTGGAGGCATCACATTACCAGATTTCAAACTATACTATAAGACCACAGTCACCAAAACAGTATGGTACTGGTATAAAAATAAGCACCTAGACCAATGGAACAGAATAGAGAACCCAGAAATAAAGCCAAATACTTACAGCCAACTGATCCTTGACAAAGCAAACAAAAATGTAAAGTGGGGAAAGGACACCCTATTCAACACATGATGCTGGGATAACTGGCAAGCCACACGTAGGAGAATAAAACTGGATCCTCATCTCTCACCTTAAACAAAAATCAACTCAAGATGGATCAAGGACTTAAATCTAAGACCTGAGACTATAAAAATTATTGAAGATAACATTGGAAAAACCCTTCTAGACATTGGCTTAAGCAAAGATTTCATGACCAAAAAAACACATGCAAACAAAACAGAACAAAACAAAACAAAAGCAAAGATAAATAGGTGGGACTTAATTAAACTAAAGAGCTTTTGCACGGCAAAAGGAACAGTCAGCAGAGTAAACAGACAACTCACAGAGCAGGAGGAAATCTTCACAATCTATACATCTGACAAAAGACTAATATCCAGAATCTACAAGGAAGTCAAACAAATCAGTAAGAAAAAAAGAAAATCCCATCAAAAAGTGGGCTAAGACGCGAATAAACAATTCTCAAAAGAAGATATACAAATGGCCAACAAACATATGAAAAAATGCTCCACATCACTAATGATTAAGGAACTGCAAATCAAAATCACAAAGTGATACCACCTTAATCCCACAAGAATAGCAATAATCAAAAAATCAAAAAATAATAGATGTTGGAATGGATGTGGTGAAAAGGGAACACTTCTACACTGCTGGTGGAAATGTAAACTAGTACAACAACTATGGGAAAGAGTGTGGAGATTCCTTAAAGAACTAAAAACAGAATTACCATTTAATCCAGTAATCCCATTATTGGGTATTCTACCCAGAGGAAAAGAAGTCATTATACGAAAAAGATACTTGCACACACATGTTTATAGCAGCACAGTTCGCAACTGCAAAAATATGGAACCAGCGCAAATGCCCATCAATCAATGAGTGAATAACTAAACTATGGTATAGATATATATACACCATATATATATATGCATATATGCATACACACCATATATATATATAATGGAATACTACTCAGCCATAAAAAGGAATGAATCAATGGCATTTGCAGTAAACTGGATGGGAATGGAGACTATTATTCTAAGTGAAGCAACTCAGAAATGGAAAAACAAACACCGTATGTTCTCACTTCACATGTGGGAGCCAATATATGATGATGCAAAGGCATAAGAATGATACAATGGACTTTGGGGACTGGTTGGGGGAAGAGGGGAAGGGGGTGAGAGACAAAAGACTACAAATTGGGTTCACAGTATACTGCTCGAGTGATGGGTGCTCCAAAATCTCACAAATCACCACTGAAGAATTTACTCATATAACCAAATACCACTAATTCCCCCCAAAACCTATGGAAATAACAAATAAAAAAATAAAAATAAAATACACAAAAGACACACATGAAAATAAAGGTATGGAAAAAGATATTCCATGCAAATGGAAACCAAAAAAATACAGAAGTAGCTATACTTACATAAAACAAAACAGATTTTAAGACAAAAACTATAAAAACAGACAAAGATGATCATTATATAATGACAAAGGGGTCAATTCAGCAAGAGGGTGTACAACTGTAAATACATATACACCCAATACTGGAGCACTCAGATATATGAACCAAATATTATTAGAGAGAGATAGACCCCAATACAGGAATAGCTGGAGACATCAATAACCCCCTTTCAGCACTGGACAGATCTTACAGACAGGAAATTAACAAAGAAACATCAGACTTAATCTGAACTATACACCAAATGGACCTAATCCCTATTCACAGACATTTCATCCAATAGCTGCAGAATACACATTCTTCTCCTCAGCACATGGATCATTCTAAAGGATACACCATATGTTTGGTCACAGAAGAGTCTTAAGTTCAAAAAATTGAAATAATATCAAGTATCTTCTCTAACCACAGTGGAATAAAACTAAGACTCAATAACAAGAGGAATTTTGGAAACTATACAAACACATGGAAATTAAACAATATACTCTTGAATGAACAGTGGGTCAATGAAGAAATTAATTTTAAAAATTAATATTTCTTGAAACAAATGACACTGGAAACACAACATACCAAAATCTGTGGAATACAGCAAAATTAGTACTAAGAGGGAAGTTTTTAACTATAAGTGCCTACATCAAAAAAGAAGAAAAAACTGGAAATAAATAAACTAATGATGCATTTTAAATAACTAGAAGAGTGGACCAGGAGTGGTGGCTCATGCCTGTACTCCCAGCACTTTGGGAGGCCAAGGTGGGTGGTTAACATGAGGTCAGGAGTTCAAGACCAGCCCTGGCCAACATGGTGAAACCCTGTCTCTACTAAAAATACAAAAAAATTAGCCAGGTGTGGTGGTGCACACCTGTAATCCTAGCTACTCAGGAGGCTGAGGAACGAGAATCGCTTGAACTCGGGAGGCAGAGGTTGCAGTGAGCCGAAATTGCACCACTGCAATCCAGCCTGGACCTCAGAGCAAGACTCAGTCTCAGAAAAAAAAAAAAAAAGAACTGGAAGAGCAAGAGCAAATCAAATCCAAAGTTTGGTAGCAGAAAAGAAATAATAAAAATCAGAGCAGAAATAACTAATTTGAAAAGAAGAATGATACAAAAGATCAATAAAACAAAAAGTTTTTTTTTTTCGAAGACATAAACAGAACTGACAAACATTGGCCAGACTAAGAGAGAGAAGACCCAAATAAATAAAATCAGCGATGAAAAAGAAAACATTACAACTGATATTGCAGAAATTCAAAGGATCATTAGAGGCTACTATGAGCAATTATATGCCAATAAGATGGAAAACCTAGAAGAAATGATTTTTTTTTTTAATGGAGTCTTGCTCTTGTCGCCCAGGCTAGAGTGCAGTGGCGTGATCTTGGCTCACTGCAACCTCCACCTCCTGGGTTCAAGCGATTCTCCTGCCTCAGCCTCTGGAGTAGCTGGGATTACAGGCACCCACCACCACGCCTGGCTAATTTTTTTTTGTATTTTTAGTAGAGATGGGGTTTCATCATGTCAGCCAGGCTGGTCTCAAACTCCTGACCTCAGATGATACGCCTGCCTCGGCCTCCCAAAGTGCTGGGATTACAGGAGTGAGTCACCATGCCTGGCCAGAAATAGATAAATTTTTACGCAAGATTGAGCCACAAAGAAATCAAAAACCCAAACAGATCAATAACAAGTAACAAGATGAAAGTTGCAGTAAAAAGTGTCCCAGCAAAGCAAAGCCCGGGACCCAATGGCTCCACTGCTGAATTTTATGAAACATTTGAAGAAAAACTAATACTAATCCTACTAAAACTATTCTAAAAAATGGCGGGGGAGGTAATATAGCCAAACTTATTCTATGAGGCCAGTGTTACCCTGATACCAAAACCAGACCAAGATATATCAAAAAAAGAAAACTACAAGCCAATATCTCTGATGAATATTGATGCATAAATCCTCAACAAAATACTAGCAAACAGAATTCAACAATACTTAAAAAGATTACTCATCATGACTAAGTGAGATTTATTCCATAGTTACAAGAATGGTTCAACATATCCAAATCAATCAATATGATACATCCTGTCAACAGAATGAATAACAAAAACCGTATGATCATTTCAACTGATGCCAAAAAAGCATTTGATGAAGTTGAATATCCCTTCATGTAAAAACCCTTTAAAAAACTGGGTATAAAAGGAATATACTTCAACATAATAAAAGCCATATACCACACACCTACAGGTAGTATCATACTGAATTGGAAAAACTGAAAGACTTTCCTCTAGGATCTGGATCATGACAAGAATGGCCTTCTTCACTACTGTTGTTCAACATAGTACTGGATGTCCTAGCTGGAGCCATTAGACAAGAGAAAGAAAGGGCATCTAAATTGGAAAGGAAGAAATCAAATTATCCTTGTTTGCAGATGATATGATTTTATATTTGGAAAAGCATAAAAACTCCACCAAAAAAACGATTAGAACTGACAAAGAAATTCACTGAAATTGCAGGATACAAAATTAACATATGAAAATCAGTAGCGTTTCTATATGCCAATAGAGAGCAATCTGAAAAAGAAATTAAGAAAGTTATCACATTTATAATAGCTACAAATAAAATGGAATACCTAGGAATTACGGAAAGAAGTGAAAGATCTCTACAAGGAAAACTATAAAACAATGGTGAAATCATTGAAGAGGATACAAAAAAAATTTTAAAAATACTTCATGTTCATGGATTGGAAGAATCAAAATTGTTAAAATGTTCATACTACCCAAAGCAATTTACAGATTCAATGCAATCTTAATCAACCTACCAATGACATTGTTCACAGAAATAGAAAAAATAATCCTAATACATACATGGAATCACAAAAGACCAGAAAACCAAAGTTATTGTGAGCAAAAAGAATAAAACTGGAGGAATCACATTACCTGACTTCAAATTGTACTACAGAGCTATAGTTACCCAAACAGCATGAAACTGGCATAAAAACAGATACATAGAGCAATGGAACAGAATCCAGAATCCAGAAACAAATCCATACATCTACAATGAACTCATTTTCAACAAAGGTGCTGAGAACATACACTGGGGGAAAGACAGTCTTTTCAATAAATGGTGTTGGGAAAACTGGATATTCATATGCAGAAGAATGAAACAATTCCTATCTCTTGCTATATACAAAAATCAAATCAAAATGGATTAAAGACTTAAATCCAAGACCTCAAACTATTAAACTACTAAAAGAAAACACTGGAGAAACTCTCCAGGACATTAACAGTGGGTAAAGATTTCTTGAGTGATACCCCACAGCCAAGCAAAAATGGACAAATAGGATCACACCAAGCTGAAAAGCTTCGGCACAGCAAAGGAAGCAATCAACAAAGTGAAGAGACAGCCCACAGAATGGGAGAAAATATTTGCAAACTATTCATCTGACAAGGGATTAATAACCAGAATATATAAGGAGTTCAAACAATTCTGTAGGAAAATGAAAACATTTAATAATCTTATTTTAAAATGGGCAAAATATCTGAATAGACTTTTCTTTTCTTGGAGACAGAGTTTTGCTCTTGTTGCCCAGGCTGGAGTACAATGGCGTGATCTCAGCTGACTACAACCTCTGCCTCCCAGGTTCAAGCAATTCTCCAGTGTCAGCCTCCCAAGCAGCTGGGATTACAGGCATGCACCACCACATCCAGCTAAATTTTTGTATTTTTAGTAGATACAGGGTTTCACCATGTTGGCCAGACTGGTCTCGAACTCCTGACCTCAGGTGATCCATCCGCCTCAGCCTCCCAAAGTGCTGGGAATACAGGCATGAGCCACTGCACCCGGCCCTGAATAGACATTTTTCAAAAGAAGATACATAAATGGTAAACACATATAAAAGGCGCTCAACATCATTCATTATCAAAGAAATGCAAGTCAAAACTACAATGAGATATCATCTCACCCCGGTTACAATGGTTTATCCAAAAGACAAGCAACTGTGAAAGCTGGTGAGGATGTGGATAAAAGGGAACCCTTGTATGCCATTGGTGGGAATGTAAATTAGTATAACCATTATGGAGAACAGTGTGGAGGTTCTTTAAAAACTAAAAATAGAGCTACCATATGATCCAGCAATCCCACTGCTAGGTACATACCCAAAAGAAAGGAAATCGGTATATTGAAGAGATATCTGCACTCCCATGTTTATTGTAGCACTATTCACAATAGCCAAGATTTGGAAGCAACCTAAGTGTCCATCAACAAATGAATGGATAAAGAAAACATGATATATATACACAAGGGAGTACTATTCAGTCATGAAGAAGGAGATCCTGTCATTTGTGACAACATGGATGGAACTGGAGGTCATTATGTTGAGTGAAATAAGCAAGGCACAGAAAGAAGAATACCAAATGTTCTCACTTATTTGTGGGAGCTAAAAAATTAAAACAGTATAACTCATGGAAATACAGAGTAGAATGATGGTTACCAGAAGCTGGGAAGGGTAGGGGGGTGGTGGGGGGAATTGCGGATGGTTAACGGGTACAAAAATTGTTAGAAAGAATGAATAATATCTAGTATTTGATAGCACAACAGGATGACTGTAGTCAATAATTATTTAACTGTACATTTTAAAGTAACTAAAATAATATAACTGGATTGTTTATAACACAAAGGATAAATGCTTGAGGTAACAGATACCCCATTTACCCTGAGGTGATTATTACACATTGCATGTGCCTGTATCAAAATATCCCATATACCTCATGAATATATATACCTACTATGTACCCACAAAAATTTAAAATTAAAGAACTCACACACTCTGGTGAGGCTAACAGATAAGTGGGCCATCAACTACCATACAGTGTGATAGAAGCTGCAGTACAGAGAAGCATAGGGTTCCCAGGGAATGTGAAAGAGGGTTAGCTAACACAACAAGAGTGTCTGCAGAGGCAGCCCGCAGAGGTGTCTGAGCTGACAATCTGATGTGCTATATATCTTCTTCCCAGAACAATCCAAATACACTACATTTTGCGTATACTTTTATAACTGGGTTCCAGGCTGCAAAATCCTGCACTAGTAATAAAATACATCTTGCTGCAGTACTTGGAAAATCATCAAAAGGGTTTTTAAAAGGAGGCTGACAATAAGAGTTTCATATTTAGAAATATCTCTGGAGCAGCCTATATTATATGCTCAATAAATATTTATTAAATGAAAGAGTGAATTAATCTCCAAAACTAAATGATAAATAGTTAAATCGATACTTCATGCCTTGTCTCCACTTTCAAAATTTTAATGTGCAAATGAATTCTATAGGCATTGGTGCAAGTGGAGAAGGGCATTCCTGGACTACCTGAAGTCACAGTCATATGGCAGCACAATGTATCAAAGATTAATGCATCAAACGTCGATAAGTCTTTTTACATATGTATGTGAGTAGTTTAATGAGTATGGATACACTTCTTCCACTGGTTCTGCTTAGAGGAAAGCTTAGATGACTTTGTGATGGAATGAAATAAAAGAAAATAAATAACCTGTATTGGAGGCAGTTTAGTTATTGATATCTAGTTAATCATATAAGGTACACCTGGCAGCATGCACTTTGCTTACCTGAGGCATTTGATCTTACTATGTATATCAGACAGTATAAGTTATGCTGTGTAACAAAACACTCCAAATCTCAGTGGCTTAACACAATTAAGGTTTCTTTCTCCTTCATGTGATATATCCAATGTGTGACAATAGGGTGGACCCAGGCTTACTGAAGCTCCATCTCAGCTCATGCTTACCACTTTAGAAAAAGGAAGAGAATGAGGTGAATTGTGCACTGGTTCTTAAAATTTCTCTTGCAAAATACACGCATATCTTCTGCTTGCATTTCATTGGCAATGAGATAAGTCATATGGTCTTATACAATGTACCTGAGAACTGTGATCCCAACATGTGGCAGGAAGCAGGGAGAACCAGAGTATTTGTTGAAAATCACTGATGACATCACAGTCCACCTTTCTAGTCACCAAATATTTGGTTCCCTCTCCCACCTGCACTTAAAATACACTCTTCCCGAGGGAGACAACCCAAAAGTCTCCTCTTCAGTATTAAACTTAAATTCTAGCTCCCCTAGGAGATGTGTGGTATTCTCTGCATCGTGGGCTGACACCCCATTATGTCTACATAACGTCTGGATGGCACGCCTTTTGCTCCAAGTCCAACAAGCTAAAAAGACAAGTTATCAGCCCTCAATATATCATACAGTAGTGGATCAGGGTAGGATACGTGCCCTAAATGCTGCCATTTGGAAGTCAGGGTCTGTAGCAATTCTAAAGCCCTCTTGGGCCAACCTTAGAGGGACTTCCTACACTGAAGAGGGATAAATTCCTTTATTAGGCTCCAATTCTGCCCCCTCCACCACAAGGGATTCCTCAATCCACCTATCTCCACAGCCCTTGCATGTACCTTTTGTAAGATTCTTCTTTTTCTGATATCGTGTTTGGCCTCATCAGAAGTGGGAATTAATGAATATCTTCTTTAGAGGTTAGAAAGATATCTTAGCCCACTTCCTACACAGAAGGTTGGGGCTAAGGCTTGTGTAAAATTCTGTGCAGTCAGCTTCTTTTTTTTCTAAGCTAGTGATCCCTTTAGCAGTTTAACTCTCTCAAAAATTCAATAATCTTCTCATCTGATTCCAGTCAGTTCTATATGCCAATAGTCACATCTACAGTTCTTTTCTAGATGTAATTGTATCATTTAATTTTTAGATATAATTCATAAAACATACAATGCATCTATTTAGAGTGTACAATTCAGTGGTTTTTAGTACAGCCATGTGCCACATAATGCTGTCAGCCAACAACAGACCACATATATGACAGTAGTCCCATAAGATTATAATGGAGCTGAAAAATGACTATTGCCTGGTGTCATCATAGCTGTCATGAAGTCTTGGCACAACGTATTACTCACATATTTGTGGCGATGCTTGTATAAACAAACCTACTGAGCTTCCAGTTGTATTAAAATTTAGCATATAAAATACGTAAGACTTAATAAATGCTATGTCACTGGCTTATGCACTTACTATACTATACTTTTTCATTGTTTTAGAGTCCGCTTCTACTTATGAAAATAAAAAGCTAACTGCAAAATAGCCTCAGCCAGGTCTTTTCGGTGGTCTTCCAGAGGAAGTTATTGTTACCACAGGTGTAACAGCTCTATGTGTTACTGTCCCTGAAGACCCTCCAGTAAGACAAGATATGGAGGTGTAAGACCAGTGATACTTATGATCCTTACCATATGTAGGCCTACGTTAATGTGTTTGTGTCTTAGTTTTCAACAAAAAAGTATAAAAAGTAAAACAAAATTAAAACATTTAAAAATAGAGAAAAGCTTACCGAATGTAGGTATAAAGAAAGAAGGCTGGGCAAGGAGGCTCATGCCTGTAATCCCAGCACTTTGGGAGGCTGAGACGGGCAGATCACGAGGTCAGGAGATCAAGACCATCCTGGCTAACACAGAGAAACCCCATCTCTACTAAAAATACAAAAAATTAGCCAGACATAGTGGTGGGCACCTGTACTCCCAGCTACTCGGGAGGCTGAGGCAGGAGAATGGCGTGAACCCAGAAGGCGGAGCTTGCAGTGAGCTGAGATAGCGCCACTGCACTCCAGCCTGGGCGAGAGAGCGAGACTTCGTCTCAAAAAAAAAAAGAAAGAAAGAAAGAAAGAAGATATTTTTGTATTGCTGTACAATGTGTTTGTGTTTTAAGCTAAATTGTATTATAAAAGAGTCAAAAGTTAAAAAATTTTAAAGTTTAGGCCGGGTGTGGCGGCTTACGCCTGTAATCCCAGCACTTGGGGAGGTCGAGGTGGGTGGATCATGAGGTCAGGAGATCGAGACCACCCCAGCCAGCATGGTGAAACCCTGTCTCTACTAAAAATACAAAAATTAACTGGGCATGGTGGCATGTGCCTGTAATCCCAGCTACTTGGGAGGCTGTGGCAGGAGAATTGCTTGAACCAGGGAGTTGGAGGTTGCAGTGAGCCAAAATTGCACCACTGTGCTCCAGCCTGGTGACAGAGCAAGACTCTGTCTCAAGAAAAAAAAAATTAAAGTTTATATAGTAAAACTGTTACAGAAAGTTAATTTGTTATTGAAGGAAAAGAGTTTTTAAATAAATTTAATGTAGCCTAAGTGTACAGTGTTTGTAAAGTCTGCAGTAGTGTACAGTAATGTCCTAGGACGTCACAATCACTCACCACACACTGACTGACTTACCAAGAGCAACTTCCAGTCCTGCAAGCTCCAACATGGTAAGTGCCTGATATGGTTTGGCTGTGTTCTTACTCAAATCTCATTTTGATTTGTAGTTCCCATAATCCCCACATGTCATGGGACTCAGTTAAAGGTAATTGAATCATGGGGGTGATTTCCCCCATGCTATTCTCATGATAGTGAGTAACTTCTTATGAGATCCGATGGTTTTATAAGGGGTTTCTTCCTTTGTTCAGCTCTCATTCTTCCCCTTCCTGCTGCCATGTGAAGAATGACATGTCTACTTTCCCTTCCACCATGATTGTAAGTTTCCTGAGGCCTCCACTGACCTGCAGAACTGTGAGTCAATTAAACCTATTTTCTTTAGAAATTACCCAGTCTCAGGCAGTTCTTTTTAGCAGCATGAGAATGGACTAATATGATGTCCCATATAGATGTGCCATTTTAAATCTTTTATACTGTATTTTCATTGTAACATTTCTATGTTTAGATATGTTTAGATACACAAATACTTACCATTGTGTTATAATTGCCTACAGTATTCAGTACAGTAACATGCTGTACAGATTTGTAGTAGCCTAGGAGCAATAGGCTATGTGATATAGTGTAGGTGGCATATAATTGCTTCAAGGTGGAAAAGATAACATAATGGACTAAGGTTGGGAGTAGGGCAAATGGAGACTAATCAGCACAGGTGGGTTGAGAAGAAAAAGGGGAAGGTTGATGAGCAAATGTACGAGACAGGAGCTGTCATCCACAGCTGACTTTTACATGGATGCAACTTCCGTCAGTCTAGGATGGTACTTTTCTGGTTCATCAGATCATGGATGGACAGTCTTAATTTTTTGTAAGACTAATGCATTCTAAAGCTTTCTCGCAGTTGGAGGTGAGCTCCATTTTTCCTTATTGCCGAAAATCTTCTCAGTGAATCAGGTGCTAGAGCTGAACAACATGTCACCAGGAATCTAACATCTTTTTTAAAAAATTGATATGTAACTCACATAACGTAGATTCATTCTTTTAAAGTATATAATTATGTAATTTTTAGCAAATTCTTAAGGTTGTACAACCATTACCACTATCTAATTTTAGAGCATTTATCACCTTAAAAAGAAAACTCATACCCATTAGCAGTCACTTCCCATGCCTTTCTTTCCCCAGCCCTAGGCAAACACTAATCTAGTTCCTGTCTCTATAAATTTGCCTATTCTGACATTTTGTATCAGTGAAATTATACAATATGTGGCCCTTTGTTACTGGCTTCTTTCACTTAGCCTAACGTTTTTAAGGTCCATCTATGTTATAGCATATCTCAATACTTCACTCCTTTTTAAGGCTGAATAATATTCTTTGTATGGATATACTATATTTTGTTCATCCATTCATCAGCTAGTAAATATTTGGGTTGTTTCCATTTTTATCTATTACAAATAATGCTGCTGTGAATATCCATGTACAATTTTCCATGTGCCATATGGGACATACACCTAAAAGTGGAATTGCTGGGTCATATGGCACTCTATTTTTAACTTTTTTAGGAGTTCTCAACAAGACACCCACCTGCTCCTTCAACATTTATTCTCCAAAGGATATCGGGTATCCCCCTCCAAAGCTCAAATTTCTTCTCCATCCATTACTTACTTCAGCATAATTCTTCATAAAAACACATGTGCTCTCCCCACCAATTGTGTCTGACTGATCTCCCAAATCCCAACACCTTCTACACAACAACAACTCCTTTCCTTCCTAAGCATGTTTGGATACTTTCACCTTTGGATACCTGGTTTTGCCATCCTAACAATACCATTATATAAACTCACAAAAGGAAACCTAGCTGACTCTGTAGATCTTAAATCCTTTCCCCACTCCTCTTTCCATTCCTTGAAGACAGGTTTAGAGACTGCCCCCACACTAGCTCTCCCTGACTCATCCCAACCCTTTTCATTACATACAGCTGAAGTGCAAGGCTGTGCAGTTGGAATTCTTACACAAGGACCAGGACTGCACCCTGTAGCCCTTTTGTCCAAACAACTTGACCATACTGTTTTAGGCTGGCCATCATGTCTCCATGCAGTGGCTGCTGCCTCCCTAATATTTTAGAGGCCCCCAAAATCACAAACTATGTTCAACTCACTCTCTACAGCTCTCATAACTTCCAAAATCTATTTTCTTCCTCATACCTGACGCATATACTTTCTGCTCCCTGGCTCCTCCAGCTATACTCAGTCTTTGTTGAGTCTCCCACAGTTACCATTGTTCCTGGCCTGGACTTCAATCTGGCCTCCCACATTATTCCAGATACCACACCTGACCCGCATGACTGTATCTCTCTGATCCACCTAACATTCACCCCATTTCCCCATATTTTCTTCTTTCCTGTTCCTCACCCTGATCACATTTGGTTTATTGATGGCAGTTCCACCAGGCCTAATCACTACTCACCAGCAAAGGTAGGCTATGCTATAGTATCTTCCACATCTATCATTGAGGCCACTGTTCTGCCCCCCTCCGCTACCTCTCAGCAAGCCGAACTCTTTGCCTTAACTCGGGCCCTCACTCTTGCAAAGGGACTAGGTGTCAATATTTATACTGACTCTAAATAGGCCTTCCATATCCTGCATCACCATGCTGTTATATGGGGAGAAAGAGGTTTCCTCACTACACAAGGGTCCTCTATCATTAACACCTCTTTAATAAAAACTCTTCTCAAGGCCGCTTTACTTCCAAAGGAAGCTGGAGTCATTCACTGCAAGGGCCATCAAAAGGCATCAGATCCCATTGCTCTAGGCAATGCTTATGCTGATAATGTGGCTAAAAGAAGCAGCTAGTGTTCCAACTTCTGTCCCTCACAGTCAGTTTTTCTCCTTCTCATTGGTCACTCCCACCTACTCCTCTGCTGAAACTTCCTCCTATTAATCTCTTCCCACACAAGGCAAATGGTTCTTAGACCAAGGAAAATATCTGCTTCCAGCCTCACAGGACCATTCTGCTCTGTCATCATTTCATAACCTCTTCCATGTAGGTTACAAGCTGCTAGCCCATCTCTTAGACCCTCTCATTTCCTTTCCATCATGGAAATCTATCCTCAAGGAAATAACTTCTCAGTGCTCCACCTGCTATTCTACTACCCCTTAGGGATTGTTCAGGCCTCCTCCCTTTCCTACACATCAAGCTCAGGGATTTGCCCCTGCCCAGGACTGGCAAATTGACTTTACTCACATGCCCCGAGTCAAAAAACTAAAATACTTCTTGGTCTGGGTAGACACTTTCGCTGGATGGGTAGAGGCCTTTCCCACAAGGTCAGAGAAGGCAACCACGGTCACTTCTTCCCTTCTGTCAGACATAGTTCCTCAGTTTGGCCTTCCCACCTCTATACAGTCCAATAACGGACTGGCCTTTACTAGTCAAATCACCCAAGCAGTTTCTCAGGCTCTTGGTATTCAGTGGAACCTTCATATCCCTTACCGTCCTTGACCTTCAGGAAAGGAACAAAGGACTAATGGTTTTTTTAAAAAATGCACCTCACCAAGCTCAGCCTCCAACTTAAAAAGGACTGGTTAGTACTTTTACCTCTTGCCCTTCTCAGAATTACAGCCTGTCCTCAAGATGCTATAGGATACAGTCCATCTGAACTTTTTTATGGACGCACTTTCTTGCTCGGCCCCAACCTCATCCCAGACACCAGCCCTCTAGGCAACTATCTTCCAGTCCTCAAGCATGCTAGACAGGAAATTCACCAGGCTGCTAATCTTCTCTTGCCTACTCCAGATTCCCAGCCATATGAAGACACCCTAGCTGGATGATCAGTTCTTGTTAAGAATCTGACCCCTCAAACTCTGCAACCTCCATGGACTGGACCCTACTTAGTCATCTATAGTACCCCAACTGCTATCTGCCTGCAGGATCCTACCCACTGGGTTCACCATTCCAGAATAAAGCTGTGTCCATCAGACAGACAGCCTAATCTCTCCTCTTCCTCCTGGAAGTCTCAAGTACTCTCCCCTACTTCCCTTAAACTCACTCGCATTTCTGAAGAACAGTAATAGCACTTATGAGCCTAATACATCCCTTCATTCTATTAGGTCTGTTCATCCTTACCCTACTTTTTGCAACAGGGCTTTAAGCAGTCACCCCCACTACTTGGACTGAGCCCCCCCAAAACCTAGTCATCCCTACTATCTTCCGTCTAGTCATACTCCTATTCATTGTTCTCAACTACTCATAAATGCCCTACTCTTGTTTACACTGCTGGTTTACACTGTTTCTCCAAGCCATCGCAGCTGATATCTCCTGGTGCTATCCCCAAACCACCACTCTTAACTCCCTCTTAGGGTGGATAGATGATCTTTGCTGGCAGGGCACCCTCCAATACTTTCACCCTGATGAAGTTCTATTCTTTACTTTTATACTCACTCTTATTCTCATTCTCATTCTTATGTCACCCTCTACCTCTCCCCAGCCATTTTTAAGCCCTCCTTAGTGAACAATTGCTGGCTTTGCATTTCCCTTTCTTCCAGCCCCTACACAGCTGTCCCTGCCTTACATACAGACTGGGCAACATCTCCTGTCTCCCTACACCTCTGAACTTCTTTTAACAGCCCTCACCTTTACCCTCCTGAAGAACTTCTTTACTTTCTAGACAGGTCCAGCAAGACCTCTCCAGACATTTCACATCAGCAAGCTGCCACCCTCCTCTGCACATACTTAAAAAACCTTTCTTCTTATATCAACTCTACTACCCCCATATTTGGACCCCTCACACCACAAACTACTATTCCTGTGGCTGCTCCTTTATGTATCTCTTAGCAAAGACCCACTGGAATTCCCCTAGGTAACCTTTCACCTTCTCGATGTTCCTTCACTCTTCATCTCCAAAGCCCAACTACACACATCACTGAAACAATTGGAGCCTTCCAGCTCCGTATTACAGACAAGCCCTCTATCAATACTGGCAAACTTAAAAACATTAGCAGTAATTATTGCTTAAGAAGACACTTACCTTGTATTTCACTCCATCCTTGGCTACCTTCCCCTTGCTCATCAGACCCTGCTCCCAGGTCCTCTTCTTGTTTACTTATACCCAGCCCCATAAATAACAGTGAAAATTTGCTTGTAGACACTCAACATTTTCTCATACACCATGAAAATCGAACCTCCCCCTCTACACAGTTACCCCATCAGTCCCCATTACAACCTCTGATGGCTGCCGCCCTAGCTGGATCCCTAGGAGTCTGGGTACAAGACACCTCTTTCAGCACTCCTTCTCACCTTTTTACTTTGCATCTCCAGTTTTGCCTCGCACAAGATCTCTTCTTCCTCTCTGGATCCTCTACCTACATGTGTCTACCTGCTAATTGGACAGCCACATGCACACTAGTTTTCCTTACTCCCAAAATTCAATTTGCAAATGGGACCGAAGAGCTCCCTGTTCCCCTCATAACACTGACATGACAAAAAAGAGTTATTCCACTAATTCCCTTGCTTGTCAGTTTAGGACTTTCTGCCTCCACTATTGCTCTCAGTACTGGAATAGCAGGCATTTCAACCTCTGTCACGACCTTCCGTAGCCTCTCTAATGACTTCTCTGCTAGCATCACAGACATACCACAAACTTTGTCAGTCCTCCAGGCCCAAGTTGACTCTTTAGCTGCAGTTGTCCTCCAAAACCACTGAGGCCTTGACTTACTCACTGCTGAAAAAGGAGGACTCTGTATATTCTTAAATGAAGGTGTTGTTTTTACCTAAATCAATCTGGCCTGGTGTATGATGACTTAAAAAAACTCAACGATAGAGCCCAAAAACTCACCAACCAAGCAAGTAATTATGCTGAACCCCCTTGGGCACTCTCTAATTGGATGTCCTGGGTCCTCCCAATTCTTAGTCCTTTAATACCTGTTTTTCTCCTTCTTTTAATTGGACCTTGTATCTTCCATTTAGTTTCCCAATTCATCCAAAACCATATCCAGGCCATCACCTATCATTCTATATGACAAATGCTCCTTCTAACAACCCCACAATATCACCCCTTACCACAAAATCCTCCTTCAACTTGACCTCTCCCACTCTAGGTTCCCATGCCATGCCTAATCCTGCTCGAAGCAGCCCTGAGAAACATCGCCCATTATCTCTCCATACTACCCCAACACTTCAATATTATTTTGTGTTATTTTTCTTATTAATATAAGAAGGCAGGAATGTCAGCCCTCTGAGCCCAAGTTAAGCCATTGTATCCCCTGTGACCTGCATGTGTACGTCCAGATGGCCTGAAGCAAGTGAAGAATCACAAAAGAAGTGAAAATAGCCAGTCCCTGCCTTAACTGATGACATTACCTTGTGAAATTCCTTCTCCTGGCTCATCCTGGCTCAAAAGCTCTCCCACTGAGCACCTTGTGACCCCCACCCCTGCCCACCAGAGAGCAACCCCCTTTGACTGTAATTTTCCACTAACCACCCAAATCCTATAAAGCAGCCCCACCCCTATCTCCCTTCACTGACTCTCTTTTTGGACTCAGCCCACTGGCACCCAGGTGAAATAAACAGCCTTGTTGTTCACACAAAGCCTGTTTGGTGGTCTCTTCACACAGACGTGACGCGAGTGAAAGATCTACCATGCGATGACCATGTTAACATGTTCCATCAGGCTGAGAATGGTGAGTGGATACTAGAAAGCTTTGAAAATATTCTTCAAAACTGGCGTGCAAAGTGGGTAATGGAGAGGTGAAGTCCATGGACGGAAAAAATATGCCTTGACAAGCAAAATAGAGGTAGTGAGAATAGAAGCACAGGCTGTATAGAAGAACAGTACATCACTGGTGAACTACAAATGTTAGAATGGTATAGGAGCAGATCTGATGAAAATGAAGTCGACTTGAGTGAGTCCCAGGGTATCAGAAGTGGGTACAGCTATTCCTTAGTTACTGACCAAGTAGTGCTTCTTTGTCCTTCTTTCCACGATAGCCCTCAGGCATTGCTATGCGTGGAATTCTTGGGTGATAGCAGCAGAAAAGAGGGCTGTTTGGACCCAGGAAGGAATCATCTTTTGGCTTTAAAGAAGTTGTCAAGGATTGAGTCTGTCTGGATCTCTCTTTTAATTAATGTTTGTTTAATGCTGGAAGTTTTTTTTTTTTTTTTTAAAGGAACTAGCAATGGATTAGCACATTGAGTATTAGAGATAATTTCTGATAACTAATAGTAATAATGGTTAGCAGGCCAAGGAGATTTGTGCAGTAATTGCTAATCTGTTTTATAAGTTTTTCTCAATAATTATAATTAAATGTGTGATCCAAATAAACTTTGAATCTGATCACATTATGTATTTTTGTGTGTGTGTAGAAATTTTACTATAGAAAATTAAGAAATTATCCCTAGCCCCAAAATATCAGTTTCCATACTTGTGAGATTAGAATATTGCATAACTTGAAGCCTGTGATATTATTTCAGCCAATTCCCTTACTTTAGCATATTAATGACATTGTTCATTTTAATTCTTAAAGAGGATCAAACGGAAAAACAATAAAAAACTCAAACTTGTTTTTAGAGTGGACTTTTATCACTGCCTGCCAGTTTCTCAATTTCTGGAATAATGTGTTGCTTAAATAAATTGGCCATAGGAAAACAAGGCTTATTCATCCTGGTAGAGAGCAGAGGTAGAATTTAGAAACAGCTTTTCTAGAACTTCATTAGTCATTCTTTTTAATTCTTCCTATCAATTGTGTAAGGCTGTTTTGGCACCACTCTTAATAAGAATAAGAATTCTTCAACCTCTCTAGGAAGCTTTAAATGTTCAGAAAACAAACAATGCCTCAGAAGCTTCAACTGGTGAATGTGAATAGAGAGTGCAAACCATAATCCTTCAAGAAGGTTTAAGCAAATTTATTGTTAACGTTCCCCGCTATTCCTAGAAAACTCTGATTTCTAAGGTAAAGATGTTTTCAGAAAAAAATTTACTGGTTTCATGCAATTTTTTTTTTTTTTCTTTTTTGAGACGGAGTCTTGCTCTGTCGTCCAGCCTGGAGTGCAGTGAGGCGAAATCAGCTCACTATAAGCTCCGCCTCCCGGGTTCACGCCATTCTCCTGCCTCAGCCTTATGCAATTTTAATAAATAACCCCAGGGTTATTTTAATACATAAATTTTAATAAATAACCTCAGGATCATTTATTAAAATGCTATAACTCTTCTATGGTGAAATTAAATATCTATATGATAAAAAATTAGAATTGTTCTGCCAGAACCCAGTTGTGATTTTCTTTTTCTTTTTAACAGCTTCATTTAGATATAATTCATATACCATAAAAATTCATACTTATAAAGTGTACAATTCTGTGGATTTTAGTATATTCACAGAGTTTAATATACTCAATATAAATATGCACATATTTATATATAAATATATTTAATTATATGGATATACCACGTTTTATTTATTTATAATGTACAGGTGATGGACATTTGGGTTGTTTCCACTTTCTTGTCTTTATGAATAACGGTGCTGTGAAAATTCTTGGGAAAGTCTTTGGACATATGTTTTCAATCCCAGTCATGTTTTAAATGCACATGTGCATAGGTTGTTGATATGCTTTTTTTCTTCTCTGTGCCTTCAGAAGTGAGAAAGATACTTTTATAATCATTTACACTCTCATATGCTGTCTTTGAGCCTGAATAAAGAGGAGAGAAGGTACTGGGGATGGGGGCAGGTGAAAGGAAGAGGGGTTTGAAACCCCAAACACACTTTTTCTGATGTAGAATCAAGGGTGAGTTCACCACAATTGTCTTATAATGGCACATTTCTTCTTTTTTCTGTGAAAAAAAGTAAGTAAGCAAACTAAAAATACACACACACACCCATATGAATATATATAATATACATATATAATGTATGTATATATAATGTATATATTATATATTATATACATATTCTATATTATATATTATATACATATTATATATTATATACATATTATATATTATATATTATATACATATTACACATATATAATATGTATATTATATATTATATACATATTATATATTATATATAATATACATATTACACATATATATTTTATATATATATATAATACATGAGTGTGTATACGTATATGTGTATGTACAGGCTTTATCCAAAAAGCAAATAAAAAGTAATTGGTAAAGAAGATTTTCATATCTATACATTAATTTTTTTTTAAAGCATCTCTTTTGAATATCTAATTTCCAGGCCTTTTTGAGAAAACCAACTTTGTACAACTAGGTCTTGAAAGGTTTTATTTTACCCGTATTTTAAGAAACCATATACCCACTCAGGCCCAGTTTTATAGGATAAACTCAAGTGAAATAAAGATACTTTCCACTTGCTTATTTTGTAAATTTAATTGCTAAATTGTTTTTGCTTTTATAAAGCCTATTACAAAATTCTTGTTCTGTTGCTTTTGTCTGTAGTCAATAGAACAATGCTCCGGGCAAAATTTCCAATTCACATTGCAAAGCGAGCTGGCTATATTATACTGACAAAGTCAACTCATCAGCAGACAGAAAGAGACCAAGTCAATACTGTCACTTCCTGCCGGGGCTTCTCAGTATAACAACGTGCATTATCTTTTACTGGTTTCAGACACTGTGCACTTTATCATTACATATCCATTTTGTCTTCAATACCCACAAGAGACCACAAAGGAAACATTATCCTCATTTCACAAATGAACAAACTGAGGCTTAGAGACGTTGCCTAACTTCCCAAAATCACCTGTGGAGCTCAGATTCAAACCCAGGTCTTTCCGACTTTTTCAGATCTAACCCCAGGGCGGAAGTTTTTACCCATTCCACTATAGTAAATTTATATGTTATGAATCTAGATAAGAGCAAAGAAACCTGGAAAACAAATTGTGAAAGAATTTCATCTGTTTAGGACTCAACTATTTGGCAAGCTTCTTTGAATAAAATAGAGCCGGGAATCGGGAAAAAAACAAAAAGGATGTATAAATAGTCCAAGTAGATTTTATAAACTTCATGCACTAAAATTCACACTCATTGCTCACAGGAAAATTTCTCAGATTCCCTCTCAGATAGTTTTTAAAAATTGCAGTAAAAGACACATGACATAAAATTTATCATTTTAACCATTTTGAAGCGTGCAGTTCAGTGGTATATTTATACTGCTGTGCAACCATCACTGCCATCCATCTCGGAAACTCTTTTCACCTTGCAAAACTGAAACTCTATATCAATAGCTCCCTAATATATTCTTCCCCTAGCCTCTGGAGACTATCATTCCACTTTCTGTCTCTATGACTTTGACTACTCTAAGTACCTCATATAAGTGAAATCATAGTTTTGTCATTTATGACTGGCTTACTTCACTTAGCATGATATCCTCAAGGTTCTTCCATGTTGCAGCATATGTCAATGTTCTCATTTTTAAGGCTGAATACTATAACACTGTATGTATAGAGCATATTTTGCTTATCCATTCATCCATCCACGGACACAAGGAGTTGCATCCACATTTCAGCTATGGTGAATGATGCTGCTTTGAATATGTGTGTACAAACATCTCTTTAACACCCTTCTTGCAATTATTTTAGGTATATAACCAGAAGTGCAATTATTGGATTATATGGTAATTCTATTCTTAAGTTTTTGCAAAGCAGCCATATTGTTTTCCACAGTGGCTGCACAATTTTACATTACCACCAACAGTGCACAAGGGTTTCAATTTTCCCACATCCTCACCAAAACTTTATTTATTTATTTTAATAGTAGCCATCCTAATGGGTGTGAGTTGGCACTCATTTTAGCTTTGATTTGCCTTTTCCTAGTGTTGAGCGGTTTGTGTGGTTATTGGTCATTTGTAATGTTGTCTCTTGAGAAATGTCTATTCGAGTTATTTGCCTATATCTGAATCAAGTTGTTAGTTTTAGAAGCACTCTATGTATTCTGGACATTAATCCTTTATTAGATATGTGATTTATGAATATTTTCTCCCATTCTATGGGCTGCTTTGTTACTCTGATAATATTGCCATTTTTTCCATTTTTTTGTAGCAAAATACACACAAGATTTACCATTTTAACAATTTTTAGGAATACAGTTCAATGACATTAAATTCACTTATAATGTTGTGCATCACCACCAATAATGACTTTTGATGCACAAATTTTATAATTTTTTCATGAAATCCAATTGTCTAATTTTTATTTGTTGCCTGTGTTTCAATGATTTTGGCAAAATCATTGTCAAATCCAATGTCATAAAGCTTTTGCCCTATGTCTTCTAATTATAGCTTTAGGCATTACATTTTACATCATGAGCCCATTTTGAGTTATTTTTTGCATACAGTGTTAAGTAAAGGTCTAACTTCATTCTTTTCCATGTGGAGATCAAGTTTCCCAACACCATTTGTTGAAAAGACTATCTTTTTCTCCATTGGATTGTCTTGGCACCCTAGCTGAAAATCATTTGACCATATTTGCAAGGGTTTGTTTCTGGGCTCTTTAGTCTATTCCATTGGTTAATATGTCTGTCTTTATTCTAATACCATAGTACTTTGATTACTGCCACTGTGTAGTAAGTTTTGAAATCAGGAAGTATGAGTCCTCTAGCTTTGTTTTTTGTTATTTGTTCTTTTTGCTTTGGCTATTCAAGGTTTCTCGAGATTTCATGTAAATTTTAGAATGGGTTTTTCCATTTCTGCAAAAAACATCATTTGGATTTTGATAGGAATTACATTAACTCTGTAGATCATTTTGGGTGGTAGTTACATCTTAACAATAGTAAGTCTTCCAATCCATGAACATGGAATGTCTTTCCATTTATTTTGCCTTCTTTAGTTTCTTTCAGCAATGTTTTATTGTTTTCATTGTACAAGTCTTTCACCCCTTTGGTTAAGTTAATCCCTAAATATTTTATCCTTTTGATGCTATTATAAACAGAATTGTCTTCTTAATATTTTTGGATTGTTTATTTTTAGTATATAGACATACAACTGATTTTTGTTTGTGTGTATGTATATGTGTGTGCATGTTGAATTTATATCCTGCTAATTTTATTTATTTGTTCTAACATTTATTGGTAGAGTTTTTGAGTTTTCTACCTATAAGATTATATAATCTACAAACAGATAATTTACTTCTTTCTTTTCAATTTGGATGCCTTTTATTCCTTTTACTTGCCTAATTGCTCTGGCTAGAACTTCCAGTACTATGTTGAATAAAAGTGGCAAAAACAAGCATCCTTGCCATGTTCCTAATTTTAGAGGAAAACTTTCAATCTTTCACCATTGAGCACAATGGTTGCTGTGGATTTTTTATGCATGGATTTTATTAAGTTGAAGTAGTTTCCTTCTATTGCTAGTTTCTTGAAGGTTTTTATAATGAAGAGATGTTTTTATCAAATGATTTTTTTCTGTATCAATTGACATGATTATGTGGTTTCCTTCCTTCATTCTGTTAATGGTATATTACACTAGATCTGTATTATATTGATTGATTTTTATATGCTGTGTCATCCTTGCATTTCACAAATAAATCTCACCTGGTTATGGTGTATAATCCTTTCAATATGCTACTGAATTCAATCTGCCAGTAATTTGTTGAAAATTTTTCCATGTTCGTAAGAAATATGAATCTGTAGTTTTCATTTCTTGTAATGTCTTTGGTTTTAGCATCAGGGTAATGCTGGAATCAATAAATGAGTTAGGGCTGGCCACAATGGCTCACACCTGTAATTTCAGCACTTTGAGAGGCCAAGCCAGGAGGCTCTCTTGAACCCAGGAGTTTGAGAGCAGCCTGGGCAACAAAGTGAGACCCTGTATCTACAAAAATCTTAAAAAGTAGCCGGGTGAGGGGGCACGCACCTGTAGTCCTAACTACTCATGAAGCTAAGGCAGGAGAATTGCTTGAGCTTAGGAGTTTAAGGCTTCAGTGAGCTATGATCATACTACTGCACACCAGCCTGGGTGACAGAGTGAGGAACTGTCTCAAAAAAAAAAAAAAAAAAAAAAAGAAAGAAAAGAAAGAGTTAGGAGGTACTTCTTCCTCTTCAAATTTTTGAAAAGTTTGACAAGTATTGGTGTTTGTTCTTTATAAAAGTCTTGGTAAATTTCAACAGTGAAGCCATGAGGTCCAGGGATTTTCTTTGGTGAAAATTTTTGAATAGTGATTCAATCTTCTTACTGTAAGTTAAGCATCCCTAATCTGAAAATCCAAAATTCAAAATCTTCCAAAATCTAACTTTTTGACTCTTCATTTGACACCACAAGTAGAAAATTTCATACCTGACTCTCATGTGAGGGTTGCTGTCAAAACTCAGTCAAAACTTTATTTCATGCAAAAAATTATTTAAAATAGTGGAGAAATTATCTTCACTTTATGTGTGTAAGATGTATATGAAACATAAATAAATGTCATGTTTAGACCTGAGTCCCATCCCTAAGATATCTCATTATGTATATGCAAATATTCCAAAATTCAAAATCTGAAACACTTCTGGTTCCAAGTATTTCAGGTAAGGGATACGGAAGCTATAATTGTAGGTCTATTCAAATTTTCTGTTTTTTAGTGATTTAGTCTTAGAAGATTTTGTGTTTTTAGGAATTTGTCCATTTCATCCAGGGCAACCAATTTTTTGCCCTATAATAGTTCATTTACTCTCTTATAATCCTTTATATTTATGTAGAATTGATAGTAATGTCCTCACTTTCATTTCCGAGTCTAGTAATTTAAATCTTCTCTCTCATTTTCTTAGTTTATCTGGCTAAAGGTGTGTTAATGTTGTTGATCTTTTCAAAAAACTAACTTTGGTTTTGTTGATTTTGTCATTTTTTCCTCCCTATTTTGTTTATCTCTGCTTTAATTTTTACAATTTCATTTCTTCTGTTAGCTTTGGGTTTAGTTTGTTCTTCTTTTTGTGGTTCTTTAAGTTTTAAAGTTAGGTTGTTGGCTTGAGGTCTTTCCTTTTTTTAAATGAAAAAAATTGATAGCTATAATTTCCCCCTTTAGCACTGCTTTCACTGAATCTCATAAGTTTTAGTATGTTGTCCTTTCATTTTCATTAATCTCTAAGTTTTTTCTAACTTCCCTTGTCACTTCTTCTTCAATGCATTGGTTGTTTAAGAATGTATTGTTTAGGCTGTGTGCGGTGGCTCATGCCTCTAATCCCAGCACTTTGGGAGGCCAAGGCAGGTGGATCATGAGGTCAGGAGTTCAAGACCAGCCTGGCCAAGATGGTGAAACCCTGTCCCTACTAAAAATAAAAAAAATAAAAAAATTAGCTGGGCGTGGTGGCAGGTGCCTGTAATCCTAGCTACTCAGAAGGCTGAGGCAGAGAATTACCTGAACTTGGGAGGCGGAGGTTGCAGTGAGCCAAGATTGTGCCACTGCACTCCAGCCTGGGCAACAGAGCAAGACTCCATCTCAAAAAAAATATAATTGTTTTAATTTCCACAAATTTGTGAATGGTTTTCCTTCTCTTATTGATTTCTAACTTCATTATGTTGTGTTTGTAGTATATGCGTTCTATAATATTTAGCTTTTAAAATCTATTAAGACTTTATTTGTGGCCTAACATATGGTCCTGTGTTGTGTTTGTAGTGTATGCTTTGTAGAATATTTAGCTTTTAAAATCTATTAAGACTTTGAATAGGAACAGCTCCAGTCTATAGCTCCCAGCCTAAGCGACGCATAAGATGGGTGATTTCTGCATTTCCAACTGAGGTACTGGGTTCATCTCACTGGAGCTTGTCAGACAGTGGGTGCAGCACACTGAGCATGAGCCAAAGCAGGGCGATGCATCACCTAACCTGGGAAGTGCAAGGGGTCAGGGAATTCCCTTTCATAGCCAAGCAAAGCTGTGACAGATGGCACCTGGAAAATCGGATCACTCCCACTCTAATACTGCACTTTTCCAATGGTCTTAGCAAAGAGCACACCAGGAGATTATATCCCGTGCCTGGCTCGGAGGGTCCCATGCCCACAGAGCCTTGCTCATTTCTAGCACAGCAGTCTGAGATCAAACTGCAAGGCGGCAGCGAGGCTGGGGGAGGGGTGCCTGCCATTGCTGAGGCTTCAGTAGGTAAACAAAGTGGCCAGGAAGCTTGAACTGGGTGGAGCCCAACACAGCTCAAGGAGGCCTGCCTGCCTCCATAGACTCCACCTCTGGGGGCAGGGCATAGCTGAACAAAAGGCAGCAGAAACCTCTGCAGACTTAAATGTCCCTGTCTGACAGCTTTGAAGAGAGTAGTGTTTCTCCCAGCATGGAGTTTGAGAACTGAGAACAGACAGACTGCCTCCTCAAGTGGGTCCCTGACCCCCGAGTAGCCTATCTGGGAAGCACCCCCCAGTAGGGGCAGACCAACACCTCACACGGCCAGGTGTCCCTCTCAGACGAAACCTCCAGAGGAACAATCAGACAGCAACATTTGCTGTTCAGCAATATTCGCTGTTTTGTAGCCTCTGCTGCTGATACCCAGAAAAACAGGGTCTGGAGTGGACCTCCAGCAAACTCCAACATACCTGCAGCTGAGGGTCCTGACTGTTAAAAGGAAAACTAACAAACAAAAAGGACATCCACACCAAAACCCAGTATGTCACCATCATCAAAGACCAAAGGTAGATAAAATCACAAAGATGGGGAGAAAACAGAGCAGAAAAACTGAAAATTCTAAAAATCAGAGTGCCTATCCTCCTCCAAAGGAACACAGCTCCTCACAAGCAATGGAACAAAGCTGGACGGAGAATGACTTTGACGAGTTGAGAGAAGAAGGCTTCAGACAATCAAACTTCTCCAAGCTAAAGGAGGAAGTTCGAATCCATCACAAAGAAGTTTAAAAACGTTGAAAAAAGAATAGATGAATGGCTAACTAGAATAACCAATGCAGAGAAGTCCTTAAAGGACCTGCTGGAGCTGAAAACCATGGCACAAGAACTACGTGACGAATGCACAAGCTCCAGTAGCCGATTCAATCAACTGGAAGAAAGGGTATCTGTGATGGAAGATCAAATGAATGAAATGAAGTGAGAAGAGAAGTTTAGAGAAAAAAGAATCAAAAGAAATGAACAAAGCCTCCAAGAAATATGGGACTATGTGAAAAGACCAAAGCTACGTCTCATTGGTGTACCTGAAATTGACGGGGAGAATGGAACCAAGTTGGAAAACACTCTACAGGATATTATCCAGGAGAACTTCCCCAAACTAGCAAGGCAGGCCAACATTCAAATTAAGGAAATATAGAGAATGCCACGAAGATACTCTTCAAGAAGATCAACTCCAAGACACATAATTGTCAGATTCACCAAAGTTGAAATGAAGGCAAAAATGTTAAGGACAGCCAGAGAGAAAGGTCACGTTACCCACAAAGGGAAGTCCATCAGACTAACAGCTGATCTCTCGGCAGAATCTCTACAGGCCAGAAGAGAGTGGGGGCCAACATTCAACATTCTGAAAGAAAATAATTTCCAATCCAGAATTTCCTACCCAGCCAATCGAAGCTTCATAAGTGAAGGAGAAATAAAATCCTTTTCAGACAAGCAAATGCTGAGAGATTTTGTCACCACCAGGCCTGCCATACAACAGCTCCTGAAGGAAGCACTAAACATGGAAAGGAACAACCAGTACCAGCCACTGCAAAAACATGCCAAATTGTAAAGACCGTTGAGACTAGGAAGAAACTGCGTCAACTAATGAGCAAAATAACCAGCTAACATCATAATGACAGGATCAAATTCACACATAACAATATTAACCTTAAATGTAAATGGGCTAAAAGCCCCAATTGAAAGACACAGACTGGCAAATTGGATAAAGACTCAAGACTCATCAGTGTGCTGTATTCAGGAAACCCATCTCACGTGCAGAGACACACATAGGCTCAAAATAAAGGCATGGAGGAAGATCTACCAAGCAAATGGAAAACAAAAAAAGGCAGGGGTTGCAATCCTAGTCTCTGATAAAACAGACTTTAAACCAACAAAGATCAAAAGAGACAAAGAAGGCCATTACATAATGGTAAAGGGATCAATTCAACAAGAAGAGCTAACTATCCTAAATATATATACACCTAATACAGGAGCACCCAGATTCATAAAGCAAGTCCTTAGAGACCTACAAAGAGACTTAGACTCCCAAACAATAATAATGGGAGACTTTAACACCCCCTGTCAACATTAGACAGATCAATGAGACAGAAAGTTAACAATGATATCCAGGAATTGAACTCAACTCTGCACCAAGCAGACCTAATAGACATCTACAGAACTCTCCACCCCAAATCAGCAGACTATACATTTTTCTCAGCACCACACTGCACCTATTCCAAAACTGACCACATAGTTGGAAGTAAAGCACTCCTCAGCAAATGGAAAAGAACAGAAATTATAACAAACTGTATCTCAGACTACAGTGCAATCAAACTAGCACTCAGGATTAAGAGATTCACTCAAAACCACACAACTACATGGAAACTGAACAACCTGCTCCTGAATGACTACTGGGTGCATAACAAAATGAAGGCAGAAATAAAGATGTTCTTGGAAACCAATGAGAACAAAGACACAACATACCAGAATCTCTGGGACACATTCAAAGCAGTGTGTAGAGGGAAATTTATAGCACTAAATGCCCACAAGAGAAAGCAGGAAAGATCAAAAATTGACATCCTAACATTACAACTAAAACAACTAGAGAAGCAAGAGCAAACACATTCAAAAGCTAGCAGAAGGCAAGAAATAACTAAGATCAGAGAAGAACTGAAGGAGATAGAGACACAAAAAACCCTTCAAAAAATCAATGAATCCAGGAGCTGGTTTTTTGAAAATGTCAACAAAATTGATAGATCGCTAGCAAGACCAATAAACAAGAAAAGAGAGAAGAATCAAATAGATGCAATAAAAAATGATAAAGCGGATATCACCACTGATCCCACAGAACTACAACTACCATCAGAGTATACTATAAACACCTCTATGCAAATAAACTAGAAAATCTAGAAGAAATGGATAAATTCCTCGACACATGCACCTTCCCAAGACTAAACCAGGAAAAAGTTAAATCTCTGAATAGACCAATAACAGGCTCTGAAATTGAGGCAATAATTAATAGCTTACCAACCAAAAAAAGTCCAGGACCAGATGGATTCACAGCTGAATTCTACCAGAGGTACAAGGAGGAGCTGGTGCCATTCCTTCTGAAACTGTTCCAATCAATAGAAAAAGAGGGAATCCTCCCTAACTCATTTTATGAGGCCAGCATCATCCTGATACCAAAGCCTGGCAGAGACACACACACAAAAAAGAGAATTTTAGACCAAATCCCTGATGAACGTCAATGCAAAAATCCTCAGTAAAATACTGGCAAACCAAATCCAGCAGCACATCAAAAAGCTTATCCACCATGATCAAGTGGGCTTCATCCCTGGGATGCAAGCCTGGTTCAACATACGCGAATCAATAAATGGAATCCAGCATATAAACAGAACCAAAGACAAAAACCAAATGATTATCTCAATAGATGCACAAAAGGCCTTTGACAAAATTCAACAGCCCTTCATGCTAAAAACTCTCAATCAATTAGGTATTGATGGAGTGTATCTCAAAATAGTAAGAGCTATTTATGACAAACCCACAGCCAATAACATACTGAATGGGCAAAAACTGGAAGCATTCCCTTTGAAAACTGGCACAAGACGGGGATGCCCTCTCTCACCACTCCTATTCAACATAATGTTGGAAGTTCTGGTCAGGGCAATCAGGCAGGAGAAAGAAATAAAGGGTATTCAATTAGGAAAAGAGGAAGTCAAATTGTCCCTGTTTGCAGATGACATGATTGTGTATCTAGAAAACCCCATCGTCTCAGCCCAAAATCTCCTTAAGCTGATAAGCAACTTCAGCAAAGTCTCAGGATACAAAATCAATGTGCAAAAATCACAAGCATTCTTGTACACCAAGAACAGACAAACAGAGAGCCAAATCATGAGTGAATTCCCATTCACAATTGCTTCAAAGAGAATAAAATATTTAGGAATCCAACTTACAAGGGATGTGAAGGACCTCTGCAAGGAGAACTACAAATCACTGCTCAAAAAAATAAAAGAGGACGCAAACAAATGGAAGAACATTCCATGCTCATGGATAGGAAGAATCAATATCGTGAAAATGGCCATACTGCCCAAGGTAATTTATAGATTCAATGACATCCCCATCAAGCTACCAAGGACTTTCTTCACAGAATTGGAAAAAACTACTTTAAAGTTCATATGGAATCAAAAAAGAGCCCTCATTGCCAAGACAATCCTAAGCAAAAAGGACAAAGCTGGAGGCATCATGCTACCTGACTTCAAACTATACTACAAAGCTACAGTAACCAAAACAGCATGGTAATGGTACCAAAACAGAGATATAGACCAATGGAACAGAACAGAGCCCTCAGAAATAATACCACACATCTACAACTATCTGATCTTTGACAAACTTGACAAAAACAAGAAATGGGTAAAGGATTCTCTATTTAACAAATGGTGCTGGGAAAACTGGCCAGCCATAGGTAGAAAGCTGAATCTGGATCCCTTCCTTACAGCTTATACAAAAATTAATTCAAGATGGATTAAAGACTTAAACATTAGACCTAAACCATAAAAACCCTAGAAGAAAACCTAGGCATTACCACTCAGGACATAGGCATGGACAAGGACTTCATGTCTAAAACACCAAAAGCAATGGCAACAAAAGACAAAATTGACAAATGGGATCTAATTCAACTAAAGAGCTTCTGCACAGCAAAAGAAACTACCATCAGAGTGAACAGGCAACCTACAGAATGAGAGAACATTTTTGCAATCTGCTCATCTGACAAAAGGCTAATATCCAGAATCTACAATGAACTCAATCCAATTTACAAGAAAAAAACAAACGACCCCATCAAAAAGTGGGCAAAGCATATAAACAGACACTTCTCCAAAGAAGACATTTATGCAGCCAACAGACACATGAAAAAATGCTCATCATCACTGGGCATCAGAGAAATGCAAATCAAAACCATAATGAGATACCATCTCATGCCAGTTAGAATGGTGATCGTTAAAAAGTCAGGAAACAACAGAGACTGGAGAGGATGTGGAGAAATAGGAACACTTTCATGCTGTTGGTGGGAGTGTAGATTAGCTCAACCATTGTGGAAGACAGTGTGGCGATTCCTCAGGGTTCTAGAACTGGAAATACCATTTGACCCAGCCTTTCCATTACTGGGTATATACCCAAGGAATATAAATAATGCTGCTATAAAGACACAGGCACACATATGTTTATTGCGGCACTACTCACAATAGCAAAGACTTGGAACCAACCCAAATGTCCAACAATGATAGACTGGATTAAGAAAATGTGGCACATATACACCATGGAATACTATGCAGCCATAAAAAATGATGAGTTCATGTCCTTTGTAGGGACACGGATGAAGCTGGAAACCATCATTCTCAGCAAACTATCGCAAGGACAAAAAACCAAACACTGCATGTTCTCACTCATAGGTGGGAATTGAACAATGAGAACACCTGGACACAGGAAAGGGAACATCACACACCAGGGCCTGTTGTGGGGTTGGGGGGGTGGGGGGAGTGGGGACGGATAGCATTAGGTGATATACCTAATTTATATGATGAGCTAATGGGTGCAGCACACGAACATGGCACATGTATACATATGTAACAAACCTGCACGTTGTGCACATGTACCCTAGAACTTAAACTATAATAAATATATATATATATAAATAATAAAATCTATTCAGACTTAATCTGTGACCTAACATATGGTCCATCCCAGAAAATGTCCCATGTCCACTTGAGGAGAATGTGCATTTTGTTGTTGGGTGGACTGCTCTATATACATCTACTAGATCTAGTTGTTTTATTGTGTGGTTTAAGTCTTCTATTTCCTTACTTATCTTTTGTCTAGTTGCTCTGTTATTGATAGTGGGATATTGAAGTCTCAATTTCTTCTTTCAATTCTGTACATTTTTGATCCATAAATTTTGATAGTCTGTTATTAGGTGCACAGACATTTATAATTGTTATATCATTTTGCTGTATTGGCCTTTTTATGCATATATAATGTTATTTTTGTCTCCTGTAATCTTTTTGATATGTCTATTTTCTCCAATATTAGTTATAGTCATCCCAGCTCTCTTCTGGTTACTATTTGCATGAAGGAGCTTTTTCCATCTTTTCACTTTCAATCTGTTTGTCTGGATATAAGGTTAGTTTCTTTAGACAGCATATAGTTGGATCATGTTTCTTTTTTAATCCATTTTGCCAATCTCTGTGTTTTGACTGGAGAATTTCATCCATTTATATTTAAAGTAATTATTGATAAGGAGGGACTTACTTCTGTCACTTTGCTGTTTGTTTCCTACGTGCCTTACAGCTTTTTTGTCCCTCATTTTCTGCATTACATCTTCTTTTGTGTTTAATCAATTTTTTTGTAGTAAAATATTTAAATTTCTTTTTCATTTCTTTATGTGTATATTCTATAGCTAATTCTATGTGGTTACCATGGGGATTGCATTTAACACACTAAAGTTATAACACTCTAATTTGAATTTATAACTTCAATGACATACAAAAATTATCCTTTATATCTCCATCCATGCCCTTCAGTTATTGATGTGACACATCTTTATACATTGTGTGTTCCAAAACATAAACTAATATTTTTTAAATGCACTAGTCTCTTAAATTATGTACCCTTTAATTTCAACCTACAAGATTTACTTTAGTATTTCTTGTAGAGCAGGTCTAGTGGGAGCAAAGTCCCTCAGCTTTATTTATCTGTGAATGTCTTAATTTCTCCCTCACTTCTGAAGGATAATTTTGACAGGTATAGGATTTTTCATTGACAGGTTTTTTTCTGTTTAGCGCTTTGAATATATCAGTCCACTCCCTTCTGGCTTCCAAAGTTTCTGATAAGAAATCTGCTAATATTTTTATGGAGAATCTTTTGTATGTGATTAGTTACTTCTCTCTCACTGCTTTCAACGTTCTCTTTTTATATTTGTATTTCAACTGTTTAATTACAGTGTGTGTTGGTGTGGGTGTCTGTATTAGTCCATTCTTGCATTGCTATAAAGAAATACCTGAGACTGAGTAATTTATAAAGAAAAGAAGTTTAGACTTCAGCAGGCTGTATAGGAATCATTATGCTGGCATTTGCTTGGCTTCTGGGGAGACCTCAGGAAACTTACAATCATTGTGGAAGGTGAAGGAGATGCAAGCACAGAGCAGCAAGAGAGAGAGTGAGTGGGGAGGTGTGACATGCTTTTAAACAACAAGATCTCACGAGAACTCACTCACTATCAGGAGAACAGCACCAAGGGGGTGATGCTAAACAATTCATGAGAAATCTGATCCCGTGCTCCAATCACCTCCCACCAGGCCTCACCTCCAACATTGGGGATTACAAGTGAACATGAGATTTGGGTGGGGACACAGATTGAAACCATATCAGTGACTTTGAGTTTATCTTATTCAAAGTTCATTGAGCTTTTGGATGTTTATAATCATGTCTCTCATTAAATTTAGAATGCTTTGGCCACTATTTCTTCAAGTATTCTTTCTGTTTTTTATCTTTTTTCTTCTTGGACTCCCACAGTGCATGGATCAGTCCATTTGATGGCGTTCTACAGGTCCCTTACATTATGTTCACTTTTCTTCAATTTGTTTTATTTCTGTTCCTCAGAGTAGATAATTTCTTTTGTCCTATATTCAAGGTTACAAGCTCCAGAATTTTTTTGTGGTTTCTCTTTAGGTTTTCTGTCTCTTTATTGATATTTCCATTTTTGCATACATTGTTTTCTTGACTTTCCTTATGTCTTCCTTTAAATCTTTGAGCATCTTTAAGACGGTTGTTTAAAGTTTTTGGTCCATTCAGAATTAGGTGTTTTTCAGGAACAGTTTCTCTTGGTTTATTGTTTATTTGTTTCTTTTGAATGAGTCTTTCTTTCTTGTTTCTTTGTACACCTGGTGATTTTTTTGTTGAAAAGTGGACATTTGAATAATGTAGTAACTCTGGATATCAGATTCTCCCCCTTCTCCAGGGTTTTTGGTTTTTGTTTTTGTTTGTCTATTGATTATTGTAGGCTATCTCTGTGCTGAGGATCAGCCTGAGGCATAAACCTAAAGTCCTCTCAGTCCTTTTCTGAGCCTCTGCCTTTCCCTGGGCAGGCACTACGACTTTCTAATTTCTCTGTATATGTAGTCGCTTTTGGATGTTCTAGTTTTTAATGTATTGTCCCCAAAGAGGAAAAAGACAAAATGAAGGGGAAAAAATGTGCCAGCCATTTAAATGCTCTGAAAATCACTTCAGCCAGAGAAAGAGGGACTTCGAATAATAGAGAGAGGTGCAACAATAGGGGCTTCCTGCCCCTTTGTTTATATCTCCGTAATCAGAAGCAGCGATCAGCAAACAGGTCCCAAACATTAGGAGGACAGGGCCCTTTTTGCCCGCTCTAGCTCCCTCAAGCTGTGTGCAATCTGCTCCAGGAACATGTGTACAGCTGCCTGCCAGAGGGTTGAGGTAGCTGTTACTGTGCCAAGAACTGAAATGGACCAAAAGAAACTGTAATTTACTTTCTGAGCCTTTCCCTGGAAGTTGCAAGCATTGAAGATACTCCAGAGTTCCAAAATAGTTACATTAGCCAGATTCTGCCATTGTGATTGTTGTGTAGGTGGGGAGACACACTACTGGTGCTTCCTATTCTGCCATTTTCCCAGAATCCTCCTTTCAGGGAACTTTTATTGTTATTTTACACACAATTCTGACAAGATTAAGTATCTGGTATCCAAGCCTATAGTAGATCAGAAGTTGCAATTCAGAAAGAGGAAAGTAAGCTTTAATGAGCAGGCCCACTGCCTCACATACACTTAGTGGTGCCTAAAGCAATGCTCTCCCTGCCTCAGTGTCTGCTGTTGGAGCCATCCCTGCTCCACCGAGGGCTACTGCTCTACCACCCACAGACCCCTGCCTGTCCTATTCACTCTAGATCTTTTCTCACTTTGCAGCTGATTAGAGACATCTGCTTTTCCTAGTTGGAGACCAGCCGTTTCAGAGAAAGGTAACCACAGCAGCGATGTGCCACACATGATACAGTTCTTCTCCTTCCTCTACTCCTTAATCACCATCTTCTCTTTCTAAACCCGCAGAACACCAACTCTTTCCAGCAGCCCAGACTCTGCAGTTAAGCCTGAACCACTCTGTGCAATATATATCTTTATACTAAGATGATTTTTCCTTAAAGGCTCAATTGCCTCTTCCTGAAGTTTAATGATTTTTGTTTTGGGGGGAGGTTCTCTCTTTTACATTAAAACTTTCTACACATCGTAAGCCCCATTTGTGAGCGGAATTCTATTTAGTTCATTTACCCTGAGTTTCCGGATCACTGTAAGTTGAGAGATAAAACTGAACATCTAGCGACAACATTCCAAGGGAGTTAAATTTCTGGAACTTTCTAACACAGTTAGGAAGTCAGTCAGCCAGGATCATGCAGATGGCCTCTAGGGGGCAGTACTTCCTAGTTCCACAGGCCAGCCTATCAGAGACTTTGCTCTGGCTTAGCAAAAAATAATCTTACATCATCATTAGCTTCCCACCAAATTAGTAAGCATACACAAACACAGGCATGTGTGTACATGCATGCACACATGCACACACACAAATTAACTTTCATATTCAATCCTGGCAATGGTACAGTAAAACTATTGGTTTCAAATATTGATGATGATATTGGAACGTATTTGGAAAGCAATATAGTAAAATGTATCAAAAATTCTAAAAAATGTTTGCTGACGTAGTAATTCTGTTAACCTATATGTGGTCTCAAAAGATCATCTAAAATGTGGGGACAGATATGTCCTGCATTATTTATAATGTTAAAAATTATAAGAAAATTGGCTGGGTGCAGTGGCTTAAGCCTGTAATCCCAGCACTTTGGGAGGCCGAGGCGGGCAGATCACGAGGTCAGGAGATTGAGACCATCCTGCCTAACACAGTGAAACCCCGTCTCTACTAAAAATACAAAAAAATTAGCTGGGCGTGGTGGCGGGCGCCTGTAGTCCCAGCTACTCAGGAGGCTGAGGCAGGAGAATGGCGTGAACCCGGGAGGTGGAGCTTGCAGTGAGCCAAGATTGCGCCACTGCACTCCAGCCTGGGCGACAGAGCGAGACTCCGTCTCAAAAAAAAGAAAGAAAGAAAGAAAGAAAAGTAAAAGCCAATAATAGATTAAAGATATTATACTACCTTTATCCAATGGAATTCTATGTTGATATTAAAATAATTTACATAAAGTCTATGTTACAATATATGCATGGTACAATAGCTACCATTTATTAAATGGTTACTATGTTCCAAGCTGTATATTAGCTATGTATGGATATTACTTCCTTTCTGTCTCACAATAACCCCAGGAAGCAGGGTTTAAGGCTCTCTCTCTCGTTTTGTTGTTGCTGTTTTTTTTTTTTTTTTTTTTTTGAGACAGAGTCTTGCTCTGTCGCCCAGGCTAGAGTGCAGTGGCATAATCTTGGCTCACTGCAACTTCTGCCTCCCGGGTTCAAGCAATTCTCCTGCCTCAGCCTCCTGAGTAGCTGGGATTACAGGTGCATGCCACCATGCCTGGCTAATTTTTGTTTTTTTTTAGTAGAGACGGGGTCTTACCATGTTGGCCAGGCTGATCTTGAGCTCCTGACCGTGTGATCCTCCCTCCTCAGCCTTCCAAAGTGCTGGGATTACAGGATTACAGGCATAAGCCACCGCTCCCAGCCTATTTAAGGCTCCCTTAAAGGTTCTTCCTTCATGCTCGCTTCCCTCTTCCTATCTAGCTAGTCTCCTTTTCCACTTGATGGAAAGAGAACTCCTTATAGAAGCTCATAGCTGACTCCAGAGCCTGGGAGTTTAACCACTATCCTAAACTGTCTCCTATCTAATATGATATTAAACGGAAAAGCAAAAAGGAATTAGATTACAAAATTATTATATCCACTACAATTTAAACTTGACAGATGTTGCCTTTAGAAAAAATCTTGGAAATGAATACACAGGATTGATGACAGTTGTTTTAGGGTAATGGGATGCTAATTTTTTCAAAATTTTTTTGTAATATAGTTTATTCTTATAAGCTTAAATATTTTAAGGCCAAAATGAAAATTTTTGGGTTCTCAAATGATGAATCATTCTTTCCTTGCTCTAAAACATTCATCATGGTCATTGTAATGTTTTCACATTTTAAAAATATGCTAAGCAATTAAAAATGTTTTCCACAACATATGTGAAAGTAATGGTGATTAAGCATTGAAGCTTTAGAGGTTAAGGGGAGAAATATTGATAATCTCACAGAAACTCATCAATATAGTGCTGTGTAGGTTTTTATTTTATGTACATTGGCTCACTTGATCTTTCCAATGCCTGAAAGTTAGAACTTCAACTTTCTGAAAGTTGTCCAGAAAGCTAATTCCCTCAAGGCTCAATGAAGTCCCAGCTCTACCATATTTACTGTATTTACTGGCTAGTCTACATGTCCCAGAAAAAAGCCACTGGGGTGCTTTGCCCAACCCCACTTAGCACAGCTGGAAACACAGCTGCAGGATGCAGCTGGCCAAATCTCTCAAATAATCATCACTGAAAAATGCTGAAGAGGAAGGCCCTTTTGAAGATTCCTCTTTCTCACCCCCCACTTCTGCCTGTCCCTGCAGGCCGGCTTCCCTTTCCCACTTAATAGGAAGAACACTTCTGCTTACTGTTGTTAAACAACTAACAGCTGGTGAAAGAGGCGGCACCTGACTTCTTCCCCGCACTTAAGGCTCTCACAAACATAAATGCAACTGCAGAAATTTGGGGGACAAATATTGCCCCCACTGGGTAAAATCTCAGCAGAAACTGCAGCTTTTTTTTTTTTTTTTTTTTGAGACAGAGTTTCACTCTTGTTGCCAAGGCTGGAGTGCAATGGTGCGATCTTGGCTCACTTCCACCTCTGCCTCCAGGGTTCAAGCAATTCTCTGCCTCAGCCTCCTGAGTAGCTGAGACTACAGGTGCGTGCCACCATGCCCAGCTAATTTTTTGTATTTTTAGTAGAGATGGGGTTTCACCATGTTAGGATGGTCTCGATCTCCTGACCTCGTGATCCACCCGCCTTGGCCTCCCGAAGTGCTGCGATTACAGGAGTGAGCCACCACGCCTGGCCAAAACAGTAGCTTTAATTCAGACTTAAAACACCTAACAGGGAAAACAAACTCTAAATGCCACTCCTCTTTTTAAAAAGTATAATTTTCTTCTGATTATAAAATTAATGCCTCATGTAGAAAAATGCAAAAATGAAAATGAGTTTAAAGAACATAAAATCACCGTAAGTGCTTTCACCCAGAAATAGCCTCTAATAATATACATATTTTTAAGAATCCTGACCTTTAAAAACTATGTGATTATATGTATTTTTCAAAAACATACATTTACATGCACTTTTAAATTCTGCCATTTGAGAATCATACTGCATATACCAGTTTCCTAATTTATTTTCAGTTAACATTACTTGGATCTTCCCATTTTATTAACTAAGCTGCAAAATTACATTTTTAATGTGTTATGCATAATATCATAACTTTAGAAACCATTCCCCCTACAGTTCTGTTGTAATATTAGCACCATCTGACTCCTCTTCCTGTATTCCTTAACTCCACTGTATTCTCATGGGCATTTAACACTCTCTGGCTTCAGTGAGAATTAAGCACAGGAAAAGGAAAAGCAGGCCATCTGTGCAGGAAGGTAAAACCAGTGTAAATTAAATGGGGTGTGAAAAAAAGGCACTTATGCTCTTTAAATACGTGCTACTTGAAAGAAATGCTTACCTATGTACAGAACTAATCACTGGACACACAAGCTTCAGGTGAATGATGGGTTCTAAGTGTTCTTTGTTCACAAAGCAAAAGCAATCCTATTTTTCAAAATAAGCTTTATAGCTCCAAAATGAACAAAAGAGATTTTGATCAAATCTTAAACATTTCAAGGACATTAAGCCAAACACAAAACAAACCTCCACCTCTGGTGATAGTGCCATTCTCCTCCTGGCCCTACTTATCAGCTCAGTTATTTTTGACTCTTTCTATTCATCCAGAGCTGTTTGCTCACACATTGTCATCTCCTTCTCACTGATGAGTTTTTGTTCTTCCATTTTTTTTTCTACTTCTCCCACCACTCATCTCCTTGTCTTCATTGGAACACTTGCAGTGGAATAACATGGTGATAGAGAATGTGGGGTTTGAAGTCATGCTGAGCTTTTGAATTCTGTCTGTGGCAACTTATGCAAATAATTTATCCTCTCTGTCCCTTAGCCTCCAATTTGACAGATGGGGATGATGGTACCTACTTCGTAGGACTGTTGTGAGGAGTACATGTGTTACTTTCTGTAATGCACTATGAAAATAGTGCCCAGCACACAGTGAGCGCTTGACCAATATTGCTATTGTTCTTACTACTGGAGGAGCTCCCTCAATGTTTTCTCTGCTTTTAGGCTCTCAACTCACACACAAGAATAACTATAGTGACCTCTGTTGCCAGCTATTTGCCTCCTGTGTGCCTAAGCTCAATACATGTTTTATTTTTATTCCTTACAACATTCTGTCCACTAGATATTATGCTCCATTTTACAGATGGGAAAACAGACTTGAAAAAAATTACAATCCATCTTTTACAATTTCATTAAAAAACTGCAACATCCATTTTAGTCACATGATTTCTTTGCTCAAATGTCCCTAAGATATTCTATTAACTGCACACACCACTCTCACACACCTTACTTCAGTTTTCCAATCACAGATATTGGGTTAGTGTCTGTTAACTCATTCTCACTGCAACACAACATAGCCATTCCAAATCTATCTCTCTGCCTTCTCAGCTCCAGTCCTGAGGTTCCTTTTTATTTTGCTCATGCTCCTTCCTTTCCTTATTACCACTTTCTATCATAAGAAAAGATTTAAATCTTCACCTTCTTCTAGAAGTGCAGTGAAATACTCTGTTCTTGTACTTCTTGGAGTACTTCACTCACATTGAAGGTCCCTAATTTAACTATGGATACCTTTTTAAAAAGAATCAATGCATGTGGTCAAAGATAAAATGATTGGTATATGTTGGTGGAATTTTGGAACAAGACATTGTGATTTTAAGATTTTTCCAGCCACTGACAGAGAAGCATAGTTTAGATGACTGAGGTGGCCAAGCTGGCAGTGATGGTTTAAAGCTTCTCAGACTTCAGTGTGCAAAGCAATCACTTAGGGAACTGGCTAAAATCACTTAGGGAACTGGTTAAAATCACTTAGGGAACTGCTCAAAATGCAGATTCTGATTCTGCAGGCCTAGAGTGGAGCCTGATGTTCTGCATATCTGATAAAGTCTCAGGTGATGATGATGCTGATGCTGTTGATTCTTGAGTAGCAAGGGTTGAGGAGACATTCTCAAGGAAAAAATGGAAAAACTCTAATCGAGAACCATAGAAAAACACTAACTAATAAAGAGATAAAAAGCAAAAGTAACCTACAAATGACAAATATTTGTCAAGGAATAGAAAGACCCAAAGTTTTAAGGGATTTCAGGAATAAATTTGACTGGATGTACTTTTCATCTGTTATATTAACTTTAGATCCAAATTCTGCACGCCTCTCATGCACCTCTCCGTCACATAGGATTTATTATCTGCACTGTCTCCTAGCACTTTCTGGTCACTCCTGCATTCCATGTCCACTAGCGCTTTAGAATAATGTTTAAAGGCCTCTAGACGTCAGAACTTTTTATAGGTAAACGTGCAAAGAATTTAGGAAGTTGTAATGGGATGAAGCGGGAGGAAAAGAACAAGATCAGGAGTTAGAATTAGAGATTTTTGGAAGTAAGGTGATGGTCCAGAGAAACATCTTCAAACAAAATCTGGGACCAATGATCTGACAATAGAATAGCCCAAGTGAGCACAGATCATATATTTGAAAATTTAAAGGATGGGACACATCGTCCACACACATATAGAAAATAGTTGAGGAGACTAGAGGTACTTATGCTGAGGAAGACGGAAAAAAGACAGATTGGCAGGGAAGGAGAGGGGAAGGGCATTGCAGAGAGAATACATGAGAAGCTACCTCGAATATCTGGAGTATGTGTCATCTCATGAAATAACTGTTTATTTCCAGTCCAAGGAGCTGAAAGACTATTTATCAGGAAGTGATTATAGGAAATTATCATATGGAGGAATATATTATGAAGAAAATTCCAGCATCCCAGCTTGGATTGCTGTCTTTCTATGATGGTTTCAAGATCTGGCCACTTATTCAGCTGACACCTGCGTTGCCACTGGTAAGTCTAGTCTTTTCAGGGACTTTGCAAGCTTCTTGAGAGGTTCAACCCCATAAGTAAATCTCTTTCTCCTTTTTTTTTTTAGACAGAGTCTCGCTCTGTTGCCCAGGCTGGAGCACAGTGGCCTAATCTTGGCTCACTGCAACCTCCGCCTCCCGGGTTCAACCTATTCTCATACCTCAGCCTTCTGAGTAGCTGAGATTACAGGTGCCTGCCAACATGCCCGGCTAATTTTTGTATTTTTATTAGAGACAGGGTTTTGCCACGTTGACCAGGCTGGTTTGGAACACCTGACCTCAAGTGATCCGCCTGCCTCAGCCTCAAAATGCTGGGATTACAGGTATGAGCCACCGCACCCCACCCTCCTTCCTCTTTTTAGTGTGCCCTCTGGCCCATTTCTCCTTTTCTCCACCTAAAAATGTGAAAGTTTCTTGTGGAGCAGAAGTCACAGAGACTGACTAGATGTCTGGTGATAACATTTTCTAAGCTAAATATAAGAAGCCCTGCTTTGACTTATAATCTGGTAACAGAGCCCACAGCTGATGTGGGCTGTGTCTCCCTAACCCAGCATATATAACCCCAGCCCCTCCAGAGGAGTTGCAGGTAGAGTCGGAATGGTTCCCCTGCTCCACTTGCTGTGGGCTCTCACCACAATGGGGACAGGTATTGAGGAAAAGCAGAAGGACTGGAGGCAGGGAAGCCATGAAGCAAGCATTGCTCCTTCCTCCTCTAAAAAAGGAAAAGTTCCCCTGTGAGTTTTCCTAGTTGAATTTATCAGCAAATACCTTAATCAAAGTTCATACTTTAGCAGGGACTCTTCTGAAATTCACTGAATCCAGGCACTGGACATAGGGGAGGCCCTGGAGTGGCAGTGGAGGGTAGGAGTGGCACAACGAAGGAAATAGGCTGATAAGGGAGGTAAGGAGGGCACCAGGATACTCTGTCCAGAGTTGGCTGTGCCACAGGTTGCCCTTTCCTCTTGTGTTATCTTGCCCATAGATTCTGTTACAGGAGTTATCTCCCTTTCTCAGAGAAAGAGCTGAGGTGGCGAGGATTTTAGTAGGAGAGTAGTGCATTGATGGTCTCCCCAGAGAAGGAGCTGTAGCCAATTGGACTATGTGTAGCGTGTGTGTGTGTGTGTGTGTGTGTATACATACCAATGTGTGCATGTGTGCCTGAGAGCTTGTGTGTTTTGCAACTTCAACTGATCAGAGGAGCATATATCTTTAACTACCCAAGTGGTAATGATAATGATGATGGCTAAGATTCATTTGGCTGTTTCTATATGGTGCTATTCTAGAGGCTTTACATACATTAACTCAATTTTCACAAGGACATTTTGAGCAAGAGCTCTTTTAATCCCCACTTTGCAGACAAGAAAATTGATGGACAACGTGGTAAAGTAACTTGCCCAAGGTCATGCAGCCAGCACGGGGCAGAGCCTAGGTTTGAAACCAGACTGCCTGATTCGAGTCTGCTTTCTTTATTTAAAAAAATTTTAATTGATACCTAATAATTGTACATATTATGGGGTACATGTGATATTTGGATACATCCATACAATGTGTAATGATCAAATCAGAGTATTCAGGATATTCATCATCTCCAACATTTATCATTGCTTTGTACAGGGAACATAGAAAATCTCTTCTAGCTATTTTGAAATATACAATAAATTGTTAATTATAGGCACCCTACTGTACTATTGAACACCAGAACTTACTCATTCTATCAAACTAATGTTGATTACCCATTAATCAATCTCTCTTCATCCCCCTACCCTGACCCTTCCCAACCTGTGGTAACTATCATTCTACTCTCTTATTTCCATGAGATCAACTGTTTTAGCTCTCACATATGAGTGAGAACATCTGTTATTTGTCTTTCTGTGCCTGGCTTATTTCAGTTAACATAATGACTCCCAGTTCCATTTATGTTGCCGCAAATAGCAGGATTTCTTTTTTATGTCTGAATAGTATTCCATTATGTTTATATACCACATTTTACTTATTTATTCATCTGTTGATGGACACTTAGGTTGATTCCATATCTTAAGTACTGTGAATAGTGCTACAGTCAACACGGTGTGCAGGTGTTCTTTTGATATTTCTTTTCTTTTTAATAAATACCCATTAGTGGGATTGCTGGATCATATGATAGCTCTATTTTCAGTTTTCTGAGAAACCACCATACTATTTTCCATAATGGCTGTAGTAATTTACATTCTCACCAACAGTGGGTAAGTTCTCTTTTCCACATCCTTGCCAGAATTTGTTAATTTTTTTAATAATAGCCATTCTAACTGGGGTGGGATGATATATCATTGTAGTTTAATTTGTATTTCCTTGATGATTAGTTCTGTTGATTTTTTTTTTTTGAGATGGAGTCTCGCTCTGTCACCAGGCTGGAGTGCAGTGGCACGACCTCGGCTCAGTGCAACCTCTGCCCCCCAGGTTCAAGCGATTCTCCTGCCTCAGCCTCCCGAGTAGCTGGGATTACAGGTGCACACCACCACACCCAGCTAATTTTTGTATTTTTAGTAGAGACAGAGTTTCACCATGTTGGCTAGGATGGTCTAAATCTCCTGACCTCGTGATCCACCCTCCTCGGTCTCCCAAAGTGCTGGGATTACACGCATGAGCCACTTGTATGTCTTTTTTTGAGAAATATCTATTTGTATCCTTTGCTCATGTTTTGATATTGTTTTTTTCACTGTTAAATTGAATTCCTGTGTATTCTGGATATTAGTCCCTTGTCAGATAAATACATTGCAACTATTTTCTCTCATTCTGCAGGTGTCTCTTCACTCTGTTGATTGTTGTCTTTGCTTTGCAGAACTTTTTAGTTTAATATAGTCCCATTTGTCTAGTTTTGTTTTTGTTGTCTGTGCTTTTGAGGTCTTAGCCACAACATCTTTGCTTATACCAATGTCCTGAAGCATTTCCCTTATGTTTTCTTCTAGTAGTGTGACAGTTTTGAATCATACCCTCAAGTCTATAATTCATTTTGATTTTTTATATGGTGGGAGACAGGAAATTCATTTCCTTTTTTGGCATATCGTTGTCCAGTTTTCCCATCACCTTTTATTGAAGAGGCTGTCCTTTCCCCAATGTGTGTTCTTGCCTTTGTCAAAAATCAGTTGGAACCTGATCAACAAAGGGAGACTCCATCTATGCAAATAATTTTAAAAATTAGCTGGGCATAGTGGTCCATGCCTGTGGTCCCAGCTACTTGGGAGTCTGAAGCAGAAGTATCAGCTGAGCCTGGAAAGTCAAGGCCGCAGTAAGCTGTGATTGTGCCACTGCACTTCCGCCTGGACAAGACAGTGAGACCTGGTCCCAAAAATAAATAAATAAATAAGTTGGCTGTTGATATGGTTTAGCTGTGTCCCCACTCAACTCTCATCTTGAATTGTAGCTCCCACATTCCCATGGGAGGGACCCGGTGGGAGGTAACTGAATCATGGGGGCAGATCTTTCCCCACCCTTCATGATTCAATTTGGAGGGAAAAGTTTGGGGGGCTCAGAAGAAGACAGGAAAATGTGGAAAAATTTGGAACTTTCTAGAGACTTGTTGAATGGCTTTGCCCAAAATGCTGGTAGTGATATGGACAATAAAATCCAGGCTGAGGTGGTCTCAGATGGAAATGAGGAAATTTTTGGGAACTGGAGCAAAGGTGACCCTTGTTATGTTTTAGCAAAAAGACTGGTGACATTTTGCTCCTGCCCTAGAGATTTGTGGAACTTTGATCTTGAGAGAGGTGATTTAGGATATCTGGCAGAAAAATTTCTAAGCAGCAAAGCACTCAAGGTGGCTTGGGTGCTGTTAAAAGCATTCAGTTCAATAAGGAAAGGAGTGCATAAAAATTCAGAAAATTTGCAGCTTGACAATGTGATAAAAAAGAAAATCCCATTTTCTGGGGAGAAATTCAAGCTGCTGCAGAAATGCGCATAAGTACATTTATTTGGCTTCTCATTAGAAGCCAAATGTTAATCCCCAAGACAATGGGGAAAATATCTCCAGTGCATGTCAGAGGTCTTCACAGCAGCCCCTCCCATCATGGGCCTGGAGGCCTAGGAGAAAAAAGTGGTTTCATGGGCTGGGAAGGGTCCCCATGCTGTGTACAGTCTAGGGACTTGATGCCCCATGTCCCAGCTGCTCCAGCCATGACTAAAAGGGATCAAAGTACACCTCAGTCCATGGCTTCAGAGGATGCAAGCCCCAGGCCTTGGCAGGTTCCCTGTGGTGTTTAGCCACAGAATGTCAATGCACAGAAGTCAAGAATTGGGGTTTGGGAACCTCTGCCTAGATTTCAGAGGATGTATGGAAAAGCCTGGATACTCAGGCAGAAGTTTGCTGTAGGGGCAGGGCCCTCATGGAGAACCTCTGCAAGAGCAGTGCAGAAGGGAAATGTTGGAGCCACTACACAGAGTCCCTACTGGGGCACCATCTAGTGGAGCTGTGAGAAGAGGGCCACTTTCCTCCAGAACCCAGAATGGTAGATAAACCAACAGCTTGCACTGTTCACCTGGAAAAGCTGCAGACACTCAATGCTAGCCTGTGATAGCAGCTGGGAGGGAGGCTGTACCCTGCAAAGCCACAGGGGCAGAGCTGCCCAAGATGATGGGAGCCCACCTCTTGCATCAGCGTGACCTGGATGTGAGACATGGAGTCAAAGGAGCTCATTTTGGAGCTGTAAGATTTGACTGCCCTGCTGGATTTCAGACTTGCATGGGGCCTGTAGCCCCTTTGTTTTAGCCAATTTCTCCCATTTGGAATGGCTGTATTTATCCAATACTTGTACCTCCACTGTTTCTAGAAAATAACCACCTTGCCTTTGATTTTATAGGATTACAGGTGGGAAGAGACTTGCCTTGTCTCAGATGAGACTTTGGATTGTGGGCTTTTGGATTAATGCTGAAATCAGTTAAGATTTTGGGGGACTGTTGGGAAGGCATGATTGGTTTTGAAATGTGAGGACATGAGATTTGGCAGGGGCCTGGGGCAGAATCATATGATTTGGTTGTGTCCCTACCCAGCTCTCATCTTGAATTGTAGCTCCCACAATTCCCATGTGTTGTTGGAGGGACCTGGTGGGAGATAATTGAATCATGGAGGTGGGTCTTTCCCCTGTTGTTTTTGTGATAGTGAATAAGTCTCACAACATCTGATGGTTTCATAAGGGGGAGTTTCCCTGCACAAGCTCTCTCTTTGCCTGCTGCCATCCATGTAAGATGTGACTTGCTCCTCCTTGTTTTCTCCTATGATTGTGAGGCTTCCCCAGCCAGGTGGAACTGTAAGTTCATTAAACCTCTTTTTCTTCCCAGTCTCGCGCATGTCTTTATCAGCAGCATGAAGACTAATAGAGCTGTCAAAAACATGTGGATTTACATCCAGGTTCTCTACTCTTGGTTCACACATTTATTGATTTCCGTATGTTGAATCATCTTTGCATCCATGAGATGAATCCTACTTGATCATGGTGTATTATCTTTTTGATGTGCTGTTGGAGTTGGTTTGCTAGTATTTTGTCAAGGATGTTTGCATCTATGCTCATTAGGAATGTTAGCCTGTAGTTTTCTTTTTTTTATTGTATCCTTGTATGGTTTTGGTATCAGAGTAATGCTGGCCCTTAGAATGAGTTAAGAAGAACTCCCTCTTTAGTTTTTTGTAATGCTTTGAGAAGAATTGGTATTAATTCTTCTTTAAAATTTCTGCAGAATTCATCAGTGGAGTCATCAGTATTGGGCTTTTATTTATTAGAAGACTTATCATTACTGATTCAATCTCATTACTCATTATTGTTCTGTTCATATTTTCTATTTCTTCCTGATTCACCCTTGTTAAATTATATGTATTCAGTAATATATCCATTTCCTCTGAGTTTTCAAGTTTGTTAGCATATAGTTGTTCATAATAGTCTCTGATGATACTTTGTATTTCTCTGGTATCAGTTGTAATGTCTCTTCTTTCATTTCTGATTTTGTTTATTGGTGTTCTCTCCTTTCTTGGTTAGTGTAGCTATCAGTTTATCAATTTTGTTTATCTTTTCAGAAAACCGACATCAACTTTTCTTAATCTTTTTTTCATTGTTTTTTAGTCTCTATTTCATTAAGTTCTGCTCTGACCTTTATTATTTATTTTCTTCTACTAATTGTAAGTTTAGATGTTCTTGATTTTCTGGTTCCTTGGTGTGGATTGTTAGGTTGTTTATTTGAATCTTTCTACATTTTTGATGTGGGCATTTATTGCCATAAAATTATAGCAATAAGCTCTTAGCTGTGCTTTCAGTGGTTATTCAGGAACATGTTTAATTTCTATGTATATGCACAGTTTTCACAGTTCCTCTTGTTCTTGATTTTTAGCTCTATTGCATTGTAGTCTGAGGAGAACTTGACATAATTTTTATTTTTAAAAATTTGTTGAGACTTGTTTCATGTTCTAACATATGTTCTATCCTGGAGAATGCTTTATGCACTGATGATAAGATATGTATTCTGCAACTGTTGGATAAAATGTTCTATAAATATTTGTTAGGTCCATTTTTTTTTTAACTTCAGAGGTACATGTGCAGGATGTGCAGGTTTGTTACATAGGTAAATGTTGCCATGGTGGTTTGCTGCACAGATCATCCTATCATCTAGGTATTAAGCCCAGTGTCCATTAGCTATTCTTCCTGATGCTCTCCCTTCCCCCACCTACCCATCCAACAGGGCCCAGTGTGTGTTGTTCCCCACAATGTATCCATGTACTCTCATCATTCAGCTCTCACTTATAAGTGAGAACATGTGGTGTCTGGTTTTCTGTTCCTGTGTTAGTTTGCTGAGGATAATGGCTTCCAGCTCCATTCATGGGCCCATTTGGTTTAAAGTGCAGTTTAAATCCAAAGTTGCTTTGTTGATTTCCTGTCTAAATGATCTGTCAAATGCTAACAGTGGGCTATTAAAGTCCTCAACTATTATTGTATTGGAGCCTATCTCCCTTTTGAACTAATAATATTTGCTTTATATATCATGGTGCTCTAATGTTGGGTGCATATATATTTAGAATTTTTGTATCCTTTTGCTAATTGATCTATTTAACACAATATTATGATACTCTTTGTCACTTTTATTGTTTTATACTTAAAACCTGTTTTATCTGATGTAAATATATCTACTGCTTGCTTTTGGTTTCCCTTTGTGTGAAGTATTTTTATCCATTCCCTTTACATTCAATCTATATATGTCTTTACACCTAAAGTAAGTTTCTTGTAAGCAGCATCTAGTCAAGTTTTTTTTTTAATCCATTTAGCCAATTTATCTCTTTTAAGTGGGAATTTAATTCATTTTCATTCAAGGTTACTATTTATAGCTGAAGACTTATTTCTGTCATTTTATTAATTGTTTTCTGGTTGTTTTGTGTATCTTTTTTCCCTTTATTTTTGTTGTGTTGTTTATCATTGAAGTTTGGTGATTTTCTTTAGTAGTAACATTTGAATTCTTTCTCTGTCTCATTTGTATCTCTGTGAGTTTTACACTGCTAGTGAGTTTTATATTTTTGTGTGTTTTCATAAATGTAGATATTGTCCTTTTGCTTCCAGATGTAGGACTCCCTTAACCATTTCTTGTAGGATCGTTCTAGTGGTGATAAATTCTCTCAGTTTTTGCTTATCTGGGAAAGATTTTATTTCTCCTTCATTTTTGAAGGACAGCTTTGTTGTCATCACTGACAGCTTTTTTTTCCTTTTGGCACTTATATTTATTTATTTATTTTTATATACTTTAAGTTCTAGGGTACATGTGCACAACGTGCAGATTTGTTACATAGGTATACATGCACCATGTTGGTTTGCTGCACCCATTAACTCATCATTTATATTAGGTATTTCTCCTAATGCTGTCCATCCCCCAGTCCCCCACCCTACTACAGGTCATGCTGTGTGATGTTCCCCACCCTGTGTCCAAGTGTTCTCATTGTTCAGTTCCCACTTATGAGTGAGAACATGTGGTGTTTGGTTTTCTGTCCTTGTGATAGTTAGCTCAGAATGATGGTTTCCAGCTTCATCCATGTCCCTTCAAAGGACATGAACTCATCCTTTTTTATGGCTGCATAGTATTCCATGGTGTATATGTGCCACATTTTCTTAATCCAGTCTATCATTGATGGACATTTGGGTTGATTCCAAGTCTTTGCTATTGTGAATAGTGCCGCCATAAACATACGTGTGCATATATCTTTATAGTAGCATGATTTATAATCCTTTGGGTATATATCCAGTAATGGGATTGCTGGGTCAAATGGTATTTCTAGTTCTAGATCCTTGAGGAATCACCACACTGTCTTCCACAATGGTTGAGCTAATCTACACCCCCACCAACAGCATGAAAGTGTTCCTATTTCTCCACATCCTCTCCAGTCTCTGTTGTTTCCTGACTTTTTAACGATCACCATTCTAACTGGCATGAGATGGTATCTCATTATGGTTTTGATTTGCATTTCTCTGATGCCCAGTGATGATGAGCATTTTTTCATGTGTCTGTTGGCTGCATAAATGTCTTCTTTTGAGAAGTGTCTGTTCATATCCTTTGCCCACTTTTTGATGGGGTTGTTTCTTTCTTATAAATTTGTTTAAGTTCTTTGTAGATTCTGGATATTAGCCCTTCGTCAGATGGGTAGATTGCAAAAATTTTCTGCCATTCTGTAGGTTGCCTGTTTACTCTGATGGCAGTTTCTTTTGCCATGCAGAAGTTCTTTAGTTTAATTAGATCCCATTTGTCTATTTTGGCTTTTGTTGCCATTGCTTTTGGTGTTTTAGTCATGAAGTCTTTGCTCATGCCTATGTCCTGAATGGTATTGCCTAGGTTTTCTTCTAGGGTTTTTATGGTTTCAGGTTTAACATTTAAGTCTTTAATCCATCTTGAATTAATTTTTGTGTAAGGTGTAAGGAAGGGATCCAGATTCAGCTTTCTACAAATGGCTAGCCAGTTTTCCCAGCACCATGTATTAAATAGGGAATTCTTTCCCCATTTCTTGTTTTTGTCAGGTTTGTCAAAGATCAGATGGTTGCAGATGTGTGGTGTTATTTCTGAGGTGTCTGTTCTGTTCCATTGGTCTATATCTCTGTTTTGGTACCAGTATCATGCTGTTTTGGTTACTGTAGCCTTGCAGTATAGTTTGAAGTCAGGTAGCGTGATGCCTCCAGCTTTGTTCTTTTTGCTTAGGATTGTCTTGGCAGTGCAGGCTCTGTTTTGGTTCCATATGAACTTTAAAGTCGTTTTTTCCAATTCTGTGATGAAAGTCATTGCTAGATTGATAGGGATGTTATTGAATCTATACAATACCTTGGGCACTATGGCATTTTCATGATATTGATTCTTCCTATCCATGAGCATGGAATGTTCTTCCATTTGTTTGTGTCCTCTTTTATTTTGTTGAGCATTGGTTTGTAGTTCTCCTTGAAGAGGTCCTTCACATCCCTTGTAAGTTGGATTCCTAGGTATTTTATTCTCTTTGTAGCAATTATGAATAGGAGTTCACTCATGATTTGGCTCTCTGTTTGTCTGTCTGTTATTGGTGTATAGGAATGGTTGTGATTTTTGCACATAGGTTTTGTATCCTGATACTTTGCTGAAGTTGCTCATCAGCTTAAGGAGATTTTGGGCTGAGACAATGGGGTTTTCTAAATATACAGTTACATCATCTGCAAACAGGGACAATTTGACTTCCTCTTTTCCTAATTGAATATGCTTTATTCCTTTCTGTTGCCTGATTGCCCTAGCCAGAACTTCCAACATTATGTTGAATAGGAGTGGTGAGAGAGGGCATCCCTGTTTTGTGCCAGATTTCAAAGGGAATGCTTCCAGTTTTTGCTCATTCAGTATGATATTGGCTGTGGGTTTGTCATAAATAGCTCTGATTGTTTTGTGGTGTGTTCCATCAATACCTAGTTTATTGAGACATTTTAGCATGAAGGGCTGTTGAATTTTGTCGAAGGCCTTTTCTGCATCTATTGAGATAATCACGTGGTTTTTGTTATTTGTTCCGTTTATATGCTGGATTACGTTTATTGATTTTTGTATGTTGAACCAGGCTTGCATCCCAGGGATGAAGCCCACTTGATCATGGTGGATAAGCTTTGTGATGTGCTGCTGGATTCAGTTTGCCAGTATTTTATTGAGGAATTTTGCATCAATGTTCATCAGGGATATTGGCCTAAAATTCTCTTTGTTTGTTGTGTCTCTGCCAGACTTTGGTATCAGGATGATGCTGGCCTCATAAAATTAATTAGGGAGGATTCCCTCTTTTTCTATTGATTGGAATATTTCAGAAGGAATGGTACCAGCTCCTCTTTGTATCTCTGGTAGAATTCAGCTGTGAATCCATCTGGCCTTGGACTTTTTTTGGTTGGTAGGCTATTGGTTATTGCCTCAATTTCAGATCCTGTTATTGGTCTATTCAGAGATTCAACTTCTTCCTGGTTTAGTCTTGGGTGGGTGTATGTGTCCAGGAATTTATTCATTTCTTCTAGATTTTCTAGTTTATTTGTGTAGGGGTGTTTATAGTATTCTCTGATGGTAGTTTGTATTTCTGTGGGATCAGTGGTGATATCCCCTTTATCATTTTTTATTGCATCTACTTGATTCTTCTCTCTTTTCTTCTTTATTAGTCTTGCTAGTGGTCTATCAATTTTGATGATCTTTTCAAAAAGCCAGCTCCTGGATTCATTGACTTTTTGAAGGGTTTTTTGTGTTTCTATCTCTTTCAGTTCTGCTCTGATCTTAGTTATTTCTTGCCTTCTGCTAGCTTTTGAATGTGTTTGCTCTTGCTTCTCTAGTACTTTTAAATGTGATGTTAGGGTGTCAATTTTAGATCTTTCCTGTTTCTTTTGTGGGCACTTAGTGCTATAAATTTCCCCCTACACACTGCTTTAAATGTGTCCCAGATATTCTGGTTCGTTGTGTCTTTGTTCTCATTCGTTTCAAAGAACCTCTTTATTTCTGCCTTCATTTCATTACTTTCCCAGTAGTCATTCAGGAGCAGATTGTTCTGTTTCCATGCAGTAGTGTGGTTTAGAGTGAGTTTCTTAATCCTGAGTTCTAATTTGATTGCACTGTGGTCTGAGAGACAGTTTGTTGTGATTTCTGTTCTTTTACATTTGCTGAGGAGTGCTTTACTTCCAACTATGTGGTCAATTTTAGAATAAGTGCAATGTGGTGCTGAGAAGAATGCATATTCTCTTGATTTGGGGTGGAGAGTTCTGTAGATGTCTATTAGGTCCGCTTGGTGCAGAGCTGAGTTCAATTCCTGGGTATCCTTGTTAATCTTTGGTCTCGATCTGTCTAATATTGATAGTGGGGTGTTAAAGGTTGCCATTATTATTGTGTGGGAGTCTAAGTCTCTTTGTAGGTCTCTAAGGACTTGCTCTATGAATCTGGGTGCTCCTGTATTGGGTACATATATATTTAGGATAGTTAGCTCTTCTTGTTGAATTGATCCCTTTACCATTACGTAATGGCCTCCTTTGTCTCTTTTGACCTTTGTTTGTTTAAAGTCTGTTTTATCAGAGACTAGGATTGCAACCCTTGGTTTTTTTTTGCTTTCCATTTGCTTGGTAGATCTTCCTCCATCCCTTTATTTTGAAGTTGTGTGTGTCTCTGCACATGAGGTGGGTCTCCTGAATACAGCACACTGATGGGTCTTGAGTCTTTTTCCAATTTGCCAGTCTGTGTCTTTTAATTGGGGCATTTAGCCCATTTACTTGTAAGGTTGATATTGTTATGTGTGAATTTGATCCTGTAATTATGATGTTAGCCGGTTATTTTGCTCGTTAGTTGATGCAGTTTCTTCCTAGCATTGATGGTCTTTACAATTTGGCATGATTTTGTAGTGGCTGGTATTGGTTGTTCCTTTCCGTGTTTAGTGCTTCCTTTAGGAGCTCTTGTAAGGCAGGCCTGGTGGTGACAAAATCTCTCAGCATTTGCTTGTCTGGAAAGTATTTTATTTCTCCTTCACTTATGAAGCTTAGTTTGGCTGGGTATAAAATTCTGGGTTGAAAATTCTTTTTTTAAGAATGTCAAATATTGGCCCCCACTCTCTTCTGGCCTGTAGAGTTTCTGCTGAGAGATCTGCTGTTAGTCTGATGGCCTTCTCTTCGTGGGTAACTCAACCTTTCTCTCTGGCTGTGCTTAACATTTTTTCCTTCATTTTAACCTTGGTGAATCTGACAATTATGTGTCTTGGGGTTGCTCTTCTTGAGGACCATCTTTGTGGTGTCCTCTGTGTTTCCTGAATTTGAATGTTGGCCTACCTTGCTAGTTTGGGGCAGTTCTCCTGAATAATATCCTGAAGAGTGTTTTCCAACTTGGTTCCATTTTCCCTGTCACTTTAAGGTACACCTGTGAGACGTAGATTTGGTCTTTTCACATAGTCCAATGTTTCTTGTAGGCTTTATTCATTTCTTTTTACTCCTTTTTCTCTAACCTTCTCTTCTGGCTTTATTTCATTAATTTGATCTTCAATCACTGATACCTTTTCTTCCACTTAATCGAATTGGCTATTGAAGCTTGTGCATGCGTCATGTAGTTCTTGTGCCATGGTTTTCAGCTCCATCAGCTGATTTAAGGTCTTCTCTACACTGTTTATTCTAGTTAGCCATTCATCTAATGTTTTTTCAAGGCGTTTAGCTTCCTTGCAATGGTTTTGAACAACCTCCTTTAGCTTGGAGAAGTTTGTTATTATCAACTTTATGAATCCTACTTCTGTCAACTCATCAAACTCATTCTCTGTCCAGCTTTGTTCTGTTGCTGGCAAAGAGCTGCCATCCTTAGGAGAAGTGGTGCTCTGGGTTTTAGACTTTTCAGCTTTTCTGCTCTGGTTTCTCCCCATCTTTGTGGTTTTATCTACTTTTAGTCTTTGATGTTGGTGACCTACAGATGGGGTTTTGGTGTGGATGTCCTTTTTGTTGATGTTGATGATATTCCTTTCTGTTTGTTAGTTCTCCTTCTTACAGTCAGGTCCCTCAGCTGCAGGTCTGTTGGGGTTTGCTGGAGGTTCTTCCCAGACGCTGTTTGCCCAGGTATCATCAGCGGAGGCTGCAGAACAGCAAATATTGCTTCCTGATCCTTCCTCTGGAAGCTTTGTCCCAGAGGGGCATCCGCCTGTATGAGGTGGCAGTCGGCCTCTACTGGGAGGTGTCTCCCAGTTAGGCTACGCAGAGGTCAGGGACCCACTTGAGGAGGCAGTCTGTCTGTTCTCAGAGCTCAAACACCATGCTGGGAGAATTCCTGCTCTCTTCAGAACTGTCAGACAGGGACATTTAAGTCTGCAGAAGTTCCTGCTGCCTTTTGTTCAGCTATGCCCTGTCCTCAGTGGTGGAATCAACAGAGGCAGCAGGCCTTGCTGAGCTGCGGTGGGCTCCGCCCAGTTTGAGCTTCCATGGCTGCTTTGTTTACTTACTCAAGCCTCAGCAATGGCAGACACCCCTACCCCTCCAGCCTGCTGCTTCACAGGTCAATCTCAGACTGCTGTGTTAGCAGTGAGTAAGGCTCCATACATGTGGGACCTGCCAAGCCAGGTGTGGCATATAATCTCCTGGTGTACCATTTGCTAAGACCATTGGAAAAAGCTCAATATTTGGTGGGAATGTCCCATTTTTCCATGTACAGTCTGTCACGGGTTCCCTTGGCTAGGAAAGGGAAATCCCCTGACCCCTTGCACTTCCCGGATGAGGCGATGCCCCGCCCTGCTTTGGCTTGCCCTCCATGGGCTGCACCTACTGTCCAAACAGTCCCAATGAGATGAATCAGGTACCTTCATTGGAAACGCAGAAATCACCCTTCTTCTGCATCAATCACGCTGGGAGCTGCAAACTGGAGCTGTTCCTATTCGGCCATCTTGGAATGGCCTTCCCTTGGCACTTTAATATATCATTCCATTCTCTCCTAGCCTGTGAAGTTTCTGCTGAGAATTTGCTGTTAGTCTGATTGGTATTCCCTTTTCTGTGATTTGACACTTTTTTCTTGCTGTTTTTAAGAGTTATTCCTTTGTCTTTGACTTTCAACAGTTTGACTGTAATGTGCATTTAAAAAGACCTTTTTGAGTTCAATCTATTTGAGGTTCTTTGACTTTCTTGTGTCTAGATGTTTATATCTCTGCAAGACTTGAGAATTTTTCACCTATGATTTTGTTAAATAGATTTTCTGTGCCTTTGTCCATCTCTTTTCTTATGGAACATTATAATTTGATTATTTGGTCACTTTATGGTGTCCCACATGTCACATAGGGTGTCTATGATTTTCCACTCTTTTTCTTTCTTCCTTTCTTCTTTTTTTTTGTCTGACTGAGTTATTTCAAAAGATTTGTCTTCAAGTTCAGAAAGTCTTTCTTCAGTTTAATCTAGTCTATTGTTGAGGTTATCAATTGTATTTTTTATTTTATTTATTGAATTATTTAGTTCTAGGATTTCTGTTTTTGTTTTTCTTTTTTAATGACATCTATCTCTTTGGTGAATTGCTTATTCACATAATGAATTGTTTTTCTGCTTTCTTCATGTTATTTATCTGTGTTCTCTGGTATCTCACTGAGCTTCTTTATTATTTTAAATTCTGTTTCATGCATTTCATAAATTTTTTGATGGAACCTGCTACTGGAGAATTATTGTGTTTCTCTGAATTTATCTTGTTTTGTGGCTTTTCATTTTCATTTTTGTACTTACATTGATATCTACTCAATCTGTTATGACAGTCACCTCATCTAATTTTTTGGTCTGGCTTTCACAGGTAAATATTTTTTCCTGTAGATGTATCTATAGTGTTGGTTGGGTAGGGCACTTTAGCTTTGATTCTGGGTGGATGCAGCAGTGTAATCTCTGTATGATTTATTTGGCTGTAGACAGCATCATGTGATTTCCTCAGTGGCTTAGGCTACAGTTGTTAGTGGAGGCTGTAATGAGGCTTTGCTGGGGATGGGGATACCAAATGGACCTGTCCTAAGGCCCCAGTAGTGGTGGAAGTAGGCCAACATGCCTTTCCCTGAGCTCTTGGGTACAGTTTTAGCTGGTTCTGGGGGGACAATTATTGGGCCTCAAGGTTGCTTGTTTATGTACCAGCAATGACAGGGGTAAGTTGGGTGGGTGGGCAGGTTCTTGGGCCCCTGGACAGTATGCATGGCATCAGCAATTGCAGTAGTGGTGGCAGGCCAACCCTTAGGCTCCCGGTCAGCATACATTAGCTTCAATGGTGGCAGCAATGGGCTGAGTGGGCCTGTTCTCAGCCCTTGTGGGATGGTGCAGGTGGGTGCTGGTGGTGGTGGTGGCAACATGCTGGGCAGGCCCATCCTCAGGCCCCTGGGATGTGTGAGTGCGTGTGTGTGTGTGTGTGTTTGTGTGTGTGTGTGTGTGTGTGTCTATGTAGTGGTGGTATGCAGGATGTGACAATCCCCATCCCTCTGGACAACATGCTTGTGCAGGTGGGGGTTTGAGTAGTACATGTGGGGTGGGCTTGTCCTCAGGCCCCTGATAATGCACTCAGGCATGGGCTGTGGTGGGCAGGGTGAAGTGATTTCTAGGCCCCTCAGATAGCGTGCCTGGGTGCTGGCAGCAGGCAGTCTGGGCCTGTTATGAGGCCCCTTGATGGTGTAGGCACATATCAGAAGTGGCAGGCAGGGTAGGTTGATCCCCGGGCCCCCAGATGCCACACTCAGGGAATGCAGGGAGCTATGTCAGATAGAATCGGGCTGTCCTCAGGTCCCTTAATGGTGCACACAGGGGCAACTGTGGTGGCTGGGTTTGGGCATTCTTCAGGCTCCTCTATGGCATTGCATGCTTGGATGCTGGCAGCAGGCAGTCTGGGCCTGTGTTAGGCCCCCAGATGCATGTGTCAGATATGACAGGCAGGACAGGTTGATCCCTAGGGCCCTGAACACTTAGGCACTGTAGAGGGTAGCACAGGGCAGGGTAAGCCTGTTCTCAGGTACCCCAATGGTGCACATAGGCCAGGCTTGGTGGGCAGAGCAAGGCAATCCCTAGGCACCTAGTGGTGGTGGCAGTGAGCAGCGTAAGCCTGTCTTCAGGCCCCAGGATGGCATTTGGGCAGGTCAGTCCTCAGGCCCACTGCAGGCATGTGCAGGTGCATGGCAGGCCCACTACTGGGGGTGTGGGAGAGCAGAGTTGCTGTCAGTGGCCATGGCCTTAGGCTCTGGGGAATGCACACTTCAGCTCTTTTTGTCCTGGTGGCAACTTCTCTGGTGTGCTATACTGCCCATTTTCTTGGGTGTAGGACACCGTGGGCTAGAGTGCTAGGGACCTGGCCACACTGCTGGGTCCAGTCAGCATTGTGCCACTGCAGCCTTCCAGGCAGACTTGGGAGGGGGTCAGTAGGGCTCCATGAATGCGGAGATGCAGGGATTGTTGGATTCCAGGGCAGGATGCAGTCTTGTGGGGGCTGGGCTCTCAAAATGGCATGGTGCTGCAGCTGCTTGGGTTTTTTTGTTTGTTTGTTTTTGTTTTTGAGACAAAGTCTCACTCTGTTGTTAAGGATGGAGTGCAGTGGTGCAATCATGGCTCACTGCAGCCTCGATCCCCCGGGCTCAAGCAATCCTCCCACCTCAGCTTTCCAAATAGCTGGGATTACAGGTGCACACCACCACATCTGGCTAATTTTTGTATTTTTTGTAGAGATGGGGTTTCTCCATGTTGCCCATGCTATTCTCAAACTCCTGGGGTCAACAATCTGCCCACCTTAGCCTCTCAAAGTGCTAGAATTACAGGCATGAGCCACTGCACCTGGCTAGCTGCTTGGGTTTTGAGGGATGTGTGGGACCCAGCACGAACTATCTGTCTGGAACAATGCTGTGGTATGGACCTCAGGCAGTTCCCTACACTAGTCTCAGGGCCTGTGAGGGCTGAGGGGCTTTCCTATGGCTAGCACTGTAGTAGTCCATGGTGGGAATGTGGACCACTGGGAGTCTCTCACTTACCCTTTTGCTGCACCGAGGAGCATCTCCTGGCTCCCAGCTGATGCCAGCCGGACCAGCTGCCTTGCTTCTCTTTCCTTCGATGCCTCAGATGTTCCCTGTCACTTTCCTGATGAATTCCAGTGTTCCCTCATAGACACGCTGTTTGATGTGTGATTATCTACTTGCTGTTTAGGTCCTTTCTTTAGGAGGAGGTGAGTACCTGGTACTTCTGTCAGCCATCCAGAAGCCACTCTTCCGTATCAGGTATTTTTAAATGTTGCTCTTTTAACCCTGTAATTCTACTTCCAGAAATTTATCTTATGGACATAATCAGAGACAGGGACAAAGTATTACACACACTTATACAAAATGAAAATCTGAAATTAATAATTATTGTAAAACTATATGGTAGAATATTTTGTAGTTATTAAAATTTATGTTTTTGAAAAATTTTAATGATATAATAAAATGATCATAATTTAATGTCATATACAAATATGAAATTGGACATGATTCTGAATGTAAAAAAGACATGCATATAAACAAAATGAACTAAAAATCAACAATGGTAACTGTGGTATATAAATTTATAGATGGTTTTGATTTTCTTTTTTACATTTTGCTGCATTTTCCAAGTTTTCTACAGTGAGAATAAATTAATTTTGCGAGTTGGTGTGGGTACTTAAAGAGTGAATGGGAAATAAAAGTTTTGAAACTTATATTATTAACTATTCTTTGGAAAATCTTGGCTCTTAAATAGAAGAAATATAAGAGCCATAGAGAAAAATGTAAAATCAAGGGATATTTCCTCTCTTTCTTTTCTTGTCTCCCCTTTCCTCTCTTCTCCCCATTTCTTTCTTTCCTTTTTAATGAGAGGTTTGACTACTTTACAGTCAATAGAAATGAGGATGAACATATAAAAGCAAAAAATAAATAGAAGGAGGAAGTTTTCAGAGGAGACATGAATCAGATAAAGAATGTTGCAAAAGGAATTAGCTTGGAATACATTCATTGAATAAATGAATAAATAAACAAATGAAAAAATGCCAAGCTGTAAGATGGTTTTCTAGCATTCTGTTCCTTTTCATCACTGAAAAGGAAAGAGCAGTGCAGTTCTTTTTTGAGCTAAGTGACAAGATTGAATAAAGAGAAATAATTGTTGACTTCATTATTAAGTTGATTTTGTGAAATAGTTCATATCTGAACCACAGTGTTATTCCTAAATACTAATTGTTATAAAAATAGCAAGGAGAAACAACAGAACAAATTAACTTGTAACTTTTCTTTTAAAGTACAAAATTTAATTAGACTCCATTTACAAATGTTCATTTCTTTTTTTTTTGAGACGGAGTCCCGTTCTGTCACCAGGCTGCAGTGCAGTGGTGCGATCTCGGCACACTGCAACCTCTGCCTCCCAGGCTCAAGCGATTCTCCTGCCTCAGCCTCCCAAGTAGCTGGGATTACAGGCACATGTCACCACGCCTGGCTAATTTTTGCATTTTTAGCAGAGACGGGGTTTCACCATGTTGGCCAGGATGGTCTCGATCTCTTGACCTCATGATCTGCCCACCTCGGCCTCCTGAAGTGGTGGGATTACAGGTGTGAGCCACTGCACCTGGCCACAAATGTTCATTTCATACCAAGAAAGTGACTTGGAGAATGCTGACACTTATCCAGACGATTCTGGAAGCAAAAACCACACTTACTCTTAAGGAAGGTAATCTTTAGGTGATTGGGGTTCTGAATTTTCCAGATAATTTGCATAAATTAGAAAACTGTTAAATGAGGTATGTTACTTTTTAAATACAGACTGAGGTTTCTTTTTTCCTTTAAAAATGACATTCAATAGGCACTTACTCTTGATGTTTTAAACTTGTAATTTATTCATACAAGATTCCAAAAATAGTTACAGTTCCAAATATTGCTATTCATTTGATTTATGCATATAGCCTACTAAACTTTAAAAATTTAGCTAAATGTATATTTGATATTTCATATTTTTTCAATTCTTCCTCCTCTAAGGACTTGAAATTTAAAAAAAATAAAAGAATTAAAGGTATTTAACTGTAAAAATATTCTATTTACTCATTTATTCATTCAACAAATATTTATTGAGCTTCTGTTATGTGCTATGTGCTGGGAAACCATTAAGAACATGGCATCTACCTTTGTGAAACTTGCAGATTACTGGGGAAGACAGCGTCTGAATAATTTCAATGTAGGGTAACACATAAGCTAGTTTGGGTTTCAGAAATGGCCTTCTGTGAAAGTAATTTCTAATCTGTAGTAGAGACATTAGGTGCCCAGAAGTGGATGGAGGGAGTCCAGTTAGGAGACTCTTGTGGAAGGCTAAGAAAAGGTTACAAAGTGGACTGCAGGGTGAAAATATTGGAACTTCTGTTTAGGTTACTAGGTTGATGGTGGCCCCCTTCAGCCTGTACATCAGATGGCTCCCTGTCACTTACAGTACTCAAGGTGTCTTGAAAAAGACACAAAGGAATACAGTCGTGCCCTCACTTGATTTGTTCTCTTTGGCAGATTTCAATGTATTACAGTTCCGTGTGCTTAGTTGAGGGAATTTATAAATTATATTATCTAGTTTAGTGTGTCTTCCCAAATAGACAAGTAGAGTTAAAAGATTCCTCTAAACTTCAGATTTAAAAAATAATAATAACATGAGCATAAAGAAAGAAGAAAAAGTAGAACTGACACTTCCAGTCCTAATAAGAGCTCTTTTGTCAGCCACAATGTCAGGTATAGCAATGGCCCTCTAACTGTGGAAAAGAATCTGTCAAAACAAATTCAGAATTATGAAGTAGGTTTCATGGGTTCACATTCATAATTATTAAGGATGACCTTCATTTAAGTGTACGTTTGCAGACTAGCAATGAAAAATAAGTAAATCTCTGTAAATTAGTGAATGGGATTGATAAATGAATGGCTTGATTTGGGAAGTATAGCCAATAGGACACTGCCTCCATTGGGTCTCTGTGAGGTCCCTTTTCAGCTATGACAGCCATTACATGAAAGAATCAAAATAAGCCAGAGTTGGAAGTAGACTTGTGAATTGCTGTATCAGAGAGTATTAAACTAAGATTTAAAAAAATGATATAGTATAGTGAAGCAAATTTCTCTAACATGATAATATCTTAGTGACAATTAGGAATATATGTTTAGTAATATAATAAAGTATTGTTATCAAATCAAAAATGTAAAATCTTACCATTTGGATTTTTAATTTTTTGTGAATGCTTTTAATGTATATAATAAATAGGACAGTAATACATATATATTATTGTCAAATACATACATGTACATATTATGTTGGGGAGGTATAATGATGTGGTATAGTTTTAATAAGATGTGTTATCAGTGCCCTTTGAGGGAAACTTCCCCCACAGTGAGCTGTTGGAGGCCCATGCCAGTGAAGGTCGTGAGGATGGAGGAAAGGGAACAGATGTCAGAAATATTTAGGAGATGAAGTGATAGGACTCGTGATATTCCTCTAAAAATGTACGCTGGATCATGTCCATCACCTGCTCCTTATTAAAATCCTTAGCATAAACAGAATAGAGTCCAAACAAGGGTCACGTCCTCAGGGAAGTCTTCCTTGATTCCCAGTTCAGAACATGGTCTTCTGTTTCTCTCACAAGAGTCATGCTCCTTTCTGCAGAGCACTTATCTCCACCTGTAACTTGTACATTCACTGGCAAGATCATTTGAGTAATATTGGTCTCTCACTCTAACTCCAAGCTTCACGAAAGACTAGCAGAAGGCCTGGCACTTAGTAAATGTTACTCAAAAGAGGGAATTAATTAGATGTGAAGAGTGAAGGGGATGAGCCAAAATACCCTCATCCTTCTAGCTTGAGCAACTATGCCCGTGGTGGTGCCATTTCCCAATATGGTGTTTATGGGAAAAGAAGAGGGTTTGAGTTGTGAAAAAAAAAAAAAACAAAAAAACAATGATTTCAATTTTAGACATGTTACATTTGAATCAAAAACTTTGAACATTTTATTTTAAGAACATACAAATATGTGTATAAATAACTATAAATATATATCAACAGAAGACTATCAATTCTAAATCTCATTAAATACCCCTTTTGGGATTATGAAATAGCTTCATATGCCTAAAATATAACCAAATAAAGAGCCCTTCAAAATAAGGAACACTGAATATTATGTGGTGTTTCTTATTTTAAGAACAATCATGGGCCAGGCGCAGTGGCTCATGCCTGTAATCCCAGCACTTTGGGAGGCCAAGGCGGGTGGATCACCTGAGGTCAGGAGTTCGAGACCAGCCTGACCAATATGGTGAAATCCCCGTCTCTACTAAAATTACAAAAATTAGCCAGGTGTGGTGGTGTACTCCTGTAGTCCCAGCTACTCGGGAGGCTGAGGCAGGAGAAACACTCGAACCCAGGAGACAGAGGTTGCAGTGAGCCGAGATCGCACCACTGCACTCCAGCCTGGGCAACAGAGTGAGACTCTGTCTAAAAAAAAAAAAACCATGTAGAATGGAAGCTTATTTTAGTAAAGCATGTTACTCTACTGAAGTAATAAATAGAATTCTTCCTAAATACTGCCAGCGGAAAAAAAAATTTTTTTTAATGCTTCTTCCCAAAAGGTACCTTTTCTTTTCTTTTTCTTTCTTTCTCTTTTTTTTTTTTTTTTTTTTTTTGAGAAGGAATTTTGCTCTTGTTGCTCAAGCTGGAGTGCAATGGCATGATCTCGGCTCACCGCCACCTCCACCTCCTGAGTTTAAGCGATTCTCCTGCCTCAGCCTCCCAAGTAGCTGGCATTACAGGCATGTGCCACCACACCTGGCTAATTTTGTATTTTTAGTAGAGAAGGGGTTTCTCCATGTTGGTCAGGCTGGTCTTGAACTCCCTACCTCAGGTGATCCGCCCGCCTCAGCCTCCCAAAGTGCTGGGATTACAGGAGTAAGCCACCGCGCCTGGCCTCCCAAAAGGTACCTTTTCAACAGAAAAGACAAAAACCATGTTTTTGCCTAGCAAGATCTCAGTATAACACAGCGCCCCCTGAGAGTATGCCTTGAACATCCTGGGATGATCCAGCCCTGGTCCTTACCTGAGAGGTCATACTATGCATTTGTGACTTGTTTCAGATATTCCTGTCTTCTGATCTTGTTTTCTCATTTGCATCCTCACTTTGCTTGATGCCTTTCATCACTTTCCTATCGACTTTGTTTCTCTTTGTCTTGGATGAAGATCCTTTTTCCAGCTGTATCACCTTTGGATGTCCACTTATAAATGAGAAAGTAAGGATTATCACACAGGATCAGAACTAAGGAACAGTCAGCCCTGTATCCTGTTTCTCAAAGTATCTCTAAGGGCTTATGCAAGTGTTACAGCTGCCCTCAAGTCTACTCAAATGCATATTTAATTTGGACTGTAAATTTATGGATTTATGTTATACTTGCTTTGGAGAAACATTTTAAACATGCTGTTTACCTTTACTTGACTCATTCCAAAGCCTGTGCTTGTAGATCCTGTGTTATTAGGAAACTACTTTGTGCATAATTTTTAGGGTATAGAGTCCCAGAAGTGACACCAATGGTATCTAAATTCTTCCTACTTATTGCCAAACTGATTTCCAGTAATAATAATTATTAATGACTGAATACTTAAGATATATTGTTAATTATTTTTAATGCTTTACATGTATTAACATATATATTTCACAAAGCCTTATGAAGTAGGTATTATTGTCTATTTCCATTTTAAATATGAAGAAACTGAAGCACAGAGAAGTTAAGTAACTTGCCCAATGTCACAAAGCTAACAGGCTGTAAGAGCCAAGATTAGAACTCAGCAAATTTGGCCCCAGAGCCCACATTCTTAACCCCTAAATTTGCTACCTCACAAAAAGTGGTACCAATTTATATTGCCACCATTAGTAAATACAAATGCTATTCTCCATTTTGGAACACTTCCACTATTTTTTTTTTTTTTTTGGGATGGAGTTTCACTTTTGCTGCCCAGGCTGGAGTGCAATGGCGTGATCTTGGCTCATCGCAACCTCTGCCTCCTGGGTTCAATCGATTCTCCTGCCTCAGCCTCCTGAGTAGCTGGGATTACAGGCATGCACCACTACATCCAGCTAATTTTGTATTTTTTTAGTAGAGACAGGGTTTCTCCATGTTGGTCAGGCTGGTCTCAAACTCCAGACCTCAGGTGATCCGCCCGCCTCAGCCTCCCAAAGTGCTGGGATTACCGGGATGAGCCACCGCGCCTGGCCCACTTCTACTTCTTAATTAACACATTCTTATAGGTTCAAAACTTATCTTTCTCACCTTAAAGTTAAGATTGAGAGTTGAATTGGAGGCCTAACTCTTCTTTAATACCTTCTCTCTCCTCATTCCCACTGTAGGAGAAATGGGAGTGGAGGTGTGGGCTTAACAGCTGTTTCAGCATGAAGTGAACATAATAGAATATTTTGTGCCTATAAACTTGGACTTTGAAACTTAATTGCCCCATTTTTATTTCTGCAAAGTGTGCAAAATAATAACAGGTACCATTTATTGGACACTTATTATATACCAAGCATTGTGCTTAGGTATTCTGTAGGCATTGAGTCATTTGATCACCAGATGGATATCTGTATTAGTCCATTCTTGCATTGCTTTATAAATCACCCAGTCTCAGAAACACCTGAGACTGGGTGATTTATAAAGTAAAGAGGTTTAATTGACTCACAGATCGGCAGGCTGTACAGGAAACATGGGAGCATCTGCTTCTGGGGAGGCCTCAGGGAGCTTTTACTCGTAGCAGAAGCCAAAGCAGGAGCAGGCACTTCACATGGTGAAAGCAGGAGCCAGAGAGTGAGAACAACCAGATCTCTGGAGAACTCACTCACTATCATGAGGAAAGCACACAAGGGGATGGTGCTAAACCATACATCAGAAATCTGCCCCCATGATCTAATCACCTCCCACCAGGCCCTACTCCAACATTAGGAATTACATTTCGATATGAGATTTGGGTGGGGACACACGTCCAAACTATGTCCATATCATTTCCCCCATTTTGCAACAAGCTAGGGAGTTGCACTCACAGTTGACCTGCAGAATGTTGCATATCAGACAAGTTAGACATTAAACTTCCAGGACTGATTATTTGGTCCTGGGTCTTTAGTTAACTTGAACAAATGTCACAGTATTGCCATACAGTTGCAATTCCTAATAAACTCCACTCCCAGCTCCCCTAACAGATAAAAAATAAATAAGTGACCTTACAAATATGACTCAGGCCAAAATCAGAGACAGCAGACATTTTTAAAGCATCTTGGGTCAGGAATGGTGGTTCAGGCCTGTAATCCTAGTATTTTTGGGAGGCCGAGGCAGGAGCGTGGCTTGAGGCCAAGAGGTTGAGATCAGACTAGACAACAAAGTGAGAATCTGTTTCTACAATAATAACCACCAGGCATAGTGGCACGCACCTGTAGTCCCAGCTACTCAGAAAGCTGAGGCGGGAAGATCCCTGATTCCATTTGAGGCTGCAGCGAGCTATTATGATTGAACCACTGCACTCCAACCTGGGCAACAGAATGAGACCTTGTCTCTAAAATTAATTAACTAATAAGATAATAAAAGATAGTTTTGTTCTGGGATTTTAATTTAACTTCAGTTTAGAATCAGTGGGGGTATTTGACCTCTTGCAAGAACCAATTTTCAATCTGGTGAGGTAGAATGTTCATTTCAATGATGGAAGAGGTAACAATTGCCCCTGACACAGTGCTACCCACCAAGGAATGTTAGGGCACACAGTGCCATGTATCTGCAGAAGGCTGACCAACACAATTTGGGAGCTCTTTTAATTGCAAATGTGCTTTTTCCTATGGCTGCTTTACTAATTTCTAGTGTCAAAATATTGTCATCTATGGATGAGATTCAAAGAACATCAAGGATGATAAAAAGGGTTAATCAGGCAAAGAAATGTGAAAGTCAAGGAAAACCAATAATCTTAAAGACCATTTGTTGTTTAGGGTAGACCCTATAAATAGGAACAAAAGACTGCAGAATAAACAATTTATTTTCTAGTGAGATTGGATTTGTTCATCTAACAACTGCAGTGTTTTCTGTTACAAGTAGGAGATATGCAGGACACTTGTTCTGAGATAATCTCACCAGCTGACTTTCCTACTTTTTCATCATCGTTAAAAATCAGATTTTCCACTGATAGTCCTTCACAGATTTTTAAAAAACACTGTATTCAGAAAATAGTTTTGATCTTATTACCCAAAAATTCTTATACAAGAAGACTGCTGGTATCAAACCAGATGTATTTGGAAAGCTTTGAAAACCAGTGCAGGAAAACACATATTCTCTGTAAGCGCACAGCTGGTAGTGGCCCCTTCTGCAGCTGTCCTACTGGGCAACCCAGGTAGGGAGCAAGTGCAACCCGGGTGAGTACAGGGTGAAACTGGGATGAGAGCAGATGTGGCTTAAGCTCAGGCTGAATCCTCTTTGGGGTATAATTGATTTTTCTTCACAAAGCTGCCCCACCTTCCTGGAACCATACAAAAACAAGCTATGGGGGCTACAAGAAAACTCTCAGGTGACCTAAAGCTACCCAATTCTACTTTCATAGTACAAATTCCTTCCCTGGCGTCACTTTCAGAGCAGATACAGAATTTTCTCAGTTCCATAGGGCAGTCTGCAGTCAAACCTGGTAATGTGTCCTGAATACCTTAATAACATTGGAAATCTGTTCAAATGGGAAAGGTCCACAAATAACATTAGATACTATCAACAAGTCTCTTGGACCTCACAACCCTATTACTGAGAAAACTAACTCCCTGGACTCTACTGAAATAGGGCAGTGGTTCCTATTCAGAGACAGAGTGGCCCGAGACCCCTTCCACCCACTAACCCTCCAAAGATGGTTATTCCAGAATCAGGGAACATTTTAGATCCAGCCACAGAAAACTGGCTGACCAGTCAGCTCTGGATGCAAGATTTGGATGTGCCACTTAGGGCTGTGTGGACTTGGGATAAATTCCCTAACCTTTGAGTCAGGGATTAGGATAGGCTGCCCTATCAGGAATGTCATGAGAATTAAACGAGAGACCATCTGTGAAGTGTTTAACCTGCTGTTTGTCTCTCAGTAAGCACACAGTGAATAGAGGAATCATCTAGACATCCCTGGCCTCAATTTGAGAAAACAGCAGCCTCCATGTTGATGTTTACTCTGGTTCTAGGTTGTCAACTAAAATCCAGAGAAGGGGTGAAGATCCTTCTAACTCTAGGCCCAAGAATGTCTGATTGCAAATGGTTGTAGCACCACTGTGAAGACTGAGCACGGATTTTGAATTCAGACCTGAAAGGGAATCGCTTCCCCTTCACTAATTACTGTCTTGGGTGAACATGGCCAATTCAACTTTGTACCTATCTTCTTAAAGAGGATAATACCCAACTGAGGGATTGAAAGCTTTAAATGAGATATTTACATGTAAAGTCCTTAGCACAATAGCTGCCATATCATAGGAGCTCAGTTCATAACTATTGATTCCAATTCAAAAAGTGCTAAATAACTGCAGTCGTTTTGATATACAGAAACTAGCAAGTAAGTTAAAATTGGAACCAAAAGACAAGCTTGGTTCAGATAATCTCCAAACAGCGATGAATACACATTCTGCCTTTAATAAGGTAAATATTCCAACAGGCCTATTAAGCTATGGCTCACAGTTCATCTACTTTACCTATTCAGATTTCTTACCTTATTGATAAGAATTATTTGTGCCAGGCAAGGTGCACACTACTTAAAATCATTAATTTCACAATAAATTAGCTTCCTCTAGTAAGATAGAAAGAACCAACTTTTTGATGACCTATAGACTATTGCTATGTTGTGTGTACTCTTCTCCCCTTTTTCACAAATTTAGAAAACAGGATTAGGACAAAAGTAAAGCAGATGAGGGAAGCAGTAAGTGTCAGAGGAAGAAATTGAATGCAGGTCTGTCTGAGCTAGGCTGCCCATGTGTTTGCCCTTTTTGTTTGCTCTGAACTTTCTGTTTTTCAGTATTTCTCAAGAGCATGCCTTCTAAATAGGATTCTCAGGAAGCCACTGTTGAACTAATAAAGGCCATTTACTGCCATTCGAAGGGAATAAGAAGTTTAGTCCGTGATGAGTTTCAAATTTGGTTATCATCTTGCTTTTCCAGTGGTGATGAAAAAGCAAAATTCACCCAAATACAATGACTACTGTCTACTTGAAACGCTCCAGGTAGTTAATTTTTGAATTATGATTCACCTTCCCTTTCCTGTTTTGATGAACCATGAACAGGAGACTGAACCTTCCCTATCAATAAAAAGCTCGCGTTTCCACCCTGCAAATTCGCGCTATGACAGTCTAATTGGCTGAGGCGCAGGTGGGATTTCCTGTCGCCATTTTAAGACACAACTCCTCTGCAAGCAAGTGCCCAGCCAGTGAAAGGGGGCTGTGTCTGAAACAAAGAGTAAGCGGGAAAAAAGGGAACCAGGCCCAGTTGCCCCTGCTCCCCTCCATGCCGCTCCCTCGTCCCCCGGACTTGGAGCGCCCCAGCTCCGTTAACCTGGACGCACCAGGTCCTTCAGTCGGGACCACGTGGGGTCTCCAGGCCCTCCAAGAGCTGGCCCCCGCCTCTTTGCGCCTAGGCCGGTGCTTTCTCGGCGCTCAGCAAATCCTTCTGGTTCACCTCACACCCAGTCCCCAAAGCAGAGCTCCACAGGGCAGATCTCAGGAAGGGCTGACCAGGTCTGCGGGTGCTGGATCCGGAAGAGGGGAGGTGCCTCCCGCTTCAGGTTAGGGACAAAGGGTTTCTAAAGGTGCCCGAGCTCCCCGCCGCCCCTGCCACTTCGGTCCCCTTCCCGCCAACCCGGGCCATCTGCAGGCTGTGCCCAGGGCCAGCCCTCCGCTCCAACGCTGCCCGTAGTCCCAGGCGCTGCCCGCGGCTCTCCGGGCTGCGCTCGGACCTGCCACTCCCGCGGCCATCCTCATGCTGCGCCCTTCCCACAATGCAACTCCCTCGCTCCTTCGGCCCCGGCGGGGCTCTGGCGTACCCAAAATGCAGGCCCCAGCGGAACGCACAGCCCTCCTGTCCTCCGCCGGTGCCCCTTTAGCCGCCCCACCCCCATCCCTAAGGGCTCTCATTCTCCAGCTGCAGCCGCAGCTGGGTTCCGAACACGCCGCCGGGCCCCGGGAGGGAGAGGGGCAGGTGCCAGGGCGGCGCGCAGCCTCTGCTCCCGGTGCCAGCTTCAGTGCGCCGGGCACACGCGCGCCCCGCAACCCCTCCCTCACCCTTTCCCCGTTGCTCAATCTCCGCCAGCCGCGGTCGCTGCATCGTCAGAGAGCTGCAAGAGGGAGGCAGCAAGGCGCGGCCACCAGCAGTGACACCATGTGACCGGCACGGCTCACTGACACGCAGCTTTGGTTAAAGAGCGGGCGCACAGGAGGGGAGGAGACCGCGCGCGGGACGGGGAGGAATGGCCTGTCCGCGTTAAACCATCACAAGCCATGGTTGCGGAAGGGCCACGCGTCCCCCAGTAGGAGAATGACTCCGATTCGTGACCCTCAGCGCCGGTGCATGTCGATGTAAGTGCGAGGCCGGCGAGCAGAGTGTGAGTGGGGGTTGGTGGTGAGGGGAGATTCTGATGCAATCGGCCCGGAAAGGAGGAGAGCTAGGCGAGCGCGGACTGGGGCAGCCACGCCACTCCGCCTGAAGGTCGCCAGGAGCCTCCGCCCTTCACCTTCCTCGGAAATCCGCCAGGCCACGCCAAGCTCCCTGCCCAGCCCTCACTGGCGGGGGCCACATTTTCCCGGCCTCCGCAGCCAGACCTTGACACAAAGGACATCAAACTGCCGAGGGTAAAAACCCCGGAAGGGCGGACACCTCCACATCGCCTTTTGCCACCTTTCCCTTTATTTCCGGAGGTAAGGTGATTATCCGTTCCCGGGGAGGGCTGGGCGAGCGGCAAGGGGAGATTTAGATGTCGGAGGAGGAGGTAACGTAGAAATCATCTCTGCGGGCGTGAAAGCAGAGAGAGCTCGGCTGTGCCCGATGCTTTCGGATGTTGCTTTTAGGAGAGGAAAAGTCCAGGTCTCCTGTGCTTTCCGAACGCACGCGGCAGCGGGAGGAAGCGCCAGGGCCCCCGAGTTCACCTTTGCGTGGGCTGTGGCTTACTTTTTGGTTTGTTTTCCTGTGACTTTGGTGTGTTTTCCTGTGGCTGTGGCAGAGTGTGGTACCAGATCTGGTTCCATTTTTACGAGAGCCAGGAACCACGCACGTCTGGAGGGAGAGCGCAGCTGACCCGAGGGCGCGACCGTGTTCTGGGAGTGTTTGAATCCCCGGCCTTTGGTGAAAATTTCCTGTGTCCGCAAGGCCCAGAGGAGATCGTGTGATGTCCGGGGGTGCTGCGTGCGGCCGGCTGGGTAGCGGCCGCGGACCACCAGTAAACCGGGACATGTTTGCCGTCCTTCCTGGTGCTCTGCCCCTCTGTAACGCGGGGAAGTAGGAGGGCGCGGGGAGAAATTACTAAAGGATGCTTGCAGTGACTCACTGTCCTTTCCTGCCCTGAAGAGGATTTTCTAAAATGCAGAGGGTGGCGGGGACAGGGGTAGTGTTTTTTCGAGAGCCGGGATGTGCTGGAGCCAGCGAACAAAAGGCCACCTCTTGCGCGGTCTTGGGCGCAGACTGCTCTCGCTTCCAGTCCCACCTCCTCCCCAACCCCCGGCACCTAGTTCGCGTCCCTAAACGTTGCCACAGAGGCCTTTAAACGCGTGGGTCGGTGCCGGGAGGAGAGCGCATCTTCGCCCTTGTGCGAGCCCCTTGCCCCCTAAATTATCCACCTCCCGGCGCATGGTGCTCCCCAGCACCCACTGGGACCCAGTAGGTTACCCGGCTGCCTGGGCACCGTTTGCCTGCCAAATCGCCCGCCTGAGGTTTGTGCTGAACTGTAGTCAGAGAAGGCATAAGTGCATATGGCAGCAAAAGGAATTTCGCGGTACCCGCGTCACGCCGCTCCCAGTGCCTTTCACAGGCTGCCTTGGGCTGGGGAAGGTGGTGCTACAATTCGGAGTCCTTTGTCTTGCTCTGCGGCGCGGACCCGGGGTTTGTACAAACCCTCGTTCTCTGTTAGAAACCTAACTGCCGCCAGGATCACGTACTTTCTCGGACGAATCCGCGGTGACGTGTGTAGCAAAAGTGAAAAAAGACGCCTCTGCTAGAAAACGGTATTTATTTGCGTTTGGAAGGGGTTTTGACCTCTCTGCAGTGGGTTTTTACATTTTTCAATATAAGGGGGAGGAGGAAAATAAATTTATGGTTTGCAGAATGCAGGGCCCAGCGAGGGTGTAATTTGTCACCTTGATAGAAGAAACTGTGCAGCAACTCGTGCTTTTTCTGACGTCAGAAGGACAACGGAAATAAAACCTGAGCTCGGTGCATGGCTGGCCTCGTTGTCAAATGTCTCATGCCAATTTGGTACTCCCGAAATCTTGCAAGACAGCCAATTCCGGGGTACTGACCTGGTGTGGACCCCCTGGATTTTGGTTCGACCCCAGCCTCAAAATGGCCTTTCTCTTGAGAGTCACTCGAGTTCTCAGTATGTCGCTGTAAGCAATTGGAAACTGGAATAGTTTGGTTTGAGGTCTTAATCTTGAGGTTTATTCGCTTTTTTAAAAAATGTGGCCAATAAACATTTTCTACAGAGGGCTTACTGTGCGACTGGCAGCAACTAAGAAGATTTGTTTCACCTTCTATGAAGCTTCCGTTCTCAGGGGGAAATAGACTATATAAATGTAGGCATATACATTTCAGGTATTCTTGGTGCAATGAAGAAATAAAACAGGATCATGTGATGGGGGAGGATGCTTGAAATAGAGTGACTCACCGGGAGGGGCGGTGTGAGGGTATAACATTTGTCCTCAGACCCGAATGATGAAAAGGGATCAGCTATTTCCATAATTGAGGGAAGAAGGCCAGCGGAAGGAACAGGAAGAAGGAACAGCAAGTACTTATTGCACTCTTCTTTGACTGTAATATAATTGAACAGATAGCTGAATAGATTTTAAAGGTGTTTTGGATCTTTAAACCTATATGTATGTTGTTTATGTATATTTTTTATGATGCTTCATGAATTAAGGCCATTTAATGAAAGGAGCACCATGTTTCTGACATCTGACTATTGCTACTCTTTTCTTTACTCTGGGTGATGCTTGTGGACAAAAACCGATTTTACTCATTGTTCCTCTAATGTCCAGCACATAGTACCTGCTTAATAAATACTTGTTGGATTGAGACCTTGAGACCTTGATCAGGCCATCTTGTTCATCTCTTTGTGATATGATTGGCCATCCCTTCTGTTCTATATCTCATCTGTTCCCCTTCTCCTAAGTTTGAAAATGAGAGTCTTTTTCTTCTCTGCTTCTCCTTCTCTTACTGCCCTTCCCACTTTGAGCAGTGACCAGGCCCTTGAAAATACCCCTCACACTTGTCCTCTTGTCTCCATTTCCACTGCCCAAGTTCAGGTCCCTGTCACCTTACCTAGACTTGGAGACATATGAAACAGATATAAAGGTGCCTTGAACAACCTAGGGGCAGTGGGAGTGGGCGGTGGAGAAAAATGCAAGCACAACATATGGTTAAGAGTGAAACAGCCAGTTACTGAGGTGGAACAGCTTTCCTGTTGGTCTCCTCCATATCAAGTTATGCTCCCCTAATTAAATCTCCATTCTTTCATGAGGTTTATATTTCTAAAATTCAGTTCACATTTTGTTAAAGGACCTTGCTTTTAAAAACCTCTGAGGGTTTCCATTGCACACAAATACAGTCTACATTCCTTAGCCATACACTTAGGACCCTTCACAATCTGCCTTCTCATCTCTTTCCAATTTTTTCTCTTGATATTTTCTTTCTCAGAGTTCACCCTATTCCCTCCCTATCACTTTTCTGCTTCAATATCTGTGTGGATTGGATTCCAGTCCAGAATGCCTACTGAAATCCTGTGTACTTGTGATGGCCTATCCCTGATGCCACTTTTCCACCTCTTGGGAGAAGTGTTCACTGATCACCTCACTGGCATTTTCATAAATATTTGTTTATCCTTCACATTTTGGACTGTTGTTACTCCAGGTGATGGAAGGTGGTGAATAGGGGCTTAGGCTCTGAGTCAAATATAAATATCAGGCCTCAGCTTACTCACCCAGGAATCTTGGGCAAGGTGTTTGGCATCTCTAAGCCTCAGTTTTTTTCTTTTGCTAAATGGGAATGATGATGCTGGTGGTAGTGTTGGTGGTACCCACTTTACTGAGTGATGGTAAAGATTTAATTAAGATAATGAATGTGAAGTATTTGGTATAGTGTTAGCATTCCATATGTATTGAATTAAACATATCTACCAGAGGAGGGAGAGAAAGTTGATCAGTAAAGTTCCCTTTACCTCTGAAATTCTGTGACTATGTAATCTTTTAAAAATACTTTTCTGAAAATATATCTTGATGGAAACTGCCTGGATCTTTTTAGTCTCTGGGAGAATATACACCTATGAAAGGTGGTGAGGAGGTAGGAGAAGTATGTGCGCAGAAGTACTTTGAAGAATGTGTGACAGACTTCGAAAAAGACATCTTGTATGCAAAGGCACACAGAGTAATATAATGGACTGTGGAGACTCAGAAGCCAGAGGTTGGAAGGGAGGATGCCAGATAAAAAGCTACATATTGGTTACAATGTATACTACTCAGATGACAAGTGCACTAAAGTCTCAGATTTCATCACTTTCAATTCATTTATATAACCACCAAAAATCACTGATACCCCAAAATCTATTGAAATAAAAAAATTTTAAGTAAAATTAAAAGATTAACTTCAATAACGTAAAAAAAGACACTGACCCTAGATTTAAAATAAGATTTTAAATTTAAAAATATTGTTGTACTTATTTCTGAAAATTGATCACATTTGTTTTCTAGTGATAACCTTACTAATAACAGAGGAGTTCCCCTAACCATGTTACCTTCCCAGTCACTGAATTCCTCTTCTATTAGTAAGTAACTCTGTTTCAAGTGAGGTTACAATGTGTCTTTGGCAATAACTAGCTGGGTACCCTTGAGCAACTCATTTCACATTTTTATGCCTCATTTTCTCATCTGTCCAATGCTAATAATAGTATCAGTGCTGCGTACCTCAGAGTTGTGAAGATACAATGAGAGCAGAGCTGAGAAAGTCCTTGAACAAGTTTTAAAAAACTATTCAAGATGATAGTCATCTGGCATTAAGCATGCTGCTAATCTTCAGGGTCAGGTGATGGTTTTAGATTAGTGAGTCTCAGAGCAGACTTCACATTAGACTCATCTAGGGTGTTTTAAAAGCTGTCAGTGCCAAGACTTCATCTCCAGAGATTCAGATTTAGTTGGCCTGGGATGGAGCCCAAATATGGGAGCTTAGAAAATATCAGGGGTGATTTTGATATGCATTGGTTTAGATTTAAAGCAAGGAAAACAAAACAAACATCAGAAATTAAATGAGGACCTCCATATGTTGCTTGACAAAGTCTTAGTCTTAGTAGTGTGAAATTATGAGCTTGACTGACTTTTCCCCCTGATTTTACTAAACCAACCATTTGTTGACATCATGGAGCCACAGCCTCAGGTTACAGTTTATAACCTGAATTTTCCCAGGCATAGATGCCTGTCCAGTGATACAGCCAGAGCCACATGAAGATTTAATGTGTAGATCTCAGTTTCCATCTCTTAGGAATGGCGAAGGTTGGAAAAGAAAGCGACAATGGAAAGGAAAAAGAAAGGGATAGGCTATGGACCAAGGTATAGAAGAAAGAGGCTCTGAGCAGGAGACAGACAGGGCAGAGCACAGAGAAAACACTGTGTTTAATTTATTGAACCGGTTTTGTTTAGGTTGCAAACTGGTGGCTAGAGAGCCAAATTAAGCTTGTGGGCATATTTTATGTGATTTATGCTTTCTTTTAAAATTATTTGAAATTAGTTGCCAACTCTTAAATATCAGAATTTCACTTAGAATTTTGATTTCTGGCATTTATTGAAAAACATAAAAATAAAAAGACCAGGCTCATTCCTGCCACTAGTTGGAGGGAAATAGATGGGACATGTGTTCTCTAGTTCCTCATGCCCAGTCTGCTTTGCCCATTTATCTTACCTACCTGAGCACTAGCTTCTTTTGTTTTAACTTTTATTCTAAATCTGGGGATCTTAACATTGGCTGCACGTAAGAATGTTCTCCTCTGGAGAGCATTTAAAATAACCATGCTTGGATCCTGTCCTATACCAATTAAGTCAGAGACTGTTGTGTGTGTAGTGTCCCCTTATCACTTTTATTTTTTTAAAGCTCCCCAGTTTGTTCCAATGTCCTGTTAGAACTGAGGCCTATTGGCCTACAAAGGCAACTATTCAAGAGATTTGTCTACAAGTCCACCTTCTTATCTTTGGAAGTGATTCATTAAGAAATAGTGTATAGAATCATTAATTCAGAGAACTGGGAGAGGTCTTTGAAAGAGCAGCCATTAATCCAATCTTCTTATTTTAAGGTGAGGAGACAGAGACCCAGAGAGGAGAAAGGAATTTTTCTGAGACTGTAACCATCATCTGGTATTGAATTATATAGTGTCTTTTATTACATTTTCTCTTTTCAAATAAAAGTCTATTTTTAAGATTTCTTTTTATAAATGATCCTCTTTATATGCACCACTTTGTGATGCTTTAAAGTTCTTATTATTTCTGTTTTTCCTTGAGTATTTTGTTAGGAGTCATAACTTAGCTAGGGCTTAAAAACAAACACACAAAACTGTATCCATCTTTTTTAGTACAATAGCAATCCTTGATCAGAAATATCTTTAGAACAAAAAACATATATGCAAATAAAGAGATTTTTCTCAAGGGCTGAAATATTCCAGGCTGTTTTCAACTGCATGAGTTTTTAGTAATTATTTAAATCCACTAATTTTCAATTGACGAGAAATGTTTTTAATTTTGTTGGTATTCACACTACTCATATACACTCACTGTTCTAATTAATTAAGATTCAATTCTTTTGGTGTTTTTTTTTTAAATGTAATATACAGTCTGTCCTCCTATATCCAGTTATAGGTTGACTTCATTAACTTTAGAGTTTATTTTTTCTGTCTTAAATAAATTGGAATTGTTTCAAAATTTCTGATATAGATAGGTTAGTTACCAGCATCATAAGCTGGTCATGTTGATAACAGACATTTAAAAGATCATATGGGAACTTGAAGACAAGAGGAATTATGGAACGATTAAGAGCAGGTTTTGGGATCCTGTTAAGATAGGATGCAATGGGCAATTTGTCCAAGTAAGTTAGCGGTTCATCTCCATGCCCCACAAAGAGGGGGTCCATACTCATCCCCTGTGAGCTTCTGTAACACAGGGCTTCTTGCCCTTCACACTACTGACATTTGGGGCCAGACAACTCTTTGTTGTGTATGGCTGTCCTGTGCATTGTATGATGTTTAGCAGCATCCCTGGTCTTTCTCAACTAGATGTCTGCAGCACCCCCTCACTTATTGCAACCCAAAATGTCTCCAGGCATTGCCAAATACCTCCTGGGGGCAGGGAGAGGGACATAATTGTCCCCAGTTGAGAACCACTTCTTTAATACAACTCCTTCTCTGGACTTTTAGAAATCATGCCAAGAATTCTTAAACATTCCAGGCATAGTGGCTGGGACAGTAATGATAAATACCTTCCGTTTATATAGTTCTTTACAATACTAAATGCATTTTTACATAAATCCCACATGCCCAGATCAAATGTAAAGGAGATCAGGTGGTAAACTTAATGAAAACTATGAGGTAGGGCTATCCACATTGCTTCATGTTCCCATTTTTGTTTTGTTTTCCATGGGAAGATGGTGTTCGTGATGCTCACTGAATATATTGTCTGCAGGCAGGTGATCATAGCTTTCTTTTTAAATTTAGTCCTCATTTTTATTGTTAACATGTGTTTACTGTCACCATATACTAGACCTTTGAGATGTATGGTCCTTGTCCCCAAGGAATTGAAATTGTAAATAAAAAGATTACTGAAATATGAGCGCCCTTGCTATAAGCCAGTGAGTAATCTACACAAAACTGCTGTAAGAATTCATCACAGGTAAACAGTCAAGCAGGTTCTCAACTGGGACAATTATGTCCCTCTCCCTGCCCCCAGGAGGTATTTGGCAATGCCTGGGTTGGTCATTGGAGAAAGTCATCACAGAAGAGTTGGCTTGAATTTTTTAAAAAAGCAAGCAAGCTGGGCTTTGAAAGAAAGGTCATACTTAAGTTAGCATAGGCTTCATGGGAAGGTGGAGAGGGTGTGTCCAGGACCAGGGGGATGGTGTGAACAAAGCAGAAAACTGCATAAGAGTAGACCCATTGCAGGAATGGAAAGTTAGAAGGAATGTAGTGGGAGCATAAATTAAAGAGAAAGCTGTCCGAGGTTCTAGAGATTAGACCTCATCCTGTAGAGGGAACAGTTATGATTGGCAAGGCAGAAAGAGGAATGTGCAAGACTGTCTTTTCAGGAAGAATCTGCCTCTATAGGTGGGAGAGGGCAAGAAGCAGGAGGTAGCGTGGCGGAGAGTGACTGTGGCAAAGTTCAGGCTGTGAAACTGTAAGGAATAAGGGAAAGGAAAAGGATTTTGTGAAGGAATGTTGGCAGGACTTGGCAACTGATTAGATATGAGGTTGTATGAAAGCCATACCCAAGTTTCAAGTCTAAGTGACAAGGAGAAGGTGCATTATATCTTTAACAGAAATAGAATGCTGGCATGTGAGGTCAGGTGATGCGTTCTGCTTTAGGCATGTGGAATGTGAGGTAATGATAAACATCCTAATGGAGCAGTCCAGAAGGCAGCAGGAGTCTGAAAAGAATTTATGGAAATGTTTCTGAGAAGGAAAGAACCTGAGAGATAACCTCTCTTTCATGCCCTCTCATTTTACAGATGAAGAAACATGTGACATGTTAAGTGGCATGATCATGATCAAGTTGTATTTATGAGGGAGATCCTATTTCATAACGCAAAGGAATTCTAGTTTTATAAAGTGAAAAAGACTGGGAAGAAAGATCTGAAAGATGCCTTTGTAGAATGAAACTTGACACTACAGCCCTGAAGCCCTAAAAAGGAAAGAATTTGGAATATGTGGAGCAAGAAGAGTCGAGGCCCAAAGAGCTACTTCTACACAGAAAGTTGGGAGGAGGAGGGATCTGGCAGAGGAGACCAAGAAGGTCTTGGGAGGATGCAGTGTGGAGTTATTTGGGAGAAGTCAGAAAACAGGAACAATGGTCACAATAATTTACAAAACCCGGGCCAGACGCTGTTCTAAGTGCTGCACATGGACCAAGTCATGGAATCTTTATGACTGTATCAGATGGGTATTGCTTTAAGTCCATTTTACAGATGAGGAAACTAAGGCAAAGAGAAGTTAACCTTCTTTCCTGGGGCTACACAGCTTCTAAGTGGTGGAGCCAGAATTTCCTAATCAGGCATGATTTCAGGGGAGTGGTGGCAGGAGCAAGTAGTTTAGAGACTGCTAGCAGTAAAGAGAGGGGTGTGGTGATAGCTCAAGGTTCTAGACAGATTTATGTTCTAGATAAAGAGCTCTGAGGATGATGGATGTCAAGAAGGGAAGGCAGAGAGAGGAAGTAGAGAAACAAGGTCCTAGCAGAAGAGCCAGGACCTTAAGCACAGGTTAAACCATTAGTCTTGGGCAAGAAGAGAGTAAAACCACTTATTTTTCTGAGACCACTTACTAGCTTCCCAGGTTTTTCACTACCAAAGGCCATTTTTATTATTCCCCACCTTCCAAAAGCCCCAGATTTTCAAAGATTTTGATGATCGGCTTTAATTTTTTATTTTAATTAAAGTATAAATTATATGCAATGCAGCGTCCAGATATTAAGTATACTATTTAATGAGTTTTGAGTGTTGACTTTAATATATTAATTCATTTCCCATTTTTATTACTCAAAGGTATATAAAATTGCCAATCAAATTTAGGATTATCACATCAAGTTAATGAAGTCTTGCTAACAGTATGGATACCTCACCATTTAGTTAACCTGTTTAGCCTGTTTGAGGCCTTTTGAAATATAGATCCATGTTAGTTCTTAGATCCTTATCACTATCATCTATGAACCCTGAGGATCCAAGAACCCCAAGTGGGTAAACAGACACAGTCAGTTATGGGACTAGCTGGCCCGGAATTATAGAACCATTGTTGACCTTAGGCTTAACACTTTCTCCGCTTTAAAAATTATATGTATTTAAGGTGTGCAACGTGATGTTTTGGTATACATATGCGTGGTAAAATGGTTACTAGAGTCAAGAAAATTAATATATCCATCATCTCACGTGGTCACTTCTTTTTTGTGGCAAGAGCACCTAGAATCCACTCTTTTAGCAAAAATCCCATATATATAATACAATATTACAGGTTGAGCATCCCTAATCCAAAAATCCAAAACCCTGGCTGGGCACAGTGGCTCACGCCTGTAATCCCAGCACTTTGGGAGGTTGAGTTAGGTGGATCATCTGAGGTTAGGAGTTCAAGACCAGCCTGGCCAACATAGTGAAACCCCATCTCCACTGAAAATACAAAAATTAGCTGGGCATGGTGGCATGTGCCTGTAATTCCAGGTACTCGGGAGGCCAAAGCAGGAGATTCTCTTGAATCTGGGAGGCGGAGGTTGCAGTGAGCAGAGATCTCATCACTACACTCCAGCCTGGGTGACAGAGTGAGATTTCATCTCAATAAATAAATAAATAAACACATTTTAAAAAGTCCAAAACCCACAATGTTCCAAAACTTAAAACTCTGAGCACTGACGCGATGCCCAAGTAGAACATTTTACATCTAACCTCCTGTGATAGGTCACAGTGAAAATGCAGTGAAAACTTTGTCTTATGCACAAAATTATTTAAAATATTATGTAAAATTGCCTTTAGGGTATGTTTGTAAGGTGTATATGAAACAAATGAATTTCAAGTTTGCACTTGGGTCTCGTCCCCAGGATATCTCATAATATGTATGCAAATATTCCAAAATCCAAAAAATCAAAAATCTGAACTACTTCTGTCAGAGGCATGTGAACCAGAGCAACTCCATCTTAAATAGGAGCTGAGTAAAATGAGGCTGAGAGCCACTGAGCTGCGTTTCCAGATGGTTAAAGCATTCTAAGTCACAGAATGAGATAGGAGGTTAGCACAAAGTACAGGTTGTAAAGACCTTAATGATAAAACAGGTTGCAGTAAAGAAGATGGCTAAAACCCACCAAAACCAAGATGATGATGAGAGTGACCTCTGGTCGTCCTCACTGCTACACTCCCACCAGCACCATGACAGCTTACAAATGCCATGGCAATGTCAGGAACCCTATATGGTCTAAAAATGGGAAGCATGAATAATTCACCCCTTGTTTAGCAAATCATCAAGAAATAATCATAATCAGCAACCAGCAGCCCTCGAAGCTGCTCTGTCTATGGAGTAGCCATTTTGCTTTACTCTATGGACTCACCCTGAATTCTTTCTTGTGCGAGATCTAAGAACCCCCTCTTCTGGGGTCTGGATTGGGACCCTTTTCCTGTAACATCTTTCTGGCAACCACGAAGGGGCTATAGTGCAGAAACCCGCAGTAAGTGTTGGGGTCTTGTAACATCTTTCTGGCGACTGTGGAAGCGACTATTGTGAGGAAACCCCTGATCCAAAGGCTAGCTTTGGGTAAGTGGTGGGGTCCTGTGACATCTTTCTGGCCACCGCAGAAGCAACTAGTGAGGAAACCCCCAACTCAAAAGCTAACTTTGAGTAAGTGGTGGGGTCTGGTAACATTTTTCTGCCAAACCCGGAAGGTACAATACTGAAGAAGCCTCCCAACCCAAAGGCAATAGATTGATCAGCCGACTTGGGGTAAGTGGTGGGGTACCTGGGTAAAGAATGGGATTGGGTTAGAGGCCCAACTTAGGAGAGTTAGAGTTTCTCCTAAGACAGAGAGGGTTAAAGCCTCCTCTTGATAAAAGACAAGGACACCCAAATGCGTTAGAGGCCCAAATTAGGAGTGTTAGAAATCCTTCCAAGATTTAGGGGGTTAGAAGTCCCTCTCAGTAAAGTCCTTCTCATAAAATCCCTCCTGGCTAAGAATGGGCTTGTTACTACAGCCTGTTAACTGCTATTCTCTTTGGATTAATCTGCCTGGCAGTCTCTGCTGATGGCTGTGGGTGACAGGATTAGGCATGTACAGAATCTTGGGACACGGAATGCTTTTTCCTCCCTAAAAGGGGAAACTTGAGAGCTGATGGGACTGCTGGAAAAGATCACTTCTTGACTGACAAGTGGCCGCCTGAACTTTTCAGTGGTGCTGCAATGGGTGGGTCTTTTTCTGGCCTCCCTGAGCATTTCGCCTTCTCCACCCTGCCACAGGCAATGCTTTTCTCTCTCTCCTTTCCCTTTATTATCTTTTCTATTACTCAGGGCGACCATCTTACCCAGAGACCACATGTTGAAACTCTTGGTTGGAGGTTGGATTAACAATGATGGGGGCAAGTTTGAGCCTTGCCAGTTTGATATTGGGTGTTAAGCACAGTGGTAATGTCTATGTTTTGTCACACATATTTTGTTCTGGCCAGATGGAAAAAGATAATTTTCCTTTGTGTTGCAGCTTGGCCCCCAGGGCTGTGATGCAGCCAGCCAGGTCTCAGGGAGAGGGAACCCAGAAGCCTGGCATGCTGTCCAAAGGGTAAGAATTTCTTACCAGCCAGACTTCTGGTCTCTCTCTCTCTCTCTCTCTCTGTGTGTGTGTGTGTGTGTGTGTGTGTATGTGTACACGCGCACGCGTGCGCAAACTGGATGAGGTTTCCTTCCGGTCAGTCATGTCCTTGGGAGCTTGACCTTGCAACCACGTGGCAGTACTTTCTCTTGGTCTCTGCCATCACAATGGCAGCCCGGGTTCGGGGTTGAATTCCCAGCTTAAGGGATCATCCTTTGTCTTCTGTTTGTCTATGTATTTATATGTATTATGTGTGTGTAATATAAAAGAATTTTAATTAATTGCTTTAATAATAATAAGCTTAAATCAAATATTTTGTCACATAAGTAAAAAGTGTAATGCCTTTTAGTTCATGTGACTTAAGTAATCTTTGGGAAATAAAAACAGTTTTAAAGATTACTGGTAAAATAAAGACATTTGGTCTAAATTATGCAGGTCAGATATTAAGTTTGCTAAATGCCTTAAGGTCATAAACTGCTGCTTTGACTTTTTTTTTTTTTGAGACAGAACCTCTCTCTGTTGCCCAGGCTGGAGTGCAGTGGCGCGATCTCGATTCATTGCAAGCTCTGCCTCCTAGGTTCATGCCATTCTCCTGCCTCAGCCTCCCAAGTAGCTGGACTACAGGCGCCCGCCACCATGCCCAGCTAATTTTTTGTATTTTTAGTAGAGACAGGGTTTCTTTCACCATGTTAGCCAGGATGGTCTTGATCTGCTGACCTTGTGATCCACCCGCCTTGGCCTCCCAAAGTGGTGGGATTACAGGCTTGAGCCACCACACCCAGCCCTTTGACTTTTGAAAATTGTTCAGTTTACCTACTTTGGCTACTTTGGAGCATTAGATTCTAGATAAGGCCAGGGACATGTGGAGTTAGCCACACCCCGTAGCTATGCTGGAAAAAGTCAGTCCTTATCTGCACTTCCGTGTGCTATCCTAGGCTGCACACCTAGTACATAATTAAAATCCCAAAGTTACCAAGGTTTTCATCAAAAGTAAAAGAGTTAGCATTGTAACATATAATTAAGACTACTGAAAAAACAGTTCTACATGCAAAGTGTGTAAGAAAAGTGAAATGTGTTTTTGGTGAAAGATTATAAGAAGGTATGGGAATGTGGATTTTTCTTGCCCAAATTAAAGGATTAAAGAATTGTTTTCAGTTAGATAGAATAAAGCTGAAGGTTTAAGCAAGTTATGGAAAGTATAAAAAACTAATCTTGTAAAAAAAGATTCTGTATGTGGACATTGGCTAAAACTAAAGGGGTATTATTCATTTTTTCCATAAGTTAGACATTGGAGTAAAAGCACAACAGGTTTTTCTTAGAGGAAAAACCTTCTCATGATCTGTATGTTATTAATAATTATAATTGTTACATAAAATTACTGTGTGCACAGAGGTAACCCAAATTTCCTAGTCAATCGTGGCTTTAATAGTGGCTGTCCTAAAAGATTTTGTTATCCACAGACAATCGTTTTCTTGTTTTAATCCTCTTTAAAAGGTGGTTTTATAATCAACAATAGGACTTTGACAGATGTTCTAAAATGCAAGCTTCTGATAACTTTGGAAATTGTGACATTAGAATAGAAGAAAAACTTTCAGAACTCTCACAGAGAGGTGAAATGTTCATGAATATCAAGAACAGGGGTTAACTAAATTAACCGAAACAATGGAAGACTAAAGTAATCTTTTTGATTTTGCTTAAAATGTTGCTGACCCTTTGTTTTGTTTTTCAGAGTCAAGGAAACTTTTGAGCTATTTACAGCTTGTAGCAATTATGTAAAGTATACTCCTCTGAACAAAATTTGGAGCATGTTTGTTTCTCTCTACCTGATTTCCCCAGAATCTGGAAACTATCTGGGAGTATTCTCAACTTTTAGCAATATAGTTATTTGCATAAGTGCAATAAGAATCTGTTTTCTTTTGTAACAGGACACAATTGGAGAAACTGGTTATTTTACCAAGGCTTTGACTGGAACAGCATGCTTTCCTTTAAGGAATCAAACTTGACTTGTAAAGCCAAGCAAATCCCTTTGGGGAATTGGCCTCATACTTGCCTACACAGACCTCAAAAGGAGAGAAATTTACCCAACTCATAGGTATTTGAGGGTTCAAACTCATTGCAAGGCTTGGTTCTAAAAAGTCTTATCTGAGATTCCTTCTATGGAGCAGAGTTCCATCAAAGCGAAATTACAAAAGGCTTATGTGAAAAATAATTATTCTTGCTGCACTTTATACAAAAAATCAGGCCAAGTATAATAAAGCAAATCAGTGTTACTATGATTTGTCTTTAGTAAAAAATGGGAAACTGGAGAGAGAAACTGTGTTTCAAGAATTATGCTACACTTGTTATTAAATTCTAGTCTCATCAGTTGCTTTTAAGTTAGTTGCTGCAATTTATTCCTGTGAACCAACCAGTGATCTCTAGCTGCTGCTCAGAAGAAACAAGAGGGATGAGTAATGTAAACATCTGGATCAATATTCCAATTCTGGACATATTGGAATCATCTAGCAATGTCATATCAGCTTGGTTCCAACAGTTGCCCTTATAATTTGGAAAGCCTTATAATTTAGTTTACTTGAGATAATTTTTACTTATTTTGCTTTACTCTTGTGGAATACATTGCTACGGCACTCTGTATAGGCATAAGGATAAGCTTACTCAATGTTTTCTTAAATTGAACACTTATTCATCTTCCAAATATTACTTTTTGTCGGAACTTAAGAGTCATGAATGTCCCTCACCATACTGATGCTTTCTGACTGAGCTCGTCTCTACCCTGAACACAAGATATTCTCATAGTTAGGTAGGAATACCATCACCCCTATTCAGCCTGAAGAAGTTACTAAAGATGGATTTTCATCCCTGTGCAGCCCTTAGGATTAAGGGTTCTCTTATCAAAGGGAGGGGGGAAATGTCAGAGGCATGTGAACCAGAGCAACTCCATTTTAAATAGGAGCTGAGTAAAATGAGGCTGAGAGCCACTGAGCTGCATTTCCAGATGGTTAAAGCATTCTAAGTCACAGAATGAGATAGGAGGTTAGCACAAAGTACAGGTCGTAAAGACCTTAATGATAAAACAGGTTGCAGTAAAGAAGCTGACTAAAACCCACCAAAACCAAGATGGTGATGAGAGTGACCTCTGGTCGTCCTCACTGCTACACTCTCACCAGTGCCATGACAGTTTACAAATGCCATGGCAACATCTGGAAGTTGCCCTATATGGTCTAAAAAGGGGAGGCATGAATAATCCACTTTGTTTAGCATATCATCAACAAATAACCATAAAAATGGGCAACCAGCAGCCCTTAGGGCTGCTCTGTCTGTGGAGTAGCCATTCTTTTATTCCTTTACTTTCTTAATAATCTTGCTTCTGCTTTGCACCTTGGGCTTGCCCTGAATTCTTTCTTTCCTGAGATCCAAGAACCCTCTTTTGGGGTCCAGATCAGGACCCCTTTCTTGTAACACCTCTGGTCCCAAACATTTTTGATAAGAAATACTCAAACTGTATTAACTACAGTCCTCATGTTGTACATTTGCTCCCTAGACTTATTCATCCTACACATCTGCAACTTCATATCCTTTGACCTACATCTCCACATTTCCTCCCCAAACTCTTTATAACAACTGTTTTATTCTCTATGTCTGTGTATCAGACTTTTTTTTTTTTTCAAAAAAAGATACCATGTATACATGAGATCATGCAGTATTTTTCTTTCTGTTTCTGGATTGTTTTACTTACCATTATGTCCTCCAGATTCATCCAGGTTGTGGCAAATGAGAGGATCCCCTTCTTTTTTAAGGTTGAATAACATTTTATTTTATATGTGCCTGTGTTTCTTATCCATTCACATCCATGGGCACTTAGATTGTTTCCATATCTTGGCTATTGTGAATAATGCTGCAATGAACATAGAAAGAACATTTCTATGTGCATAGAAAAACCATGGAAGGCCATACAACAATTATATATATATATGCAGTGATCATCTCTGCTTGCTGAGATAACAGGTGAACTTTTTTCTTTTTGGTTGTTTTATTCCATTTGAAAAATTGTATTTTCTAACACTTATACCAAATCTATATTAATTAATTCATTCATGTATTTATTTTTAAATAAATTAATTAGCATTTATTTATTAATAAAGAATGAATATATTTTATTATACTTCTAGGGTATATATATTATAGTTCTAGGGTACATGTGCACAACGTGCAGGTTTGTTACATATGTATACATGTGCCATGTTGGTTTGCTGCACCCATTAATTCGTCATTTACATTGGGTATTTCTCGTAATGCTATCCCTCCCCCAGGCCCCCACCCTGTGACAGGCCCCGGTGTGTGATGTTCCCCTCCCTGTGTCCAACTGTTCTCATTGTTCAATGCCACCTATGAGTGAGAACATACAGTGTTTGATTTTCTGTCCTTGTGATAGTTTGCTGAGAATGATGGTTTCCAGCTTCATTCATGTCCCTTCAAAGGACATGAACTCATCCTTTTTTATGGCTGCATAGTATTCCATGGTGTATATGTGCCACATTTTCTTAATCCAGTCTATCATCGATGGACATTTGGGTTGGTTCCAAGTGTTTCCTATTGTGAATAGTGCCGCAATAAACATACGTGTGCATGTGTCTTTACAGTAGCAAGATTTATAATCCTTTGGGTATATACCCAGTAATGGGATTGCTGGGTCAAATGGTATTTCTGGTTCTAGATCCTTGAGGAATTGCCACACTGTCTTCCACAATGGTTGAACTAATTTACACTCCCACCAACAGTGTAAAAGCATTCCTATTTCTCCACATCCTCTCCAGCCTCTGTTGTTTCCTGACTTTTTAAATGACCACCATTCTAACTGGAGTGAGATGGTATCTCATTGTGGTTTTGATTTGCATTTCTCTGATGACCAGTGATAATGAGCATTTTTTTCATGTGTCTGTTGGCTCCATAAATGTCTTTTTTGAGAAGTGTCTGTTCATATCCTTTGCCCACTCTTTGCTGGGGTTGTTTGTTTTTTTCTTGAAAATTTATTTAAGTTCTTTGTAGATTCTGGATATGAGCCCTTTGTCAGATGGGTAGATTTTCTCCCATTCTGTAGGTTGCCTGTTCACTCTGATAGTAGTTTCTTTTGCTGTGCTGAAGCTCTTTAGTTTAATTAGATCCCATTTATCAATTTTGGCTTTTGTTGCCATTGCTTTTGGTGTTTTAGTCATGAAGTCCTTGCCCATGCCTATGTCCTGAATGGTATTACCTAGGCTTTCTTCTAGGGTTTTTATGGTTTCAGGTCTAACACTTAGGTCTTTAATCCATCTTGAATTAATTTTTGTATAACGTGTCAAGAAGGGATCCAGTTTCAGCTTTCTACACATGGCTAGTCAGTTTTCCCAGCACCATTTATTAAATAGTGAATCCTTTCCCCATTTCTTGTTTTTGTCAGGTTTGTCAAAGATCAGATGGTTGTAGATGTGTAGTGTTAATTCTGAGGCCTCTGTTCTGTTCCATTGGTCCATATATCTGTTTTGGTACCAGTACCATGCTGTTTTGATTACTGTAGCCTTGTAGCATAGTTTGAAGTCAGGTAGCGTGATGCCTCCAGCTTTGTTCTTTTTGCTTAAGATTGTCTTGGCAATGTGGGCTCTTTTTTGGTTCCATATGAACTTTAAAGTAGTTTTTTTTCCAATTCTGTGAAGAAAGTCATTGGTAGCTTGATGAGGATGGCATTGAATCTATACATTACCTTGGGCAGTATGGCCATTTACACAATATCAATTCTTCCTATCCATGAGCATGGAATGTTAGTCCATTTGTTTGTGTCCTCTTTTATTTCGTTGAGCAGTAGTTTGTAGTTCTCCTTGAAGAGGTCCTTCACATCCCTTGTAAGTTGGATTCCTAGGTATTTTATTCTCTTTGTAGCAATTGTGAATGGGAGTTCACTCATGATTTGGCTCTCTGTTTGTCTGTCTGTTATTGGTGTATAGGAATGGTTGTGATTTTTGCACATTGATTTTGTAACCTGATACTTTGCTGAAGTTGCTTATCAGCTTAAGGAGATTTTGGGCTAAGATGAAGGGGTTTTCTAAATATACAATCATGTCATCTGCAAATAGGGACAGTTTGACTTTGTCTTTTCCTAATTGAATACACTTTATTCCTTTCTCTTGCCTGATTGCCCTGGCCAGAACTTCCAACACTGTGTTGAATAGGAGTGGTAAGAGCGGGCATCCCTGTCTTGTGCCAGTTTTCAAAGGGAATGCTTCCAGTTTGTGCCCATTTGGTATGATATTGGCTGTGGGTTTGTCATAAATAGCTCTTGTTATTTTGAGAAACATTCCATCAATACCCAGTTGATTGAGAGTTTTTAGCCTGAAGCGCTGTTCAATTTTGTCAAAGGCCTTTTCTGCATCTATTGAGCTAATCATGTGGTTTTTGTGGTTGGTTCTGTTTATGTGATGGATTAGGTTTATTGATTTGCGTATGTTGAACCAACCTTGCATCCCAGAGATGAAGTCAATTTGATTGTGGTGGATAAGGCTTTTGATGTGCTCCTGGATTTTATTTGCCAGTATTTTATTGAGGATTTTCGCATCAATGTTCATCAGGGATATTGGCCTAAAATTCTCTTTTTTCGTTGTGTGTCTACCAGGCTTTGGTATCAGATGATGAGGGCCTCATAAAATGAGTTAGGGAGGATTTCCTCTTTTTCCATTAATTAGAATAGTTTCAGGAGGAATGGTACCAGCTCCTCTTTGTACCTCTGGTAGAATTCGTCTGTGAATCTGTCTGGTCCTGGACTTCTTTTACTTGGTAGGCTATTAATTATTGCCTCAATTTCACAGCCTGTTATTGGTCTATTCAGAGATTCCACTTCTTCCTGGTTTAGTGTTGAGAGGGTGTATGTGCCCAGGAATTCAGCCATTTTTCCTAGATTTTTCTGGTTTATCTGTGTAGAGGTGTTTATAGTATTCTCTGATGGTAGTTTGTATTTCTGTGGGATTGGTGGTGATATCCCCTTTATCATTTTTTATTGCATCTATTTGATTCTTCTCTCTTTTCTTCTTTATTAGTCTTGCTAGTGGTCTATCAATTGTGATGATCTTTTCAAAAAACCAGCTCCAGGATTCATTGATTTTTTGAAGGGTTTTTTTGTATCTCTATCTCCTTCAATTCTGCTCCGATCTTAGTTATTTCTTACCTTCTGCTAGCTTTTGAATTTGTTTGCTTTTGCTTCTCTAGTTCCTCTAATTGTGATGTTAGGGTGTTGATTCTAGCTCTTTCCTGCTTTCTCTTGTGGGCATTTGGTGCTATAAATTTCCCTGTACACACTGCTTTAAATGTGTCCCAGAGATTCTGGTATGATGTGTCTTTGTTCTCATTGGCTTCAAAGAACATATTTATTTGTGCCTTCATTTTGTTATTTACCCAGTAGTCATTCAGGAGCAGGTTGCTCAGTTTCCATGTAGTTGTGCGGTTTTGAGTGAGTTTCTTTTTTTTTTTTTTTTTTTTTTTAGGCGGAGTCTCACTCTGTCACCCTGTCTGGAGTGCAGTGGCACGATCTTGGCTCACTGCAAACTCTGCCTCCCAGGTTCAAGCGATTCTCCTGCCTCAGCCTCCCAAGTAGCTGGGACTACAGGCACCCGCCACCGCACCTGGTTAATTTTTTGTATTTTTAGTAGAGACGGGGTTTCAATGTGTTAGCCAGGATGGTCTCGATCTCCTGACCTCGTAATCTGCCCGCCTCGGCCTCCCAAAGTGCTGAGATTACAGGCGTGAGCCATCACTCCTGGCCTTGAGTGAGTTTCTGAATCCTGAGTTCTAATTTGATTGCACTGTGGTCTGAGAGACAGTTTGTTGTGATTTCTGTTCTTTTACATTTGCTGAGGAGTGCTTTACTTCCAACTATGTGGTCAATTTTGGAATAAGTGCGATGTGGTGCTGAGAAGAATGTATATTCTGTTGATTTGGGGTGGAGAGTTCTGTAGATATCTATTAGTTCCACTTGGTGCAAAGATGAGTTCAAGTCTTGGATATCCTTGTTAACCTTCTGTCTCGTTGATCTGTCTAATGGGTGTTAAAGCCTCCCATTATTATTGTGTGGGAGTCTAAGTCTCTTTGCAGGTCTCTAAGGACTTGCTTTATGAGTCTGGGTGCTCCTGTATTGGGTACATATATATTTAGGATAGTTAGCTCTTCTTGTTGAATTGATCCCTTTACCATTATGTAATGGCCTTCTTTGTCTCTTTTGATCTTTGTTCGTTTAAAGTCTGTTTTATCAGAGACTAGGATTGCAACCCCTACTTTTTTTTGCTTTCCATTTGCTTGGTAGATCTTCCTCCATCCCTATATTTTGAGCTTATGTGTGTCTTTGCACGTGAGATGGGTCTCTTGAATACAGCACACTTACGGGTCTTGAGTCTTTATCCAATTTGCCAGTCTGTGTCTTTTAATTGGGGCATTTAGCCCATTTACATGTAAGGTTAATATTGTTATGTGTGAGTTTGATCCTGTCATTATGATGTTAGTTGGTTATTTTGCTCGTTAATTGATGTAGTTTCTTCACAGCATCGATGGTCTTTACAATTTGGCATGTTTTTGCAGTGGCTGGTACTGGTTGTTCCTTTCCATGTTTAGTGCTTCCTTCAGGAGCTCTTGTATGGCAGGCCTGGTGGTGACAAAATCTCTCAGCATTTGCTTGTCTGCAAAGGATTTTATTTCTCCTTCACTTATGAAGCTTAGTTTGGCTGGATATGAAATTCTGGGTTGAAAATTCTTTTCTTTAAGAATGTTGAATATTGGCCCCCACTCTCTTCTGGCTTGTAGAGTTTCTGCTGAGAGATCTGCTGTTAGTCTGATGGGCTTCCCTTTGTGGGTAACCCGACCTTTCTCTCTGGCTGCCCTTAACATTTTTGCCTTCATTTCAACTTTGGTGAATCTGACAATTATGTGTCTTGGAGTTGCTCTTCTTGAAGACTATCTTTGTGGTGTTCTCTGTATTTCCTAAATTTGAGTGTTGGCCTGCCATGCTAGGTTGTGGAAGTTCTCCTGAACAATATCCTGAAGAGTGTTTTCTAACTTTGTTTCATTTTCCCTGTCACTTTCACGTACACCAGTCAAACGTAGATTTGGTCTCTTCACATAGTCCCATATTTCTTGGAGGCTTTGTTCATTTCTTTTTTCTGTTTTTCCTCTAAACTTCTCTTCTCACTTTATTTCATTAATTTGGTCTTCAATCACTGATACCCTTTCTTCCACTTGATCGAATTGGCTGTTGAAGCTTGTGCATACATCACATAGTTCTCGTGCCATGGTTTTCAGCTCCATCAGGTCATTTGTGGTCTTCTCTACACTGTTTATTTTAGTTAGCCATTCATCTAATGTTTTTTCAAGGTTTTTAGCTTCCTTGTGATGGGATAGAACATCCTCCTTTAGCTTGGAGAAGTTTGTTATTACCGACCTTCTGAAGCCTACTTCGGCCAACTTGTCAAACTCATTCTCCGTCCAGCTTTGTTCCATTGCTGGCGAGGAGTCGCCATCCTTTGGAGGAGAAGAGGCGCTCTGGTTTTTAGAATTTTCAGCTTTTCTCCTCCGTTTTTTCCCCATCTTTGTGGTTTTATCTACCTTTGGTCTTTGATATTGGTGACCTACAGATGGGGTTTTGGTGTGGATGTCCTTTTTGTTGATGTTGATGCTATTCCCCTCTGTTTATTAGTTTTCCTTTTAACAGTCAGGTCCCTCAGCTGCAGGTCTGTTGGAATTTGCTGGAGGTTCTTTCCAGACCCTGTTTGCCCAGGTATCACCAGTGGAGGCTGCAGAACAGCAAATATTGCAGAACAGCAAATATTGCTGCCTGATCCTTCCTCTGGAAGCTTCGTCCAAGAGGGGCTCCTGCTTGTATGAGGTGTCAGTCAGCCCCTACTAGGAGGTGTCTCCCAGTTAGGCTAAACGGGGGTCAGGGACCCACTTGAGGAGGCAGTCTGTCTGTTCTCAGAGCTCAAACGTCATGCTGGGAGAACCACTGCTCTCTTCAGAGCTGTCAGACAGGTACGTTTAAGTCTGCAGAAGTTTCTGCTGCCTTTTCTTCAGCTATGCTCTGCCCCCAGAGGTGGGGTCTATAGAGACAGCAAGCCTTGCTCCGCTGTGGTGGGCTCCACCCAGTTCGAGCTTCCTTGGCTGCTTTGTTTATCTATTCAAGCCTCAGAAATGGTGGACACCCCTTCCGCTGCCAGGTTGCTGCCTGGCAAGTCAATCTCAGACTGCTGCACTAGCAGCGAGCAAGGTTCTGTGGGCATGGGACCTGCCGATCCAGGCGCAGGATACAATCTCCTGGTTTGCTGTTTGCTAAGACCTTTGGAAAAGCACAGTATTTGAGTGGGAATGTCCTGTTTTTCCATGTACAGTCTGTCACGGCTTCCCTTGGCCTGACGAGGGAAATTCCCAGACCCCTTGCACTTCCTGAGTGAGGCAAGACCCCGCCCTGCTTCGCCTCACCCTCTGTGGGCTGTACCCACTGTCCAACCAGTCCCAATGAGATGAACCAGGTACCTCAGTTGGAAATGCAGAAATCACCTGTCTTCTGCTTTGTTCACGCTGGGAGCTGCAGAAGGGAGCTGTTCCTATTTGGCCCTCTTTGAACGGACCGTGACAGAGATCAAGAAATAATATTTTTTAAAAGATCCTCTTCTGTTCTTGAAAATGCTTACAATACAATACACAATTTAAAAAGTAGGCTAAAAACAATCTAAAATCACCAATGCTAAATTTAAAAAGAGAAGGAAGAGGGACTAGAGCTAGAGAAAGGAAATAAAAATAAAAAAGGAAGAAAAATCTCAACAGTGGCCCATTTGGGGGTGGTAGAATTTCTTTTACAATATCTGTTCTGAAGATTCTACAGTGAGTATGTGTTACTTTTATTTATTTTTTGAGACAGGGTCTCACTCTGTTACCCAGGTTGGAGCATAGTGGCATGATCACAGCTCAGTGGAGTCTTGACCTCCCCAGGCTCAGCGCACATGTCTTTATGAGGTGGTGATTTCATTTTCTTTGGGTATATATCCAGAAGTGGGATTACTGTGTTATATGAAACAGTAAAGTTCTACTTTTAATTTTGTTAGGAACCTCCATACTGTTTTCTATAATGGCGCACCAAACTACCTTCCCTCCAACAGTGTACAAAGATTTCCTTTTCTCCATACCCTTGCCAACACTTGTTATCTCTTGACTTTTGATAATGGCTGTCCTAAGAGCTGTGAGGTGATAGCTCATTGCAGTATGGATTTGCATTACCCTGACAGTTAATAATGTTGAGCACCTTTTCACATACTTGTGGCCATTTTTGTGTATTCTTTGGAGAAATGTCTACTAATACTTTCTCAAAATCACTGACCTAGCTTATATAATTGATTCTCAGGAGTTGAGCTAGCAGAGGTCTGATTATATTAGTTCTTCACAATAAAAAACCAATGATGATTCATAATAAGTTTTAGAATTAAGTGTATGTGGCAAGATATGTAGTGCTACCCAATTTTTGTTATTTTTTGGGTTTGATAGTGATGCAGTGGTATTGTTTAAGAAGGAAGTTCTTGCCTTTTAGAGATTCTTGCTGAAATATTTATAGATGATATGTTATCAAGGACCTGCTGCAAAATAATTCCAGGTGATGGTGGGCATAAAAAAATCTAACAAGACAGGCCTGAATTGATAATTGAAGTTGGTATATGGGAGTTCATTATACCATTGTCTACTTTTACCATGTGTTTAAAATTTCCAGTAATAAAAAAAATTTTAAGGGAGAAATAAAATTAAGGATATCAGTCAGGGTTTAGTTTCATTTAATAGAGATCTGTTTATGCTAAGGAAAACAGATTTAATACAGGGAATTCAGTGCCTAAAAATTTGTTAAAATTACTGGCAGTGCAGGCTCTAGGCTGGGCCTCTAGGAATAATTAACATAACACATTCAACTGGCTTGCTAAGGTTAAATGCTATCTGTGCCTCCTTCAGGAAGTCTGGAAATCAGGAAGCCATTATCTCAAGTGCATGCTAGAGGAACACATCACTTGAGCCAAATCTGATGATCAAGAATCATAGCCACCACTGTTGGCTCCAGGGCTACCTGCTGCTGCAGCACCTGCTAGAATGGTACCAGTAAAGTGGATGCCTTGCTCTGGCCACCACCACTCTCCCATTGGTGGAATCTAAATTATATCTAGAAACCTAGCTGCAAGGGAGTGTGGGAAATGTAGTTTTCAACTTTCTATCCTTTATAGAACTGGACTAAAAAGAGGTGGGAACAAATATTGAGTGGACCAATCCAGCACAAAGTGTTAGCAATTAGGCTGCCAGTACTGTCTTCGGTACAAGGAAAGTCTTCTCTCTCCCCCAATCTAATATTACCTATTGTTAGACACAGTTCAGGTCCTATCTCTTTATTAAATTAAGACTTACCTGATCTCTCCTGGCCTCATTGATTTCTCCACCATTCTACTTCCCTTTCTTCTTTCCTTCCTTGCTTCCTTCCCTCCTTCATGCATGTATGCACTGTGTAGGTATGTGTGTCTCTGAACCAGACTTATTCTTCGTTCTGCCATGTAGTTTAGTCTATATCATGCAATTGTTTTGAGGTACAGTGTCATTTTAGATGGGTTGGTCTTGCTTGGTTAAATAGGCTCTAAGTGACTTAAGGCCAGATAAGTTTCTTTGTGTATCCTCTCCTTTGATCTATAACGCCATGCAGTATAAATAGCAAGATTATGTATCTTACATTGGTACTATTAATAAATTGTACCAATAAGCATAACAAGAAATTGATGCCTTCCTTAAGTACCTCACAAGGTTGTGGTAAGGATCAGAAATGTTCTGTGCTAAATAAATTGTAATTCATAACCTATTATAAATGTTGACAGATAGTAATTACGGTTGTGTTAACACCAAGATCTTCACATGATGACCCTAGTCTGCCTTTTAATTAATCGTATAGCCTGATGATTATTTCTATTTTTTAGTGAAACTATAGTTCTTTGTTTCTTGAACTCAATCTGCACTTCCTGCCTCTGTGCCGTTGACCATGTTCTCCCTCCACTGAGAAGTCTCAGCTCAGGCCCCATCTCCATCTGTCAGTCTTCTCTCCACCAAGCAGTCTGAATGTCCAGCAATAACCAGTTAGATGTCAATTTCTGGCAGAGTTAACCAAGTATCAACAGTAATGGTGTAGACCTGTGCTTACTGACATAACTCAGGATAGGAAATGATATCTTGTTAAGTGAAAAAAATGTTTTAAAAACTCAATGTTTGGTATAATTTCCATTTTTGTAAATGTGTATATATTTTTTATTTGTGCTCATTCTTTCATTTGACAGATATTTATTGAGTGTCTACTGTGTGCCAGGCACTATATCTATGTGCATAGAAAAACCCTGGAAGGCCATACAACAATATATATAGAGTGATCGTCTCTGCTTGCTGAGCTAACAGGTGAACTTTTTTCTTTTTGCTCATTTTATTCCATTTGAAAAATTGTATTTTCTAACTTTTCTACCAAACCTATATTAGTTAATTCATTCATTCATTTATTCATTTATTTTTTAATAAATTAGTATTTATTAATAAATAACTAATATTTTTTAGAATAATCACTTCTGTTCTTCAAAATGCTTACAATATGATACTCAATGAAAAAAGTAGGCTAAAAACAATCTAAAATCACCAATGCTAAACTTAAAAAAGAGAAGGAAGAGGAGCTAGAGCTAGAGAAAGGAAAGGAAAAGAGAAAAGGAAGAAAAATCTTAACAGTGGCCCATTTGGGGGTGGTAGAATTTCTTTTACAATATCTGTTCTAAAGATTCTACAGTGAGTATGTGTTGCTTTTATTTATTTTTTGAGACAGGGTCTCACTCTGTTGCCCAGGTTGGAGCACAGTGGCATGATCACATTTCAGTGGAGCTTTGACCTCCCTAGGCTCAGATGATCTCCCACCACAGCCTCTCAAGTAGCTGGGACCACAGGCACGTGCTACACACCCAGCTAATGTTTTGTTTTGATTTTTTTTGGTGTTGTTTTGTTTTTTTGTTGTTGTTTGTTTTTTGTAGAGACGGGGTTTTGCCATGTTGTCTCAAATTCTTGGGCTTAAGTGATCTGCCTGCCTGGGCATCCCAAAGTGTTGAGATTACAAATATGAGCCACCATGCCCAGCCATTGTATTACTTTTAGAATTAGGAAAAAAAAATTTCAAGGTCCAATCCAAATGTGACTTTTCTATGAAGCTGCCTGAGATCCCTGCATTTAACATTTTTCAAGCTTTTTCAATCCCTTCATCACTTAGTGCTCAATAAATATATGATAAGTTGAACTGATACTATTTTTGCAAGTGTGGCCTTGGTGATAGGTGTCATTAATTTTGTTAATTTTTCTCTTCAATTTCCATTTTGATTTTCAAGAACAAGTTAGGTTTCAGAGAGGTTATTTAATAATAATAAAAAATTATTCTTTGTGATTAATTTGTACTAGTATTTGCATAATATTGACCTAATTTTAGTGACCAGGACTTCATCTGTTGTTTTCATTCTTTTGCCTTCTTCTCTGTTTCTTACTAGTTTTACACATGTGCACGTGTGTGTGATATGCATACACACACTCACATATATATACATACATATGTATTTTTAATATGAAAATTTAAACAGTAGACTCGGGATCTATTATTAGTCAATCCTTTCTTACCACAGAAAATTTTTGTCTGGTGCCCTATTTCCTTCCATTTTGTAGAGAGAAAAGTCTCCTTAACCCAGATTGGAAATGCCATCCACTGAATTAACTTTCTATCAGCCCTGTAATATCACTTCAGTAGCCTGGGATGTAGTCACACAAGAGGGAGTCAGTGTGGCAAGACTTTTAGAAATTACCCAGTCTAGCCCATTTGGACAGCTTTCATCAAAGAGGGCCAAGGGGTAAGAGTGGGGTTCAACCATTTTAATTCATTTCAGCTTTTGCAACATAAGGCAGATGGTAAAACATCACCACTGCATGAAGGTACCAGAAACAATCAGAAATGGGCCAGTCTCTAGCACCACCACTGTGGTTAGAGGAATCAGCCTCAGACCAGGAGTCATGAGGTCAAATCTCCCTGTCCTGGCTCTCCTCCTTCTTGAGGAGGTGCCTTGCCCTGAAGACAAGACAAGGTTCCTAGAATCTGAGATGTTATAAACATGTGTATATTATGACACATTACAGGATCCTGAAACCAGGGAAGTTTTATTCTAGATAGGAGACTGTGTGAATGAAAAGAATAATGTGTGGCCTGGCTGTGGAAAGAGGAAAAGAGGGGGATACCTGGAAAAGTTATCATTCTAAGGCACTTTCTGTGGGTCTTCAAAATAATAGAAATTAGTAAGATGCTTCTTGAAATATTACTTAGTTGGGCGCATTGGGGTTTGACCCTTAACTAGGCTATAGCCATCTTCTGGAATTTAGGATCAGACAAAATTCAAAACATTGTCCAAGGGGATTTGCTAATGACATTAAAAAAAAAAAAAAAACCAGCTCATTGACATTCTGCTTCATTCCATGGTCCCCATCACTTTGCTGAGAGTATCACGGTGAGGCTCCCCATGCATTATACGCCTTGCTTTTGAAGTTGCATTTGCCTCTGTGGCCATCTGCTTTTTAGACAAGATTGGGCACATTCAGGGTGGCATGGCCATAGACAAGCCATCTGCTTTTTAATTCGTGAGGCTGCTGTGCCCCCAAAATTCTTTTTCTCCCTCCCTACTTACTATGGGTGATCCCTCAGAAACTTAAACCACAGTCATCCATATGGGAGAAAATGTGAACTCTGGAAGTTTTTCATTTCTGATGAGTAATATAGTAGCAGTTGGATTAAACCAAATCCTTTGAGTATGAGTTTTTAATTCCCTAATTCCCTGAGATAAAGTGATTTCATTGAAGAGATTGATTTAATCTCTTGCAGTTGATGGATACACTACTTGCAAAATTTCAAAACATAAATTTGTTGTTTACTGGTTGACTACCAGGGTTGCATGCTTGATCCCAGGATTTGCATTTTTCTTTAAGCTGGGATTGCTAAACCGAAGGTGCTTTTGTTTCTGTGCAGTCTGTACCAGCTATGTGTGTGCTCTGCGATCTGACACATTAAAATAACGGAATCACTTTCATTTTAAAAGCACTGCTTCAGGCCGGGTGCGGTGGCTCACGCCTGTAATTTGAACACTTTGGGAGGCTGAGGAGGGCGGATCACCTGAGGTCAGTAGTTCGAGACCAGCCTGACCAACATGGAGAAACCTGTCTCTACTAAAAATACAAAAATTTGCCGGGCGTGGTGGCGCATGCCTGTAATCACAGCTACTTGGGAGGCTGAGGCAGGAGAATCGCTTGAACCAGGGAAGCAGAGGTTGCAGTGAACCGAGACTGTGCCATTGCACTCCAGCCTGGGCAACAAGAGCGAGACTCCATCTCAAAGAACAACAACAACACTGCTTCATATCATAAAAGGGGGTCTCTGTTACCTACAGCTAACATGATATTCTTATAAACCTGATCAGTAAGATTATGGGGCATGATTCACTGTATAGTTAAAAATGGAAGGAAATCTATAAAAGGCATAAAATTTAGATACACCTCCATAACTTGATAGACAAAGATTGCTTTAATGCATCTAGTAGCAACATGTAAAATTGTATAATCAGTAAATTAACTACTTGTTTATTTGTGGTAATTTATTTTTAATCAGTAGCGTTTCATATGTTTAGTTATTTTTTTATTTTGCTATATTTTAGGAGTGTCAAGCTTCCATTTTGGTATCTACTTCTAAATACACTCAGAACAGGAGAAATTTGGACTAATTTTCAAACTACAGATACTTTCTAATCATGATGCATTTCAAAAGTGGACTCGAATTAACTGAGTTGCAAAACATGACAGTGCCCGAGGATGATAACATTAGCAATGACTCCAATGATTTCACCGAAGTAGAAAATGGTCAGATAAATAGGTGAGTATTTTTCCACTAACATTTCTATCCAGTGAAAGAAATGGCTCGTGGCTCACACCTGTAATCCCATCACTTTGGGAGGCCGAGGTGGGTGGATCATTTGAGGTCAGGAATTTGAGACCAGCCTGACCAACATGGTGAAACCCACCAACATGGTGAAACCCCGTCTCTACTAAAAATACAAAAAATTAGCCAGGCATGTGGTGCATGCCTGTAGTCCCAGCTACTTGGGAGGCTGAGGCAGGAGAATCGCTTGAACCTGAGAGGCGGAGGTTGCAGTGAGCCGAGATCATGCCACTGCACTACAGCCTGGATGACAGAGTGAAACTCTGTCTCAGAAAAAAAAAAAAAAGTAAAGAAAAAGAAATGGTTTTAAAAATTATTCTGGTTTTTAGTTATTCTGTTGAATTATTCATTACTAAAGTTATGTTCCATTTGAAGATATAATTTGAATTTCTTATGTGACATCTGTTGGGCATAGTCTGCAATAGCAGATGAAGAAAATAGGAAAGTAATTTATTCATCTTTTAAAATCTTTCAATTGAGACTAATAAAAATGTATGAATACATTGAACCCCAACCAAGCTCTGTGTTATGAATTAAACAGACTACTGGAATTTCACTGCATCCCACATCCAAATGTGTACTACAGTCATCTGTACATATTTTAATCAAGAAATGGTCAAAGTTGCATTTGCTAATGAATCTGTGTTAAACTACAAGTGTGTCATCCTTATAAGCATCATTTGTAGTATGGATTTTAAATAATAATAATGGTTGAGCCCAAATGACTCTGTGAGGAACTATAATAGAGACATAGTACATAAAAGAAAAAGAGAAGGAAAGCGACCACAACTGAGGAGAGAAGCAATGGGGAAGAAGTAGAGGGTCAGGGTAGGAAGAGTGCTGGCCTGGAAGCTCCCAGCCACTAGCTGTGTCCTCAGGCAAGTCCTTCCAACCCTTGGGTCTTTATTGCTTATATCACAAGAGTAGAACCAAATGTCTTTTTAAAAAAATGATTTGGGGCATTCTTAGACCCACTGATTGTCTAGGTGGCTTAGCAGGAAGCCTCCAGCTTGGGAGTTAGCGGCACAGCCTCCTGAAAGATTAGGAGAAGAGAGTGACATATGCAGGACTGTTAGAACACCTACAATGTTATACTTTGGGAGGGTCAAAAGGAAATTGGGATGGAAGAGGATAAGAACATTATGTCAACTAATCAGGCATCTTTGTAGAAATCATTTCTGATAGTCTACATTCTGATAAAGTATGTGATTAAAAGCCCAGCGTAGGATTTAGCTACCATCATTTATTAACACAGATGTTCTCCTTTTTTCCTCCTTTAAATGTTCTTAAGAGGTTAAGTCCCCCACTCAGACACTTTTCCTCATTATTATCCAAGTACGGTCAACTGTGCTAGGTGATGTTTCTTACTATGGGACTCAAGTGTACTTACTTCTTTCATCTTTTTTGAGTAATTCTTAATAATAATACCCATTTCTTGAGTGCCAGGTATTTTACATAAGCTACCACATATCCTTAATAACTGCCATGCACAAGTATTCTTCTGCAAGTGAGAAAAATGTAAAATTTCCATTTACAAATAAGGAAACTAAGGTTCAGAGGAAGAAAATAACTTATCCAAGGGTACACACAGGTCTGTCTAAAATTTGTGTATTTTTACTCTACCCTCCTCCCTCTGGTTATAATGCTTGGGCATTGGTAAAAAGCTAGTCTTTAATAGTTCTATTAAATGCTACCAGGGCCATTTTATGTGCTGTACTCCTGGACAGTTCAGTAGTCCCTGCTGACCTCCACTGAACAGTGGAAGGAATTCTCACCACAAGTAGGCCATTGTGGTTTTATAAAATTATCAAAGCAATCCATTATCAAAGCAATCCAAACCTCAAGGGCCTTAAAGGTGGGAGTCATTTATAATAGTCAGTTTAGAATCTGAACTTGATTTTTAAAAGTGTCACTTACTAAAAATGTCAAGTTTTTAGATGATTACCACTTGCAGTAGATGGGAGAAACATCTATTCTCACCCGCAACTTAGGCATCTTGCCTGGATGAGCTCACTTCCCTATAGGCTCCAACCAGGGCAAGCGTTGGTACAGAGGGAGGTCTGTTGGCTTTTGGTTCCTGTATTGCAAATGCAGTGTGATGAGTTTTTGTTTGTTTGTTTGTTTTTCTTTATTTTCCCTCCTTCTCTGACTCAGTTCATGACTCTTGCTTCATTTCTCGCTCTAACACAATTAAAAACAACATGTTATAGCATGAAGCTAATAAAGAAAAAGACCCTTGCCAATTTTATTGAAGGTCCCTACTGGGTTATCTGGCTTACTGTATTGGCATATTTTAGTAGTCCATGATTCCTGCAAAAACTACACCTAAATACCCCTCATTCTTCCTGCGGCTTTCTCAAATTTGTGGGAGGAAGGTAGGTCCAATTATATGAATCTAAGAAAACCACTTCTCCCCAAACAGTGAACTTTTAGGAAGCTGGAGAAAATGTTGAAAACAAACATTGATGGTGTGTTACTTGGCATCTAGCTGATAGCTCTGCCTGGAAACTTCGCAATTGGATACAATAAGAACCTTTTATTCTTTTAAGTTTGGTTGAAAATAAAAGTGGAGTCATTTGAGCATTCAGACATCTGCCGTTATTCCAGTTCAGTTGTTTTATTTCATGCCCAAATTTTGGGGTTGTAGTCATAGAAACCTATACCTGGAATGGCAATACCTTTTAAAATATCCATTAGACCAGTGCTGCCAACTGGTGTTTTAATGTGTGTATGAAACACTTGGAAACCTTGTTAAATGCAGATTCTGATTCTGTAAGTCTGGGGTGGGGCCTGCAATTCTGATTCCTAGCAAATTCCCAGGTGACGCCCATAACTGCTGATCCATGAACCAAACTTTGAGTAGAAAGCTCTAGACTGTTCCTCTAAATGTGAACTTCTTGCAAAAAGGGACTGTCTTAATCATCTTTATATTCCTTCTGCCTATCCTAGTGTCTAGGCAGGGTGGACTGCCTATCCTAGTGTCTAGGTAATGTCTACAGGGTGGACATTACAAATTATGTGTTGACTGAGAGAGAGAGTAAAGTACATGGCTTTGGATTTAGACTTGCATTGAATCCCAGCTCTATCATAGATCTTATTGATCTTGTGCTCTGAGCCTCAATCCCACCCCTTTAAGATGGGGATAATAATAATACCTTTCCTCATGGGATTGTTGGGGAATGTTTAATGCACTATTATCTGTAGGTTAAGAACATAGGCTCTGCACTTAGCCTGCTTATATTCAAATCCTGCCACAACAGGTTAGTTAGCCCATTTATGCCTAGTGTTCCATTATTGGAACGCTAAGCTTGTGGGACTTATTTATATCCTACTGCTCAAGGTCATTGCCAAGGTCTAATTTTTCACACACAAAAAATTGCAACCCCTGGCATAAATGGGTTAATAGTAATGTAACTTAGGTCAAGTTACTTAATTTTTCCAAACTGGGGCTAAAAATAATACCAACCACATATAATTATTGTGAAAATAAATGAGGAAATCCATGTAAAGTACTTGGCACAGTGTCTGGCAATAGTAAGCCTCTTAGTATGAGAAAAGTCTATCGGTAAAAATGCAGTCCCCTTTCTTTGGCAAGCACTTCTTTCTTCTTCACCTCAAGAAGCAATGACATTGCTCTAGGTTTTGGATGATTGCTGGTTATTGCCACCTTAAATTTGGTGAAACATTAGTAGATTATTCTAGGTGTACCCAGACAAATATGCATGTATTTTAATATTTATCTGCTATTGTTCTTTCTGTATACTTATTGCTATTATGACCCAGGAACTATTTAACAAAATTTGAGATTTTTTCATTAAGATTTGTTTTTAAAAGAATTCGAGGCAACTCTTGTCACTACACCCTGAATCCACTTGTCTTTATATATCTTTTGGAGTTTGTGGGCTAAATTTTTATCACTTGAGAGGACCCTTGAAAAGTTATCCCTCTTCTTCTATGTTTTCTATACCTTAGGGAAGAAGATTCCATAGCTTCTTTCTGTATTCAATTTTCATGTCAGAAAATTCTTCTCTTGCTTTCATTTCTCCTGTTACAATTAAAGTCTTTTTTTCCTATTTTCAGTGGAATTTGTCCATCAAATAAGGCTTTGCTTACCTCTCAGTCTTCTCTTCTCTTTAGATTCCTGTTTCTTCAATTCTCCCTTTTCATGTTTTCCAATATCTTTGTTACTTGCTTCTTCCCTTTCATTTTATTCTCCTTTTTAATACAATGTTAGCATTTCAGAGAAAGGAGTAGGAAAGGTCATTTAAGTTCAACCACTCATCTCTTTTATGTTATGAATTCTCAGAGGAAACAGTATAATCTAGTAAGAACCTGATTAAAATAGGAAGATTATCTTTCTGTTGTACAACTCATCCTTAATTAGATTGTTACTGTTGATTTGTTTCTGGTTTTAAATAACAGTTTTCTGTTGCTTGCCTCTCTTCACAATGTACCTTAGTATAACAGCTTACATCATTTTTTAAGGCTTTGTCTGTTCAGGGTCACCCAATCACCCATTGCAGAGTTTGTTTTGTTTTGTTTTGTTTGTTCACAGAGCAATTGGCTACCTAATGGTTAATTAAATTCTGTTTTATGGGTACAGACACACCCAGTGAGAACTCTTTTTTTAATAATATTTTATCATCCTGAGATAACATGTCAAAGGCACCTTCTTCCATAGCATATTTAAAGTCAATAAAGAGAAATATTACATCAGCTATATTGCCAGAGGTCGTGCTTTTTAACAAGCAAGTGCATCTTTTAAATGGTGAGATAGCAGAAACTTGTGATACGCTGCTTGACCTAGTTATTTTGAATGGAATTTTTCCATTACAAAAAGTTAGTTAGTTTTATATATTTTTTAAATGCATAGAAATACAAAGCAAACACTTTGGGAGGCCGAGGCGGGCGGATCACGAGGTCAGGAGATCGATACCATCCTGGCTAACACGGTGAAACCCCGTCTCTACTAAAAATACAAAAAATTAGCCGGGTACGGTGGCAGGCGCCTGTGGTCCCAGCTACTCGGGAGGCTGAGGCAGGAGAATGGCGTGAACCCAGGAGGCGGAGCTTGCAGTGAGCCGAGATAGCGCCACTGCAGTCCGGCCTGGGCGAAAGAGAGAGACTCCGTCTCAACAAAAAAAAAAAAAAAAAAAAAAAGAAAGAAAGAAAAAAAGAAATACAAAGCAAAGATGTAAAGACTTAAAGAGAAGAAAAAGTTGAAACACCATAAAGAGAATAGGGACGCTTTAAGTACTTCATTCTTATTGAGCTAAATTTCCCTCCAGCTTAAGCTACTCCCTAATTTCTAAACAGAAGATGCATATTCAGCTTATGGAGAGCTCCTCTGAGTTGCTAATGTGTGGTTAGGTACATATTAGAAGGAGCTGAGAGACAGCACTGGACAACCACAATTCAAGATGAGTTCAGTGTTGACAGAGTGTGGTACAGATAAAGTAATAAGTAGGTCACAGTCCAAAAATTCCAAACCAGAGTGTGGAAGACTTGTGGATGATGAGGGTTTTGAACTGATAGGGAAAGATTGGCTGAGAGGAAGGAAGAGGACCTCCTCAAGGGAAAGTGAATTCCTACTGCCATCTTGTTTTTCCTTCTCCGCTCTCAGAATGCACTGGTTGTATCTCAGCCCTCAGCACCTCAGGAGGAGCAGGGGGAGCTAAGATTGGAACATTGAGGCAAAATCAAATTAAGTAGTACCTGGAATTGCAGGGTGAGGAATTTGTGCTTGAAGCTAATTCAGTGGGTGAGGCAGTGAAGATTTTTGGGAAAACCTATTAAGTCTTGTTGCAGAAAGTAGAGTGAAAGAGACAGAATCAAGGAGACACTCTACAAATAATGTGTTTTAATGTGCTATTTAACGGTTACTCATTAAAATAGCTCTGTCAGTATCATTATTCTCATTATGCAGAAGTTCTGCAGGAAACAGCTGGCAGTCATACAGGGACTTATTCTTTATCTGCTTCAACTGTACAATGTTTGACCTGGCTGAATGCCCCCTCATGTCACAGTGCCTGGATCTCTTTCTTCTCTGCTCACTTATGCTTTGCTACCAGCCCAGGGGAGTGTTAACAGGCCTGGAATTTAGATCTTCCATAACAGGTAGTTTATTGGTGTTTCGTTTGGTTTGTTTGAAAATATTTGCTTTTCTGTTAATTTAAATATAATGGAAATTCTCTGGAAAACAAGTCCCTCCACAAGAAAGGCAAAGGAAAACTGCTGGATAGACTTAGTAGACTTGAGTTGGTTATGAAAATTAGCCAGATTAGGTCAAGCACAGTGGCTCACAGCTGTAATCCCAGTACTTTGGGAAGGCGAGGTTGGAAGAATCACTTGAGCCAAGGAGTTCGAGACCAGCGTGGGCAACATAGCAAGACTCCATCCCTACACAATTTTTTTTAAAAGATAAGCTGGGCATGGTGGTGTGTGCCCGTAGTCCCAGCTAATTGGGAGGCTGAGGCAGGAGGATTACTTGAGCCTAGGAGCTCCAGGTTACAGTGAGCTATGATTGTGTCACTGCACTCCAGCTTGGGCAGCAAAGCAAGAACTTGTCTCTAAAATAATAATAATAATAATAATAAAATTAGCTTGATGAAATACATTTGGATGCCCATATCCTTGGGTTCTGCAACTGCAGATTTAACTCAGGATTGAAAATATTTGAGAAAACAAACACAAATTGACAATACAACAATTTTAAAAATGCAAATTTAAAAATATAGTATAACAACTATTTACCTAGCATTTGTATTAGGTATTATAAGTAGTCTAGAGATGACTTAAAGTATACAGGAGGATATGCATAGGTTATATGCAAATTCTATAACTATTTTACGTTAGGGACTTGAGCATCCTTGGATTTTAGTATCTCAGAAGAGAGAGGGGTATCCTAGAACCAATCCCCTACAAATACCAAGGGACACTGTACAGTCTTTTGACAACAACACTTAAATATTTTGACTCAATTTCATTTTGGAAAGTCCAGTCCCCACTTTTCTTAGGGCGGCCTGTGTGAAAGGGAAGGCTGCTTTCCCCTGCCATTCTGCAGCCAGATCTGTAAACCTTAGTTCTGTGGAAAGATTCAAAACATTAACGACAAAAGAAAAGCCAAACCAGTTATTAGCAGCAATGCTATATACAACCACCAGAGTTTGCCTGCAAATATATTGCTTTTATTATGTCAATCTCTTGCTAAGAACATTCTATATTATTTCTCAGGCTTTTGTCTTTTAGTTTCCTCTGGCTAATCCCAGTCTGTGCTGGTTTTTTCCTTCTCTGGACTCCTTACCTCATCTTAATCTGCACAGCCTGACGTTCCTATACTGGTGTTACCTGGTATGGTCTCTCCTTGGCCGAATGTCAGCTCCTGTGTTTCAAGAGACCAAGGTTTTTCTTCCACATCCTTTTGATCCCCAGTAGGTCCTAGCCAAAAGCAGTGTCTGCAGATTGTATAGCTTATACCAAGTGATAATCCCAGAGTAAGTCTGTAGTAAGTGTATTGCCTAACTTTGGTTATTTTGTTTGAAATAACACAAACTTGGAGAAATAATGCCTGAAAGAACCAGATCCCTTGGATAAAGATGAAAAACGTCAGTGAATAAAATCAACATCAATGATACATATGTTTCATTTAAAAATGTTTTATTGTGAAATATAGCATCATTGAAAAAAGTGTATGAGGCCGGGTGTGGTGGCTTATGCCTGTAATCCCAACACTTTGGGAGGCCAGGAGTTCAAGACCAGCCTGGCTGGCATAGCAAAACCACGTCTCTACTAAAAATACAAAAATTAGCTGGGCGTGGTGGTGCATACCTGTAATCCCAGCTACTTGGGAGGCTGAGGCACTAGAATCACTTGAGCCTGGGAAGTGGAGATTGTACAAAACTGCACTGCAGGCTGGGTGACTGAGTGAGACTCTGTCTCAGAAAAAAGTATATTAAAATCTAATGTACAGTTTAAATAGGCATGCATCATTGCTTCATTAAACTAGTCCAGTTCAAGTGGTTTTATATTTATTAATGCAAAATTCACTGTCATTTGTTCTAACCATGATCAGGTAATTGAATTTCCAGACTAGAAGAGCCAAAAAGCATCCTTAACATATCTTACTAATATATGCAGCAGTTTGCCTATGCATGGACTTTTAATTTCATTTAATTTTTTATTTTTATAGATTTAGGAGGTACAAGTCCAGTTGTGTTACACAAATATAATACATAGTGATGAAGTTTGGGCTTTTAAAATAGTAAACGTTGTACCCATTGGATAGTGTTTCATCCCTTGCCCCCTCCCACCTTCCCCTTCTCTGGAGTCTCCAGTGTCTATTATTTCACTCTCTATGTCCACGTGGACCCGTTGTTTAGCTCCCACTTATGAGTAAGAACATTCAGGTTTTGATGTTCTGTTTCTGAGTCATTTCATATAGACCTTCAGCTCTACCCACATTGCTGCAAAAGACATGATTTTATTATTTTTTATGGTGACATAGTATTCCGTGGTATACATCTACACTACATTTTCTTTATCTAGTCATCTGTTGATGGACACTTAGGTTGATTCCATGACTTTGCTATGGTGAATAGTACTGTGATAAATATATGAATGCAGGTATTTTTTTGATATAATAGTTTCCTTTCCTTTGGGTAGATACCCAGTAGTGGGATTGCTAGATGGAATGGTGTTCTATTTTTAGTTCTTTGAGGAATCTTCATACTGTTTTCCATAGAGACTGTCTTAATTTAAGTTCCCACCAATGGTGTATAAGCATTCCTTTTTTTCCACATCCTCGCCAACATCTGCTGTTGGACTTTTCTTTGACAAAGTCATTTGTTGGATAATTTTTTTAAATTAGAAATTTAGGCTATAAAGTTTTGATACTCACCCTGAATATATTTGATGATTCTTAAAGCATTTTAAATTCTTACTTCTGTATATTTGTACATCATTTACTCCATTTAGCCTGGCTGAATTGTTCCCATCTCAAGTCCTATTTTCCCCATGGAGAAGACTGTCTAACATCTATTGCTGTTACTCTGTGCCAGGTGCTGGACTGATGTTTAACATGTACTCTCTCATTTAAGTCTCCCAATAACTTGATAAGATGATGTAATAGTGTTAACTTCTGTTTCCCAGATGAGGAAACTAAGGTAGCATGCTCAGGCCCTCAGAGATAGTGAGGATTTGAATTCAAGTTCTAAGTCCCTTGCTTTCTCAAAGCCTTGGCTCTGACCCTCACCGTCGACCATATGCCTTGCCTCCCACCGTAATTTCCTAGTCTGAACTCCTGTAGCCTCCTGTTTGCATCACTTATTACCTACCCCCATGTCTCCCCAGTGCCTGTTCCAGTGACTTGCATATAGCAGGTGCTGAAGGAATGTTTGATGGTGAAACAGTTGTTTTCTTTTCTGCAAGGGGGAGGGAATTTCTATTTAACAATTTTGTAGTCCAAGAACCTGAGCTCAAAAGAAAACTTGCCTCTAGTATCCTTTTAAATACCAGGTTTATAGTAGTCTTGATATTATCTAATTTTCCACTTAGGGAAAAACTATACAAAAATTAATTTATGTTGTATATAGTGTTTAAATTTATTATTAAAATGATTCAAAATGTATAGCTGTTTTTGACTTATGGTTGTCTTTCATTTCATCTCAAGATGAGCACCTATTATTGGCATTGTTTTGTACAAGTTAGAGTGCAGGATATAAAAATGAATGAGGCAAAGTGCCTGCCCTTGGGGCACTTATAGTTTATTTGGTAAAACGAGAATATAGACAACTCATAATGGCAAAAAAAAAAAAAAAGAAGAAAAGGTGGGGGGAGTTGGTGGTTGAATAGGGCTGTAAACTCTTAGCTGATTGGTAACTGTTCATGTATGTTTTGGTGAGTAATATATCATTTAGTAAAGATGTCAAGCTTCAAATCATTATCATAAGGTTAAATATATTACGCATGTCTTTACAGCAAGTTTATTTCTGATCGTGAAAGTAGAAGAAGTCTCACAAACAGCCATTTGGAAAAAAAGAAGTGTGATGAGTATGTAAGTATCATTATAATGTAGTATGCTTATTTTTTTAATCATATAAATTGGGACAAATCTTTTTAATTCAAGTAGCATAGTACCAAAAGCATAACTACCTGTATTCACCAGGATATTCCTCATACCTTATGTATTTTCTCTTGAAATCCATTCAAGGAAATAACTAGATAACTAACAATGGATTTTCTTGAATTTTACTTCCATATTGGTTCCTGAGAGTGCATTAAAGGCTTTGGCTTGATGAACTTTCTTGGGGATTATTTTGCTTAGTGTCAATGTTTGTTTCTTTGTTCAGATTCCAGGTACAACCTCCTTAGGCATGTCTGTTTTTAACCTAAGCAATGCCATTATGGGCAGTGGGATTTTGGGACTCGCCTTTGCCCTGGCAAACACTGGAATCCTACTTTTTCTGTGAGTATTGACGTGCCAGTACTTTCCATTTTAAAACTGAACTTTTTGTATGTTTCTGTTATTACATAGAAGAAATGTGAAATATTTATAAATAGTTTTTTTATTAACTTGGCTAAGTTACAAGTACATACTTTGACATTTATTGCTTGAGTGATTTTCCAAAATGTACCTAATGCTTACAACAAAGAGGAAGGAGAAAATCTTTTTATTAATCAAAAATACTGAAATAAGCATTTGTGAAAAGGATTAAAGCATTTGAAAATAACTTTTTTTGGTATTTTTGGAGTCTACCTGTGACTTTAAATCTCAGTTAAAATATTAAGAGGTGTTTAACCCCAGCCAGTCACCACTTTGGCATTTGGATTGCTGTGAAGCGTGTACTACATCAAAGGGCAATTACAAATTTGTTTGTAATAAATATTCAAGAAGCATAGAAATTTTCAGTGTTTTGAAGATGAGAAATTAGCATGTACTTTCCCACTGAGATTCAATGAAAAGAAAATGGGCAATTTTCTTTTTAAATAACTTTATCTCAAACTGTTGAATGGGACTTTCTGCAAATGTATGGAAGGCTTATTTTTAGTTGGAACAAGATTAAGAGAGATGATAGAATTTGTACTAAGAAAATTCTCGCCCAGCCTGATTCCCTCTCAAATGTCACACGAGTGTCAGTGGTGAGGTGAGGGAGAAAGCGCTTCTCCGAGGATCTTGCCTTTTGTTCCCTGACTTGAAACTCACGCTTTTCATTGGCCTGGCTAGATAGTCCTTGTTGCCATGTCCTTTTGACAGGAGCATCATTTCCTTACAAGCAGTGACCGAAATGGTTACTAATCCTACAAACTGTGGATATCCTTTCAAAAAAGACATCAAAAACTGAGATAAAAGAATATTACTGCCCATTCCATTACTCCAGGAACAGAAATGCCCATCCATGCTGCCCTATGTTAGGCATTAATTTTGTGTGTGTGTAAATTAACATGTCCTTTCTAAAATTAAAAGACTGTGTAAGATGGTGAATTCAATACATTGTCTTCCATATTGTCAGCCTAATTCAGTGAACCTAACTCTAGCCTCCTCTCTTGATCACTCTGAATACATCTTTCTAAGTTGCCTTTCCGCTTGAGCTGAGTGCCAGGTTTTAGGGTAATATGGAAGAATTGGACAACATATTTCTATGGTGATTTTTTTGAGTATATGTGAAATTCTGACTCTCTGAGGATAGTAGACTGCTTGAGGAGCTACACTTCTGGTTTTCAGTGCATTTACATGAGACACCTGAGCGCTACTCCCAACTCCTCTTCTAAATGGCTATGTAGTTTTAAGCAAGTTTCTTAGCCACTCTGAGCTTCAGTTCCTTCCTCTTCAAAACAAGGAAATTGTGCAAGAAAAATTTCAGAACCAGGCCAACCTCCAAAACGCTATGGTTCTGTGACTATTTTCAGTCATTCCAAAGCTGGGAATATGTTCAGTTCAGAATGTGTATTACATTGATTTCTTTTTTTAAAAGTTATTGCAATATGTCAAGTTATAAATTAACCTAGTGTAAAAAGTCAATTCTTTGATGGTTGTAACAACAGTAATTCTTGTATCTCTACAAGAGATACAAGTAGTATCTGGTAGTGCCAGGCATTATTCCAAGTGTTTTATGCAGAATCCTTACAATAACTCTATGAAGTAGCTGCTATCATTAATTTCCTGTTTCACAGATAAGGAAACTGAGGCATAAAGGGTAGCTTTAATTTTGGAATCTCTCTTGATCACCCTTCTGAGGATTTCCTCTACCTCTCTTCTTTGCTAGATCCATTGTTTCCTATATTCCATTTATTATTCTTTCTGGATTTGCTTATGTGCTGTTATTGCTCAGAAAAGGTGACTGAAAATAAAATTTTTGAGACCTTTATTTCTGAAAAATATTTTTATTCTACTTTTACCTTTGATTGGTAGTTTGGTTGGATATAGAACTTTATACTAGCAATAATTTTCCTTCAGAATTTTGAAGGTATTGCTCTATTTCCTTCTAGCTTTTTTCTGTTGTGAAGTCCTATATGCTTCTGATTCCTGATCTTTTATATACAGCCAGGTTTTGTTAATTTTTTTTTTTTTTTGGAAACTTGTCAAATCTCTTAGTTCCCAGTATCCTGCAGTTTCACAATGACGTGCCTTGATGTGGGCCTGTTTTCATCAATTGTGTCAGGCATTGGGTGCAATCTTTTCTTTTAGAAATCCATGGCCTTGGCCGGGCACAGTGGCTCATGCCTATAATCCCAGCACTTTGGGAGGCTGAGGCCGGTGGATCACCTGGCAGTTTGAGACCAGCCTGGCCAGCCTTGCCAACATGGTGAAACCCCGTCTCTACTGAAAATACAAAAAATTAGCTGGGTGTAGGGGCGGGCACCTGTAATCCCAGCTACTCAGGAGGCTGAGGCAGGAGAATCGATTGAACCCGGGAGGCGGAGGTTGCAGTGAGCTGAGATTGTGTCCAGCCTGGGGGACAGAGCAAGATTCCGTCTCAAAAAAAAAAAAAAAAAGGAAATCCATGACCTTCAGTTTGGGAAATTTTTTTACATTATTGTGTTGATGAATTCCTATTACCCCCAGATTTTGGAACTTCTAGACTAGTCCTCTAAGTTTTTTAATCTTTCCTTTATTTTCATTTCTATAACGTTTCACTGTAATTTTTGGGATATGTCCTCAATTTTTCCCCTCTTTATTGAATTTTTTATTTCTGTTACTATATTTATAGGAGCTTAAAAACTCTAAGAATGTTTCTTTTTAATATTATTTTGGTTCTGTTTCATGATTTCAATATCTTCTCTGAAGATTCTAATGATAGTTTTTTTTCTGCATTATGAAAAATTTAAAACATGAAGTAGAGAGAATAGTAGAAAAAGATTTTTATGTTTCCTTCCTTCTATGGATGGTTGTTTTAGTCAGTCCCCCACCAAGACTGTCTTGAAGCAAATCTCAGCTATTTTATTATTTCATCCCTAAATATTTTAGTATATATCTCTAAAATATAAGGACTCTTTTAACTCAATATGTCATACCTAGAAACAAGTCAACAACAGTTCCCTAATATCATCAAATATACAATCAGTATTTAAATTGCTTTGATTATGTTATGTTTTTAAACATATGGGTTGTTCAAATCAGTACTCAGATAAGGTTCACACAGTGCAATTGGTTGATATGTATTTTAAGTCTTTTTTAATTTATATTTTCCCATTTCTTTCCTTTTATTCTGTGCCACTTATTTAAGAAACAGGGCCATTTGTGTAAAGTTTTCCACAATCTGGATTTTGCTGTTTGTATCCCTGAGGTACAAGCTGATTTTTGTTTGTTTTGGGGTCTTTCACCTTAGACTCTTTGCCCAGATGTCAGATAGTTCCTCTTTATCTGCTGTCTTCAAGAATGGGGGGAAAACAAGGCTGATTTGAGCCTGGCACACATGAGTGGGGCTTGTTCGCAATAGCTTCACTTAAGATGCTCTCGAGCCCTTTACTTGGGAACCACCAGGGTCATTTGTCTAAGACCCTCTTCTTTGGCTCTTCAGATCACCCAGAGAACAGCTCCCAATCCCCTGTTCTGGGGGCCTAGACCTCACCGCCATCTTTCTGGGAACCAAGTAGGGGGAAAGGGCTGGAATGATTATCCCAGCAGGCATGTGTTCACTCAGTTCCCAATTTTCATTAGAGTATGCCTCTTGCCCACAAATTGTGCCTAGTCTCTCACCTAGAAACATATATTGTATACTTTCCAGAGAACATATATTCAGATTGTTGCCAGGATGGGGGAGGACCAACCAGTCAGCTTTATGGAGTAGGACCTGGTCTGGGGAATCTAGCTATTTCTTGAAAAAAGTTCAACAGATCCTCACTATTTTAGCTCACCCCTTCCATTATCCCCAACTTTCAGTCATGCCAGCAGTGCCTTTTAGAGATTCTGTGAGGTAAACTGAGTTGGTCTTGGCTTTTTCCACTGCCGATTTATGGTTCAGGTCTGTCTGCTTTCCAGCTTTCAAAATTTCATTATTGTCTACTATTATATTTTATCCTAGCAGCTTTACGCCTTAAAAAATCTTTTTACTGGGATATCAAGGGAGAGGGAGTAAGTCCTTGTATTCAATCTACTATTCCTAGAATTCAATTGATTTTTAACTATACTGGCTGAGGGATAATTGACCTCCTATCTCATGACACTTTAGTGTCTGATTAAAGCGGGGAATTGGAAAAATTTACTTTTGTAGTTGAAGGAAGATTTTTCCTGGATGAAACTATTATAGATCATTTAGTTATTTGTAAGATTCATGGATAACAAGCGCAACACACCAAGTCTTCAGCTAAATGTCATGAAGGTAGTTGTACAAAGGCTCAAACTTTAAGTTTCTCACTAAACTTAGGACTCTCCTACCTCAGGACAAGGATTCACTCTGTGACTCTTGTAAAACCAGCTGCTCCTACAACTGCTCAAAGCCAAGAAGCAGTTGGCAGGATCAAGATATTTCATCTGGTACAGGGCTCCATTCCAGACTCACATTGGCCAACACAGGAAAGGAGTCCAAGACTGTCCAGGCTTCTTTGGACCAGCAGCTGGGAAGGCTCCTTAGTGTCTCCCTGAGGCTGGGTGTGGAGCCTTCTCTGCAGTCATCTGGAAACTTGTTGGTGCGATTTCTTTTTCTTGGATGAGTTTGCAGCTCATTTTTTTTAAACCTATCCATAATGGCTGTCATCCCTGTTTAACACACTCTAATTCAGTTAGATTCAGTGAGTCCTGTCCTGTTGTAAGAATGGTGCTGGATTTTGCATTTTTCTGAATTCTGAGGATGCTGGTGGGCACTCTCGATTTATCATAGTTCTGCAGGTATATATCCTCTATGGGTAACAAAGTGGGGCTGGACCCTGAGGCTGCAAGTCAGGGATGTACTGAGGCACAAGTACCTCAGGGTAAAGAGTACTTGTTGAGCTGTTTTCCTAGGAGTGAGGACCCAAATAAAAGGCAATAGATGCTAAAGGAATTTCCTGCCACCATAACTTCCTCTTTATCTGAGTCTTACCCATAACTCCATCATAGCAGAAGTAGGAATTAGAAATCAATATTGACATGGAAGAATGGTGGGTTTTGTTTTGTTACATTTTGTTACATTTTCTGAAGATTTCTATTAAAGGCATACATTTTACAGGAAATTAATCTCTAGAACACATCTCATAGTACTAGGTAAGTATAATGTTTATTACACTACACAGAATCTGATAAAGCAATAAATGCTTTTTATTTTTCCATAACTTCTTAACATGTATTATTATTTTTATTTTAATAATGTAGTCCTTAAGTTGAAAACCATGAAAAACAAAAGTAGAATTCATGACACTTCTGAGATATCAGTTTATTATTAACACTGAGTTTGTGAACAATCTCTTCGAAATGTTAATTGTGAAACAAAAGTACAATGTGTGTAAAACAATAGTTTAAATTTTATTTGGTTGATTATAATACCAGACCTTTTGGATTCTTGTTTTCCATTTTCTATCTCATTTGTGTTGTGGTTGTGGGAGTGAAAAAGATAATTTATCTAAAAACAGACTTTGAAAAGTGGCATGCAAGGAGACTTTTATTAGTACCAACGCATAGAGCTACTAGGAAGAATAAATGAGTGGTGTGTGTGTGTGTGTGTGTGTGTGAATGTGAGAGAGAAAGAGAGATGGAGAGAGTGATAGTAGTGAGTGGTGCATAGTACACACTGTAGGTATTTGTTAAAATACTACAGTTAGTATTAGGTAGTCACTAAGTAATGGCTAACATTTACTGAACAGTATCTATATATGCTACACTATCTTAATCCCCACCAACAACATTATGAGGTAGGTATTAGCCCCATTTTACAGATAAAGTAACTGAGGCTTAATAACTTACCTGTGATCACACATTAGAAAGTAGGGGAGCCAGTGTCCCATCCAGGCTTGCTTGACTCTAGAGCCAGCGTGATCTAAAACACCATACCGCCTTTGGTGATGCCTTCTTCAGACACCAAAGTTGCATTATTACTCTACAACTTGAGAAAAACTTTATTTTTGTCAACGGATGCTTGCAAGTTAGTACTTACCTTTTACTTTCCAATATAATGTACCTTTAAAATCACCTTATAAAATCAGCCAGTGTTCCTGAATTATCTTGCTAGTGTTCCACCAATAACCATCCCCTTTACTGTCATGAAAACAGCTTGGCAATATCAAGTGTACCAAACTGTAGACCGAGGATGTCAGGTTCCTGTTCACAACAAGTAAAATGTATGCTTAAAGTATATTGTGAAACCAATAAACCTCTCAGTGGCTTCATATTTGTCATGTGGGTTCCTGCATGTGCAATTTAAGATTTCCCATTGCTTTCAGGAGCTGTTGAACTCCTGAAAGAAGTAACTAAACATTTTGTTGTTAAGAATTAAACACCAAGTGATAGCAAAATCAAATAATACCAAGTTTAACCCTAGGAAACTTGTTAAATAACCATGGTACTTTCATAAAATAGAGTATTAGACTACTACTTAAAAGAGTAAAATAGACTTATATGGGCAGGTGAGGAAAAATCTCCTAGGTTGTAATGGGGAACATAGTGTGTAGCACTATGTTACTGTGTAGCATAGTATTATTAATACTGTGTAGCATAGTACTATTACATGAATACAAACTGAATATTGGGTGGAAGTGAGCATGGAAGGAGGGTGTGTCTATATGTATACATTATATTGCCCAGAATATTTGGGGAGGGTACACAAGAGAACTGTTGGCAGTGGTTACTTCTGGAGAGTGAGAAAGGGTCTAGAGGTGGAGTGGAGATGGAATGTTTAGACTCTTTGAATTTATTTTTAACCTGCTTTTAGAGGAAAAAAAGCTAGTTGAAAAAATTGGTTTTTTGAAGAACTTAACACCAGTGCAGTAAGACTTTTTCTTTTTCCTCTTACCTGCTAAAAACTTGAGAGAGAAAATATATTTTTGGTGTAGATAGTTAGACCATGAAGCTAGAGTGAGGACTCTGTCAATGCTGTGCCACTTGTTCCAGACTGTATTTTCAACCTCTTTTCCCTTCAGATGACCTCAGCTTCTGCCACACTAACCTTCCCTTTTCTGTAGAGGCTGCCTGCCTTAAAACTGTTACCTTGGTCTTTCCAGAGCCCACCCGTACCCTGTCTCATCTCTGTCTTCTGAATCCTCATGGTCCTGGAAGGCCTAGATCAGATGTTATCTCCTCCAAAACTGCTTGTCTGATCCTCCCAGGTGGAAGGGAGGTCTCTCTTCCTTTCCTTTTCAGTGTCATTTGTATCTTTCTAATAGTAAGTATCATTTCCATTATTTAAGCATACATTTTACCTTCCCTATTGAATGCTGAGCCCTACAAGGGCAGGATTAATGCCAAATTCTTCCTTGTTGAAATCATCCTCCTCCCGCTAACACGATCTAGAACAGCATTTGCACGTAGCTGCTCCTCAGCAAAGTTTTACTGAAATGAGTGAATGGATATGTAAGAATTAGATTTTGCAAAACCAGAATCAAGGCTTTAGGGCAAAACAGTGGCTTTCATTATTGTTGCAAATTTATCAGAGAGGAAAAAGATCAACTGAAAGGTTTAGTTCACCCTCAGACTTTTAGTAGGCTGTGGAGATGTGATAATAATCACAGAGTCAGCATGGGACTGGCTGCTCATTGTCTACTTTCCTAGGAATGCCTCCTTCATTTGAAAATTCAAAATAGTTCTGAGACTGCTAAGAAATACTAGATGAGGTTGGTATTGCAAAAGGGCATTTGTTGTTAAATTGCTGTTTGGGAAAAGGACAGTAATTGTCATTGTCAGTTACAGCAATTATCTTCACTTTGGTGGATTGTTTACTTAATTGTAGGTGAATTCTCTGGCCCTCTCTCCCTCCCTGTCTCTCTGTCTGTCTCTCAATATTCGCCTTTGTGGGCCATTTGTAATTATCCTACCAGCAAAACTATGCACCATTGTATTGTCTATGATCCATGTTTACAAACAAATCAGTTAGTACCCCTTCCAGTAAGGATAAGTCGAAAAATATAAGGGTCTCTGTAAACTGAGATCAGACTACCAGGTCCCTTCTCTCTTTAAATTTAGTGTTTTACAATTGAGCCTACATAAGGAGTAAATAGAAATAGAAGTAAAAGTATAGACCCATCAGCACATTGCCCTAAGTCCTTGCTCGTATGTTATGGGAATTTGATCATTACTATCCCATCACAAAAAATAGTCTTCTCATTCTATCGGGAGAATTATATTGTTAACCAATTGCACCAGCATCACTTTCTGATGTCTCTAAATATTTTTCAGCAAATTCTACTAAGTTGCAGTGAGATTGCAGCATACCTTTATACAAACTTGGCCTGCTCTTAAGCTATCGTTGCTTTATTACTTTACATATATGCCAAAAAGGTTGAATGACACCTACCAAGATAATAATTTTGCTCTCAGTGGCAACGAAGATGGTCTGTGTGCTATTTATCAAGTTATTCCTTATAAATGGTAAGTCATCTCCTCTGTGCATTCCTAAGTGAGCAGTTCTTTGCCTCCTTAGGAAATACCAAACCGGACCTTGTGATCTAAAGACAGAGCAGTTAAGAGGAAGTCAATAAGGAAACCCTACTCTTCCGGATGATCCTAGGAGGTCCATCGGACTAGTCACATTCATCTTTCCTCTTGCCAATCAGTTTCTTGTTTTTAGAATTCTTTGAGTTATAGTCACAGTTCCTTAGAAATGATTTGAAGAGAAAATTGTCCTTTGGCTGGCAGCAAAAATCATTGACATCAGAGTCTGTTGTTTGGGAGTAATAACCCGGGAGAGGGAGAAATGGCACATTCAGGCTTGCCAACATTTGAAATACATGGAAAAGGGACAGTGGCAGTGCCATTGAACTCTATTGAAATCCACTGGATTAAGAAGCTTTTCAGAAATAGGGAAATGGGAAAGTGGTTAGCCTTACGTTAACAATGAGTGCCTATTTTGTAAACAGAAATAGTTGGCATGCGTAGGAGATGAGTCCCACTCATTGTTTTTAGAAGTTGAGCAGCTATTGCTAGTTTATGAGTCATCTGTGATGCATCTGATAAGGGGGTTCTAAGAATTCAATTCTCTTAGCCCCAGAAAGGTAGGGGTGTGTGTGCGTGTGTGTGTGCACGCGCATGCGCTAGAGTGTATACCCTGAGTTCACTCAGTCCTATTTATGCTGAGTTGCATCAGGTGCCTTGGTCCTACCCAAGGACAACAGTGTGATCTCTGTTTTGGTACAGTGTATTTTTCTTAGCCTGCAACAGACAACTTAACTATACTGGCTATGGTTTTACAGCATTATTTACCTCCATGATTGGTAGAATGCCTTCTCTGCTCACTCATCTGGTTTACAGTAGGCCAGGTGCGTGTTAGCACAGTAGAGCAGGTTAAGTATGGTGCAGAGAGTTGGATTTTCAAGGTTAGCTTGAACTTTTATTACTCACAGAGTGGTAGTTGGTTTAATTGGAAAACTGCTCCTTTGTGGGCCAGTTAGTTTTGCTTTGTTCTCTGGCCACAGACTTTACCTTATGTCAGGCACATGATTTCAAAGATCTGCATCTATATCAGGGGTCAGCAAGGGACAGCCTGCAGACCAAAGCCACCCGCAGCCTCCTTTTGTGTGGCTGGCTAGGTAAGATTGACTTTTAATTTTATAAAGGACTTTAAAAAAGAAAAGATAGTTATAAAGTGTACATTGTTCCATGAGATCTTTATAACAACCCTGTTAATCACTCCCATTTTATAGATAAAGAAACTGAAACCGCCTTTGCAAAATTATAACCAAGGAAATTATGACAGTGAAAGAAATCAGACCTAACCAACTCTATCTTGCTTCTAACCCTTAAGCTGTCCTTGTTCATTCCTGGGCATAGGCCTAACTAACTTTGGGAAGGAATTCAGTTCATGGTTTGACTGAAACAAAATTGGTAACAGCCCTTTTCCAAAAAGACCCCCTTCTTGCCTGGGGTCCAGTCTGCCTTTGCAGGACTAACAAATTAACTACACGATTAGAAATTACAGTTTAGGGGTCATGCAGCCTCTGGCTCCAAGAGTCTGAACCTCCCCAAATTGCTCCTCGGGGTAACATCATTATTGTAAAACCTAAGATCAGTGCTTGAGATATTTTGCAGAGCTGTACTCCATGTATCAGCTGACACCACCCAGACTGGTAATCTCACCCAACCAGTTCTGCCATTGCACCCAGGAACAGAAGACAGCAAGAAAATCTTACTTCACCCCCCTATGATTTCGTATCCAACCTAACCAATCATCACTCCCCACTTCCCAAGCCCCTAGCTGCCAAATTATCTTTAAGAACTCTGATCCCCGAATGCTCTGGGAGACTGATTTGAGTAATAATAAAACTCCGGTCTCCCACACAGCTGACTCTGCGTGACTTACTCTTTCTCCATTGCAATTCCCCTGCCTCAATAAAGTGGTTCTGTCTAGGCAGCGGGCAAGGTGAACCCATTGGGCGACTACAAAACTAAAATTAACGGAGGCTACGTAACTTGCCCAAGATGACTGACATCTGTGGGGAGGAGAGCAACAAGTCCATTGGGTGCTCCTCTTAAACCTCCTATTTCTCCTTAAATGTGCCTTGTTACCACAAAAACAGAATGGGAAAATATGAATGAAGCCCCCAATCCACCTTTCTACCAGAACAAAAGTCCCAAATACCCACCGAGAACAGCATATTCCTTTATTTCAACAGTCACATGGGATTTTTCTGTCACTCAAGAGTTAACATCTTTAGAATATGATAAAGAGTAGGGATCTAGGTTTGAGGAGAAGGGAAACAACTTGTCCTTGTGGAGTGGGAAAAGAGGAACAAGGACACATCAAGAGTGTCAAGAGTTATAAATGGAGTGCCCACAAAACCCACAGCCCTCTACCCACTATAGGTTAAAAACAGGAAGTGGTAGTGGTACATGGCTCTCTTTCTCACTGGTACAACATCCTCATTTAAGCTCAGACCTCTCTTTAACTTTTTTACAAAGAACCAACTAAACTAAAATTCTATTTTTACCAGGATACTTCTTTTAGATTCCTCTTTCTTTTTAGGATTATATTAGATACTATCTGAATTGGCCATCAGCAATGCATATTTCTTTTTCTAGACAAAACAAAATACCTAACTGACAGTGAGGCTAGTTTAAGAAAAGCTTTGCACCACAGAGCTTAGATTTACCTACAAGGAAAGAAATGGAAAGAACTGTACAAATAATTGCTCTCCACCTGTTTCCTGCCTGGCCTTTTAAAACCACCCGTTTAATTCCCTAATCTAATTTGTAAGCATTATACATGATCACATGCTACAAGGTCACCGTGTGCTGGTCTTCTGACCCTCAGAATTTTGAAATTTGATCAGAATTTAGTGTCTAAGAAGTCCACTTTAGGACTGAATAATTATGTTTCTACTCCTTTCTGTAAGTATTTTGTGAGCTCCTTAATCAAACAGGGATTGTATTAATGAGCTTAAGACTTAAACAAATGCAACTCTCCCCTAAAAAGGGGTTAAAATAATAATACTGTCACTTGAAAAGTTCTTTATATTTTTATTGTAAAACTAAGATAACCATTAAACCATTTTGAAAATGCATAAAATAAATGAAATAAAGTATAAAGAAAACACGCAAAGTCTCTCTGTTCAGAGTGTTCAGGCTCACCTTAGACAAGCTCCATTAACATTTCAATGTATTTCATTCTAAGATTTTTGTTTGCCGCTTAGGTCTTATTTTTTACAGTGTTATTCCTCTCTGGATGTTTGACTTTGATAGACAATGCAACGTGATGGGTAGGGACTTTGGAGTCATACTACCAGGGTTTGAGTGCTCTGACACTAGCTGTGTGACCTTAGACAAAATACTTAACCTCCTTGTTACCTTATTTACCTTATCTGTAAAATAAGGATAGTAATAGTACTACTCATAAGTGAAGTATTTTAAAAAGTGCTTAGAAAGGGCCTGATATATAATGAATACCCCAACATTTGGTACTATTAATGATCAGTAAAGTGTTTTATTAATTATATTGAATCCCTTAAGGTAAATTAAAGAGCTTGACAAAACCCATTTTCATATAAAAGATCATTTTGAATTTTTCAAAATATTTAACATTTTCATATGAATTTAGGGACTCAGAACACCTTGTCCCTGTCTCTTCGCTTTTGGGCCTGCCTCTTTCCATCTGAGCTCTCATTAAACAAAGGATTTTTTTTTTTTTTGAAACAGCATCTCACTCTGTCACCCAGGCTGCAGTGCAGTGACATGATCTCAGCTCACTGCAACCTCCGCCTCCCGGGTTCAAGCAATTCTCCTGCCTCAGCCTCCCGAGTAGCTGGGACCACAGGCATACGCTGCTATGCCCAGCTCATTTTTTGTATTTTAGTAGATAACGTAGATACGGGGTTTCACCATGTTATCCAGGCTGGTCGCGAACTCCTGAGCTCAGGCAATCTGCCCACCTCTGCCTCCCAAAGTGCTGGGATTACAGGTGTGAGCCACCGCGCCTGGCCAGGATTCTTCTTCTGTGTCTCTTTCCTCACCACTTAAGTCTTCCATTGGCATTGCTTCCCTAGGCCAGAAACCACTATTCCTGTCCTCGAGCCTCACTGAGAGCCTCTGGTCCCTCACTTAAACCTTCTACTCATGCCCTACTTCCTGTTTCCACTGGCTGGCTGTCACACTTGCCTGGAAAACCCCTGAAGCTGAGCTTTCCAACCACACAGACACGGCAACACTAAATTCTTGGTCTGCATTCTCAATTGGGTCCTCCCCACAGTCCAGCCCCTCCATCATTTTCAGCTAGTGTTCTAGTCTCTTCAACAGTGTTTTCACATCTTTATACAGGTATTTCCCCTAGAATAATTGGGGGTGGGGATGGAGAAGCAGGGAGAGTTGGTGGAGATGAAAGATGAATGGGAAAGTGCAAGGTGAAGATGCAGGAGGGTTGAGACCCTTGAGAAAGGTAAACTAGAAGTAAGAGGTAGAAGAGGGTGAGGGAGAGGCCAGCAATAGCAGAAAGGAGTGGAGAAAGATAGGCTAGCCCAAACCGATGCATTTCCTATGGTTTGTCTAAGTTCCTTGTCCTGGATTTTAAATTTTTCTTGTAAATACTCTGCCTCAACAAGCAGTATGTCTGTAAGTTTTGGAGTGAGGGCTGTGGGTTATTAGGAGACAGTGATAGATCAAAGGAGGACTAGTAATAAAGACCACTTTTACCCCAGCTCAAGGAGTTTTTATATGTACTAGCCTGCTTGTTTAATTGAGGATAGTAAAAGTTTTATACTTCTAACTGGATCTAGAAGAGGAAGAATTACATAGTTTAGTAAGCCTCCGATCCCTTTTGGAAGGAGTGAAATATGGGGGAGGGGAGGTTGAAAATAGTATTTAAATATATGTCCTGCTGAAGTAAATAATGCTTGAGGTGGGCAGATCACCTGAGGTCAGGAGTTTGAGATCAGCCTGGCCAATATGGTGAAACCCGTCTCTACTAAAAAATACAAAAATTAGCTGGGTGCGGTGGCATGCACCTGTAATCCCAGCTACTCAGGAGAGGCAGGAGAATCACTTGAACCTGGGAGGCAGAGGTTGCAGTGAGCCAAGATTGCGCCACTGCACTCCAGCCTGGGTGACAGAGCAAGACTCTGTCTCAAGAAAAAAAAAAGTAATGCTTGAGGAAGTCAACCAAAGGAAGTAGATGAGACCTTACTTTTCACACTGGAAGCTAGTCAGCATCCCACAGCAATGAGAATGATTCAGCTGTAAGTGCTTTTCTTCACTGTCACCTTACTTGGGTAGCCGTGGGGTCTGTGTTTACAGGTAAATGAGCTGCAGTGTTGGCACAGCACCTCACCACAGACAGTGTGGCGGGTGATGCACAGCACAGTGTAGTGAGAAACAGAAAGAAATGGAATGTATACACCACAGGGCCAGAGCTTAGGGCTTTCAGTCTCGCTGCTTCCAGGGAGGTCAGTGGACCAGTAGCAGCAGCAGCATCTGGCAACTTGTTAGAAATGCTGAATCTCAGGTCCCGACCCATCCATTTTAACAAGATCCTAATTTGCACACACGTTAAAGTTTGAGAATAGCTGCTTTCAACTTTGCAAGGGAGAGTCATGCTAGGGAGGGCTGGTAATGGTTCTCTCTTTTTTTGGGAGGAATGGGTCCTGGAGGAGTTGAAAGCACTCAGCTACAAGGCAGCCCCAAACACCCCCATCTGAGCTATTTTTGGATCTGATGCAGTGACGGCTGCTTTACCTCCACCCCTACCAAAGGTTCTGGTGCTGTGTTGGGAGGATGTCATATGATTTGTTGCTGTGTAGCTAGGCTTTTAAAATATAGTCTTATCTCCCTTAAAGTGTCCTGAGGTTGGTTTTTGTTTGTTGGTTGTTTTTTTGTTTGTTTGTTTTGGGGTATACTTTATATACAATAAAATTCTCCAATTTAAAGGGTGAGGTTTGTTAAATTTACCCAAATACAGTTGTGAAATCACCACCACAATCATGGTATAGAACATTTCAATCACATTAAATGTTTTGGTTTTATTTGTTGTCACAGCTTTCCACTTTATTAGCATATGGTACTTTTAAATATGAAAATAATAACAACATTATTCATATAATGTTTGGGTAAATTATGGAAGACCAAATAATTACAATTCTGTTAATATGATTCAAAACATTGACAAATAACATTTTTTAAATAGATGTTTAGATGTTCGTTGTTTAAAAGATGAGTCAAAATTTTCTTGCAGCAAAAAGAGTAAATATATCTAGGACCACTGTGAGAAATCTTTTTCTTTTTTTCTTTTTTTGCTCATGCCACTTTGTCTAAGATACTATCAGAAATCTTTTTAAAAATCATGGAAAGCAAGAGTATCCCCAGAGGATTAGAAATAGGCTAACTTAATCCCAACTTTCAAAAATGGCAAAAAGTAGATGCCAAGAAATAGTGTAGAGAAAATTATTAAACAGCTTGTTTATGTGCAATGACTGCAGAAAAGATTGCTCTGTAGAAAACAACAAAGTTTTTCTAAATAGTCACTAATATCATCTTTTGAGATACGGTGAGCTAAGTAGATCACGGGACTATCTTCATAGAGGGAGTCTTGACTTTAGTTAAGATATTTGGCATAGTCTCACATAACTTGCCAATGAGGTTCTAATGTTTCTAAATTCACTGATTCTCAGCAAAGACTCTGTTATGTGTGTGTTTGATGTTGAATGTAAATAGGTAAATAGTTGAATTAAACTGTCATGGTCTGTCTTACAGTCTAGTGATGGAGACACATAATAAAGCAATAAAATAAAAAGATTACTCTGGCTGCTGGGTGGAAGACGGATGTGAGGAGACAAGTAAAGATGATCACAGTTATCCAGAAATTAAAGATGATGGCTCACACTAGAGTGGAGATGGGAACAAAATGCCTATGGATTTGGGATAAATTTTGGAGATAGAAATGATAGGGCACTTGCCAATGAACTAGATGTAAAGGATGAGGGAATGGGTGAGAGATAAGGTCGACTTCCAGGCTTCAAGCAATTGGCTGGACAATGGGCCATTTCCAGATGGTCTTGCTCTATTCAAAGTTGATGCCAGTGACTTGGATGAAGGTACACTTAAGATATGAAGTTAGATGCAGTGGTTGATATATAAGTAAAAAGGATCAACAATTTAAGAAGAGATCATGAGACTTGAAAGATAAAATGTAATGTAAACAAATATAGGACTGGCACTTAGCTTCAAAAACAGACAAAAAAAGTACACAAGATAGAATCAGGAAGACAGCCTAGTAGCATTCACACCAGAAGCTCAAAAAGAATGAAAAGTGTGTGGTTGCCATAAAAATGAATTCCAAAATAGATTACCTTGAAAGAAGAAAGATGTCTGACTCAGAGAAATTAAAAATCCTATCATGTTTTGCGCTGTTTGGACCAAATCTGATGTTATAGCATTGTGTTCATCTCAGCACACAGCCTTTAAAAAGGATGGTTGAGGAACTGGACCATGACTGAGATGTAAACAGCCCAAACACTTCATCACAAGATGAACAGTTCAAAGAATTAAAGATGTTTGAGTTAAAGAGCACAATCTTAAAATGAGCACCCTCAGGACTGTTAGGTACGAGAGGTGTTAGATTTCAAGTAGATACAAATAGGTCCAGAAGGTAAAATGAGGACCCAAGGATAGAAGTAGTGACAGTGATTTCAGCTGAGCCTCAGTTCCAAGCACAGAACTTTTCAGAAACAGAATGGGTTGCATAATATGTCCCCTTTTAAAAGACACTTTGCAGACCTGGATGCCTGTGTGTTGGCATGGAGCATAGAGGTTTCCTGTCCTGGGTAAACATGCTGTGCTGGACTAGGTTCTCTCTGAAAGTCTCTCCCTGCTTCAGGAGTCTAGAATTCTAAGTTTCTTCTCAGGAGACTCCAAAATTTACTAGAATGTCCTGAACCACATCTTTCATAATGTTGCTGACTCAAAGACTCTTGAAGGCTCCTGACCACATTATTCACAATTCTAACTCTCTTGCCACCCCTTCCCCATGACCCATGTACAATTACATGCTCTAGATCTCCTCCTCAAAGATGAACATAAGTCTGAAATATCAACACCTTGGCAGCCCTATTATCAATTGCTGATCTGTAGTCCCCATGTAAGTACGCCTTTTTTAGCAACCAGTTTTTGTCCCAGCCATATTAATACTTGTGGTCGGTGGTTAACAATGTTGAAGCTTAAATTATATCCAGATGAAATTTTAAAAAGGAATCACTTGTGTTCCTCTGTGTTAACACAGGAATCCCAGCATGTGTTTCTCTTCCAGGAAACCATAATTATATGTACAAATATCTACCCGGACAATTAGGGGCATAATCATGCTCTAAATAAAAGTGTTCAAACAAGTCAATACCTTCTCTCCAGTTATTCCTCTTTCTTCTTTCTCTTAGATGTCATGGTTTCTGTGTCTCAAGACATTTATGATTTGATTTTTCTAACACTTTCTAGGTTCTATTAGAGTCAATTAGACAACATATTCCTTCTTTCTAAGAATCTGAACAAGGAGGTATACTTTTCTAAATTTTAATCCTATTAATGCCAGATTCTTGTATAGGCTAAAGTATTCTTAGAATTTTACTTTTACAGTTTGCCTCTTAGTGATCTGATAGAAAAGGGGGTTTTGCTTTATATTAATTTTCAGTCTTGGAAGAGAAGATCTACATTTGGGAAAGGACTAAGAAGAGAGCCTTTGCAGATCAGACAGTTAAAGGCAAAAACTATCAGACTCTAAGTACTCTGGGGTGCAATGTTACGTCTCTTAAACATGGGAGGGGGTTGTTTTCACCACTGTGGGAGCACCTCATTCTGTTGTGTTTAAGTGGGGGGAAGAAGATAAGTGAACACTACTAAAATCTTCCCTAATCAATACTTTTCTCCTGCTTGAAAAGGGGGGATAGCAGTTTATGATGCTCAAAGGGCCAGATGCCACTGAGCATCATCTGCAAAGAGATTCAACACATAGATTGTGTTAAGACACAACCATGTGCAAGAACCACGTGGTTGCAGAGGCTACTGACTGAGGGAACACAGCAAATGTTTCCTTAGAATGTTTCTTTTGCTAATAAATACCGAGTTCTCCAGGGTTAGGGCCCTTTGTAAATAATTGTGTAGATATTCATAATTATCCCCTCCTGCTAGGCACATAGATAGTTCCTACAAGGTCATACTCTTTATACATTAGCCTTGGGCCCATGGGAAAATCCCTTTGGTCCTAGCAGAGTAGACCCAACAGGGCACATAGTCATTCCAGAATAGCATCTGGCTCATCCTAAGATGTCACTCATTTTACTCTACTAGGAAGCCTGTGCTCTTCTGTGCCACACGGAAATCCTCTAGGGCCTGTCACATGTTCGTGTAGACGTAGCTACTTAGCATTGTGTCCCTCAAAACAAGTGAACTCTGCAAGAAACCGAAAGCTTGCTTCTTTGACATAAATATTGCTTATCTTACTTGACGGGAAAAAAAATCATGCCACAATTAGGTCCCATATCTTATTCTGTGGCAGAGCATATCAAATCCTGTTCCATTACGTATCTCAGAACTACTGGGTTGGCTAATAAATGCTTGCTGTCCATTTCTCACATCCCTCAACCTGAGGAGATAAGAGACCTACCCTCTTAATCAGTGTATTAGTCCATTTTCATGCTCCTGATAAAGACATTCCTGAGACTGGGTAATTTATAAAGAAAAAGAGGTTTAACAGACTCACAGTTCCACGTGGCTGGGGAGGCCTCACAATTATGGCGGAAGGCTAACAACACATCTTACTTGCCCGCAGACAAGAGAGAATTGAGAGACAAGTGAAAGGGGTTTCCCCTTATAAAAAAACCATCAGATCTTATGAGACTTATTCACTACCACAAGAACAGTATGAGAGAACTGCCCCCATGATTCAATTATCTCCCACCGGGTCCCTCCCAAAACACGTGGAAATTATGGGAGTTACAATTCAAGGTGAGATTTGGGTGGGGACACAGCCAAACCATATCAATCAGCCTCCTCACTCAAGGATTTTAGGGAAATAAGTATAGATCTGAATGTACTTCCTTACCAATCATATCTTAACCTAAATTCCTGTTTATTGGCAGATCAGTTGGGCCTTTACCCAAAGTGTTAGGTCTTCTGTTCTTTCTCCTAGTGTTTGTTTTGCCTCTGCTGAGCTCTGCCCCTCTTTTGTTTGCTGGCCAGTTTCTGGCAGTTCATCTGTTCTGCTGTTGACCATTCTGTACTCCTGGTTTATCTCCTCATGGTTGCCCCGTATGCAGGAGAAACAAAACACTGTAGGATCATAGACAGCTGAGGAGCAGTCATTCTGCCTGGGGCCAGGGAAGGCAACTGAGGAGCTGGCATCTGAGCTGGGGCCTAGAGCAGCCTTCAACAGGTGTGCTGGGAGGGGGAAGGGCCAGAAGGAAGCAGCCCACGCAGAGCGAACGGCATGATGTGCCAAGTGCCTCTCAACAGCACTTGGTGGAAAAATAATTGCCTTTAATGACTCAAACGTAGAGTCAATTGCAGTAATGTATTGTTCTAGGGATATATTTTCCCACATCAGGAAGTGAGCGGTTTCATCTGGGGACTGGATTTTTTTTCTTCTTTTTTAATAAATAGGCTTTATTTTCAATTATCATGTCTGTTTTAACCAAATGTTTCAGAAATCATCTATATAATCTCCCACATCATTTTAACTGCACTTTTTCTTGAGAAGGGTGTGATAATGACCCAGATGTACTAAAACAAAAACATGAGTTCATCATTCAAAAAAGTCTTTTCATTATACTTGATTGTCAAATTTTCCCACTGGTTAGCAAGTGGTGCTTATTCATCTAAGAGGAACCAGGTGCAAAAAAAGTGAATTACATTAGTAGCCCAATATATAGATTTTAAAATAGCCATGAAGTAATAGATGAAAAGAACCCTAGACATCATTTGGCTTGTATCTTTATATTATGGGCAAGGAATCCAGAGATGGAAATGTTAAGCAAGTTGCCCAAAGTCAGGTGGTCATTCTCCTAAGGTCACTGCCAGCCTTCCCTCCGCCCCTCCCACCCCATTCTCACACTTTCTCACCCGGATGTAACAGAGAGTGCAACATAGACTACAAAAGCCTTCTTTCATAATGTTGTTTTAAAGTCATCTCAACCGAAATGCTCCCAGAGAGCTATTTGGGCTTCGAATTACATAAAGGATTTGAACTGTTACTCAGATTCTAATGAGCACTTCTTTATTTGGTAGGACATTTTTGTTGAGGATTTTAAAGCAGGGATGACTAATAGGTTCCAAAATTTGGATACTATTAACAAATAGTGTTAACCATACAAATAAACCTTTGCCCTTCTAAACTGTAATGCCAGAATATATTCTTTTCTAGATATTACAATAAGATTTATTTTCTTTGCTTTAGGGTACTTTTGACTTCAGTGACATTGCTGTCTATATATTCAATAAACCTCCTATTGATCTGTTCAAAAGAAACAGGTAAGCTGAGGACATGTTTGATTTTCTTAAAACCAGGGTGAATTATTTTTATGGTGGCATTGTGGAACAATGATGTTCTCTCTGTACAGCAATTTGATTATTAAAAAGAAAGACTATTTTGACCTAGAGTGATTGGAAGACCTATAGTAGTATTTATCTAGAGAAACAGTTGCAGCAAAATATAAATTAAATTGTCATGGACAATGAGAAAATAATGTTGTCACTTAAAGTGAACCCTCAATTATACCTGTTTTTCTGGTTTAAAATGACTTCATTTTAAAAGCTTGTTTTTCCTTAGGTCTTTATAAATCCAGAACAAAGATCCCATGTTTTTATATTGTAACTTCCAAGGTTTTAAAAGTAAACAGACCTTTCATTCTCTTGTGCGTATTCCAAGGAGAAAGTGTTACTCCTGAGGCAATGTGGGAGTGAGCAAGCTATGAAGAGACTTCAAGTACTCTGGGCAGTGTAATACCTGAAGTGTTTATTTTCTATTTCTGGGACACTGGATTATGTTTGTAATTCTTTGACTTTTACATTAACTAAAACCACGTTGGCCAACTATTACTGTATATACATGACTCCATTTAACTGGAACATTTTATAATAAATTGAGGAGCTAACCATTGTCTAGTTTAAACACCAGTCTTATGAGAGATTAAACAAAGGTTTAATTATAGCCTGTCCCATATTGCTCTCCGTGAACCTTTTGAAAACATGAACTGAACAGTTATAAAGAAATATAAACACTTTTTAAAAAGTGAATGCTTTAGAGTTTCAGTATTTATTGAGATGAGCTAGTCGAACACTTTCAAATTTTGCTACAGACAAATTATGCTTTTGACAGATTAGTCTTCTGCTCTCTTTTGTGAGTTGCATGTATTTGAACTACATTTTATGAATAATTAGGTTTTGTATGTCGTGGCTATTAAAATGTTTCTAAGCTTGTTATTACATTTAGAACGTGGAGGCATTGATGGGATGTTATTAAGATAATTCCTTGTTTGCCTAATCAGTTCAGGTCGTTAATTCAAAAGGAATCTTTTTGTTTCAACTATTAGGATCTTTTTGAATCAAATATGTATTTTAATGGTATATACCAGACCTGAAGAAAAAGATCACAGAAGGAATTTCCCCTTTGTAAGATAGAGGTAGTTAAAAATAAGCCTTATGACCTAATAGGTTAATTGTAATGCTCTGGTAGCCAACTTGAAAAAGGAGAAATGATGGTTGCATCTCACATTTTAAAATGTCAAGAGTTTGTTTTGTAATGAGGATACCTTAACCCCTGAAGGCCAAAATGACTATTTGTGTGAGTTTGAGAAAGGCACATAGTAACTTGGGGAACAGTCAATAGAATGACAAAATCTTGACTATTTTAACTTTCTGAACCCTGTCATTTCTTGTGTTCTCAAATTTGATTTTTAAATAGGCTGCATGGTGTATGAAAAGCTGGGGGAACAAGTCTTTGGCACCACAGGGAAGTTCGTAATCTTTGGAGCCACCTCTCTACAGAACACTGGAGGTAAAAAGAACATGCTTTTCTTTACATAACTTGAAACTAATTCTGGTGGCTGAGCGGCCACATGAATTTTAACATAATTCAAGCAGTTATCATCCTCATTGCTAAAATGGCACAGGGAAAGTAAAGCAGAGACAGCAGTCACTTATTTAAAGCCACAAATCCTGCTAGAGTAGCTGAAGTTGCCTTTGTGTCTTACTGACGGTTGGTCTAAGAACGGGCTGATAACTTTTTATGTAGCTTGCAACATAAGCCTTCGTATCTTCTTTCTAAAAATGTTCTCATTTTCCTTCAGCAATGCTGAGCTACCTCTTCATCGTAAAAAACGAACTACCCTCTGCCATAAAGTTTCTAATGGGAAAGGAAGAGACATTTTCGTAAGTTATAGACCATTTCTTTATGATATAACTAAAATGTTTTTAATTTAAATATGGGCCAATCAAAATTCTTGCTTTGTGAATATTGCAGAAAGTTTTTCCTAGGCTGCGTTTTGTTTGTTTGTTGTTTCAACAATAAATTTCTTTGGGGCTATATAAAGGAAAAAAGCAGGAGAGCCATTTGCATATGCACATTTGAAAAGTAGATTTGTCTGTCATGCTATGAGCGGTAGATACTGCATTTTCCCCAGAGCCTGAAATCTATATCTAGTTTCTGTGAAATAGAACAGATATGCAGTATTTTTAACACAAAAGTGGAACATGCAACAAAAATTAAGACCCTAGCCTCTTACTTAAAGAAGGGACATAGCATTTTGGGGGCAAAATTTACATGAGCCAACCTCATTGAAGATGTAGATAACCCTGGAAAATGTTGCAGCTACATTTGGCACAATTGTGTTTTGACTCCCTCTTGTTTAACAGTTCTTGTCAGTCTTAGTTTCTCTGTTTTCTTTCAAGGGAGAATCGTAGAAGCCAGAGTCTCTAGTGTTCTCAGGATTCAAGGTCAAATCCAAGGGATCAGGGAGAGAGAAATGTCTACCTGTAGTGACTTGTTTCTCACTGATACTAGCCCAGCAAAACAAAAAGGAGCTTTCTCTTTAAATAATTGATAGGACAAGTTGTAATCTGACAGAATGAAATGTATGCATTCAGCTTTGAAACCATGTAAATAATTCAAAAGAATGCCACATTTAGCCAATGGGAAAAAAAAAAACCAATATTCCCTCTTCCATTACAGAGGAGTGAAGCTGTAGTATATAAGTAGTGGCTGGGTTAAAGTGTTTGGATAAGACCTGAATAATGATTTTAAAAATTAATGCATATAGTAAAAATTAATAAAAATATATATCATGATATCATGAAATTTTACATTGGAGGGGAAAAAAGTCACTTTCTAAAAAAATATAACCTAATCACTTAAATGCCTTTCAGAGCCTGGTACGTGGATGGCCGCGTTCTGGTGGTGATAGTCACCTTTGGCATAATTCTCCCTCTGTGTCTCTTGAAGAACTTAGGTAAGGACAGATTTTGCTTTTATCATATTCTGCAGTGCCCAAGTGAATCAGAAACTGAATAAAAATGGACAGCGTTGCCCTCTGCTTCCCCTCTGCATGCACTCAAAGATTAAGCGCATGATAAATTGCAAGTATTAATCGGTCCCAACTTTAATATGGGATAAAAATAACAGTCAGTATGTGACCTCCTAAACAATCCGTCTACTGAGCTGTGGAGGGGAGAAGGGAGGTCCTGGGGCCAGGACAGACAGGGCTATTTTCAGTAGTACAACTTATATGCTACTCTAAGAAAAGTCCAGAAAATGGAATTCTCTTCATACAAAGTCTTAAATACCCTCATTATTTAGGTAAATACATTTTCAAATCTAATATGGAGACAGAAAGCTGCCTAGATTTATACCCACAAGTATTATAAATTTAGAGAGTCTGACCAGCCTCAATTATTTCTCTTCGAAGTGGGAGAGAGAAATCAAAAGTCAGAAATGGTGGATAATCTCCAAGTCATATCCATTTGGCTTTGATCTACTACTTGTTTTTATGCTTGTATTTGGAGACAAGGATGCCTGATGTTAAGGGAATTTCATACATTGAATAATGTGGCCAGACTGCCATCTAGTCAAAAACCTGTAAAATGTATTTACTTTAATTCTGGGCTAATTCAAACAGAAGTTTGGATAAAAGCTCTCCAAACAATAATTATGAGCCTCAGTTTTTTGTTTTGTTTTGGATACAAAACAAAACAGCTCTGTAGTTGTTCTGTGAGGTTTATAAATAGATTTTTTTAACTACTTAATTTTCTGGTTTCTGCCTCTGTGTTTTCTGTACCTATAGAGGTAGCTCTTTTCAGTTAAGTAGAGAAAAGCTCTTCCCCTGGGTTGAAAATAATGCAGTCCCAAGAGGCTACTTAACTCTACCTTTCTGGAGGTCATGGTAGCAATTGGAGATCTCCCAGGCATTCTAAGGGGAGCTACTAAAGAGCCCCAGATACTCAATTTACCACTAGAAATTCACTTCGTCTACTCTCTGTCATCTGGGGAGAAAAGTATTATAACTGACATTCAGTATGCACACAATAAGTGCATAATAAAGAGCTATTGAGGGGATCAAGGAGTAAATGGGTTTGCCCATAGGACTCCATCAGAGTCCACCAACACAGACTTACAGCAAAAATTGGAAGGCTCTTTTCTGCTGGATTCTGGGAATCTGTGTTCTCTAGTGTGCCAGGGAGAGTTGGAATCAAAACACGTAATATAATGTTTCTATTCAGAGCCCCATTTTTTTGCCAAATAAAGTAGCACTGTCAAATAATAAATCTTGTATTCACTTGGGCATGTATGTTTATTATTGGATCTCTAAAATATGCTTCAAATAAAGCACTGAAATAAGTGAGGTGATGAATTTTGAAATAATAACAGTTTATGATGGGTAGCTCCAAAATTTTTAAAAATGGAAAAAAATGAAATAATTTATTTTTTACTTTTTTTTAAAGGGTATCTTGGCTATACTAGTGGATTTTCCTTGAGCTGTATGGTTTTTTTCCTAATAGTGGTAAGTGCTGATTGAAATGGTTGGTTTGGTTTTGTGATAGTACAATGGCATGTAATAATTATTCATTGTTTGGCTTTACTAAAGTCCATATTGCTTCTACTATACTTCTTAATACCAGGTTATTTACAAGAAATTTCAAATTCCCTGCATTGTTCCAGAGCTAAATTCAACAATAAGTGCTAATTCAACAAATGCTGACACGTGTACGCCAAAATATGTTACCTTCAATTCAAAGGTAAGTTTCCTGATCCTTTGCAGATGAAACAAGCATTTTTATTAAGGACATTCTATTTCTCATGCTTGTAATTGCACTGGTTTGAACGTATTAGTTCTCAAAAGAACACATGATACCATTGCTTCCAGATTACTCATCTATGTAGAGATCCTTGAGAAACATACAAATATTATATTTTACACTCTCTGTTACCATTAAGCATTCTCTGTGAAAATCCCATTCTGGATAATTGTCTCAGCTTTTTCTGTGTAGAGTGCTAGGTGATACTTCAAAAACAGACTAACAACATCCTTAGGTCCCTTCTTCTGGCGATGACAGAAAGGAATACTGCAGACTTCCTCAGGTTGCACAGTTGAAATATAGATGCCACCACAAACTGGCACTTAAAAAACTCTCATACTATTAAAATATTGTTGATACAATGGGAAACAGAGGATTATGGAGTCAGTCAGGCTTGGATTTGAATCCTCAGGCAAGTCACCCAACCCCTTGAGTAAAAATAAGGATTCTATTCTGTATCTTACAAGGTTTTGTTAGAATGTGCCTGGCATAGTGCATCAGCAGAGTTAGGGCATAAGATAGGTTAGTTTTCACTTCTTTTTGCATAGGAAGTTAGATTGAGTGTGAGAGTTTCAAAGAGCCTTATCTAAGAAAACTAAATAGATCGCGATCTTTCTCTTTCTCTCTGATTGTAAGGATATAGCCAAAGTAGTGCAATATGGAACAGATTTTCTTTTCAGAGGGTATCTTTTAAGTCCGATTCCATGCACCTGATGTAGAGCGAAGAGCAGTAAACTAGAGGTGGGAGTGCTGGGCCAGTCGCCTGACCTGTTGGAGGGAGCCAGGAGAACAGCCACAGTCTGACTACTGCTTGGGATTGCTGTGGGGACCCAGCGAGCTATCCTAGGAAGAGTGCCATGTAACTGGCTCATGCTGTATAAACAGGGGGTGTTGTATACCTGGATTATATAAAATACACCATAGGTGAGCCAAATCCGAAGTCCCTCTGTGACAAGTGGCTAATGGCTCGAGCTAGATAAGCTGTCTTAGAAAAGCTGCTTCTATTTTAGAGATCAAAACCTTTCTAATAACCGAATAATCCAGGGATTCTGAAGAGCTGTCAGATAAAAAAGACAGCTCAGAAATACTGGAGCTATGTCATTTTTATGGTAAAAGTGTTTTTCCTAATGTCTGTTCTTTTCTCTCAAATAGACCGTGTATGCTTTACCCACCATTGCATTTGCATTTGTTTGCCACCCGTCAGTCCTGCCAATTTACAGTGAGCTTAAAGAGTAAGAAATTTGTTTAATTTTTTATCTTAATCGTTTTACATCCCCTTATTAATAGGCAAGTATGCAATTAAAATAAACGGACTTGTCTAATGAACGTCAGCGGATTCATCACCCAGCTTCAACATTTACTCACATTGTGCCATTCTTAAACAAGCATTGTATTTTAAGAAACAAGAAAGCAAGAAAAATCAGAAACTTGCAGTATTTTGGGGGGCCATAAACATAAAAAGTAGCCAACCATGTGGGCTTTTTCATTAATTTGGTTTTTCAAATATTGTATCACCGAGGAAAGTTTAAGTATTTGTGTTGCTTTCCATTACGTATGCGTATTTTGCAAGTGGGTGATAATCTTCAGATTTATCTGTAAACTGCTAAATACATCGTCTCTGATTTGCCTGTGGGTTTGGGTGAAAAGGCTAGTAAATCAGACAATAAGAAATCAATGTTAAGACCACAAACTAGGAAAAGAGAATATTGCTGTTCATTTTTAACTATTAAGAAAATTCTATGGATTTATTGATTTATTTTTGATTGCTGGTTTTGAGAAAATTAAGGCCTGCTTATAAACTTCTTCATGTCTCTTTTTAGCCTATGGTTATCAAACATAAACAAAAATAGTCACAATAGCATATCTTAAAAACTTAGAAAAGATAGACAATATCAGTATTTATTTCCAGTTTGAAACAAAGTTGATGTCATTTAGCATTGAATCCACTCATATATCTTTGGCATCTTTTAATAGTTCAGCTTTTAGTTTTAGTTTTTAATTTTCTCAAGCGTATACTTCTCAATTTTTCTTTACTTTTTTTTTTTTTTTTTTTTTTGAGACAGAGTCTCCCTCTGTCACCCAGGCTGTAGTGCTATGGTGTGATCTCAGCTCATTGCAGTCTCAACTTCCCAGGGTCAAGCAATCCTCCCACCTCAGCCTCTCAGGTAGCTGGAACTACAGGCACATGCCCCCATGCCCAGCTAACTTTTGTATTTTCTGTAGACACAGAGTTTCACCATGTTGCCCAGGCTGGTCTTGAACTCCTGAGCTCAGGTGATCTGCCTGCCTCAGCCTCCCAAAGTGCTGGGATTATAGGCGTGAGCCACCGTGCGGGGCCTACTTCTCCGTTTTTCTTGTTTTCCATACTTCTATGGCATCCTAGATTCCTTGTTACGACATAACCAAATGTTATGACTATCTGTGGTCTGTTATTTATTGAATACAAGTGTTGCAGATTAATTGTTTGGGCAGTTAAAGAAACTTAGAGGGTCATCCCAACCCCAGAGTGAACTTGACCTGAGAGATGGAGCCCTTCATCATTCCAGCTATGATCTCTTGGGCACTTGGTGCGCTGGAGACCTACAGACTTTCAGGTGCATCCCTGAGGCCACCCAATGGGAAAATCAGAACCTGAAACAGCAGCTTTAGAGACGGAACACCTGAGGTCAAGTTCCAGCTCTGCCACTAATCTCTGGAGCTAGGAGAACAGCATTGATTTTTTTCTGCCTTTTTTCCTTTGCCCAGCTAGTGTGGAGATAATATCAAGCACAAATATTAAAAAAATGCTGTCTGCCCTTCCGATGAGAACTCGATATTCTTTTAAAAGAATGGGGAAGAACGCTAACGGGAGTGTAGTTCCACAGATCTCACCCTCAATACCAATTCAGTATAAGAGAGGTTATTTTCAACTGGCATAACTGCCAGGGGTAATTTCAGCTGTTCAGATCTTCCCTAACCTGATAGAAGCAAAGTTAAATTGGTATTCTTCAACGTTAACACTGGCGCTTAAATTCAGTCATATGATTTTTGATTTTTAACATTTATTTGTTTTTAGCCGATCACAGAAAAAAATGCAGATGGTTTCAAACATCTCCTTTTTCGCCATGTTTGTTATGTACTTCTTGACTGCCATTTTTGGCTACTTGACATTCTATGGTAAGTAATTTCTACTGGTACATAAATATAAGTATTTGTAAACAAATTAGTAAAAATTAGTGTTGAAATAACTTTTAACATGAAAGGCAAAGAAAGCAACAAAGCTATCCATTGGTTTTTCTAGTTTTTTCTTCGACTTCAAGCAATGGTGATCTTTTCATGTTCATGCAGACTGCCGAATAAAATAATTACTAAAACAATATTTATAATTTTTTTCTCCTAACAGTGTCCTTAAAAGAAATTGCATTTTAGAAGCATGCTACCTTTACTGAGGAAGGTTTAAAACTACATCAGAGAAGGCTTTCCTAATTGACACTGCAAATTGGGTCAGATTCCATTAATAGAATGGAGAGACAGAGACAGATGCTGAAAGTGAGAAAGAGCAGAGTGCTACACTCATGACACTCTGAGTTAATTAAAAATGAAACTTCTAATTGTTCACTGGGAGTCGGAGCCTTGCAAAGATCCAAAGGAATGATAGAAAATTTTTAAAAATGAAATCTGAAAAAGGGAACAAGTTTTCATATGTAACTTTTACTGACCCTGAATGAACAGTTTACCAGCTTTTACTGCTTCTTCATCCTCTCCTATTCAAATTATCCTGAAGCTTGATTTAACATCTTTCATTATCTTTATAATTGGGGACCTAATTTAAATATATATATGTGTATATATATGTGTGTCTATATATATGTGTATATATGTGTGTGTATATATATATATGTATGTATTTCACAATCTTCTCTACTAAATAATAATTCTTTGGGACTTTTTTCATAAACACAAATGTCTCAAAATTAAACACATTTAAAAATTATTAATTCAGCCTGGAGAAAAAGGCTACTCTGATTATACAGATATTATTATTGTTTTCACTAGCAATAGAGAATGGCATTGTCTAATGAATTCATAAATACCACATTTAATTTTTACATAAAAATGGTGTTGCTAAGGTGCATACAGAGTTGTACAGGGAGAGAGAGGCGGAGAACTTAATGTTAGTTGAAGTCTCACTGTTGTCTTGTTGAAGCTATAATTTTTCTTTGTAAATGCATTATTTTTCACATAGAATAGAACACTAAACACTTTTATTACTCTTGGATTAAATAAAAAGGATTAGCTATTTTTAAGTGGTTAGTTATTTTGAATTAAGGAAATTAGAACTAGTGAGATTTGTATTATAACTTATGGTTCTTTTTTGGAAACTGAGACCAAGCTCTATGGTACAGATTAGCATTTGAATTCCATGCTGAGGACCTTGAGACTGGCGCAGTGAGAGGCCCTTGCAGGAGACAGGAGGGGAAATTACCTCTTGTCAAAAGAGTGAGCAGTTTCATACTCTATGTGACTGCCATTCTAGCTTTGTTAGTCTTTGAAATAACACTTTCTGAAGTTCTGGATTGAGAAAAAGTTCAAAGTAGTACATAAGGCCAGGTACGGTGGCTTGCACCTGTGATCCCAGCATTTTGGGAGGCCAAGGTAGGTGGATAGCTTGAGCCCAGGAGTTCGAGACCAGCCTGGGCAACATAATGAGACCCCCATCTCTACAAAAAAATATATATATATATACAAAAATTAGCCAAGCATGGTGGCACACGCCTGTAGTCCCAGCTACTCAGGAGGCTGAGGCAGGAGGATTGCTTGTGCCCATGAAGCAGAGGTTGCAGTGAGCCAAAATGGCACTATGGCAACCATATTCCAGCCCGGGTGATAGAGCGAAACCCTGTCTCAACACACACACACACACACACACACACACACACACACACACAAAGTAGTACATAAACTAATTTTTTTTTTTTTTACAAGAACAACATACATGAAAGAGTGGAATTATTTCCTGATGGTGAAATTTCAACTAGTGTCTCTGCTGCTTGGCCACTTGAAGTTGACTTAACAAGAGAAGAGTTTGAAACAAGCCCCAAGGTGGCTTGTAGCACCCCCCACCCCACCCCCTCCCTGAGCAAGCCTGTGGCAGTTTGGTGTGGTTTGAAGAGTGGAGGGAAAGTCTAGATTAAGAGCAGCTTCGCGTTTCAACTGTATGTTTCATTCTCAAGCCCAGTGTACTCCTAGGTTTAATTTAGTCTAAATTAAGCATTCCCACTCCGTGTAGCTTCTTCCAGTGTTTACTTTAAATTTCTTTGCTAAGTCGCGTATGCACAGTGGAGCATGTCTTACATAGAGATTTTTCTTTCCAACCTGATTGTTTTAATAGACATTTTGAAACATTGCTTTTCTTGCCCTTTAGTTTACAGATTCTTTGTTTTTCAGAAAAACTGTCATTCAGCTATATACTTTGTCTCCTTTTAAAACCCTCTTGCTTTTCCCTCATTTTAGACAACGTGCAGTCCGACCTCCTTCACAAATATCAGAGTAAAGATGACATTCTCATCCTGACAGTGCGGCTGGCTGTCATTGTTGCTGTGATCCTCACAGTGCCGGTGTTATTTTTCACGGTGAGTAAGGGCCTCTGTGCAATATGAGAAAAGCTGAGGTCTCGGCTTTCCTTCTGCCTGCAGGAGCCCGTTGCAGAGAAAGCCTGCCCCAGGTAACTTTCCTGGGTTATTGAATCTGCATCTGGGAAAGATCCCAAGACTCGGTTCAGGCTCTTTGAAAAGCAAGTGGCATTCAGTGCGTCAGGGAGCCTCTGATGCAGTGAATCTCCATTCTAATTAATCTGACCCTGTTCTTTCCAAAGAAATGACAATAGAATGTTCAAATCTCAGTAGACATGAAGAGAGAATATAAAAAGAACAGAAATGAACATTCAAGTCTTAGATAAACCAAAGACAGAAATTACACCCCCCAACAAGAAAACTCTACTACTCATAAATAAAAATACTTTCCCTCTTAAGTCAAGCCCCCGTACTTCCAAAACTGTTAAGCTATCTATAAATTCACTAGGCATTACAAAACATTTCATGAATTCCTGTGCACCAATAAATCAGTTACTCTGTGGAGAAATGTCAATGTTGGCATGCTGTAGGCACTTACAGAATCTTTGTTTTCTTTTCTTGCAGGTTCGTTCATCTTTATTTGAACTGGCTAAGAAAACAAAGTTTAATTTATGTCGTCATACCGTGGTTACCTGCATACTCTTGGTTGTTATCAACTTGTTGGTGATCTTCATACCCTCCATGAAGGATATTTTTGGAGTCGTAGGTATGGCTTCATGACTTTGTGCTTGTCATTCTACAGTAGCTGTTTGCAGGGAAATTTTCACAATAGCAATGCTAAACTTTCTCTTTTGTCTTATTTTACAGGAGTTACATCTGCTAACATGCTTATTTTCATTCTTCCTTCATCTCTTTATTTAAAAATCACAGACCAGGATGGAGATAAAGGAACTCAAAGAATTTGGGTATGTCTCTTGCCAGCCACTCTAACTTTTCTGATTAGTTTTCCATTTAAATTTACAAAATAAATAGTCCACCTCTCTATCAAGACTACTTTCAGTTGCCTTGAAAGGAGGCAGAAGCCCTCTAGCTTTGCCACTTGGGAGATATTTAAAATATCATATCAGAATCTTCTCCCATCCCTCCAAATATCTTTTCTGGTTTTACTCTTTTTTTTTGAGATGGAGTCTCACTCTGTCGCCCAGGCTGGAGTGCAGTGGCCAGATCTCAGCTCACTGTAAGCTCCGCCTCCCGCGTTCATGCCATTCTTCTGCCTCAGAGAGTAGCTGGGACTACAGGCGCCCGCCACCATGCCTGGCTAATTTTTTTTCTTTTTTCTTTTTTTTTTTTTTTTTTGTATTTTTAGTAGAGACGGGGTTTCACCATGTTAGCCAGGATGGTCTGTATCTCCTGACCTCATGATCCGCCTGCCTCGGCCTCCCACAGTGCTGGGATTATAGGCATGAGCCATCGCGCCCGGCCCTCTGGTTTTACTGTTATTGTGCCTCAGCTTTTGTTCTGATCCAGGGCATGGCCAGTCAGAAGAATGGACATTCATCCTCCTGTGTCTCTATAGGACAGTGTCTAGTCTTCAGCAAGAGAGGAAGTGACGAGGGACTCACAGATGTTATGCAGTCCACTGTTTCCATATGATTTCTAGTCATGTAACTCCTCCCTACAGCCCAGGGAACATGCAATGCCTTAATTAAAATGTCTGAGTTAGCTTAAATAGTCTTTTTTATTATTTGACAGATATGCTTTGGAACAACAGACCTGGATTCAAAAACTACCTTTCTATATTGGGATTCTTGTTTCCAGGTCTGGTGAAGTTCAAGGGCATCTTGAACGTGGTGCACTTGGAGACAGTGAGGGAAGCAGGGGTGAAGTGGCTGCTACCTGAGTCCCTTCTGGAGCTCCATTTTGCTTGGTCTTGGAGAAGGCTTCTCAGCTGCCCTCCCAGCTAGTGTAAGCACTGCAATTGTACCTGTTACCTGAGTCAACAGATCCAGATGAGAGGTGTAGGCAGGAGGGTCATCCCTGTGCATTTAGGAAAAGCAGCACTGATGCTAGTAGAGCATCCAGTTCCCCAACATGATCACCCCTGAAGCCTTAATTCCCAAATCCTTTCAAGCCTTATCTGTAGGGGCTTAATGAGGACAGAGAGGAAGAAACAGTCACTCTGGCACAACAGGACAATATATTCAGATTAAATCTGAAAATGGTGGAGGCCTGCTGCCCATGAATTCTGAGCCTCTCCAACCCTGGTCCCATAATGAAACTAGTAGTAGGGTCTGCCAAATGGCATTAGACAAGGGTTCCATCTGTGTAAGGACCACTGGGAGTTAGACTGGACCTAGGATGGTATGCCATGTGCAGCCATGTCAACCCCCAACTTGCTCCTCTCCTTCCTTAGCTCTTTCTCTTCCTCCAGTTTCCAGTCCAGTCCTGTTGGCTCTCAGAATGCATCATCCTTCTCCCTGCAGCACTCTCACTGAACATGCTCAAGCGCAAGGAACTTATAATCTTGTGTTCTCTGGATTCTGGATTTAGTAATCTGTATTAGTCTGTTCTCACACTGCTAATAAAGAAATACCTGAGGTTGCTTCCAAGAGAGCCAAATAGGAACAGCTCTGGTCTGCAGCTCCCAGCAAGATCGATGTAGAAGATGGGTGATTTCTGCATTTCCAACTGAGGTACCTGGTTCATCTCATTGGGACTGGTTGGACAGTGGGTGCAGCCCATGGAAGGCGAGCTGCAGCAAGGTGGGGCGTCACCTCACCCAGGAAGCGCAAGGGGTCAGGGGATTTACCTTTCCCAGCCAAGGGAAGCCATGACAGACTGTAACTGGAGAAACGGTACACTCCTGACCAAATACTGCACTTTTCCCACAGTCTTAGCAACTGGCAGACCAGGTAATACCCTCTCGTGCCCGGCTCAGTGGGTTCCATGCCAATGGAGCCTTGCTCACTGCTAGCGCAACAGTCTAAGATCAACCTGCGACGCTGCAGCTTGATGCAGGGAGAGGCATCCAACATTGCTGAGGCTTGAGTAGCTCACAGTGTAAGCAAAGAAGCCCGGAAGCACAAGTTGGGCAGAGCTCATCGCTGCTCAGCAGGGCCTACTGCCTCTATAGATTCCACCTCTGGAGGCAGGGCATGGCAGAAAAAAACGCAGCAGACAGCTTTTGCAGACTTAAACATCCCTGTCTGACGGCTCTAAAGAGAGCAATGGTTCTCTCGGCATGGCATTTGAGCTCCAAGAACAGACAGACTGCCTCCTCAAGCAGGTCCCTGACCCCCATGTAGCTGGACTGGGAAACACCTCCCATCAGGGGCTGAGAGATACCTCAAACACGTGGGTGCCCCTCTGGGATGAAGCTTCCAGAGGAAGGATCAGGCAGCAATATTTGCTGTTCTGCAGCCTTTGCTGGTGATACCCAGGCAAACAGATTCTGGAGTGGACCTCCAGCAAACTCCAACAAACCTGCAGCTGAGGGGTCTGACTGTGGGAAGGAAAACTAACAAAGAGAAAGCAATAGCATCAACATCAACAAAAAGGACATCCACACCAAATCCCCATCTGTAGGTCACCAACATCAAAGACCAAAGGTAGATAAAACCACAAAGATGGAGAGAGAAACCAGAGCAGAAAAGCTGAAAATTCCAAAAAACAAGCACCTCTTCTCCTCCAAAGGATCGCAGCTCCTCGCCAGCAAGGGAACAAAACTAGACGGAGAATGAGTTTGACAAGTTGACAGAAGTAGGCTTCAGAAGGTTGGTAATAACAAACTTCTCTGAGCTAAAGGAGCATCTTCTAACCCATCGCAAAGAGGCTAAAAACTGTGGGAAAAAAAAAGGTTAGATGAATGGCTAACTAGAATAACCAGTGTAGAGAAGACCTCAAATGACCTGATGAAGCTGAAACCCACAGCACAAGAACTTCGAGACTCATGCACAAGCTTCAATAGCCGATTCGATCAAGTGGAAGAAAGGATATCAGTGATTGAAGATCAAATTAATGAAATAAAGTGAGAAGACAAGAATACAGAAAAAAGAGTGAAAAGAAATGAACAAAGCCTCCAAGAAATATGGGACTATGTGAAAAGACCAAATATACGTTTGACTGGTGTTCCTGAAAGTGACGGGGAGAATGGATCCAAGTTAGAAAACACTCTTCAGGATACTATCGAGGAGAACTTCCCCAATCTAGCAAGGCAGGCCAACATTCAAATTCAGGAAATACAGAGAACACCACAAAGATACTCCAAGAAGAGCAACCCCAAGACACATAATTGTCAGATTCACCAAGGTTGAAATGAAGGAAACAATGTTAAGGGCAGCCAGAAAGAGAGGTTGGGTTACCCACAAAAGGAAGCCTGTCAGACTAACAGCTGATCTCTCTGCAGAAACCCTACAAGCCAGAAGGGAGTGGGGGCCAATATTCAACATTATGAAAGAAAAGAATTTTCAACCCGGAATCTCCTATCCAGCCAAACTAAGCTTCATAAGTGAAGGAGAAATAAAATCCTTTACAGACAAGCAAATGCTGAGAGATTTTGTCACCACCAGGCCCGCCTTACAAAAGCTCCTGAAGGAAGCACTAAACATGGAAAGGACCAACCAGTACCAGCCACTGCAAAAACATGCCAAATGGTAAAGACCAGTGACGCTATGAAAAAACTGCATCAATTAACGAGCAAAATAACCAGCTAACATCATAATGACAGGATCAAATTCAAACATAACAATATTAACCTCAAATGTAAATGGGCTAAATGCCCCAATTAAAAGACAGAGAAAGGCAAATTTGATAAAGAGTTGAGAACCATCAGTGTGCTGTATTGAGGAGACCCATCTCATTTGCAAAGATGCACATAGGCTCAAAATAAAAGGATGGAGGAAGATCTACCAAGCAAATGGAAAGAAAAAAAAAAAAAAAAAAAAAAAAAAAAAAAAAAAAAAGCAGGACTTGCCATCCTAGTCTCTGATAAACCAGACTTTAAACCAACAAAGATCAAAAGAGATAAAGAGGGCCACTACATAGTGGTAAAGGGATCAATTCACCAAGAAGACCTAACTATTCTAAATATATATGCACCCAATACAGGAGCACCCAGATCCATAAAGCAAGTCCTTAAGAGACCTACGAAGAGACTTAGACTCCCACACAATAATAATGGGAGACTTTAACACCCCACTGTCAATATTAGACAGATCAACGAGACAGAAGGTTATCAAGGATATCCAGGACTTGAACTCAGCTCTGCACCAAGCGGACCTCATAGACATCTACAGAACTCTTCACTGCAAATCAAGACAATGTGCATTCTTCTCAGCACCACATTGCACTTATTCTAAAATTGGCCACATAATTGGTAGTAAAACACTCCTCCGCAAATGTAAAAGGACAGAAATCACAGCAAACTGTCTCTTAGACACAGTGCAATCAAATTAGAACTCAGGATTATGAAACTCACTCAAAACCACACAACTACATGGAAACTGAAAAACCTGCTCCTGAATGACTACTGGGTAAATAACAAAATGAAGGCACAAATAAAGATGTTATTTGAAACCAATGAGAACCAAGACACAATGTACCAGAATCTCTGGGACACATTTAAAGCAGTGTGTACAGGGAAATTTATAGCACTAAATGCCTTCAAGAGAAAGCAAGGAAGATCTAAAATCGACACCCCTACATCACAATTAAAAGAACTAGAGAAGCGAAGGCAAACAAATTCAAAAGCTAGCAGAAGGTAAGAAATAACTAAGATCGGAGCAGAATTGAAGGAGATAGAGACACCAAAAACCCTTCAAAAAATCAATGAATCCTGGAGCTGGTTTTTTGAAAAGATCAACAAAATTGATAGACCACTAGCAAGACTAACAAAGAAGAAAAGAGAGAAGAATCAAATAGATGCAATAAAAAATGATAAAGGGGATATCACCACCAATCCCACAGAAATACAAACTACCATCAGAGAATACTATAAACACCTCTACACAAATAAACTAGAAAATCTAGAAGAAATGTATAAATTCCTGGGCACATAAACCATCCCAAGACTAAACCAGGAAGAAGCTGAATCTCTGAATAGATCAATATCAGGTTCTGAAATTGAGGCAATAAATAATAGCCTACCAACCAAAAAAAAGTCCAGGACCAGAAGGAATCAGAGCCAAATTCTACCAGAGGTACAAAGAGGAGCTGGTACCATTCCTCCTGAAACTATTTCAATCAGTAGAAAGAGGGAATCCTCCCTAACTCATTTTATGAGGCTAGCTCATCCTGTTATCAAAGCCTGGTAGAGACACAACAAAAAAAGAGAATTTTAGGCCAATATCCCTGAGGAACATTGATTTGAAAATCCTCAGTAAAATACTGGCAAACCAAATCCAGCAGCATATCAAAAAGCTTATCCACTGTGATAAAGTCAGCTTCATCCCTGGGATGCAAGGCTGCTTCAACATATGCAAATCAATAAATGTAATCCATCACATAAACAGAACCAATGACAAAAACCACATGATTATCTCAATAGATGCAGAAAAGGCCTTTGACAAAATTCAACAGTGCTTCATGCTAAAAACTCTCAATAAACTAGGTATTGATGGAACATATCTCAAAATAATAAAGAGCTATTTATGACAAACCCACAGCCAATATCATACTGAATGGGCAAAAACTGAAAGCATTCCCTTTGAAAACTGGCACAAGACAAGGATGCCCTCTTTCACCACTCCTATTCAACATAGTGTTGGAAGTTCTGGCTAGGGCAATCAGGCACAAGAAAGAATGAAAAGGGTATTCAATTAGGAGAGGAGGAAGTCAAATTGTCTCTGTTTGCAGATGATCCCCGATTGTGTATTTAGAAAACCCCATTGTCTCAGCCCAAAATCTCCTTAAGCTGATAAGGAACTTCAGCAAAGTCTCAGGATACAAAATCAATGTGCAAAAATCACAACCATTCCTATACACCAATAATAGACAAACAGTCGATCATGAGTGAAATCCCATTCACATTTACTCTAAAGAGAATAAAATACCTAGGAAGCCGACTTACAAGGGATGTGAAGGACCTCTTCAAGGAGAACTACAAACCACTGCTCAACGAAATAAAAGAGGACAGAAACAAATGGAAGAACATTCCATGCTCATGGATAGGAAGAATTAATATCGTGAAAATGGCCATACTGCCCAAGGTAATTTATAGATTCAATGCTATCCCCATCAATCTACCACTGACTTTCTTCACATAATTGGAAAAAACTACTTTAAAATTCATATGGAACCAAAAAAGAGCTCACATAGTCAAGACAATCCTATGCAAAAAGAACAAGCTGGAAGCATCATGCTACCCGACTTCAAACTGTACTACAAGGCTACAGTAACGAAAACAGCATGGTACTGGTACCAAAACAGATAATATGGACCAATGGAACAGAACAGAGGCCTCAGAGTTAACACCACACATCTACAACCATCTGATCTTTGACAAACCTGACAAAAACAAGAAATGGGGAAAGGATTCCCTATTTAATAAATGGTGCTGAGAAAACTGGCTAGCCATATGTAGAAAGCTGAAACTGAATCCCTTCCTTACACCATATACAAAAATTAACTCAAGATGGGTTAAAGACTTAAAGGTAAGACCTAACACCATAACAACCCTAGAAGAAAACCTAGGCAATACCATTCAGGACATAGATATGGGCAAAGACTTCATGATTAAAACACAAAAAGCAATGGCAACAAAAGCCAAAATAGACAAATGGGATCTAATTCAACTAAAGAGCTTCTGCACAGCAAAAGAAACGACCATCAGAGTAAATAGGCAACCTATAGAATGGGAGAAAATCTTTGCAGTCTACCCATCTGACAAAGGGCTAATATCCAGAATCTACAAAGAACTCAAACAAATTTACAAGAAAAAAGCAACCCCATCAAAAAGTGGGCAAAGGATATGAACAGACACTTCTCAAAAGAAGACATTTATGCAGTCAACAGACACATGAAAAAATGCTCATCATCACTGGTCATCAGAGAAATGCAAATCAAAACCACAATGAGATACCATCTCACACCAGTTAAAATGGCGATCATTAAAAAGTCAGAAGACAACAGACGCTGGAGAGGATGTGGAGAAATAGGAACACTTTTACACTGTTGGTGGGAGTGTAAATTAGTTCAACCATTGTGGAAGACAGTGTGGCGATTCCTCAAGGATCCAGAACTAGAAATACCATTTGACCCAGCAATCCCATTACTGGGTATATACCCAAAGGATTATAAATCATGCTACTATAAAGACACATGCACATGTATGTTTATTGTGGCACTATTCACAATAGTGAAGACTTGGAACCCCAAATGTCCATCAATGATAGACTGGATTAAGAAAATGTGGCACCTGTACACCATGGAATCGTATGCAGCCATAAAAAAAGGATCAGTTCATGTCCTTTGCAGGGATGTGGATGAAGCTAGAAACCATCATTCTAAGCAAACTATCACAAGGACAAAAAACCAAACACTGCATGTTTTCACTCATAGGTGGGAGTTGAACAATGAGAACACATGGACACAGGACAGAGAATATCACACACCAGGGCCTGTCGTGGGGTGGGGGGCCCGGGGAGGGATAGCATTAGGAGAAATACCTAAGATAAATTACAAGTTGATGGGTGCAGCAAACCAACATGGCACATGTATACCTATGTAACAAACCTACACATTGTGCACATGTACCCTAGAACTTAAAGTATAATAATAAAAAAAAATACCTGAGACAGGGTAATTTATAAAGGAAGGAGGTTTAATTGACTCACAATTCCACATGACTGGGGAGGCCTCACAATCATAGCGGAGGGCAAACAAGGAGCAAAGTCACGTCTTACATGGTGGCAGGCAGAGCGCATGTGCAGGGTAACTCCCCTTTATAAAACCACCAGATCTCATGAGATTTATTCACCATCACGAGCACAGCATGGGAAAGACCCGCCCCCAGGATTCAATTACCTCCTACCAGGTAACTCCCATGACATGTGGGAATTATGGGAGCTAAAATTCAAGATGAGATTTGGGTAGGGACACAGCCAAACCATATCATCATCTGTCCACCTATGGCCTTCTTCAGCCCTTCAGGTAACTTAGTTTTTGACACCTGTTTCCTATTTCACTTAATCAAATCTATTTTGCTTTTGTATGTTTTTTTTCCACTTTTTCAAACAGAAATGTTTGCTTGCCAGTGATAAGCTAAGTTGGTAGGTAATGAATAACAAAATGACCTGGATATTTTCTAAGGCCTTTTTTCCCCCCTTGGTTGTAATCTTAGTTTGAGAGAAGCCATAAGGATACCCAGTTATTTGTAGAATGGATACATACACTTGAAGTGACCATGAAGTCAAAGAATGGGACATAGAGGACTACTCTGCTTAGCTTGTTTTTTTTTTTTCCTATTTTCCCATCCTTGCAGAATCAGATTCATAAAATTTTAGAAAGATTCTCACAGTTCAGCCATGGTTGTGACAAACTCTGAATACCAGAGGACACAAAGGGAGAGGAAAAACTGTTCTATTTTTTTTCCCCAGGTACATGTGGAAAATTTTTGCTGCACTGAAAATAACCCTTGCCTTTCTCTTGCTCCAGGCTGCCCTTTTCTTGGGCCTGGGGGTGTTGTTCTCCTTGGTCAGCATTCCCTTGGTCATCTATGACTGGGCCTGCTCATCGAGTAGTGACGAAGGCCACTGAAACCCGCCGAGAAAAAGAAACATCCCTGTTGTCTGCTCAGTCAAGTCCCCACACATCAGCAATCTCTCACCACTTCTTTTGCAAGTTTACAGAAGCAAACAGAAATGTACAGGATACTTAAAATGGAATAACTTTTTGGTTGCAAAACAGAGACATGGTTCTATAATGCTTCATGTCCCTCCAAGATTTGAGATCAATTTAGGGATTGTGAATTTTTTTTTCAAATTTCATACAATCATATTTCCCAGTACTTTTCACAATCATTTTTTACCCATCTAACTCTATGTTTTGTGGCTTCCCGGTCTCTTAGAACTTTGAAAACATGATATACAATCATGTTTATTTATTATACATCCAGATTCTGAAATAATTTTCCTACTGATGTTCAGCTCACACTATCTGTACCTTTTTAGAAGAGAAAAGAATCTTGAATTGTATATATTTATTTTGCTTTACACAAAAAAATGGTTTCGTAAATAATTTGCCTATTTTGGTTAATATAGCACATGGAGATAATCATCTGAAAGTTATAGGGCACTGCCACTGCTGAATCAGAGCATGCCCAATATTTGAGGTGGCTCTGATTTCCTGGCAGCTGAACTCGGGTAGTCCAGTGGCCTAGCTGGTACCACATCTATTCCCATCCAGAGACATTCTCTGGCAAGTGTTCTCAGCTGAAAAGTGGTTGGGGATGATTCTTACCTTGGTAATTAAATGAAGCTACACATTTGGGTAATCTAGCAAATGAAGTATTTTTTCCCTCTTGGCAACTTGTGTCAGAGTTACTCTGGTCTGAGTCAGCTTTCGCTGGGGAAAACCTATGGAACCTACTGCAAAAAGATTGTCCAAAATGCCTAAGAAAATACTCCTCTGATGCGTTTAGCCTTCAACCCTACCTGTCTTGCTGAAGGGAGAAAAATGTTTTAGTACATTATAGGCCCAGCAGCTTTTATTCATGTCCACCAGCTAGTTGCACAGAGAATCATGTGTACCTAACTAAGGATGATCTAGGATAAGTAACTCCTGTTTTATATTGAGTATTTTAGGGAAGTCTTTAAAAGACTTGTTTTATATCTATAAAGCTAGGTTATTACAAATACAAGAATTTTGTACCTTAAATAAGCCTCATTTCTATTTCTTCTTCATTAATTCTCCATCTAGTCTTGTGAAAAAAAAAAAAACCTCAGAGATAGTCTTTTTGAAGAGCTTCTGACAGAATCACTGAGTACCTTCCTTCCCCCAGATGAGGAAGACAAGGGGGTCTCAGTGTCTGTGCTGTCTCCTCTTCTCTTCCCCAACCAAGGACTGTGCCATTACTGCCCATCTCAACTGTCCATGCAGGAGGACAGAGTTGCCTGGTACTCTTACCCTTGTCCCTCTCCTAAAGGGAGCACAAGGAAACTGAAGAGACTGAAAAAGAAGAGTTTGTAGCTGAAAAAGAATAGGGATAGCAAGGAAACCCAGAACTGCATTCCCCTAAGTGGGGCCATCCCATGTGATTGAACTGTCCATAGCTTGCCTATGGTGAGAAATGTGCATGCTCCGTGAGCTGGTCTCTTGAAACAGGACTTATGCTTCCTCTATATTCTGGTTAAATTTTCCAAACACATAAGTTCACTGAGCACAGATTTCTTATCCAGAGACAAGTAGAATCTAACCGCAGACTGTTGGCAGAGTTTCCAGGCACTTAGCCATGTTCCCTTCCTGATTCAAATCCCCAAAGGCCTTCACTCTCACTGAGAATCACACTACTGTCCCATAGATAAGGCAGGCATTGAAGCACCTGTCGTGATCCTCTAGGGGGGAGAATGAAAGGTTATTTCCTGCATTGCATCATCATAGCTTTTAATATAATGCTACAGAATCATATCCACATTAGGTTAGAGTTCAGATATTTGGATATGAATACCTAACCGAGCCATATCCATGGCCATCTCTGTCCTTTTCAGCAATGTTTTCCATATGATATTAGCAATGACAGAAACAGAACAAGCCAAGATCCAGTCAGTTCTTGGGAGCTTGTCTAGAGCACCAAGTAATGAAATAGCCAGGTAGTGGGATGACCGTACCTTTAAAAATACATAATTTAGTTTGCAAGCTATATTATGCTACTTTCTATTTTCCTCGTTACTTTATAGCAATTCATTTTACCCTCACAAAGTCAATTTAGAACCTTATCATTAACTGGGATGTGTAGTGATATTTTTGGGCCTTTGGGTTTCATGTGTCAATACAAGGAATATTTATTTAAAATAGATTTATTTAGAGGAGGCACAGTGTTGTTGATCTGTGTGACACCACCCATATTTTTAAAAACCTTTGTATGTTTCTCTAAATTTGTTGTTGACTGAATATAATAGACCCTACCATAATTTGTCAAATATCACTGATTAGTTACATCCTTTGTGTGGGATTAGCTGTAAAGTATACTGCTCTTATTCTTATTCAGAATAGTTAATTGGTAGCCAGAAATACATGTATCACAGATGTTAGGTCGAATTTAAACAGCACAGTCAAGTGCTATGGAAGTTTTTCTGCTAAATTAGTAGATTAAAGAATACTATACCCTAGGCATGGGGAGCAGCATGTTTTCCTTTGGTAGGTAGGATCTCTATACTAGTGAACAGTGCCAGTTTCACACTTTGGATTTAGAACTGTTCTCTAGTTATTGTAACACAGAATACTGTCAATCCCTAATTTACTTAATGTTACTTATTGGAAGTGGGGCTGATGAAATACGCACAGGAGGGAAATCTACTGTGTTTAGGCACAGGCAGCCCCAGTGTATAAGGAGATCATATTCCAAAAGGTTGTCAGTTGGTTGTTTGCAACCTGGAATGTATTTTCCTTTAGAGACCTGGTTATCCATGGTGGTTAGGCCCCTAGAGCAGCTGGAAAAGATGATCAAACCCATAGGTTAGCTGACATCGAATAATGTAATAGGTTTGCTAAAGAATCTAACCATCAAATATAATATTGTTTCCAGGGAGGGTGTTTGTTCAGAGTTGCCTGTTAGTAGAATCTGGACTGTCCATCCCAGCCAAATCCCACCTACTGGACAGTAGGGGTAGAGATGCCACCAGACTACAGGTGACCAGATTGGCCTGAAACATGGTGTCCAGTAAAAACGGGGAGGAATAAGTCCATGACTGCCGGAGAGCTTGGTGGTAGGAGGAGGGTGAAGGAGGGTGAGGGGGCCTCTCATGGGTCAGAAACCTCCAGGGACATCCCTCAGCTGGTAACTCTGCTGTTGTCCGGAGGGTTCAGGCTTGGTCTGCCTTCTTCTGTTTGTCTGACTTTTGGCTCCTATGGTTCATCTCCTGCCCTGCCCACCACAGAAAAGGATGCTGCTGCACAGCTTCTCCAATGTACCAGTCATTGAGGCCAGCACGCAGCACTTTTAATGTTTTTAGTGCTAGTAACTGTGTTTTAACTCTCCAGGAATAAGCTGGGAGGTTAGAAAACAAGAAAAAAGGGGGAAAAAGAAACCTCTCCACCCACTTTCCTTTTTTACAGTTACAGACCCTGTTGAGAAAAAGAAGCACCCAGATGGGTGATGGTGATAGGGCTTGTGGTGGACACAGGGTTGTGGTAAGATTCCTCAGTGCTTCGGAGAGCACCTAAGACTGTTACCCTGGAACTGACTGCTTTCTAGAGCTTGATTCATGCCTCTAAGCCAGTGGTTCTCAAAGTGTGGCCCCTAGACCAGTAGCATCAGCATCATCGGGGACCTCATTAGAATGCAGATTCTCAGCCCCCTCCCAGACATGGTGAAGTCAGAAGCTCTCAGGGAAGGACTCAGCAGATGATTCTAAAGCGCATCAAGTTTGAGAACCACCGTAAGCCAATGAGTCTCCCTTTTACTTTCCATTAGTCCTACCTCACCAGATGATTCCTAGGACTCATGGTGCAACATACAGGAGCCAGGCTTTAGGGAGGGGAGGAAAGGAGCCTGGCGGCAGGGGTCTCTGCAATGGCAAGAAAGTGAGTGAATCCAGCGCTGCCACCTGGTTATCCCCTTCTCGTTGAAAATAGCAGCGCAGGTGCAAATTCCTAAACACTGGCTGCCTGCACTCGGTGTTACCTCGGGCTGAGGCATGATAATATTTTATTTTTTAAAGCTGTGAGGAAATGAAAGTGAGGCTTTGGTTGGGGCGAGGCAGTTGTGAAAGAAATTAAAATAAAAGACCCTTTGTAAATGCAGACTTAGAAGAAATACTGAATTTGTGTGAGAAGTTCTCCAATGTTTGTGTTAATCGTGTGGTGATAATCCTGTCCTCCTTTTAAAGCGAATTCTCTACTGAAAGGTCTGCTCTGCTTAAGGAGCTACAAACTGCTCTCAAAAGAATGAAATACTGAGTTCCAATTCAGTGGGGCACAGTGTTGGACTATGGCACATTTAGTTGGAGTCGGGGGGAGGTCAGGAATATGATCAGATAATGGATTTTATACCTTAGAGCAAAATCTATTAGTCTCTCTCAGTTTATCAATTTAAATGGCTTTAGGCTTATAGGGGGTGTAAACTTTATAATTCTCCCATTCAAGTTTACAGCAAACATCTAGCCACCTTCAAAACAAAGAAGATACAGACCATCATTTAGCAATACTAATACATGATTTTCCTTGGGGATGGCAGGTTTGAGAATCCTTTAGCAACAGGACATACTTCCCCTAAATTACAGTGAATTATTTATAACGAGATAAAGCTTTCAGGTACAAGCTGAAGGTGGGGTGTCTAACAACTAAAAACTATCACTAAATCTCAAAGAGAAAGTTCTTGCAAAATATGTAAAGTTCACAAGGTGCAGACATTTTCCTTCTTTAGGCTTTTATCTAAGGAAGGGCTATGAAACTGGGCCCATCTGTATACAGGCTCAAATTTACGTTTTTAAAGGAAGAATCTATGCAGCTGAGGCTTATTGCAGGAAATACTTCATTTGTATGTAAATATTATTGTAAATAAATAGGAGGCTGTATATTTTTGAAGTTGTTGATCCGCACTGAAATAGAAGTCTCTAGGATCTGCATATAAACAATAAATGTTTCCTAGATATTAGTGGTTTTGTTTGGGAATTAGAAAAATTTACATTCTCTCCCAGGTAACATAGTTCTCTCAATGTAAACTTGGAACCTGAAACCCTACTTAATTTAGAGAAAGAAATGTCTGAGAAATAGTTCCCTTGATTTCTTATGCTGGCATTAAGATCAATTATTTAACAGATAGTCCTCTGAGATACAAATAAGGAATATTTAGACACAAATCCTTGTCCTATAGAAACAGATATACCCAAATGACAAATTGTTTCTTCATAATGATCTTCCATTTTTAACACTGATACCACTACACAGTACATATGAAAACAGAAGCTGGGGAGAAGAATGTTTTTTTCACAATTGAATTGCTGCATTTCTCAAACTTTGGGATCTATGAAAGCGGGGAGAGGGAACCTGAATATTAATTATGAGCACAAATTTGAAGGAAAGAAAACAACCATTATCTAATCAAGCTTTGAAAGTCCTGCATGTTTGCCTTTTATTTTAGTGTTGACGCCAACATAGACTGTCTAAGGTATTTTTTTCCCCAAACACTTGAATCTTGGTCGTTGGTATGTAATCCACTCTCTAGAGTCCAGTGTACTTTAGACTTCATCTGAGTCCGGTACATGTACCACACTACTGTTTTATTAATGTAAAAACCTTGTAAATGAATTTCAGATGGGTGATTTAAGTGAGTCACAAGTCACAAAACTTTGCTATTCATAGTTAATCAAATAGAACTGGGTTTTTTTTTTCAGGGTGTGAAATAAAGAAATATAAGAAGTTCTGTTCTATAACTGCTCTGTTAACATAGTTTTTAAACATTAAAAAATGTGAACTAAAAATATTTAAAAATTTTGTGTTTGTTCTTTTGCAATGCAATACTAAAATGGGGCAGTCGTGTACTATATACACTATTCAGGATTGCTGGAGAAGGGTTATACATATTTGTCAGTGTTCTAGATCATAGAAGGTTATATATTTAAGCACCCTAACGTAAATATTTTAAAAAATACTTCTGATAGAAGTCTATCTGGTCTGAAACATATACCATATTTCTCCATTCTTCATAATCAGAGTAGATTCACCATAATATTTTCTTTTTTAAGTCAAGTTTACCTTTATAAGTATTAATTTCTGCCCTGTGTTGTAGGAAGGAGTTGAGTCTTCCTCTACCCACATTGCTGCCACCTATAAAAGAAGAAATTCTATCAACACTTCAATTCTCAGTAACTATTGGGTCAAAGCTAGTGCAGCCTTGTCTTTTTATCCATCACCAACTCCTCTCCAGCATCTTAGAAAGGCTTTACCAGACCAGCAAGATGGCCAAAGTCTGATATCCAAGTTCTTCTTGTGGACAGGGCTAGCACAGGAATAGCCTGGGTCTTTTACGGTGTGGCTGGGAATGAAGACCCCGTTGATGAACTCTTCTGGCCTACCCAGGTGACAGCAGTGCATTCTGTAGGGCCTCGGTGGCACACACGCAAAACTCAAAGTAGAAACCTGGGGTACGGGAGTCCAAGTCATGTTCTCCAATATAACTTCTTTAGGAATAAAGCTGATATTTTTATCCTTACATGCCTCCTATGCCTACTTCTTAATTGATCAAAACCCCAAGGGCAAAGGGTGTGAGTGGGTAATTAGCACTTTTAAACTCAAGCAGTGGTAAAAGTTAAAAGACTATTGAGAATCTGAGCAGATTTTGTTCCAAATTGAAAGGGCCAGTCCTGCAGTGCCTTTGATAGTTCTGGCTTCTTCCTTCTACTCTCCCTCCATGAGTATTTGCTAATACTGTTCCATTCCGTCCTTTTTTACACAGAATTGTCAGGGAAGAGCTATTCTCCGCCTTTCCCATGGAATTAACTATGGGCTTGTATTAGGGCTCTCCAGAGGGACAGAATTAATAGGATATGTGTATATATGAAAGAGAGTTTATTAGGGAGAGTTGGCTCACATGATCACAAGGCGAAGTCTCACAATAGGCCGTCTGCAAACTGGGGAAGAAAGAAGCCAGTAGTGGCTCAGTCCGAGTCCAAAAGCCTCAAAAGTAGGTAAGCTGACAGTGCAGCCTTCAGTCTGTGGCCAAAGGCCAGAGAGCCCCCAACAAACCCCTGGTGTAAGTCCCAGAGTCCAAAAGCCAAAGAACCTAGAGTCTGATGTCCAAAGGCAGGAGGAATAGAAGGAAGCATCCAGCATGGGAGAAAGATGAACACCAGAAGACTCAGCAAGCCAGCTTAGCCCGTCTTGTTCCACCTGCTTTGTTCTAGCCATGCTGGCAGCTTATTGGATGGTGCCCACCTCCACTGAGGATGGGTCTTCCTCTCCCAGTCCACTGACTCAAATGTCAATCTCCTCTGGCAACCCCCTTGCAGATGCACCCAGAAACAATACTTTACCAGCTATCTAGGCATCCTTCAGTCCAATCAAGTTGACACCTAATATTAACCATCACGGGGCTTAATGATAACTTTGCAACTCAGATGTCCTGTTGTCTTACTTTCTAGATTTATAATTGTGTTCTACCTAGTTTGGAAAGGGTGGATGAGGCCCAAATAACTAGGCCAATTTTTGAATATCAATTTTTAAAAATCTTTTATTAGTTTACATGTTAGGCTAATCCAAGTTGGTAGAATAATCTGCTCATTGGGAGAGTCAGTACACCACCAAAATAACCTGCCAAATTATCCAAATTATATAAAGCCATAGCACTTAGAATTGAACTGGGTACAAATAAATAAATAGATCATAATAGTGAATGCATAAATGATCCAAAAAATACCAGAAAGGTGGCCTTTCAAATCAATGGGGAAAAATAAAGGTTACTTAATAAATGATAGGAAAAAATACATAGTTTTTGAAGAAAATGAAACCAGATTTCTATATTACCCCTTATGTCTAAAGAGAACTTAGATATATTAAAGACTTTAAATAACACATGTGTAAATATATCTATTTTTATAAGCATGAAACCATGACTTAAATAAAGTATGTGTCAAAAAATTTAGTTAGCTTATTAATTAAGGAACAAGTAATGTGTTTAAAAATTGGTCCAAAGGAGAACTCAAAGAACAGATACATATATCAGCAATCAGGAATTCTAAAATGAATTTGCTAATAGATGCAAAACTGGCCTGTCCACAGGGGGAAATTAATTGCATCTTTTTTTTTATGTACTTTAAGTTTTAGGGTACATGTGCACAATGTGCAGGTTAGTTAAATATGTATACATGTGACATGCTGGTGCGCTGCACCCACTAACTCGTCATCTAATTAATTGCATCTTAATCAGACAGAATTATTTTGTATGTCTGGACAATAATCATTTCCATCTCTCAGTTTTCTACAATTTAGAGGGTTATAAAGTAGCTCAAAAACCAAAAAAAAGGGGGTGCGAGGCAAAATTCTTATAGAATCAGATAACCCAGAAGCAGCATATAATATTTCGTTGAAAGTACACCCACCCAGTAATCTTTTTTGCTTCTTTTAAAGTCTTTCCAGTTTCCCTAACAACTTCCCCTTTGTGACTATAAAAATCTCAAAGATTATTCTTGGTCATAAAAAGAATGGTCCCATTAGCCTTGGCCTGATTATTTGCATGGGTGCGGCAAGGGTGTTAATTAACCACATAAGCTTCCTTGAGTTTGGTTTGCAATTCTAGAGCTATGTACTATTGAACAGCTACTGGAGCCATAGAACTACACTTTTAAAAGTCTCTATGGGTTGAGGAGGAAAAAGTCTCCATCATTTGCTAGCTCAGGGCTAGGAAAGCAAGCCCGAGAGACTCCACCATATTCACCTCTACCATCTATAGATTTGGATGAATTCCTTTCTACTTGAGTTCGCTTAAATTTACTAAGGTTCATGGCCTGCCAGGAAGTGCTCTTTGTCACCACCCATCATAATAGGATCCTATAGACCAGTTTAGGTACTAGGCTCTAGGTTACAACCCTAGAAGGTTGGTACTAAGCCAGGGTTTTGTAGGCATTGGCTACAGAAATAAAATTAACCTTTGTTCCTTGGAGTTGTTTGACATACCTGTTAAATGACCATCATCCTCACATATGATCTTCCAAGTAAGGCCATGGTGACATTCCATTTTGTCCAGTTATGCACCGGGAAAGAAAAAGACTCTTGTTGATCCTATGCAAATAACTACATTGCTGTCAAAAAGGTAACTCAGTCACAGTGTTTAAACTCGGGGTGGTGGAGAGTTCAGTGAAAAGCAGGAAGAAAATGTTTAGTTTCATTTTACAAAAGCAGAGTCTACTGAATTGTTGTAGACTGAAGATAGCCTAAGAAGAAAGAGAAATGTCTTCCTTATATATCCAGCAAATACAACCTTAAAACAACATCAATACAACCACAGTAAAAATTTTCCTCATCAGATCATTCTGTCCTTTGTAATTGTGTTTTGCTGAATTTTGGATTGGCATTTCTGCATTCAGAAAGCTATGTGCTTCTGCATTGAAAAGACTCCTGTAAATTCATACTCATTACACAGGTACAGACTGAAAATTGTCTAAATACCATCAGCTCAGGGTTTGTACCCAAGAGTCTATTCTTTGAATAGACTTCGATAGTTTAAAGTACTTGGTGCAGTCTTCTTCCATGAGATTCTGAGGCTGTCTTTCTTTGCTGAAGAACCAAATTTTGGCTTGTAGTTAATAGCAGAGACTAAGGTTAGTTTCAGGAAGCAGAAACCTATTTGATAATAAGACCAAAAGTTGTAGTTAATTTACCTCAGTAACTAATAGTTATCCATTATATCTTAGGTATCCTTATCGATAACCTTGAAGGACCATGTGGTATTCCACTGAAAGGTCACCTAATAATCTGTTTTGCCCATTTCAAAGTCCTTCGCAATTTTTCTCTTGCAATATATATATATCTATATCTTATATAGATAATACCTTGGAGTGCAGAAGATCTCTCTTGTTACAAAACATAGGAGCCACAGAGGAAGTAATCGATCAGTAAATATTTTAAAACTCTGTATGACATACAATAGTGCTAACATGTAAAAAAATCTGAAAATCCAAATGGGATACAAAACTAATATTTGCCACTCACATGTTGCAATGGATGGGACCTGCCTCTTCAGTTTGAGGTTCAAATTATTCAAAATATTCCCCTGGCCAAATTTCCAGGATGCCTAACACCTCTTTCTTTCCCACTTCCAAATGGTGCAAGAACCCAGAGGTGTCTGCTTCCAAACTCCAGGCAAAGAGAGAACTGGTGAATGTAGGCTTCACAGCAGGTTTCCTTCCCACCTCATTCATTTCCGCCACTGCCACATGATGTCCTTGTTGAACACCGGCCCTGTGCAATCTGTTACATCTGTGTCTGCTGCTTCAATCATGTCCTCATAGGTCCACAACTCGAGGAGGGCTGAACCAGCAGAGGAAGGTTGACCCCAATCCACACAGTGCTGTGGTAGCTGTCACTTTCGGAGCCCAAGCAAGGAATGGCTCCTCAGTTTGCCACCAGCTCACTCCCAATCCATACCCTCCACCCTGTCTGGCTCAGGGGGGCCTTTTGTTTACAGCTGTACATTGTGTCAAAACCAACCCTCTCACTTTCCCCCAACGCATGGGAGTTGAAACTTGATACTGATTCCAGGTTCTACTCCTGATGTCCTCATGGTGAGTTCCCCTGTAGAACTCTGACTGTTTCTTGCTCCTTCCACGATTATCTTAATCCACAAGTGAAGTATGAAAAGTAGCAAAACCCAAAAGGGAAAAAATTGAGTAGGAGACAATATTATTTTCCCAGGAGCTGTCCTGGTGCCTCTGCAACTTTGCCTGACTCAATAATTTTTGGTGCAGAAATGTCTGACTTGGGGCACTCATGTTAAACCACAGAAACACTGTCACATCCTTCCTTTGGAGTGGTGCTTGCCTGATTGGCTCCTTTTTTAAAAATCCCCTTTTCAAGAAAATTTGGCTGCTATTCAGAATTTAAGGGCCATTCGACTTTTCTCTTGTTTAAAAGTGACTAATTGTCTTCACAAAGAAGCACCTAGAAGCTTCTTAAAGTTTCCCTAAGCAGCCCTTGGCTACGTAGCATAAGGCTAATTTCCTTAATAAATCAAGAGCTTCTAAAAATCACTAAGAAGGAAAAAAATAAGCTGTAGAAAATAAAAAGGGAGCCACCAGAAAAAGAAATACAATAAACACTTGAGATGTGTTCAATCTAACGCTCTAACTCTTAAATCAATACATGCAAATTAGAATATCTATATGATACCTTTTTATTTCTTTTTCATATTGGCAAAGACCAAAATGGTTGCTGTTATAGTTCCGGTAAGGATGTAAGAAACAGGCATTTGTGTATGCAGTTGGTGAGAATGTAAACTGTTGCAACCTTTTTGGAGAGCAATTTGGCAATATCTATGAATATTGTAAGTGCTCTTTACTTTTGTCCCATCAATTCTGTGTCTGTGAATTTTTCTAAACTCACAAGAAGGTATAAGAACATATGAACAATAGAATGTCAGATTCTCATCTTGTCTGTTTACCTCAGTTCATATTCCAGCCTCTCTTCTTTTATGTTTCTGTAGTCCTCCTAGCTGTTCTTTCACCACTTCTGTTTTTTCAATAAGCTCTTCAACAGTCCTTATATTTATACTTCCCCTAACTAAACCCAGCCCCAGCCCTGTTTTCCATATTCAAGCTCGCAGTTAGCCCAGCTCCCTACCACAGATAGAAACTAGAGATGGTATTTGACCACATGCATCAGAAAATATTAATTGGTAAATCCCTGTTCAACTCTAGTTTGTTTCTGCATAGCCAGTTTCAAAATGATAGGGGTAGTTTTTATGAAATTTATGAATTTAGGACAGCTTTAAAAAATAATTATGCTAGGGCCCTACCTCAGACCAATTAAATCATAATCTCTAGTGGTATAGTCAGAGATATTTTCAAAATCTTCTAGGGTGGAAGGTGGGAGGAGATAGAGGATCAGGAAATATAACCAATGGTTTAATACCTGGGTGACAAAATAATCTGTACAACAAACCCACGTGACAAAACTTTACCTATGTAACAAACCTGCACATGTACCCCTGAATTTAAAAGTTAAATTAAAAAAATTATTTTAAAAAATTACTCCAAACTTAAGATGAAGAGAAGATATAATATGAAACTGGGAAATTATTTACCAGTCCTAGCCAAGGGTTATTTAATTATCTAGAGGAATGTACTTTTGTTTGTTCAGATTTTTATCTGGTAGAGATGCAAATGATTTCTGCCCAGTAGAAAAATAACCTCAAAGGTTTGTATCTAACTTAACAATCTTGTTATATTTTTCTATTATTTCTATATGCCTGTAAACATCCAGTTCTTCAAAATGCTCTGAGTTTTTTTTTTTTTTCTTTGAGACAGGGTCTCACTCTGTCACCCACGCTGGAGTACAGTGGCTAGAACACGGCTAACTGCAGGCCTGAGTTTCCGGGCTCAAGTGATCCTTCCACCTCAGCCTCTTCAGTAGCTGGGGCCACAGGCACACACCACCAGACCTGTCAAATTTTTTTTTTTTTGTAAGGATGGGGTCTTACTAACTTACAAGAGGATATAAGAACAAGCAATCCTCCTGCCTCTGCCTCCCATAGTGCTGGAATTGCAGGTGCAAACCACCACACCTGGCCTCAAAATGTTCTTTGAACCAGTTTTACCATCCTACTTCAGATTGCCTGTGTGTGGCCTTTGTCTTATTATTTTTGTTAAGAATACTATCAGCCAGGTGCAGTGGCTCATGCTTGTAATATCGGCAGGAGGATCGCTTGAGCCCAGGAGTTTGAGACCTGCCTGGGCAACAAAGTGAGATACTGCCCCTACAAAAAAATATATTTTTTAATTAGCCTGGCATGGTGGTATGCACCTATGGTCCCAGCTACACAGGAGGCCAAGGCAGGAGGATGACTTGAGCCCAGGAGGTTGAAGTTGCAGTGAGCTGTATTCACATCACTGCATTACAGCCTGGGTGACAGAGTGAGACTCTGCCTCTTAAAAAAAAGGAAAAAAAGAATACTATTCATAGGATGTGAAATTCTCATCTCTGTTGTGATATTTGATGTTGTCATACTTGCTGCCCCCATGGTATTTATTATCTTTGATCATCAGCTTTTTATTTTATTCATGATATGGGTACCGTGGACATAGAGTAATTTTTTGATATATTCTCGATGAGCAAAAAATGTCTTATATGAAGATAAACATTGCAATTCCAATTTTCGGAAACAATAGGCAGGCCAAACAGAACGTGTCTGAGAGCAGGACAGGGCCCTGACCACCACCAGTTGGTGACTTTTTCTTCAGTCAGTCACATTGGAAGCAAATTAGATCTGTATGAACAGCTCAGCACTTGGAAATCGGGCATCAGAAAACATGTTATATACCATCCCTACCTTTTGAAAGGATAGCTCTTCTAAGTAGTTTAGAAGCAGTCCTTTCTGCCTGGGGAAGCCGCTCGCTTTTACTTTTCAAACATCAAAGTTTTTATTTGAGGTAAAGGTTTATTTTCCTGTGGAATACAGATGGTTTGGAACAGCATGAAGGAAAAAGTTAGATCTACTTTCCATTCATAGTTTTCAAAGACCCTTTTGACAGTCAAATGATGTCCTTATTCCTGGATCTGTTCCCTGAGAGATTGTCAGTATAGCCCACTATGTGATGTACATGCCGGGTATTTAGCCTTTCCCCGCTTACTTAACCCGTGACTGACAGGTGTAAATGGCACAGCAGCCCTGCCACTGATGGGGACGGTGTGGAGATGTATTTGCGTGTCTGCACTGCTCCCCCGTGGGATGGTGCCAGTTTCCCTTTGGGTTTTGCTGGATACTGCGTCCTTCCTTGTGTGGCTCCTTCCCTTCCCAGCCTCACTCCCTGACCCTCTGTGAATTCTTCTTGGGAACACTTCCTAATAAATCACTTTCACGTACATTCTGTATTGGGATTTGCTTCTGGGAAACCCAACCTAATACGTTAAGTGTGCCTCAGCCCACAGTACCTATAGGTTGTATTTTAAATAATTATTTTCCCCCTATTGTTTTGATCTTTCCTTAAAAAGTAAAATAAAATCCTGGTTATGTTTTTTGCCTTTTTTTTTTCTTTTTTAGTATGGGGTTGGGGCAGGCCTTAGCTAAATCTTGTGGACCTTCCTCCCCGTGTTCAATATCAAACATATAGATAATGCTCCTTTTGGAATAAAATTCCCCTACCAATCTCCCAAGGTTCTTTCTCTGAATGACATAACCACATAAACCAGGTAAACAGCATATTCTGTCTGCAGTGTCTGTTCACCTGGGACCTAGCATGGGATTTCCAAACTGTTCTCAGGAACACCCCATAGTTCCCCTCTCAGACTTCCCTGATAACTCTTGCAGACCACATCCCCTTTTCAAATAATGCTCTCAGGGGACACTCACTGCATTGTTTGTGTGTGCTGTGTGAAATGAATGGCAAATACTTTACTACCCTCACATTTGAAATGACCGACTAAATAATCGATTCTTCGAGTAGTAGGTCAGTAAGTCGTATCATGTGATTGTTCGCAATTCCTCCAAGGCTCCACGACTTCCCATATCACTCAGAGAAAAAGCCGAAGCCCTTCCCCAGATGGTCTTCCCATGATCTCTTCCTCCCACATCCTGAAACCCCCCACCCCAGCCACCACCACCCAAACTGGCCTTGTTCCTGGAACATAACGAACAGACTCTGACCTCAGGGCCTGTGCACTTACTGTTCCCTTTGCTGTCATCCTCTTCTCACGCTTATTCATGTATAATTTATTCTCACTGCCCTCAGGTCTCTTCTCAGGTGTCACCTTCTCACTAAGACACTCTCAGAGCATTTCACAACAAATAACAACTTACCTACCCATCCCACTCACACTTCACTCCCTATATGCTTTCTCTTGCTTTATTATTATTATTTTTTTAGTCAACTCTTGTCTTCATCTGAAATGCTTTAGTTTGTTTAGTTATTTGTTTATGGTCTATGCCTACCTAGAATGTAAACTCTATGAGGGCAGGGTTTATTTTGTTCACTGCTGTCTCTCAGCACCTGAAACTGGGTAAGGGTTCAAATAAATATTTAAGTGAATAAATACATGATAGTGTTTACACTAAGTCACATTTCATCTTTAAAGTGGAATAATTAGACACAGGATTCAACATCATGTTTCCAGATTTATTTTTCTTTCTCTTTACAATTGTTTAATTTAATTTAAAAATATATTTCTTCCTAGGGGTTTCAAAAATTATAGGTTCCTCCTTGCAAGATGTCAAATATTACAGACATGTATTAAGAAATGACTAATAATCTTCTCTCTTATTATCCCACCCACTGAAACAATAAAAATTAATACCCTTTTCCCCAGTGCTTGCTTAGCAATACATATCTACCTAGAGACACATAGATGTAGGGCTGGATTTGTTTGTTTGTCTTTAGAATATTAGACTGATACTAAATATCAGGAATATGACTTTCAGCATGGTGGTTACACAAACGGATTCTAAAGTCAGACTGGTTGGATTCAAATTTATTGGATCAGCAATCTCAGACATGTTATTTGATGCCTGGTTTTGCCTTTGTAAAATGGAAGTAATAAGAGAAGCTTTCCATAAAATTGCTGTGAGAAGTAAATGACATTAATTAAAACAACAGCAACAACTTAGAATGGTACACATCACGTTTAAGCATAAGTAAATTATCTGATTCTTTTCCCACTTAATAGATTTTGAATATGCCTCTGAAACAGTACCTACAGATTTAATTCACTCTAGGAATACTTGCATAGCATTCCCTGGTATGCATAAACCAGGGATATAATTTTTTTTCAATCTCTCCTCTATTGAGAGACATACAGATTTTTATAGTTTTAACCAGTACACACAGTGCTGCAACAAATATCCTCACCACAGGTGCTTGTAAATTGCTGCATTGTTTCTCTAAATATCCCAAAATATCTCATAAAATCCTAAAAGTGAGATTGTTTTGGGGATTCAAAAGGTCTGTGCTTATTTAACTTTAACAGAAATTATCAAATTACTTTTTAAAACTATTAGTAATAATCCACAAATACACAAGTAATAAATATTTGCCCCTTTTCCTGCACCCTCACCAGTACTAAATGCTGAGACACTTTTAAAGTTTTGCTTAGTGATGACAAAAACATGGAATTTTGTTTTCATTTTATTTTAAAATTTTAAACCATGACTGATCATTGCTTCATGTGTTTACTGGCAATTCTCATTTCCTTTCCTTTGAAATGTCTCTTCAAGTTCTTTATCCATGGCTCAGTAGGGTTGTCTTTTTTTTTACTCAATTTGTATAAGAGGAACAAAGGAACACTTGTTTTTTGTTGTTCGTTGAATTTTTGTTTTTTAAGACAGGGTCTCACTCTGTCACCCAGGCTGGAGTGCAGTGGAGCAATCATAACTCACTGCAGCCTCAAGCTCCTGGGCTCAAGCAATCCTCTTGCCTCAGCCTCCCAAGTAGCTGGGACCACAGGCACATACCACCATTCCTGGCAAGAACACTTGCTTATTATTTGTGTTACGAAATATTTTTTTCCCAGTCTACTGTATTTGGTTTTAGACTTCGTAATATCTCTTGTATCCTTTTATTTCATGTTTTCATGTAGTCAAATTTATCTATTCTTATTTTAAGGTTTGGGGTTTTCTTTATTTCTTGTTTTTGTAAAGAAATTCTTAGTATCAAGTAATAAGAATATCTTCCTAAAATTTAATCTAATTAGTGTATTATCTTGTTTATAATATTTAAGATCTTCAATCCATCTGAAAAATATTTTTGTATGTACATGAGGTGAGGGCATATCTTTTCTTATAGATGGATGTATAATTAAGTCAGCACCATTTATTATATAAGCCACTCTTTGCCTGTTTATTGATGAAGTTTTCAAGTATATTTCGATTTGTTTCTTGGCTTCCTCTTCTAGTCTTCTTACTAATTTTTCTAGTCCTGTGCTAACACTGTCTGGATTACAGTCATTTTATATTATGTTTCAATAATTGATATAGCAAGGCTCTCTCAACCCTTCTTTTAAAAAATTGTTGGTCACTTTTAAATGTATAATCTTCTTCTTGGTGCTAAAATAATTTTGCGCAAGTTTTGAAAGCCTTTTTGGATGTAGCTAGACATTGAAATACATTAACCTTTTTTATTTAGGAAAAAGAGACGTTTTTCTTACATTAAGTCTTCTTCCCATCTAAAACATGGCATGTCTCTCAATTGATGTAGATGCTATTTTGTATCTTTCAGAAAGAATTTAGTCTGCTTCATATAGATCCTATACCTTTCTTTTAAGATTTATTCCTGAGAATTGTGTCGTTTTTGTCACAATTGTAAACTGAATATTTTTCTCCTTCTCCATTTCTAACTGATTACCAGCAGGCTCTAGATTCTTTATGTTATTATGCCAGGTAGAAGAAGCATCTTACTTATTTCCAGGTTTGTCAACTTATCACTGACATTCTTTTTTCCTCTAAAATTTGCCATTATTCTAGCTCTAAACACTTACAGTAAGTTTGAAAAGCTATATCGGCTTTATATTATGTGCTTTATATATAACTCATGTGATTTTCCCTTGTGAGAAAGTTTAACAGAGGGCCAGGCGTGGTGGCTCATGTTTGTAATCCCAGCACTTTGGGAGGCCAAGGCAGGTGGATCACTTGAAGTCAGGAGTTCAAGACCAGTCTAGACAACATGGCGAAAACAGTCTCTACTAAAAAATACAAACATTAGCCAGGCATGGTGGCACGTGACTATAATCCCAACTATTCAGGAGGCTGAGGCACAAGAATAGCTTGAACCCAGGAGGCAGAGGTTGCAGTGAGCCAGTAAGCTGATATGGCACCACTGCACTCCAGCCTGGGTGACAGAGCAAGACTGTGTCTCAAAAAAAAAAAAAAAAATTAAGAGTACTTAGGTTTTATCTATGAACCAAAAAGTTATTTTACAAATATTTATGAGAAAAAAAACTCTAAGAATGCAGGATTTGGAGTTGGACATAGGATTACTTTACATCACACAATGTGGTTAAAAAGACTATTGTGTGACTAGCACCTGCCACTTTGCTGTGACCATTTATAGATTCCCCTTCAGTAGTATTTTCATAACTCAGCCCCCTAATTCAAGCCATAATGGCCTCAGCAGCGAGAGCACATGGGAAGGTAAAGAGATTCAGCATGAGGACTGGTTCTTGGGGGAGGCCATCCAGCTGCCAGTTGAGGGAAGGTTCAGGAGGCCTATAGGAACTGTCATACCAGCTTCAGGGGTGATGGCCTTGTGTTGGAGCTACTGATTCCAAAAGGAAAGTGACTAGGTTCCTTGTAGTGATGAAACTGCAACAGAAAGTCAAAAGCAATTCCTAGGTGAGGATGACAATAAGCATTGGCCAGGAATCTTTTCCAAAGACAGCAGGTCCACAGTCAACCATACTGTACCTCAGGGCAAGTCTCCAGTCCTAGAAGGGACAAGAGTACTCAACAAGGTACTGACTGGAACTTAGAAACCAAGGCTGAGGCAAAAGCCAGTGCCACCAGCTGAGGCAGCAAACAGGTACAGCAACAGCAGGATCTGATAACAAGGTGGTCTGGGAGTAACTCCTGGGCACAAAGGCTGCCAGTATGCCATCAGATCCTGGGTCTGGCCTCTTGGTTCCTTGACCTCCCCTCCTTCAGTGACTTTGTCCTCCATGCTAGTCACTCACTTGCATCATAATATCTAGACCTTGGCATCACCAACAATTGCAACTCCTCCGTAATCTCAGTTCCGTATATCCCACTTTCTGACCACCACTTCCTGTCTGTATAGCTTACTCTTTCTGTTACCTGAATGCCAGCTCTCATTCATTTTCACCAGATGACAATTCTCTGCATTCTCACTGCCCCTTATGCCTTTTATGTCCTTTTTACTTCTTTATCCAGCTTAAATTCCACAATTATTACACAAGAGTATCTTATTTTATTATACTTCCTTTCATTGCACTTAGCAGATAGTGCATTTTTTACATATTGAAGATTTGTGGCAACTCTGCCTTGAGCAAGGCTATCAGCACCATTTTTTCAACAGCATGTGTTCACTTAGTATCTGTGTCACATTTTGGTAATTCTTGTACTATTTCATACTTTTCCAATATTATTACATCTGTTACCATGACCTCTTGTTACTGATCTTTAATGTTACTATTGTAATTGTTTTGGGACACCACAAACTGCACCCTTATGAGACAGTGTACTTAATTGATTAATGTGTGTGTTTTGACTGTTTTACCAACTAGCTGTTCCCATTTCCCTCCCTCCCCTCAGGCTTCCCTCTTCCCTGAGACCCAACAATACTGAAATTAGGCCAATTAGTAACCCAACCTCTAAGTGTTCAATTGAAAGGAAGAGTTGTGTGTCTCTCCCTTCAACCCAGTTAGAATCGATTAAGCTTAGTGAGGAAGGCATGTTGACAGCCAAGATAGGCTGAAAGCTAGGCTTCTTGCACCAAACAGTTAGCCAAGTTGTGAATGAAAAGGAATAGTTCTTGAAGGAAATTTAAAGTGCTACTCCAGTGAACACACAAATGATAAGTGAAACAGCCTCATTGCTGATAGAGAGACAGTTTTAGTGGTCTGGATAGATCAAACCAGTCATCACATTCTCTTAAACCAAAGCCTAATCCAGAGAAAGGCCCCAACTCTCTTCAATTCTATGAAGGCTGAGATAGGTGAGGAAGATGTAGAAGAAAAGTCTGAAGGTATCAGAGGTTGATTCATGAGGTTTAAGGGAAAAAGTCATCTACCTACAATAAAAGAGCAAGGTGAAACAGCAAGTGCTGATGGAGAAGCTGCAGCAAGTTATCCAGAAGATCTAGTTAAGATCATTGATGAAAGAGGCTATGCTAAAAACATATTTTCAGTGTTGACCAAACAGCCTTCTATTGGAAGAAGATGCCATCTGAGACTTTCATAGCTAGAGAGGAGAAGTCAATGCCTGACTTCAAAGCTTCAAAGGACAGGCCAACTCTCTTGTTAGAGGCTAACGCAGCTGGTGACTTTAAGTTGAAGCCAGGTTCATTGACCATTCTGAAAATCTGAGGGCCCTTAAGAATTATGCTAAATCTCCTCTGCCTATGCTCTATAAATGGAACAACAAAGCCTGGATGACAGCACTTTTGTTTACAGCTTGGTTTACTGAATATTTTTAAGCCCACTGCTGAGACCTACTGTTCAAATGAAGATTCCTTTCAAAATAATACTGCTTATTGCCAAAGCACCTGGTTACTCAAGAGCTCTGAGGGAGATGTACAAGGAGATAACTGTTGTTTTCTTGTTGCTAACACACCATCCATTCTGCAGCCCATGGATCAAGAAGTCATTTTGACTTTCAAGTCTTCTGATTTCAGAAATATATTTCATAAAACTATAGCTTCTATGGATACATATGGGCAAAGTAAATTGAAAACTTCTGGAAAGGATGCACCATTCTAGATGTCATTTATAACATTTGTGATTCATGGGAGGAAGTTAAAATAGTAACATTAGCAGGAGTTTGGAAGAAGTTGATTACAACCTTCATGGATGGCTTTGGGGGGTTTAAGCCTTCATTGGAGGAAGTAACTGCAGATGTGGCAGAAAAATAAGAGAAGTGGAGCCTGAAGATGTGACTGAATTGCTGCAACCTCATGATAAAACTTGAACAGATGAGTAGGTACTTCATACGGATGTGCAAGGAAAGTGGTTTCTTGAAATAGAAACTATTACTGGTGAAGGTGCCCTGAACATAGTTGAAATGAAGACAAAGAATTTAGAGTATTTCATGAACTTAATTGATAAAGCAGTGGCAGGGTTTGAGAGTATTGACTCTAATTTTGAAAGTTCTATGGTGGGGAAAATGTTATCCAACACCATCACATGCTACAGAAAATTTTTTTCTGAAAGGAAGAGTCAATCAGTGAGGCAAACTTTATTTTTGTCTTATTTTAACACATTGCCACAGCCACCCTGATCTTCATCAATGACCACGCTAATCAGTCAGCAGCCATCAACGTTGAGGCAAAATCTTCTACCAGCAAAAAGATTACAACTAGCTCAGATGATTGCTAGCATTTTTTTTTTTACCAATAAAGTATTTTTCAATTAAGGTATGCACATTTTTTAAGACATAATGACATCACACACTTCCTATACTACAGTATAGTGTAAGCTTTTACATGCACTGAAAAACAAAAAATTCATATGACTCACTTACTGTGATATTTGCTTTATTGTGGTGGTCTGGAACTGAACCCACAGTACCCCCAAGGTATGCCTCTAAATCACTCTCTTGCATACTTGCATATAATTCCCTTGCCACTCTTTCACTTCATTGTACTCATTTGGCAAAAGCATAACTCTTGTCAGACTGGATGTTCTTCTCTGTTCACTCCTCTAGATTCTCGCTCTATCCTTCTTTGCTCTGTGCCCTAGGAGGCTGCCTTTTATAGATGTCTTAACAAGATTCTCCCTCCTTTAGCTATTAGTTAGGTTCAGCCAATGAGAGGGACCACGGAGCATGGAAGGCAGGAGAAAGAGTGGTAGGGGTATTGATCTTCTGCTCTTCACAGTCAGGCTGAAGTTTGGCAATGGCTGAGTTTCTTTAAGGCCACAGATCGGAATGAGGGACCTTTCTCCTACAGCTGCACTTGTCACAGGGTTCTGATAACTACTCTTGCCCTTTTAGCCTTGGGGTGGTAATGTCTCCCTGCTGTTGCTAACCCTGGAGTGTTTCATCATCCTGTGGGCTCCCCATATCACAGCCTTATCTTCAAGAATTGTCCCTTCATCAGATTCTCTTCAATTTTAACTCCTCTTGAAAGTGTCTTTTCTTTCCTCCTTGGGTTAAATCCAATTTTCAGCTACTCAGTGGCTGCTCCTGTGCATCTAAATATGGCTGGAGAAAAACTACAACCTCCTAATGAGTTGTAGTGAAAATTTATGACCAGGAACTATCACTATGCCCCTAATGGCTACAGGTAATGATACCACATATTTCAAGTTCATTCACTCCCCTCCTCTCTATTTCACACCTTCTTCTCTCTTCTTAAACCCAAAATTTCATCCCATCTTCACTCTCAACAGGTGATTTTATTTCCTACTTTCCTGAGAAAATTGAAGCAATCAGAAGACAACCTCCCCCAGCTCGCACCATCTCACGTACCTAACAAGCAGCCTCATCTCCCACATACTCAGCTTTTCTCTCTGGTACCACAGATGATCTATTTCTACTCTATATAAAGCTAGTCTCCACACTTGTGGACTGGACTCCAACCCCTCTTATCAAATCAAGGACATTGCTCTAGCAATTTTCCTTTGTCTCTCCACAGCATCAACCTTTTCTCTCTCTCTTCTCTCTCTCTCCAATCATTGTCATCAGCCATATTAGCATTTATATTTCTCTCATTTAAACAACAACAATAACACCTCACTTATTCCCTACTGTCCCATTTCTCTTCCTTTCCATTGGCAGCAAGATTCCTAGAAAGAGTTATCTATATTTACTGTTTTCAGCTGCTTTCCTTGCATTTCATTTGAACCCATTCCATGTTATTAATTATAATGCTCAAACCTTGGGCCTTGACATATCAGCAGCTTTTGATGCTCTCCCTCTTCCATAATACTCTCCAAACATACCACATTCTTGGTTTTCGTCATACCTCTTGGGTTGCTTCTTCTCACTTTCTTTTGCTGTTTGCTTCGCTTAATTTATCCTCTTAATGTTGTCGTGCCCCAAGGCTCAGACTTGGACCCCTTTTTCATCTACATTTTGATAACCTCAAGCATTCCCATGTCCTTTAATAAATTCTACATGCTAATGATTGCCATTTTTATGAATCTGTTGAACTCCAAGCTCATATGCCCAAGTGCCTACTCAACATCTTCTTGTGAATGTCTGATATTTCCAAAACAAGCCTCTTGATTTCCCTGTTCCCTAAACCAGCTCCATCCATAGCCCTCCCTATCTCAGCTAATGTCAACTCCAATCTTCTAGCAGCTCAGACAAAAAGTTGTAGTTATTCTTGACTTTCCCCACCAGTACCCCTTATTTTGTCTCCTGTTATCCTTCTTGCTCAATTGGTTCCAGTTACACTGGCTTCTTGGCTGTTCTTTGAACATGCCAGGCATATCTTTGCCATAGAGACTTTCTTGTAACTTATCCCTCTGGGTAGAATGTTTTTTGGGGTGTATGTGTTTGTGTGTGTGTGTGTGTGTGTGTGTGTGTGTGTGTACCTGTGTGTTTTGAGACAGAGTCTTGCTCTGTCACCCAGGCTGGAATGCAGTGGCGTGATCACAGATGACTGCAGCCTCAATCAACTGGGCCTCCCAAATAGCTGGGACTACAGGCATGCACCGCCATACCCAGCTGTTTTTAAAATTTTTGTAGAGACAAGCCTTGCTGTGTTGCCCAGGCTGGTCTCTAACTCCTGGGCTGAAGTGATCCCCCAGCATCAGCCTCCCAAAGTGCTGAGATTAAAGGTATGAGTCACCTCATCCAGCATAGAATAGAATGCTCTTTCCGCAAATATCATCTGGCTACCTTCCTCTCATCCTTTTAATCCTTACACAGTTCTCATTTTCTCAATAAGACTTACCCTGACCATTCTGTGTAATAATGCAACTTACGTATACATAGACACACACACACACACACACACACACATGCACACACACATCCTTAACTCCATTTTGTCATTTTCTCAGAGAACTTACCACCTTAATTATAAATATTGTTTGTTGTCTATATCGTCTGCTGAAATATAAGCTCTACAAGGGGATGGGGGATCCTTCTGTTTTGTTCACTGATATATCCCAAGTTCCTGGAACAGTTCCTGGCACATAGTAGACACTCAAGTATTGAGTAGGCACAAAAATGTTGTTGAATGAATGGAAGGTAAATTAAATATTATTAAATCCTGCTGGTATGGAGGAGGAATCTAAGTATGCTTGTATCCTGCTTATCTCAGACAAAATGGGATCAAGGACCAGGTCAGAACTCATATAGAGAGTCTACCTGGATAGATCTGGATAGGAGAGTCTAGCCAACGTAGAGGCAGTTTTAGGGAAAGGGAAAAAAGGCCAGCAGATCCTCCCAATCTTGCAGTAGTGTAAGGCTCAGCTGAGAAGATCCTTGTCCATGCTGGTTGGAATTTGGAGAGTTCTGCAAGGTCCAAATGCGGAGAAAGTAATAGGTAATAAGGTACTAGGGTTTATTCACTGACATAACTAGAGAAAGCTTTTGCTAATGATAAGATATGCATCCCAGCATGTATTTGCCTAAGATATTCAGGAATACAGAAATCAGAGGGGTGTGTGTGTGTGTGTGCACATGTGTGTGTATAGAGTGTTTTTGCTCCCACCTTTTCCTGAATGTAGTTTATATAATCCAGAAGGAATGAGACAATGTGCAAGCCCCAGACCAAAGATGAGTTCCAGAGATTCTCTGTTCAGGCTTGTCTGCCCAACCCTTTATCAAGTTTCACTCCCTGAGGAAATCCAACCAGTTACACCAGCATCTACAGATGTTAATCTGTACTAGTATAGCTCAGTGCCTTTCAAAACATGGCCTGTGGATCACCTGGATCAGAATAGTTGGGTGTCTCTGACAAAAATGTAAATTCCTGAATCCCCCTCAAACCTATTAAATCATAGGATAGGGTCAGGAACCTGCATACTCAAGAAGTTCCCTAGATAATTCTGGCACATATAAAAGGTTGAGAACCACTGCTAGAGATGAAGAGATGTGCTTTGCCCTACTTTCATTGGTCTATACTATTTCATCTTTTATTCTAAGTCTCATCCTTTTTTTGTTTCGCATTTTAAAAGGAAGACTTTGTCCTGAAAATAATCCATTTTTGGGATTAATTGGGAAATTACAGATAAAGTTTACTTGATTCGATGATTCCTGTGACTCATTTCCTCTCCTTCATGTACTTTTAGGTGGGTGATAAGAAGCGCCAATCCATATCCTAACCAGGCACACAAATTCCCCTTTTTCTCCCAGTTAGGGTTTTGTTGAACTTTTTTTTTTTATACTTTAAGTTCTAGGGTACATGTGCACAACGTGCAGGTTTGTTATATATGTATACATGTCCCATGTTGGTGTGCTGCACCCATTAACTTGTAATTTACATTAGGTATATCTCCTAATGCTTTCCTTCCACCCTTTCCCCACCCCACAACAGGCCCCAGTGTGTGATGTTCCCCTTCCTGTGTCCAAGTGTTCTCATTGTCCAATTCCCACCTATGAGTGAAAACATGCAGTGTTTGGTTTTTTGTTCTTGCGATAGTTTGCTGAGAATGATGGTTTCCAGCTTCATCCAGGCAACCTACAGAATAGGAGAAAATTTTTGCAATCTACTCATCTGACAAAGGGCTAATATCCATAATCTACAAAGAACACAAACAAATTTACAAGAAAAAAACAAACAACCCCATCAACAAGTGGGCGAAGGATATGAACAGACACTTCTCAAAAGAAGACATTTATGTAGCCAGCAGACACATGAAAAAATGCTCATCATTACTGGCCATCAGAGAAATGCAAATCAAAATTGCAATTAGATACCATCTCACACCAGTTAGAATGGCAATCATTAAAAAGTCAGGAAACAGCAGATGCTGGAGAGGATGTGGAGAAATAGGAACACTTTTACACTGTTGGTGGGACTGTAAACTAGTTCAACCATTGTGGAAGACAGTGTGGCGATTCCTCAAGGATCTAGAACTAGAAATACCATTTGACCCAGCCATCCCATTACTGGGTATATAAGCAAAGGATTATAAAGCATGCTGCTATAAAGGCACATGCACACGTATGTTTACTGTGGCACTATTCACAATAGCAAAGACTTGGAACCAACCCAAATGTCCAACAATGATAGACTGGATTAAGAAAATGTGGCACATATACACCATGGAATACTATGCAGCCATAAAAAAGGATGAGTTCATGTCCTTTGTAGGGATATGGATGAAGCTTTTAAACTGCCTTGTCTTCAGCTCTAGATCAACAATTCCTTCTAAGTTAAGGACTGTTTTCCAGAGAAAGTGAAAGTTTCACACCAAATACAGGAACTGAGCAGAATTTGAGGCTAAAATATCCTCTCTCAATATTAATTAACCCCAGGCCGAATTGCAGTAGACAGACTATCATCTGTAGCATCATCCATGATTTAGAACAATGCAATCATGAACTGCAATCTGTAAGTATGCTTTCCTCGCCGAGCAACCCACTGTCTGGTACCAAACAGGTAGAAAGTCATATCTAAGGGGTTCCCCAGTTATCATAATTTGATTTCAGCAAATAATCAGTTGATCTTAAGATCTTCTAGATTATTTCTTAAAGGGAAACTCAATAGAGGAAATTTAGCTAACAGAATACCTATCCTTCCAACTTCTCTCTAAAACAAAATGATTTGGCTTTTATTAAAGGAGACTTCAAAGCAAACTCTTTTTGCCCAGTTCACCTTCATTATCATCGAAGCTAAAGAGAATTCAGCAGATATTAGGATAATTCCAAAAGACTATTTTTTGCTCTTGGGTTATCTTGCTTTCCAAATGATACCCCAAATCCCCAACAATCAAGTAGAATTCCAGAACCATTTAAAAGCATAGGAAATTTCAACACACCCTGTCTCTTCAGAACCCAGTTGCTTTCAGAAAGAAGAATTCTCTTTATCAGTATTTTAGAAGGACATATCAAAATGCTTGTCATTTTGAAATTTCTATTAATTTTGTATTACTTCGTACTTTTCAGTTCTCAAAATAATACTGTGAAAGTGACTATTTTTTTTTTCAATTTTCCCAACTTTGTTGGGGGTGGGGAAGCATACGATGTAAATTTATTAAATCTAGTCTAGAACCTCATAACACCGTTTACTAGAGACAAATTTGGTAAGGAGGGTCCAACTTCTATGGTAAGTGGGTTAATTGATGAAGGAGCCTGTCCTCATGGGGCAGTTTCAGCTAGAACCAGTGCTACAGCACTGCCCACAAGCAAAGCCTTATATCAGACCACCACACAAAATGGAAATAAGGTAGGAAACAGGCCTTACATCCTGCCCAAAAAGGCATCCAGCATAACCTGCCTTGCAGTGAACTGGCTTGGGTTCTTGTACTCCTTTGGAGAGTAGTCCTTAGGTAGGTAGGGTAGGAAGCAGAGCTCCATTCTTGGGTTGGAGGACCAGCCTGAACAAAACAGTATGTCAGAACCTCCCTCCACTAGACGAGGCTTCAGGAAGCGGGCTGTCTTTTACAGAGATTTGGTGTCCTAGGCAGGTAGAGATATCCCCAGTCAGCTCTATGAGCACTAGTCCCATGTCTGATGGGAAGCAAGGCTAGACTCTGGAGTCTGTGTGTGTGTGTCTGTGTGTGTCTCTCTCTGTGTGTTAATGCCTGTTCTTCTGTTCCATAATTCCCCCACAAGGCCCAAGGACAAATGTATTGTCTAGGAGAATTTGCAAGGAGGTAGGAACATGGCTCTGGACACAGACTGACCTTGGTTGGAATCCTGCCTCTGCTACTTAAAAGCTAAGTGACATTGGGCAGGTTTCCTTAATCTCTTTCAGTCTCAGTGTCCGCAACCAGAAATTGGGAATAATAATAGTCATCCCATAGAATGGTTGTAAGGAATAATTAGACTGGATAGCATATTGTAAATTTTCTAGCACAGTATCTGTCACATAGTAAGCCCACAATAAGGGCCCCTATTAACATTAAGATGATCTTATCTGTGCCATTTTCCATGCTTCCTTTGAATTCATGGAACAAAGTAGTGAAAAACTCTGCTCAGCAAATACAAAATCATTGTTTAGACCAGATCTGAGGCCAGCATAAAAGCCAAAAGAATGTTGTAGTTAGAGAGTCCAAATGCAACCCTAGCTCTTCTGAATTCCCTAAGGGGCTGCTCAAGGTAAAGCTGTCACAGAGAGTTTGTGATTAAACCATTGGATAAAAGCCAGACACATTGCATGCTTGAAAAAGGAGTTATTTTCACAAGGGTAATTGCCAGAGACTGATGCAGTCAAGAGTCAAAGCAGGGTAGATTCTCATCAGAAATGTGTGCCCACAGAAAAGACTCTTGGCAGAGGACACGCAGCATTAGGCTGTGACATCAGACTTTTGGGCCACTGAGTTGCATAAGCAGGCCCAGTAGAGCGAAAACTCACCAGTAAGAATTAACGCTGGTGGAAGTTTAAGAATGCCAGGCCCCAAGAAGCGTGCAAAATCACATTGCTATGGAACAGCTGGTTCCTTCAGTGCCTGAGATCTTTGCCAGATTCCATCTTTTTCCATAATAATATATTACCTCTATTAACTTACAGAATCCAGGGCAAGATTATATGAAAACTACTAGATGCTGTGCAAATGGCCCCTTATCTGTAACTAGAAATTATGTATGTTGTAATCAGTTTGCTATAACTAAAACTGCGAGCCCCAACATGAAGAATCTTGTTCTTCATGGCATAAGACGCTTGAGCAGCTTTATTTTATTTTACTTTTTAACTGTCTTTGGCAGCCGTCCAATAATACTCGGTGAGAAGCAGTCCCTTGCACTCCAGCCACTCCCTTGCTGCTCCATTTAGCCCCTTAATAAAGCTTGTTGAGCAATTAAGTCAGGAACATTGAAACCTTACTCACCTTCAGTCAACCTTTCCTTAATTGGGCAATCAATTTACATACTTCCAGTCCTGACCAAAGAGAAATGCAGTTTTGGCTATCCAGGAGCGAGCTATTAAGATTGTAGCCATTTATCTGAGTACTGGCTTCTTAGTTACACACATGTAATACAAAAGAAAGATCTACGTCCTTGTTTTCATACTTCATCTTTCTTGATTTTTTTTAGCAAGTGGAAGTTTAAAATCATTGGCTCAAAACATAAAAACACTATTGATATTTCCATAGTATCTTTTTACAATTCTCAGGGTCACTTAGATTTGTGACTGAAAAAAAAAAACATAGCCCTCAAAATGGCTATTTGAATGATTATAATTTCACAAATACATCTTTTAAAGAATAGTGAACTGAAGTAAGGCATCATTGGTGACTTGTTCCAAACAATTGGTTACACAAGTGTATTTAAAAAGGAAAACTTTTGTTCACTTTCATATTTTCACTTAGAAGGTTCTTCTTAAATATCTGAAGTGAATTTGCAGATTGAAAAGTTACAGCCTCATTCATAGATTTGGAACAGTAGTTCTCAAACATCTGTGTGTGTCCAGTGCTGTCCCAGGATCTAGTTTTCACTGGCCAGGAAAAAAATGAGAAAATCGATCACATTGAAGTGAGGTGTTTTTTTTTCTTTCATATATTTGAAAGTATTCCATTTAAAGGGCTGACCTTTTCCTAAGATTTTTTGGCTTCTCTCTATCTCCATACTTCTTTTATTTTTAATTGTACTTGTCCATGAAATCTAAATGTCGGGAACCACTGCTGGTATGTCTAGAAATAGAAGAGCTTGTCCTCTGAGAATTGGCTGAGCTCACTAAATTCACATTGTGCAGGCCACAGAAAAGCTGTCAGCTTTAGGTCAATAACAACTTGGCTCAACTAGCTGAAAATAGCCCCGAATGGTGTCCAGTCTCCTACCCTTTTCCTTGTCTAATTAAATCCACTTCCTCCCCAAATCCTCATCGTCATGAACTGCCTCCATTTTAAAATACAGGAAACGTTGGACCAAACTCATTTATTTGAACCCAAGAAGAGTGAGTAGTAATTGCTGGGTAACCTGTGCTGAATCCAAAGTGATAGAATAATCTCTGAAGAATGAAAATGGAGGGAAATAAATATTCTCACCTCTCTAAAAAACAATAATGTTCACCCACATAAAAAATCTGTAGGCAGGCAGCAGCTCCATTTTGATTCAGCTAGATGGCTTCACGCTAGTGAAGAAAACATTCTGGCAAAGAATTATTTTATCCAAAAGTAAAACACAGAATTCCAAGTACCTGGTATAACCCAAGTGAAAGCACATCCAAAGGAAATCTCTCCATACCCACTGCCTTTTAGCATTACCACTCCTCATTTTACCTCTTAATATAAAGCCACAAAGTGAGTACATGTAACTACAGCACGTCTTGGGCTGAGGTGGCTGGGAAATTTGATTCCCCAAAGAAAGGAAGAGCATGAAAATCCTCTGAGGAAAGTGATCTTGGCAAGGACTCTGGCTAGGACTCCAGCCCATGTGGATTTCGCATCCTTTGAAGTGTTTATGGTTCTATCCAGTTTTTCATCACTGAGAGAGAAAGAAAAAAAAACTACAAAGTCCTCTCTTTTATAGAAGATATTTTCAGATTTAGATTTTAGCTAGCTTCAAATTCTTGTACACAGAGATACATATAAAACTGTCACTTTGATAAAGTTCTAGGAAAAAGTTAATATAATTTTAGAATCCTGTCTACTGAGTATCAGTAGCCATCCTTCATACCCCATAACCAATTATCTACTCTGGTTGATGAGAACCTTCACAGTGATTCTTTTGGCTAGCTTTTATGCCATAAGGAAAGCAAAGTTCCTGGATCTGACATGCAGAAAATCTTGGTTTTAGGAATTCTAAAGAATAGAGAGCAAAGTTTATAAAACAAGAGTTCAGGACAAGAGCCTGTGGCAATCTCCTCTTTCCTCATCTTGGGTACCTCAGTCTTTTATTATATTTTCCTACTACCTACTTTATCCTCCTACCAAAGGTCTGAGTGGGGCATTATTTAGTGCCATAAATAATAAACTGTTAGTGGCTCTTTGATGCTCTCAAAGTACTTTCACTTTTACTGTTATATTTCATCATCACAGAATATATGCAGCAGGTATTCTTACTATCCTGAACTTATTGAGGAAAAAATTCAGGTTCACAGATGAACCACAACACCTGGGAAAAGGGACAGAACTGGAACTCAAAAATCAGTTTTCCTTATTTCATAGCCTGTGTTTTAAAAAGCATTTGATGCTAAATAAGTTAGCAGCATAAAGCCTAAGTCAGAAATCTAGTTTTTTTAGTTAAACATACTTTATTTTTTTCTCAAAATTTGTAATTGCCTGAGTTCCTACACCATGCTTAAAAATGAAACAAAACAAAACTAAGAGTAGAGGTGGTCTCACCACCCAATTCTTCCCTTCTCTCAGGAAATTATAGCCAACAGCATGAAGGGGCCATGGGCAAGCCAAGTAAGGCACTGAAAGATACAGACAGATAAAAAGCAGGACAAAAGTAGAAGTAGTATTTACTACAGGCAAAATCAGTGAACCTGCATTCTGGGGCTGGAGAAGCAGGGCAAGAAACCAAGAAGAATGCCCTCTGGGAGGTGGAGAAGTTACACTAGGAAAAGACAAAAAGTACCAGTTCCAAGCTGAACAGCTAGCACCTCTCATCTCTCCCACATAAACAGTGTTTAAACAGAGGAGACAAACCAATTCTCAAATACAAAGATGAACAAACAACTAAGAATCTGCAAACATTTGGAAAACACTAATACCTTGAAACAAAGGCAAAAACTCAGCAAGTAAAACATTTTGAAGAATCATAGTTAAAAGAGCTCACAACATTTTGGAATAAGCATATAAAAATCTCTGGAAAGATGTAGAAGGACACTGTAACTAAAACATTAGCTGAATATGGTAGAAATTTAAGACTTGAAAAACAAAATAAAAAGATTGATTTGGGGCAAAATAGTAGAGTGGACATAGACAAATAGCATTTTGAGAATGCTCTCAAAACAATGGAAAACATAAAGGAATAAAGAATACAAAGAGCCAGGCTCAGTGGCTCACGCCTGTAATCCCAGCACTTTGGGAGACTGAGGCAGGCAGATTACCTGAGGTCAGGAGTTCGAGACCAGCCTGGCCAACATGGTGAAACCCCATCTCTATAAAAAATACAAAAATTAGCCAGGCATGGTGGTGGACACCTGTAATCCCAGCTACTCGGGAGGCTGAGGCAGGAGAATCGCTTCAAAACAGAAGGCGGAGGATGCAGTGAGCTGAGATCATGCCACTGCACTCCAGCCTAGGCAAAAGAGTGAAACTCCGTCTAAAAAAAAAAAAAAAAAAGAAAAGTTTAGAGACATGAAAGATTGACCCAGATTTCCGCAGCCATTTAATAAGGGTTCTAGAAATAGGAGTTCATTTTAAAGGCATTCTAGAGAAAACGTAGGTGAGAAAAAATTGAGAAATTAGTAAAATAAGATTTCTTAGATTAAGAAAATATTCATATTGTTAACCAACAGGTTCCAAGCAGAATAAATTTTTAAAAAATGATTCACTCAGAGTGACCCTTGTGAAATTTCAGAACAAAGAGAATAAGGTGGGCATTCTAAAGGCTTCTAGAGGGTAAACAACGGATGATCTATTTAAGAATGAATATCATGTTGACATTAGACTTCAATAATGCTGAATTAAGAAGATTGTAACATCCTCAAAGTTCTGAGAAAAGATTGACCCTAAAATTCTATACCTAGCTAAACTATAACTTAGGTGAAGGCAAAGACATTTTTATAAATGTAACTACTCAAAAAATTATCAACCATGAGTTATCTCTGAAAAAATTAGTAAAGAATGTACTCCCAAATAATGAAAAATGAACTCAAGAAGAAGACACAGGATAAGAAAAAAGGGAGGAATGGACAAAGAAACTAGAAAAAATTACAGATGCTCCTTGACTTATGATGAAGTTACATCCCAATAAACCTATTGTAAGTTGATAACATTTTCAACTTACAATGGGTTTATCCTGATGTAACCTCTTAGGTCAAAGAGCATACTGAATGGGTATGCTTTGACACCATCATAAAGTTGACAAATCATAAATCAAACCATCATAAGTAGGGGACTTATTAAGTTATTATATACTTATAATTGTTAATTAATAATTTAACAATTATTAAGTTAAATCTTAATAATTGGAGGTAAGGAAAGAGAATAACCACCAGAAATGAAAATCCAGATGATCTCAGCATAAAATAGCAGCAGAAAAAGAGTAAGCTGGTAAATGAAGGTATGCAAAAGTTTGTCTCATGATTGAGTTAAATGCTGGATCACTCTAGACATAGAGAGAAAAATATACTTAAAAGGTATATTATAAAAGATATAAGAATAATCATTACGAAGTAGAAATAGATTGTGTAACTTCCAAGCAACTAGAAAAACTAAATGTAACAAAAACAAAATAAAACTTCGATAATTGAATAAAAGACAAAGAACAGGAGAAAATAAGCAACAAAAAACACAAAATCTACAAAACCATATGATAGGAAATCCAAAATTCACTCCTTGTAAACTTACCTGGAATATTGAGAACAATGAAAACAGGCCTTAGAAAGAAGTTTTATTTTAGAATAAGCCATCTTAGATGGAGGGACCCATTGGACCTATAACTTTTGTTGCAGGAAGGGATAAACCTAAGCCTGTCCAAAGCATCTGTCTCCGGCACTTGAAAAGCCAAATTACTGCTTTATATATTTACACATCCTTTCTCATGGGAACCCATAATATATTATGCTTGTGAAAGCTCTTAAGATCATGCTGCTTGCCAAAGAATCATCATAGGAAACCTATGCTACTTCAGAGTTTACATACATAGACAAATACACACATATATACATACAATACACATATATATGCATATATATAAATACACATTTTAAAAAACAGCTTTATTCAGATATAATTTATATGTCACTATATTTACATCATACAATTCAATGGCTTCTAATATATTTTAAGAGTGCAACCATCAGCATAATCTAATTGTAAAATATTTCATTACCCCAAAAAGGAATCTTATACCCGTTAGCAGTCAAGTCCCACTTCCAAACTCTCCTCTCCCATCCTCCAGTCTCTAGCAACCACTAATCTACTTTCTGTCTTCACAGATTTGACTCTTCTGTGCATTTCATATAAATGGTATCACGCAATATGTGGTCTTCTGTGGCTAGCTTTTTCCGCTTAGCATGAATGAAAGTTTATGCTTTTAAGGCTCATCCATCTTAATCTATCATGTATCTGTACTTCTTTCCTTTTATGGCCAAATAATAATTCATTTTGCTTATTGTTTAAATATACATATATATTATTGTGTGTGTAAATACATATATATATTAAATCTCTATTAATATCTTTTAGAATCATAGTTATAGATTTGGAAGTGGCCTGAGAGGTTATCTATATGCTAGTTCAACCCTTTCATTTATGTATAAGGAACAGCTTAGACAAGTGAGGCATCTTGCCTAAGGCCAAAAGTCAGTGGTTGATGGATTCCAGAATCCCAGACTGATCCCAGTCTGATTCCTTTCTGACTCAGATTCCTTTCTGAGTCAACTGCACTGTTTACTCTTCTAAGGAAAGAAAATAGTTTAAAACCTTTAAGGATATTTTGATGAAGGGAAGGGGACATGGGATGTCTAGTTTCCTGACAGAAAGTGATTGGTTTTTCTTACAGTGAAAGATGTGTTTAATCATTTTAATATGGGCTTCTACCCGGGGAACAACTTCCACACTAGAGACAATCCCAGCCCAAATTCACAGAACTACTGCAGTCCTTGCACAGGAAACATTTGGATTTCATCTAATTTAAATAAATATGTGGTGATATTTTTTCTTTAAGCATCCACAGGCATTCAGAGAGCTACATATGAATATTTGGGCATTGTTTCATAAAGCAAATGTTATAGAAAGAAAGAAATTTTCATTTCTTAGGAAGTGACTGGAATAAAAATATGAAACTGAAAAAATGAAATAACAACAACAAAATGTTATCTAAAATGAAAGCAAAGCTGTTGGCAGTTATATATTGTGTGACTTTAATAGTCTGCTTCCCTGCTTGAATCTGACTAGCAATTCCATTTAACCATCTGAGTAATGATTTGTCTTAAAATTTTGCACCTTTTCTATAGGTTTTTGTGTCTTCATAAATGTAGCACTGTGTTTTACAAAGATAGTGGCATTCTTTGGATATTTTGCTTTTCAAATACACAGAATGGTGTTGTACACTTTTACACCACTACCCACCATAAATAAATATACCACACCACTATCTTTTTGCTAAGTACATGGTTGATTAATCACTATAGATTAAAGTAATCCCAAATCTAAAAACAATAGTTTTAAAGGCTAGTAGAAAGTGTATCTATAATTTATTGTTGTCTTAACAGTTTAATTTATAAATGAAAGAGTAATTGCAAAATTTTACCTCAAAAAAAAAAAAACAAAACCATTTTTGGGATGTGTTCTTTCAATGAGAACAGCACCACCATCTGGAATGCAATAGTTTGTGCAATGAAAGAATTTACATGGTTTTCATTTTGTTTTGTCTTAGGCAACGGGGAAGTAATTTGTCTCTTCCCGAAAGGTTTTACAGGTAAAAATAATGCAAAATTAATATTTTGTTACCAAGTTAAAAATAACTATATTCCTCCTCTCTGACAAGGGATTTCTGTAGTTTGTGTCCGACAGAAATCAATTGATTTTAATGGCATCGGCCACTCATATGATTTTTTTGTAGTTCATGTTATTATAAAATTTACATTTCAACAGGGATTTTCTTGGCTATGCATTTTCTCCACAACTAAAAAAAAAACACATTTTCTTTTCTTTAACCTGAGGTTAAATAAGTTTGATCTGATTTCTTACTTTTTTTCAAAAGTAGTGATTAATCAGAGTATATAATTAAAAAAAGGAAGCAATACTCTAAAAATTGAAAAATTCATACAACAGTTTTAAGCACTATACAAGCATGCAGAATTATTCTTATCATTATTATATAAATTCAAGGGAACTCTAATAGTGTGGCATATATACACACGTGAATGAAATATAGTTCTGTATATTCGTTTTACTCAACAGTAAATAAAATTATGCAAGACTTAAGCTCTTCTAAAATTTAAAATACCGTATAATGTTTGTTAAAATCCCTGCTATTCTCATGGATGGAACAAAGCAATTTATTCAAGAGCCAAAAATCACATCCAACACTCTAAACAATCATTTTCTTGTATTAGGACATTTTAGTCAATTGCTTTATTGCTATTGTTTTTCACAAATGAGCCTTAAAACTCAACTCTCCAATGTTCCATTCAGTTGCCAAAATCAATCTCACCCTGCACTGAGCCATGTGCATCCTCTAAAGTGGAGCCAAGAACAATTGTGTTTCCTGAAAAACAAAGGCAAAGATTCTCCACTATGTCAAATGAACACTACAGATAGACATTCTTTCCGATCTATTCCTAATGTCACTTTTGTATTTCAGTTCTCTAGTCTGCGAATATGTTACCATTCAGCTTATTTGATTATGCTTTCTCCTTTACCACTACCATTCTAAAGATACTTAACCTAGTGGCTAACACTGAGCATTTACAGTATACCAGCACTGCAATAGGTGGCTCACATGCATTCATTCATTCTCATGATCATCCTAGGAAGTAGGCACTATTACTTTCCCCACTTTTACAGTTGAGGAGCCTGAGGTCCAGAGAATTTAAATAAATTTGCCCAAGGTCACACAGCTAATAAGAGGCATACCATGGGTTCCAACACAGAGTGTGATTCCCTTACCTTAATTTTATGCATCCATCATCAATAGGATATTGGTTTAATAACTTATGATACATCCAGAGAAAAAATACCATTAAAAGTGCAGATGTAGGTCTATATGTATTAATATGAAAATGACCAGATTTATTTTAAGTAAAAAATCAGGTTGCAAAATACTATGATTTTAAGATCCTGTTTTGTACAAATATTTGTGAGTTGAGTACAGAAAAAAGCCTGAAATGATATATAGTTAAATGCTAATTGTATTTATCAACAAATAATAAGATTCCAAGTGGGTTTCACTTTCTTTTTGTGAATTTCTGCATTTTATTATTTTAAAAATGATTAGGCATTACTTTTATAGCACTTTTAAAAATGCTACTTTCATTGGGAAAACCAGAAAAGAAATAGACCTTGAAAAATGAGTATGACAACATCCCCTTTTTCTTCCTGTCATTTAGGTCTGTCAGAAATGTTTGTATATATTTGGTGACACCTTTCTAAATATTAGGGAATGCAGAGCTAGGGGGAAATCTATTTTTATTACAAGTAAATACTTGATATGAGAACTTAACATCTCAAGGTTAATTTAAATATATTAATCCTAGGGACTTTTTTCCCACTAAGATTCAGCAGAAATGTGTTTATAATCTTCTTAATCATCAGATTTTTTTAAAGATTGCTGACTGGAGCAATGATATTTTTGAACAGTGCCATAAATAGGCTTATGAACTACATGTTACAAGGTAAGTCTCTCCTTCAAAGACTTAGCTTCTCCACTCAACAAACAACTATTATGCACCGACTCTGTGCCAGGCACAGACATTACTAAATACATGAAACAAGAGTCTCTACCCTTGAAAGGTTTAAGTTCTAGCAAAAAGTAGACAGCCAAGTAAACTCATAGCATGGTTAACTCTGATAAGTGCTTGTATTAGTTAATTTTCACACTGCTATAAAGAAATACCTGAGACTAGGTAATTTTTAAAAGAAAGAGGTTTAATTAATTCACAGTGCTGCGTGGCTGGGGAGGCCTCAGGAAATTTACAATCATGGCGGAAGGTGAAGAGGAAGCAGGAAACTTCTTCACAGGGCAGCAGGAGAGAGAGCAGGGAAAAACTGCCAAAGACTAAAACTATCAGATCTCATGAGAACTCAATCACTGTCACAAAAACAGCATGGGGGAAACCACCCCCAAGATCCAATCACCTCCCAACAGATCCCTCCCTCGACACTTGGGGATTACAATTCGAGATGAGATTTCGGTGGGGGCACAGAGCCAAACTACATCAGCGCTAAATTAATAGTAAAGAAAATCACAGGGTACAAAGAAAGTCTACCTAGTAAGCAAGTCAAAAAAGGCTTCATAGTGGGGTAGCTCTAGAGCTGGGCCTGGAGAGATAAAAACTTGTCTTCAGAAAGGAAGAGGGAATGACAAAATATAAGTAGCATTTCAAGGCATAATGAGAGTCAGATGAAAATAACACAATGGTTGGAGTGCTCAAAGAGGCTTTTTTAACTTACAAAAGTAGTATATCCTCATTGTAACAAATTAAACAATACAAAGCATTTAATTAAACAATACAAGGCATTCATTACCTCCCCCCACCCCCTTCCTCCATGCCCACTTCCCCAAGGAACAGCTGAACAGCCTGGTTAAATGATGTAAAAATTATTTTGCTAACATTTCTCATTACTTTATGGCTAAATTGGCTTTTATTAGCTGGTTTGGAGCTTAACTATATTTCCTTCCACACTTTCTCCATCAAACACAGAACACCCACAAGGGTTTTATTTGCTTACTTTTCATTTGCTTCACTTTGGTAAATATGGAATCATTCTACTCACATTATTCAGCAACTTTCTTTTTTTTTTTTAAATTTAGCCATCTACCCAAAGATATCTCTCTTGCTCAATGAATATAGATCTGATACATTTTTAAATAACTGCATAATATTGCATACAGTGGAATTCATTCGATCATTTCCCTATTGTAGAACATTCAGTTTGTTTTTATTCCTTTTTTCCCTCCCAATACAAACAATGCTTTAATGACCACTTTCTTGTGTGTATCCTGAATTTTGTGTGTGTTTATTTTTATGGGACAGACTTCTAAGTAAGTATTTGTTGAGTCAATTACTATGTGGACTTTAAATCTTAATAGACAATGTTAATTTTATTTCAAAAAGCTCCTAGTAATTCATACACCAGTAATGCATGACAGCATGTATTTCAGTCAGATTTATTTTTTAAATATATCTATCTTTCTCTTTGGACAGTGAATCCCTTGAAAGCTTCTCTGACATTAAATGCCATCACTTTTTAAAGGCTTTGCTAATCTGATGGCTGAAAGATGATACAATTTAAATTTTCCCGGTTATCTGGGAAATTAAATAACATTTCTTATGTTTGTTGGACTTTTTGAGTTCCTGTTCTGTCAATTTTCTCTTCATATACTTTGCCCATCTTCCTATCAGATTTTTTATTTGCCTTACTATTTTGTAGAAGCCCTTTATTTCTCAAATGTAATATAAATATTTTTTCCAGTCTATAATTTTTATTTTTATTTTGTTTCATTTTCATGTAGTCAAGTATGTCTGTCTTTCTTTTTATGACCTTTGAGCTCCTCTTGAATTTTTTTATTCTTAATTTTTCTTAGAGTTTACACTTTCCATCCATCTAGATTTTTAAATGTTGTCTGAGGATAATATATAACCTTGATTTATTCTAAAGGCATATCCCATTATGCCAACATCATGTATTAAATATCCCACCCTTTCCCACTAAATTGGAATGTCACCTTTTCTATGAATCTATTTCTGAACTCTGTTCTATTCCTGTGTTCTATTTACCTATTCCTGTGTCAATATCATACTTTTTATTGCTGTGGCTTTTATGGCTTAACAGGATGGCAGCGGGGTTAAGCATGTGGGCTCTCAAAACTGAAAGTCTGGGTTTAGTTCAGATGCCATCAACTTTGTAATAATCTTGTGCACATTACTTCAATGTCTTCATCTATAAAAAGGGGATAATAACAGTACCTAACCCACAGGGTTGTTATGAATATTAAATAACTAATTCCAATAAAGTGTTCAGAATAGTGCCTAGCTCAGGGAAAGTAGTCTGCCAATCGGTGTTAGTTATAATTATTATAACTGGTAGGGCATGTCACCTTTCACTATTCTTCTTATGCACACTCTCTTCTTTCTTCTCTGGTTTTGTTTTTCCTGTCCAGTTTTCCCACAAAATTCTTGGGATTTCTATTCATGTATGCATAGAGTATGTATCTGGAAGAGATTACAACAGACTTGTAACCATGGTTTCCTTAATGGAGGGGAAAGGGTTGGAACTTCACACAACTGAATTTTTTCACATGTGTATGCATAACAGTTTAAAAAATCTCTTCTGAGTTTTCTTTTTTATAATACCTTAGTATTCTGATTTGAATTGCATTCATATATATTTGTATGTATTCTAAACTGGCTTTGTTTCCTTAAGAATCTGAGTGCTATTGAGCACTTAAAGGTAGGTAGAATGCCTGAGGAATGAAAAACTTCATGAGGAAGGAACATCTGGGCTAGATCTTGAAGGATTAATGGATGTTTTTCTGACATAAGAGAGATGTGAGGAGATTCCAGAGTTTGAGAATGGCCTTGCCTAAAGACACAGAGATATGAACAAGGACTGCATGTGAGTGGCAGAGCCCGGGGGCTGGGAACGTGGCGGGGGAAGGATCAAGTCCTGGGATGTAAGACACAATGTGATCGGATGGGAAATGTGCTCGCTTTTTGTCTTCCCCCAGGGAATTTCAGGCTTGGAAAAAGATAAGGCAGAGGGAAAGGCAGAGCCAAGATAGCCAAGACAACATTAAACTGTAATTTCTGTGAAGACAAGGACCATGCCTGTTTCATTCGGCACTCTATCGTGATTCCTAGGACAGGGCATACGAGGGCCCCAACAAGTATTTGTGGAATGAATGCATGAAAAGTGCATCCAAAACAACAGTGACTGTTTTGAGTAGGACATGAAGGCAAATGATAATGTTGAATATGTTACCAAAAAAATTAATAGCACATTTAAATAAATAGCAAAAACATCATCACAGAGCAACCTCTTGCAATACTGATGATAAATATGTAATGAATGTTGACTGAATCAATGAATGCATATGAGATGGGCCTGAGAGAACATCAGATAAACTACTTTTTTGAAGGAAACACTTACTCTCCCTTCCAAGTTCCTACTTGAAAACTAATATTTGAAAATGAGTTAAAACTGTGTAACTACAATAATTGAAATGAGATGGAAAAGCAAAATTGAGTAACTTTAGACAGTGGCTAAAGATGCAGAACTAAAGCCAGACATAGTGGGCCATTCTTGTAATCCCAGCAACTTGAGAGGCTGAGGTAGGAGGATCATTTCAGCCCAGGAGTTTGAGATAGGTCTGAGCAACAAAGCAAGACCCCACCCCTACAAAAATAAAAGAATTAGCTGAGTGTGGTGGTGCATGCCTCTAGCCCTAGCTACTCAGGTGGTTGAGGCAGGAGGATCACTTGAGCCAAGAAGGGAGAGGTTGCAGTGAGCTATGATCACGCCACTGCACTCCAGCCTGGGCAACAGAAAAAGACTCTCCATCTCTTTAAACAACAACAATAACAAACAGAATTAGCCAGAGTGAGATCTGTGGAGCAGCTACTTCATGGCATATTGTCACCAATGCCAGAATGGAGATAACAGGTCAATGACATGAAGAGATTGCTTAGTGTGGTGAAAACAGCTCTGACTTGGAGTCAGGACTTGGGCTCCAGCCCCAGCTTTCACACTCACTAGGCAGCCCTGTTCTCAGTTCCTCCATCTGTAAATGATCTCTAAGTTCCCAGCCGATTCTGATATTCTGTGATTCTACATCATGAAAAATTAAAAAAAAAAAAAAAAAGGAGAGGAGAAGTTCACAGCCTGGCAACTTAGGGCTAGAATATCATCCATCGGCCATTGCAGCCATTTTAAGAAAGCAACATCCTTTAGTCAACAAATATGTATCTGTCTTGTAAGGCAGCATGCGCTGTCCAAATGATAGAAAATAAATGAAACATAATCCCACTCTCAAGGCATTTTCAGTGTAGCAGAAGAAAGGAAAATAAATATCTAGAAATAAATAAAATTCAAGCAGAGTGTGGCAAGCACTATGAAAGAAACACAAACGAAAGGTTACTGAGCATTTGAGCGCCGGCAGATGAGGCTCTCACTCCAATGCAGGGCAGTGTGTGAGAGGTAAGAGCCCTGTAGAAAAAAGGCCAATGGAAGTCATCTTGCCATCCTTTCTGCAGCTATGGCCACTCAATTTGCAGGCAGTACTGACTTTGGCTATATCTATTCAGGATTCTAGTTTGACCATATCCTATTTATGATCTGTGGAGCTAAGTTTATTCCCAGAGCTGCAGTTGCTTTCCACATAGACAGTTCCCAGTCAACAAACAAGTGAACTCCAGAAATTTATTCATTAGTTAGGTGTTAGATATGCAGAACCCACACATGATTTTTTATTGATGATGAAGTCTCCAAACCAGCCAATAAAAGCCAATTTAGCCATAAAGTAATGAGAAATGTTAGCAAAATAATTTTTACATCATTTAACCAGATACATTTAATATTGTACAAAATGCTATTTTGAATTTCAGAAACAAGAACACATAATTTCAGAGCACAACAGGGTTCCCCAAAAGTGGCTCCAAAGGAGACTGTTTTAGTTATCTACCCCCAAAACACGGTGACCCAAAACAACCATGTTGTTATATCTCATGATATTGTGGGTGAGAGGTTTGGGCAGATTTGAAGTATTTCCTCTTAAAGTTCCTACTTGAAAACTTTTACTTGAAAATGAGCTTTGTAAATAATCTGGGCTATAATAATGGAGATGGGTTGGAAAAGCAACATTTTTTAGGAGTTTTGGATGATTCTTGTCTTCCTCATGGTGTAAGCGGGGGTCACTCAAGTAAGCAGTGGGCAGACGATGGGTTTGAAGGTTCCAAGGTGGCTCATTTGCATGTCTGGCACCTTGACAGGGACGTCTGGAAGGCTGGGCTTAGCTGAGACTGTCACCAAAGCACCTACATGTGGTCTTTCCCGCACAGCAGTCACAGGGTGGTAGGACTTCCCATATAACCACTGGAAGTGGGAGTTTATGGAGGCTCGGGCTTCCGAGAGACAAGGCAGAAGCTGCATGGCCTTCTGTGATGTAGTCTTGGAAGTCACACAGCACCATTTATACAATACTGTGTTAGTGGAGGAGTCACAAATCTCCCCAGACTCAAGGGAGGGAACATAAAGCCTTATTTAAAACTACCAAAGGGATAGAATCCATTGAAGGATAGAGACACATATACCAGAGCACAAGAGCTTGCTTATTCTAAGTATTTTAACGCCTAAGAAAGGGGTCTCTATAGATGTTTGATTGTAGGAGAATGACAGTAAGCTTGACAAGGCAGAAGATTTCTGAACCCTTCTACTACTTATTTACTTATATGTGCTGATTGTGGGTAAAATGAGTTAGGAGAAAACTTGGCTTCAGATCTCTTTTTTATTTTAAACTGTATACCTACATTACCTATATCTAAATGTACAGTAGCAGATTCCTTTAAGTACCCCTGAAAATTTGAAAATAATACTACCTAATTTTCAAATGAGGAGTAATTAGGCAATCACATGACTGAATTAATATTTCAGTTTATGTTTTCTTTGTATTTGGCAAAACAAAGCTGGTTTTTTTGTGTATGCAGATTTATGTTTTCTTTCCCTTTGGTACTCTTTTATTACCTTGAAAAAGAAGACTCATACTGTATATTTGTGGAAAAAATATTTTTAAACTTGGAACCTTAGTCCTTTCCTTTTTTTATTTTGCTCCTATCGGTCTGTTAAGTGATTTAATTCTTATACTTATCACTGGACTGAATCCAAAGTACTGGGCCTGGCCTGGGAAATTGCTTTCATGATTGAAGAGCTATAAGTTATTGTATAAGTTAAGCAACCTACAAAAAGGAAGAAGTAATTTTTTTACATACCAAAGAGGAGTTCTGACTTCGTATCAGAGGCGGGGCAGAGAATGGTCCCCTTTAAGAATGTCACCATCATTATCCCCCGTTGCTTTCTACAGACAATGACATGTGACCATCAGGACAATGCATCCTTGGCGATATCTATTCAGGATTCTAGTTTGAAAGAGAACTGACACAACTAGCAACTCACGGATCTGGTAGGAAAGACACCTAAGCAGATGTGGAATGGACTGAAGCAAGAAAGCTAACAAAATCAAGGATTTCATTCAGGCTTAAGAGTTCTTCCCAGTGTGAGAGTGGTGGTCTCATTAATATTCATGCCAAATCTTGATTGTACTAAGCTCCCACCACTTATAAGGACACTCAAACTGCCACGGGAGTTCCCAGGGAGGGTCTTGCACACATTTAAGAATCAGTCTGAGTCACCATTTACACTGGTCTCTATGACACCATTTCTTTCTATGTTTTCAAGGGACTTCAGACAACATTCAAAGGTGCAAAACTAGATAGAGTGATACTATGGAGAAGGTATGTCATGGTATAGTGCTGCCTCTGCTGGCTTCTGACAACCCAAGCCATGCAGTACTGCTGGCCGCTGTCACTCCAACCTCTGCATGGTCCCCACTGAGGCACAAATTGCTGCTTACTGACCTGGCTGCTGATACTAAACATGCTTACTGTGGTCTGAAACCACTGCCATTTCTTGCAAAGTGAAGACAAGGCACTTAATTCTCTGCTGTAGGTTATTTAGAGGGTTCCACTTGAGCAGGTGGCTTAAACTTCAAAATTAGAGGAATTGTCATTCACACACAGAAATCCAGGAGTGCTAGAAAAGATCAAATGAGTTTACAGCCTGCAGCCACACTTTATTTAAAACAACTTCTCTCCATATCTCAGTCCTTTTGCTGAATTTGGCTCATCATACCAGATTCTACCTACTTGCAGCATGGCTTCTATCATGTCCCCTAACACACGCCAAATGTAGCACATGCACACCCCAAATATGTTTGAATATGTCCACATCCAATTTTTATTTTTTATTTTTTGAGACGGAGTTTCACTCTTGTTGCCCAGGCTGGAGATCTCAGCTCACTGCAACCTCTGCCTCCCAGGTTCAAGTGATTCTCCTGTCTCAGCCTCCTGAGTAGCTGGGATTACAGGCACCTGCCACCACGCCCAGCTAATTTTTGTATTTTTAGTAGAGACGGGGTTTCACCATGTTGGCCAGGCTGGTCTCAAACTCCTGACCTCAGGTGATCCGCCTGCCTCCGCCTCCCAAAGTGCTGGGATTACAGGTGTGAGCCACCGCACCCAGCAATCCACATCGAATTTTAAGCACACTTCTGAGTTCTTCTCCACTCTTTGTATGAATAAATTCTTAAGAAGAGAATTTTTTTAATAGTTTAAATGTAGCTAAGCCTCATAGGCCATTGTGGCACACATCTGTAGCTCCTGCTACTCAGGAGGCTGAAGCAGGAGAAACACTGGAGCCCAGGAGTTTGAGTCCAACCTGGGCAACATAACAAGACCCTGTATCTACTATAGCCAAACCCCAATTTCAGTCCTCCTAAGCTGACTACTCTGTCCCCATCATTACCCTTACTATTCAGCATTGTAATTCCTACTTCATTTGTCTATTTCCACCTCTAGACTGTGAGCTGCTCCAAGGGAGGGGACTTAGCCAGGTCTCTCTGTCTCCAGAACCATCTTATATTCCTAGTACCCAGCATGGTCCCAGGCATATTGGCAGGGGTCCATAAAATATTTGTTCAATAACTGGCAAAGAAGAATGCAGGTAGTACTTGCCATGGGCCCTGGGTAAGACTCTGAGATGTGCTGGCCTCAGGTGTAACCCAGCACATTCCCAGCTGTGGCTGCTTTGGGGAGAAACTCCTTCTGCTTAGGAAAAGCAGAAGGAAGAGTAAAGGGGACTTTGTCATGCATCTTAGATACCAGCTCAGCCACAGTCGGGTAAAGCACCAAGCAGGCTCTTGGAGTCCCTGATTCCCAGCCTTGGCTGTTGGATGGCATTTCTGGCCTTTCCCAGGGCCAGAAGGGTGCCCAATGTGCTAAAGAAAGAGACACATGCCTGAAAACATTCACCACAAGCTGAGTGAAGAGCCCTTGGGCCTTGAGTGAACATTGGTGCTACCTGCCATAGTCCTGGGGCAGTGATGGCTGTGGGGAGAGAGTTCTCTACTTATGGAGAGGGGAGAGAAGACTGGGAAGGACTTTGTCTTGTGGCTTGGGTGCCAGCTCAGCAGCAGTAGAATACAGCACCAGGCAGATTCCTAAAGAAATTCAAGATAACACAGAGAAGGAATTAGGAATTCTATCAGATAAATTTTAAAAAGAGATTGAAATAATTAAAAAGAATTAAGCAGAAATTCTTGAGCTGAAAAATTGCAGTTGACATACAGAAGAATGCATCAGAGTTTATTAACAGTAGAATTAATGAAGCAGAGGAACAATGAGTGAGCTTGAAGACAGGCTATTTGAAAATACACAGTCAGAAGAATCAAAAGGAAAAAGGATAAAAAAGAATGAAGTATGTCTACAAGATCTAAAATATAGCCTCAAAAGGGCAAATCTAAGAGACACTGGCCTTAAGGAGGAGGTAGAGAAAGAGATAGGGGTAGAAAGGTTATTCAAAGGGATAACCTTTGACAAGAGAACTTCCCAAATCTAATTAATATCCAGGTACAAGAAGATTATAGAACACAAAGCAGATTTAACCCAAGGAAGACTACCTCAAGACATTTAATAATCAAACTCCCAAAGGTCAAGAACAAAGAAAGGATCCTAAAATGAGTGAGAGAAAAGAAACAAGTAACATACAAAAGACCTCCAAAACATCTGGCAGCAGACTTTTCAGTGGAAACCTTACAGGCCAGGAGAGAGTGGCATGATATATTGAAAGTGCTGAAGGAAAAAATAAACTTCTACCCTAGAATAGCATATCTGGCAAAAATATCCTTCAAACATGAAGAAGAAATAAAGATGTTCCCAGACAAATAAAAGTTGAGTTATTTCATCAACATCAGATCTATCCAACAAGAAATACTAAAGCAAGTTCTTCAATCTGAAAGAAAAGAACGTTAATGAACAGTCAAATTATCTGAAGGCACAGAACTCAATGTAATAATAAGTACTCAGAAAAACACAGAATATCATCACATTCTAATTGTGGTATGTAAACTACTCATATCTTGAGTGGAAAGACAAAAAATGAACCAATAAAAAATAATAACTACACAACTTTTCAAGACATAGACAGTACAATAATATATAAATAGAAACAACAAAAGTTAAAAAGCAGAGTAATAAAGTGTAGAAATTTTATTAGTTTTTTTGCTTGTTTGTTTATGCAATCAGTGTTATCATCAGTTTAAAATAATAAGTTATAAGATATTATTTCCAAGCTCCCTGGTAACCTCAAATCAAAAAACATAAAACAGATAAACAAAAAAATAAAAAGCAAGAAATCAAAACATACCACCAGAGAAAGGAAGACAGGAAGAAAAGAAGGAAGAGAAGGCCAGAAATCAGCCAGAAAATAAATAACAAAATGGCAGGAATAAGTCCTTACTTATCAATAATATAATGTAATTATAATGTAAATGGACTAAAATCTCCAATTAAAAGTTATAGACTGGCTGAATGGGTTAAAAAAAACAACTCCTAATGATCTGTTGCATACAAAAAATGCACTTCATATATGTAATCTGGAAATAAAGGGATGAAGAAAAGATAGTCCATGCAAATGGAAACCAAAAAAAAAAGAGCAGGAGTAGCTATGCTTGTATCACACAAAATAGATTTCAAGACAAAAACTGAAGAAACAGACAAAGAAGGTTATTATATAATGATGAAGGTATCAATTTAGCAAGAGTATATAAAATTGTAAGTATATATACACTCAACATTGAAGCACCTAGATATATAAAGCAAATATTATTAGAGTTAAACAGAGAGATAATCTTCGATACAATACTAGCTGGAGATTTTAACACCCCACTTTCAGCATTGGACAGATCATCCAGACAGAAAATCAACAAACATTGGACTTTATGTGTGCTATAGACCAAATGGACCTAATAGATATTAACAGAATATTTTATCCAATGGCTGCAGAATACACATTTTTCTCCTGAGCACCTAGATCATTCTCAAGGATAGACCATATGTTGGGTCACAAAACAAGTCTTAAAACATTCAAAAAACCTTGATATAATATCAGGCATCTTCTATGATTACAATGGAATAAAACTAGAAATCAATAACAAGAGAAATTCTGGAAACTATACAAACACATGGAAATTAAACAATATGATCTTTATTACCACTGGGTCAATTAAGAAATTAGGAAAGAAATTGAAGGACAAAAACCATATGATCTTTTCAGTTGATGCTGAAAAATCATTTGATAAAATTCAACATCCCTTCATGTAAAATTCCTCAAAAAACTGGGTATAGAAGTAATATACCTCAACATAATAAAAGCCATATATTACAGACCCACAGTAGTATCACACTGCATGGGGAAAAGCTGAAAGCCCTTCCTCTAAGATCTGGAACAAGACAAAAATACCCACTCTCACCATTGTTATTCAACATAGTACTGGAAGTCCTGGCTAGGGCAATCAGACAAGAGAAAGAAGTAAAGGGCATCAAAATTTGAAGGTAGAAGTTAAATTATCTTTGTTTGCAGAGGATATGATCTTATATTTGAAAAAACCTAAATACTCCACCAAAAAACTGTTAGACCTGAATCAGTAAAGTTGCAGGATACAAAGTCAACATACAAAAATCAGTAGCATTTCTATATGCCAACAATGAACAATCTGAAAAATAAATCAAGAAAGTAATCCCATTTTCAATGCTACAAATAAAATCAAATAACAGGAATTAACATAGAAGTGAAAGATCTCTGCAATTAAAACAGTAAAACACTGATGATAGAAAGTGAAGAGGACACCAAAAAATGGAAACATATTCCACGTTCATGGATTGGAAGAATCAATATTGTTAAAATGTTCATACTAACCAAAGCAATCTACAGATTCAGTGCAATCCCTGTTAAAATACTAACGACATTGTTCACAGAAATAGAAAAAAAAATCTTAAAATTTATATGAAATCACAAAAGACCCAGAATAGCCAAAGCTATCATGAGCAAAAAGAACAAAATTGGAGTAATCACATTACTTGACTTCAAATTATACTACAGAGGTATTGTAATCAAGACAGCATGGTACTGGCATAAAAACAGACATGGAACAGAATAGAGAACCTAGAAACAAATCCACACATTTACAGTGAACTCATTTTCAACAAAGGTGCCAAGAACATACACTGGAGAAAAGACAGTCTCTTTAATAAACAGTGTTGGGAAAACTGGATATCCATATGCAGAAGAATGAAACTAGACCCCTATCTCTTGCCATATACAAAAATCAAATCCCAATAGATGAAAGACTTAAATCTAAGACATCAAACTGTAAACTACCAAAAGAAGACATTGGGAAAACTCTCCAGGACATTGGTCTGGGCAAAGATTTCTTTAGTAATACACCACAAGCACAGGCAACCAAAGTAAAAATGGACAAATGGGATTGCATCAAGCTAAAAAGTTTCTGCACCGCAAAGGAAACAATCAACAAAGTAAAGAGACAGCCCACAGAATGGGAGAAAATATTTGCAAACTATCCGTCTGGCAAGGGATTAATAACCAGAATCCATAAGGAGCTCAAACAACTCTAAAGAAACAAAATATAATAATCCAATTATAAAATGGGCAAAAGATCTGAACAGACATTTCTCAAAAGAAGACATACAATGGCAAACAGGTATATGAAAAGGTGTTCAACGTCATTGATCATGAGAGAAATGCAAATCAAAACCACAATGAGGTATCATCTCACCCCATTTAAAATGGCTTTTATCCAAAAGACAGCAAATAACAAATGCTGTCAAAGCTGTGGAGAAAAGAGAACACTTGTACACCATTGGTGGGAATGTAAAATAGCACAACCACTATGAAAAACAGTTTAGAGTGTCCTCAAAAAACTAAAAGTAGAGCTACTATATGATCCAGCAATTCCACTGCTAGGTATATACTCAAAAGAAAGAAACTTGGTACATCAGACAGATATCTGCACTCTCATGTTTACTGCAGCACTATTCACCATAGCCAAGATTTGGAAGCAACCTAAGTGTCCACCAACAGATGAACTGGTAAAGGAAATATGGTACACACACAATGGAGTACTATTCAGCCATAAAAAAGAATGAGATCCTGTCATTTGCAACAACATGGATGAAACTGGAGATCATTATGTTAAGTGAAATAAGCCAGGCACAGAAAGACAAACTTCATATGTTCTCACTTATTTGTGGGAGCTAAAAATTAAAGCAATTGAACACATAAATTTAGAAAGGAGAATGATGATTACCAGAGCTGATAAGGATAATGGGGGGATGGGAAGTGGGGATGGTTAATGTGTACAAAAAAGTAGATAGAATGAATATGATCTAGTATTTGATAGCAGAACAGAGTGACTATAGTCAACAATAATTTATTATACATTTTACAATAATTAAAAGGGTAGAATTGGACTCTTTGTAACACAAAGAAAGGATAAATGCTTGAGGTGATGGATACCCCATTTACCCTGATATAATCGTTACACATTGTGTGCCTGTATCAAAATACCTCATGTACCCCATAAATACATATACTTACTATATACCCACAAAAGTTAAAAATTAAAAACTTTATTTAATAAAATTGTAGGTTTTCAATAGTCTGTCATCTTTGTATCATCTGTGAAATGTCAATGTTTTAATCAGAGCCCTTCCTACAAATGATTTTTCAAGTGAAGAAGACAGAGAGTCAAAGGAGTATAAGTTTAAAAAAGTAGAGTGTTCAAGGAGTCTGGAGAAGAAAGAGCATTACAGTGTGAGGAGACATCTGTGATTGTTGACTATAAGTGACCAACATGCAACTTTAATGCGAGTTATATGCAAACCAGAGTCTATTATTCCCAATAAACAGCCTATTTAGGTGCTTTCTGTAACAGGACTGTTTTAGCATAATAGCCTTAGTAATCATAGTCTCTGCCAAAACTGTGGCCAATGTAATACTTTTTCAGTGGGACCTGGGGAATGATACATTATTTAAAATGAAGTCCATCAAACAAGCGAAAGACAAAATGCATTGATTTAAGTGATGTGTGGACTGGAGCCTGTGAACAGGGCAGGCAGTTCACACCAAAGCTGAGGTGCCCTGGTACTGTTGATTTGGGGGCCACACACGCAGGGTAACAAGCCTCCTCACAATGGTGTGACAGTGTTTCCTCACCCGGGTGCACACAGAGATGGGAGCACAGCAGTGACTACCCTGTCCCTGGCCTCCTGCTGGATTTGCCAACAATGGTAACACTTGGTACCAGCTGGAAGGCCCTGAGATGCTGAGAAGGGACCACCGCATTTCCTGTGGATGGGAAAATAATCTGCAGATGTCATTGGCCAATCACCACCAACCTAGACTGGATTTCAACATAATCTAGAGACCCCCTAAATCAGCCTTTCAAAGAGTGATACTTCTTACGTGACGGCCATTCTTTGAACAGCATGTTTATTAAACAAATCTAATGTAAAGATCTGTTTCTCATTTGGCCTGATTGGACCTTCAGGAAAAGCCAGAGGATACATAAAAGCCTGAAATTATCTTAGGGCCCAAAAGAAAATACTCAACATGCTTTGTACAAGGGATAATGTATCATAATTACAATTAAGAAAAATTTTAGACGATGCATTCTTTTAAACATTTCCACATGAAACTGGAAAATGAAGACAAAACTTTATTATGCTGTGGCTTGACAAAGAAAGAGTGGTTCTGTGTCTCTGCAGGGCTGCTGGATTAACAACCCCAACAGAACTGATGTCAATGCTTGTAAGCAGCTACCCAATTCAGCTAAACACTAAGTCATTTCAATCAAATGCTTTATCTGATTATCTCTTTTCAATGAATTAACTGATTGCTTGATGAAAATGCTCAAAAGGGTCTGATATTTTACTCTTGGGAGATATAAGAGTCTTTATTAACAGTTTTTTTTAACTGCTTGGCATATCTTTAAGGTATGTCTTTAGATAAAATATACTACCATGACCACCACCACTTCTCATAAAAGAATTCAAAAACTTTGCCACAATTTTACAATTGTTCAATTCAACAGCATTATGGAGCTAAATGCCTGGCACTGTAGGATCAACATCTGATTTAAGTAAGTGATAAGAAAGGGAATTAAAATAAAATATATTGCAGGGCAAACCATTCCCTTCCACAATTCAACATTTTTTATAGTGACACATAAAATAGAAGCTTTTGCCTTTTCTGGGTGTTGGAAAGAAGAGCTTTTTCTTTTCCTCCCATCCCTGTCATCATACCTGCCCAAGAGAAATGAAGTGACCTACTCAATTAATGAACTGGGATTATGAGGCATGAACTGGGGGTACAGAGCACAGCCTCTGTGGGGTGCAGGGCACAGCCTCTGTCTCTCTGTATCTTTCAGTCCCTGTCATTCAGAATGGCCTGAACCAGAACAAACGCATTGTCTGCTCCAACATGCAGGAAGTGGCCTTCCCCTAGGAGGGAGATTCAGCATGCGAAGGTCCAGCCCTGCCAGTGTCCACATGGTTGAACTCTGTTCAGGGACAAGAAATCAGGAAGCTTGTCTAGCCACAGATAGATGTTGTGATGTCTAATCACGTTTATTAGTAACTGAGATATTGATCTTCTATCTTTCAGTTTATTCCCAACTCAGAAGGGTGAGGGCATTATTTATTGCCTCTCCCAGAAAATCTAACACATTTATACTCTAATGGTCTATTTGACCATTTAATATGTTGTTTCCTCATTTGACTTTCTAAATTTGGCACATTAATCCTGAATACAGGAATAGGAAAACCTTGTATGTCTATCTACGAATAGTGACATGTTGGTAAACATTCAGTAACCACCTTTCTGGAATGAAAAGGCCATAGTCTATAGTACTTGATTACTTCTGTGATGTGAATACTCCTACTATGGCCAATTGCAAGCAGCCAATGTGAAGTCATTGAATACAATGTGAGAAAGAGAGCCATACAACACATTCCTCACAAGTGCGAAAGTTGTCTAAATCAAAATGGAGTCACTTGTGTCAAGCCCTGACAAATGGAGCTGAGGAGGGCCATGAAGGGAGGGTTCTCCTGCACATATGCTTGAAAACAAGAACTATCATAAAAGACTCTGAAAAAACCACAACCCTGCACAAAGGCCACTGCAAACTCACACACACACACACACAAAATATATATATATATATATATTTCTGTGAGGACATCTGCCCAGCAACTGCCTGTCCAACCTTGGACTGACACCACCCTTGTTAGTACTGATTCTTGTAGCCAAGAACAATTGATTTAAAACAGTTTTGTAGTCCTCCTCATTTTTCCTTTCTTGTCTTCCTTACCTCCCAGAATACACACATAGTTTACTATGGCACATGTATTCTCATTACAATGCCCATTCCCAAATAAATATCATTTTATTTTAGAGAGACTCCTTTTCTGTTTGATAATAAGTTTGACACAAGCTAATACTAACCAGCTATGGCACACCACTATCTATAAAGTATGCTGAATTTCTGTTATTTCTTGAAAATTAAATTTCAAGAATTATTGTGTGTCTTGGTCAGTTTTCTGCTGCTACAAAAGAATAATATAGACTGGGTAATTTATAAAAAACAGAAATTTATTTCCTAACATTTCTGGAGGCTGGGAAGGCCAAGATCAAGGTGCCAGCACCTGGTGAGGACCTTCTTGCTGCATTTTCACATGGCAGAAGATAGAAGAGCAAGAAAGGACAAATGTTGTGCCCTCACATGGCAGAAAAGCAGAAGGGAGAGAACTCACTCCCACAAGCCCATTTTATAATGGCATTAATCCATCCATGAGGGCAGAACCCTCATGATGTAAACACCTCCCATGAGGCCCCACCTCCCAACACTGTTGCATTGGGGATTAAGTTTTCAACACGTGAATTTAAGGGACACATTCAGACCATAGCATTGTGCCACTTTTATAAACAATCTACCATTTCACCATCTATTGAAACTAATAAGTGAATATCACACTTATTATCCAGCTATCCATTAAAGAATCAGTCACTTCCAGTTCAAATAACATCATTAGTTGAATCACATTTCCCTTATTCCCCACATTTTTTATTTCTGCTTTCTCTCTTTCTTCTACAAATCAGACGGTTAGCCTGTCAGTAGTAGCAGCAGAAACTATCTTGTGAAAGACTGTGCATGGCAGCTTGAGAGTTGTTGATAACAGTGTTCAGTAAAAATAAAAGTTGAAATACATTGAGAGGCATTTATACCTGTGAAATCTCCTAACTATGAACTCCTAAAGTTTGGAGAGAGTATGGAGTATTGGAAAGAATGCACTTGTAAGTGAGACAGAGCTGGATTTGAATCTGTGCCGCCCTGGAAAGCAGTGGTTAGCAGCAAACCTGTAATACAGTCTCTCCCTTCACTGAGAAAATGCCCCTGGGAGAGAAAGAAGGAATGAAGAAGGAAAATAGCCTGGTCAAATTTCCTTGTAAACATGTCATAGCAGACCTCTAGGCAAACACACTAATACTACTTGTAGTGGGAGAGTTCTTATCTATGGAATGCTTTCAGCAGAATGAACTTGTTTAGGATTGATTGCTAGGGTAATCAAATCTGGAATTTATGGATTCATGAAATTTGTCTCCCTAAACAATGTCATTAATCTATGTAAGAATCTATGTAAGAACAATGTCATTAATCTATGTCATTAATCTATGTAAGAATAAAACATGTAAGACATGTTTCATGAAAGAAACAGCTGTCTTCTGTGCAAATGATAGGACTGCGTACATCACTAAGAGATCCTGTTTGTTAATCAGGGCCAGAAGTAATCCTAACATAGCAAGAAATGACCAGGAAAGCTTTGTTGGTGATCCTAGACTTCTGCTTTATCTGTGCCTTGAAGTTGTGTATCCTTGAAACTATAGTCATGCATCACTTAACGTCAGGGATACAGTCTAAGGAATGTGTTGTTAGGCAATTTCATTGTTGTGCAAACATCATAGAGTGCACTTACACAAACCTAGCTGGTTTCGCCTGCTTACTACATACCTAGAATATATGGTACAGCCTATTGCTCCTAGACTACAAACTGGTACAGTATGAAACTATACTGAATACTGTAGGCAATTATAACACCATGGTTAAGCATTTGTGTACCTAAACATATCTAAACATAGACAAGGTACTGTAAAAACACAGTGTCCTAATCTTAGGGGGCCACCGACATATGTGCGGTTGGACATTGACTGAACTGTCATTAGGCAATGCATGGCTATATTAGTAAACCTTGCTACTGTGTAAGATCTCTGATCCATGTGAGGCTGATTTGATCATCTGATCCTTTCTGTTATCCAATGCCCTTAGCAAATTAGTTAATATTTTGGCCATCAGTCCTCTTATCTGTAAAATGGGAAAAGTTATGGTTATCTCTCATAACTGTTGAAAAGAATAAACCAGATAAGATACAGAAAGCACCTAATGCACAGCAAAGGACAATAACCGTCATTTATATTCTCTACCTCTGACCCTCCACTAATGAAATGACGTTTTCAACTTTATATGCGGAGCCACCAGTATTTATTTACTTTATTAATAAAGTATCTTGAGAGAGAGAGAGAGAGAGAGAAAGGTGCCAATTACACAAATGAGTGGAACAATGTCAACTCTCTTTCACAAAGAGATTACAAAAACTCAGTGGAGTGCCAATTATAAACATCCTTTTTTTCTCTAAAGAAAAAACCCTGAATCATACCAACAAGTTTTAAGACTTTTTAAAATTATTAAAGTGGATTTAAAATTATTAAAGTGGATTTCTGGATTAAAACTTTTTCTAGCATAACTAAAATTTTCTAATGACAAAGATGGTTTAGTAAAAGTCAAATAAACTTTTTCCCCCTAAGCATTTATTCAAGTATTTATTAAGCACCTACTACATGCCAGGTATGTGCAAGACTCTGAGAATACAGAAATAAACAGAACGACATGGTCCCTGCCCTTTTATGTGGCACTTACAGCCTGGTAGAGAAACCATCTTTTAAAAAGTATCACACAAATAAATCTGTTACTACAAATCCTACTTAGTCCTGAAGCAAGAAAGTATAGACAGTACAAGAGAGAAAAATAAGTGAACTGTTTTAGATTGGGGGCTCAGACAAAGTGGCCTTTAATCCAAGAAGGTAGTGTGGCACAGTGGGGAAGTCCTGAATTGGGGTTCAGAAGCTCTCCAATCACATCCTGGCTCTGCAACTTGCAAACTATGTGCTCCTGGACAAATGGCTTAAGTTATTTAAGCCTCAGCCTTCTTCTCTTTAAAATGGTAATAACAGCACTTGGTTCACAGAAGGTTGTTATAAGGTTTAAGGAAATAATATATGCAAAGAATGTATAAGACTGTACATGTTATTTCCCAAGGTCTCCCCTAGTCCTTGTCAGCCTAAAAAACATCAGATAAAAATATATTCTAATTTAATGAGTTTATTGGGGTGTAAGCAAAGAGGATCGTAGTCCAGAATGCACAGCTATAGAAAGCCACAGATGCTTTCGAAGAGGTGGGGATAAGGGAAGCTTTTATTGGCAAAAAGAAGTTTAAGCATCTTGGAAAGAGAGCTCATTGGTTCCAGAGGCTCAAAGCCAGACTTGGCATCAGTTCACTGGAGGGGATGCCGATACTGGGCAAAGTGTTCTTTTAAGGGCATCTTATCTGAACTGCTGCAGTTCTAAACAATGTCTAGTGATAAACCTGGTCATAGAAATACATGCATATGTACAAAATGTAGATCATGAAAAGCATGAGATGTGTGAGAGATGAGAAGGAATTTCTCACGGAATTATTTTAGAAAGTGCTTAATACAGTTTGATGTCTGACACACAAACACAGGCCCTCCTCCTTCATGCTTTCCTGACTTGAACTTGTTTGGTTCTGACAAAAGTGACTTTATCCTGGTGTCTGCAACTTTCACATCCTCTAGTGTCCTCAAGTGGTTTCTTGGATGGCCCAAAGCCCTACTAATGCAGCCCGTCATACCTGCCTCCAGGGGCAGCTCAATATATTTTGGTCACTTCCTAAGCCCCTCCTCTACCACTAAAATTCACAGTCTCTTATCCATCCCTTTACTCCCCAGTCTTCATGTATCTGAATCAATTTGAAGTAGATAAACTGATGTCAAAAAGGAGATGTGTCAGAATCCCAAATAATATAAGTGCTTTGCAAAGGGGATATTCCAAACATGCCTTTGCTCCTCCTTTGCTTTCCGCCATGATTGTGAGACCTCCCCAGCCATGTGAAACTGTGAGTCCATTATACCTCTTTTTCTTTATAAATACCCAGTCTCTGGTATGTCTTTATTAACAGTGTGAGAACAGACTAATACACTGACTCAATCTCCTCTACTCCACTAAACACAGTGCCACCAGGGTTATTCTTTCTGTGACACAGCTCCAAACACCTCACATCATCCTTGGCTCAAGAACCTTTAGAGACTCTTTTCCTGCTCCCATTCTATACTCCTTAAGCTGAAATAACACCCCTTGACAGCACCCCTATCCACACCACCAGATTGGGAAGTTGTTAGGACCAAAGAATACAATATATTCTCACACGTTCCCCCTTCCTCCACAGAGATTACAGAAAAATTCTTTGCCTAAAAATTTGTTGAGACCCCAAAAAGAGAGAAAGAAATTTACTTTGGGGGAGAAGAGGGAAGGGATAAGGCAGTATTTTTTTAATCTTCATTTTTCAATTGACACTTTTACGGAGACAATTGTAGATTCACACATAGTTGTAGAAATAATACAAAGAGATCCCTGTACATTTTGTCCAGTTTTCACCAATGGTAATATTTTAGAAACTATAGTAAACTATCCTAAGCAGTATATTGACATTGATACAACCCACCTATCTTATTCTGATTTCCCAAGTCTTACATTTTTACTTTTATTCATTTGCATTTGTGTTTTTATGTTTGTGTGTATTAAGTTCAATGTGATTTTATCAACTGTGTAGGTCTGTGTATCCACCACCACAGTCAAGATAATGTGACAACACTACAACGACCTCTCATGTTGTTTTTTCATAGCCACATCCATCTCCCTTATTCTCTCCCCCATCTCTAAGATCTGGCATTCACTAATCTGTTGTCCATTCATAAATTTGCCTTATATAATATATATTATGTTATATTATATAAGTGGATCACACAACATGTAACCTTTAGAATTGATTTTTTATTTCATCTGCATAGTTCCCCGGAGATTAATCCAAATTGCTGTATGTATCCATAGCTTGATCCTTATTATTGCTGAGTAGTATTCTACAATATGTATGTACAGCAATTTTTTTAACTGGTCTGTTGAAGGACATCTGAGCTCATTCCAGTTTTTTGCTATTATGAATAAAGCTGCTATGAATAATTGTGTACATATTTTTTATTTTCATTTCTCTGAGATAAATGCCTAAAAGTGCAGTTGCTAGATTGAATGGTAGTTTCATGCTTAGTTTTTAAAGAAACTGCCAATTTATTTTCCAGAGTGTACCATTAACATTTTCACCAGCAATGTGTGAGTGACCCATGCATTTACTTTTAGACCTTCCTGCAGTTCTTGTTTAGCCAAGACATACTATCAAAAAGTAGATGGCTCTTCAATCTCCATCACTCATGAAGGTTCCTATCAAAGCCTGAAAGCAGGAGGATGAACAAAAGAAAACTGCTACTCTTTTTAATAATAATAATAGCTGAAATTTATTGAGTAGTTACTGTATGCCAGGCACTGTGCCAAAGACTTCCTATGTTCAAATTCATTTGTTATTCATAATAGCCCTGGCCCCCGTCTCGACTAAAAATACAAAAATTAGCTGGGCATGGTGGTGCGTGCCTGTAGTCCCAGCTACTCAGGAGGCTGAGGCAGGAGAATTGCTTGAACCCAGAGGTTGCAGTGAGCCAAGATCACACCACTGCACTCCAGCCTGGACAACATAGCAAGACTCTGTCTCAAAAAGTAAAAGCAAAAATAGCCCTAAGGGTAGGTCCTATTATCATCCCTAATTTATATATTAGGAAGCCAAGGCTTAAAAAATAGAAGTACCTTGTTCTTGGCTACAGATTGTAAGTGGCAAAGCTAGGATTTGAACCTAGGGGGCTGTGCTTTCTACTACCAGATTATTCTGCCTCCTGTGTAATAATGGAAGGAACATCTCTGTGTTTGCTCAAGCAGCTGTGCAGGTTATAGTCAGGACAGTGTTTCTCTTTTTAAATATAAGTGTAGATTTTTACCATCTCTGGGAATTAATGTATAACATTGCAATGTGCGTGTGTGTGTGTGTGATTCAATAGGTATACAATGATCTTCCCTCAAGCCTGGTCATAGCTCCAGCTGATGTCTATTTGTATCTGGTCCTTATGTGTAACTTGGAGGGGACAAGAACGTATACTAAATAGTATAGGAAGAAGATAAAGAAGAATTTATTCATAATATCTCAAATTAAGTAGAAGGTCTTGGTAAACACTTCCCCTGTTAAGCATGAGCAAGAGGAAAATAAATGATACAATGATTACAAAAATATATTCTAGCAAAAAATAAAACTGGAGAACAGATAAGAGCAAGCATATAAAAGACAAATAAAGGGCCCAGTCTGGAAGAAAATATAACTCCACAGTTAGAAAAAACTCCTGCCAGCATTTTACGGTATAGAAAAACGTAATAAGCTCTCAAAAGCAAAATGATAAAACAAGAGGTAAAATGGGAAACAGCTGAGCTGAGACTACAAATTGAGGACCAAAACAACACCATGAGAGAACTAATAAATTAGGCAGAGCAAGAATAAAATAGGCTGAAAATGGAATTGCAGCAGTGACAGAGAGGGAAGATTTGATATTGTTATTGCAAATTAAGAAAAAAAGAGAAAAAATTTTTACAAGTAGAGAGGAATCGATGTGAAAGAGAGATAAAGATGATTTCACCCAGGGATAATTGATGTCTCTGAAGTAGAGAACCAAAAAAATGAAACAGAGAAAAATATTTTTTAAAAAATGTTTCCCACATATTAATGAACTAAGCACTTCGGAGTTGAAAGAAAAGTATATAAAATAAAAATAAAACAAATCTTTCAGGAAAAACTAATGTGGAGTAATTAAAACAGATAACAGCTTGGTTAGGTTAATGACCTTTGGTGTTATAAGAATGGCATTAGGTTAATGATCTATAAGAGGTAGAAGAATGGAGGTAGAAAAACAAGTCACCTACATGGGAGAAAAAAATTAGGCTAGCTTAGACTTCTCTACAACAGTCAGTGCCAGAAGATAATGGAGCTGTGTCTACAGAATTCTGAGTAAAAGAAAGTGTGACTGAAGAATACCCAGACAGGTATATATACCCAAAGGATTATAAATCATTCTACTATAAAGACACTTGCACACGTATGTTTATTGAAGTACTATTCACAATAGCAAAGACTTGGAACCAACCCAAATGCCCATCAATGATAGCCTGGATAAAGGAAACGTGGCACATACACACCATGGAATACTATGCAGCCATAAAAAAGAATGAGTTCATGTCCTTTGTAGGGACATGGATGAAGCTGGAAACCATCATTCTCAGCAAACTAACACAGGAACAGAAAACCAAATGCCGCATGTTCTCACTCATAAGTGGGAGAACAATGAGAACACATGGACACAGGGAGGGGAACATCACACACCAGGGCCTGTCAGACGGGAGGTTGGGGGCAAGGGGAGGGAGAGCATTAGGACAAATACCTAATACATGCAGGGCTTAAAACCTAGATGACAGGTTGATGGGTACAGCAAACCACCGTGGCACATGTATACCTATGTAACAAAGCTGCACGTTCTGCACATGTATCCCAGAACTTAAAGTATTAAAAAAAAAAGAAAGAAAGAAAGAAAGAATACCCAGACAGGCTGGGTGCAGTGGTTCACACGTGTAATCCCAGGTCTTTGGGAGGATGAGGCAGAAGGATTTCTTGAGGCCAGAAGTCCGAGACCAGCAAGACCTCATCTCTGCAAAAAATTAGCCAGGCATGGTGGTGCGTGCCTGTGGTCCCAGCTGCTTGGAACACTGAGGTGTGAGAATCGCTGAGCCCAGGAGTTCAAGGCTGCGGTGAGCTATGATCATGCCATAGCACTCCAGCCGGGACAACAGCAAAACCCTGTCTTTAAAAATATTACCTACACAGTCTTGTTTGAGGATAAAAGCAATAAGCACACATGCTGAAGCATAAAAGGCCCTAGCAGATATAGCCCTTCTAGGGAAAAACTACAAGAGATTATATCAAGCTACACAAGAAATAAATGGACATGATAGGGTAAAAGCACTGGGATTATACTCAGTATTCAAAGAAAACAGTGTGTGTAGTGAGTAGCTCAGGAATTAGACCTCTGGAGCTTGAATCATGGCTCTGCTAATTCTCATTTTGAGCTTCAGACAAATTATTTAACCTTCCTTGTTCCCTTACTGGTAAGATGAGGATGATGATGTTTGGGTATCAGATGAAATAACCTATGTGAAGTTCTTAGCATTATATCCAGCATTAGATACTACTATTATAATAAAACAGTAAAATTTATTAAAAAATAATGGCTTCAATTTTTAAAGACTTTTTTATAATCTTTTGTCTTTTAATCTTGAGAACTAATATCTCTGCTGTAAAGAAATTTTTTAAAGACTGAAATCATTGGAAAGTTGGACAAGAAACTGGTATCGCTGATAACTCTGGGAAAGGAAAGCGGGTAGTTGGAAGACAGAATGAGATGGAGAATTTTCACTGGCTTTTCACCAACATATAGCTTTTGAAATTTGTCCTATGTGAATATATTACACATTTTTTAAACAACTAAAATTAAGAAACATTTACCTAAGTTTCCATAACTCCTCATTTTTAATCATGGTTTCTTTTTCTTCTTTGAAAATTCAAGTATAATTAAATTTAATACTTTAATGTAAAATTAGCATGAACAGTATGGTCTCATTTTTGCAAAATTATTCTTAGCCAGCCAGCCCTCCATCTGTATATATGCAAGAAAGAGGTCTGAAATTATTTCCTACATGGTGAAATTTAGACTATTTTTAAAATTCATATTTTTCAGAATTGCTTGAATTTTTAAATAATAAATATTTGCCTTTTTAAAAAGTCATTGTTCTAAATAAATAAAAATTGTTATCTATTGGTTGCTAAGAAAAAACAAGGAGCTTGCCTGTACCACACAAGGGACTGGGCTCTGAATGTCGAAGTCCACCCTGGAGGGTCTGGTTAAAGTTCTGGTTGTAGAATTCTGTGCCTTAACTTCTGCTTTGGTAAATGTGCTGCCAAGAGGTTATGTCCCGTGGTGTGTCTTGTTGATTCTTTAAGTGGGAGGCTGATGCCTGATCTAGCCTCCTGCCAAACTGGACTAACTGTCCTTTCATAAGGACAGTTCCTTTTTTTGTTCCTGGTGTTCCAATCACCTAGAGTGCCCTCATTCTCCCTGACCCCTCAATTATATCTTTCTTCTAAAGCCACGTCAGGACCATGTCTTCCATGTACCTTTTTCTAACCTGTATACATGATTTCCAAATCTCTTTGAAATCCCATAGCACATTTTTACAGCTGTCTTATGGCCATTCAATCATGTAACAAGTGTTTATTGAACATACGCCTTATATTTGTTTGTATATATGCCTTACTCTCTCTGCCTTAGAACAATTACCTGAGGGCAGGAAGTATGTCATGCTCATTTGGTATTTCTACAGCACCCAGCATAATACCTTTTAAAGAACAACAGTCAAAAAATGTTTGTTGCATAATTAAAGAAATGAACAATAAGTATTTGTTGGATTGAACTGATTACTTGTTTTTGCACATTTTCAGAAGCTTAGAAGACTTTTTGTGTTGAAAGCTAAGCGGTTCACATGCCTTCAGAATTATTCTGAGTTTGTCTAAAGTGCAAACATTTCCCCTTTCTCTCAAAACACTGGCATGGATAAAAATCCTTGGAAAGGTACAAGGTCAAAATGGCTGAATAATAGAGTAGTGATTTTTATTTCTGCTTCATTCTGAGGAGGTGTGGTAATACTGAAAGCTGACATAACAAAGACAATTTCTCCCTAGTCCTCTGATCCCTAATGTTCAATATCGGCTCAGAGACAGCTTTCCAAAATGAGTTCACATTACTCAGAGTTTTCATCTTTTAATGGGGCTGTTTAATCACAAAAAGCTACATTCGAGCTATATTACTGAAAATCTAAAGCTAATATGGTACATATAATGGCATATTGACGATGAGATAATGTGTATGGAATTTAAAATAAAGGCACTACAAATACAAAATAATGTGTAGAATTAAAGCAACATCTTTGAGATAGTGAGGATTAGATATGGAAACTGTTCCTCTATAATCTAGTTAGAGCTGTCTTTCCAAAACAGGGTGTGTTGAAAAGCCTCTCTCTCTCTCTCTTTCTCCTCCCCTCCCCTCCCCTCCCCTCCCCTCCCCTCCCCTCCCCTCCTCTCCTCTCTCTCCTCTTCTCTCTCTCTGTCTCTCTCTCTCTCTCTCGCTCTCTCGCTCTCTCTCTCTCTCGCTCTCTCTTCTCTCCTTTCCCCTGAACCCATGAAGAGTGAGCAAAGAGTAATGTGCTGCCATCTACTGACGGCTGCATTAAAGAGCAACTCAGGACACATTAAACAATTTTTAAAAATAAAACTGTTGAAAACCTCAGAATAAGTGTTTAGCTCAACTTATTTTAAACGTAGTGATTGGCACCTACAAGATTCTTAACTTTCTGGGGGATAATCATCGTGAACATTGGTGTAATTGAAGAAGAAAATCAATGGATATGTGTAAATAACCATACAAATTTAAAGATTAGAAAGTTTAACTTCAGGCTTCAGTGGAGGACCGAACAGCTGACTCATTCCATTAAAAAAAAAAGGAACAAGAGAACACAAGCACTTCCATACTAAGGTAAGCTAGTGCTTCTGTCAGTCCAATGTTACGCACAGTGAACACTGTAAACTGAGGAGGTCAGGGATCTGATATTTTATATTCAGCAATGTATTTCTAGTGTTGTATGCCATCCCCACCACATGGTAGGTACTCTATAAATACTACTTGAATTAATAATCAAGTAGGGATTCTTTCTGTTTCTTTTCAGTTTTGTGTGTTTGAGCTCCAAGGAGTGCACCAGAATCCTAGCATCTCAAGAGTCAGTACACATGACCCCGTGGTTCATATTTTGTTTTGTTTTGACATTTCTGGTGAAAGATTAACTTGAGTCTGAATCACTAAGATAACTCCTCAATTTTCCAGTTCAGTCAACATTATTTGTCAATTAAGTTTTTAGTACATTGTAAATTGAAGTGTAAAACTTGACTCTGCACTGAAATTAACTTTCAATGTGTCACTCAGAGACAAAATCAAGAAAAAAAGTTGGAGACGATCCTGTGCCTAATTAGAAGGATTAGAAAGGGCTTTGAAAACAATTAGCTCAGACTTTCTAACTAAAGCAAAGTTATTTAGTTTAGGGAGGCCCTTTCCTTTTTTTAGTCCTTTAAAACTAGACTCATATAGCGAAAGTTTATCATCCAATAATCATCTGTTTACACTGGCAGAAGCCCCAACAGATTATGGCCTGGATGGTCTGTAACCCATCTACTCTGCTCAGGGGCCCTCAGCTCTAAACTGTGTATAGATTAAGATCTGCATAGACATGGGGCACAGAAGTTGATACCTGGAGCCACGGCAGTTTTTCTGGGAACTTTGTATCCAACCATCCAATTTAATGCACTTCAAAATGTGTGGGTAAGAAAACAGCTCCTGCCTCAGAAGAGAAGGGGATTTAACAAGGGGCAAAAGATGAAGTGAACAAATTATTATGTTATTTGATTCAAAGGAGGAGGAGGAGGCCACATCTGTTGGAGGGACCGTAACCAATGTTATGAAGTAGATAGAATTGGAATGGGTCTTTAAAGATAAGTAGAATTTTACACTTTGGGTTTTAGGTGGGGAGAAAATCATAAATGACATTTAGAAGACATTTTTGAACATTGTATGTATAGATTTGGCCTCTATGAGCCTAATCTTCACCTCCAAAAAGTGGCAACTAAATTGGAATGGCAACATCATGTGCTGGCTCTGAAATCAGGTGCCTGGGTTGAGTTACATTTTTGTTGTGTGTTGGGCAAGTTATTTAGTAGCCCGGGTCCTCAATTACCTTTTCTGTACAGTGAGAACAATAGAAAGGCCTATCTCATAGGTTGTTTTGAGGACTAAATGAAAGAATTCATGTGCTTTGGTCAGTGCCTGGAATATAGTAAATGCTCAATAAATATTATCTATTAAATTTGGTGAGTTTGTACTTAGTTTACTAAACAATGGGGAGCTATTCAAGGTTTCTGAGTAGAAAAGCTATATGTCTGAAGCTGAAACTCAGAGTAATCCATTTGTCAATGAGGCTTATGATGAATTAAAGAAAGTTGAAGGGGATGCAATTAAGGATACCAAGTAGGGGGATTATACAACTGTCCAGGGGAGAAGTAATGAGGGTCACAATTATAGGTAAAGTGGTAAAAGAGAAGAAGGAGGAGGAGGAGAAAAGAAGGGATAATTCTGAAAAACTTCGAGATAAATAATTGATAGGTATGCCCGTGAAGTGAAAGGGGTAGGGAGGAGTCAAAGGCAACTCTAAGCTTTTAAACCTGGGTCCTAGAAAATCTTTAGTGAGGAACAGGAGATATGCGAAAAAACTGATTCAGGGGAAAGTTATCCAGGTGGAGATCCCAACAGATAGTCATAACTTTAAATATGGACCTCAGAAGACAAGTCAAACCTAGATTAAGTGAAGCCTTGGGTAGAGATGAAATCATGGAAGATGTGAAGGTTGCCCAGGTCAAACCATCTAACTCAAAATTTCTTCTTCTTTCCACCTATGGATATTACATGAGTTCATATGCGTTGGTGGAAAGAGAAAGGGGCTTGTATATTTTAAAAAGTGAGGCTCAACTCCTGATTTCCCCATCTAGCCAAGTGTCACTTTAGGAATCAGCTGCCTTGTCTGAAAAATAGAAATAGTGCTAATCTCTTCCTTGCAGAGTTATTCTGAGTATCAAATGAAGTCCCAGTCTCTTTATGGCTAGTTCAACAGTGATCATCTGCAGGTGCAGGATGAAATTTCTCTCCCCGAAGGTCTCCAAGGCTCCGGGCTTGTTCCCGCATCCAGTATTCCTATATCCACCAAACACTTGAACTTACCACTGAACACACTTGAACTCGCCACTGAACACTTGAACTCATCTCTCCCAAACCTTCCAGGCTTGGTCAAATTCTCCAGGCTGCTGCACAAGCTTCTCCTGACTAACTCCAAATTCCCTGTCCGTGGCCCTCTTCTGCCCCACTTCCTCTCCCACAGAAATTTAGATGCTTTCAACTGGGCATGAGAAAAGTGAAGAAAAACAGAAATACAAGGAGAAAGTGGTCCAGGAAAAAGTTATTCTTTCAACGCCTTCACTCATTGTGTCCCTTTTCATTTTGTCTTTCATAAAAATTCTCATCCCAGAATCATATTTAATCTCAGTTTATTAGTCCCATAATTACTTAGTCCCTGCCAGTTAACATTCATTCCAATACAGAGTTAGCATCCCCACACCATACACACACCCACAGGCACATGTAACAATATTATTTTGCATGTAGAGGAAAGAGCCATTATTGATCTCAGAACAGATTTTCTCCACTCTTTGTCCATAGGAGGAAAAAGACCCTAATGTTCGTAATGTAAGTCAGTAAGTCCATTGGTTCATTCTCCCCTTCCCCCATCTTACACAACAAATTCTAAGCAGAAAGTTTTAAAATCTGTTTAATTTCACCTTGAGTGGGTCCCAGGACCTCCATAAACTATATTATTTCTACATATAAGACAGCTCAGTAGATGCCTTCAAGTTTACAATAAATTGCTACAGACTTGGGGTGTCTTTTAGTTTCCAGGAAAGCCAGAATGCTCCCTTCTGTACTCTCTCAGCATGGTGACCTGCAATTTCAGAATCTTTTGCAGCCTGTATTTTGGTTTCTCTGCCCATTCATTAGTTGGACAAATGTCTGTTATCACCTGAAGCATTCATGTTCCAAGCCTAAAATCAGTCTTCTCCCACTCAGCATCTCTTTGTTCTCTGGAAAGCAGCTTGGACTTACTAAAGAATTTTCAAGAAAAAGCACATTCTAGTATATCTAGTACAGAGGAATCCTGGATTTTTACTCCAGACTTCAACATCAGCATCAGGTCTAGTAGCCTTGACAAATATCTTGCATCATGTCATAATAAATAGCATGTATTATTAGGTGCCTGTTATAGATTCTGTATTGCATTTTGTGATGTGGGAGATTCAGAAGTAAAAATAAGGACTACATGTGTTTTGAACATGACTTTATATACAGCACTGGGTTACAGAAGGTGTGGCACAGAAAAGATAATAAAAATGAGTGAACGGGACCTCTGAGCAACCTAATGCATTAGGAGCTATAGAGAATGACATAAGTTAACTCACAGTTAAGGGATCCCTTAGATGGTGGTGCAGGTATAAGGGACACAGGAATTCAAAGAAGTGAGATAGACTGGTCATTACAGGTGAACGATGCACACAGTCTCTAAGGATAAGTACTATTGGAGGAAGCACAAGAGAGAGGACTGGAATTTCAGATATCAGAAGAAGATCATAATTGGAGGCCAAAAAGTAAGTCAGTAAGAGCTAATTAGAAGCCAGACAGACTTTAGAGAGTAAAAAATAAGGTTGGATAATAAGTGGGACCAGATAATACTGGATATTAAAAGACAGAAGAATTGTTAGCGGGTCATGTGCCAAAGTTTGCTTCTTAGTTAGTTGTTTAAAATTCAGAATGGTTTTTTTGTTGTTGTTGCTTTTGTGGGGTTTTGTTTTTGTTTTTTTGTTTTTGTTTTGTTTTGTCTTATTAAGACAGTTTCACCTTTGTAACCCAGGCTGGGGTGCAGTGGCACAATCTCGGCTCACTGCAACCTCTGCCTCCTGGGTTCAAGCGATTCTCATGCCTCAGCCTTCTGAGTAGCTGTGATTACAGGCATGTGTCACCACACCCATAGAATGGTTTTTTAAAAATATAAAACAAGGCTACAAATTGTGATCTAATTCATGAGTAGTACTAATATACACATTCCTCTCATCATGAAAGAATGAGATACATAGATTTACAATTAATTATCAAGCATTTCTATTCTTTTTAGAGAATTTTAGTTTTCTAAAATTTGAATTTAGAATTTTCTAAAATCCTCAGAAGAATATTAGAATAAGTTCAGCTAAGCTCCAGGAACAACTCAGCAATCCTTTGTTGTTGTTGTTTTTAGAGATTGGGTCTCGCTCTGTTGCCCAGGCTGAAGTGCAGTGATGCGATCATAGCTCCCTGTAGCCTTGAACTCCTGGCCTCAAGTGATCCTTCCACCTTGGCCTCCCAAAGTGCTGGGATTACAAGTATGGGCCGCTTCACCGGGCCTTTTAACTCATCCTTAGTCTGTTCCTTTTCCTTCAGCCCTCGGTGACCATTTCAAACCTTCATCAGTCACCTCAGGATTCTTGCTTCTGTATCTTATAGCAGATGATGTGAGCCACTACTTACATGTTAAATTTTTAAAAATCAGTGAATTCCTGGCCAGGCGCGATGGCTCACGCCTGTAATCCTAGCACTTTGGGAGGCCAATGTGGGCGGATTACTTGAACTCATGAGTTCGAGACCAGCCTAGGCAACACAGTGAGACCTCATCTCTATAAAAAAATACAAAAAAAAAAATTAGCTGGGCGTGGTGATGCATACCTGTGGTTCCAGCTACTAGGGAGACTGAGGTGGGAGGTTCACTTGAGCCCAGGAGGCTCAGGTTGCAGTGAGCAGAGATCACACCATTGCACTCCAACCATTGCACAGAGTGAGACCCTGTCTCAAAAAATAGTAATAATTTTGGGAGGCCAAGGCGGGTGGATCACCTGAGGTCAGGAGTTTGAGACCAGCCTGGCTAACATGACAAAACCCCATCTCTACTAAAAATACAAAAAATTAGCCAGGCATGGTGGCGGGCGCCTGTAATCCCAGCTACTCGGGAGGCTGAGGCAGGAGAATCACTTGAATCTGGGAGGCAGAGGTTGCAGTGAGCCAAGATTGCACCATTGCACTCCAGCCTGGGCGACAACAGCGAAACTCCATCTCAAAATAATAATAATAATAATAATAAATCAGTGAATTATTTAAATTTCTCAGCCTGCCCTCAAAAATGTATATATTGCCCCTGCTCTAAGTTTCTCCCCTTTTCCTATGTTCTATTCTTGACTTTCCCCCTCCCTGACCATTTTTTTCTTCTCAGTCTGATCATCCTTCCCTCAGGGATTCCTCCGTACTCCACAGCTCCAACTATGAATATATCAATACCTCCTTAAATCTATATCATTAGATAACATTTTTTTAAACTTGGCACTGGATTCCTCTTTCCAGCTCCATATAAGAAATTCCACTTGGATATACCACAGAGACCTTAAACTCAAAATGTTCAAAATATTACTCACTATCTGTGGTGGGTAGAATAATGGACCCTCAAAGGTATCCATTTCCTAATTCCTAAAACCTGTGATTATATCAGATTTTATGGTAACAGGGAATTAAGTTTGCAGTTGGATTTAAGCCTCCATCAACTGAATTTAAACTCAAGAGACTATCTGAATTATCTGGGTGCCCAATGTAATCACAAAATTTAAAAGAAAAAAGAAACTCATTCTATACTCACAAACACTGACACCAAATTTGTGGGTCTCCCCCACACTAAGCAATTCTTCAATTCTCTGAGTGTCAGCTGGGTGTCCTACAATTCAATTCAACTCTGACACTGTCTACTTGGCATTAGCGTCAGATCCCACAAGTGAAGAGCTCAGTCCTATGAGACTGCACTGACTTCAGATGCCAATTTCAAGTCTGGGTATCCCATGTTTCTGGCCAATCAGCAATATATCAGGAGTTCCATGACATCCTCCTTAGGTTTCATAATTCCTTAGGTTTGATAAATGGCTAGAATGGCTCACAGAACTCAGAGAAACATTTACTTATGGTTGGCAAAAGTACAAACTTACATGAGTACAACATTGTATTTTTATTATAATGGATATAATTCAAGAGTAGCCAAATGGAAGAGCTGCACAGGGCAAGGTATGAGAAGAGGCATGGAGTTTCCATGCCCTTTTTGGGCACACACCACCCTCCCAGCACCTCCATGTGTTCGCCAACCTGGAAGCTCTCCAAACTCCTTCTGTTAGAGTTTTTATGGAGGTTCCATTATGCAGACACGATTGATTAACTCGTTGGCTACTGGTGATTGAACCCAATCTCTAACACCTCTGGAGGTGGGGCTCAGGGAGGGGCTGAAAGCTCCAAACCTCAAATCATATGGGTAAGCCCTCTGGCAACCAGCTCCCCATTCTTAGGGACTTTCTAAAAGTCATCTCATTAACATAAACTCATGTGAGATGGTCATAAATAACGGAAAATGCTCCTTTCACCTTTATGGCTCTTATCACTTAGGAAATTCCAAGGGTTTTAGGAGTTCTCTGCTAGGAACAAAAGACCAAATATGTATTTCTCATATCACAATATCACAAGGGTTCTTTAAGGCGGAAAAGGAAAGTAGAAGAGGTCAGTCGCGGGAAATGTCACTAAGGAAGACTGATCTTAGAAATGCAATGTTACTGACTTTGAAGATGGAAATAGCAAGAGGACTTCAGCCAAGGAATGCAAGACGCCTCTAGAAGATGAAAAAGGCAAAAAAAAAAAAAAAAAAAAAAAAAAAAAAAAGATTACCTCTTAGAACCTCCAAAAAGGAACAGCCCTGTTGATACCTTGATTTTAGCCTAGAACAACCCATGTCAGTTTTCTAACATATACAACTGTAAAATAACAAATTCATGCTGTTTTAAGCCACTAAGTCTAATTATATGTTACAGTAGTAATAGAGAATTAATGCAACATCTTTATCCCAAATCTCTGCTTCATAAATTTTGTTTGGAGAGGGTGAAGCTTTGATATTCCACATTAATTTTTTTCTCTCATAAGTTTTTAGAATGTACATAAGTTCACAGAATGTCCAAATGGAGTATCTTTACATTGTTAAAATGCCATTTTTAAGTAAAAGAAGTGGGGAAAAGTGCAGAAACTTGGTAATATTCTTCATAACAGTCAAGATAACACTTTTCCACGTCTTCTGTTGTGAATGAAATTATGTGCATTTCTATTTGTTTTTACTTAATTTAACACAGTGACTACAGTGGTAGCATTCTTTTAATTAGCTGACAGATTTGTAATGCAAACAATATCACAAGTTTTTCCTAGTGTTTATAAGCACATTCCAGGAAACTGAGATATTTAGTAACATGTTGCCTAAATTGATATCTGCTTATCTAAAATAGATTCCTTCTGATTCCTGGTAGTTTTTCAGTGCACCTTTCCCGTTAAATTATCTTTCTCAGAAAATAGTTTATGTTTCTTTGCATAAAAGGCACCTTCTTTTTAAATAATTTTTTTATTTCAATAGCTTTTGGGGTACAAGTGGCTTTTGGTTACATGGATGAATTGTACAGTGATGAAGTCTGAGATTTTAGTGCACCTGTCACCCAAGTAGTGTACATTGTACCCAATATATAGTTTTTTATTCCTTACTCCTTTCCCACTCTCCCCTGTTCTGAGTCTCCAATATACATTATACCACTCGGCATACCTTTGAATGCCCATAGGTTAGCTCCCACTTACAATTGAGAACATACAGTGTTTGATATTTCATTCTGGAGTTACTTCACTTAGAATAGTGGCCTCCAGCTCCATCCAAGTTGCTGCAAAAGACATTATTTTGTTCTTTTTATGGCTGAATAGTATTCCATAGTGTATATGTATATATATATACACACCACATTTTCTTGACCCACTCAACAGTGAATTAGCACTTACATTGGTCCTATATCTTTGCAATTGTGAGTTGTCCTGTGATAAACATATGTGTGCATTATATAAAAATATATATAATGGCTTCTTTTCTTTCGGGGAGATACTCAGTAGTGGGATTGCTGGATCGAATGATAAATCTACTTTTGGGTCTTTGAGAAATCTCCATGCTGCTTTCCATAGAGGTTGTACTAATTTACATTCCCTCCAGCAGTGTATGAGTGTTCCCTTTTCACTACATCCATGCCAACACCTTTGTTTTATTTGTCTGTTTTCTTTTCTTTTTTCAACTTTTTAATAATGGCCATTCTGACTGGGGTAGGGTGGAATCTCACTGGTTTTAATTTGCACTTCCGTGGAGATTAGTGATGTTGAGCATGTTTTCTAATCTTTTTTCGCCATTTGTATATCTTCTTTTGAGAGGTGTCTGTTCCTGTCATTTGCCCACTTTTTGATGGGATTATTTATTTATTTTGCTTGCTGACTTGAGTTCCTTGTACATTCTGGATATTAGTCCTTTGTCAGATGCATAGTTTGCAAATATTTTCTCCCATTCTGTGGGTTGTCTGTTTACTCTGATGATTATTCCTTTTGCTGCACAGAAGCTTTTTAGTTCAATTAGGTCCCCTTTATTTATTTTGGTTTTTGTTGCATTTGCTTTGGGGTTCCTAGTCATAAATTATTTGCCTAGACCAATGTCCAGAAAAGTTTTTCCTAGGTTTCCCTCAAGAATTTTTATGGTTTTAGGTCTTAGATTAAAGACCATATAGGGTCTTAAGGAGATAGGGATCCAGTTCCATTCTTCTACATGTGGCTATTCATTTATCACAGCACCCTTTATTGAATATAGTATTGTTTCCCCAATTTATGTTTTTGAATGCTTTGTCAAAGACCAGTTGGTTTTAAGTATTTGGCTTTATGTCTGGGTTCTCTATTCTGTTCCATTGGGTTATGTATCTACTTTTATACCAGTACCATGCTGTTTTGGTAACTACAGCTTTGTAGTATAACCTGAAGTCAGGTAATGTGATGCCTCCAGATTTGTTCTTCCTTAGGACTGCTTTTGCTATCCAGGGTCTTTTTTGGTCTGTATGAATTTTTGGATTGTTTTTTTAAATCTGTGAAAAATGATGTTGATATTTTGATAAGAATTGCATTGAATCTATAGGTTGCTTTGGGCAGTATGGTCATTTTCATGATATTGATTCTTCCAATCTATGAGCATGGGATGTATTTTCATTTGTTTGTGTCATGTATTATTTCTTTCAGCAGTTTTGTAGTTTCCCTTGGAGAGATCTTTCACCTCCTTGGGTAAGTGTATTCCTATGGTTTTTTTTTTATAATAGCTATTGTAAAAGGGACTGAGTTCTTGGTTTCATTCTCAGCGTGGTGGTTGTTAGTGTATAGAAATGGTACTGATTTGCGTACACTGATTTGGTAACCTGAGACTTTACTGAATTCAATCAAACCTAGGAGTCTTTTGGAGGAGTCTTTAGGGTTTTCTATGTATACAATGATATCATGGGCAAACAGAGATAGTTTGATTTCTCTTTTCCAATTTGGATGCCGTTTATTTCTTTATCTTGCCTGATTGCTCTGGCTAGGACTTCCAGTACTATGTTGAATAGAAGTCATGAAAGTGGGCATCCTTGTCTTGTTCCAGTTCTTAGGGGGAGTTATTTCAACTTTTCCCTATTCAATGTGATGTTAGCGGTGAATTTGACAAACATGACTTTTATTATTTTGAGGTACCCTTCTATGCATGGTTTGTTGAGTGTTTTTATCATAAAGTAATGCTGGATTTTATTGAATGATTTTTCTGTGTCTATTGAGATAATCATATGGTTATTGTTTTTTTAATTCTGTTTACATGGTGAATCACATTTATTGACCTGCATATGTTGAACCATCCCTACACTGCTTGGATGAAACGCACTTGATCATGGTGAATTATCTTTTTGATATGTTGTTCTATTAGGTTGATAGTATTTTGTTGAAGATTTTTACATCTATATTCATCAGGGATATCAGTCTGTAGTTTTCTTTATTTATTTTTTATTTTTATTTTTTTTTTGGTTATGCCCTTTCCTGGCTTTGGTATCAGGATGATATTGGCTTTACAAAATGAGTTAGGAAGGATTCTCTTTTTCTCAATTTTTTGGAATAATTTCAGTAGGACTGGTATCAATTCTACCGTGAATGTCTGGTAGAATTCAGCTGTGAATCCATGTGGCCCTGGGCTTTATTTGCTGTTGTTGGCAATTTCTTTTGTCACTGTTTCAATCTCACTGCTTGTTATTGGTCTGTTCAGGATTTCTATTTCTTCTTGATTCAAGCTGGGAGGGTTGTATATTTCCAGGAATATATTCATTTCCTCTAGATTTTCTATTTTGTGTGCATAGAGGTGTTCATAATAGTCTTGAATGATCTTTTGTATTTCTGTGGTGTCCGTTGCAATGTTTCTACTTTCATTTCTAATTGAGCTTATTTAAATCCTCACTCCTCTTTTCTTAGTTAATTTAGCTAATGGTCTATTGATTTTATTTTTTCTAAAAACAAACTTTTTGTTTCACAGATCTTTTGTATTTTTTGCTTCAATTTCATTTAGTTCTGCTCTGATCTTTATTTCTTTTCTTCTGCTAGCATTGTTCTTGTTTTTCTAGCTCCTTGAAGTGTGATGTTACATTGTCAAATTGTGATCTTTCAGACTTTTTTGATGTAGGTGTTTAGCAGTATAAACTTTCCTCTTAGCACTGCTTTTGCTGTGTCCCAGAAATTTTGATAATTTGTGTCATTATCATCATTCATGTCAAAGAAGTTTTCAATCTCAATCTTGATTTCATTGTTAACCCCAAAATTATTCAGGAGCAGATTGTTTAATTTCCATGTATTTGCACAGTTTTCAGGTTTCTTTTGGAGTTGAATAATAGTTTTATTCCACTGTGGTCTAAGAAGATACATGATATAATTTTGATTTTTTCAAGATTTATCAAGACTTGTTTTGTGGCCTACCATGTGGTCTATCTTAGAGAATGCTCCGTGTGCTGAGAAGAATATATAGTCTGAAGCTCTTGGGTAGAATGTTCTGTAAATATCTGCTAGATCCATTTGTTCCAGAGTGCAGTTTAAGGCCAGAGTTTCTTTGTGGGCTTTCTGCCTAAATGATCTGCCTAGTGCTGTCAGTGGAGTGTTGAAGTCCTCCACTATCGTTGTGTTGCTGTTTGTCTCTTTTCTTAGGTCTAGTAGTAATTGTTTTATAAATCTGGGAGCTATAGAGTTGGGTTATAGTTAGGTTATATTTTATATATATATATATAACATATATATGTTATTTATTAGGTTAAGTTATATATATCATATATATTATATGCTCAGTTCAGCATATACTATATATGCAGTATATACTGAACTACAGTATATAGCATATACAGCATATATATAGTATATGCTGAACTACAGTACATAACAAATACGGCATATATAGTATATGCTGAACTACTGTATATAGCATATACTATATATCAGTATATGCTGAACTGTTAACATATATCAGTATATATCAATTCAACAAGAAGATATTATAACCTATAATATATAATATATATGTTATATATTATAGGTTGTTATATATTACAGGTTATAATATCTTCTTGTTGATCATTTTATCATTATATAATGACTGTCTTTTGTTTTTACTTTTGTTGCTTTAAAATTTGTTTTAACTGCTAAAAGAATAGCATCTTCTGCTCATTTTTGATTTCCATTTGCTTGGAATATCTTCTTCCACCCCTTTACCTTGAGTCTATAAAAATCCTTGTGTTAGGTAAGTCTCTTCATGACAGCAGATATTTGGTTTGTGATTATTTTTAGCCACACTGCCAATCTGTATCTTTTAAGTAGTGCATTTAGACCATGTAAATTCAATATTACTATTGAGATGTGAGGTACTGTTCCAGTCATCATATTGATTGTTATCTAAATACTTTGTTTTCTTCATTGTGTTATTGTTTTATAGGCCCTGTGAGTTCTATACTTTCAAGAGGTTCTATTCTGGTGCATATTGACTTTTTGTTTCAAGATTTAGAACTCCTCTTTGCATTTTCTGTAGGCCTTGTCTGGTAGTGACAAATTCCCTCAGCATTTGCCTGTCTGAAAAAGACTTCATTTATGAAACTTAGTTTTGTTGAATACAAAATTATTGGCTGACAATTACTCTGTTTAGGGAGGCTAAAGATTCCAGTCTCTTCTGGCTTCTAATGTTTCTGGTGACAAGTCTGCTGTTAGTCTGACACATTTGCCTTTATAGGTTACCTGATATTTTTCTATCACTGCTCTTAGAATTATTTCTTTCACATTGACTTTAGATAGCCTGATTACTATACTTGGAAATGTCCTTTTTGCAATGAATCTCCTAAGAGTTCTTTGAGCTTCTTATATTTAGATAGATGTCTAAATCTCTAGCATAACCAAGAAAGTTTTCCTCAATTATTTCCTCAAATAAGTTTTTAAAACTTTTTGCCTTTCTTCTCCCTTGGGAACACCAGTGATTCTTAGGTTCGGCCATTTTACATTAATTCTGAATTTCTTGGCGACTTTGCCATTTCTTTCAATTCTTTTCGCTTTATTTTTGTTTGATCGAGTTAATTTTAAAGGCTTATCTTCAAGCTCTGAAATTCTGCCTTCTAGTTGGCCTAGTCTATTATTAAAACTTTCTACTGCATTCTGTAATTCCCTAAATGTGTCTTTCATTTCCAGAAGTTCTGGTTGGTTTGTCATTACAATATCTATCTCTTTAGAAAATTTCTTATTCATATCCTGAATTGTTTTTTTTTTTAGTTTATGTTGAATTTCACCTTTCTTTTGTATCTCCTTGAGTAACTTAATAATCAACCTATTCTTTACCTGGTATGTCAAATATTTCATCTTGGCCTAGGTCCATTGCTGGAGAGCTAGTATGATCTTTTGGGTATGTTATGGAATCCTGTTTGGTCATGTTGCCAGAATTATTTTTCTGGTTCCTTTTTATATTGGTAGACTATCTCTTCTAATTATTTTTAAGTTTATTTTTAATTTGGCTGTGTTTTTTTTTATTTCTTTTTTCTCCCTTTGAGGGTATATTTTTAATGATTGTGGTTTATAGTAACCTAATTTGGCTCTGGGTGCTTTCGGGGATGAAGACTCTGTATGAGTTCCTTGTTTATAGAGAGTCTTTATATTATGGCCTTTTCAGCTGCTGGTTGTAGTGACAATGTGCTCAGTGTATGAGCAGGTTCATTGTTTCCTGTGTGGTTGAAAGGGCAGAGTTCTCTTGAAGTTTATCTTATTCCCCAGTGGTGTGCATTTATTTATTTATTCTCCCCCTCTACCCGCCAGGATTTTATTTACTGAGTTGAACAGTTCAGGCTTCAGCCCACTAGGGGAGGTGTTTATGGGTAAAAATCAGCTGTGGTTAAAGCAGATGGGTAAATGCCATATTCAGTGGTGGACAGAGGTTCCAGACTTGACAGAGGCAGCTCGGGGAGCTCTTAGTGAAACAGACTGAGGTATTTTCAGGCAGAAAGGAGAGAACCACCTCAGCTCCCCTACCAAGCCAGTAATCTGCCTCCCAGTCACACCCTTGACCCAATGTTTGGCTATTCAGATCAGACAAGTGCCTCTTTTTATCTGTAGGAATGCTGATGTTCTTTGTAGAGAGGGATTATGACTCTAACCTTTATACAAGCCTGAACTTGGAGGACACTCCTCCTATGGGGATGCAATCACTCTGCAGTGTTTCAGAGAGGCTGTCTACAGGTGCACCCATGCTGAGATCCCATGGGAGAAGCCCCAGTGAGCTGTTTCTGCAGTGGTGGGTGAGGGAAATAAGAAGACCCTTTTCCAAGACCTTTCATGAACACCAGGCTGCCTGACTGTTGGGGAAGAGCCACAGACTTTCCCCACTGAGCCCAGCACTGCACCTTTGCCTCTGTTGAAAAAATCTTCCCACAAGCAGAAAGTTCAGAAAAGCAAGGCCTGCCCTCTGGATTATAATGTCCCACAGGGTGCTCCCTTGATGTACTACATTTCCCCTTCCCCTAGAAGTAGGAGTCCTTGCGGACCAGACTACTGTGAATCCTGCTGTTCCTCTGGGTCTAGCCACCCAATGGTACTGCCACACTCCAGGCTGGTACTGGGGAATTTCTGCAAGGGATCCAGAGATGTGACCTGTCCTCTAGTCTCCCAGCAGCAGGTACTAGCACCAGCTCTGATGGGGGTGGCAGGGGAATGATGCAGACTCTGAAATTCTTTGGTTATAAATAGCCTTAGTTCATTGGCTTCCTCAAATAATGGTTGTAGTAGTAATGAACTGGTCACATGGACAGACTCAGGACCTCCTGGCTAGCAAGGTTCATGCAGGCAATAGTGATAAGCTATGACCGTACACAAGTTTCCTCCTTCTTAGGTGAAATGTTATTGTGCCTGCAGATGCTGTAATGGACTGTGTCAGTTGGCCTCCAGCCAAGAGGTGGCACTTGCCAAAGAGCACCAGCTCTGGTGGCAGGAGTGGAATATGTGCTTGCCTTATATCACCCAGGGGAAGCACTCTGGTGTCTCAGGCAATGGGCAGGGCCATAAAGCTCCCAAAACTTCTGTTGCTTGTGTTATGCTACCAGGAGTGGTGGAGGGGCAAAGCCAGATAGGAGCTAGGTCAGGCAAGTCCACACTGGCTCCACTCATGTGCGGCAAGCAGCAGTCCCAGTGGGGATAGAAGGGCAGTTCCCTAGCCACTGGAGTAATGTTCCAGGGAGGAGCACAGCTGCCTCTGCTGCACAGAAATGTCCACCCAGGGAGTGGGGAGTAACAGGCATGCACTTGGCAAGGCAAGTCTCACACCACAGTGTTCCACTAGCAGCAGCTAGCTAGGTTCCAGGCAGTCTGTGCTCAGAACTCAAAGCTGCCTCAGGCCATAAGCCTTCCCCATGGAGACAGAAACCGTGGCTTTCAAGCCATGCAGTTCCCAGTCTACTCGTGAAACAGGAGCACCCACCTCCTGTGCCCCTGGCTACAGCCCACTTCCCATTCACCCCTCAGTTCTGGCCATGGTAGTTTATCCCTGCTTGAGATTATATTACAAATCTCAGTTGGGAGCTTCTCTCAACCTATAACCACTGCCTGAGTTCGCTGGCGGACTTCCACAAGGTCCCCTGAGAAGTAGGATCAGGAATGGCTTCCCTCCATCCCTACTGGAGTCTAAGAGTGCACGCAAAGCATGTCCTGATGCCACTCCTCATCTTCTCCCTACCACTCACTAAGTCAGCTGCAGCATTGAGTAGGGTTAAGGCCTTTCCCCCATGGCCTGGATTGCCTGGCTCCCCTGTGGGAGTGTATATCCCAGAGGCAGTTTATCTCCTTCTCCCACTCTAGGGACTTAAACAATTTTCTGCCTGGTTCACAGTGCAGGTTGCAGCCCATCACTTCTTTCAAAGGTTCTGGGGTTTCTTTCAGTTTTCCTGTTAAGTTTCTGTGTTGCTTCCTGGAAAAAATTTCATAGCATGAATGTCTACATACTATTTTGTCTTTCCAAGTGAGAGAGGCATGCTAACAATGTTTCTAAGCTGCCATCTTGGACCTAACTGGCATCTTCTTTTGTTTCAGTTATGACAATTTAGAGTGGCTGCTCATGCTCTTTGTCTGCCTTTGCATTTTTTTACGTCCACCTACCAGTATTTTGGAAGAAAACAAAGAAACAGGATTGTGGAAAGATAGTAGGCCATGAAAACATAGAGACCTCCTTCCACAGACATTTAAAATGCAAAACCATGAAAGTGTGTATCTGAGCTTGGTGGGAGTAAGGGGGTAAACTCCAGGTGCAGAAATAAAGCAGGAACTGAAAACTAGGGTGGTAATTATGTGAGCAGATGCTGTGATAGTCCAAGGCATGTTTATTAGTCTCCATAATCCTCTTGAGTTTCACTTCCTAAGGAGAGGTAGATGGTAACTCCTTCAGGCCTATGTGAGGTAAAGTTGAAACTGAAAATCTCTCTGTAAAACCAAGAATCTCAAAGGGACACCCCTCAGTGAAGCAGGGAGAAGGCCAGAAAGACTTTCGCTCAGTGAAAAAACATATATGTCACTAAGAAATCAAAACCCTGGTTCTATACCTCGCACAAGCTAAGGACTGGAATCATATAACCCTCATAGTCTAGGAATTCCCATGCCAAAAAATTAACATTAGAAATTAGTCCATGCAGGTCCTTCCCATGTGTGCAGGACACAAAGCTACTATCGAAGGACACTCCTATAACATATATAACATGGGATTACCAAAGAGCAACCAAGCCCCACACAACCCATCATTAGTGAATGTCAAAAGACAGACAAAAAATAAGATCAGCTACACCCCCAATGACTTGAGATGAAAGAGCAACCAGAAAAAGATGATAAAATCAGTACATTTAAAAGTATTCAAAACATATCCTATGAAAATACCAAGAAAATAAGACCCTAAGAGAAAAAAGTGGAGATTTTACAAAATCTAAATGGAACTTATAGAAAGAAAAAAATATATAGTCCTTGAGATTTTGGTAAAACATGACAGATTTAACACAAGCGCTTATTCTACTTCTGAAACCCGACCAAAATGAAAGTAAAGAAAAATTTTTTAAAGGCTTAAATATGTAAGGTCATGACAATGGAAGAGAAGACAATAAATGCCAACAAAATTTTGGAAGCTGGAACTAGGATCAATAAATGATAGTTGATTTATTGAGCTGGAGAAAGTAGAAATCCAAACCTATGGTGTTGATGGTGAGAGAGAGAGTGGTGGAAAATAAAGGAAATGAAAAATAATCAAGGTAATTCAAGTTACTGAACCCCAGGAAGTCAAGGAATTAAGAGCACCAGGACCTCTAAAGACAGGGAGAGCAGCAGACCAAAGAAGAATTGGTTGGAAATCTTTAAAAAGTAAGATTAAATCCCCCAAATACTCTTCTAACACCCAAGTAGCCAAGTGGCTACTTCTAATTCACCAGGCAGAAGAGTGCAACTTAAACCAGACAAGTCTGGACTTGTGGATGCCAGGCGCTACTGAGGACACATGCTGAAAACAGAAGAATTAAAAGAAAGTTTACATACTGCAAAGGGAGATGCCCTCACTTTTAGCCCCCTCCCTCTGCCCAGTTCCCGGCATGCTGGCAACCAACTTAATGCAATGCTAAAATGAAAGAGAAAATATTAAAAGTAAAAACAACAAAGAAATACATATTATTTACAAGAAACAAAAATTAGACAATTATCAGATTTATCAACAGCAACATTTAAGGTGGGATGGTCAACAATTCTAGTTTTCCTGAGACTGAGAAGATTTCAAGGTCTCCAGACTTTTTAGTGCTGAAATCAGGAAAGTCTTCATAAACTGAGACAAGTTGGTCACCCTAATGCAATGCAAGAAGACAACAAAAAAGTATCTTAAAAGTGCCAAAGGAAAAAATAATCTGTATACCTTGAATTCTCTATATATCTAAAGTACCCACAATTGACTGAGAAATTAAGAAATTTTCAGACAACTATGACTAAAGAGTTTACTGTTTGTAGACCCTTGCAAAACAATTACTAAATGATATATTTTTGAAAGTGGAAAGTTGAATCCAAAAGGATGGAGTGGAAGGCAAGAAGCAATTAAGAACAAATAAATTGTTAAACATCTAACAAATCAAAATAATGATAGACTATATAAAATAGTATTAATAATGATGACTAACTTAGGGCATATGGAAATATAATGAAAATAAATAAAAATCACAGTGGACTAGAGGGAGTTCTTATATTTTTCTAGGGGTTGAGTAGTGATTATGATAACATTAGAAATTAAGTCAACTGTGATGGTTAATATTAGGTGTCTACTCTACTGGATTGAGAGATGCCTAGATGGCTGAAGAAGCATTGTTCCTGGTGTGTCTGAGAGGGTGTTACCAATGGAGAATGACATTTGAGTCAGTGGACTGGGAGAGGAAGACCCACCCTCAACGTGGGTGGGCACCATCCAATTGGCTGCCAGCTCAGCTGGAAGAAAGAGAGAGAGTCTTCCCACTCTCTCTCTTCCCATGCCATGCTGGACACTTGGCTTCCTCTCCTGCCCTTGGACATCAGCCTCCAAGTTGTTTGGCCTTTGGACTCTGAGACATCCATCAGAAGCCCCTCCCCCTGGTTCTCGGGCCTTTAGCCTCAGAGAGAAGGCTACACTGTTGGCTCCCCTGGTTTTGAGGCTTTCAGACTTGGACTGAGCCACACTACTGGCTTCTCTCTTTCTCCAGCTTTTATCTCAAGGGAAGCCCGTGAGACTAACAGCAGAACTCTCAGCAGAAACTCTACAAGCCAGAGGATATTGGGGGCCAATATTCAACATTCTTAAATAAATAATTTAAAGTTAAAGTTAGTAGGGGTCAGGTGTGGTGGCTCACATCTGTAATCCCAACACTTTGGGAGACCCTGGTGGAAGGATCACTTGAGGCCAGGAGTTTCAGACCAGCCTGGGCAACATAGTCAGACCCATCTTTACAAAAAAATTAAAATATTAGCTGGGTGTGGCAGTGTGTGGCTTTAGTCCTAGCTACTTGGGTGGCTGAGGTGGGAGAATCTCTTCAACCTAGGAGTTGGAGGCTGCAGTGAGCTATGATTGTACCACTGTACTCCAGCCTGGGAGACAGAGGAATACCTTGTCTCATAAAATAATAAATAAATGAATAAAGTTAATGAGAATAAACCTACCCTGCACTCACAAGAGGTACAGCTGGCATCATCGTTCTTGCCTACCAGACCATAAACATCTTGAAGGCAGAGCACAAGTTTCTTGTATTATAGTCATGTCCTCAGAATCCACTATAGTCTCTGACACATATCAAATGTTCAACAGATATATGATGCAATCATTGATTCATTAATTCACTTATTCGTTTAACAAATACTGAGCTTCAGCTGTGTGCCAGACTTTATGTTAGATGATGGATAGATACAGCATTACAGGCAAACTTCTTGTCCTCAAAGAGCTTACATTCTGGTGGGAGAAGACAAGAAATAAGCAACTTTGAAATAATATGTCAGGTAATTACATGAAAAAGCATTTAAAAAGGATAAGCAGAATAAAAAATATTGGGTTTAGGGCGAGTTGCTATTTTGGTCAAAGGTCTCTCTAATAAGGAAAACTTTGAAAAGAAACCTGAGGCTGGGCGCAATGGCTCATGCCTGTAATCTCAGCACTTTGGGAGGCTGAAGCGGACCGACTACATGAGGCCAGGAGTTCAAGACCAGCCTAGCCAACATAGAGAAACCCCATCTCTAATAAAAATATGAAAATTAGCCGGGCATGGTGGTGAGCACCTGTAGTCCCAGCTACTTGGGAGGCTGAGGCAGGAGAATCGCTAGAACCCTGCAGACAGAGGTTGCAGTGAGCGGAGATTATGACACTGCACTCCAGCCTGAGCAACAGGGCAAGACTCCGTTTCAAAAAAATAAATAAATAAATAAAAAAGAAAAGAAAAGAAACCTGAAGGAAGTACAGGGGGTGGTCCAGATGGATATCTAGGATAAGTGCAAAGGGCCTGAGGCAGGGGAGAATTTGGCGAGGGGGTTAGAGTGCCACAGTGCCTCTCTTAAAAGAGAAAGAAAAAGTGCCTCTCAAACAATGAGAGAAAGTGTACACCTGATTCTGTGGAGACAACAAATATTCCTACTTATACTCTTTTGGGGACAAAGTCAAACAGCAATATTACATAAAAATAGTATGTATAATCAAATAGAGCTACCCAGCATTTGAGATGGGGCATCCCTTCTTGGAGTGCAGAAAGAGGGAAATATGACTTGATTGATAGGGAAGGAGAGTAGAAAGGGTCTCTCTTTCTCATATTAAAGCCTGTATACTACACAAAATACAATCCCTAGAGGATATTAACTATTTATGAAGGCCAAATATATGCTCTCAACTTATGACACTTGAATTCTGAGCAAGAGGGTGTAACTGCTCTATCTTCAAGCCTTGCATCCCAGGAAAGCAAAAATCACAAAGAAAAGATACAGGGAAAAACAGGAGGCAGTCACAAGCTAACTGTAATGTTTCAGTTTTATTAGACATACACTTCTTTAAAAAAGAAGGTAAGCGTCTACTTCTGAGGTTTTTATAGCCAATATTATTCATTTACCATTTCTTATGTTACAATGACCAATCAAATGTGCAAATGAGTAATTATAAACCTGGCCATTAGAGACTAAGAAGTTATTTTCCATGGTTATTCATCTTTGTAATAACAAGATTCCATTTATTTTTATTGCTAAAAATACAACTAATAACATCATCAAAATTCAAAAAGTTAGATACAAAACATTAAAAATAAAATCCCTGTTGGAATACAGAATAGCTAGGCCATAGTATAATTATGTGCCTGTAATCTAATTATTGATTGTATAATCAATACCTCCTGGTTTCCCTGGGCCTATATACATCTGAAAGAGTAATCTGCGCAAGGCCTTCACTTCTGTATATAAGGGAAGAGAAACACTAGACGGGAGACATTGCATTTTTGGACAGCCTGCACACAGCCATCAGTGTATCTGGCAAGAGCAATCCATTAGAGCTCATTACTTCTGCATGTGAATAGAGGGATAGGGTCACAAACATACTGAATTGCAGCTTCATAAAAATTATGCTTTCATACTGGTAAATTAGAATTGAATTTCAAGCCTAGAGTCAGTAGTTAAAAGAATCCAAGTCCAGGTGCCATTAAAAATCTACCAAGCTATTCCACTCAAAGCTTCAGGGTGGAGCCACATACACCAGACTGATTGCTTCTCAGCCAATGGTCAGAGGAAATCCATCCCACTCCAAAAGACTAAAAACACTACTTATTTACTTGAAAGAGATTTAAGAGACAAGTAGCTGGGACATGTGCCATTTTTTGGAAATAATGAGGAGCTAAGTCACCCCATTTCTGGCTCCAAATGTGAATATTGTATAAAAGAGAATAGGGCCATTTGTATTTGGTATTGGCTTCTTCCTCCCCTCTTTCTCTGCCAGAATTCTCTTGCTCTACATTTGCCTTCAGGGTTCAGGGGAGTATCATCTCTGTCGTCTGGCCTCTGCACATGAATAGAAGTAGTTTTCCATTTGCTAAATTATGTATGAGCTCAGCTGCTGTTTGGATTTTTTTATTGAATAATTTTTTACATAAATATTTTATAAGCAGCCAGAGGCTATTGGTATTTGACACATTTCAGAAAATTAAAGAATAAAATTTAAATTGTAGTATAAGAAGACAAAAGAATCATCATGTCCTTGTTGATAAAACATTCACACTATACCCTCAGCAGATGAATTTAGACATGGTTTAAATAGACTGCTTCTTAAACCATGTTTTTTGAATTTAGATAAATTCTCCTTTAATAGGAAAGTAAAGAAAATTATAGCACTTTATTTTCTACTTTGACATTCAGTAGTAAGTTGGATTTTTATGTTCTTGGTGCTTTCAGAATTAGATGTAGGTTCTGGGCTTTATTCTGCATCTCAAATTTGCTAGTTTACATTGTTTTAAAGATAGTGCACTAGTAGTGGTTCTTATTAATAATAAGCTGTCTACTATTTTCCAAATTCGCTATATTTGACCTAAAATTGAATGTTTGAATTATTTTTAAAATATCAACTTAGTGCTTTCCAGCTATGGTGTGAAATTAAAAAGATGGAGACCGAGAAGTCAAATGCCTTTAGAAACTGACTGAAAAAGGAGGACGAGAGAGGTCAAATAAAACACTAATATTGTGGCCGGGCATGGTGGTTCACGCCTGTAATCCTAGCACTTTGGGAGGCCGAGGCGGGTGGATCACGAGGTCAGAAGATCGAGACCATCCTAGCTAACACAGCGAAACCCCGTCTCTACTAAAAATACAAAAAAATTAGCCGGGCACGGGGGTGGGCGCCTGTAGTCCCAGCTACTCGGGAGGCTGGGGCAGGAGAATGGCGTGAACCCAGGAGGCGGAGCTTGCAGTGAGCCGAGATCGCGTCACTGCACTCCAGCCTAGGCGACAAAGCGACACTCTGTCTCAAAAAAAAAAAAAAAAACAAAAACAAAACAAACAAAGAAAAAACACTAATATTGCAACTCCATGCAGGTTCAGTCGCTCACCACTTGCAAAGTCAGATAACAAGTACAAGGTGTGGTAGAAGAAAAGTCACTTTATTCCAGAACTAACAGTGGGGAAATGGCCCCGGCTCTGAAACGGGAAAGGTTCCCTTGTCCCCCATCGCGGGGTGTGCGACAGGGGGAGTGGCTCGCTTCTTCAGTGCCCCACTGCTCAAACCTCTAGGGAATCATGCAGACAGGCAGGCTGTGGAGCTCCAACCCCACGGTAGCATCTAGGGATGGATGTTTACAGCTCCTGAGGCCCCAGTGGGCCTGTGCTACCTCGTGCTCTTTTATTTTTGCCATCTATAGGCAGCTTGTGTTAACCAGCTCAATTAGACCCTCTACCTTGCCGCAGGGACAGAGGGCTTTCTGTATCTCGGGTTCTTGCCTTGGTCTACCAGAAGAATCGGGTCACACCTGGGCTTGGAGAATGAGTGCAGGTTTTATTGAATGGAGGTAGCACTCAGCAAATGGGGGAAGCCAGAAGTGGATGGAGTGGGAAGGTTTTCCCCTGAAGTTGGGCCACTCAGCGGCCCAGGCGTCTTCCAACCCCCTCAGCTAAACTCCACGTTCCACCGGGAGAATGGCCTGCTGGCATGCTGGTGTTCTCGACATCCTCTGGACATCCAGCCGCTTGTGTGTTCTTCCGCTGATGTGTTTCTCTCCACGTCCAGCCGCTTGTGTGTTCCTGCTAGGGTCTTGGGGTTTTTATAGGCACAGGATGTGGGCATGGCAGGCCAGGGTGGTCTTGGAAAATGCAACATTTGGGCCAAAGGCAGGAGTGCCTGTCCTCACCTAGGTCCGTGGGCACAGGCCTGAGGGTGAAGCCCTAGCCCAGGACCCGCTTTTCTCTACCCAGCACGTCCCTGTCCCCCTCCCATAACAGCTTCATGCCTTAGAGAAACCATTTCAAATTTTGGACAGAATGCAACGGCTTAAAAAGGAAAGCTTAGTAGAGGGAGAATGCAGGAGGGGCAAGAAGTTGCAGGTCTACGTGACTTGCACCAATGACTTGTCCTGAGTCATTGCCCCCTCTGGTGAATGGGCTGGGGCATCCTGGCGTAATCAGGTTGTAAATTAACTGCAACCTTGAGGTATTCTCCTGGTGGGGAAAAATTCTATAGGTGCTTGGATTGTTTTAAGATTCAGTCCCTGGAACTTCTAAGCAAGTGTATAATTAGATAAGGAGGACATTGTACCTGGTGGAAAGAAAGAGAGCAAAGGTCATATTTCATTTGTAAGAAATTAAACATAAAGTAAACAAGGAGGAAAAAGAAAAAGTGTGATGATTAATATTAGGTGTCAACTTGACTGGATTAGGGATGCCTAAATGGCTGGTAAAGTGTTGTTCATGGGTGTGTCTGTAAGGGTGTTGCCAAGGGAGACTGACATGAGTCAGTGGACTGGAAGAGAAAGACCCACCCTCAGTGTGGGTGGGCACCATCCAATTGGCTGCCAGCGCAGCTGGAACAAAGCAGGCAGATGAAGAGGGATAATTACTTTGCTGCTGAGTCTTTCCACTCTCTCTCTTCTCCTGCTGGACACTTGGCTTCCTCTCCTCCCACCCTCGGACTTCACATTCCATGTTCTTCAGTCTTTGAACTCTGGAACTTGCAGCAAAAGACTTGTGGGGCTCCCAGGCCTTCAGACTGAAGGCTGCGCTGTCAGTTTTCCTCGTGCTGAAGCTTTTGGACTTGGACTGAGTCACTACCAGTTTCTGTCTTTCACCAGCTTGCAGATACCCTATTGTGGGACTTTGCCTTGTAATCATGGGAGTCAATTCTCCCTAATAAACTTTCTTTTATATATACACATATCCTATCAATTCTGTCCCTCTAGAAAACCCCAACTAATACAGAAAGGAACAAAAAAATATTTAAAAATAGGGTACTCATTACAACTCCCCACTGCCAAATTCCATTCCATTTCTGTGGAACATGGGCGATGTGTTCATTCTGCCTACTTCCTGCTGAATGAGGTTGTAGTTAAAGGACATTGTCACGGAACTGATCTACTGGAACTGGAAATATTCTCACATACCTGGGCTGACAGATGAAAACTGTTGGAGATTTGCAAGTCTCTGGGAGAGTTTACCTTGCATTTCCATGCAGAATGTACAACAGCAGTAGAATCTGCAGCAAAGAACTATGCCTATTCCTGCAATTATGGTCAAGGTCACAAGTAACTTTTCCCACCAGGATGGTTCTGACCCAAACCAGGGCACAAACCATTGATCTGGTGACAATGTGGGATCAGACATAGCTTTAATTTGTTTATGCATATCTTGCAGGGCTAATGAGATTTCCTGAGTTGTCTAGGATGTATACATACACTACTCAGGTTTTCAATAGTTTTGGGGTAAGAGGTGGCTTTTAGTTACATGAAAAGTTTTAATGGTAATTTCTGAGACTTGGAGCACCTGTCACCCAAGCAGTGTACACTGTACCCAATGTGTAGTCTTTTATACCTAACCCCACTCCCACACTTCCCCCTGAGTCCCCAAAGTCCATTATATCATTCTTATGCCTTTTCATCCTCATAGCTTAGCTCCCATTTATAAATGAGAACATAGGATATTTGGTTTTCCATTTCTGAGTTACTTTGCTTAGAATAATGGTCTCCAACTCCATCCAGGTTGCTGCAAATGCTATTATTTTGTTCCTTTTTATGGCTGAGTAGTATTTCATGGTTATATATATATATCGCATTTTCTTTATCCACTCATTGGTAGATGGGGATTTAGGCTGGTTCCATATTTTGGCAATTGAGATTTGTGCTTCTATAAACATGCATGTGCAAGTGTCTTTTTCATATAAGGACTTATTTTCCTCTGGGTAGATACCTAGTCATGGGATTGCTGGATTTAATGGTAGTTCTACTTTAGTTCTTTAAGGAATCTCCATAGTGTTTTCCATAGTGGTTCTAGACTAGTTCACATTTTCACCAGCAGTGTAGAAGTGTTCCCTTTTCACCACATCCACACCAACATCTGTTATTTTTTTATTTTTTAATTATGGTCATTCTTGCAAGAATAAGGTGGTATTTCCTTGTGGTTTTAATTTGCATTTCCCTGATAATTAGTGATGCTGAGCATTTTTCATATGCTTGTTGGCCATTTGTATATCTTCTTTTGAGAATTGCATATTCATGTACTTTGGTCAATTTTTGATGCAATTATGTGCTTTTTTCTTGCTGATTTATTTGAATTCATTGTTAATTCTGGATATTAGTCCTTTGTTGTATGCATAGTTTTCAAATATTTTCTCCCATTTTGTGGGTTGACTGATTGCTGATTATTTTTTATTGTTGTTGTGCAGAAGCTGTTTAATTTAATTAGGACCTATTTATCAATTTTTGTTTTGTTGCATTTGCTTTTGAGTTCTTGGTCATGAAATTTTTGCCTAAGCCAATATCTAAAAGAGTTTTTCCAATGGTACCTTCTAGAATTTTTATGGTGTCAGGTATTAGATTTAAGTCTTTGATCCATCTTGAGTTGGTTTTTGTATAAGGTGAGAGATGAGGATCCAGTTTCATTCTTCTACCTGTGGCTTGCCAATTAACCCAACACCATTTGTTGAATAGAGTGTCCTTTTCCTACTTTATGCTTTTGTTTGCTTTGTCAAAGGTCAGTATTTAGCTATATTTTGGGGTGCTCTATTCTATTCCATTGGTCTATGTGCCTATTTTTATACCAGAACCATGCTGTTTTGGTAACTATAGCCTTCTAGTTTAGTTTGAGATTGGGTAATTTGAACAAATCCAGATTTTTTCCTCTTCCTTAAGATTTCTTTGGCTATGCAGGCTCTTTTTTGGTTTCATATGAATTTTAGAATTGTTTTTTCTAGTTCTGTGAAGAATGGTGATGGTACTTTGATGGGAATTGCATTGAAATCTGTAGATTATTTTTGGCAGCATGGCCATGTTCACAATATTGATTCTACCCATCCATGAGTATGGGATGTGTTTCTGTTTGTATCCTGAAATGTTACTGAATTCATTTATCAGATCTAGGAGCTTTTTGGATGGATCTTTAGTTTTCTAGGTATACAGTCCTACCAAGATCTAAATCATATCATTGGTGAACAGCAACAGTTTGACTTCCTCTTTAACAGTTTGGATGCCCTTTATTACTTTCTCTTGTCTGATTGCTCTGGCTAGGACTTCCAGTTCTATGTTGAATAGAAGTGGTGAAAATGGGCATCCTTGTCTTGTTCCAGTTCTCAGGGGAAATGCTTTCAACTTTTCCCCATTCAGTATAGTGTTGGCTGTGGGTTTGTCATAAATGGCTTTTATTTTTTATTTTTTTATTTTTTTGAGACGGAGTCTTGCTCTGTCGCCCAGGCTGGAGTGCAGTGGCTTGATCTCGGCTCACTGCAAGCTCCACCTCCTGGGTTTCACTCCATTCTCCTGCCTCAGCCTCCCGAGTAGCTGGGACTACAGGCACCTGCCACCATGCCTGGCTAATTTTTTGTATTTTTAGCAGAAACAGGGTTTCACTGTGTTAACCAGGATGATAAATGGCTTTTATTACCTTGAGGTATGTCCCTCCTATGCCAATTTTGCTGAGAGTTTTAATCATAAAGTGATGCTCAATTTTGTCAAATGCTTTTTGTATGTCTATTGAGATGACCATACAGTTTTTGTTTTTAATTCTGTTTATTTATCATATTTATTGACTTATCATATGTATTGACTTGCATATATTAAATCATCTCTGCCTCCATAGGATGAAACCACTTGATCATGATGTGCTCTCTTTTTGATGTGCTGTTGGATTTAGTTAGCTAGCTTTTTGTTGAGGATTTTTGCATCTATGTTCATTGGGGATATTGGTCTGTAGTTTCCTTTTTTATGTCCTTTCCTGATTTTGGAATTAGGGTGATATTGGCTTCATATAATAATTTAGGGAGAATTTCTTCTTTCTCTATGTTTTGGAATAGTTTCAGTAAGATTGGTATCAATTCTTCTTTGAATGTCTGATGGAATTCAGCTGTGAATCCATCTGGTCCTGGACTTTTTTTGTTGGCAATTTTTTAAATTACTGTTTCAATCTCTCTTGCTATTGGTCTGTTCAGAGTTTCTGTTTCTTCCTTATTTAATCTAAAGGGTTGTATATTTCCAGGAATTTATCCATCTCCTCTAGATTTTCTAGTTTGTGCATGTAATGGTGTTCATAATAGCCTTGAATCGTCTTTTGTATTTCCACGGTATGTTATAATAGCTCCTATTTCATTTCCAACTGAGCTTCTTTAGACCTTCTCTCTTCTTTTCTTGGTTAATCTTACTAATGGTCTTGCTAATGGTCAATTTTGTTTATCTTTTCAAAGAACAAGCTTTTTGTTTTATTTGTATTTTGTAATTTTTTGTTTGTTTCTTTCAATTTCATTTAGTTCTGCTCTGATCTTTGTTATTTCTTTTCTTCTGCTGGGTTTGGGTTTGGTTTCTCTTTGTTTCTCTAGTTCCTTGAGGTGTGATCTTAGATTGTCTATTTGCACTCTCTCAGACTTTTTGACATAGACATTTAATGCTATAAACTTTCCTCTTAGCACCACTTTTTCTATATTTCAGAGGTTTTGGTAAGTTGTGTCACTATTATTCAGTTCAAATAATTTTTTAATTTTCATCTTGATTTCATTGTTGACCCAAAGATCATTCAAGAGCAGATTATTTAATTTCCATGTATTTGCATAGTTTTGAGGGTTCCTTTTGGAGTTAATTGCCAGTTTTATCCCACTGTGGTCTGAGAGGCTATCTGATATAATTTCAGTTTTCTTAAATTTATTGAGACTTGTTTTGTAACCTATCATGTGGTCTATCTTGGAGAATGTTCCATGTACTGATGAAACTAATGTATATTCTGCAGTTGTTGTGTAGAATGCTCTGTAAATAACTGTTAAGTTCCTTTCTCTAGGGTATAGTTTAAGTCCATTGTTTCTTTGTTGACTTTCTGTCTTCATGACCTGTCTAGTGCCATCATTGGAGTATTGAAATCCCCCACTGTTATTGTGTTGCTATCTATCTTATTTCTTAGCTGTAGTAGTAATTGTTTTATAAATTCAAGAGCTCCAATGTTAGGTGCATATATATTTAGGATTGTAATATCTTCCTGTTGGACTAATCCTCTTATCATTATATAATGTCCTTCTTTGTCTTTTTCTACTGTTGTTACTTTAAAGTCCATTTTGTCTGATAAAAGAATAGCTACTCCTGCTTGCTTTTGGTTTCCATTAGTGTGCAGTATTCTTTCCCATCCCTTTACCTTGAGTTTATGTGCATCCTTACATGTTAGGAGAGTCTCTTGAAGACAGCAGATATTTGGTTTGTGATTTTTTTTTATCCACTCTACCATTCTGTATCTTTTAAATGGAGCATTTAGGCCATTTACATTCAACGTTAATATTGAGATCTGAGGTACTGTTTCACTCATTATGTTACTTGTTACCTAGATACTTTTTTGTTGTGTTTTTGATTTATAGGTGTGTTTTTATTTTATTTTATTTTAAGTTCCAGGATACATGTGCAGGACATGCAGGTTTGTTACATAGGTAAATATGTGTCATAGTGGTTTTCTGCACCTATCAACCCATCACCTAGGTATTAAGCCCCATAGGCATTAGCTATTTATCCTGATGCTCTCCCACCCCCTGACCCCCCAACAGGCCCCAGTATGTGTTGTTCCCCCTGCTGTGTCCATGTGTTCTCATTGTTCAGCTCCCACTTATAAGTGAGAACATGCAGTGCTTGGTTTTCTGTTCCTGCATTAGTTTGTTGAGGATATTGGCTTCCAGCTCCATCCACGGCCCTGTAAAGGACATGATCTCATTCCTTTTTATGGCTGTATAGTATTCCATGGTGTATATGTACCACATTTTCTTTATCCAGTCTATCATTGATGGGCATTTGGGTTGATTCCATGTCTTTGCTATTGTAAATAGTGCTACAATGAACATACACCTGCATGTATATTTATAATAGAATGTTTTATATTCCTCTGGGTATATATTCCTCTGGTAATGGGATTGCTGGATCAAATGGTATTTCTGGTTCTAGGTCTTTGAGGAATTGCCACACTGCCTTCCACAATGGTTGAACTAATTAATTTACATTCTCACCAACAGTGTAAAAGCATTCCTATCTCTCCACAGCTTTGCTGGTATCTGTTGTTTCTTGACTTTTTAATAATCTCCATTCTGACTGGCATGAGATGGTATCTCATTGTGGTTTTGATTTGCATTTCTCTACGGATCAGTGATGTTGAGCTTTTTTTCATGTTTCTTTGGCCACATGAATGTCTTCTTTTGAGAAGTGTCTGTTCATATCCTTTGCCCACTTTTTGATGGCGTTGTTTTTTTTTCTTGTAAATTTGTTTAAGCTCCTTGTAGATGCTGACTATTAGACATTTGTCAGATAGATAGCAAAAATTTTCTCCCATTCATTTGTAGGTTGTCTGTTCACTCTGATGATAGTTTCTTTTGCTGTGCAGAGCTCTTTAGTTTAATTAGATCCCATTTGTCAATTTTTGCTTTTGTTGCAATTGCTTTTAACATTTTCATCATGAAATCTTTGCCCATGGGTTGGCAGGCTTTTCTACAGTCTTTTCCCAGTGTCCCTGAGCCCAGGAGAGGCCCAGAGTACAGCATCCTAGCCATCATCATCGTAGCCAGCACAAGAGGTTTGTAGCACATAACCAATGAGTTCCATTAGGAACATATCAGTTAAGGCTGGGTCATTGGGACCAATTTATTGCAAACAAGTCCCTTTTCTATACAACTATGGTAGGTTGACATTGTTCTGAGGGAATCCAACCCATGCCTCCAGCACTATTTGACTCCAGTCTAGGGTATGATTCCACTGCCCCCAGAAGAAGGGGACTTAAGTGTACCATTGATGCTGTCAGCCATAAAAAGCCATTCTAGATTTGAAGAAACTCATTCTTAGAGTGAGAGTACTGGGGCTTTATGTCTTAGATTATCATTTCTTTGTCCAGTAGAAGGGTGAGCAATGCTATTCCCCTTTCCTATATTACATTTCCATGAAAAAGGCTTTCCATGTCCAGATTCATTGAGAGTCTTATTATGGGCCATGGGTTATGTCTTTTCTGGTAACACCTGACATCTGTGCCCCTAACCTACTCCTTAAGGTCTTCTATGAAGGCTTGCAAGTGTGGCCAGTCACTTCTCTGTATAGGTGATACTTACCAAGACAGGCCCAGGCTGCTAGAGAAAGGCAATAGGCCACAGATTCAGCAGGAGTCCTGCTGTCAACCATCTGCATACTGTTGTGCCCATTGCAGGAAAAGGTTAGTGGTGGCAGCAGTAGACAGTAATAATAAATTTAAATTTGAAGGCACTAACAAGGGTTTCATTCTATAGGAAATTACCCAAAAAATGTTACTTCTCTACAGAGTTTTTCTTAAGTAGTAGTTTTAACTCCTCTTTTGGTTTACATGTCCAAGCAGGCTCCTCTGCGTGGTCAGGCCAGGGTGGGGCTGCCTTTGTTTGAGATTTATGGACCCATAGTCTTACTCCAGACTGATGACTGGATGACAGCTTGACTGATGAATGAGTGGTCAGTAGCGCATCATGGGGTCCAGTCCACTTTTCAGCCAGTTTTTGATCCAGACGTTTTTTTCACGACTTTAATGGCACCTTGTCTCCTGGAAGGGGCTCATCTGTAGGGTAGGCAGACGTGGACAGAGGAAGCTGATGCATAGTCAGTAATGTTTGTCACTATTGCTGCATGTGTTGCCTAATTCTAGACTCACTTAAGAAATTCAAAGGCAGAATCCCTGGCAAGGGGATCTAGAAGAGTTTCCCATATATAATTTCAAAAGGATTTCATCCAAGCCCGCTTTGGGGTGCTACCCTGATCAGAGCAAAGCAATAGGCAAAACTTCATCCTAGCTTGGATCAGTCTTCTGGCAGAGTTTGGCTATTGTCTTCTTTAAGGTGTGGTTCATCTTCTCTGTTTTTCCCATCTATTGTGGTCTCCATGATGAATGCAATTTCCATTGAATCTATAATGCTTGACTTATCTTCTGGGTAACTTCTGAAATAATGGAAGAACTTGTAGCTCTGTATAGTGCATGGGAGTCCAAATCGGGATTATTTCCTTCAACAATGCTTTGGCTACATCTGTAGCCCTTGAGATTTTGTGGGGTATGCCTCGACACATCCAAAAATATGTGTCTACAAATACCAAAAGAAATCTGCAATTTCCACTGGCCATGGGCATTTGAATGAAGTCTACCTGCCATTCCTCAAAAGAGCATATCCATTTGTATTGTATCCTCTGTTGGGGGGACTTCATTCAGTCTTGGAAATATTCTCAGCACATAAAACACATCCTTGTGTTATTTTATGAATCGTTTTCTGGAAGTGTGTGGGCTTCAGAGTAGGGCCACACTAGGTAAGCAAGAGCATCTCTCCTATAATATGTCTCCGCATGTAGATGTCTTAAAATTAAATAAACCATGGCCTTAGGGAGTAGAATTGTTCCATAAGCATCAGTTTTCCTGGGTCTGTTTTTATCAAACTCCCAGTCCTGCATGTGCTTTTTGTCTTGCTCCATGGTCCAATTGCCAGAGAAATAGGCTATGGGTTGTGGAATATCTCCTAGCCTTTGGATCAGCACAGCCAGACTGTGCCTTGTTTCTCATGGACATAGAGTTTGAACTTCTAGGGATCCATCAATCCCAACACTAGGGCTGATAGCAGTTTTTCTTTGTTGGCATAAAATGCCTGTTGACATTCATCTGTCCAGGGCAGGGGCTCTGAGTTCAATCTTTTTAAAGCTTCATAAAATGGTTTAGCCATTAGCCCCAAATTAGAAATCCAAATTTGACAGAAGCCAGCCATTCCTAGGAATCCTTGCAATTGCCTTCCATTATTTGGAGCTTTGATGGTTACTATTGCCTGCTTTCAGTCAGTCATTGGCTTCATTTGTCCCGCCTTAACCCAAAGCCAAGATAGGTTACTTCTCATTTGCAGGTTTGGGCCTTCTGTGGGGATACCTTGTATCCACATTGGTCAGATGCTTTAGGACTAGAATAGTATTGGACAAGCATTATTCAGAATCATGGCTTGCTCTAAGTCGTCTATACATTGTAGCAGAACTCCTTCATCTAGTTATAAGCACCTCCAGTCTTTTTCCATTATTTTCCCAAAGATAGTGGGTGAATTTTTGAATTCTTAAGGCAGCACCATCCAATAATATTCAAGGGTTGTTTTGGTCTCTGTATTCTGCCATTCAAAGGGAAATAATTGCTGGGCTCTCTCCTCAATCAGGATGCAGAAAAAGATGTCTTACATACAACACTGAAAACCACCTGTATTTTCTGGGTATAAAAGTTAATAATGTATATGGGTTAGGCACTATCAGATGAATATCTTATACTATTTTATTAATGGCCCTCAAGTTCTGGACAAACTGATAATTCATCACAGTGCAGCTTTTTCACAAGCAGGATAGGAGGGTTATGTAGGGACCTACAAAAATGAATCAGTTTCTTTTTCAAACATTTTTGTAGAAGAAGTTGTATTCCTTCTAAGTCTTCCTTTTTTTTTTAATAGATATTGCTTTCTCCAGGCACCCTATTCCCCTCTTTTATTTCTATGTGCTTTGGGTGTGTGTTTTTGGCTTTTCCCTGTATCTCATCTGCCCAAATGCAATTACGCACTCTTTTATAGTTTTCTGGAGGAAAGGCTTCTTCTTCCCCTTTCTCAGAGTAAGTGAGCAGCATTTGTAGTCACAGCACCTATTCCAGCAGGACCCGTAAGCACAATTGCTCCTTCTCTAGGGGAAGAATAACTTAAGCATTTAATTTACATAGCAGGTCCCATCCTAGCAGGGGGATTAGGCAGTCTGACATATAGAGAAAGCTGTGTCTTAGTTCCGGGTCTCCCAGTTTGTACTCTAGAGGTCGTAAGAAAGTTTTTTGTTGTATCCCTCCTGCAACTCCCATTATAGGTACTGTTATTTTGGTGCTTTTTGCTTCTGGGGTGTTAAGAACTGAGTGAGTAGCACCTGTGTCAACCAGGAAATGGATTAGCTTGTTCCCCATTGTCATGTATAACTGGAAGCTCCTGTGGGGAAATTTTAATTGGTTCCAAGAGATTTAAGGGAGCCTCCAGGCATCCCTATTTTTTGTCAGGGCCACAGCTTTGTCCTGTCATTTATTTGCCTATGACTTCTTGGGTGGATTCTGCTTTTCTTTGTCCACCTGGCCCCTTTACTTCTGGGCAGCTATCTTTTCCAATGGCCTTCCTCTATACAGTAGGCACATTGGTTGTGACCCAGAGGCTTGCCTGGTTTCTCTGGTATGGAGGCTTTCCTGCCTATGCCACATGTGGTGCCAGGCTTTTGTTTATTTTCTTCACTGCCACTGAATACTTTGAAAGTAACATCCACCAACTGGGGATGAGTCATTCCCAGTGCAGCATCCCATTTTTCTAGCTTTCTCTTTATATCTGGGATGTTCTGCTGAATGAAAGTTATGTTCACTAGTCTTGAATTGTCAGAGTCTTCCAGGTTTATATCAGTATATCTGTGGAAGGCTTGGTAAGTACACTCTGAAAATTCAGAGGGATCTTCATTTGTCTTTTGGACGACTGGATTTTGCTTAAACTCTTTTGTTTGAGCAGTCCTCTTCTGAGTCCAACCAAGATGTGTGCCTGCTAATGTGCCAGACAGGCCATACTCCTAGTTCACTTGGGATCCCAGTTAGGGTTTTTGCCAGGAATAGCCCCTATGGGATTAGGGGTACTATTTGGATTACCCTCATAGAGGCACCAAGATTCCTCATTTGCCTTTTCCATTACTAGTCTCCTTTTATCTGCAGTTAGAGCATGTTTAAAAGGACCCATACATCTGCTCAAGTGGGCTGATGGGTGGCAAAATAGATTCAAAGAGGTCCATCATTTTCAGAGGGTCCTCTCTATAAGGTGGGTTGAAACTCTTCCAATTCAATAAATCAGACGTTGAAAATGGGCTGTAAGTCCAATAGTGTCCAGCAGGCTGCCCATATTCATCCAAACCACCCACAGAAATTAGCCTGAGTGGGAACTGCCCTGCTCCAGCTGTGGCATTGCCCTGTCCAAATCAGGTGGCCTGTTGGATCTTAGAGGGGGTGATCATTCCAATTCCCTCATCATACTGTGGAGGGACACTGGCCCCTCCTTCTAGACATGGCTCAGTTGTGAGTACTTTGGGGTTTTAGAAAGGATGACCCATTCAGGGGTATGGTAGAAACTGTTCCCCTTCAGGGCTGGATCCCTGAATTGAGCAGGCAAGAAAAATAAAGAAAGATAATTAAGGGTCCAAGCATAAATGTCACACACTCACACAGTCACAATCCCAAGTGGCATGCTCTCAAACATATCCCCACTCAAGGAGCTGGGTACAGAGTCCACAACTTGAACTTCATCTCAATTTCAAATGGCTCCACAAGTAGATGACTATAAACACAGCAAAGCTCAGGTAACACCATAAATACAAACAGCATACAAGCCCAGATGATGTTACCAGCAGCTAAGTCTGACAAGAGCAGACCCCAAGTAGCATTTAAAGAAACAGAAGAAAGCCAGGTGCACTCTGGCCAACTTACCCTATTCTGAAGTCTGTCAACTACCTCAGCTGCCACTTTCTTGGCACCAGTGAAGCATAAGGGGCAGCCAGCACCACAGCAGGAAGAGAAGGGAGGTTTCTCAAGACAAAAGCATCTTAGCAGCTTCAGGGAAACTCCCTAGAGTCTCAGCTACAGGGTCAGCTAGACACAAGCAGCTGTTGCTCACAGGTGGCAATTTGCCCCACCCAGTAGAAACCAGACCAGCAGGCTCAGACTGCTCAGAATGCACAGCACTCCCAATGTGGGCCAACAACACTCGTAACCAAATGCAGGTTCAGTTACTTGTTATTTACAAATTCAAACACCAAGGATGAGGTGGGGTGGAAGGAAAGTGACTTTATTTCAGGGCTAGCAGTGGGGAAATGGCCAATGCTTCATGTCTTAAAGAAACCATTCCAAATTTTGGGCAGAATACAAGGACTTCAAAAGGGAAGCTTGGTATGAGGGGAATGCAAGAGGAATGAGGATGTGCCAGTCTGCGTAACTTGCTCCAATGACTTATCCTGAGTTATTGCCAAATCTGCTGAATGGGTTGGTGCCATCCAAGGCACAGGTGGGTTGTAAGTTAATTGCAGGCTGCAGGTAATCTCCTGGTGGGGAGAATTCTGTAGGTGCCTGGATTGTTTTAAGATTCAGTCCCTGAATTATAAAGCAAGCATATAATTAGATAAGGGGGACATTGTTGTGTCTGGTGGAAAGAAAGAGCAAAGATTATTGCTTCATTTTTAAGAAGTTAAACACAAAGTAAACAAGGAGGAAAAAGAAGAAAGAAAGAGAGAGAGAAAGAAAGAAAGAAAGAAAAGAAAGAAGGAAGGAAGGAGAGAGGGAGAGAAGGAGGGAAGGAAGAAGAAGAAGAAAGAAAGAAGAAAAGAAAGAAAGAAAGAAAGAAAGAAAAGAAAGAAAGAAAGAAAGAAAGAAGGAAAGAAATGGTTAAAAATAGGGTACTTGATTACAATATTTCAAGCCTGCGTGCCTGGGAGAAACTGAATCAAGGGCAGAAATAGAGATGCCTGGAGAAGACTTCACTTGTGGGACAGTTGACGATATGAGGTGCTGCTTGCAGAGTGCTCATGACGTGTTCAGCAAGTGCTTGGTAACACAGGCCCAAAGCCCTGAATTGTGGAATCAGTAAATGAATGAATGAAGCACTCAGATTAAACAAATATTCATATTATAAACAAATCATGTTTACATATACTGCTAATACTGGGATCACTTTGTATATCACAAATACTTTATCTCACCTTGAAGATTAGCTAATAACTTTGTACTATTTTTACTTTCCAGAGCTGAGCATGTAAAAATGTGAAATCTTTCAGTACAAATTATGATGATAAATCCAATATGTGATTAACCAATTGCTTTGGATTGCATAGTCTGGCACCTCTCAAATTTTAAAGTATGGGAAGTGTTGGAGAAATAGATTTGAGGCTGTACTTTATTTAAAAAAAAAACCATCACTGTTGCTGTTGCCATGAGGCAGTAAAAGCCAGGGAGTCACCTTCACTTAAACCACTGCTGCTGCTACTTTGGTATCAAACTCTACCCTGCATCTGCTGCTGCCACCTCATCAGCAAAATGTAAATGCCACACAGAACTCATTCCCTATGATTGCTCACTTCCAAACTGAAGTCTCCTTTGGAGTCATCTAATTAGTGGTTAGCAGGTCATATGTCTGCATCCCTGCTACAGGGAAGCTGTAATTTATGTTCTGGCTTTTATGTTTCCTGGTCCCTGAGTCTCCTTTGTTGCCTATGAGACCCAGCATTCAAGGTCCTCCTGATGACCTCTGAGCTTCCATGATGATCCCTGAGTCACAACTTGTCCCAAGAGCCCAAGTTCCCATGACCGAGATGGTACTTTGAGCCATCTCTACGGTTCTGTTCTCAGTAATTTATTGCCCTAGAAGTGGGAGTACTGGCTTTTAGATAAGCCTACTGCCTGGGGTTTTGCTAACATACCTAGCTCTGGCCAGTTTCCTTCCCATTTGCCTGCGATGCCTCCGCACCCAAAGGCATAAAGTAAATGTGCAATAAATGTTGAATAAAAAATCAAAAACTTTTCCACCAATGAAAAAACTTCATAGATAGCTACTACATATCTTCCCAATTCCTTTATGTTGGACTTTGTTCTGCATTCAGAATCCTGATACCTCTCATATAGAACCACAAGCCTGCAGCGCAGCTTGAACAATGTATTTTTCCACCTGCTACCTCTATAGTTGCTCCAGCAGTCACTGTGGAGTTCTGATCAGTAAGCAATAAGGAAGGGGTCCCAGGTAGGGGAGAAAAACTGTTCCAAGAGACAGCTAATCATAAACAGCCCATTGGCACAACTACCTCACTCTGCATGTAGCCCCAGCAGCACTATCTTATAAAACTTTCCTCCAGCCCATGCCTGTTTGCAGATAGCCCCTTCTCTGCTGTGCTGCCCATTGCTTCTTTGCAATGTACTTTCCCTCTAATAAATCTGCCTTTCTTTACCTACAATTGTCTTGGTAAATTCTTTTCCCACGACATCAGCCCCAGGCAGTCACACCCATGATATTTTGGTGGCCTATATGGTGAGTGCTCTGGGACTTCTCCCCTACTCTCTCCCTTTCCTCTCCTCCAACTCCAGCCTTTTGGTGGACAGTGTCCAAGCCCAGAGAAAATTGAAGGTTCACATGGTAAAACTTCTGACTGCTGATGCCCAATCAAGTGAGAGTTCAGCATTTGCTTTCCTTTTCAGTCTTCTCATGAACAAACTCTAGCATCCCTCTGGCAACTGATGGCCACTGGTCAGGGCACTTCCTGGGATAGGCTGAAGGCCAAGCAGTGAACAGATTTGGCAGCCTTGCTTAGAAGGAAAGAAGGCTCTTTCCTATCCTTTCTGGTCAAAAGTCCCCAATCCCTATGTGTAGCACAATAGGCAGAAGAAGCCTGACCAGGGCAAACCCACACATGTTTTGGGGGAACTAAGACCCCCTCTTTCTTATTCTAAATTCTCCCATAAAGACAGTCAGCCACCTGCTCCAAACATCTTAAGCCAGCTGATCCAAAACAGCACTGGGACAGTGAGTCTTCCCTCAACCTCTTCCCCTCATACTTGGATTGAATGCCCAGAGGAACTCGTGCCTGGGCTGGCCACCCAGGATAATTTGTACCTGGACTGACCTTGGGTCACTCACCCAGTGTTCATCCACCATAAGGCCCTAGCGCCAGAAGATCCTTTCCAATAGGTGGGATGCCCCTTTGGAAAGTGCATCTCAGAGTCACTCAGCAGATGTGAGTGGAACCCTTTTCACTTGGCAGGATCCCCCAAGAGAAACTGTGGTTCATATCCCCAGTGGATGTTCTTTCCCATCAGTCCCATCATGGGACAAAGTCCTTCCATTCCCTCAGAGTCACCCTCAGGCTGCATTTTAAAGCATTGGGATAAATTTGACCCTCAAACTCTCAAAAAGAAATGTCTAATTTTCTCATGTAATACAGCATGGTTCCTATGCAAGAAATCCTGAAATTAGTCCCCTCAGTCTCTTATAACCAGAAGCAGAATAAGAAGGACAGGGCTAAGGAGAAAGAAAAACTCAGGGACGAGAGGCAGGCTCAATTCTTGGTTGTTTTACAAATCCCCAGCCCCCTCTAGGCTGCCCCAGGGACACGCCTCCAGGTAACTGCCATCAGTGAAGAAGATCAGTCCACTGGAAGGCAAACTGCCCCAATGGAATAAATGGAAAAAAGCCGCATGTGGCTTGCCCACTCTGTCACAATCTTGGTCACTAGAAACAGGACTGTCAAAGACACCATGGGACAGAGTCCCAACACCCAATGGCCTTGAGCTGAAGGGGCCCTCTGCTCCAACTGGCTTCCAAATTGGACATGGTCATCAACAAGACAAATCCAAGGGCAACTCTGGAGGCAGCAAGTAAAATTTTACATTTCCCTTTTAGGTTCAAGAGCTGCCTACACTGTACTAATCTTCTCTGAGCAACTGTTCTCCAAATCCTGTTGGGTAATGGGGGCAAATGGCACCCTCATCCTCCAGAAGAAAAAGAATTAATACCCCTTTATATTACTTAAGAAATCAATTACTATTCTTGCACCAGTCCCTGGTATGTTTAAATAACCCACATCACTTTGGGGCAAAAATATAATTATCAAGATGGATGCATGCTTAAAATTTACCCAAGCTCTGAATTCATCTTTCCCTCTACTAGCCCTGTTTCTCCTGGAAAAGCTACCTAAATTTTTAGCCAATATCTTCAACCTAGATAGTCCTACCTCAAAGGTTTAAAAATAGCCCACACTTATTCAGACAAACACTAGCAAGAAATCTAACCGAGCAATCTCTTGGGGGAGGGATAGCTTCTACAGTGTGTAGATCACCTCCTCATCTGCTCCCCTTTCACAGGACTTGCACAGCAACATGTGATACAAACCATAACTTCCTAACAGAAGAAAAATGACTTTTGTCTAATTCAAGGGTTATAAAGGTAAAGAGGTAGTTTTTTGTAAGGAAGTTTATAAAAAAGAGATTTTCTATGAGAAAGGATCTTGTATGGGAAATTATTTTCCTAAAGTAAAATGACTGGTTGTTTAAAAAGAGGTATGTTTAGGACAAGTCGGAAAGTCCAAGCATTCATTGATGGTCTGCGTAAGTTATGAGAAAATCTGTGAAAGGAAATTTATAAAAGGAATGTTGTATGTAATTAAGACACAATAGTCTCTCTAAAATTGGTTCCTTATGCTGTGTCTAATTAAATTCAAACACTTTTTCGCTGAGTTTAACTTCCAGGTTATCTAAATTGGCTTCCAATAAGGAAAAACGTCACATTGCAAGAGGTTTTCCTTTGCCTTTTTGGTAACTGACTTAAGAAAGAAAATTTTATCTTCTAGAATTCAGCAGTTTTTTTCAAGTGATGCTGTGAATGAGATCAGTCTCTCCCCAGTGATGCCTGCTACCTTTATGATCTCCCCTGGATTCAGCTGGACACCAGCTTTGCCTTGACATGCTCCTGCTGTTTGATGAGTCCCTCCAGCAAGATCTAATATCCTAAGTCCCACAATCCAGGACAATGACTCACAGGGTCTCTTGACAGACCAAAAACCATAGGTAGAGTCAGCGCTACACCCACAGTCAGCAGGAAGTAGTTGGAAGATGAAACTTCCACCCCAATGCCAAAGATTTGTCATTGTTTTTCTATTGGGACTTGGGGGTGGGGGGGATGTGGAGTCTTAATAAGTAATCAGCAACAAGGAAGGGGTCCCAGGTGGGGGAGAACAATTATTCCAAGAGACAGCTAATCACAAACAAACCACTGGCACAATTACCTTGCTCTCCACATAGCCCCAGCAGCATGTCCTTGTTCTGTGAATAGCCTATAAAACTTCCCTCCAGCCCCTGCCTCTTTGCAGAAAGCCCCTTCTCTGCTGTGCTGCCCATTGCTTCCTTGCAATGTACTTTCCCTCCAATAAATCTGCTTTTTTGTTTTACCTACAACTGTCTTGGTAAATTATTTTACTGCCTGCAATGCTGGCTCCAGCCAGTGACACCCATGACAGTCACCTTTTCTGTCTCCTCAATAAACAGAGATCACGCTGCACCAACAACATATGACAAGACTTGAGACAAACCATTTAACCATCACAGGGTCAGATGTGGTGGCTCACACCTGTAATCTCAGCACTTTGAGAGGCCAAGGTGAGAGCATTGCTTGAGGCCAGGAGCTCAAGACCATTTAATCATCACAGAACTTGTGTTTCCTCTCTGTAGGGCAAGAGTTGACTAGACAATACCCATAGTTATTCCCTTTTACAATCATACAACTCTTTTACACTATATTGAGGCCCAAAAGCCAACATCCCAAAACACAGTGCTTTGACAAGCTGAACTAAAGAAGAGGCCTCAAGATCTCCCTGACTTCTCCTCCATTACACTACCAAAGCCAGGCTGAAATTCCTTTATCTGCCTCAAGTCCTGGCCCATGAAAAAGACAATCTTTTTTTTTTCTTCCTCTCCATGTTAGTAAGACCAAGAAGATAACCACACCTGAACAGACCCTTTCCCAAGATAATGTCTGCCTGCCAGCCTCATTCCAATTCCAAAGAGAACTATTTACAAGTTAATTTTTGTTGCCAGATCCATTTATTCTCCTTAGTAATCCTTTATTGTCCCTCAACAGAATTCCACCTCTCCTCCCTCTCATAATCTGTTTGGCCAGGATTCTAGTTACCTGTCTTTCTGTAACCTTAGGATGGTATTAATATATAAGATTCTGATCCCTGTTGGTGAGTGAGTAACCACTTTGTTCTCCCTGTATTTACATTTATAAATTTATATGCCTTTTCTCCAATCCAGTTGCCTTTTGTTAGTTTATTTTTCAGTGAAACTTCAGAGGGTGAAGGGGAAAAGTTTTCCCTTGGCCCCTAAACAACCTATATATTATATTACTACGAAATAGAATATGCCTCTTTTCTCCTCTTTAATCTAGTGTGACAAATCATAACATTCAAACAATATCTTTTTCTTTTAATAAAACTGCTCTACTACACAGTGGCTCACACCTGTAATCTCAGAATTTGGGAGGCCAAGGAGAGAGGATTGCTTGAGGCCAAGGAGTTCCAGACCAGCCTGGAAACATACTGAGACCCCATCTCTACAAAAAAGTTAAAAATTAGCTGGGTGTGATGGCACACACCTGTAGTTCTAGCTACCAGGGAGGCTGAAGCAGGAGTTCTAGGCTGCAGTGAGCTATGATTGTGCCGCTGCACTCCAACCTGGGAGACAGAGCAAGGCCCTGTTTCTTAAAATTAAAAAAAAAACTGCTCTACTGCACTTCAACAAAAGGATGAGCCTAACTACCAAAGAACCCTATAGCTGTAGCTAGACCTTAGTACAAGCCCTTACTTCTTTATAAGCTGTGAGTCATTGAGCAAGTCATTTAAAATTTCTGAATTCTCTCATGCACGATATATGAATATAAAGCCCCATCTACCTCATGCAGTTCTTGTAAGATTATTTATGTGAAAATACCCAACAAATATGAAAAACATAAAAAACAAAGATAAGATGATATTAATGTTTATGTCAGGGCTTGTAGTCATCCATATTTCTGAAACTTCCCCCCAAAATAAAAAAAAAAGATAGGAATTGACTTCCAGTATAAAGTCTCTACTCCTTCTGAGTTCATGCACATAATCTCCATAAAAGGAAATTACAACATCTCAATTGTAAACCACCTCACTGAAGCTGAGTTAAAGAACAAGTGGAGCTATATGAGTCACATGATGACTGCTATGCACCTGTAGATATATATAAGGAGATGAAAGCAGAAAATCTAAATTGGTAACAGAATTTTCATTGAATTCTCTTAATTAGCTCACTCCAGGGGAGTGAATATAATCCACTCTCCCCATTTCCAGAGGCTTCCAATGTATCAGGACGCTATTTTTATTACATGAATTGCTTTACAAATAAGCACAGTGTGAAGCATCAATGCTTTATAAAAACCGCATTAATGCACCAACTTGTTCAGAAGCCAAGAAGAGAATAAGATCACACATCCTAGAGAGAATTTAATGGGCCCAGCTTGAAGTTTTTTCCAGCCAACACCATTGAACACCTGTTAACAATCATGAAGAAGTCACAGGGATTATCAAGCATCTAAGTACATTGTGCTAAATTCCATACTCCAGCAGTGTTGATTTATTTTCTCCTAAAGTTCCCATTGTTAAACTTTCTCACCAATGACTAATCCTGGAAAAAACATCTCTCTCCCTATAAGACTCCCAGATGGGACCAAATGATTTAAGAAAAAATTTATTAAATAGAAATAAAAAATATTTTGCTTGGAAAGAGACACCATAAGCAAAGTAAAAATAAAGTGGTGAATTGGGAGAAAATGTAAATTTACAACATATATCACACAAAAGGTTAATGTCCCTGATACATGAAGAGCTTCTAAAAATAGGGAACAAAATTTCCGTTAGCCTTATAGAAAAACGGGCTACAGCCCAGAAAAAAATGCAAGTGGTTCTCAACTACAAGAGGCAAATGAAAAGTTTACTGATATACCATTTTGCACTCTTAGATAGGCAAATCTGCAAAAATTTGACAAAGCAATCTTTTAGAAAGGCCTAGGGAAATAGAAACATCCTATTGATGAATAAATATTCACCAGGAGATATGTGATGGAATAAACTACAGTCCAGTGATTGTCAAATTTTGGTGCTTATTAAAAAAAAGATAAATCATAACAATTGTTGAAATGGCTATATATGGGGGAGGGAGGAAATAAGGTAGACTTCTTGAGATATACCTTGTTTTAGAGATTTGACTTTGGAAGAATGTATTTCACTTAACTAGGAAAAGAAATAAAATTTAAATAAAATATTTTAAAATAATATGAAATAAATATACCTAAGTGTATGTCCAGATGATGGCAAGATAATTCCAAATAACATTAAAACACACTTGACTGTATAGCCCCAGTGGAATATGTCTCATCAAAAAATGTGCAAAAAGTAAAATAAAATGTCAAACTCTTTTTAGTTATCATATTGTTAGCAGTAATGTAGGCATTGTTATTCAGAGACTATTATGTATAATAGGGCAAATAAGTAATTATTGGATATCTTTAATATTTTTAACTCTATCATTCTCACTGTAATTGATAAGATCCTTGGCATAGGCAAAAGGAGATACAGATAAAAGAAGAATTACATACAAACATTGTAATCTTGAATTGGAAGTATCATTTTAAACTCATAATTTATTTTATCTTTTTTTAAAAAACAGCATAAAAGAAACCATTTCTTAGCCCTGTGCCCTTAAAAGGCCACCTGGATTGTGTTCTCTAAATACCATTCCCCACTGAAAAGAAACAAGGCTCTTTAAAAAATGGCTGATTCCAGGTCTGAGGCAGGAAATGCACAAGATCATGAGGAAACCTCCAAAGACAACTGCAGTCATGTGAAAAGGACGCAGAAGCTGACCGAAAGAGACTCCCACTAGCCAAAGAAGAGATACTTTGAGGCTCAATGAGAATAACAACTGCAATGTATTGAAACACATCAAATATGTTTAGATTCATGAGTTCATAATAATATTCAAAAGAAAAAGAAGGAAAAAAGTGCTGAATTGATTTAAGACATGCCAGTGAAACCAACTTATTATTTTTAAAACCAGTAAAGAATTCAACCACTTATCCTGCTTTTCTTATATAAACTGTACCACTGGATTATAAAGTAGAAGACGAAGGAAGTTATCTCTTTATAGAAATATTCTATAATACATTTGAATTCGAACATCACCATTTTGCAATTCCTAATGAAATAATAGACTAAGTAATGATTATTAACAGCTGATAATATAGCAAAACAAGAGATAACCGAATATCACGTGCCTCTTAACTAAAGGACAGAGCAGTTTGGCAATAAATAAATAAATAAATAAAATTTCTAAAAATTGAACTTGAGTCTGATTAAGACTCTGGATCCAACAATGAATTTACAGGAAAGGCAAAGAACAGAATAACACGTTTAACAACATGGTAACATTTACTGATTGTATTTCACAGGAATATAGTCAGCAAAATCACCACTGTAGGGAACAACCACAAAACAAACTAATTTCCTTAATAAATTGCAAGTAAAAAAATAAAGAAGAGATGAAACCTATAAGTTAAAAGAGAGTCAACAAACATATCAACCAATTACCCTGAAGAGGCCTTACATGTATCCTAATTCAAACAGAGAAAGAAAGTTGGAAATTTTATTACTGATAAATAATTTGTTCTTGGTTTTTTGATGGGGTTTGTCTGTTTTTTGAGACAGGGCCTTGCTCTGCCGCCCAGGCTGGAGTACAATGGCATGATCACTACTCACTGCTCTCTCAACCTCCCAGCTCAAGTGATCAATCCTTCCACTTTAGGCTCCCAAAATGCTCGGATTAGAGGTGTGAGCCACCACACCCAGCCATGATTGGTAATTGGATAGTAAAGACTTATTGTTAATTTGGTGGGGTGACTATGTACTAATATTTACAAATAATATGATATCATTTCTGGGATTTGCCTCAAAATATTGTCAAAGGGAAAACTGAGAAACATAGTGGTGTTCTAGTAAATGCTTAACAACCAGCTTGAGTGGAATGAGGGCCTGATAGGTGTTATATGTATCATCTACTGATTGCCATGGTACAAATACACCCACCACGACAAATTTCAAGCTATCAGTATTGGGCAATGATGATTATAGACTACCTTCACAGGTGTTTAATTACAAAGAAAATATACAAAGTTTTCCAGAAATAACTGTGGATCCTCTCCCAACTAAAATAATGCAGAAAAAGACTTCTAAGAGTAGATCTTCCTATTACATTTGAGATAAATTCTTCCTTGTTTCATAAATTCCATAAAAGCATTTCAAAAATCTCTATGATGTTTTATATTAAATTTAGCAGCATGAAATCTAGAATTAGAGCTGGGAAGAGACACTCACAATCCATTCTTTCCAACTGGTGCAAGCCACCTCCAGTATACCACTGGAGAAGCTGTATAGATTAAATAAGGTTGGCCATGAATTGACAAGCTTTTCACCTCAGGTGGTAATGTGGTTTGGATCTGTGTCCCCACCCAAATCTCATGTTGAATTGCAATCTCCTGTTGAATTGGATCATGGGGGTGGATTTCCCCCTTGGTGCTGTTCCCATGAAAATGAGTGAGTTATCATGAGATCTGGTCATTTAAAAGTGTGTACCACCTCCCCCTTCTCTCTTTATCATGAGATCTGGTCATTTAAAAGTGTGTACCACCTCCCCCTTCTCTCTTGGCCCTGCTCCTGCCATGTAAGAAGCCTGCTCCTGCTTTGCCTTCCACCATGAGTAAAATTTCCCTGAGGCCTCCTCAGAAGCAGATGCCACTATGCTTCCCGTACAGATTGCAGAACTAGGAAGCCAATTTAACCTCTTTTTTGTATAAATTACCCAGTCTCAAGTATTTCTTTAGAGCAGTGCAACAATGGACTAATACAGAAAATTGATACTAAGGAGTGGGGCATTCGTATATAAAAATACCTAAATATGTGGAAGCAGTTTTTGAATTGGGTAACTGGCAGAAGTTGGAATAATGTGGAGGTCTCAGAAGAAGACAGGAAGATGAGAGAAAATTTGGAACTTCCCAGAGACTTGTTAAATTGTTGTAACCAAAATGCTGATAGTGATAAGGACAATAAAGTCAAGGCTGATGAGGTCTCAGATGGAGATGAAGAAGTTATGGAGAACTGCAGCAAAGGTCACTTTTGTTATGCATTAGCAAAGAACCTGAGAGCATTGTGCCCCTACCATAGGGTTCTGTGGAATTTTGAACTTGAGAGTGATGGTTTAGGGTATCTGGTGGAAGAAATTTCTAAGCAGCAAAGTGTTCAAGAGGTGGCCTGGCTGCTTTTAACAGCCTATGCTCATATGCATGAGGAAAGAAATGACATAAAACTGAAACTTATATTTAAAGGAGAAGCAGAGCATAAAAGTTTTAAAAATTTGCAGCCTGGCCATGTGGTAGAAAAGAAAACCCATTTTCAGGGGAGGAATTCAAGCAGGCCACAGAAATTTGCACAAGTAAAAGGGAGCCAAATGCTAATAGCAAAGACAATGGGGAAAATGCCTCAGAGGCATTTCAGAGACCTTCATAGCAGCCCCTTCCATTACAAGCCCAGAGCCCTACGAGGGAAGAATGATTTCGTGGGCCACATCCAGGGCCCTGCTGCCCTGTGCAACCTTGGGACACTGCTCCCTGCATCCCAGCTCCTCCAGCTCCGGCTTTGGCTCCAAGGGGTACAGGTACAGCTAGGGTCACTGCTTCAGAGGGTGCAAGTCACAAGCCTTGGCAGCTTCCATGCAGTGTTACACCAGGGTGTGCAGAGTGCAACAGTTGCGGCTTGGGAGCCTCTGCGTAGATTTCAGAGGATGTAGGGAAAAGCCTGAATGTCCATGTAGAAGTCTGCTGCAGGGGCAGAGCCCTCATGGAGAATCTCTACTAGGGCATGCAGAGGGGAAATGGGGAATTGGGGCAGATTTCCCCCTTGGTGCTGTTCCCATGAAAGTGAGATCTCTCATGAGATCGGGTCATTCAAAAGTGTGTAGCACCTGCCTCCTCTCTCTCTTGGTCTTGCTCCTGCCATCTAAGAAGCCTTCTCCCACTTTGCCTTTGCCATCAGTAAAAGGTCCCTGAGGCCTCCCCAGAAGCAGATGTCACTATGCTTCTGGTACAGCCTGCAGAAGTGTGAGCCAATTGGACCTTTTTTCTTTATAAATTACCCTGTCTCAGGTATTTCTTTATAGCAGTGCAAGAACAGACTAATACAATTGATACAATATCAATTATTCTATAGCATCAAATCCTCCATAATAAAACACTTTTAATGCAATTACTAGCTTTCCTTTCCTAAGAAAACATGCAAAATGGTTGAAACACATTAGACACCTAAGGAAATAAGAAGTTTGAGTTTTCTCAGTTAAGTGCTGTTTTGTACTCAAGTATGTTCTCAATCATCATCTAAGTAAAGGATTCTTTCTAGCTCTTGCTTTTTCCTAAGTCACAAGGATGAATAACTGAAATAATATTTTTTAAAAGTTATTTGTATATGTATACATGTATATTCATATACATATATGTATACACATATACATGTATATTCATATATATACACACACATATATGTATATGTATATATATCCAATCCTCCATGTGATGTGAAGGCCTGACTATAGAATGCACCTGACTTGGGCAATGATGATTACAGACTACCTTCATAGGTGTTTCACTACAAACTACAAAGAAAATATACAGTTTTCCAGAAATAACTTTGGATCCTCTCTCAACCAAAATATGAGGAAAACCTCTAAGAGTAGATCTTCCTATTACATTTGGGATGAATTCTTCCTTGTTTCATAAATTCCATGAAAGCATTTCAAAAATCTCTGTGATGTTTTATATGAAATTTAGCAGCATAAAATCTGGACTTCTAACATTTTACACACATTAACTAATTTAATCCTTTCATCGATACTAAGAAGCAAGTGTTATTATTATCCCCATTATAAAGATTAGGAAAGAGAGAGAGGCTAAGGTTACCATACTAGAAAACAGTAGAGCCAGGATTTGAACCCAAATAGCTTGACTGCAGAATCTAAGCTCTTAGCCAGTTTTTCAACAAGGAGAGAAATTAGCTATAGCAATTATATCATCATTGACCCAGTGACCAGTCATGGCTGAGCAGGATGAGCACAGGAGCAGGAGATAATGTCGGCTTCAGAATGGCTATGTCATTCTCAGCAAGTTACTAAATCACTCTGAGTTTCAGTTTACTCCTCTATAAAATGCAGATCTCTAAGGTCTTTTCCAGTTCAAAAACTCTAATCTAATTGATGACAATTTTGATAAATGATATTTCTCTGTTTGCAAGTTTATTCCATTTCCAAGTTACATTCTCTCATCTTTGTCGATAGTGAATTATGTCTAAAGTTTATAGAAACAGATACCTCAGCAGGCTCTTTAGCAATATAGATCTGGCATTTATTGTACTTTATTTTTCTATATTTCCCCAAAATGTTCCAGTATTCTATTTTAATTCAGTATCTCTCATATCTATTTTTAAATTGCTATCAAAATAAATAGGAAGATAGCGTAGCCTTTTGGAAAGTTAAATCTACTTTCCCCAATTAACCTATACACAGCCATTGTAATCCTATTGTCTTTCAGTTAACATTTGAACTTCTAGTTCCCAGTTTTCACCATTTTACAAAGTATACAGAGCTCAACTTGAACTCTTTTTGGTGAGAAGTCTAGAATGCAAAGAGACACTGTTATCATGAATTTATTTCAAATTTCCTGCCTGCTATTACCCAATGGCCTTTTAGGCATCACCAGATATTCTAAATAAACTCTATGAATTTATTCAGGAACTCGGGACACTTTGCACCACATAATTTAGACTGAATTTTACAATCTAAAAGGCAGCTTTTAATTTCCTGCTGTAATTTTTTACTTCTCTGGGTTTTTATTCCCATTGTTCTTTTTTCTTATATTTAAAGACTCACCTGAAAAGACCTAATGCAACATTTCACACTGCTATTCCATCACCTGCTCTGTTAATAAAGATATTAAGCCTGGAAAGAGCAATCCCACTCAAGCCCCAATTCCAGCTTCACATATTGTTTTTACTGTGCCCTCTTTATCTATAGATCCTGAGCCAGTTTTCATTGAATCGTTTCATTTAGTGATTGCTCATGTTTAAGTCTAATCTGAATTATTTAAAATTGCATGAATAATTGGCAAAGGATTTGATAATGTTCAAATATAACTGCCTTCCCACAAACGAGTGATTTTATAATTCTATCAAAACTGCAATTGGTTTTGTCAGAGCAATTTTTTTCATAGAACCCATTGCTTACTCCAAATTACAATTCCTATAGCTTTAGACATTTGCATCTTCTTTTAATGTTTCTGACATTATGTGGTGGTGCTGAAGTTAAAGAGTTTTATTGCTGTCCTTCATGTTTAAATATGATGTTATACTACTCTATGTACAAGAACAGCTGAAAAGACTGAAAGTGGTCTGCAGTGTTTATCTGAATGTTACACACCAAATATTTATCAAATATTCTCTAATGGGCTGGGCACAGTGGCTCACACCTGTAATCCCAGCACTTTGGGAGGCTGAGGCGGGCGGATCACTTGAGGTCAGGAGTTCAAGACCATTCTGGCCAACATGGTGAAACCCCATCTCTACTAAAAATACAAAAATTAGCCAGGCATGATGGCACATGCCTGTAATCCCAGCTACTCAGGAGGCTGAGGCAGGAGAATGGCTTGAACTTAGGAGGCGGAGGTTGTAGTGAGCCAAGATTGCACCATTGCACTCCAGCCTGGGACTGAGCAAGAAAATAAAAATAAAAACAAAAACAAAAACAAAACATATATATATGTTCTCTAATGGGCACCACTACTTATGTGTTTGGTTTTGCTCTGGAGACAGCATGGAATTTATGCTGGACTTGAGCCACTCACATCTCCAATTACAGTATCTCAGCATAATCTTCCTATTACTGTCAATTCCTAGTAATAACCTACTAGGTCCCATAATCCACACTGGTATTTTTGCTGAGACATTTGCATTTGGTTCTTACAACTGTGGGGTATCTTTTTGTCATAATAATTACTGCTGTTGTTACCATTTCATTGTCATTATAATCATCATCATCAGGCAATGTATTCTAAACTTTTCTATATGCTAGATTAAAAATGCACATATTACAGAGAAGGCTCATTTTCTGCTCTTGAAAGAAAATGAAATATTTTGGTAGATTTCTCTTACCACTAATCTTGTTTCACTGATAACTGTTAATACCATTTATTATTATGTGCCATATGCCAGTTTACTCAATTTACAAGCATTATTTTATCTAATCTTCAAAGGGGAAAATTTTCTCTGCACTTAACAGATGATCAGTTGAAATCCAGTGAAGGTAGGTAACTTCCTCAAGGCCACACAGCAGCGCATTGATGAAGCCACCCTTTAATTCTTATGGGTAAAGGACATGTAGGGAGAGAAGGGCTTCTGACCACAAGAGAGACAAGGGGAGGTGGAGTTCATATTATGTTTATAGAATGAGTAGAGTATGAGGCAAATAGGAAGCTCAAGGAGGCGAGAGAAAGGAAAATCTCCTTAGTGGACTGAAGGAGAGCTAGCAGGGAAGGACAAAGGAAGGAGTAACATTGTTATAAAGGTCATTAGTTCATTAATGTAAAAATCCCTCTTGGTGTTATTTAATACTTTCATCTTGTTTCAAAATTCATCTGATTTTAATGCAACAATTATACTGAATGGGCTGAGCTTAGTAGAATACAATTATAAAACACATTTATACTATGTCACCACTCCTCAGTGAACTTGCTCCATCAAACAGACCATTCCTTGCCCTTGGGTGAAATCTTGGACAAGTCTCACAGTTCTTTAGATCACTTGTAGGTAACACATAAACTGTCTTTTTGTTTTTGACATTTAGAGACCCAATCCAGTGTGATAATGAGAACTCCAAACTCCATCTTACTTAGTTTTTTCCTTCTGCAGGCTTGGGTCAGCTCTAGTCATGAAAGTCTGCAATAGGTCATAGAGACATGGTCAACTTCTCCCTCGTTTGCTCACTTTCTTGCTTCAGGGCTAGGTCTGCAGAAAAGGGACTTGGTATTGTCTACTGGTAGTATCGCAATCTAGATGTTCCAAGCTGACTCTTCAATGCTGTGGGTTTCTCAGAGATACCCACAGTGGAAATGTCCCACTGTTGATCCCTTGATATCAGCTGGCTGCTTTCGACGCTTCCTTCAGTCCTGGGCTCCAATGAGGTGGGGGCCATCATCCTTCCCACGAGTCCTTTAGGACTAGTGTTTTTCTCAAACAGCTGAAAAATTATACAGTGTATTCCTGTTGTTAGTGGTTTCCCTTATTATTTTAACATTCATATTTTTAAGATCAGCTCTAACAATGTCTAGCATGAGTCAGAATCTGTATCCACTAAACAATCTTAAGAATCATAACAACATTTTACTGCCCTCTGCACTCAACCAATTCACCCATGTTGACTTAAATTTTCTTGGATTTTAATTACTGATTGTAATTAACCTTTTACAATTTATGCTAGTTTCCAGGGTACAAGACCAATTGTTTTTTTGAGGCGGAGTCTCTCTCTGTCACCAGGCTGGAGTGCAGTGGTGTGATCTCCACTCACTACAGCCTCTGCCTCCTGGGTTCAAGCGATTCTCCTACCTCAGCCTCCCGAGTAGCTGGGATTACAGGTGCGCACCACCACACCCAGCCAATTTTTGTATTTTTAGTAGGGCTAGGGTTTCGCCATGTTGGCCAGGATGATCTCGATCTTCTGACCTCATGATCCACCCACCTCGGCCTCCCAAAGTTCTGGGATTACAGGCGTGAGCCACCGCACCCGGAACAAGACCAATTTTATAATTTTGTTTTCCTAAAAAAATGACCATCTTCCTCTGGATTCCACATACTTTCTTTACTTTGAAGAATTCCTAAAAGCAGATTGGGGTGGTTATCATTGGGAGAAGCAGACAGCACAGTGGGCAAGACCTCTGTGGCTAAGCTCGCTGCTCTTCACTGCGGGCTGAGAAGGAGCATTTTTTTTACCTTCCTTTGTTTTCTGACCTGCTGTCATCTGAACATGGTCTTGGCTACTGTTCAAGCCCCTACACCCTACCCCACTTCTTATTCTTTATTTTACTCTCCAGCACTTCCTGTTATTTATTTAATGATTTTAATGTAGAATTCATGGAGGTAGGGAGTTTATTTGTGTGTTTCACTGCAGTCATAAAGCACTTCTCACTCCTAGCCCGGATCCATGAGTTACCTGCCTCAGTCATTGCCCTTAGATAAAGTAAGAAGTTACTTGGTCCATTGTGCCTTAAGGCTCTGGATACTTTGAGATCCTGCTTGTCCCCCTCCACATGGTCAGGCACAACAGTACTTCCTTATGGTCTATTGCCACCCTGTCTATTGCTTTCACTTCTTAGCTGCTAGTAATTCTCCAGGCGGTTGGAGGAGATGGTGCCTTTTTGGGCTCCCCAATCTCGGGCTCTGGCATCCTCTAGTGGCCATTGACAGCCATGCAACTTCAGCACTGAGTTCCGGGCCTTTGCCTCCTGGCTTCCTCCCAGGTCTCATTGGTAACAATCCAACTGCAGGAGAAAAGATAAAATTGAAAAGGCGAACTCAGCACACTCTCTTCCCATCACCTCCAACATTGTCCCTTCCCCTGCTAGCACTCCTGAAGAAATTCTCAGGCAATTTGGAGACACGCCAATCTTCCTGATTTAGAAGTGTTTGTATCTGGTTTTCAGGCAAGGCATAGAGGGCTGTCTTCTAGGTCTGGAATTTAGGGAGGAAGCTGAAGGTGAATAGTGCCTCCCTTTAGCAGTGGGCAGACAGGAAACCTCTCTGGCTCCATAGAAGCATTAAGCTGCAGGTTCAGAGTCCCTATCAAATGACACGACTACCAACACTATCTGAAGACTTGCCAGGGAATGTGTGTGTCAGTGACCTTTATCTGCAGGTCAGGTGCCTCACCTAATACTGAAAGGAGACTATTTAGCTGTGAGGTTTTAGTTCCCAGAAGGACTCCAGTGGGACTTAGTGGGAGGAGGAGGTCATGCATGTTGTTAATAGCTTGGACTTGCCTTTGCTCCAAAGGGCCCCATCTGCTCCTTGCCCAGTGCTCCAGCCACAAGGAATGGTATTCCACCTTCTCGTGGCCATGGGGTTAGTCGGGGGACCTTCTTCTAAGTAGGTAATTAGAGACTCAGATGCTGGGCAGATCTGCACCTCACATGACAAAGGATGCCATCACGGGAAGAGGAGGGCCTGCTCTTGCCACCCTGTGGCAAGTCAGGGCAAGTGAAGAGCAAGTCAAAAGCTCATGACCAGCGATCTCCTAGAACAGAGAGTGGCAAAGTGTGGCCTGTGGGTCAAACCCAGCCTGCTTCCCATTTTTGTATGGTCCGTGAGCTAAGACTACTATTTACAATTTTAAGTCATTGAAGAAAATCAAAAGAAGAAGAAAACTTCATGATGCATGAAAATTATATGAAATTAAAATGTCCAAGTCCATAAATAAGGTTTTACTGGGACACAGCCAAACTGATTTGTTTATACATTGTCTACAGATGCTTTAGTATCACAGTGTCAGAACTGAATAGCTGCAGCAGAGACCACAGGATCTACAAAACCCAAAAGATTTTCTCTCTGGCCCTTGATAGAAAAAATTTCCTAACCTTTTCCCTGTAAGACGCATGCCCTTGAATTCATCACAGACTTTGAGGGGACCTGATTGGATGAAGTAAAGAGTTCATTCTGGAGCCTCATAGAGAATGAGTTTACATTGTGAAGGCCCTAACTGAAGATTTTGTATTTAATCCATTAGTCCTTGGGGAGCCTTCAAAGTTGGTGCCAAGATAAAAGCAGCACATTCTAGAGAATGGCATCAACGGGTGGGAGGAACTGAATGAGAGGAGAATTCTAAGGTAGGGATACCAGTGGTGAGGCATAAGTGTTGAGAGCTTAAAGAGTGTCCAGGAAGAGGAAGAACTGGTTAGTGGTAGAATGCTGGGACAATGGCAGAGGGGAGCAGACAGGCTGTGATCAAAGAAGTAGAGAAAAGGAAGCTGAAGCCATACACAGAATGTAGTCATGAGACACAAAGAGCCTGTGTCTGTGAGACATCAGAACACTTCCGAGGGTAATGAGACTTTGCCAGCTGGCATCACTCATAACCCAGAGGATCTTGCAGGTAGATTTACTTTTGCTTTCCACTAGCATCTTTAAACATACAATTTAGCACCTGACAGATTATGGACAGGGAGCAAAGAGAAGTAGTTTGAGATTGATGGGCATCATTATGCAAAATCATAGGTAGAAATGGCTGGGGAGCTCTCTAATTCAATAAGTCTCTTCCTAATCCCCCCGAAGTAATAATGCTTCTGCCCAGACACCTCTGGGCTCCTTGCCATACTTTTCCATTGGATTAACATTTACTGGCATGATCAGAGTTATTAAAGGGAGAAAATCATCATAATTTTCCAAAGACAATAAGGCTCCATAAGTGTTCCTATAAAATTATGTCAGAAGATATTCTATTATTTCAGCTTTGAGAAGTTATATGAGAAAATATTTTCACTGCAGGAAAGGGGAAAACCTTGAAGCTATTTTTTTTAAAGAAAGTACATTGCAAGATGAAAATAACTTCATGATACTGCTTGAAGTTGATATGGGGTAGTATTTCCACTACTCAGAACTCATTCTCAGTTTGTAAACGTCTTAGCAACTATGAGGTCCAAATTAAACTTTGAGTTTAAGACTTCAGCGAAGTGAACCTCAATGGAAACTATAATTGATTTTTATCTTTCACATTTTTGTTTTAGCATAGACAGATTTTCTACAAGAGTGGTCTGGCCAGCAGTGGTGGCTCACCACCTGTAATCCCAGCATTTTGGGAGGCCAAGGTGGAAGGACCACTTGAGGTCACAAGCTCAAGATCAAGGGTGCTTTAACAGCAGCTTAGATCTTTGTAACAGACATAGATGGGATTTTTAAATAACAATCCATTGTTATAAAATAGTTGCATAGCATAAATTTGGGATAAGTTCCTAAGATTTTTGTATGTTTTTCTCTTAACACTGTCAAATTTCTCACACAATTAGCTCATCAATGTCCTTCTATAGGACTTACTCTCCTAAAATATTTTTTAAATGATGTTATATTGAAGTCTATAAAACACGAAGACTTTCTGAGATTTTTAGCCATAAAGAAACAACAATGTCCATACCATATCCAATGCTATACTAAGAGCAATGACCAGGATGTGATTAAGACTTTCAGAACACCTAAACTCCATCCGATGTAAAAGGCTGCAAATGGCTTTTAAAACCATTATTTTCAGAGGAAATTCTTAACATGAAAACTTAAACATTTTAACTGTATGAACAGAAATAACACACTGAAAAAAGTAAAGAGAGAGAAATTTAAAAATAGGAAAGATATATGAATAAAGGTTTAAAATAGAGAAGACTGGGCCACTCTTCTTGTTCTTTCTGTCTTTGCCTCTCCCTGCATTAAATTATTCACATAAATTCTCCTTCCCTGCAAGAAGCTGTCAATGAAGTTCTTGGTTTCTGGCTCCAGTTGGTGGCTATTGCTTAAAATGCAGTATTGTCTTTGGGAAAAAAAGCAGTCAGATAAAGTAAATAAATGATAATTGCCAAGATAATCTATAGGAATTTGAGAGTTCTTGGAAGAGCATTTTATCCAGGCTATTATTTCAAAACAATATAACACACCTAAACAGAGAAAATAAATAATAGCAGAAGTGTTAAGTGTTCAAACTTTGGGGTCAGAGGGTTTTATTCTGAATTCTGCCACTTCCTAGTTTACTTGAATGAATGAGTTAACCTCTCTAAGCCACAGACTCGTAATTTATAATATAGGAATAATATTATAATGAATTAAATTGTATTCACATGTCACATGTAAGTAAACATATATATTAATATTAATACTGCCTTATAGGATTGTTTAGAGGACTAACTGAAGTACAACAATAATGTTTAACATGGCACTTTGCACATAAGCACACAATAAATATAAATTATTATTAGATTTATGCTTCTAACAACATCATCTTCTAAAGTGTAACAATGAAGCAACTGGCTACTTTTGCATGATAACAAGGTTTTGACTCCAATTTTAATAATAAACACTACAATTTTCAAGTATCAATTCTGCACCTGATGCCCTATATACTGCATCTCATTTAATTCTCAAAGAACTCCACTATATTAGTCTGTTCTCACACTGCTATGAAGAAATACCTGAGACTGGGTAATTTATAAAGTAAACAGGTATAATTGACTCACAGTTCCACATTGCTGGGGAGGCCTCAGGAAACTTACAGTCATGGTGGAAAGAAAAGGAGAAGCAAGGACCTTTTTCACAGGGTGGCAGGACAAAGTGAGCAGGGGAAGCAGGGGAAATGCCAGATGCGTATAAATCCATCAGATCTCATGAGACTCATGCACTGTCATGAGAACAACATGGGGGAAACCTCCCCCATGATCCAATTACCTCCAGCTGGTCCTGCCCTTGATACATGGGGATTGTGGAGATTATGGGGATTACAATTCAAGGTTAGATTTTGGGTGGAGACACAACCAAACAATATCATCCACTGAATAAGTATTATCATTCTCACTGTATAAATTAGAACCCTGAACTCTAAGAAGTTAAATAACTTTCTCAGAGTTTCACGGGTTGATACTGTAAAAACTGGAATTAAATTCAGAGAGCCCTGATTTCATAGTCCATGTTATAGGACAGAGATAGCAGATAGGTTTTAATTCAAATTTCAAATTGGGAACACAAAAAAAAATCCATCAAAAGTCATGTCAAAAGGATTTAGAATAGCATTTGAGAGGGCTCATACTGGCCAAAAATGACAATCTCAGCATCAAAAACAATAATGGCTACCATAGTTTAAACACATAAAATGTATTAAAAATCAAGGGTTTATTTTAATTCTCTTATTTTTAAAAAATTCACTTCACATTTTTTGGAAGCTACTATGGCACCAGCTCATTATTCTGAAAACTTGTGAATAAAGGGGAAAAATAAGCTTTTATTTTGCTTTTTCACTTTGAGTGAATGCGGTATCTATTTCCCCTGCAAATATCCACGGGAAAGCATTCCAGGCAAGTGAATATGCCTGGCATATTCAAGAAACAGCAGCGGGGCCATGTGGCTGGACCCTCAGAAGAAAAGGAGAGAGTATTGTGAGATGACGTCAGAAGGCAAATCGGGGTGGGAGTTCGTGTAGAGCCTTTTGGGCCATTATAAGATTTTTGGCTTTTACTTTGAGGGTAATAGGGAGCTATTGCAGGGTTTTGAATACGGAAATAACACAATTCAACTTGTAGGTTAATAGCGTCACTCTGCTGTGCTGAGTCTAGGCTGGGCGTGGGTGGGGGGCGGAATGTGAAAGCAGAGAGTTCAGTTAGGAGGTTTAATATAGTTTGGATGTTGTCTCCACCCAAATCTCATGTCGAAATGTCATCCACAATGTTAGAGGTAGGGCCTCTTGGGAGATGACTCAATTATAAGGGTGGATTTCCCCCTTGGTACTGTCGTTGTGATAGTGAGTGACCTCTCTTGAGATCTTGTCATTTAAAAGTGTTTAGTATCTTCCCCCCTCATTCGCTGGCTCCTGCTTTTGCCATGTGAAGCGCCTGCTCCCGTTTTGCCTTCCGCCCTGGGTAAAAGCTCCCTGAGGCCTCCCCAGAAGCAGATGCTTCCATGCTTCCTGTATAGCCTGCAGAACCGTGAGTCAATTAAACCTCCATAAGGCTTTTTATGACCCCGATAAGGGCAGCTTTAGTGGCATGGTGAAGGTGAAAGGCTGATTAGAGAGGGTTCAAGAGTGAAGGAGAGGAGAGAAACTTCTGTTTGATTTGGTTTGGTTGTTTGTTTTTACGATTGGAGAAATAATGTCATGCTTATATTAGAAACATGAGAAACATACAGAAGAGAGAGAAAGAAATTATCAGTGTGGGAGAGGGAGGAGGAAAGTTGCTAGAGTGATGTCATTGGGTAGGCAATAGTGGATGGAAAAGGTTGGCTCTTGGTTTTTGACATGCTTTCCTCACTAAGCTTCATCATTTCTGGTTTTTCATTTAAAGCAAGAGACATGTGAGTCTTCCTTTCACTTGAACACTTAGAAATGCCATCGTAGTGATATTAATTGGCCTAATTTCAATAGTGTGTCTCAGGTAACAGAGAGGTCTCAGAAGGAGAGAGATGAGGGAACAGCGGGTTAGTAGAGAAGTCAGAACCCCCACAATATTCATCACTTAATTTCCCTTTTATATAGGCATCGTTTGTAGCACGTCAAAACAATTAAAATAGTAATATCAAAGATGACTAATCACAGATTACCATAATAGACATAATAATAATTAAAAAGTTGAAAATATTGCAAGAATTACCACAATGAGACACAGAGACACAAAGTGAGCACATGCTGTTGGTAAATGGCACCAATAGACTTGCTCGATGCAGGGTTACCACAAACTTTCACTTTGCAAATATATATATAATAACTACAAAGTGCAATAAGATGAAATGCAATTAAATGAGGTATCCCTGTATAATTTGCAATATTTGGGTTATACTTGTACTAAGAAATGATTCATTGTTTCTCTGAAATGCAAATTTGGCTACGGGTTTTATATTTTTATTTGCTACACACTGCAATCCTAACTAAAAGAGGTAGCAGGTCTGCTCTCACTCATCCCTTGCCTTCTTACCCTACTGCATTCCTACTACCTCACCTATATTATTCTGCCAATATGAGTAATTGTCAGAAAGGCAGGTAGGCCACAGGAGGAAGTGAAAGAGGGAGAGAGAGACAGATGAGAGAGCAAGAGAAGAGAGAGGGAGGAGAGTGGGAAAAGAAGAGAGGAAGGAAATCAGAGGGAAGGAAAAGAAAAAGACAGAGAAAGAGACCCAAGATGAGAAATGGTATGACAGCTATGAGGAACTGAAAGAAATCTAGTATGGCTGGAGTGGAGTGATCAAGGGAAGAGTATTAGGAGATATGGCTAGAGAGAAAGCAAAGGAGAACTGACCAGCTATACCCAGAAGTCACATGGATGCCATTGTGAACATGTCTAAGGTCACAGTTGCTTCCTGTTTGTGTATGGTAAATTATTGCTAATAAAGTCTACCATAGCTGCTGAGAGCAGGGCTCCCAGAGCACTCACCACTGTGGAGCCTCTTCTGGGCACTATCACACATGAGCTACTAATGCCTAGGTCCACAAAGAGACAGCTGGAAGATCTCATCTGCCCGCATCACCTGTGAATGCATCCTTATGTGGTAAGTAAACTCAATAGCTTTCTTAAATAAAAACTTTTTTGCTTTAGAAGAGTTTCAGACTTACAGAATAGTTGCAAAAATAGCACAGTTTCCCCATGCCCCCTACAGAGATTCCCCTTTTGTTAACATCTTACATTTGTATGATACGTTTGTCACAACTAATGAACCAATATTGATACATTATTATTAATGAAAGTCCATACTTCATCCTGATTCCCTTAGTTTTTACCTAATGTCCTTTTTTAATTCCAGGATATAATATTACATTCATTCGCCAGACGCGGTGGCTCATGCCTGTAATCCCAGCACTATGGGAGGCCGAGGTGAGCGGATCACGAGGTCAGGCGATCGAGACTGTCCTGGCTAACACGGTGAAACCCCATCTCTACTAAAAAAAAAAATACAAAAAATTAGCCGGGCGTGGTGGCGGGCACCTGTAGTCCCAGCTACTCAGGAGGCTGAGGCAGGAGAATGGCGTAAACCCAGGAGGCGGAGCTTGCAGTGAGCCGAGATCACGCCACTGCACTCCAGCCTGGGTGACAAAGCAAGACTCCATCTCAAAAAAAAAAAACAAAAAACAAACAAAACACAATACATTTATTTATTTATTTATTTTAGAGACAGGGGCCTCACTATGTTGCCCAGGCTGGTCTCAAACTCATGGCCTCAAGCAATCCTCCCACCTTGGCCTTCCTAGGCACTGGGACTACAGGAATGAGCCACTGTGCCCAGCACCATCCCACATTTAGTCATCTTGTTTCCTTAGTCTCCTCTAAACAATGACAGTTTCTCAGACTTTGCTTCTTTTGAACAATCTTCACAGTTTGAGGAGGACCAGTGAGGTATTTTGTAGAATGTCCCTTGGGGTTTTTCTCATGACTGGACAGGGATTTATGAGTTTGGGGGAGAAAGACCATGAAAGTAAAGTACCATTCTCATTACACCATATCAAGGGTATGTATTTATGAACATGATTTTTATCACTGTTGGTGTTGACCTTGATCACCTCTCTGAGGTAATGTTTGTCAGGTTTCCCCGTTGTGAGATTACTCGCTTTTCCCCTTTTTCATACTGTATTTTTGTAAAGGAAGTAACTATGCACAGGCCAGACATGGTGGCTCGCGCCTGTAATCCCAGCACTTTGAGAGGCTGAGGCGGGTGGATCACCTGAGGTCATGAGTTCGAGACCACCTTTGCCAACATGGTGAAACCTCGTCTGTATGAAAAATACAAAATTTAGCTGGCATAGTTAATCCCAGCTACTCAGGAGGCTGAGGCAGGAGAATCGCTTGAATCCGGGAGGTAGAGGTTACAATGAGCCAAGATCGCGCCACTGCACTCCAGGCTGGGTGACAGAGTGAGATTCCATCTCAAAAAAAGAAAAAAAAAAAAAGGAAGTAATTATGCACAGCCCACACTTCAGAGGTGGGAAGTTATGCTTTGCCTCCTTGACAGCAGAGTATTTACATAAATTATTTGCAATGAACCTGCACAAAAAATTTGTATATTCTCCCTCATTTTATTCAATCATTTCTTTATAACGATATGGCCTCATAGATATTTATTTTATAGTTTGGGTTAGAATCCAGTACTATGTTATTTCATGACTCATATTGTTCCAGTTTTGGCCATTGGGAGCTCTTTCAGTTGGCCCCAGTGTCCCTTTGATATACCCCATTGTGTGGTTTTTATTTCAATAAGCACTTCCTTGCCTTCTGGCATTACAGGATGCTACAGGATCATCCTATATAGTCCCAGATCCAGCTCTAGAATAATCTATTTCACTAAGGAGCTGGTTCCTTCATGGAACAGTATTAGAAGCCAAGATCTGGGTGCTGGGTGTGTTAATTTCTAGTGGGGTGTAATTGCTTCTGGGCCCTCTTAGCTGACAGAGCAAGGGAAAATATGTGTGTGTGCTAACCCACTTATATACACATATTTATAAATAGTTCCGTATGTATCAATCTGTTTGGATGTTAAGCTAAATATGAGTTTATACAGATTAATCCTTGACCACGTGGATCATTTCAGCCTTTGCCTCCCTGCTGTCTGTAACCTTCTACTCCAACAATCAGAAATCTTGTTCCCATTCATCATTCATTTACATAATTCCAGTATACATTTATAGTGACTTCAGAAATGTTAACTCAGTCCAGCATGAGAAATTACTTTACCAAGTAGAGTGTGATGCTCAGGTACAGTTCTTTTGCTGTTAGTCTTAGTCTCCACTCATTCCAAAGCGAGGTTAGTATCTCCTCCCTCCCCATTCCCTAAAATATAGTTTATTTTTTTCTCACAGCCTGCATTCTATCCTAAGATCCCAACCACAAAAATGATTTTTTTAATTGCTAAACTAAGGTTCACTGTTTATGCTGTAAAGTTCTATGAGTGGGTTTTAACCTACACATAATGTCATGTATCCACTATTATAATGCCATACATAATCATCACCACATTAAAAGATCCCCTGTCTTTCACCAATTCAGCCCTCCCCACTTCAAAAACTTCTGGCAACCACTGATCTGTTAACCATCTCTATAGGTTTCCCTTTCCAAAATGTCATACAGATTGAATTATACAGTATGTTGCCTTTTTCAGACTAGCTTTTCTTTTTCTTAGCAACATGCATTTAAAATTCACCCATTTTGTGGGGGTTGATAGCTCATTCCTTTTTATAGCTGAAGAGTATTTCATTTTATGGATATACAGTTTGTCTATGCACTCCCCTATTCAATGACATATTAATTACTTGCAGTTTTTGACAATTATGGATAAACCTGCTATAAACATTGCAGGTTTTTGTGTGAACATAATTTTCAGATCAGTTTGGTAAATACCTAAGTGCAAGATTGCAGCATCACATGGAAGGACTATGTTTAGCTTTGTAAGAAACTGCCCAATTTTCTTCCAAAGTGGCTGCATTATTTTGCATTCCTACCAGCAATGAGTGAGAATTCCTCTTGCTCTGCATCCTTGCCATCAGTTAGTATTGTAATTTTTTTAAAATTTAGCCATTCTAGTAAGTGCATAGTGGTATCTCATTTCTTTCAATTTGCAATGATAAATGATGTTGGGCATCTTTCCATATACAGATGGTCCCCAACTTAGGATGGTTTGCCTTATAATTTTCAACTTTACAATGGTGGGAAAATGACACACATTCACTGAAAACTGTACTTGGAGTTCCCATACAGCCATTCTGTTTTTCACGTTCAGTACAGTATTCAACAAATTCCATGAGATATTGAACACTTCATAATAAAATAGGTTTTGTGTTAGATAATTTTTCCCAGTTGTAGGCTAGTGTAGATGTTGTCAGCAGATTTAAGGTAGGCTGGGCTAAGCTATGATGTTCAATAGGTTAGGTATATTAAGTGCATTTTTTTTACTCACGGTATTTTCAACAACAGATTTATCAAGAGGTAACCCCATTGTAAGTTTAGGGCATATGTATTGATTTGCCATCTATATATCTCCTTTGGTGAGGTGTCTGTTCAGATATTTTGCTAATTCTTCTATTGAGGTAAAATTCACATAACATAAAATTCACAGTTTTAATCATTTAAAGTGTAGAATTTAGTGGTTTTAAGTGCATTTGTAATGTTGTACAGTCATCATCAGTGTCTAACTCCAGAACATTTTTATCACCCACAAATGAGATAGCATACTCATTAAGCAGTTACTCCCTAGTCTATCTTCTCCCCAGCCCCTGGTAAGCATTAATCTGCACTCTGTCTCTATTTTGAATATTTACTATAAATGGAATCATACAATATGTGTCTTTTGTGTCTGGCTTTTTTCACTTAGCACGTTTTCAAGGTTCAACCATGTCACAGCATGGATCGATAATTCATCTACTGATGAATGGATAAAAATTATAGCATATTCATTCAATGTGATATTTTTCAGCCACAAAATGCAATGAATTACTGGGTTGTTTCTACTTTTTTGGCTATTATGAATAATGCTGCTATGAATATTTGTGTATGTCTTTGTATGAATATATGTTTTCAATTTTTAGGGTATATATCTAGGAGTGGAAATGCTGAGTAATATGGTAATGCTATGTTTAACTTTTTGACGAACTGCTAAATTGTTTTTCCCAGTAACTGTACTATTGTACACTCCCACCAGGAATGTATGAGGGTTCCAATTTCTCTATACCTTTGCCCACACTTAATTTTTTCTGTTTTTGTTTTTATATAGCCATCCTAAAGTGTATGAATTGGTATATCATTATCATTTTGATTTGCATTTTTCCAATAACCAATGCCATTAAGTATATTTTCATGTGCGTACTGGCGATTTGTATATCTTATTTGGAGAAATGTCTCTTCAGATCCTTTGCCTATTTATTAATAAAGATGCCTTTTTGTTGAGTTCTAAAATTTCTTTATATATTATATATAGTAGACCCTTATCAGACATGATTTGCAAATATTTTCTTCCATTCTATGAGTTGTCTTTTTATTTTATTGATAGTGCACAAAAGTTTTTAATTTTGATAAAGTTCAATTTTTATCTTTTTGTTTTGTTTTGTTGCTTGTGATTTGGTGTCATGTCTAAGAATTCATTGCCAAATCCAAGGTCATGAAGATTTACTCCTAGGTTTTCTTCTGAAAGTCTTATAGCATTAACTTTTACACAGGTCTTGGATCAATTTTGAGTTCATTTTTGTACATGGCATGAGGATCCACTTTTTTGCATATGGATATACAGTTGTCCAAGCATCATTTGTTGGAATGATTATTCTTTCCCTCATTGAATGATCTTGGCACCCTTGTCAAAAATCAGTTGGCCATAGTTGTATGGGTTTATTTCTGGATTCATAATTCTAGTCCATTGGTCTCTATTTATCCTCATGCCAGCACCTGTAGCTTTACACTAAGTTTGAAATGCTTAGCCCTCTACTTTTTCTTCTTTTTCAATATTGTTTCAGCTACTCAGGGTCCCTTGCGATTCCATATGAATTTTAGGATCAGCTTGCTTGCTTTTGCAATAAAAGGCAGATTCTAGAGGTATTATATTCAATGCATAGATTACTTTGGAAAGTGTGATGATTTTAACAACATGAAGTTTTTTAATCCAACACACAGTAGGCATTTCTGTTTAATTTATTTAATGTCTTTCAGCAATACTTTATAGTTCTCATTGTACAAGTTGCACCTCCTTGGCTAAGTTTGTTCTAATGTATTTTGTTCTTTTTGATGCTAGTGTAAATGAACTGTTTTCTTAATTTCTATTCAGATTTGTCACTGCTAGGTTATAGAAATAAGATTGGTTTGGGTGTGTTGATTTTGTATCATACAATGTTTTTGTGTATTCTCTAGAAGATCCTGGATTTTCATGTGATCATGTTATCTGCAAACACTGACAGTTTACTATTCCCTTTCCAAGTGTGGATACCATTTATTTCTTTTTCTTGCCCAGTTGCTCCAGCTAGAATTTCAAGTACAATGTGGTGAAAGCAGGCATCCTTGTCATAATCCTGATCTTAGAAGAAAAGCTTTCAGTCATTCACCATTAAGTATGATGTTATCTGAGGGTTTTTCATAGTTGTCCCGTATAATGTTAAGGAAGTCCCCCCCTTCTAGTTCTAGTTTATTGAGTGTTTTTATCATGAAAGGATGTTGGATTTTGTCAAATACTTTTACTTCATCAACTGAGATAATCATGCGGGTTTTTTCCTTGATTCTCTTAACATTAGGTATTACCTCAATTGAGTTTTGTATGTTGAACCACCTCTACATTCCAGGGCAGGGGCAGGAGGGGACAAATTTCACTTGGTCATGGTGTATAACTTTTGTAATATGCTACTGGAATTGGTGTGCTAATATTTTGTTGAGGATTTTTGCATCTATATTCATAAGAGATATTGATCAATAGTTTTGTTATGATGTCATTTATGGGCTTTCATAGCAGGGTAATATTGGCCTCATAAAATGAGTTAGAGAGTATTCTCTCTCCTCTTCTATTTTTTGGAAAAAATTGAGAAAATTGGTATTAATTATTCTGTAAACATTTGGTAGAATTCACCAACAAAGCCATCTGGATGTGGGCTTTTCTTTCCAGAAAGTTTTTAGATTACTAATTCAAGATCCATACTTGTTACAAGTCTATTTAGATATACTACTTCTTTTCAGTCAGTTTTGGTACTTTGGGCATATCTAGGAATTTATCCATATCACCAAGTTTATCTAATTTGTTAACTAAAATTGTTTCTAATATTCTCTTATAATGTGACCACTTTTATTTCTAATTTTAATAATTTGAGTCCTCTCTTCTGTTTTTTTTTTTTTTTTTTTTTTTTTTTTTTTTTTTTTTTTTTTTTGTAGTTAGTCCAGCTAGAACTTTAACAAATATATTGACTTTTTTTTTTTTTTTTTTTTTGAGACAGAGTCTTGCTGTTGTTGACACGGGCTGGACTGCAGTGGCACGATCTCGGCACACTGCAACCTCCACCTCCCGGGTTCCAGCAATTCTCCTGCCTCAGCCTCCCAAGTAGCTGAGATTATGGGCACCTGCCACCAGGCCCGGCTAATTTTTGTATTTTTTGGTAGAGATGGGGTTTCACCATTTTGGCCAGGCTGCTCTCGAACTCCTGACCTCAAGTGATCCACCTGCCTCAGCCTCCCAAAGTGCTGAGATTACAGGTATGAGCTGCCACACCTGGCCAATTTGTTGTCTTTTAAAGATTCAACTTTTGATTTTGTTGATTCTATTGTTTTTCTATTCATTATTTTGTTTATCCCCACTCTAATCTCTATAATTTCCTTCCTCTGCTTGCTTTGGGTTTAGCTTGTTCTTTTACTGTATGTTGGGAGCAAGCCCCCCAAAATCTGGCCATAAACTTGCCCCAAGACTGGCCGTGAACAAAATCTCTGCAGCACTGTAACATGTTAATAATGGCCCTAATGCCTGAGCTGGAAGGCTGTGGGATTACGGGAATGAGGGCAAGGAACACCTGGCCCGCCCAGGGCGGAAAACTGCTTAAAGGCATTCTTAAGCCACAAACAATAGCATGAGCGATTTATGCCTTAAGGGCATGTTCCTGCTGCAGTTAACTAACCCAACCTATTCCTTTAATTTGGCCCATCCCTTCGTTTCCCAAAAGAGATACTTTTAGTTAATTTAATATCTACAGAAAAAATGCTAATGACTGGTTTGCTGTTAATAAATATGTGGGTAAATCTCTGTTCGGGGCTCTCAGCTCTGAAGGCTGTAAGACCCCTGATTTCCCACTTCACACCTCTATATTTTTGTGTGTGTGTCTTTAATTCCTCTAGCGCCGCTGGGTTAGGGTCTCCCCGACTGAGCTGGTCTCGGCAATTGTAGTTCCTTAAAGTAGTATGTTAGGTTATTGATTTCTTTCCTACTTTTAAACTGTACGTATTTACACAATAATTTTCCTTAGCACTGCTTGCACTGCATCCTATAAAGGTAAGTATGTTGTATTTTCATTTTAATTTGTTTCACGATATTTTCTGATTTCCCTTGTGATTTCTTCTTTGACTATTGGTTAAGTGTGTTGTTTAATTTCCACAAATTTGTCAAATATCTAGGTTTCTAGCTTTATTTCATTCTGGTGAGAGAAGAAGCTCTCTATGCTTTTTCACACTTTTAATTTATTGAAAAATTTTTTTTATATAACATGTGGCCAATCGTGTAGAATGTCTTCTGTGCACTTGATAAGAGTGTGTATGGTCTTGTTAGATGCAGTGCTCTGTATGTCTCTGAGGTCTAATTGTTTCACATTGTAGCTTAATTCTTTATTTCTTGATCTTCTGTCTATATGTTCTAAACATTATTGAAAGTGGGGTGTTAAAATTTCCAACTATTATTATTGACCTATCTATTTCTCCCTTTGACTCTATTTTGTTTTGCTTCATATATTTTGGGGTTCTGTTGTTAGGTGTATATATGTTTTAAATTGTTACATCTTCTTGATGGGTTCACTCATTTATTAATATATAATGCCCTTAGTCTATTTGGTCTGATACTAGTATACCCACAACTGTTCTCTTTTAGTTATTATTTGCATAATGTATTTTTTCTACTCTTTCACTTTCAAACTATTTGTGTTTTTCCACCCAAAGAGTCACAGATAGCATGTAGTTGGAACATTTTTAAAATTCATCCTACTAATCTCTAATTTTTAACTGGAGATTTCAATTCCTTAACATTTAATGTAATTAATGATAAGTGAGGAATTTCTCTGCCATTTCATTTTGGTATGTATTTTCTATGAGTCTCACATCTTTTTATTCCTCTATTCCTCCATTACTGCCGCTTTTGTGTTTCTTCTTTCTTTTTAAAATTTTATTTTATTTTTAACTGACAATAATTATATATATTTATAGAGTACAATGTGATGTTATGATACATGTATACATCGTGGAATGATTAAATCAGGCTAATTAACATATTCATCATGTCTCACACTTATTATTTTATAGTGTGTTGAGAACATTTAAAATCTACAATCTTAGCAATTTAGTAATTCCCAGTGTCTATTGTTGCCATCTTCATGTCCGTGAGTACCTAATGTTTAGCTTCCACTCATATGTGAGAACATGTGGTATTTAGTTTTCTGTTCTTCCATTAATTTGCTTAGCATAATGCCCTCCAGCTGCATCCATGCTGCCGCAAAGGATGAGACTTCATTCTTCTTTATGGCTGTGTAGTATTCCACAGTGTATATTTATCACATTTTCTTTATCCAATCCACCATTGATGGGCACCTAGGTTGATTTCATGTCTTTGCTCTTGTGAATAGTGCTACAATGAGCATGTGAGTGCGTGTGTCATTTTGGTAAAAAGATTCATTTTCTTTTGGTTATATATTCAGTAATGGGATTAGTGGGTCAAATGGTAGTTCTGTTTTAAATTCATTGAGATATTTCCAAACTATTTTCCACACTGACCGAATTAATTTACATCCCCACCAATAGTATATAAGCATTCCCTTTTCTCCACAGTCTTGCTACCATCTGTTGTTTTTGGCTTTTTTAGTAATAGCCATTCTGAGTGGTGTGGGTTTTGATTTGCATTTCTCTGATGATTAGTGATGTGCAGCATTTTTTAAAATATATATATATATTTTATTATTATTATACTTTAAGTTTTAGGGTACATGTGCACAATGTGCAGGTTAGTTACCTATGTATACATGTGCCATGCTGGTGTGCTGCACCCATTAACTCATCATTTAGCATTAGGTGTATCTCCTAAAGCTATCCCTCCCCGCTCCCCCCACCCCATAACAGTCCCCAGAGTGTGATGTTCCCCTTCCTGTGTCCATGTGCTCTCACTGTTCAATTCCCACCTATGAGTGAGAATATGCAGTGTTTGGTTTTTTGTTCTTGCGATAGTTTACTGAGAATGATGATTTCCAATTTCATCCATGTCCCTACAAAGGACGTGAACTCATCATTTTTTATGGCTGCATAGTATTCCATGGTGTATATGTGCCACATTTTCTTAATCCAGTCTATCATTGTTGGACATTTGGGTTGGTTCCAAGTCTTTGCTATTGTAAATAGTGCCGCAATAAACATACGTGTGCATGTGTCTTCATAGCAGCATGATTTATAGTCCTTTGGGTATATACCCAGTAATGGGATGGCTGGGTCAAATGCTATTTCTAGTTCTAGATCCCTAAGGAATCGCCACACTGACTTCCACAAGGGTTGAACTAGTTTACAGTCCCACCAACAGTGTCAAAGTGTTCCTATTTCTCCACATCCTCTCCACACCTGTTGTTTCCTGACTTTTTAATGATTGCCATTCTAACTGGTGTGGGATGGTATCTCATTGTGGTTTTGATTTGCATTTCTCTGATGGCCAGTGATGGTGAGCATTTTTTCATGTGTTTTTTGGCTGCATAAATGTCTTCTTTTGAGAAGTGTCTGTTCATGTCCTTCACCCACTTTTTGATGGGGTTGTTTGTTTTTTTCTTGTAAATTTGTTTGAGTTCATTGTAGATTCTGGATATTAGCCCTTTGTCAGATGAGTAGGTTGTGAAAATTTTTTCCCATTTTGTAGGGTGCCTGCTCACTCTGATGGTAGTTTCTTTTGCTGTGCAGAAGCTCTTTAGTTTAATTAGGTCCCATTTGTCAATTTTGGCTTTTGTTGCCATTGCTTTTGGTGTTTTAGACATGAAGTCCTTGCCCATGCCTATGTCCTGAATGGTAATGCCTAGGTTTTCTTCTAGGGTTTTTATGGTTTTAGGATGTGCAGCATTTTTGATGTGTTTTTTTGTATGTCTTCTTTCAAGAAATGTCTGTTCATGACTTTTGCCCATTGTTTAATGGGGTTATTTGTTTTTTGCTTATTCAACTGTATAAAGTCCTTATAGATTCTGAATATAGACCTTTGTCAGATACATAGTTTATGAATATGTTCTCTCATTCTATAGGTGGTCTGTTTAATTTTTGGTAGTTTCTTTTGCTGTGAAGAAGCTCTCTCTTTAGTTTAATTAGGTCCACTTGTCAATTTTGGGGATTTTTTGCAATTGTTTTTGAGGACTTAGTCATGAATTCTTTCCCAAGTTCTATTTCCAGAATGGCGTTTCCTAGGTTTTCTTCTAGGATTCTTACAGGCTGAGGTCTTACATTTAAATCTTTAATCCATCTTGAGTTAATTTTTGTGAATGGTGAAAGGTAGGGGTCCAGTTTCATTCTTCTACGTATACCTAGCCAGCTATCCCAGTACCATTAATTTAATAGAGAGAACATTCACATTACTTATTTTTGTTAACTTTGTCAAGGATTAGATGGCTGCTAGTGTGTGGCTTTATTTCTGGGTCTACTATTCTGTTCCACTGGCCTATGTGTCTATTTTTGTACCAGTACTATACTGTTTTGATTACGATAATCTTATAGTATAAAGTACAGTAATGTGATGCCTCTGACTTTCTTCTTTTTGCTTAGGATTGATTTGGCTATTTAGGTCCTTTTTTGGTTCCATATAAAATTTAGAATAGTTTTTTTCTGGTTCTGTGAAAAATGGCACTGGTAGTTTGATAGGAATAGCATTGAGGCCTTGTGCGGTGGCTCACACCTGAATCCTAGCACTTTGGGAAGCTGAGATAGGCGGATCACCTGAGGTCAGGAGTTCGAGACCAGCCTGGCCAACATGGTGAAACCCCGTCTCTACTAAAAATACAGAAATTAGCCAGGTGTGGTGGCACGTACCTGTAATCCCAGCTACTTGGGAGGCTGAGGCAGGAGAATCGTTTGAACTTACAGGGGTGGAGGTTGCAGTGAGCCAAGATCACATCACTGCACTCCAGCCTGGATGACAGAGCAAGACTCCATCTCAAAAAAAAAAATTAAAAAATAAAAATAAAAGGAAGAGGAATAGCATTAATCTGTAGATTGCTTTGGGTTGTATGGCCATTATAATGACATTAATTCTTCCAATCCATGAACATGGAAAGGTTTTTCCATTTGTTTGTGATTTCTATGATTTCTTTTTCTTTTTTTCTTTTTTTCTTTTTTTTTTTTTTTGTTGTTGTTTTTTGATGGAGTCTCGCTCTGTCGCCCAGGCTGGAGTGCAGTGGCACAATCTCAGCTCACTGCAACCTCCACCTCCTGGGTTCATGCCATTCTCCTGCCTCAGCCTCCCGAGTAGCTGGGACTACAGGCACCCGCCACCACATCTGGCTAATTTTTTTGTATTTTTTAGTAGAGACAGGGTTTCACCATGTTAGCCAGGATGGTCTCACTCTCTCCTGACCTGGTGATCCACCGCCTCAGCCTCCCAGAATGCTGGGATTACAGGCATGAGCCACCGTGCCCAGCCTGTGTCATCTATGATTTCTTTTAGTAGTGTTTTGTAGTTTTCCTTGTAGAAATCTTTCACCTCCTTGGTTAAATGTGTTCTGAGGTATTTTATTTTTTGTGTGGCTATTGTAAATGAAATTGAATTATTGATTTGGTACTCAGACTGAACATCATTGGTATATAGAAATGATATTGATTTTTGTACATCGATTTTTGTATGCTGAAATATTGTTAAAATTGTTTATCAGTTATAGTAGCCTTTCGCAGAGTTTTCTAAATATAGAATCATATCACCAGTGAAGAGAGATAATTTGACTTCTTCTTTTCCATTTGGATGCTTTTTATTTCCTTCTCTTGCCTGATTGGTCTGACTAGCACTTCCAGTATTATGTGGAGTAGGAGTGGTGACAGTGAGCATCTTTGTCTTACTCTAGTTCTCAAGGGCTTCCAGTTTTTGACTGTTCAGTATGATGCTGGCTGTGGGTTTTTCATTGATAGCTCTTATTATTATGAGGTATTTTCCTTCATGCCTAGTTTCTTGAGGGTCATTATCATGAAGGGATATAGGATGTTATCAAAAGCTATTTCCATGTCTACTGAGATGATCATATGGTTTTTAATTTTGTTTCTGTGGTGAATCACATTTATTGATTTGCATATGTTAGAACCAACCTTGCATCCCAGTAATGAAACCTACTTGGTCATGGTAAATTAACTTTTTGTTGTGTTGTTAAATTCAGTTTGCTAGTATTTTGTTGCAGATTTTTGCATCTATGTTTATCAGGGATCTTTGCCTGTAGTTTTCTTTTTCGTTGTGTCTTTGCCAGGTTTTAGTATCAAGGTGATGCTGGATTCATAGAATAAGTTAGGGAGGAGTCCGTCCTCCCCCATTTTTTAGAATAGTTGCAGTAGAATTGGTACCAGCTCTTCTTTGTACATTTGGTACAATTATTTGGTACAATTTGGCTATGAATCCATCTGGTCTGGGGCTCATTTTGGTTGGAAGGTTTTTTATTACTGATTCAGTCTGGGAACTTGATATTGGTAGTTTCAGTGTTTCAATTTCTTCCTGATTCCATCTTGGGAGATTGTATCATTCTAGGAATTTATACATTTCCTCTAGATTTTCCATTTTGCGTGTGTAGAAGTGTTCTGAAAATCTTTTATATTCCTGTGGGATCAGTTGTAATGTCAGCTTTGTCATTTCTGATTGTGCTTATTTGGATCATCTCTCTTTTTTCTTTGTTAATCTAGCTGATGTTCTATTAATCTTGTTTATCCTTTCAAAAAACCAATTGTTTTTTTTTTTAATTCTTTGTGTGAATGTTTGGCTCTCAATTTCATTCAGTTTTGCTCTATTTTAGTTATTTATTTTCTTCTGCTAGCTTTGGGGTTAGTTTTTTCTTGCTTTTTTAGTTTCTCTAGCTATGATGTTGATCATTAATTTGAGATATTTCTAACTTTTTGAGATAGGCGTTTAATGCTATAAACTTTCCTCTTAACACCGCTTTTACTGCAGCCCAGAGATTTTGGTATGTTGTGTCTGTTTTTATTAATTTCAAAGAATTTTTTTATTTCTGCCTTGATTTTGTTGTTTTATAAAAAGTCATTCAGGAGTAAATTATTTAATTTCCATGTAATTGTGTGTTGGGGGGGGCTTTTTTGTTTGTTTTTGTTTTTCGTTTGTTTGTTTTGAGATAGGAGTCTTGCTCTGTCTCCAAGCCAGAGTGCAGTGGCGCAATCTCGGCTCACTGCAACCTCCGCCTCCTGGGTTCAAGTGATATTCCTGCCTCAGCCTCCCAAGTATCTGGGACTACAAGCATGTGCCACCATGCCCAGCTAATTTTTGTATTTTTAGTAGAGGTGGGGTTTCACCATATTGGCCAGGATGGTCTCGACCTCTTGACCTCATGATTCACCTGTCTCGGCTTCCCAAAGTGCCGGGATTACAGGCAAATTGTGTGGTTTTGAGAGATCTCCTTGGTATTGATTTCTATTTTTATTCCACTGTGGTCCAAGAGTATAATTGTTAGGATTTTGAGTCTTGTGAATTTATTGAAACTTGCTTTATGCCTGAACACGTGGTCAATCTTGGAGTATGTTCCATGTGTAGATGAGAAGAATATATATTCTGTGTTTGATGAGCAGAGTATTCTGTAGATGTCTATTAGGTTCAATTGGTCAAGTGTCGAGTTTAAGTCCAGAATTTATTTGTTACATTTCTGTCTTGATTATCTGTCTAACACTGTCAGTGGTGTTCTGAAGTCCCCCATTATCATTATGTGGCTCTCTTAGTCTTTCTGTAAGTCCAGAGTACTTGTTTTATAATCTGGATGCTCCAATGTTGGGTGCATAGATACTTAGAATTGGTAAATCTTCTTGTTGAATTGAACTCTTTATCATTATGTAATGCCCTTCTTTGCCTTTGTTTACTGTTGTTGGCTTAAAGTCTATTGTATCCAATATAAGAATAACAACCCCTGCTCTTTTTTGTTTTCTGTTTGCATGTTATATCTTTCTCCAACCCTTTACTTTGAGCCTATGGGTGTTACTACATGTGAAATGAGTCTCTTGAAGACAGCAGACAGATGGGTCTTGGTTTTATTTTGTTTTGTTTTGTTTGACACAGAGTCCTGCTCTGTCACCCAAGCTGGAGTGCAGTGATGCAATCTCAGCTCACTGCAACCTCAGCCTCCCCGGCTAAGGTGATCCTCCCACCTCAGCCTCCCAAGTAGCTGAGACTACAGGTGCATGCCACCATGCCTAGTTAATTTTTGTATTTTTCATAGGGACAGGGTTTTGCCATGTTGCCAAGGCTGGTCTTGAACTCCTGGGCTCAAGCAATCCACCTTGGGTCTTGTTTGTTTTTTAATTCAACTTGCCACCCTCTGCCTTTTAAGTGGGATGTTTAGGCCATTTACATTCAAGGTTAGTATTGACATGTGAGGTTTTGATCCTATTATGAAGTTGTTAGCTTGTTGCTTTGTAGTTTTTATTGTGTGGTTGCTTTATGGGATCTGTAGGCTATGTACTTATATGTGCTTTTGTGGTAGTAGGTATCATTCTTTTGCTTCCATGTGTGGAACTCCCTTCAGGATCTCTTGTAAGGCTGGTCTAGTGATAATGAATTCCCTTAGTGCTTGCTTATCTAGAAGAGATTTTATGTAGTTTTAACTTATGAAGCTTATTTTGTCAAGATATTAAATTATTGGTTGGAATTTCTTTTCTTTAAGAATACTGAAATAGGCCACCAATCTCTCTTGGCTTGTAGGGTTTCTGCTGAGAAGTCTGCTGTTAGCCTGATAGGGTTCCATTTGTACATGATCTGCCCTTTATCTCTAGCTGCCTTTAAGTTTTTTCTTTAGTGTTGACCTTGAACAATCTGGTGACTGTATGCCTTGGTGATGTTTATTTTGTATGGTACTTTCAGGTGTTCTCTGGGTTTCTTTTATCTGGATGTCTCCCTCTCTAGCAAGATTAGGGAAGTTTTCTCAAATTATTCCCTCAAATATATTGTCCAGGTTGTTTACTTTTTCTCCTTCTTTCTCAAGAATGCCAATAATTTCATAGGTTTCATCACTTTACATAATCCCATATTTCTCAAAGACTTTGTTCATTTTTAGAGTCTTTTTTCTCTATTTTTGTCTGACTGGGTTAATTCAAAAGAGCAATCTTCGGATTCTGAAATTCTTTCTTCTGCTTGGTCCAATTTATCAATAAAGCTTTCTATTGTATTTTCAAATTCCTTAAGTGAGTTTTAAAATTCAAAAGCTGTAATTGATTTCTTTTTAAGATGTTTATCTCTTCCTTCACTTCCTGGATTTCTTTATAAATTTCTTTGTGTTGATTTTTGGTCTTGCCTTGGATCTCATTGAGCTTCCTTGCAATCCATGCTTTGAATTCATCTATCACTTATGAGTTTCCATTTTTATTAGGGATTATTGCTGGAGAGCTAGTGGAATCCTTTGGTGGTGTCACTACATTCAGATTTTTCATGGTGCCAAAAGTCTTGCCCTGGTTCCTTGTCATCTGGAGACACTCGCACTTCTAATTTTTGTAATTATTTTCATGTAGGTAGGATTTTTCTTTTTTTTCACTTTCCCTATAATGTTATTTTTTTCTCTCCCTTTTCCTTTTCCCCCTTCCCAGTGGGGAGGGGTAACTGTAGTGAATGCTGGGTAGGGTATTTTGACTTTGTTCTATAGCCCTATGCACTTCTTTCAGAATGTTTTATATTGGGCTGTGCAGTTTAGCTTGCAAGCCCATAGATGGCGCTTATAGGTAAGAGCTGGCTATAGCCAACATGGCTGGGTATATACTTGATCCTTATTTACTGGCAGAAGCTCTCTGTTGCCTCAGGAAATGGTCTGACTTATGGAATGCACAGTGGTCTCAGCTCCCTGCTCAACCCTGGGGAGGAGTAGGGCCATGAAGGACAGGGGCAGGCTTGGCAGGTGCACCTTCTTTTCTCCCAATAGCAGGCACCAGCACCAGCACTGAGGGAGAATCCAGTGGGCAGCCCACTAAGTGCCCAGAGGTGTGCCTAGGCATGATGTTGGGAAAACTTGGCTCCAGATTCACTGCAAGGGGTTTGGAGATGGCCTAAACTTCTAATCCAAGAGAGTGAGTACTCCAGATGCCTAGAGATCTGCCTGGGTGTGTGGCAGAGAGGGCCCCACACACAAGGATCTCTGCACAGGAAGGGTGGGATGACTCAGACTGCTGAATGAGGCAAGCAGGTGCTCTGAATGCCTTAAGGTCTGCCTAGTTGTGTAGCACAGAGGGCCACCCTACACCAGGATCTCTGCACAGGAAGGGTAGGATGGCTCAGGCTACTGATCCGTTAGACAATGCTGCAAATGCTTAGAGATCTGCCTGGGTGTGGTACAGAGAAAGTCCCACTGCACCATGATCTGTCTGGGAAAGGTGGAGTGGCTCAGGCTGCTGAACCACTCCAAGTGGATACTCCTAATGCCTGGAGATCTGCCTGGGCAAAGGACAAAGAGGGCCCTGAATTCCAAGATCTCTGCACAGGAGGGATGGGGTGGCTCAGGCTGTTGGACTAAGCAAGCAGGTGCTCCACATGTCTGAAGATTTGCCAGCGTGTGGAGCAGAGACAGCCCCACTGCACCATGATCTCTTCATAGGAAGGGTGGAGTGGGTCAGGCTGGTAATACAGGTGAGTGAATGCTCTGAAAGCCTGGAGATCTGCCTGGACATGGTGCAGAGAGAGCCCCACTGCACCATGACCTCTGCACAGAAAGGGTGGGCCAGTCTGCTGAATCAGGTGAATGGGTGCTCCAAATGCCTGCAGATCTACCTGGGTATGGAGCAGAAAGAGCCTGCTGCAAAATATCTATGTCCAGGAAGGATGGGAAAATTCAGGCTGCTCATCCAGGCAAGCAGGTGCTCCAAATGCCTGATTTCAGCCCAGGGGTAGAGCAGAGAGGGCCCTGCTCCATCTCTATCTCAGGAGAGCAGGATGGAGGACCCGGCAATGGCACACACAGACCACTTCCAGGTCACCAAGCTGGCCCTGGCTGCAAGTCTTGCCACCCAAGAGAAACTGCAGCTACAGCAGCTCTCCTCCCACCCTAGGCTTGCAACAGGGGAGAACATGATTCCAGAGCCTACTGGTGAGACACTTTCCTCATTTCTGGCTATGGAGGCTCCTACTCAGCTCTAGAGCAAGTGCTGCAATCTGTGGCCTGGGACTAAAATGCCTGCACAGCCATGCTGCTGGCTCACCAAGGAACAGCTGACTTTGTACACACCCAGATTAAAAATGGCATCCTGCTCTCAGCCCTGGGTCTAGGAAAATGTCTGCAGCTCTCCCTGGTGTTTTTCATTCACAGTGTCTCCAAGCCTCTCCCCAAGTTAGCTGCAGGGCTTGGGAGAAACAAAGTGCTCTCCTACAGCCTGGGATGCTGAGATCCACAGTGGCAAGGTGAGTCACAGAACGAGGCCCTCTGACTGTCTCACGTACTGGGGCTTCACTCACTTATATCAACTGGACACCATCATGGAAGCTGTTTGCTGGCATTCTCCTTTCCAGGACTCAGACTGTCCTTCATGATGCCAGTGGATTCCTATTTTCCTTCTTAAAGCTCACGGAGTTGATCTTCATGTACTATCTTGCTATTTCCAAGTGGCTGAGGCATGCTGAAAGTCTCTAATCTGCCATCTTGGGGGAAGAAAGCTTTTTCTGTTTCATAGATATTTTCTTGTGTACCATTTTATTCCCTCCTGTTTCTTTTACTACATATTTTTTAGTTATATTCTAACTGGTTATCTAGCAATTACAATTAACATCTTAATTTATAACAACCTGGTTCAAATTCATACCAACTTAGTTTCAGCAGTATGCGAAAAACTTAGCCTTTATGTTGTTACTGTTACAAGTTACATCTTTGTACATTGGGTTAAAAATTATAAACATATATTTATAATTATTGTTTTATGAATTTGCCTTTTAAATCATATAGGAAAGAAAGTTACAAATCAAAAATACATTAAAACTGACTTTATATTTACCTGTTAGTTACCATTTTTTTTTAATTTATATTTTTTTGTTACAGAGTCTCACTGTGTTGCCAGGCTGGAGTGCAGTGGTGCCATCTCGGCTCACTGCAACCTCCGCCTCCCAGGTTCAAGCGATTCTTCTGCCTCAGCCTCCCAAGTAGCTGGGACTACAGGTGTGCACCACCACACCTGACTAATTTTTGTATTTTTAGTAGAGATGGGGTTTCACCATGTTGGCCAAGATGGTCTCGATCTCCTGACCTTGTGATCCACCCACCTTGGCCTCCCAAAGTGCTAGGATTACAGGTGTGAGCCACCACACCCAGCTGTTGGTTATCTTTACCAGTGTTTTTATTTCTTCATGTGAATCTGAGCAGGTCTACTAGCACTGTCAAAGTTTATCTGGGAATATCTTAATTTTGCCTTCATTTTTAAAGCATAGTCCTGCAAAATATAGAATTCTTGCTTGTCTTACCCTGCTAGGACCACAATAACCACAGACTGGGAGGCTTAAACAGCAGAAATTTGTTTTCTCACAGTTCTAGAAGCTGGAAGTATAAGACCAAGGTGCCAGCAGGGTTGGTTTCTGGTAAGGCCTATCACTTTGGCTTGCAGGTGGCCCCTTCTTGCTATGCCTTCACATGGCCTTTTCTCTGTATAGGTGCACTGAAAGAGAGATCTCTGGTGTCTCTTCCTCTTTTTATAAGGACATCAGTCCTATTGGATTAGGACCCCACCTTTATGACCTTATTTAACCTTAGTTACCTCTTTAAAATCCCTATATTTGAATACTGTCACATTAGGAGTTAGGACTTAATATATGAATTTTGCAAGGGACTACAACTCAGTCTATAAGAATTGTCTTTTGACAATTTGATTATAATGTGTCTTGGTGTGTACCTCATTGAGTTTATCTTAAGAGTTTTTTGAGCTTCTTAGATGTGTATATTCATGTCTTTCATCCCTTTGGGCCATTATTTCTTCAATTATTCTTTCGGCCTCTTTCTCTTCTCTCCTCTGGGACACATGTTTTTATATGTTATGTAAATGAGTTGGAGATGGTCCTTCAATTCTGGCCTAAAATAATTCCCATGTTGTTTACTTCTTGACAGCAGCCCAGGACCATTAGCCCAAAGCCCACTGGTGCCAAACACAAATTCTCACACATCCAGTTCCTTTGGATATAGTCTAAACAATTTTTAGCCATTTACAACCTACTCACTTTACACATCCTCTGAAACTGCTCTCAATATTTTTTAACCATAGATAAGAAAAACCCTATAACTATTTTTAAAAACAAACAAACAAACCCACTGCTACTTTTTGAAGCTCTCTGACTTCCCACATTGCTACTTAGCAACATCACCTAGACATCTAAGCCCCTTCTCCTATTTGCACTTCTTCCCTGGGAGTGCTCTTGTCCTGTTTCCTTTCTAGGCGGTGGGGTCATGATGTTGTCTTGAAGATTTCTTCTTGGGAGGAACATCTTTCATGCAGCCCTATCTAAGCACTGCCCAACAAAGCGCATGTATTACTTCTTCTCATGGTCCTGTCTCTGCCTTAATCCTAGATGTTTGATGGTGACTCAGAAGTATCTTTACCTCTGTTTATTTTTTCATCATTCATTTTTCTTTCTTCTACTCACACTGGATAATATCAATGGGCCTATCTTCAAGTTCAGGGATCCTTTCTTCTGCACACTCAAATCTGCTGTTGAACTCCTCAGTGAATGCTTCATTTCAGTTATTGTACTTTTAAACTTCAGAATTTGTATTTGATACCTTTCTATAATTTCTTACTCTTTGGCTAGGTGCAGGGGCTCATAATAGCAATCCCAACATGCTGGGAGGTCAAAGCAGGATAATTGCTTGAGTTCAGGAGTTCAAGGCCAGCCTTGACAACATAGAGAGAACTCATCTCTACAAAAAATGAAAAATTAGCTGCATGCAGTAGTATGCACCTGTAGTCCCAGCTCCATAAGAGGCTGAGGCTGGAGGATTGCTTGAGTCCAGGAGTTTGAGGCTGCAATGAGCTATGATAACACCACTTGCAGTTCAGCCTGGGCAACAGATCAAGACCCCGAGAAGGAAAAAAAGAATTAAATTTCTTACTCTTTGATGTTCTTTGATGAGGCATTTTTCTTGTGGTTTATTTTTGTTCTGTATATATTTTTTCCTTAAGCACTTTGAGCACACTTAAATTACTTGAATTAAAGTCTAATAAGTCCAATGGCTGAGCTTCCTCAGAGACAATTTCTATTATTTTTTTTCTCCTTATGTATGGGCCATACCTTATTGTTTCTTTGCCTGCTTTGTAATGTTTTGTTGAAACTAGACATTTCAAAATCTAAAATGTAGCAATATTATAACATTCTGCTCCCTCAACAGGTTTCTTACTGCTGCTTGTTGTAGCTGTGAACTCAAAAGTATCTGAGACAGGTCCAAATCAATTTGGAAAGTTTATTTTGCCAGAGTTAAGGATGTGCCCATGACACAGCCTTGGAAGGTCCTGATGACATGTGCTCGAGGTGGTTGTGATACAGCTTGCTTTTATACATTTTAGGGAGACATAATACATCAGTGAATACCTATAAGATGCATATTGGTTCAATCTGGAAAGGCAGGACAACTTGAAGCAGAGGCATTCAAGTTATACATAGATTTAAAATTTTTCTGATTGGTAATTGGTTGAAAGAGTTAAGTTATTATCTAAAGACCTGAAATCAACAGAAAATAATGATATGATGATAAGGAGTTGTTAAGATCAAAGTTTTATCATGCAGATGAAGCTTCCAGGTAGTAGGCTTCTGAAAGAATAGATTGCAAATGTTTCTTGTCAGACTTAAGGTCTAGGTTGATGTTAATGCTGATTGGTTTTTCCTGAATTCCGAAAGGGAGGAGGGTATAATGAGGCACATCTAATCCCCCTTCCCATAATGGCCTGAATTAGTTTTTTAGGTTAACTTTGGAATGCCCTTGGCTGAGAGGAGGGGTCCTTTTAGATGGTCAGAGGGCCTTAGAATTTTATTTTTGGTTTACATAGTTATTGCTTGTTTATTTGATTAATGGCTTTCCAAACTAATTTTCTAAAGTCTGTGTCCTTTGTCATATGTAGCCACTGAAGTCTCTGTTTCATTAACTTAGTGGTCAGCTAGTGATTTGATAGAGATTTTTTTAAACACATGGAACAGCAACGACAAAACTCTCCCTGTCTTTGCCAACACTCCCTGTGTGGGTTAGGGCACTGAGCCAAGCAGTTTACAACTCTACCTTAGCCTTCCCTTGCTGTTTGTGTGGACTCTGAGGGTCAGATAGAGATGAAGACATAAGGCCTCCTGAGGTATTTCATAAAATGCACCCAGCACTGGGCAACATATGCCTTCTAGATTCCCCATAATATGCAGGAATTTATCAAGGTCTTTATTCCCCAAAGCATCTCTTCTCTACTCTTGCCTTCCAGGCTTTTTAGCTTCTCTGTTGTTCATCCCAACTATTATTCCTTGCTCCAGGTGGCAGCAGCAAATACATTTGCATTATAAGTCAGGCAAAATAAATGCATAGCTCTGAGCTGGTATTTAGGAAGCCACCAGACAGGTCAAAACTAACAGCCACTATTCTTTGAGAATAACACCTATATTGCTCTTTCAGATACCAGCAATATATGCCAGGAATAAGGGCTGTGGTTCTTAAAGGTCACTGCCATGCTGGGGAGTGAGAAATGATACCAATGGTTCCAAGGAAAATTGTACCAAGCTGTGTATAATTTATTAATTGTCACCTTTCTTGTAATCTTTAATTAGATTCCATAATCTCCACCCCCACCCTCGCAACACACACACAGACACACACACACACACACACACACACACACACAGAGTTAATTCTGACAGTTTTTGTCAGCTTATTCATTGCTTTTGTGGAATGATGGACTTTTGGAGTTCCCTTTTCTGCCATTTTCACTAATATCTCTCCAATCATCAAATTGGTTTCTTTGTTTGTTTTCCTATTGTTGAGTTTTAAGAGTTCTTTGTGCATTTTAGATACAAATTCTTTACCTTATATGTAATCTGTAAATATTTTTTCCTAGTTGATGACTCGTTTTTCATTTTCTTAACAGTGTTTTTTTGCAAAGCAAAGTTCTTTAATTGTATTAACCTAATGTATCAAAGTTTTTCTTTTACAAATCATGCTTTTGGTATTGTATCTAAAACCTCACCACCAAACTCAAAATCATGTAGATTTTCTCATATGTTTTCTTCTTCAAGCTTCATAAATTTTGTAGTTCTATAATCTATTTTAAGTTAACTTGTGTGTAATGAGTAAGGTCTGTGCCTAGGTTCACTTTTTTTTCTTTTTGCATATGGTTGCCTGATTATTCCAGCACTATTTGTGAAAAGACTATTCTTTCTCCATTGAATTGACTTTGCGTTTTTATCAAAAATCATTTTACTATATTTGTGCCAATATATTTCCTGATTCTATTAATATATGCTATTTCATTGATCTATGTGTCTATTCTTTCACCAATACATGCTGCTTGATTATTGCAGCATTAGAGTAGGTATTAAAATAGGGCAGTGTCAGCTGGGTGCAGTGGCTCACGCCTGTAATCCCAACGCTTTGGGAGCCCGAGGCAGGTGGATCATCTGAGGTCAGGAGCTCAAGACCAGCCTGACCAATGTGGTAAAACCCTGCCTCTACTAAAAATACAAAAATTAGCCAAGCGTGGTGACATACACCTGTAGTCCCAGCTATTCAGGAGGCTAAGGCAGGAGAATCACTTGAACCCAGGAATCAGAGGTTGCAGTGACCCAAGATCATGCCACTGCACTCCAGCCTGGGCAACAGAGCAAGACTCAGTCTCAAAAAAGAAAATAGGTTAGTGTGAGTCCTCCCATTTCTTTCTATTTTTTTTCTAGGGGAGGGGGGTCTTGCGTTGGCTATTCTGGGTCCAGATCTATATCTTTGCATTGTCTTTTTAAAACACCTCATAAATGAATAACCACCAAGCATGGTGAACTTTAAAACTATGAAATATTAGGTAAATGTGTTTGAGAAAGAGGAATAAAGGTGTACCAATGGTCCTCTGTTAGTCAAACATGAAAAACAATAAAAGGATTTGTTGAAAAGACATTTAAAAATGTATGAAAAATTAGAAAATGTGTGAAGCCTGCTACCCTAAAAAACTGTGGAGAATGTGGAGTTATTAACACCACAATTTTGGATCCCTAGACTCCATATATGATTATCATACAAAAGATTTAGTTAGATCAATGTTCGAATTTGTGAATCTACTATTAAAAAAAAACTATTACTATTACCAGAACCACTATGACACCTTGATCATCATGACAGAGGTCTAACTTTACTAGATTTAACACACAAAGGCTTCGACCCAAGCCTATGCTTTAAAATTAGGATAACTAAGAGTGTTGGGATTTTCATCTAAAAGTAATGTCTGCGACAAAATGCACCCAAGAGATAGTCTGTCACATTCCATGCTAGTATTGCCAATGAATAATTTTTTAAAATTTATTTTTTTATTATACTTTAATTTCTGGGATACATGTGCAGAATGTGCAGGTTTGTTACATAGGTATACACGTGCCATGGTTGTTTGCTGCACCCATCAACCCATCATCTACATTAGGTATTTCTTCTAATGCTATCCCTCCCCTAGCCCCCCACACCCTGACAGGCACTGGTATGTGGTGTTCCCCTCCCTATGTCCATGTGTTCTCATTGTTCAAATCCCACTTATGAGTGAGAACATGCAGTGTTTGGTTTTCTGTTCTTGTGTTAGTTTTCTGAGAATGATGGTTTCCAGCTTCATCCATGTCTCTGCAAAGGACATGAACTCATCCTTTTTATGGCTGCATAGTATTCCATGGTATATATGTGCTACATTTTCTTAATCCCGTCTATCATTGATGGACATGTGGGTTGTTTCCAAGTCTTTGCTATTGTGAAGAGTGCTGCAATAAACATAGTGCATGTGTCTTCATAGTACAATGATTTATAATCCTTTGGGTATATACCTACTAATGGGATTGCTTGGTCAAATGGTATTTCTGGTTCTAGATCCTTGAGGAATCACCACACTGTCTTCCACAATGGTTGAACTAATTTACACTCCCACCAACAGTGTAAAAGCATTCCTGTTTCTCCACATCCTGTCCAGCATCTGTTGTTCCCTGACTTTTTAATGATCGCCATTCTAACTGGTGCAAGATGGTATCTCATTGTGGTTTTGATCTGCATTTCTCTAATGACCAGTGATGATGAGCTTTTTTCATGTTTGTTGGCCACATAAATGTCTTCTTTTGAGAAGTGTCTGTTCATATCCTTTGCCCACTTTTTGTTGGGGTTGTTTGATTTTTCTTGTAAATTTGTTTAAGTTCCTTTTAGAGTCTGGATATTAACCCTTTGTCGGAAGAAGAGATTGCAAAAATTTTCTCAGATACTGCAGGTTGCCTGTTCACTCTAATGATAGTTTCTTTTGCTGTGCAGAAGCTCTTTAGTTTAATTAGATCTCATTTGTCAATTTTGGCTTTTGTTGCCATTGCTTTTGGTGTGTTAGTCCTGAAGTCTTTGCCTATGCCTATGTCCCGAGTGGTATTGCCTAGGTTTTCTTCTAGAGTTTCTATGGTTATAGGTCTTACGTTTAAGTCTTAATCCATCTTGAGTTAATTTTTGTATGAGGTGTAAAAAAGGGTTCCAGTTTCAGTTTTCTGCATATGGCTAGCCAGTTTTCCCAACAACATTTATTAAATAGGGAATCCTTTTCCCATTGCTTGTTTTTTTCAGGTTTGTCAAAGATCAGATGGTTGTAGATGTGTAGCATTATTTCTGAGGCCTCTGTTCTATTCCATTGGTCTATATATCTGTTTTGGTACCAGTACCATGCTGTTTTGGTTACTGTAGCCTTGTAGTATAGTTTGAAGTCAGGTAGCATGATGCCTCCAGCTTTGATCTTTTTGCTTAGGACAGCCTTTGCTACACAGGCTCTTTTTTGGTTCCATATGAAATTTAAAGTAGTTTTTTTCTAATTCTGTGAAGAAAGTCAGTGGTAGCTTGATGGGGATAGCATTGAAACTATAAATTACTTTGGGCAGTATGGCCATTTTCATGATATTGATTCTTCCTATCCATGAGCATGGAATGTTTTTCCAATTGTTTGTATCTTCTCTTATTTCCTTGTGTAGTGGTTTGTAGTTCTCCTTGAAGGGGTCTTTCACGTCCCTTGTAAGTTGTATTCCTAGGTATTTTATTCTCTTTGTAGCAATTGTGAATGGGACTTCACTCATGATTTGGCTCTCTGTTTGTCTATTATTGGTGTATAGGAATGCCTGTGATTTTTGCACATTGATTTTGTATCCTGAGACTTTGCTGAAGTTGCTTATCAGCCTAAGGAGGTTTTGGGCTGAGACAATGGGGTTTTCTAAATATACAATCATGTCATCTGCAAACAGGGACAATTTGACTTCCTCTCTTCCTATTTGAATATGATTTATTTCTTTCTCTTGCCTGATTGCCCTGGTCAGAACTTCCAATACTATGTTGAATAGGAGTGGTGAGAGAGGGCATCCTTATTTTGTGCCAAACGGAATGCTCCCAGCTTTTGCTCATTCAGTATGATATTGGCTGTGGGTTTGTCATAAATATCTCTTATTATTTTGAGATACATTCCATCAATACCTAGTTTATTGAGAGTTTTTAGCATGAAGTGATGTTGAATTTTATCGAAGGCCTTTTCTGCATCTATTGAGACAATCATGTGGATTTTGTCATTGGTTCTCTTTATGTGATTGATTATGCTTATTGATTTTCATATATTTACCCAGTAGTCATTCAGGAGCAGGTTGTTCAGTATCCACGTAGTTGTGCAGTTTTGAGTGAGTTTCTTAATCCTGAGTTCCAATTTGATTGCACTGTGGACTGAGAGACTGTTTGTTATGATTGCCATTCTTTTGCATTTGCTGAGGAGTGTTTTACTTCCAAATATGTGGTCAATTTTAGAATAAGTGCAATGTGGTGCTGAGAAGAATGTATATTCTGTTGATTTGGAATGGAGAGTTCTGTAGATGTTTATTAGGTCTGCTTGGTCCAGAGCTGAGTTCAATTCCTGGATATCCTTGTTAATTTTCTGTCTCATTGATCTGCCTAATATTGACAGTGGGGTGTTAAAATCTCCCACTATTATTTTGTGAGAGTCTAAGTCTCTTAGTAGGTCTCTAAGAACTTGCTTTATGAATCTGGGTGCTCCTTTATTGGGTGCATATGTATTTAGGATAGTTAGCTCCTCTCGTTGCATTGAATCCATTTACCATTATGTAATGCTCTTCTTTGTCTTTTTTTATCTTTGCTGGTTTAAAGTCTGTTTTAATCAGAGGCTAGGATTACAACCCCTGCCTTTTTTTTTTTTAGCTTTCCATTTGCTTGGTAAATATTCCTCCAGCCCTTTATTTTGAGCCTATGTGTGTTTTTGCATGAGAGGTGGGTCTCCTGAATACAGCGCATCAATGGGTCTTGACTCTTTATCTAATTTGCCAGTCTGTGTCTTTTAATTGGGGCATTTAGCCCATTTACCTTTAAGGTTAATATTGTTATGTGTGAATTTGATCCTGTCATTATGATGCCAGCTGTTTATTTTGCCTGTTGGTTGATGCTGTTTCTTCACAGTGTTGATGGTCTTTACAATTTGGTATATTTTTGCAGTGGCTGGTACTGTTTTTTTCCTGCCATGATTAGTGCTTCCTTCAGGAGATCTTGTAAGGCAGGCCTGGTGGTGACAAAATCTCTCAGCATTTGCTTGTTTGTAAAGAGTTTTATTTCTCCTTCACTTATGAAGCTTAGTTTGGCTGGATATGAAATTCTGGGTTGAAAATTCTTTTATTTAAGAATGTTGAATGTTGGCCCCCACTCTCTTATGGCTTGCAGGGTTTCTGCAGAGAGATCAGCTGTTAGTCTGATGGGCTTCCCTTTGTGGGTAACCCAACCTTTCTCTCTGGCTGCCCTTGACATTTTTTCCTTCATTTCAACCTTGGTGAATCTGACAATTAAGTGCCTTGGGGTTGCTCTCTTCCCGAAGAATATCTTCATGGTGTTGTCTCTATTTCCTGAGTTTGAATGTTGGCCTATCTTGCTAGGTTGGGGAAGTTCTCCTGGATAGTAACCTGAAGAGTCTTTTCAAATTTGGTTCCATTCTCCCTGTCACTTTCAAGTACACCAATCAAACATAGGTTTGGTCTTCTCACATAGTCCCATATTTCTTGGAGGCTTTGTTCATTCCTTTTCATTCTTTTTTCCCTAAGCTTGTCTTCATGCTTTATTTCATTAAGTTGAGCTTCAATTTCTGATACCCTTTCTATCGCTTGATCGATTTGGCTATTGATACGTGTGTATGCTTCACGAAGTTCTCATGTTGCATTTTTCAGCTCCATCAGGTCATTTATGTTCTTCTTTAAACTGGTTATTCTAGTTAGCAATTTCTCTAACCTTTTTTCAAGGTTCTTAGCTTCCTTGCATTGCATTAAAACATGCTCTTTTTGCTCGGAGGAGTTTGTTATTACCCACCTTCTGAAGCCTACTTCTGTCAATTCGTCAAACTCATTCTCTGTCCAGTTTTGTTCCTTTGCTGTCGAGGAGTTGTGATCCTTTGGAGGAGAAGAGGCATCCTGTTTTTTGGAATTTTCAGCCTTTTTGCACTGGTTTTTCCTCATCTTTATGGATTTATCTATCTTTGATATTTGATACTGGTGACCTTTGGATGGGTTTTCTGTGTGGATGTCCTTTTTGTTGATGTTGATGCTATTCCTTTCTGTTTATTCGTTTTCCTTCTAACAGGCCCCTCAGCTGCAAGTCTGCTGGGGTTTGCTGAGGTCCCCTCCAGACCCTGTTTGCCTGGGTATCACCAGTGGAGGCTGCAAAACAGCAAAGATTGCTGCCTGTTCCTTCCTCTGGAAGCTTTGTCCCAGAGGGGCACCCGCCAGATGCCAGCAGGATCTCTCTTGTATGAGGTGTCTCCCAGTCAGGAGGCATGGGGGTCAGGGACCCACTTGAGGAGGCAGTCTGTCCCTTAGCAGAGCTTTAGCGCTGTGCTGGGAGGTCTGCTGCCCTCTTTGGGGCTGGCAGGCAGGAAAATTTAAACCTGCTGAAGCTGCGCCCACAGCTGCCCCTTCCCCCAGGTTCTGTCCCTGGGAGATGGGAGTGTTATCTATAAGCCCCTGACTGGGGCTGCTGCATTTCTTTCAGAGATGCCCTGCCCAGAGAGGAGGAATCTAGAGAGGCAGTCTGGCTACAGTGCCTTTACTGAGCTGCAGTGGGCTCCACCCAGTTTGAACTTCCCTGTGGCTTTGTTTACACTGTGAGGGGAAAACTGCCTACTCAAGCCTCAGTAACGGCAGATGCCTATCCCCCCACCAAGCTCCAGTGTCCCAGCTCGGCTTCAGACTGCTGTGCTAGCAGCGAGAATTTCAAGCCAGTGGATCTTAGCTTGCTGGGCTCTGTGGGTGTGGGATCCACTGAGCTAGACCACTTGGCTCACTGGCTTCAGTCCCTTTTCCAGGGTGTTTCATGTGTCCATGTGAAGAGACCACCAAACAGGCTTTGTGTGAGCAACAAGGCTGTTTATTTCACCTGGGTGCAGGCGGGCTGAGTCCGAAAAAGGAGTCAGCAAAGGGTGGTGGGATTATCATTGGTTCTCATAGGTTTTGGAATAGGCGGTGGAGTTAAGAGCAATGTTTTGAGGGCATGGGGCGGATCTCACAAAGTACATTCTCAAGGGTGGGGAGAATTACAAAGAATCTTCTTAAGGGTGGGAAAGATTGTAAAGAAACTTCCTAAGGGTGGGGGAGATTACAAAGTACATAGATCAGTTAGGTTGGGACAGAAATAAATCACAATGGTGGAATGTCATCAGTTAAGGCTATTTTCACTTTTTTGTGGATCTTCAGTTGCTTCAGGCCATCTGGATGTATACCTGCAGGTCACTGGGGATATGATGGCTTAGCTTAGGCTCAGAGGCCTGACATTCCTGTCTTCTTATATTAATAAGAAAAATAAACAAAATAGTGGTAAAGTGTTGGGGCAGCAGAGATAATGGGTGATGTTCGGGATTAGGGGTGATGTGGGAGAGATTAAGCTGAAGGAAGATTTTGTAGTAAGGGGTGATATTGTGGGATTGCTAGAAGGAGCATTTGTCGTATAGAATTATTGATGATGGCCTGGATGCAGTTTTGTATTTGTTGGGCCTCTGAGCCCAAGCCAAGCCATCACATCCCCTGTGACTTGCACGTATACACCCAGATGGCCTGAAGTAAATGAAGATCCACAAAAGAAGTAAAAATAGCTTTAACTGATGACATTCCACCATTGTGATTTGTTCCTGCCCCACTCTAACTGATCAATGTACTTTGTAATCTCCCCCACCCTTAAGAAGGTTTGTTGCAATTCTCCCCACCCTTGAGAATGTACTTTGTGAGATCCACCCCTGCCCACAAAACATTGCTCTTAACTTCACCGCCTATCCCAAAATCTATAAGAACTAATGATAATCCATCTCCCTTCGCTGACTCTCTTTTTGGACTCAGCCCACCTGCACCCAGGTGAAATAAACGGCCGTGTTGCTCACACAAAGCCTGTTTGGTGGTCTCTTCACAAGGATGCGCATGAAAGTATGAATTGAGAAACTAAATGGAAGACACAAGATCTGAATAAGAGAAGGAGAAAAACAGGTATTAAAGGACTAAGAATTGGGAGGACCTAGGACATCTAATTAGAGAGTGTCCAAGGGGGTCCAAGGGGGTTTAGGGGTTTAGCATAATTACTTGCTTGGTTGGCAAGTTTTTAGGCTCTATCTTTGACAGGTTTTTTTAGTGTTGTCATATACCAGGCCAGATTGATTTAGGGAAAAACAGCACTCTTCATTTAAAAATATACAGAGTCCCCCCTATTTTTTTAGCAGTGAGTAAGTCGAGGCCTCAGTGATTTTAGAGGAAAGAGAAATGCAAAGCCAGCAATTGTTTGTTAAAGAAGGATTAGAAATGGCTAGGAGAGAGTGACTGAGATTGATAGTGTGGTGGAGATAGCTGGGGAGAGGTAGAGGGTGGCATAAGAATGGGAACCAGAATAAGAGTAAATATAAAAGTAAAGAATAGGACTTCATCAGGGTGAAAGTATTGGAGGGTACCTTGCCATTGAAGATGTTCTATCCACTTAAAGAGAGACTTAAGGGTGGCGATTTGAGGTAAAACCAGGAGCCACTAAATACCAAGAGCCTGAGAAACTGCTTGGGTGATTTGACTAATAAAGGCCAGCCCGTTATTGGACTGTATAGAGATGGGAAGGCCAAACTGAGGAATTATGTCTGACAGAAGGGAAGAAATGACGGCGGTGGCTTTCTCAGACCCTGTGGGAAAGGCCTCTACCCATCCAGTGAAAGTGTCTACCCAGACCAAGTGGTATTTTAGTTTACTGACTTGAGGCATGTGAGTAAAGTCAATTTGCCAGTCCTGGGCGGGGGCAAATTCCCGAGCTTGATGCATAGGGAAGGGAGGGGGCCTGCAGATGGAACACTGAGAAGTGATTTCCTTGAGGATAGATTTCCACGATGGAAAGGAAATGAGAGGTTCTAAGAGATGGGCTAGCGGCTTGTAGCCTATGTGGAAGAGGTTAGGAAATGATGACAGAATAGAATGGGCGTGTGAGGCTGGAAGGAGATATTTTCCTTGGTCCAAGGACTATTTGCCTCATGTGGGAAGAGATTGATATGTGGAAACTTCAGTAGGAAAGTAAATAGGAGTGACCAATGAGAAGGAGAAAAACTGGCCATGAGAGACAGAAGTTGGAATGCTAGCTGCTTTTTTTAGCTACCTTATCAGTATAATCATTGCCCTGAGCGATGGGATCTGATGCCCTTTGACGGCCCTTGCAGGGAATGACTCCAGCTTCCTTTGGAAGTAAAGCAGCCTTGAGAAGAGTTTTTATTAAAGAGGCATTAATGATGGAAGACCCTTGCATAGTGAGGAAACCTTTCAGCCCATGAAACAGCATGGTGGTGCAGGATATGGGGTCAGTATAAATATTGACTCATAGTCCCTTTGCAAGAGTGAGAGCCCGAGTTAAGGCAATGAGTTTGGCTTGCTGAGAGGTAGTGGAGGGGGCGGGGCAGTGTCCTCAATGATAGATGTGGAAGATACCATAGCATAGTCTGCCTTTGCTGGTGAGTGGCTATTAGGCCTGGTGGAACTGACATCAATAAACCAAGTGTGATCAGGGTGAGGAAAAGGAAAGAAGGAAATATGGGGAAATGGAGTGAATGCCAAGTGTATCAGAGAGATACAGTCATAGGAGTCAAGTGTGGTATCAGGAATAATGTGGGAGGCCGGATTGAAGTCCGGGCCAGGAACAATGGTAACTGTGGGAGACTCAACAAAGAGTGAGTACAGCTGAAGGAGCCAGGGAACAGAAAGCATATGTGTCAGGGGTGAGGAAGAAAATAGATTTTGGAAGTTATGAGAACTGTAGAAAGAGAGTTCAGCATAGTTTGTGAGTTTGAGGGCCTCTAAAACTATTGGTGGCAGTAGCCACCACATGCAGACATGAGGGCTAGGCTAAAACAGTAAGGTCAAGTTGTTTGGACAGAAAGGCTACAGGGCGCAGTCCTGGTCCATGTGTGAGAATTCCAACTGCAGAGCCCTTACTTCAGCTGTGTGTAATGAAAAGGGTTGGGCTGAGTCAGGGAGAGCTAGTGTGGGGGCGGTCTCTAAAGCTGTCTTCAAGGATTGGAAAGAGGAGTGGGGAAAGGATTTAGGATCTGTGGGGTCAGCTAGGTTTGCTTTTGTGAGTTTACATAATGGTTTAGTCAGGATGGTAAAACTAGGTATCCAAAGGTGGAAGTACCTAACCATGCCTAGGAAGGAAAGGAGTTGTTGTTTTGTAGAAGGGATTGTGGTTTGGGAGATTAGCTGGACATGATCAGCAGGGAGAGCATGTGCATTTTCATGAGAACTATGCCAAGATAGGTAGCAGATGAGGAAGAAATTTGGGCTTGACTGAAGTAATGGGGGCTGTCTGTAAAGCCTTGTGGCAGTACACCCCAGGTAGTTTACTGAGCCTGATGGGTGTCAGGGTCTGTCCAAGTGAAAGCAAAGAGAGGCTGGGATGAAGGGTGCAAGTCATAGTGAAGAAAGCATGTTTGAGATCCAGAACAGAATAATGGGCTATGGAGGGGGTGTGGAGGGAAGTATTGAGGACAGGAGACTATATGGCTTTGGCACCATGGGGTGGATAGGCAAGACAATTTGGTTGATAAAGTGCAGATCCTCAACTAACCTGTAAGACTTGTCCAGTTTTTTGACAGGTAAAATGGGGGAATTGTAAGGAGAGTCTATAGGCTTTAAAAGGCCAGCTGTAACAGGCGAGCGATAACAGGCTTTAATCCTTTTAAAGCATGCTGCCGGATGGGATATTGGCATTGAGTGGGGTAAGGGTGATTAGGTTTTAATGGGAGGGTAAGGGGTGCATGATTGGTCACCAAGGAGGGAGTAGAGACATCCTATACTTGTGGTTTAAGGTGAGGAGATACAAGGCAAGGATGTGAAGGAGGCTTTGAACTGGGAAAAAAAGGCGGCAATGATGTGTGGCTGTAGCCCAGGAATAGTCAGGGAAGCAGATAATTTAGTTAAAATGTCTTGGCCTAATAAGCGAACTGGGCAGGTGGGGATAACTTAAAGAGTGCATAAAAGAATGCCCAAGTTGGCACCAGAGTTGGGGAGTTTTAAGAGGTTTAGAAGCCTGGCCGTCAATACCCACAACAGTTATGGCGGCGAGGGAAACAGGCCTTTGAAAAGAAGGTAATGTGGAGTGGGTAGACTCCATATTAATTAAGAAGGGGACAGACTTACCCTCCACTGTAAGAGTTACCCAAAGCATCTGTGATGGTCCAAGAGGCTTCTGAGGCGATTGGGCAGCGTCAGTCTTCAGCTGCTAAGCCAAGAAGATCTGGGAAGGAGTCAGTCAGAGCCTTGGGCCAGTTGGACCATCCAATTTCCAGTGGGGTCCCACACAGATGGGACACGGCTTAGGAGGAATCCTGGGCTGTGGGCATTCCTTGGCCCACTGGCCAGGCTTTTGGCATTTGAAGCAAGGCCCATGAGGATGTTTTGAAGGAGCCCCTGGGAGCTGTGGCTTGGATGTTCTGAAGTTTTTGTATGCTGGAGATGTGGTTGTGGGCTGTCTTACAGCGGAGGCAAGTAGCTGTAACTCAGAAATGCATTGCTGTCTGGCTACCTCCTCTCTATTATTGTACACCTTGAAGGCGAGGTTGATTAATTCCTGTTGTGGGGTTTAAGGGCAGGAGTGAACGGTTCTGTGTCGCTGGCATTCCAGGTGCCACTGAATATGAAAAGAAACTCCTGCAGCTAGTTTGCTGTCTGCCCAAACAGCCTCCCAGTTTTATGCTTGAAACCCAGGGCCCTGGTGGCATAGGAACCCGAGAGAATCTCCTGGTCTGAGGGTTGAGAAGACCATGGGAAAAGAGTAATTTCTGGGTGGGAATGCACCATTCCTCACGACACAGTCCCTCATGGCTTCCCTTGGGTAGGGGAGGGAGTTCCCCAACCCCTTATGCTTTCCAGGTGAGGTGACACCCTACCCTGCTTTGGCTTGCCCTATATGGGCTGCACCCACTATCTAACCAGTCTCAGTGAGATAAGCCAGGTACCTCAGTTGGAAATGCAGAAATCACCCACCTTCTGCGTTGATCTCACTGGGAGCTGCAGACCAGAGCTGTTCCTATTCAGCCATCTTGCTAGCCCTCTACCAATGAATAAATTTTTTAAGAAAATGTTGCTAATATGGACAAATGCCCTATATTGATTCCTGATGTCTCTGGAAGACGTGAGTAAATCTGAGAAAAAGTCATGAGAGTAGGCTCTTTTAAAGGACTGTAAAAACCCTTTTAGCTTCAGGGACAATTCAAGGCTGCAAACGAATTAATGTTCCTGCCTCTAAATTAGTCAAGGTACTCAGAATGATGGGTTTTTTTAAACAAGCAAGAAATCTCAGGGAAATTCATTTTTAATATAATTTAAAAAGAAACAATAATTCTCACTTCTTCCCTTGAGTAATATAAATTTCAAATGTCTTCTCTTTAGTAAAAAATGTTTCAGAATTTTCAGGAAATGTTAAATGTTAGAACTAAAACAATATGATATTAAAATAATCAATGAGGATTCCTCTTGAAATAACTTTATCTCTGCTTAAGGGAAACCGTCTATCCAGTATTTTCCTCAGGAGACAATACAGCAGGACAGCATTACATGGTCAATTATCTAACATCTCACTTCCTTGTGCCTCCAGAACACAGGAATTCTTTCTTTGGGGTTCTGTAATGAAGAAACGTTTTCTATTAGATGCTATTAAAGTTTTCTTTGTGTGTTTTAATTTGGAAGAAACAGTGTTGAGGTTGGTGGTCTTTAAACTAGATTTGTACTTTATTTTAAAATGTGCTGTGGGTGGGGGAGTGGAAGTTCTTCAATTTCCTTAGAAGAAATTAGGAAGAGTCCTTTCTTCAATATAGATTAATACAAAAAAATCATTTTGAAGAATGAATAATGTGACTTATGGGTAATAAATATTGGCTTGCTCTATCCCCTTTCACACTGTATGTAAGCCAATATGAGTGATACTTCATCCTCTCAGCAGATGAGTAGTTGTGATTTTAGTAGAGGTTCTTTCACCTTATTTGCCTCATTTCCTCAATGATTGCACTTCAGTCTAAGAAAAAAATCTTCTTCTTACTTATGGTAACAAGAATAGGGAGGGCACAAGTCAAGGTATTGCATGGATATTAATATAGTGCAGCCTAAATTTCATTTGGCATCACTAATTATGACACAATGTTATTAAGGCCCACATTTATCTCCTAGTTACTCCCTGATGATGATGCATAGTCTCTGATTTCTCACAAAGTGTCTCTAAGTATTCCTGAAATGTCTCATTTGTCCTAAACTTCTACCATATTTATTCCACTGGACTGCAAAAAAAAAAAAAAAAAATCTCCTGTTGTTCCATCTAGCAAAGTAATTCTCTCCTGATGACTAGTGCTACTCTATCAAGCACTTGTGGAAATTTAACGCCATCCCATACTGTTCCTCTATATTCAATATAATCCCTACTGAGACTTTGCCACATGCAGCAGTTCTCCAGAGGTACACTTAGACCTCAAGGTGTGCAAACTGCATCGCTGTGCATATCAGGGATTAGCAGATGTTTCCTCAGCATTATAACTCACTCTATGAGTGCAATACTAAGGACATTTGGGAACCCATGGGTTAAAGATTTTAATGAAACAGTTCTTTTGGTTTTTACTTAAATATGTAGCTTTCTCTCCCTGAAACCCAGAAATGTATCCAGAAGGCTGGACTGAAGACAGATTGATCAACAACCATCAGGCTTTATGCAGAATCCTTATTTTCTCAGAAGAAAATATGGCCAAATCTCAAGCTGAGATTTGAGAATCTTCTATGCTCAATTAGAGAGAAACTTCAACAAGTTGTTGTTTGTCTTATTAAATATAGAGTGTTCAAAGGGATAATATCTAACTTTCAACTGTTTTATTTTTGATTTGGCAATTATTTATTATTCCTTCACGTTTTTGTTTTAATCACTGTAAAGCTATCATGAGACTTTTGGTCTCTGCTCTAGCATGTAAAGAGATTGAAAGTCACCATGCCATCCTAATTACAAGTAAAAGCCTGAACAAACTGAAAAATGAACAACTCTTCTTAGATCTGTCAGAGGAGCAAGGTCACAGGGCAAACAATTGTCCTACAAATTGGAGAGACAGAGAATCCCAACTTACAGGAGCTGAAACTCCCAAGAAAAAAAATCTCCATGAGAACCAATGCCTGGGTAGCAAAATGTGAACTGTAACTGACAAATTGCCGGAGGCTCAGTGTGGAAAAACTCCAGTGCAACCCAGTCCTAGGGCTGAAGCCATAGTTTTGTGAATTTTAAAATCCAGAAGGTTGACCAGGTTTTCACAGTGAATATTGGAGGAAAATTCCTTCATGCTTATGGTGATGAAGGGGGAAAGAAACCTTTTGAAATTTGCCAGAACCTTTTGTTCTTCTTAAGAATGTCTGCTCTCCAGAGAAACTAATTTACCAGAGCCTAAATTATTGGGGTTTTGCTAGAGCTTAACTGACTTGAGGGAAGGAAAATAACCAACTCCAGCCTACTCTCACCATCTTGTCCCCAAATCTAAGAGGTTGGGGAGAGTGTGGGAGACGGAGAAGCACTTGGGAAATTCATAGTCCAGATACACAGTTTCACTAAAAGACTGAGACCTAATCACAGGACTACAGAACACATCCCCATCCCCACATATTACCACCACATTAGTAAAGTACCGTTTATAGTAATTCTTTAACTGCAATACATCAAAAAAAGATTATAAGGCACACTAAGAGGCAAAAGACACATTTTGAAGAGAAGAACAAGCATAAGATCCAGACTTCAATATGGCAGGGATATTGAAATTATCAGAAAGGGAATTTAGAACTATGACTAATATGCTTAGTGTGGCTACAATTAACCTGCAGATAATCACCAGAGGTCCTCCCCTGGCTTAGCACAGAAAGAGTAGGCAATAAACTCTAGCTCACAGCTTCTTCCAGAAGAGCAAAAGAGTTGGACTGCACATCTAATGCCCCAAATTATTTAGGTGCTACCTGAGGAGCTGGCTTCCATCTTCCTGTCTTAGAAAGTTGACATGGCCTGGCATACACTGTCTTCTAGGAGTGACAGAGAACAAAGCAGTGGTTTGAACTAGTATCCAGGCAGTCAGCACAACTCCTCTCTATGGCTCAATTCAGAGCAAGTGGATAAAAAAACAAAAACCCCAAAAACCTCAGCAACCAGCTTATCCCTGGAGAGGGAAAGAGTTGGACCATGCATCTAGACTTCCAACTTCTATAGGAGCTACCTGATGACTTGGCTTCTTTTCCAGCTATCTAAGAGTGTTGACAGAACCTGGCATACTCTAAAGACCTGGAAGCCACTAAGAACAAAGACAGAAGTTTGAACTAGCATGAAGGTTTGAGAGGCCCACAAAAGTTTGGGCCAGGTTGATTGGTGAAGCTCTTCTCCTGTACAAGACAAATCCAGAAAGACTGGGAGATGGTAAAGTTTTTTCTAATGCATAGATACCAACAGGAAGAATCAAGGAAAATTAAGAAACAAAGAAACATTATCCAAACAAAAGAAAAAGATTAAACTCCAGAAACTGATCCTAATGAAATGGGAATATATAAATTACTTCAGAGAAAAATCAAAATAAGTGTCACAAAAAATACTTCATGAGCTTGGGGGAGCAATGTAAAAACAAAAGGATAATTTCAACTAAGAGAGAAAATTTTAAAAAGGACCAAACAAATCATGGAGCTGAAGAATACCAATAGCTGAACTGAAAAAATCAAAAGAGGGGTAAAACGTATGAGCAAAGCAAACAGAAGAAAAAATGAGAGAACTTGGAGAAAGATCACATGGAATTATTCATCAGAGGAGTAAAAGAAAAACAGCAAAGATAGCTTAAGGGATATACAGCACACCATTAAGAAAGACCAATACAAGCATTATAGAAGTCTCAGAAGAGGAAGAGAGACAGCAAGAGAAAAAATAAGCAGAAAGCTTATTCTAAGAAATAATGGCTGAAAAAGTATCAAATGTGAGAAAGGAAATGGACATTTAGATGCAGGAAACTTATGGAACCCAACTTAAGATGAACCCTAAAAATCCACACTGAGAAATATTATAATTAAATTGTCAAAGACAAAGAAAGATTTTTGAAAAAACACCAAGAGAAAAACAACATGTCACATATGAGGGAATCCTCATGAGACTATCACTGGTTTTTAGCAGAAATCTTGCAGGTCTGAATGGCATGGGATGATATATATTCAAAGTGCTGTGGGAACAAACAAACAATCAAATAATAATATACATGGCAACACTATCCTTCAAGAATGAAAAAGAGATAAAGACAATCTGAGACAGAAAGGGGCTTTCAGTTCCAAAAGTGGCATACAGTGCTGAGATTATCACCAGCAATATCCCAGAACTCAAAAATGAAGATAAAGCAGTTCCTGGGGTCACAGGGAAGTGAAAAACCTCTGAGTAGATGATAAAAAAATCAGACTTCCATGTCCATAACACCCCTTCCCTCAATTTGCCCCACACCAAACATGCAGAAAATTTCTCCTCAACTCACAATTTTTACACTGGAAAAAGTGAGATCAAGATGAATAATCAGCTTCCCCACTATGTTGAGTTCCATGACAGAAGACACGTCCCTGCCCCAACCCACAGGAAGCATTGTGAATGCCTAATGGGAGAAATAGCCCTGTGGACAACCAGAGACAAAGGGAGATGGTGGGACTGCCATCCCCTACCCTGGAAACTGCTCTGTAACTCAGCCAAAGATGATACTAAACCAGAGTGAATGTTCAGCAGCATCATGCTGTAGGAAAAGTGTTCCATAGGTATCCTGGACATGAACCCCTACAGCCTTCCCATACTGCTGGGATGTACTTTTGGGGCATTCTCCATTTGGGACAGGCAGCACTCTGATCCTTTTCTAGACCTGAAACAAACCTGGGCTTAAAATACTATCTAGTGCTAAATGGACACAGCAATCTAGTGGGAAAAAAAAGAAAGAAATTCAACAGGAAGGCCAGGTGCAGTGGCTCATACTTGTAATCCCAGCACTTTGGGAGGCCAAGGCGGGCAGATCATGAGGTCAGGAGATCGAGACCATCCTGGCTAACATGGTGAAACCCCATTTCTACTAAAAATACAAAAAAAAAATAGCCGGGCATGGTGGCGGGCACCTATAGTCCCAGCTACTTGGGAGGCTGAGGCAGGAGAATGGCATCAACCCAGCAGGCGGAGCTTGCAGTGAGCCGAGATCACGCCACTGCACTCCAGCCTGGGTGACAGAGCGAGATTCCATCTTAAAAAAAAAAAAAAAAAAGAAATTCAACAGGAAAATTACCAAAAAAAAAAAAAAGTCTAAGAAAAATATCCAATTAAAAAAAAATAAGCTAGTCAAAGAAGACTGGAAAAATAAATAATCAGTGCAAAGACATAGATGCACATCATCAATAAACAACAGCAAACAGGGAATCAAGACCTCCACAAACTAATGAAGCAAGAAACCAGTGACGGACCCTAAAGAGATGGCAATATGTAAGCTCTCTGACCAAGAATTCAAAATAGCAAATTGCTGGGTGTGTTGACTCACACCTGCAATCCTAGCACTTTGGGAGGCCAAAGTAGGAGGGTCAGTTGAGCCCAGGAGTTTAAGACCAGCCTGGGCAACATAGCAAGACCTCATCTCTACAAAAAAAATTTAAAAATTAGCCAGGCATGGTGATATGTGCATGGTGATAGTTGCAGGTACTCAGGATAATGAGGCAGGAGGATCGCTTAAGCCCAGGAGGTCAAGGCTGCAGAAGGTCAGGTTCAGGCCACTGCACTCCAGTCTGGGTGACAGAGTGAGACCCTGTCTCCAAACACACACACACACACACACACACACACACACACACACACACACACCAAGGCACAGTTTTAAGATAATTCAATGACCTCCAAGATAACACAGAAAAGCAATTCAGAATCTTATCAAAAAATCTAACAAAGAGATTGAAATAATGAAATCAAACAGAAATCTTGGAACTGAGAAATACATTGGCTGAACTAAAAATTTCATTAGGGGGTTCTCAATAGCAGAATGGATCATGCAGAGGAAAGAATCAGTGAGCTTCCCCTCTTCCCTGCAAGATGGGGAATTGGAGGCAATGTCAGCATGCCTCTCCACTTGGAAGGACAAAATAGGTGTAGAGATTCACGTTGTGAACTTTTTTCCAAGAAGCAATACAGGAACTTAACAGGAAAAGTGAAAGAATCCACAGACTCTTTGAAAGAAGTGGCAGGCTTCAGCCTACACCATGAAACAGGCCAAAAACTAAGTCCCCAGAGTGTTAGAGTGGGAGAGACTGCCTCCAGGATACATATCCCCATTAAGGAACTTAAAAATCCAGGCCACAGGTGAAGCCTTAATCCAACACAGAACTGGAACTGATTTAGGGAGCAGTGAAATATAAAAGTAGAAGCAGCAGTGGGAAGTGCCTTGCAGGCATTCCCAATCTCCAGTGCAGACCAAGGGAAGCCATTCCTTATTATATCTCACAGGAACCTCAGCAAAGTCAACCAACCAGCTCAGACAGTAGTCACAACTCCCAACTGAATTTCACAATATAACATCAAGTAGGGACAAATTCTCTTGGTCAGAACCCTGGAGGGGTGGGGACGGCAAGTGGAAAGTATGCTATATTTGTGAGCACAGGAGCCAGGCACCCATCCTTGCAGGTGGATGGGGAAGGATGTGGCCTGAAAGCTGTGGTTGCTATCCTCATGGGGAAAGTTTATGGCCTGAGGAAGGTTTGAGTTCTGAGTGCAGGCTACCTGAAACTTAGCCTAGTGCTACTAGCAGGGCACTGTGGGAGTGAGATCAGCCTGGCCAACTGTGTGGGATCTAAGTGAGGCTTACTGCCACATGTTACTCCCCACCTCTTGTACAACTTCTTCTGAACAGCAGAGCAGTTACACTCACCTATGGAACATTACCTCAGAGGCTTAAGAACGACCTTCCTACCCCAACAGGGGTCACAGCTTGCCCCACACACAGGGAGTCAGAATGCAGACCCACCTGACTCAGACCCCACCGGGTTATGGCCCTCCACACACCCTGGTAGCTTAACACAAAGGACAGAAATTTTGGGGAACTTTATGTCCTCACCCATCACCTGAGAAACCAAAATACCTCCCCTGGGCAACATAAGGCAAGCTCAAATCCCACAGTTACTACTGAAGCTGCTGCTCTTTTGCAGGCACCACCTGCTGGCTGGAGGGTAACTGACAGTCCATTACAGCATCTGCAGGCACACTAACATAGCACCCAGGAAGAAGAAAACCAGTGTGTGACCTCAGCTATCACCATTGTCAACAAGAGGTCCTGAGTCTGTCCACATGACCAGTTTACTACTATTGTAACCAGCATTTGAGAAAGACAGCACGCTAAGGCTATCTATAACCAAGGAATCTCACAGAGTTTACATTACTCCCCTGCCACCCTCATCAGAGCTGGTGCTGGTACCCACTGCTAGGAGACTTGAGGACAGGTCACATCACCAGATCGCTTGCAGACATTTCCTGGCACCAACCTGGAGTATGGCAGCCTCACGGGTGGCTAGACCCAGAAGAGCAATAGCAATCACTGCAGTCTGGCTCTCAGAAACTCCTACTCCTAGGGGAAGAGGGAGAACACTACATGAAAGGAACACCTCATAGGACAAAAGAATCTGGACAGCAAGCTTTGAGTTCCAGATCTTCACTCTGGTGGGAAGTTTCTTTCTGTAGAGATGCAATTGCAGTGCTGGGCTCAGCAGGGAAAGTCTGCAGTACTATCCCAACAGTCAGGCAGCCTTGGTGCTCATGAAGGGTCTTGGAGAAGGGGTCTTCTTTCTCTCCTTGTCCACCACTACAGACACAGCTGAGGCTTCTCCCGTGGTAGCTCAGCATGGGTGCATCTACAGACATCCTTCCTGGAACATTGCAGGGTGACTGCATCTCCACAGGAGGAGCACCTTCCAGGTTCAGTCTTCCATGAGAGGCAGAGTCACAGTTCTTCTCTATGTGGAACATCAACATTCATGCAGAAGAAAAGGGGTGCCTGTCTAATCTGAATAGCTGAAACATTGGGACAGGAGTGAGTCTGGGAGGTGGACAGCTTTCCTGCTGGCCTGGCAGGGGAGCTGGGGTGGCTCCTACCCTCTCCCCTGTTAAGACCTCAGTGCATCTAATTGAGAGCTCCCCCAGCTACCATCATCAAGGCTGGGATCTCTGCCCACCACTGGCCATTGCACTTACCCACCTGCTTTAGCTACAACCAGTTTCTCCCTAGGAAAATCTTCCCTACTCACCTGAGACCTGAATCATCAACTCAGTAAATAGAATACTGGGGAATAAATAAATAAATAAATAAATAAGTGCACACCACACGGAAATGGGATAAGCTTCAAAAGACCTCTGTCATTCCAACCCCATAGGAGATAGTGAACTTATCCACACACCAAGTACATAGCTTCTACAACCAGTATCTGAGGAAGCCATCATACAAACACTCTCCATAACCAAGGAACTCATACAGAGTCATCACCCTAAAAGCACCACCAACCAAATTAGGCTATAATAAACTACACACATTAAAGTCACATCCTTAAGGGTAGAAAGAAAGAAAGAAAAGAAATCTTAAATTCAAGAATAATTAACAGAAATAGTCTACCCAAATGAGAAGGAACCAGAAAAGTTAATTTTGGTGACACACACACACAAAAAACCAGGGTTCTATAACAGATCACACTAGCTCCCCAGCAATGGATCCAAACCAAGATGAAATCTTTGAAATACCAAATAAAGATTCAGAAGGTTATTAAGCTACTTGAAGAGATACCACAGAAAGGTGAAAACCACCATAAAGAAATTTTAAAAACAATTCAGGATATAGGCCAGGCACAGTGGTTCACACCTGTAATCATAGCATTTTGGGAGGCCAAGGCGGGTGGATTGCTTGAGCTCAGGAGTTCAACACTAGCCTGGACAACATTGTGAAACTCCATCTCTACAAAAAATATAAAAATTAGTTGGGTGTGGTGGCACATGCCTGTAGTCCCAGCTACTTAAGAGGCTGAGAGATCAAAGGATCAATTGAGCCTGGGTAGTCGAGGCTGCAGTGAGCTGTGATCATACCACTGCACTCCAGCCTGAGTGACAGAGTGAGACCGTGTCTCAAAAAAAAAAACAGGATATGAATGAAAAGTGTCTTAGAGAGACACATATCATAAAGAAAAACCAGTCAGAACTTCTGGAAATGAAAGACACACTTAGAGAAATATAAAATGCAGTGGAAAGTTTAAACAATAGATTAGAACAAGTAGAAGAAAGAATTTCAGAGCTCAAAGACAAGGCTTTTGAATTAACTCAGTCAGAAAAAGATAAAGGAAAAAGAATAAAAAGAAATGAACACAGTCTCTAAGAAATACAGGATTATGTAAAATGGCCAAAGCTAAGAATAATTGGTGTTTCTGCAGGAAAAGAGAAGGCTAAAAGTTTGAAAAACTTATCTGAGAAAATAATTGAGAAAAACATCCCTGGCCTTGCTAAAGATTTAAATTTCCAAATACAAGAACCTCAAAAACAAACAAACAAACAAACAACTGAGAAATTCACTGTAAAAAGATTACACCAAGGAACATGACCATCAGGCCACCTAAAGTCAACAAAAAGGAAAGAATGCCAAGAGCTGTGAGACAAAAGCAGCAAGTAACTTTCAAACTAACAGGAGACTTCTTAGCAAAAACCTTACAAACTAGAAGAGATTGGAGTCTTACATTTAGTCTCCTTAAAAAGAATAACTGTCAGCCACAAATTTTATATCCAGCAAAACTAAATTTCATAAATGAAGAAGAAATGAAATTATTTTCAGACAAGTAAATGCTGAGGGAATTTGCCACTACCAAACCAGCACTACAAGAAATGTTAAAAGGAGTTCTAAATCTTGAAACAAAAGCTTAATATGCATCCAAATAGAACCTCTTGAAAGCATAAAACAGGGCCTATAAAACCATAACACAACAAAAAAGTATCTAGGTAATTCTAACATGATGAATGGAACCGTATCTCATATCTCAGTATTAATGTTGAATGTAAGTGGCCTAAGTATTCCGATTAAAAGATACTGGATGATAGAGTAGATAAAAAAAATAAAAAACCAAATATCTGCTGTCTTCAAGAGACTCACCTAACATATAAGGACTCTTACAAACTCAAGGTAAAGGGGTGGAAAAGATATTCCATGCAAATGGAAACAAAAGGCGAGCAGGAGGAGCTATTCTTATATCAGACCAAACAGACTTTAAAGCAACAACAGCAAAAAGAAAAAAGGTCATTATATAATGGTTAAAAGACCAATCCGACAAGATTACAATCCTGAATTTATATGCACCTAGCATTGGAGCTTCCAAAATTATAAAACAATTACTACTAGATCTAAAAAATGAGGTAGACAGCAACACAATATTAGTGGGGGACTTAAATACTCCACTGACAGGACTAGAAAGATCACTGAGACAGAAAGTAAACACAGAAACAATGGACTGAAACTACATTCTAGAACAAATAGACTTAACAGATATTTACAGAACATTCTACCCAAGAACTGCAGAATACACATTCTTCTCATCAGCACATGGAAAATTTTCCAAGATAGACCATGTAATAGGTCACAAAACAAGTCTCAATAAATTTAAGAAAATCAAAATCATCTCAAATATCTTTCAGACCAAAGTATAACAAAACTACAACTCAATGGCAAAAGAATCCTCAACACTATACAAATACATAAAAATTAATTAATCTGGTTCTGAATGATTTTTGGGTTAATAAAATCAAGATGGAAATTGTAAAATTATTTGAAATGAATGACGGTAGTGAAACAAGTTATCAAAACCCCTGAGATACAGCAAAAGCAAAAGCAATGCTAAGAAGAAAGTTCATAGCCTTAAATACCTACATCAAAAAGCCTGAAAGAGCACAAAGTGACAACCTAAGGTCACATCTCAAAAAACCAAAGAAACAGGAATAAACTAAACCTAAAGCCAGCAGAAGAAAAGAAATAACAAAATCAGAGAAGAAATAAATGAAATTGAGACCAAAAATACAAAAGATAAATGCAACAAAAAGCTGGTGCTTTGAAAAGATAAAATTGATAGAACTTAGCAAGATTAATCAAGAAAATAGAGAGAAGATCTAAATAAGCTCAATTGGAAATGAAACCAGAGACATTACAACTGATACTACAGAAATACAGAAGATAATTCAAGACAACTCTGAACACGTTTATGTGCACAAGTTAGAAAATCTAGAGGAAACGGATAAACTCCTGGAAACATACAACCCTCCTAGATTAAATCAGAAAGAAATAGAAATCCTAAACAGACAAATAACAAGCAGAAAGATGGAATCAATAATAAAAAAAAAATTGCCAACAACAACAAAAAAAGCCGAGGACCAGATTCACAGCTGAATTCTACCAGACATTCAAAGAAAGAAATGGTACCAATTTTACTTAAACTTAAACTATTCAAAAAGATTGAGAAAAGGGGTGATATCTTGAGACACATGCCAAATAAACAAATAAAAGAGAAAGAGGGAATCCTCCATAAATCATTCTATGAAGTCCATATCACCGATTCCAAAACCAGGAAAGGTATTAAAATAAGAAAACTAGAGACCAATATCCCTGATGAACATAGATGGAAAAATCCTCAACAAACTCCAGCTAACCAAATCCAACAGCATATCAAAAAGAAAATTTATCATGATCAAGTGGGTTTCATCCCATCGAGGCAGAGATGATTGAATATATGCAAGTCAGTAAATATGATAGATCACATAAACAGAATTAAAAACAAAAAACATATGATCATCTCAATAGATGCAGAAAACACATTTGATAAAATCCAGCATTGCTTATGATTAAAAACTCTCAATAAACTAGGCACAGAAGGGATTTACCTCAAAATAATAAAAGCCATATATGACAAACCCACAGCCAACATTATACTGAATCAGGAAAAGTGGAAAACATTTCCTCCGAGAACTGGAACAAGACAAGGATGCCCATTTTTACCACTTCTATTCAGCATAGCACGGGAAGTCCTAGCCAGAGCAACCAGGCAAGAGAGAGAAATAAAGTACATCCAAATTGGAAAAGAGGAAATCAAACTAGCATTGTTTGCCGATGATATTGTGTCTGGAATTGGTGGGTTCTTGGTCTCACTGACTTCAAGAATGAAGCCGTGGACCCTCGCGGTGAGTGTTACAGCTCTTAAGGTGGCGCGTCTGGAGTTTGTTCCTTCTGATGTTCGGATGTGTTCGGAGTTTCTTCCTTTTGGTGGGTTCGTGGTCTCACTGGCTCAGGAGTGAAGCTGCAGACCTTCCCGGTGAGTGTTACAGCTCATAAAAGCAGTGTGGACCCAAAGAGTGAGCAGTAGCTAGATATATTGCAAAGAGTGAGAGAACAAAGCTTCCACAGTGTGGAAGGGACCCGAACGGGTTGCTGCTGCTGGCTTGCAGCCTGCTTTTATTCTCTTATCTGGCCCCACCCACATCCTGCTGACTGGTAGAGCCAAGTGGTCTGTTTTGACAGGGCGCTGATTGGTGTGTTTACAATCCCTGAGCTAGACACAAAGGTTCTGCAGGTCCCCACCAGATTAGCTAGATACAGAGTGTGGACATAAAGGTTCTCCAAGGCCCCACCAGAGTAGCTAGATACAGAGTGTCAATTGGTGCATTCACAAACCCTGAGCTAGACACAGGGTGCTGATTGGTGTGTTTACAAACCTTGAGCTAGATACAGAGTGCCGATTGGTGTATTTACAATCCCTGAGCTAGACATAAAGGTTCTCCAAGGCCCCACCAGAGTAGCTAGATACAGAATGTCCACTGGTGCATTCACAAACCCTGAGCTAGACACAGGGTGCTGACTGGTGTGTTTACAAACCTTGAGCTAGATACAGAGTGCCGACTGGTGTATTTACAATCCCTGAGCGAGACATAAAGGTTCTCCACTTCCCCACCAGACTCAGGAGCCCAGCTGGCTTCACCTAGTGGATCCCGCACGGGGGCTGCAGGTGGAGCTGCCTGCCAGTCCCGCGCCGTGCGCCTGCACTCCTCAGCCCCTGGGTGGTCGATGGGACTGGGCGCCGTGGAGCAGTGGGTGGCGCTCATTGGGGAGGCTCCGGCCGCACAAGAGCCCAGGGAGGGGTGGGAGGCTCAGGCATGGCGGGCTGCAGGTCCCGAGCCCTGCCCCGCAGGAAGGCAGCTAAGGCCGGGTGAGAAATCGAGCGCAGCACCGGTGAGCTGGCACTGCTGGGGGACCCAGTACACCCTTCGCAGCCGCTGGACCGGGTGCTAAGCCCCTCATTGCCCAGGGCGGCAGGGCCAGCCGGCTGCTCCGAGTGCGGACCCGCCAAGCCCACGCCCACCCGGAACTCCAGCTGGCCCGCAAGCACCCGCGCAGCCCCGGTTCCCGCTGGCGCCTCTCCCTCCACACCTCCCTGCAAGCTGAGGGAGCCGGCTCCGGCCTTGGCCAGCCCAGAAAGGGACTCCCACGGTGCAGCAGTGGGCTGAAGGGCTCCTCAAGTGCTGCCAAAGTGGGAGCCCAGGCAGAGGAGGCGCTGAGAGCGAGCGAAGGCTGTGAGGACTGCCAGCACGCTGTCACCTCTCAATATGATTGTATACCTAGAAAACCCTAAAGACTCATCCCTCATCCAAAAGATTACTAGGCCTAATAAATAAATTCAGCAAAGTCTAAGGTTACGGAATCAATGTACACAAATCAGTTGTCCTGCTATACACCAACAATGGCCAAGCTGAGAATAAAATTAAGAACTCAATCCCTTTTACAATGGCTGCAAAAATAATAATAAAATTAAAATACCTAGAAATATCCTTAACCAAGGAGTTGAAAGATATCTACAAAGAAAACCACAAAACACTACTGAAAGAAATCATAAATGACACAAATGAATGGAAGCACATCCCATGATGATAAAAGAATCAATAGTATGAAAATAACTATAACTGCCCAAAGTAATCTATAGATTTAATGCAATTTCCATCAAAATACCATCATCATTTTTCACAGAACAATAAAAAGCAATCCAAAACTTCATGTGGAATCAAAAAAGAGCCCAAATAGCCCCAGTAAGCAAAAAGAACAAAGCTGGAGGCATCACATTACTGGACTTCAAATTATACAGAACTAGAATAAACAATTCTAAAATTCATATGGAACTGAAAAAGAGCCCACATAGCCAAAGAAACCATAAGGAAGAAGAACAAATCTGGATTTGTTCATATTACCCAACCTCAAACTATACTAGAAGGCTATAGTTAAAGTCAGGTACCACACCTGACTTTTCTTTTTTTTTTTTTGACAGGATTTCACCATGTTACCCAGGCTGGTCTTGAACTCCTGGGCTCAAGCAATCTGCCCATCTTGGCCTCCCAGCTATAGGCATGAGCCACCATGCCTAGCTTTTAATTCTTATAGTAAGAAATAATATTAAACTCGTATAGTAATAAAAATTTGTTTTAATTCTTACAGTAAGAAATGGACTTTTCCCCCTAGCAAGACTCATAAAGAGTTCCATTTCCAGGCACCAGAATGAGTGAAAAATGACCAAAACAGTCTTATCTGGGGAAATATCAGGAAGTGGACATGCCCCCCATTTGGCCTAATATCTGGACATTGACAAAGAATCAATTGCAAAGTACAGAAGAGAACTAGCAAATGGAATCCAGAAACACATAAAAAGAATTATACACCATGACTAAGTAGGATTTATCCCTAAAATGCAAGCTGGCTAATATTAGAAAATTAATTAATTTAATATACCATATCATTAGGATAAGGAACAAAAATGACATAATTATATCAATACACGCAGAAAGAGCATTTGACAAAATCCCTTCAGGATGAAAACATTCAACAAACTAAGAATACAAAGGAACTTCTTCAACCTGATAAAAGATATGTCTTTCATCAGGCATCTCCCTCCGACTTCTCCCTCCTCAACCACCTAAAGTGTTAAGATTACAGGCGTGGGCATGGTGGCTCACTCCTGTAATCTCCACAATTTAAGAGGCCAAGGTGGGAGGATTGCTTGAGCCCAGGAGTTCAAGACAAGCCTAGGCAACATAGTGAGACCTCTTCTCTATCAAAAAAAAAAAAAAAAAAAAAAAACCAGGCATGCTAGCACACACCTGTGGTCCCAGATACTCCAGAGGCGAAAGTAGGAGGATTGCTTGAGCCCGGGAGGTTGAGGCTGCCGTGAGCCAAGATTGGACCACTCACTACACTCCGGCCTAAGTGACAGAGTGAGACCCTGTCTCAAAAAAGAAAAAAAAAAAGATATCTACGAAAAGCCACAACTAACATTACAATTAATGATGAAAGACTGAAAGCTTTCCTCCTAAGATCGAGAAATGAAAAGAATGTCTGTTCTCACCACTTTTATTCAACATTGCATTGGAGGTTGTAGAAAGGGCAATTGGGCAAGAAAAAGAAGTAAAAGGCATTCAGATTGGAAAGAAAGAAGTAAAACTATATTTGTAGATGACACAATCTTGTATATAGAAAATCCTAAGGAATCCACTAAAACATTATTACAAACTAATAAATAAGTTCAGCAAGGTTTCAGGCTACAAGATTGATATATGAAAATTAGTTATATTTCTATATGCTGCAATGGACAATCTGAAAATAAAAGTAAGAAAACTGATGCAATAGCATCAAAAAGTATAAAATAGTTGGGAATAAATTAAACCAAAAAACTGTAAAACCTATAGCCTAAAAACTATAAAACATTATTAAAATAAATTAAAGAAGAATTAAATAAATGAAAAGGCATTCCATGTGCTGGATTGAAAGATTTAATACTGTTAAAATGGCAATACTTCTCAACTGATCTACAGATTCAACCTATCGTTGTAAAAATCCCAGTTAAATTTTTTACAGAAATTGCCAAGCTGACCCTAAAATTTATATGGAAATTCTCTTGAATTTCCTTTAGAATAAGTTTGAATTTGCTTTAGAATAGGAAAAACAACCTTGAAAAAAAAGAGCAAAGTTGAAAGACTCACACTTCCCAATTCCAAAATTTACTACAAAACTACAGTAGCCAAAATGGTAAGGTACTGGCATTAAAGATAGACATATAGATCAATGGAAGAGAATTAAGTGTCTAGAAATAAACTCTCAAATTCATGGTCAATTGGTTTTTGAAAAGGGTGTCATGACAATTCAATGGGGAAAGGATAATCTTTCCAGCAAATGATGCTGGTACAACTGCATATCCAGAAGCAAAATAATAAAATTGCATGTATAGAAAATTTATGCATATACATAGGCAAAAATCAATGGATCAAAGGCCTAACTGTATGAGCTAAAACTGCTAAATTATTGGAAGAAAACATAGGCATAACTCTTTGTGACATTAGATGAGACAATAGTTTCTTAGATATGACACCAAAGCACACTCAAGGGAAGAAAAAAAGGATAAATTGGGCATCATGAAAATTAAAAACATTTGTGTTGCAAAGGATACCATCAAGAAAATGAAGACAATCCATAGAATGGGAGAAAATACTTGCAAACACATATCTAATAAGAGACTTGTATCTACAATATGTTAAGAATTATTACAACTCAATAATAAAAAACCAAACAGCTCAATTAAAAGTGGGCAAATGATCTAAGTGACATTCAAAGAAGATACACAAATGACCAACAAGCACATGAAAAGATGTTCAGCATCATTAGCTATCAGGGAAAGGCAAATTAAAACCACAATGAGATACCAATCCACACTCAACAGAATGGCAATAACCAACAACACGACTATTGCAAGCGATGTTGAGGGCATGAGGAAATTGGAACTCTCATGCACTGCTGGCGGGAATGTCAAATGGTGCAGCTGCTTTGGAAAAGCAGTTTGGCAGTTCCTCAAAAGGTTAGACATAGAGTTACCATATGACATTTCACTCCTAGATATATACCCAAGAGAAATGAAAACATATGTCTACACAAAAACTTGTATAAGAATGTTCATAACAGCATTTTATTCATAATAGCCAAAATGTAGATACAACCCAAATGTTCATTAACTGATGAGTGGATAAATAAAATGTGATATGTATACACAACAGACTATTATTCAACAATAGAAAAGAAGTACTACTACATACTGTAAGATGAATGAATCCTGAAAACATTATGCTAAGTAAAAGAAGCCAGTGGCAAAAGCCCCCATACTTGACTATTCTATTTTTATATAATATCCAGAAAGGGTAAATCCACCCAAAAAGTAGATTAGTGGTTGCCTAGGACTGGGGGGTTATGATAAAATAGGGAGTGACTGCTGAGGTATATGGGGTTTTAGAGGGTGATGAAAAAAATATTGCGGCAGGGCACAGTGGCCCACGCCTGTAATCCCAACACTTTGGGAGGTTGAGGTCAGTGGTTTGCTTGAGGCCAGGAGTTGGAGACCAACTTGGGCAATATGGTGAAACTTCATCTCTACCAAAAACACAAAAATTAGCTGGGCATGGTGCTGTGAACCTGTAGTCCCAGCTACTTGGGCAGTTGAGGTGGGAGGATCACTTGAGCCTGGGAAGTGGAGGTTGCAGTGAGCCGAGACTGGCCACTGCACTCCAGCCTGGGCAAATGAGTGAGACCCTGTCTCAAAAAACAAAAAGAAAAGAAAAGAAAAGAAAAGAAAAGAAAAGAAAAGAAAAGAAAAGAAAAACGTGTTCGAAAATTGATCGTAGTAACAGTTGCATGTCTCTGTGCATGTCTCTAAAAACCACTGAAGTGTACACATTAAATATGTGAATTGTGTAGTGTATGAAGTATACCCCAGTATAGCTGTTATTTTTAAAAAATGGAAAAGAGAAATCAATTAAAGTCAGAAATTAAACCCAGGAATTACTAGAAATAAAGTAAAATCCTGGAACTTTCAGAATCACTTGAAGGACTCTACCCCAAGACACAGAATAGAAATTTTAAGAAAATCTCAACTAGTTTTTAAGGGAAGAGTGACTGGCATATGCAAGAGGACTACATTTGTCACAGTCCACTTAGTGTTGCTGTAATGGAATACCTGATGCTGGATAATTTATACATAAAATAGATTTATTTGGTTCATGATCCTGGTGGCTGGAAAGTGCAAGATTGGGCAGCTATATCTAGAGAGGGTCTTGTACTGCTTCCTTACACTCATGGTAGAGAGTGGAAGGTGGGGGAGGTGTATGCAAAGAGGCCACATGGTGAGAGAGGAAGCAAGAGAGAGAATCCAAGGAACCCAGGCACTATTTAGCAAGCTGCTCTCTCTGATGTAAAATAATCCATTCCTGAGAAAGGAAGAACTCATTGCAGCCGGAAGGCATTCATGACAGTGGTGTCCCCGTAACCCAAACATCCCCAAGTAGGTCCCACCTCTGAATACTGCTGCCACATCGGGGATCAAATTTCAATATGAGTTTTGGCAAAATAATCACATCCAAACCATGGCAACATTAATGTTGGTGAATATATGAGGAAACTGGCACTCTCATGCCCTGTTGGTATATAGGTGAATTGGTACAATATGCCAAATTTCTGCACATGTGTACCATTTGGCCTAACAAACCCACTGCAAAACATGAATATACAAAGATGTTCATCAGAATATTTTTAGTATTGAAAATTGAAGATACTCTGTGTCCATCTACAAGCAGTGCTTCTCAATCCCAGCTGACTTCATGCCCTTTTTATAATAAATACTTTGTAACACTCCCTTACAGTCCTGAAATGAAAGTCATAGGTACATACAACAAAATATACCTAACTGTAATGTGAAAAAAGAAGTAATTTATAACAAAATATGTATTTCATCATGTAAATAGTCGAGACACAAAACATACTCTAGAGGGCAGTACCACTCAATTAAGAATTATCTATAGCAAACTGGTTAATTTATGTTATATAAAAATAGTGTTTAATCAAAAAGCAGCAATTTGGATGGGTTCAGTAGCTCATGCCTATAACCAAAGCACCTTGGGAGGCTGAGGAGGGAGGATTGACACCAGGAGTTTAAGGTCAGCTTGGGAAACACAGCGATACCATCTCTACAAAAAACAAACAAACAAAAAACAACCAGATGTGGTGGTGTGCCTATAGTCCCAGCTACTGGGGAGGCTGAGGTGGGAGGGTCATTTGATCCCACGAGTTGGAGGCTGCAGTGAGTTTGATTCTGCCATGGCACTCCTGCCTGGGTGACAGAGCAAGACCCTGTCTCTATAAACAGAGTAAATAATAAATAAAAAATAAATTACAGACATAGTTCTATTTGTATAAATATATAGTAAAAGGTTTAAAATAATGCTCACTAGGATATTGATGAATCGACAAATTGTCTCCAGTTATAGGATTTGGAAAGATTTTTATTTTCTTAAGCATTTCAATGTTTGAATTTCCTTGCCTTTGTAAAAATAAAAAAGTTTACATCAAATCCCATTTGAAGAATCACAACACAGATCTCTATGGTTATGAAGCAAGGTCATGCCATCTGCAGTGCAGACTTAAATCCCTTTGGTAAAATAGTTCCTGGCCTTTTCCAAGTGGCTGTTGAAGATGTTGAAGGGGCAGGTTCTGGTGATCAGATGGCCTAGGCCTCTCCTGAGTTGCCTGGTGGTCATAATGACCAAGCAAGTACTGCTGGGCAGGAAGCTGGAGGTCCTGCACTGCAAGGACATCAGCATTTTTGTCAACTTCTACAGGAACAAGTTTCAGTATCTAACCTTCCACAAGACCAGGAGCACCAACTCTCTCTTTAGACCCTACCACTTCTGGGTCTCTTCTACTTTCGGGCACCTAACTGCATCTTTTGGCTGAACCATGAGTGGTATATTGCCCCATAGAACCAAGTGAGGCCTGGCCACCTGGACAACCTCAAGGTATTTGATGGGATCCACACCCCCTGTGCCCTGCCCTTTGCAAAAGTGGATGGTGATTTCTACTCTACTCAAGGTTGTGCACCTGAAGCCCACACTGAAGTTTGCCTACCTGGGGCACCTGGTTCATAAATTTGCCTGGAAGTACCAACCAGTGACAGCCATTCTGGAGGAGAAGAGGAAGGAGAAGGTCAAGATCCATTAGGAGAAAGAATGGGTAGGGGCAAAGGGAGAAGGAGCAGTTTATGAGGCTGCAGAAACAGGCTGAGAAGAATCTGAAGAAGAATATCGACAAATACACAGAGGTACTCAAGACCCAAGGACTCCTAGTCCGAACCCAATAAAGACTGTTTATTCCTCACTCTTGGCCTAGCCTGCCCTTTTTCCATTGCTGCCCTAGTTTTTGGGGGGACCCAAAGGTGACAGTTCTGATGTGCAAGTGCCACAGGCAATCACTTAGGAGTGTCCTGAAAGACAGTAGTGAGGGGAATATCTCTAAGTGGGCAGAGCTTTGGTTTGTGGCTCAAAGTAAACTTATACATTAATTTATGGGCACTAGCAAAAGGCTTACTGTTTGGTCAGGGGCTGGAAAGACAAAGATTGGGGATAAAGAGTTCTGGGAAAGGGCATGTGGATGACCCTATAAAATGGATATGAAATGTGAAGATCTTTGCTTCATGTGTTAATAGGCAACAGAGAGAATCCATCACAGAATAAGCACTAGACAACCATAAGGAACAATGTCCTGGCCAGATGACATCAGCCAGTCTCTGCCATTGGCTACACTAGTATTGGCCCAATAGGCACATGACAAGGGTAGCCACAGGTGCAGAGATGGAGGTTATACATGGGCCTAATAGCATGGTTCCTATTAACAAGGCTGATCTAGCTACCACCACTGTCAAATGTCCAATTTGCCAGCAACAGAGGCCAATGCTTGGCCCCCAATGCAGCACCATTCCTTCAGCAGACTTACCAGCTACTTGGTGGCAAGTTGTCTACACAGGACTCATTCCATCCTGGAAGTAGTATCAATTTATCTTTATTGGAACTTAAACATATTCCAAGTTGGATCTCCTGCCTGAAGGGTCTCAGGTAGTACCACTGAGGGCTTAAATTGTTTGATCCACTGACCTAAGATTTGGTGCAGCAGTGGGCACAGGACCATGGGTTCCACTGGTCCTACAATATACTACACTACCTTGAAACTGTACTGATTGAGCATTGGGATGACCTGTTAAAGTTTCAGCTGGGGTGCTAGCTTGCAAAGGATACCCTGTGAGGAGGCATCATACCCCAGGACTCAGTGTACACTCTAAATTGATATTCTCAAAAGTAAGAATACAAGAATCCAGGAGCTAAAGAGTGCAAATAGGAATATCTCCATATATTATGATTCCCAGGGATTTGCTTAGGGAAGTCGTACCTTCTTTCTCCGTAAGTTAGAGATTTTGGCTACGAGAGAGAAAATGTTTCCACTAGCAGACACAGGAAGAGTCCCATTAAACTCTAGCTGCTGCCTGGTCATTTTAGTCTTCTCATTCCAAGAAACAAGGAAAGGAGTCACCATTCCGGCAAGGGTAATTGACTCTGATTTCAGTAGGGCAGCTGTTCCACAAAAGGGATAGGAAATAATATGTTTGATACCCAAGTGACCCATTTGTTTTTCTCTTGGTTTTTGCTTGCCCAATTTACATGGTCCATGGAAAAGTGCAGCAGCTACAACCTGGGAAGAATTTGGTGATGAAGGACTTGGCCCCCTCACTGAAGAGAGTTTGAGTTATTCCACTAGGTAAGCTACTGTCTTAGTGTGTTTGGGCTGGTATAATAAATATCACAAATTACATGACCTATAACAACAGAATTATTTCTTGTAGTTCTGTAACCTGTAAACTCCAAGATCAAGGTACAAGCAAATTTAGTGTTTAGTGAGGGCCCACTTCCTGGTGCCTTCTTGCTGTGTCTTCACGTGGTGGAAGAGGCAAGGCAGCTGTCTGGGACCTCTTTTATAAAGGCACTAATTCCATTCATGAGGACTCTGTCTTCATGACCTAATCACTTCCAAATCACCCACCTCCTAATACTATCACATTGGTGACTAGTTTCAACATACAAATTCTGGGGATACCCAAACATTCAGTCCATAGCAGCTACCTAGACCAGCAGAGAGTGAGGGGACTCTAGAATAGGTAGTGGAAGAAGGAAATGATCAGCACCAATTATGACCCCAGGAGCAGCTTTCGAGGCTGTAATTAATCCCACCAACCTTCTTCTAGTAAGTTTCTCCAGTTTCTTGGAAGCCCCACAGAATTTTGGAAGAGCTGCTCCTAGATCTTATATTCATAGAGGTAGACAGTAGTGGATATCATGCATGGTGTACTGTAGATTTCCCCCAATCCAGGAATGAAGCAGTCATTCCACCAGATGCTGAAAGTGTTTGAGGCTGACAACTCTCAACTGAATCCTTCACTATCACTTACCCTCTGCTGAAGAGGGCCTCCTCACATTTCTGGGTACAGCCAAAATGATTGGTCAATGAGATGGCATAAAGTCTTCAGAGTTCCCTGTAGGAATGGCTGAGGCCTCTGTTGGACTTCACTGCAGGTCAACTTCTTCCTTTGCCTAAGCCTGCTTTCTTTACTCTCACTACAGGCGGATTCTAAGAGCACCCACCAATGACATTTCTGCACTCTAATCTTTATCTTAAAGTGTTTCCCAGGGAATTTGACCTGTGACAGTTTCCTTTCCCCACATATCCCTTAACTGCGAAGACCCTTAGTATTGTAAATTTTTAAAAAATCAAAATTGCTTAAATAATGAAGGGGACTTATTGGCTTACATAACTAGGCAGGTATCAGGATTTATTTGATCAGTGGCTTACTAATTTCAACAAGAAACTAGTTTTGTTCCACCTCCCTTCTGGGCCTTCCACAGAGGCAGCATTATTCCAAAGCTAGACTAGTTTATGATAACAGAGTAGCTACAGTAATTCCAGGTTTAAATTCTCACCTCTCATCATCCAAACAGGAAGAGAGCACACTTTTAGTAGCTTTATCTGAAGAACAAGGAAGTCTTTCTCAGTCACCAGCTCTTCAAGTGTTACTGACACAAATTGGCTAAAGAAATGCTTGCGTTTCCTAAACTACCCACTGTAGCAAGAAGTATAGGATTACCTTGAATGATCTAAAATAGTCAGGGCTGATTCCTGGAATTGGTGTTGTGTTTTTTTTTGTTTTGTTTTGTTTTTAAGTATTTATTGATCATTCTTGGGTGTTTCTCGGAGAGGGGGATGTGGCAGGGTCATAGGATAATAGTGGAGAGAAGGTCAGCAGATAAACACGTGAACAAAGGTCTCTGGTTTTCCTAGGCAGAGGTCCCTGCAGCCTTCCACAGTGTTTGTGTCCCTGGGTACTTGAGATTAGGGAGTGGTGATGACTCTTAACGAGCATGCTGCCTTCAAGCATCTGTTTAACAAAGCACATCTTGCACCGCCCTTAATCCATTTAACCCTGAGTTTGCACAGCACATGTTTCAGAGAGCACGGGGTTGGGGTAAGGTTATAGATTAACAGCATCCCAAGGCAGAAGAATTTTTCTTAGTACAGAACAAAATGGAGTCTCCTATGTCTGCTTCTTTCTACACAGACACAGTAACAATCTGATCTCTCTTTCTTTTCCCCACATTTCTCCCTTTTCTTTTCGACAAAACCACCATCGTCATCATGGCCCGTTCTCGATGGTCGCTGTCTCTTTGGAGCTGTTGGGTACACATCCCAGATGGGGCGGCCGGGCAGAGGCGCTCCTCACTTCCCAGATGGGGCGGCCAAGCAGAGGCACTCCTCACTTCCTAGACGGGGTGGCGGCCGGGCAGAGGCGCTCCTCACATCCCAGACGGGGCGGCTGGACAGAGGCGCTCCTCACCTCCCAGACGGGGCGGCCGGGCAGAGGGGCTCCTCACTTCCCAGATGGGGCGGCCAGGCAGAGGCGCTCCTCACCTCCCAGACGAAGGGCGGCTGGGCAGAGGTGCTCCTCACATCCCAGACGATGGATGGCCAGGCAGAGGCACTCCCCATTTCCCAGACGGGGCGGCCGGGCAAAGGCGCTACTCACTTTCCAGATGGGGCGGCCAGGCAGAGACGCTCCTCACTTCCCAGACGGGGTGGCTCCCAGAGGGGGTGGCGGCCAGGCAGAGGCGCTCCTCACATCCCAGATGGGGTAGCCAGGCAGAGGCGCTCCCCACTTCCCAGACGGGGTGGCGGCCGGGCAGAGGCGCTCCTCACATCCCAGACGGGGCAGCCAGGCAGAGGCGCTCCCCACTTCCCAGACAGGGCAGCCGGGCAGAGATGCTCCTCACTTCCCAGACGAGGCGGCTCCCAGAGGGGGTGCCGGCCGGGCAGAGGCACTCCTCACATCCCAGACGGGGTGGCCAGGCAGAGGCGCTCCCCACTTCCCAGATGGGGTGGCGGCCGGGCAGAGGTGCTCCTCACATCCCAGACGGGGCAGCCGGGCAGAGGCGCTCCTTACTTCCCAGACGGGGAGGCCGGGCATAGGCGTTCCTCACATCCCAGATGGGGAGGCCGGGCAGAGGCGCTCCTCACATCCCAGACGATGGGCGGCCAGGCAGAGACCCTCCTCACTTCCTAGACGGAGTGGTGGCCAGGCAGAGGCGCTCCTCACTTCCCAGATGGGGCAGCTAGGCAGAGGGGCTCCTCACATCCCAGACGATGGGCGGCCAGGCAGAGACGCTCCTCACTTTGTAGACGGTGTGGCCGCCAGGCAGAGGCTGTAATCTTAGTACTTTGGGAGGCCAAGGCAGGCGGCTGGGAGGTGGAGGTTGTAGCGAGCCAAGATCACGCCACTGCATTCCAGCCTGGGCAACAATGAGCATTGAGTGAGCGAGACTCCGTCTGCAATCCCGGCACCTCAGGAGGCCGAGGCGGGCAGAACACTCGAGGTCAGGAGCTGGAGACCAGCCTGGTCAACACGGCGGAATCCCATCTCCACCAAAAATACAAAAACCAGTCAGGCAGGGCGGCGCGTGCCTGCAATCCCAGGCACTCCACGGGCGGAGGCAGGAGAATCACAGGAGCCCGAGGCAGGGAGGTTGCAGCGAGCTGAGATCACGGCAGTAGAGTCCAGCCTCGGCAACAGAGGGAGACCAAGGAAAGAAGAGGGAGAGAGAGGGAGAGGGATTCGGCAACAGAGGGAGACCCAAGAAAGGGGAGAGGGAGAGGAAGAGGGGGAGGGGGAGGGAGAGGGAGAGGGTGTTGTGTTTTATTCTTTGCCCCCCTCACAATCACATGACTACTACACGAGGGGTTAGAATGGAAGGGATGTTGTGGAGGCAAACTCTATTGGTTTGCTAGGGCTGCCATAAAAAAAAAATCACAGACTGGGAGCCTTCAACAAACAGAAATTTATTTTCTCACAGTTCTAGAGGCTTGAAGTCCAAGATCAAGGTGCTGGCGGGATTGCTTCTTCAGAGGCCTCTCTACTTAACTTGTAGATGGCTGTCTTGTCTCTGTTTTTATGGTCTTCCTTCTGTGTGCACACATGTCTGTGTCTGTATCCCCTCTTCCTATAAGGACATCAGTCATATTGGATTGAGGCCTACCCTAAAGAGCTCATTTTAAAACAGTCACCTCTTTAAAGACCTTATATCCAATATGGTTATGTTCCCATTACTGGGAGTTAGGACTTCAAAACATGAATTTCAGGGGACATATTTCAGCCCCTAACACAAACCCAACATCAGCATCAATTACATACTAATTATGTTCATCTGCTTGACTGCTGCACTAAACCGTAATTTCTTTAAGGGCAAGGACAACATGCCTAGTGTAGAGCCCGGTACACAGTAGGTACTCAATATGAGATAATTGCTTGTTGAGGACTATAAAGAGTTCATTGTAGGCCAGGTGTGGTGGCTCACGCCTGTAATTCCAGCACTTTGGGAGGCCAAGGTGGGTGGATCACCTGAGGTCAGGAGTTTGAGACCAGCCTGGCTAACTAATAGTGAAACCCCTTCTCTACTAAATGTACAAAAATTAGCCAGTCATAGTGGTGCATGCCTGTAGTCCCTGTAGTCTCGGGAGGCTGAGGCAAGGAGAATTGCTTGAACCTGGGAGGCAGAGGAGGTTGCAGTGAGCCAAGATTGTGCCACTGCACTCCAGCCTGGGTGACAGAGCGAGACTCCTTTTCAAAAAACAAAAAACAAAACAAAACAAAACAAAAAAAAGAGTTCACTGTATTTGGCATGTATGAGGTCACAGTGACTTTTTCCAGGTCAGACTTGACAATATAAAAATTAAAACCTTCTTATGACAAAAGCTACCATGAGCAAAGTCCAAAGATGATTATGAAAAAAAAAATAGTACCTGCACATATGGAATGCCAGGAGTTAAGAGTTGTAATACACAAGGGATCATATAGACAGATCAGAAAAGGATGAAAACTCAACACAAAAATACAATGACTATGAACAGTCCAAAAATATACAAAAAGAAATCAACCGCACTAGCAGTCAGCAAAAAGCGAATTGAAACAACAGTGAAATAGCATTTAATGCCTATCAGACTGACAAAAATTTAAGATTCATGCGTTAGTCCTGGCAAGGGTGTGGGAAATGGGTTTCTTCTACATTTAGATTGGAAAATGAACTAAAATAATTCTAGAGGTAGAGGTAATCTGGCAGTGTATCAGTCATAACAGCATTGGTCACAAGTAACAGCAAACCCAACTCAAAAAAGTTACTTATTAAGTCACATAATTGAAAGTCCAGACACAGCTGTATTTAGGTTACCTAAATGGTATCATTAGAACCTAGTCTCTTTTCATGTCTTACTTTTGTTCTCTGAGGAGAAGTCATTCTCAGTAAGGGTCTCTCTTTGTGAAGGGAGCTTACATATTCACATCGACAAGTCCAGCATAGAACAAAAGTCTTCGATGTAATTCTGCTTGGCTTGAATTGATTCATGTACCTATCTCTGAACTACAGAACATTAAAACTAGTGGGGTACTACATTCTTGTTAGCCAGTTCTGAGTTGAAGTCCAATGTAGAAGCCAACGGAGGACCCAATTCCATTGGTAACCCACAGATTAAGAGAGGAAGAAGACTAATTCATCTGAAAACTGTTACCAAAAAAATCCCAACAAAACATAAAACCCCACAACCCTCTGCAGGCAGTATCTATTAAAATGTATTTTTAAAGGCACGTATCTATGGTTTTGACAATCTCCCTTTTAGGATCAATTCTACACAAAAATGCATAATTTAAAAAAGATATACATATAAGGATATTTATTCCAGCATCACTTGTAATGACATAAAATCTGGAGAAATCTGTATTATTTATCAATACAGAAATAGTTTCAAAAATTATGGTACAACAGGCCAAGTGTGGTGGCTCACATCTGTAATCCTAGTGCTTTGGGAAGCTAAGGCAGGAGGGTCACTTGAGGCCAGGAGCTGGACACCAGCCTGGGCAACATAGCAAGACCCTGTTTCTACCAAAAGTTAAAAAAGAAAAAATTAGCCAGGCATGGTAGCTCATGCCTGTAGTGCCAACTACTGGCAAAGCTGAGGCAGAAGGATCACTTGAGTCCAGGAATTCAAGGCTGCAGTCAGCTATCATCATTCCTGAGTGATGATAGAGAAAGATCTCAAAAAAAAAAAAAAATATGGTACATTAATACTATATAATATTATGCAGCTAGTTAAAAGAATGAGCTAAATAAGCTAAATATTTATAATTAACTGTTGAGTTAGAAAATTTGCCGAAAAACATACATAGTGTGATTGCTTGTAAAAACAAAAATAAAAACCTCCTATGTGTTTCTAAAACACATTAGAAAAAGCATTGAGAGAAACGTCAATCTTTTAACATTGGTTTTGTCTAGGACTGGGATAGGGAGAAGAAAATGATCTTTTTCTTTATATACTTCTGAATATATTCTATACAGTTTTGTGTTGTTAGAATTGTTAAAATGCATGCTTATTACCTTTTAAAAAGAGTAAATAGAAACTGAAATGAAGAAGTAGTCTTAGAATTTAAATTGTGTTTAAACCTGGAGCAAAGAGACATAAGTTAGTCTTTAGTAAAGGAGACATTAAACCTATCGAAGACCAACTAACTCACGGAGCCACATCCTGAGGGGACAGAAGGGAGCTGTTTCAGAGCAGAGCCCCAATGTACAAGGGCTGTGATGGCTTCACTGTTCCATAGGGAAATGTAAACAAACAGAATAGTATTTCATAAAATTTAGTTTTTTTTGGCTTGAAAATGTACTTAAGAAATCATGGTGACAAATATGGAAGGACTTTACAAATATATAGTTATTTGTCAAGATTAAAAAGTTACCAGCCCTATATCTGTTTTCAAATTGTTAGAAATGTGAATGGTCTATAAATCAAAGTCTGAAAAAAACAGATCTACAGCACAAGTAGAAAGCTAAGCCATGCCTAGTGTTCCATTATTGGAACGCTAAGCATGTGGGAGTTATTTATATCCTACTGCTCAAGATCATCGCCGAGGTCTGATTGCAAAAATTCAAAAAATTGTGGCCTTGCGCGGTGGCTCACGCCTGTAATCCCAGCACTTTGGGGGGCCGAGGCAGGCAGATCACGAAGTCAGGAGATCGAGACCACCCTGGCCAACACGGTGAAACCCCGTCTCTACTAAAAATACAAAAAATTAGCCGGGCGTGGTGGCGGGCGCCTGTAGTCCTAGCTACTCTGGAGGCTGAGGGAGGAGAATGGCGTGAACCCGGGAGGCGGAGCTTGCAGTGAGCCGAGATCACTCCACTGCACTCCAGCCTGGGCGAGAGCGAGACTCCGTCTCAAAAAATAAAAAAAATTGCAACCTCAGGCATGAATGGGTTAAACAAGAGACTAGATAGTTCTTCCTCTGTGATAGAGGAAGACAAGTAGTCATGGATGTACACAGTTCTAGATAGACTTTGTCGGTAGAGGGAAAGAAGTTGAGGAGTTTCTCTCTTATAATGACTGTGGTGAGATCCTTTGCTGGGTTCAGGGTTAAGGGGCTCAGCAGCAGTGGCTGTGAGGTTGAGACTTCAGGGGAGTGATAAACATGTAGAAGAGGTGGTGTCGGGGATGGAAGACCAACCTGAGAGTGTACTAGAGTCTTCAAATTTGGAATAATACCTGTCTGTATTTGGTTTGGGTTACCACTTCTTTAATGAAATTGTCTTTGGTTCCTGTATTAGGGTTCTCCAAAGAGAGTTCTCCCTGTCTCAAAAAAAAAAAAATTATGGTACATTAATTCTACATAATATTATGCAGCTAGTTAAAAGAATGAGCTATTTATAATTAACTGCTGAGTTAGAAAGAGTTGAAGAAAAATATATATGGCGTGATTATTTGTAAATATCCAAATGAAAACTTCCAAGTGTTTTAAAACATTAGAATAAGTATTGAGAGAAACTTCAATCTTTAACATTGGTTTTGTCTAGGACTGGGATACGGAGAAGAAAACAATCTTTTTCTTTATATACTTCTGAGTATATTTTACATACTTCTGTGTTATTTAAATTGTTAAAATGAATGCTTATTACCTTTAAAAAAGAGTAAATATAAACTGAAATGAAAAAGTAGTCTTAGAATTTGAACTATTTTTAGATCTGAGGCAAAAAGAACTAATAGGATATATAGACACATGAGGGGGGCTTCATTAGGGGAATTGGCTCATGTGATTATGGAGGCTAACAAGTCCCACAACAGGCTATTTGCAAGCTGGAGATGCTGGTATGCTGGGAGTGTGGCTCAGTCCAAGTCTGAAGACCTGATGGCAGGGGTGCTGGTGTTAAGCACTAGAATCCAAAGGCCAGAGAGCTTGGTATTTTGATGTCCAAGGCCAGGAGAAGAGTGTATCCCAGTTCCAGAAGACAGAGACTGTTTTTGTTCTACCCAGGCTCCCAGCTGATTGGATAGTGCCTGCCCACTTTGAGGGCGGATCCTCCCCTTGTAGTCCACTCAGACTCACATGCCAATCTCCTCTGTAAACACCCTCACTGACATACCCCAAAATAATGCTTTACCAATTCTCTAGGTATTCCTAATCCAGTCAAGTTGACATCTAAAATTAATCATCACAGTTTCCTTTCTATTCTCTCCTTCTTTTATTCCATCTCCCTCCCCAGGCTTTGTTTTTATTATTTTATATTCTTTTTATATTTATATTCTTCCTTTGTTTTTTGTTTTCTATTTTCTTTCAAGGAATGCAGCTTTGTCTTTGTACATATTTGAAACCACTATACTGTCTGTGAGACACTGTATTCATTTATATACAAGCTCAAAGCACCTCCCAAATAGATGTCCAATTAATTGTTGCTGAAATAAATTTAATTCCACATGGAAAATAATTGGATAGTATCATCCTGATTAAAATACTTCATAGTTGTGACATGAAATAACTATTCTTCTTATTATTATTGGAGACAGGGTCTTACTCTGTTGCCCAGCCTGGAGCGAGGTGGCATGATCATGGTTCACTGCAGCCTCAACCTCCTGGGCTCAAACGATTCTCCCACCTCAGCCTCCCAAGTAGATGGACTACAGGTGTGTGCCACCATGCCCAGCCACCACTGGTTTTTAAAAAAATTCCTGCAAACTATTTTTTCCTCACATGGATATTGTATATTTGGTCATGTTTTCCTTACATGAATTTTAAAATTTACATCACCCCTTTTTGTTGAGACAGGGTCTCACTCTGTCACCCAGGCTGGAGTGCAGTGGCGTGATCACAGCTCACTGCATCCCTGACCTCCCAGGCTCAAGCAATCCTTCCAGTGCACGCCACCACAGCTGGTCATTTTTTTAATTTTTATTTTTAGTAGAAACTAGGTCTCACTATGTTGCTCAGACAGTATATCCTTTGAATTCACACATTTTTATTGCCATAAAAATGCCAGAGATCATTAAAATAAAAATGTCCTCTCTTATAGAAACTAAAGACCAAAAAGTTAAGTGATTTATTCAAAACTGAAAAGGTGTTAAGTGACAGTATTAGAACCATGTTTTTCTTTTTTTTCTTTTTCTTTTTTTTTTTTTTTTTTGAGATGGAGTCTTACTCTGTCACCCAGGCTGGAGTGCAGTAGCGCCATCTCGGCTCACTGCAACCTCCGCCTCCCAGGTTCAAGTGATTCTCCTGCCTCAGCCTCCTGAGTAGCTAGTAGCTGGGATTACAGGCACATGCCACCATGCGGGCTAATTTTTGTATTTTCAGTAGAGATGCGGTTTCACCATGTTGGCCAGTCTGGTCTCGAACTCCTGACCTTAAGTGATCCAACCACCTCAGCCTCCCAAAGTGCTGGAATTACAAGCATGAGCCACCATGCCTGGCCAGAACCATGTTTTTCAATCCAGTATATTTACAGCATGATTTCCTCCCTTAATTTGAATTTTATATTGTATTCTATTTATAAGTTAAATTAAAATAGCAGTTATTTCTGAAAAAGCGCCATCAAAATCAATACGTTGATTACCCATTTTTAAACATGCCACTGTGGGTTTCTGTTGCTATGTGACAGGACTGATATTTTAAGTGCAAAGTGCAACACACCAAGTGGACATTCAGTTTAAGGCTGTTTTATGATGCATATCATTTGTGCTTTTTACGGTTAAAATCAAATCTAAAATGTTGACAATGATGGTTCATATATCAACTTTACTCCTCCATTTTATAGCCCATCTTTTATTGATTTAGAACTCTGTACCTCTTTATTATATTGTAAATTTTAAAAATATGAAAACATCAGAGAGAATAATAAATCTTTACGTCCAAACATAATAAGGAGGATGCTGCATATACAGAAATACACATGAACTTTTCTCTGGGAAGAATGGCCTATTACAAACCACCACTCTCTTCTATTTGCACATGAAGGTAGAAACCACAGTGGCATTAAGAGCATTTTTCCTTAAGACATGCTCACATGATATCTAGGAGGCCAATAGTAAGAACGTGAAAACTTAATTCTCTGCTAGGAAACAAATACATCAAAAGATTTGGTATTTTTAGTTTTGATGAAACTATACTGTTATTATCAATTTAAAATAGTTTTCTATTTGGCAGATTTTATCATTTGGGCTTTAATTAAATTTTGAGAAAAAACACTTTCCTAAAACAAAACTGAGATTTTTAAAAATATATTTAGATTTTAAATATATATAGATTTTTTAAAATATAAAACATACACAGAAGCATGTTGCACCAGGAGTCCATATCAGGAGTTACACTCTCTAGAGTGAATCCTAGAGATTGTATACATAAAAAAGCTACACCCTTATTCTGTTGGATGGCTCATAAATGTTGATCTGGTTATAGCTTTCCACACTAATTTTCACTATTTCTCTTAACAATCATCCTTTATAATCATTCTTTATATCCAAATAGTATATATCCTTTACTATTTGCTCTGATTTTGACAGGGAAAGGTCCTTCATAAGAATTTTGTTGTTCCATCAGAAGAAAGCATTTTAACGCCTCTAGCTCATTTTCCCCTCAAATATCCCAAATACAGTAAAGCCACCTAAATTCCCAAACCCCATATCAAAAACAGTACACTGAAAAACTCCAAAGACTTTGACAGCGACAAGACCGCCATTCATGTGTTCCTTCAGCAAGTGCCAGACGCTGTTATGAAAGTGATAAGACACTGTCCCAATCCTCACAGTGTGAGACAGTGAGCAGACTCAACAGAATGCATAGGATGAAAGTGCCAGAAAAGCGACGTCCTCAGGGCGGGAGCAGGGGACGCCGCAACGTAGTCTGCGAGAATGCGGGAAGGCGGCAGTGAAGCGGCCGGTCGGCGGGGCCGCGGCAAAGTGGGGAGGAAACTCATCCCGGGCAGGCGTCAGGGTGGCTGGAGAGCGCAGCACGCGCGGACAGAACGGGGGCAGGCGACAGGAAAACGTGTGAGCGCGCGGCTGAAAGCGACTGGGTGAGCCGCGCGCGGGGAGCAGAGCTTAGTCCTGCGGGAGCCGCAAGCAGGACAAGGGCGTGGGTGGGAGGACTGGAAGGTCAGCTGGTAGATGGGGGACACTGAGGGCAGGCAGAGCAACCGGAAGCTTGCTGCAGTCGACGAGAAGAGAAACTAGGAGGTTAAATAATCAGTGACTTTGAAAAAGTCAAAATACCTCCGAGGTAAAACAAAACATTTAACAACCCGCCGGGGGAAAAAGTGGAGGATGGCACACACGTCACTATCTAACCACAACGCGGAGGCCTTTTAAGTAAATAATGCTAAAGTTTTTGTTGTTGTTTGAGACAGGGTCTCGCTCTGTCGCCCAGGCTGGAGTGCAGTGGAACGATCTCGGCTCACTGCAACCTCCGCCTCCCGGGTTCAAGCGATTCTCCCACCTCGGCTTCCCGAGGAGCTGGGACCGCAGGTGCGCGCCACCACGGCCGGTTAATTTTATTTTTTGTAGAAACGAGATCTTAATACGTCGCTCAAGCTGGTCTCGAACTGCTGAGCTCAAGCGATCCGCCAGCCTCGGCCTCCCAAAGCGCTGGGATTACCGGCGTGAGCCACCGCGCACCTGGCCCAAATTTAATTTTGTGATGTGGGGTTAAGACATGGGAAAGCCCCTAGGCTCGGGGAGTCAGGCGGGAAAGCTCTCCCCCTGGCATCTAAAAAAATGCCCACCAGAAAGGAGGAAAGGTGGGCTTCCAAACTGCCGACTCTTCACTCCACAGGCTGCATTTCAGGTGGGCAGCGCAGCCAGGTGAACACTCAATCCACCGCAAACATACGGACACTCTTTTCAATATCAGATTACCATAAAGATAGAGGAGCACACCCTGCGCAAAATCCTTCCTGTCCAGTCCCCTTAAAGCCTCTTTCATTGTCCTCCGCGACGCAGCCTGTAAAACTGCCAAAGGAGGGCAGAGGCCAAAGTCCACGCGCTGCGCATGCGCACCATCCGCAGTGTGGGCGAAGGGCGGTGCTGGAAGGGCGGTGCTGGAAGGACGTTTCCCAGAAGGCCCCTCCAGCGCAGCTGCCCTTCCTCCCGCTCACAGGCCGCGTGACGTGACTCCACCCACCACGCTTCTCGGTCTCAAACAGCAGTTTGCCGGCGCCCCCCTGCGGCCCAACTGGGTACTACGAACATGCACTCAGGGCCAGAGCGAGCGAGTAGGCAGAATGTGGCGAGTCCGGCTGCCGCCGTCGTCACCTTAGCGCGCCGACAGTGAGCAGAGCGAGCGAGGGAAGGGAGGAGGAGGGAGACGCGCAGGGAGGGGAGGGGAGGGAGGAGGCTAGACAAGGCGGGGGAAGGGGGAGTAGCGGTGGCGCAAGCCGCGCGGAGCAGCGCAACCTGGGTCGCTCCCTGCTTCGCCGCCGCCTCCGGACCGAGCCAGCGGAGTCAGTGTCCCAGAGACCCTGTAACACCACAAAGCGGACGAAGGAGTCCATGTTGGGGAACTTGGCAGCGGAGTGACTGGGACCTGGGAACCTGCTGTCGGGCCGCGGCCGGACCGAGCGCCTCGACCTCGGTCTGAGGTAAACACTGGTCGACCCGCGGGGTGGATGGGCTTGGGCAGCTGTGTGGGCGAGACGAGGGTTAGCGGCCGGCGCAGAGCGCTGGAGCGGGCCTAGGGCGACGCGAGGGCTGACAAAGTTTCGGAATCTCGCGCGGCCCGTGCGACGTCGTGCGCTGGGAGGAAAGTTGGAGCTGCCTCTCGAAGTGGGGGAGGCTGCGGCCGGGAGGGCCCCTTTCCCTCTCGCTGCCCCGCGAGGGAGGCTCGGCCCGGCCCTGGGCCGCCGCCGCCTCTCTGTCGCACTCCGTCCCATTTCCTCCTTGTGGCCTACGCGCCTCCCGCCGCCTTAGCTGGCGAAGCCTGTCCCCGTCTGGGTGCAGGGTCCTACGGGGGGGGAAGGGGCTCCACGCCAGAACCGCCACAGACACCCTCCACCCTGCAGTGGAAACGTGTCCTGCTGAGCTTCCGGGCGCTCCCGACCGCGGTGTCGGCTTTTCTTGGGAGACTTTGGTCGCGAGCGTCCAAGCCCGTTAGTGAAACCAAACTTTACTACGCCGTGACCTCTCGAGTGCGCGAATGGGGAAGAGCCGGCGCTTCTAAGCATCAGCCTTTTTTACTCCTTGATCTGAACTTCAAACTACTCATCCACCCCCAGTGTTTTAAATTCGCTACCTGGGTTGACAACTACGGGGCCGGGAGATATAAATTTAACCTAATCAGTCGCCCCTTCTCAGACCTAGGAATTTTGAACCATTAAAAAGATTTCCTACAGATGGCCGGCGGTCTTGCCACCAACACGTATTTTGAAGTATTGTTTCAAAAGTAGACGCCTGATTTGGAGTACTTGATTTAGACATTCACGGATTCAAATGTTGAATTTTGAAATACTTCCAATATATTTCCGTATTGTATTACATACAGTGTCTACCAGCTGACTGTTGTTCATTCATTTTGGATTACATTTTGGCTAACATGCTACCACTGACCTAAGATACTTAAGCAAAACTGCTGAAAAATGTTTTTAATGCTTTGTGTAGTAGATGCTGATGTTAAATTTTTTTCTCCGATTTGGGAATTTTCCCCGAATTTTGGGAAAAGCATATTAATAAATGCATTATTTTTTCGTTTTAAAAGAAATTAATTTCTACATATCACTACCTACCTCAGCAGCAGAATATCAGGGCAGTACATTTTAAAATAACGGTTGGTTTTTGTATCTTATTAGTAATTGTATTAAAATTTTCACATGTAATCAAGTCTGTTTCTAAACAATTGCTTTCTCTTTCCTGTTTCTTTGGCAGTTGGGTTGATCATGTCACTATTTTGGTTAAAAGATGCAAGAAAAAGTTTATGGGCCTTTTGTTTTTGTTGTTTTAACTAAGCAAGAGAAATGAAATCTTGAAACTGTCTTTGGATTTCTTTTGTTTTATATTATCCTATCGGATAATCTGAATTTATATTTTTTATGCAGTGTGAGTTTTTTAAAAACAGTTCTTAGGGTAGCTGCATTTTAGCTATAATATTTTTTGGTGCTTGCAGATATTTTAACAGTCATTCAGTTTTTCACATTCAGATAGTGAACTTTTTGCCTGAGAGTTTGAGTACATTTTAAGATTTCACTGGGGTAAAATTTGAATGTTTGCTTACTGTAAGTATACTCATGCTTTAAAGACATTCTTCAGTATAAAGGGGAAGAAAACTGTAGAAGAAAATTTAAAGTTTCTAAATATGTTGCCAGAAAACATGTCATGGAGAAAATTTTACGGATAATTTTTTAATTTTTTCTGTTAATACCTTCATGTGGTAATAGGGCTAGTGTGTTAAGATCGAAACTTTTCAGGAGTTACTTAGCTCTCTATCGTCCTTTGGCACCAACTAGAGCTTAGACAGTTTTCTTGAAAACCTGTGCTTTTATTCAGCAGAGATAGGATGAATCAGTGCAGTTACATGATACTGTTGATTCATCATCAGTAACATCTTTTAGTAATCAGAAAATACAGTACTATACTACCCATCAACTTAATACTGAACTTTTAAAGTATATCAGAGATAGTTGTAGCACCTTAATTAGAGTAGCAGGCATAAAAGTAATAAAAAGAAAGTCAACTATAGAATAATTTTCATTGTAACTTCCCTTTAGCAAGCCCTGCTATCACCTGCTTTTGTCTTTTAAGATGTAAATTGTACCTTGACTTACCTTGCCCAGTGAAATAAACTTAAAATCCAGATTTTTAATTATAGTCTGTCCCCCAAAATAAGTTAATAACCTTGCACCTTGTCTTGCTTCTGAGCAGTAATAACTGTTAGTAGTGCTGAGTAGAGCCCAGAGTTAAAATATCCAATATCATTCTCTTGCTATTCCCAAAACTCATCTTTGCATTGTATTTTTTTAAGTTGTGTCTATGAACTTAATGTATGAATTCCTAGTACATAGACACATAAAAATTCAATACCTAACGTAAAAACACAACCACTATTTTGCTTTCAAAAATATCTTCCTAAAAAGTCACTGTGACCTTTGCTGATCTACAGTCTTTAACACTCCATAGCCAGAGTGATCCTGATAAAATGTCAGGTCATGTAACTTCTTTTCTCAAATGGCTTCCCTTCTCAGTCATAGTAAATTCCATACTCCTATGGTCTACAAGGCTCTATGATTTAAGTCTCTTCTTCCTCTCTGACTTCATCTCCTCACCCTTTCTCCAATCTCCTTTCCCCTACGCTGTTGTGGTCTTCTCTAACTACTGTGTATAAAACAACAGCCTTCCCGCGATATTTTGTATCTGTTTTTATGCTAGATTTTTCTCCATTGCATTTATCATTTTGCAACATATTATGTAATCTAACTTAGGTTTATTGTTTATTTTCTTCACTCTAATTTATCTTCTGTGAGATCAGCATTTGTCAGTGTTTGTCACTGTTTTGTCCCTAAACACCTGAACAATGCCTTCAATGTAAGTTAATGAATTAACCTGCTTTCAGCTGTAAATGTTACAAATAGTGATTGTGGTTTGAAACTTTAGACTAAGCAAGTCTCAGTCTGTGGCATAAACTGCCAAGTTACTTATATCCATGCATGTGGACCATGTTCATTTCAGGGGTCCTTGTTTTTTGTTGTTGTTTGTTTTGTTTTTGCTTTCAGATAGCATCTCGCTGTCTCCCAGGCTGGAGCGCAGTGGTGTTATCACAGCTCTCACTTTGGTGCCCAGGCTGGTCTCAAATTCCTGGGCTAAGTAATCATCCCGCCTTGGCCTCCCAAAGTGCTGGGATTACAGGAATGAACCACCACACCCAGCCTAAGGGGTCTGTGTTTTTAGAGGAGTATAACAGTATGTGACCTTGAAACTATCATTTGTCTTAATATAGAAGGAGCTAAGAATGCCTCAGCTAAGAGTAGAGCAGTGCATTAGCCTGATTTCATGCTGCTGACATACCTGAGACTGGGAAGAAAAAGAGGTTTAATTGGACTTACAGTTCCACATGGCTAGGGAGGCCTCAGAATCTTGGTGGGAGGAGAAGGGCACTTCTTACATAGTGGTTGGTGGCAAGAGAAAATGAGGAAGATGCAAAAGCGGAAACATCTGTTAAAACCATCAGATCTTGTGAGACTTGTTTACTACCATGAGAACAGTATGGGGGAAACTGCCCCCATGATTCAAATTATCTCCCAACAGGTTGCTCCCGCAACACGTGGGAATTATGGGAATACAATTCAAGAGGGATTTGGGTGGGGACACAGCCAAACCATATCAAGCAGTATAACTATCTTATTGTTAAAAATGTTGTCATTTAGAAGCCATATTAATTTCTTATAGTTCCAGAAGGCAAAACTAGGATTGTGGTGATGTGTATTGAAAGGGAGGAGAGAGGCAGCAAGAGATCTGGGAGAATTAGTTAGCAGGCTTTTTTAGTAGTCTGGGAGAGATGAGGATAGCTTGAATTAGGATGATAATTGTGGAGATGGGCTCAGTGGATGGGATTTGAGACCAGCAGGCCTCAGTTAATAGATTGAAAGTGAGGGAGAAAGAAATTTGAAAGACGATTTCTGGATTACATTCCTGGGTTGTGCCAGATAAGGACCAGAGCTCTTTTGGTTTTAACATATCAGGCTTAAAGTACCTTTGGAGCTTTCAGGTAGAAGTTCCTGTAAGCAATTAGATACATGGTTCTAAAATTCAGAGGAAAAGTATTGGCTGTAAATGGAAAACTGGAATCGCCCATACAGGTAATTGGAACTATAGGTATGGATGAAATTGCCTAGGTGAGGGAATATAGCTTGGGGGAAAAAAAGCCTAGGATGGAACCACAATGACCTCTAACATTTAAAAAACTTTGCTGGAAGAATGTGAGCTCCCAGAGAATACCGTGAAGATCAGAGAAGTAGAGGGTGAGTGGGGTGTTACAGAAACCAAAGAAAGAGAATGTTACAAGGAGAGAGAAGTCAAGGAGAGTTGGGTCAAGTGTTGATAAGAGCTTAATAAGGTAAGAACTAAAAAAAATTCTGTTGAGTGTAACAATGTGAAGCTCATTGGCCTTTTGAACAAGCAGGACAGTAAGGTTCTTATTTTCAGATTGATGCTTCTCTAATTGCTTAACTAGATCTAAAAGTATTGAGATCAAAGTTTAAGAAATTATCACCCATATTACAGAAGACAGCTAATGTTTATCAGATATTTACTATGTGTCAGCCACTCTGTTGTAGACATTTTACATACATTTTCATTTGATCTTTTTGGTAGCCTTGCAATGTTGACTGTGTTAGTCCATTTTACAGAAATGAGTCTGGGGCTCTGGAGAAGTTAAATGACTTGTTAAGTGTCAGAGAAGTTGCTAAATATCTATAGCTGGGTCCATCTGACTTTCGGCCTTCAGTTGTTTCACTGATCTAGAGGAACCTCTAGATCAGATTAAGGTACTAGAGCTCAAACAGAATGGTAAAATCTTCAGTATGGGGTATCTAAGAAGTATGGGGTAAGGGGTGCATCCCAGGACAGGATGTCAGAGCCTAAGTAGAGAAAAAAGTTATGCAAAGAAGGTAGGGAACAGCAAAGGCAATGGGAAACTGGCCACATGCAGGGGGTTGATCAAATTTAGTAAGTAATGATAATGAGTCAGAGTTCTCCTGGTGAGAAGGGAGTTATAAATTTGGTAATGGAGAAAACAAGAACAAATCTTGCGGACTGAAATTGGAGAAATTGGTACCAATTCATGGTTTTCTACACATAGACATTGAAATAATTAGAGCATCCAAATCTTGTTTTCTAAATACCTTTCTCCACTAAAAGCAACCACTCTTTGGAGGAATGGTTGATTCCAGTGCTGGGGCAGGGAAAATACAAGGTGAGCTTCATTTTCTTATGTCCAAAAGTAAGGAAGTGGCTGGGTGTGGTGGCTCACACCTGTAATCCCAGCACTTTGGGAGGCCAAGGCAGGTGGATCACTTGAGGTCAGGAGTTCAAGGCCAGCCTGGCCAACGTGGCAAAATCCTGTCTCTACTAAAAATACAAAATTTAGCCAGGTGTAGTGGCCCATGCCTGTAATCCCAGCTACATGGGAGGCTGAGGCACAAGAATCGCTTGAACCTGGGAGGTGGAGTTTGCAGTGGGCCAAGATCACCACACTGCACTCCAGCCTGGGCGACAAAGTGAGACTCCACCTCAAAAAAAAAAAAAAAAAAAAGGAAGTGTGAAGAGCAAGTCAAAAGAAAACAGAAACTATCTTGAAAGGCTTTCACTAGCCAAAGCTGAGATAATCTCGGAATAAATAAATAGCAAGTTTAATAAGGAATGGGCTATTTTACAGTCTCAAAATACTTTTCCACAAAAATGCATGTTAATTACCAATGGGACAAAAGTAACTTCACAGTGAAGACGCTTGGATGATATTACCTCAATCAAGTTATCAAAGTGCACATCATTAGTAATGAGACAAACAGAAATTGTATGCCATTTGACAGGACACAATGAGAAAAACACATCATAATTACTGTCAAATAGTGTACAACCTGAATCTAACCATAAGGAAATATCTGGCATCCTACAGAAAGAAAACTACATCTGAAAAAAAAAAAAGGAAGTATCAGGCAAACCCAAATTGGAAGACATTTTGCAACAGAACTAATCTATAAGCTTTAAGGAGTACAAACAAGGTCATGAAAGTCAAGACTGGGGGACTGTTCCAAGTTGAAGGAGTCTAAAAAGAAGTAATCCCTTTTTCTTTTTATTAAGGTAAAAAGAATCTTAATCTGGGTTCCCTCACTATTCGTAACATGGGCATTTTGCTCACTAACTTGGGCTCCAATGCCTCCAGCCAGAATAGCAGCATACAGACGTGTTCTTTTAAAGTTTATACTTATTCCTTTTTGTAAAAGATTATTATACCAACACTTTTAGTGAAAATTAAAAGTGTTCTCAATCTTTAAACCCTCTTGAGTAAATTTAAACCCTCTTAAGACTCTCACATCTCTATTAGGGATAAGACTAAACTTCTTCCTTTTTTATCCTTTCTTTTACCCTAGACTTCTCAGATGTACTTTTAGGGTTGTCTTTTTATTGTAATTTTGACAGTAAGGTAAAAATTAGTTCAGTCTTTTGTGTGTGTGTGTGTGTGTGTGTGTGTGTGTGTGTGTGTGTGTGTGTTTAGGTTTAGGAGTCAGTCAGACCTGGTTTTGAACTCTGGTTGTCCTAGATGACTGATTGTCACCTTTTATAGGTGATCTAATCAGTATCTCAATTTCCTCACCTAATTTTTTAATAACATTTATCTAAGTCCAGTGGTAATAGCAGCTAACTCTGTCTCTGTTCATACTCTTAAGTTAGCTTTGTTTAGTGGGTGATTTTTAAGCCTTTTTAATGCAGTGTTCTGTTGTTCAGTATTGACGGTGTTTTAATTTTTTAAATGTATCGTGTTCTGGTATTTTGAGGATTAAATGTGGAAAGACGTGCCAGAATGTGTAGTTCATTACGTAGTATATTGTAGGCATTCACTCTACCCATAGTTCTGAACTCCAGGTTTGTTGATATCTATGTGTCTATTAGGTCTGTGCCCTAGGGGAGCTTAGTCCTAATCAGGCCTTCTTTATTGATATCTAGTCTTCTTTCCATTTTCTCCTAACTAGTTTCTCGTACTTTCCATCTCTCCACCACTGCCACCTTTCTGCTACTACATTAAGCTCAAAATCCCCAATTTAAACATCTTATAAACCACTTTCAAAACAAATAAATGGCAGAGAGGTAGACTTGAAGTCCACCTAAGGAAGCACAACGTAAGTCCTAATTGGACTTAAGAACATTAACTTTTTGCACTTTATTATCATTATTTTTCTTTACTTGCCTCAGTCGTTAGTTACTCCCCCACTGGTACATTTAAAAAATGTCTTAGAAACTCTTTGCCTATTTCTCACATTTGGCACTTGGCATATGCTATCTTGTTCATCTTCTGTATCCTATGTCTCCAAGTCTACTCTTTGTACTGGGAAGGGATACAGTATCTTAATCCGTCTTTATATTCCAATACCAGGCTCAGTACCCTGACCACAGTAGTTATTTAGCAGCTTAAAGTAAACCAAAACAGAAGTACAAACATGAAAGACAGCAACCAAAACAACACTGTTATAAAAATTCTCTGGGATCAATGAAACAGTCTACAAATGATAGGTTTTATTTGGTTTGTTTTGAGGCACAGTCTCATTCTGTCACCCAGGCTGGAGTGCAGTGGTACAATCTCGGTTCACTGTAACCTTTGCTTCCCAAGTTCAAGCAATTCTCCTGCCTCAGTCTCCTGAGTAGCTAGGATTACAGGCGTGTACCACTACACCCGGCTAATTTTTGTATTTTTAGTAGAAACTGTTTCGCCATGTTGGTCAGGCTGATCTCGAACTCCTGACCTCAAGTGATCTGCCCGCCTTGGCCTCCTGAATTGCTGGGATTACAGTCATGAGCCACTGCACCCGGCCCCGATAGGTGATTTTTTAATGTAAATATACGTATAGCACTATTTTGTATGCCTAGATGGCTTGTCAAGAAGAATGATTCTGTAAGCTGTTATAATGGGGAATAAAGATTAATGACTCAAAAAATTTATAAGCTATCATTCACCTGAAAACTTCATCATAGAAAACCCTTCAGATAGGACAGTTTTAATGTAATAGGTCATATTTCTTTAGAAACTGTTGTGCATGTCCAGTTACTTAAGGCATCAGCTTGAGTAATATGAGGGAGATGCATGAAACGAAATAGCTTCATTGTTTCAAAACTGCCACAGAACTAGATATAATTAAAATTGAATGGAGGGTAAACAAATCCACTTAGACTCTTTAAAAAGGTTTAAAATATAGTTCATATTAATATAGCCATTCCAACCATCGTTTATTATTATTTGACATATCTTGTTCTATACGTTTAACCTATCTTTATTTTTAAAGGGAGTTTCTTGTAGACAGGCATATAATTCAGTCTTTCTTTAAAATCCAGTTTGATAATCTCTTTTAATTGGTGTGCACGATTATTTACATTATTTACATTTAATATAATAATGTTTGTTCCTCTATTTTCTTCCTTTTTTGGGAGGTATGGGGAGAGACAAGGTCTCACTCTGTCCCCTGGCTGGAATGCTATGGGATGGCCATAGTTCCCTGCAACCTTAACCTCCTGGGCTCAAGTAATCCTCCTGCCTTAGCCTCCAGAGTACCTAGTACTACAGGCATGCCACCACGCTCGGCTAATTTTTTAAATTTTTGTTAGAGATAGGTGTCTCACTCTGTTACCCAGGCTGGTCTTGAACTCAGCTGCAGGCAGTCCTCCTGCCTCAGCCTCCCAAAGTGTTTGTCCTTTTTTAGATTATATGAATATGTTTTGATATTTTATTTTCAATGTATCCCTTGGTTTTTTAACTCTTAAGTCTTTGTATTATTTTTTAGTGATTGCATTAGGGCTTCATGGTCCAGTTGAGTAGCCAGTAACTAAGTATGTGACTCTTGAGCACTTGAAATGTGGTTAATTTGAATTAAGATGTACTATAAGTATAAAATACACACTGGATTTTACAAAAAGAATGTAAAATAGCTCATTAAACAATTATTAAATCGATTACATCTTTAATAATTTTTAAATTTATTACATGTTGAAATGATAATATTTTTGACATATTGGGATCTGCCATTTGATCCAGCAGTCCCACTACTGAGTACCCAAAGGAAAAGAAGTCATTGTATGAAAAAGACACATGCACACACGTTTATAGTAGCACAATTCGCAATTGCAAAGATATGGAACCAACCTTAAGTGCCCATCAACCAACAAGTGGATAAAGAGAATGTAGTATATATACACCATGGAATACTACTCAGGCATAATGTCTTTTGCAGCGACTTAGATGGAGCTGGAGGCCATTATTCTAGGGGAGGTATCTCAGGAATGGAAAACCAGATATTGTATGTTCTCATTTATAAGTGAGAGCTAAGCTATGAAGATGCAAAGGCATAAGAATGATATAATGGGCTTTGGGCTGCGTGCAGTGGCTCATACGTGTAATACCAGCACTTTGGGAGGCCGAGATGGGCAGATCACTTGAGGCCAGGGGTTTGAGACCAGCCTGGCCAACATGGTGAAACCCCGTCTCTACTAAAAATACAAAAATTAGCCAGGTGTGGTGGTGCGCGCCTGTAATCCCAGCTACTCCAGAGGCTGAGGCGTGAGAATTGTTTGAGCCTGGGAGGTGGAGGTTGCAGTGAGCCGAGATCGCACCACTGCACTCCAGCCTGGGCGACAGGGCAAAACTGTCTCAAAAATAAATAAGTGGAAAGATACAGTGGACTTTGGGGACTCAGGGTGAAGGTTGGCAGGGAGTGAGGGATAAAAAAACTACATACTGGGTACAGTGTAACACTGCTCAGGTGACAACTGCACAAGAATCCTAGAAATCACCACTAAAGAACTCATCGATGTAACCGGGAACCACTTGTACCTCAAAAACTATTGACATAAAAATAAATGTAAAAAAAGGTTTTTTTCTTCATGTTTGCTTTGTTGCAGTTGATTATGATTGATTGATTGATTGATTGATTGATTTTTGAGACAGAGTTTCGCTCTTTCTGCCCAGGCTGGAGTGCAGTGGCACGATCTCAGCTCACTGCAACCTCTGCCTCCACGGGTTCAAGTGATTCTCCTGCCTCAGCCTCCTGAATAGCTGGGGTTATAGGTGCCTGCCAACATGCCCAGATAATTTTTGTATTTTTAGTAGAGATGGGGTTTCACCATGTTGGCCAGGCTGGTCTTGAACTCCTGACCTCAGGCAACCCACCCGCCTCGGCCCCCCAAAGTGCTAGTATTACAGGCTTGAGCCACTGTGCCCCGTCTTTGATTATGATTTATAAGCATGTTTTTCTATTGCCTTTATCTTATTTGGTGTTCTCTGAGCTTGGTGAATTTCTAAATTTGTGCCCTTCTTCAAGTTTGGGAGGCTTATGAACATTATTTCTTCAAGTATTTTTTTCTGTACCAATTTCTTCCTCTTTCTGGTACTCAAGTGACAAATAAAACTTTTGATGTTGTCCACAGGACCCTGAGACTTTTTATTTTTTTCTTCTTTCTTTTATTTCTCTGTTCAGATTAGATCGTTTCTGTTGATTTGGCTTCGTGTTCACTGACTCATTCCTTTGCATTTCTATTCTGTTATTGTACCCTTTTTTTAGACATATTTCTTACCTCTAAAATTTTAATTTTTTAAACTATTTCACTGTTGAGAATTCTGTCTTTTCATTTTTTTGAAAGTGTTAATTTTTTTCTCCATGGAGAATAGTTATAATAGCTAAAATCCTCAATAATTCCAATATTTGAGTTATGTTGGGGTTGGCAGTTATTGATTTTCTGTTCCCTTGAGAATTGGTCACATTTTCTGGTGCTTTGTATATCAAGTAAGTTGGAACTGTATCCTGGACAATATTGTGTTATGTAGATTCTAGGTCCTGTAAATAGTCTTCTAGAGATGTTTTGTTTCTGTTTTGTTTTAGCAAACAGCCCCTTAGATTCAGACCGTACATTTTGGTGAGGTTTTTGTTGTTGTTGTTGTTGTTGTTTTGTTTTTGAGACAGGGTCTCACTCTGTTGCGTAGGCTGGAGTGCAGCGGCACGACCATAGCTCAAGCAATCCTACTGCCTCAGCCTCCCGAGTAGCTGGGACTGTCTGTGTGCACTACCACACCTGGCTAATTTTTTTTTTTTTTTTTTTTTTTTTTTTTGGTAGCAATGAGGTCTCACTATGTTGCCCAGGCTGGTCTTGAACTCCTGAGCTCAAACAATCTTGCCACCTTACCTCCCAAAGTGCTAGGATTACAGGCATGGGCCACCATGCCTGGCCTCAGACTACAAACTTTGTCTTACCTTTTGGGGTTGATAGTTCACCTTTAGTTTAGTTTTCAAAGTCTTTGCTGTATTGCCCTGGGTCTGTCCTGTGCTAACTGAATGCTTGCATAGCTCAGCTAGGACTTGTGTAGATTCATGCAGAGAATTAAGGAATCCCCTTGATCAGACTCTCTCCAGGATTTTTTCTCCACCCTGCAGTGTCCCCTTTTCCTGGTTCCTTTGGCTAGAAATGCCCAGAAAAATGGGACTTCTCTCAGACTTTTAGCCACCTGCCACTGCCACCGTGTAGCCACCCTTAGGACAAAGCTATGAGAGAAAAGATGAAAAATAAAACAGGAAGACTCAATGCAGTTCACTTCTCCAGATTTTTACTCCCCTCCACATTCCACCCGCTTTAATTTACTTTTCAGAGTGTAGTACTCAGATGAATTCCTTTAGTATTCTGCCCAGATTTTTTGAGATAGGCTATAATGGGGCCTACTTTGTGTTGGCCAAAACCATATTCTAAAATATGTCTGAAAATAAAATTTGAATCAAATATTTCTAAAACTTAAGAAATTTGAAAACCAGTGGGCTAGGGAGAATACTCCAGATTTTCAGACTGAATAGCCCCGTGAACAGCCTAGAGTTAATCTGTAACTAGAATAACTTGGGGAAATGAGATAAAAAACAAAAACGTATTTATTCAAGGATGACGGATTATAGTTATTCCCCAGAAAATGGGAGAATGGTGTTTCGGTTTTTGGATCTTTTTGGGAGACAGGAATCTCAGAGCTGTAAGGGGCTATTTGTTTAGAGATTATTTTGATACAACTTTAAGGGACTTGGATTAATATCAGGGTTATTTCTTTGGCATGGATTTGTAAGACTGTTCTCTACATTATCACATCATTTAGAATAGTTTGTTTTAGGGATGAGTTCATTCATCGTTTTTGACTCTTCATCCCTGTTTCCTTTCTCATTAACATGTCTTACTGATATACTTTTATGGTGTCGAACAAATCATATCCTGTGTTAGTCATGGTGAACATAGCAGAAGACTGACCAGTTAGAAATTTCACTTGAAAAGGTAGTTGGCAGTTTGTAGCATTTATAATAAGATTACATTTAGGTGATAATCCGAATATCACTCAATCTCTAACAGCATTATTTTGGTCTGAGTTGTCTCTTCCAAAAACCAACTATATATACTCTTTGACAATATTTCTTTATTTTGTTAATTTATAAATCACCTGCCCTGTTTCCCTAAAACAAACTATTCTAAATGATGTGATATATTAGGTTATGTCCTAAGACATTGACAACTAGTATCTTACTAATATCAGTTTAGTTTTTCCTATTAGTGTATTTTGGGAGGAGGAACACTCCTCCCAAACACAGGTATTTTGGAACCTGGTGGAGCAGGACAGTCTTAATCCAGTTATTCTGCTCTCAGGTTCTTTGCACTAAAAGGGCATGAGAGTCACTCACTAAATAGAGCTAATTTAAGAGAATGGAACATAGAGTTAGCTGCTATTTATTACCACTGGAATCAGATAAATGTTACTTAATTAGTTACATAAATACTGTAAGGATATGGTGTTCAGGTGAGTTGTTGGGTAACTTATGACCCTTATAGAGATCTTTTTGTGTATTAGGCCGTTTAGTGTCAATGGTTAAGAGCATAAGGGAGCCTGATTATCTGAATTTCAGTCCCAGCTCCATCACTTGCTAGGTGTTTCCACAATAAAATGGGGGTAATGACAGTATCACTGTAAAATGAAGTTAATCTCTCAAGATCATAGTGGTTTGTTAATATATGTAGAGAGAGGGACTAAGTGTGTTTAGAATCATGCCTGACAAATAACATGTGCTATGGTTGCTAAACATATCCATAAATAATTGGGCATTCCTTTGAAGGCATGCTGTTGGATCCTAGTAATATAGTGATAAAGAAGGCAGGTTAAAAGCTTAACATTTTTGCAGTCATTTGAATCATTAAGAATGTTACCACTTCTTGTTGTTTGAATACTCATAATTTCTGGTGACTTGGATTAATATTTGTGTTATTTGTTGGTAAATTGCTGATGGGTTCCAGTCCTACTACTTAATGCTGGCTTTTCGATCTTGGGCATGTTACTTATTTTCATTGTATGTAAAATTGAGATGCCTCTTTCACCAGGTTCTATAAAAGTTAAATGAGATCATTCGTGACCTGTTAGAAAGTAGTAGCCAAAAATAATATGAAACGCTTACACAAAAATCTAGGTTATGGGCATTTGTAGCATTTGTGATATGATTACATTTAGGAAAGAATCCCAATATCTATTCATGCCTTATGCTAATGTGGCAGAAATTTTTTTTTTTAATTTTAAGTTTGCATAGTATGTAATACAATCGGTATCTGGGTTAGAGTTGTATTTCATAGGAGTAGGATTGTGAAATGCTTCTTCAAATTATGTGTAAAATATTCATATGAGGGCACATTGATACATATACATTTATGTAACATAATTGTACTTATCTCTGAGATACCTAGAAGGATGAGTTTGTGTTTGAGAAATTCAGATAATAGGCATAGCTAGAGAAAAGAGTAGATGTCCTGTTTACACTGTGCAAGATAATTGCTTTTTTCTGTCTTGGTTTTATAATAACTACTTGTACCAATTTGTAAGGGATTAGTATGAAGAAAGTGATCAGTTCTCAAGAAACCAACAAAAGAGTAACTTTCAGCATTTGTGCAAAATAAACTAATTTCTGGAATTGAAACTCTGTAAAGTTTTAAAAATCTTGTTTAAACAGAACGGGGTAGAATTTCAGAAGTAGTGTTTTGAACATCATCCCTTTTTTCCTATTAAATCCATTCTCATTTTTCTGTGACAAGCATTTTTATGTGGTCATTTATTTTCACTAATTCTCCCCCTTTAACTCTTAGGATTTTTCTGTGGTTTCAATGTTTATGCCCTCTCCAAAATTCATGTTGAAACTTAATGCTGAATGCAACAGTATTAAGTGGTGGGGCTTTTAGGAGGTGATTAGGCTGTGAGGGCTCTGCCCTCATGGATGGAATTAGTGCCTTCTATAAGGGCTGGAGAGAACTAACAGGGCCCTTTTATAAGGCACTAATTCCATCCATGAGGGCATAGCCCTCACAGACTAATCACCTCCTAAAAGCCCCACCACCTAATACTTGAAGATGCAGTAACAGGTGCCATCTTGGAAGCAGGGACCGGATCCTCACCAGGCACTGAACCTGCTGATGCCTTGATCTTAACTTCTTAGCCTCCACAACTGTGTGAGAAATTTCTATTTTTTATAAATTACCTGTCTCAAGTGTCTTTTGTTTGTTTGTTTTTATTTGTTGTTTGTTTTTGTACAGCAGCACAAATGAACTAAGAGAGCTTTCTTTATTATTTGCAAGTATTTTCTATGCCCTACACAATTTTCCCATCTCCCTTTTTTGGGAGGTGAGTAGATGGACAGGCATTGTCATTTCTGCTCAGAAGTCTTTCCAGGGTACACCAAGTGTTGAAGTAAAAATATAGTTGACAGTTTTCCTGTTTTTCTTAAAAGGATAAAAATTCACCAGTTCTTCCTCTACTTCCATACTTCCATCCAAGATGCCTTTCTTCTCTTTGTTATTCTGCCTCCCAGATGTGAAAATACAGTGCTGTTGATCCAAGTGCTCCTGTAGTCTTCTTGGGAAGTTTGGTTGTAAAATGAGTCTGTAACATCTCACTGCTCTTTTGCTTTTTGTCACTAATAGGCATAAAGTTTAGTTTTCTACGTGTAAACTCTACTTTTCCAAATGTATAACTCATCCCTTAAAAGTACCTGTAACAGGCATTCAGAAATTGCCTGGCGGAAATAAATATAAGAGAGCTTTAGGTTTGCCCTTAGCATATAAATTAGTTATGTCATTGTACTTCAGTAAATGGGGATGAGAATCTTGAGGATAAATGAAGATTGTGTAACCAACTCTTTGTGTTCTGTCCTCCATAACTTAAGCAGGGGTGGGGTGATATATTAGGTTATGTCCTAAGACATTGACAACTAGTATCTTACTAATATCAGTTTAGTTTTTCCTATTAGTGTATTTTGGGAGGAGGAACACTCCTCCCCAACACAGGTATTTTGGAACCTGGTGGAGCAGGACAGTCTTAATCCAGTTATTCTACTCTCAGGTTCTTTGCACTAAAAGGGCAGGGGTGGGGTTATTAGACAACAATTGCATAAATATATTGAAGTTATCAAAGGACATATGCTACTGTTTACAGTTGTTTCTTATTTGGAGAAATAATGGAAGCCTGTCATTTGATGATTTTTCAGACTCTCATGGTAAACTATCCAGGCACATAAAAGGCACTCATTTGTATTTTCTTAAATAAAGTACTGCATTGTAAATATATTCTTCCCATAGAGTGGATGACTGTCACATAAGAGTGTAACCTAACTGGGAGTCATAATAGATGTCTTCTTTTGGTGATCACCCATGCTATCATTAGGGTTTTGGAACTGATCTGTTTCTGCAACTCTGCCTTAGAATTTAGTGCAGTTGTTAAATTGAGCCTGTTGTTTTTAATCTATATCTGTACAGGTTATAGATATCTGTTGTCTCTCAGACCTGTCAGTGCTGTAGAAATGGAGAAAGCAGAGATAAAACATTCAAACACCCCCTCCCAAGCTCATCTTGTGGCAGTATAATTTGGGTGCCTTCTGTGTTGGCAGTAGTTATAAGAATTGGAACAACTGAAACTATGAAGTTGACAGTGAAAAAGTGCCTTTCCTGAAAATGTTAACAATTTATATTTTAGTTCATAATATTTTCAAAAAATTGCTCTCATGTTAGTCTTTTTAAGAAAGTTTAACTTTTATTATATACAGTAAAATTGAGCTTTTTGAGGTGTATAGTTCCATGAGTTTTAATACATGTATAGATCTGTATTACCACTACAGTCAAGATTTGCAATGGTTCTATCATCCCACCCCCGCCAAAAACTGTGTTGTCATACATTCCCCTAACCCAGGTAACTGCTAACAAGTTCTTCATCACTATAGGTTTGCATGTAAATGCAATTCTAGAATATGTTGCCTTTTGAGACTGGCTTCTTTCACAAAATAGAATGCCTTTAAGATGCATACAATTTGTTGAATGAAATGCTAGTTCATTCCTTTTTATTGCTGAGCAGTATTTCATTATATGATTGAATGTACCATAGTTTTTGTTTTGATGAGGAGCAGAATATAAATTTGTTCTTTTCATGTACTATTTTTTTTTTTGCATGAGGATAATGCTGGATTCATAAAATGATTTGGGAAGTGCTCATCTTCCATTTTGTGGAAGAGATTGTGTTGATTTGGTGTTATTTCTCCTTTAAATATTTCTTAGAATTCACCAGGGAAATTATGTGGGCCTCGAGGTTTCTTTTTTGGAAGGCTTTTAACTACAAATTCAATTTCTTCAAATAGTCCTAAGGCTATTCAGGCTATCTACATCATCAGTCTGGCAAGAGGTTTAAATTTTATTGATCTTTTCAAAGAATGAGCTTTTGGTTTCATTGATTTTTATCTGTTTTTCTGTTTTCAATTTCATTGATTTCTGTTCCTTTATTTTCTTCCTTCTGCCAGTTTTGTATATACTTTGCTCCTTTTTTAGTTTAAGGTGCAAGTTTAAATTACTGATTTGAGACCTTTTCTGATAGAAGAAATTTAATACTATAGTGCTTTTGCTACATCTCACATATTTTAAATATGGATATGTTTGGGTTCAAGTCTATTTTCTGTTTGTTCCCTCTGTTTTTGTTCCTCTGTAACTTCCTTCTTTGGGTTATTTGAACATTTTTTTAGTATCCCATTTTAACTGGCCAACTCGGACTGATTTGAAGGGAACTGGGTATAGTAGTTACCCCTTTTCCATGTGGGATATATTTCAAGTAGATGCCTGAAACTACAGATAGTACCAAACTCTATGTCTATCATGTTTTTTCCTATATGTACATACTCATGGTAAAGTTTAACTTATAAATTAGGTGCAGGAAAGATTAACAATAACAAATAATAGAACAGTTATAACAATATACTGTAATAAAGGTTATGCGAATGTGGGCTGTCTCAAAATATCTTACTGTACTTTACTCACCCTTCTTGAAATGAAGGCGGAACGACACAAGACGTTGACTAATGTTTTTAGTGGTAGCTCTAAGAATTATACATACTTAAAATTTTAGTCTACTTAGAATTGATATTTTACCACTTGAAGTGAAATAGAGGTCTTACCACCATGTATGTCCCTTTACCTTTCCCCCTTTATGTTGCAGTTATCTTGTGTTAAATGTACACATATAGGCATACCTCTTTTTATTGCAGTTCAGTTTATTGTGTTTTGTAGATACTGCATATTTTACAAATTGAAGATTGTGGCAATTCTGCATCAAGCAGGTTTGCCACCATTTTTCCAACAACTTGTGTTTACTTCATGTTTCTTTCACATTTTGGTAATTCTCACAGTATTTCAAATATCTTTGTTATTATTATATCTGTTGTGATATGTGATCAGTGATCTTTAGTGTTACTATTGTAATTATTTTGGGGCACCACGAAGAGCGCCCATATAAGACAGGTAACTTATGTTTGCCTGTGTGCTGACTGCTCCACTGACCAGCTGTTCTCTCATCTCTCCCCTTCTCCTTGGACCTCCCTGTTTCTCAACAATATTGAAATTAGACCAAACAGCCTTGTCACTGATATGAAGAAAGTTTGCCTGATCTGGGTAGAAGGTCAAACCAGTCGTAACATTCTCTTAACTCAAAGCCTAATCCAGAGCGCGGCTCTAACGCTCTTCAAGCCAATGAAGTCTGAGAGGGATAAGGAAGCTGCAGAAGAAAAGTTTGAAGCTAGCAGAGGTTGGTTCATGAAGTTTAAGGAAAGAAGCCATCTCCATAACATAAAAGTGCAAGGCGAAGCAGTAAGTGCTGATGCGGAAGCTGCATCAGGTTATCCAGAAGACCTAGCTAACATCATTGATGAAAGTGGCTATACTAAACAAAAGATTTTTAATGCAGATGAGCCAGCCTTCTGTTGAAAGTAGATGCCATCCAGGACTTTCATAGGTAGAGAGGAGAAGTCAATGCCTGGCTTCAAAGCTTCCAAGGACAGGCTGACTGTCTTGTTAGGGGCTAATGCAGCTGGTGACTATAAGTTTATAAACCAGTGCTCACTGACCGTTCTGAAAATTCCAGGACTCTTAAGAATTATACTGAATCTGCTCTGTGCTCTATAAATGGAACAACAAAGCTTGGATGACAGCACATCCGTTTACAGCATGGTTTACTGAATATTTTGAGCTCACTGTTGAGACCAAATGCTCAGATAAAAAGATTCCTTTCAACATAGTACTTACTTACTGACAGTGCACGTAGCCATCCAAGAACTCTGATGGAAATACACGGAGATAAATGTTGTCATGCCTGCTAACACAACATCCATTTTTCAACCCAGTGATCAAGAAGTAATTTTGATTGTTAAGTCTTATTCTGTTAGAAATACATTTCATAAGCCTACAGCTGCTTCAGACAGTGATTTCTTGGATGGATATGGGCAAAGTAATGGAAAGGATTCACCATTCTAGATGCCATAAAGAACATTCATAATTCATAGAAGGAGGTTAAAATATGAACAGGATTGTGAAGAAGTTGATTCCAACCCTCATGGATGACTTTTAGGGATTCAAAACTTGTGTGGAGGAAGTAACTACTACAGGTGTGGTATAAACAGCAGGAGAACTATTATAGAATTAGAAGTGGAGCCTGAAGACATGACTGAATTGCTGCAATTTTATGATAAATTTTGAATGAAGAGTTGTTTCTTAGGGATGAACAAAGAATGTGGATTCTTGAGATGGAATGTGCTCTTGCTGAAGATGTTGTGAACATTGTTAAAATAGTATATAAACTTAGTTGATAACACAGTGGCAGAGTTTGAGAGAATTAACTCCAATTTTGAAAGACATTCTGCTGTGGATAAAATGCTGTCAAATAGCATCTTGTACACAGAGAAGTTTTTTGTGAACGGAGTGTCAGTGTGGCATACTTGAATGTTACCTCATTTTAAGGAATTGCCACAGCCAACCCTGCCCTTCAGCAACTACCATCCTGTGATTAGTCAGCAACCATCAATATCAAAGCAAGACCCTCCACCATCAAAAAGATTATGACTTGCTGAAGCCTTGCTGAGATGATTGTTAGCATTTTTAGCAATAAGGTATTTTTAAATCAAGTATGTACAGTTTTTAGACATAATGCTGTTGCACACTTCATGGACTACAGTATAATGTAAACATATATACCAGGAAACCAAAAATTTTGTGTGACTTGCTTTATTGCAATATTGTTTTATTACTCCGGTCCGGACCTAGACCCATGATGTCTTTGAGATATATATGCCTGTATTGGAAATCTTATCAGAAAGTGTTATAAATATTTGCTTTAATGCCAAACCTATTTTAAAGAATTCAAGATGAGAATAGTTAACTATGTTTGCTCAGGCATTTACTGTTTCTGTTGATCTTCCATCATTCCTAACATTGTTTTTCTTCTGACACAACTTCATTTAAGAATTTTTTTAGAGCTGGAAAAGAATTCTCATCATTTTTCTTCCACTTTGAATACCTTTTGTTTCACATTCATTCCTGAAGGATATTTTCACTAGATAGAGGATTTTAGGTTTACAGTTGTTTTCCATTTTAGCATTTGAAGGATGTTGTTCCCCTTTCTTCTGACTTGCATGGTTTCTGATAAGAAATCACCGGTGATTCAAACCATTAAACTCCCTCCCCCTCGTAAGTAATGCATCATTGTTTTTTCTGGGTGCTTTCAAGGTTTTCCTTTGTAACTTTCAGTAGCTTGACCCTGATGTGTGTCCAGGCATGGATTTCATTGGGATTATTCTGTCTGAGGTTTTGAGAACTTCTTAAATGTAGCAGTTTATGCCTTTCACCAAATTTCAGGAAGTTTCCACCCATTATTTCTTCCTCTTCTTTCTTCTTTTTCTTCTTCTTTCTACTTTCTTTTTTCTTCTTTTCTGCAGTGATTTTCCTTTTCTTGCATTCTTGATGTGAATGTTGGGTTTTTGGTACTGCCTCACAGGTCCCTAAGCCTTTAATATATTTTTTTTTTCAATGTTTTTCTCTTTGTTTTTTAGGTTGGGTAATTTCTAGTGGTTTATCTTCAAGTTGACTGACTCTTTACTCTTTTATTTCCATTCTTCTGTTGAGTCTATTCAGTGTATTTTTATTTCCGTTTTCACTTTTTGTTGGTTTCCATTTGGTTGTTCTTTATGTCTTCTATTTGTTTGCTGTGATCTTTTGGCTTTCCATTTGTTTCAAAAGTATTTGCTTATACTTGTTGGGATATATATATATACATATACATATATATATACATAAACATATACATATATATACACATAAACGTATATATACACATATACATATATATATATATATATATATACTGGCTTTAAATCTTTGTCTGCTTGTTAGGTAATTCATTTTAGATAATTCACCCAGCTGTGTCATCTTGGTGGTGTTTTCTTTTAATTGTCCTTTCCCATGAGAGTGTTATTTTTCCCAGCTCTGTCTATGCCAAGTAATTTTGGATTGTGTTCTGTACATTTTGAATATTATGTTACAAAACTTTGTCTTTTGTTTAAATGCTATGGAAAATGTTGATGTTTTTGTTTTTGTTTTTTGGATTTTTTTTTTTTTTTTTTTTTTAAGAGACAGGGTTTTGCTGTCGCATCCAGGCTGAAGTGCATGGCATGATTGTACCTTCCTTCATCCTTCAACTCCTGGGCTCAAGGGATCCTCCTGCCCCAGTCACCTGATTAGCTGGGACTACAGTGACACACCACTATGCTTGGCTACTTTATTTTCTATTTTTTGTAGAGAGAGGATCTCACTTTGTTGCCCAGACTGGTCTCTAACTACTAGCTTTAAGCAGTCCTCCCATCTTGACCTCTTAAAGTGCTGGGATTACATGCTTGAGTCACTGTGCCCAGCCAATATTTTTATTTTTACAGGCAGTTGATCCAGTTGGGTTCAGGTTGGTCACAAGTTCCAATTAGCTTTCTGTAGGTTGTAGTTTTTTAACTTCAGTTCTGTTTTCAAAACTTTACATTACTATTTATACTTTTTCAATATGCGCTACCCAGTAGCCAGTCTGTGACATGTGTGGAGGTTTATCTTATATTTCAGTTTTCAGAGTCAGTCGTATGCTGCTTGGGTTTAAATCCACATACGTTCAGCTTGGGTGAGTTAGGAGTTCAAAAACAGCTGTTACTTTCTTGAGTTCTGTTCTCTCTGTTATATCCATGGTATTTTCTAGATCCCTGGGACACTCTTTTCTGTCTTTTGGCCAGAAAATTGGTTTTCATTTACTCCATTTCCTGTAACTGTGTCTGGATCCAAGTAACAGGAAGACAGAAGTCAACAAGATTGGCCCAGAGTTTTTTTATTTGGTGAGGATGGTTCATCTCTCTCTTTTCTTAAGAGTTTTAGGTTCCTGCTGCTGCCACTGTTGCACCCACTACCATCACCAGATCATTTGCGAATTGGGACATGAGGAATGAGGAACAGAGAAAGGGGGAAAACAAAAAAAAGGAGCAGTTTCCCCCTCTCTTTCTGAACATTAGGAAGGAGACACTCCTTCCCCCCAGCTCCTCTCCCCCTTACCCACCTCACTTTATATTTAGAGGGATTCTCTTAGAGCTTGCTCTCTGTTGTTACCAGTGCCTACTTTCTAGGTTTCAGGCTTTATTAATCCCAGGCCAGGGGATTCTGGATGGAGAAAAGGTGGTAAACTTACTGACAGTTTGATGATGCATCAGATTCTGGTGTCTTCTCTAGTCCATATGCTATTATTTACTCCTGAGTCTTCATATAGCTGCTCCATTCATTCTGTCAGTATTTTGTAGTTTCATTCAGTGAGATTAACAAGGTGGGATGTGTTTATTCCATCTTACCCGGAACTGGAACTCCTTGATCTCACTTTTGATATATTTTAGAATGTAATGCCAACTTTAATCACCTCATATTCATGTTAAATACAGTTTGAGAATTATATTTTATAATTTTTTTCAACATGTATGTGACCTTGCTGCATGCAACAGTACAATTTCTGTTAAGGAGATGATGCTACATTAAATGAAGAAGGAAGCAGGAAAATTAATTCTTTTTTTAGAACACTTGATGAACTTTCTAAATAAATGTATTAGCTTTGAAAAACTTGTCCTATTTTCAATTCAGTCTTCATTGTCTGGCTGACGATTTCTGGCTTGCCTTTCACTTTGAAAATGTTTTATTCTTTATTCATTTTACTCTTTAGAAAATGATTTGTTTCAATAATTAGGTTTTTGATCATTGTAGAGCGTAGTGTGAGGTGACATGCATCATTATGGATTATTTTGGCACTCGCTTCCACACTGCACGAGAATTTTAGAGACGTTCTGAAACATATCCTTACTTTCTGGATTGATATAGGAAACTGATTTTATTAAAAGACCTGTAAATGTGGGTGACTTCAGCTTCTTAATTTTCCATTTATCTGGTAAGCACAAGATAATAGGATAATTTGTTCATCAGTGAATGGTGCTTGGTCCTTTTCTTAATATAGGTCCACAGTGGAGGAAGTGAATATGAAAGATTCCTAGAAATTGCTTTTGTTGATCAACTGCTAACAAGCAATCAGGTCACTGATAATCTTCTTAGAAACTGAACTAGAAACTAATTCTGGGGACTGGTATGCCCTTGGCATAAGTGTGCCCAACATAGAGACTGCTTCTACTTTCCCTTTTATTCAACTCTGTCTCTCATTTATCATATCAGTGCTCATCCATAGTAGGGTCTGTCATGGCAGGATTGGGCTTGGGAGTAGGGTTGGTAATAGTGTGATATTTCCTCGTGGCCATTTATATCCCTCTTCTTTCTGTGTAACCAGAGAATCTGATTCTACCTTTTTGACAAAATATCACTAGAAGGCTGGGCACAGTGGCACATGCTTGTAATCCCGGCATTTTAGGAGACCAAGGCGGGAAGATTGCTTGAGGTCTGGAATTTGAGACCAGCCTGGGCAACAGAGTGAGACTCCATCTCTACAAATAAAAAAATTAGTTGAGGCTGGGCGCGGTGGCTCATGCCTGTAATCCCAGCACTTTGGGAGGCCAAGGCGGGTGGATCACGAGGTCAGGAGTTCAAGACCAGCCTGGCCAAGATGGTGAAACCCCGTCTCTCCTAAAAATACAAAAATTAGCTGGGCATGGTGGCGGGCACCTGTAATCCCAGCTACTCAGGAGGCTGAGGCAGAGAATTGCTTGAACTTGGGAAGCGGAGGTTGCGGTGAGCTGAGATGCGCCACTGCACTCCAGCCTGGGCGACAGAGCGAGACTCCGTCTTAAGAAAAAAAAAATGGTTGAATGTGGTGGTGTGCACCTGCAGTCCTAGCTACTTGAGAGGCTGAGGCAGGAGGATTGCTTGAGCCCAGGAATTCAAGGCTGCAGTGAGCTGTAATTGTGCCACCACGCTCCAGCCTGGACGACAGAGCAAGACTGTTTCTCTTAAAACAAACACACACACACACACACTCTCACACTCTAATAGGAGACTTGATCAATTTAGTTGTTATTTAGTAATGTTGATTTATCTTTTTTCAGTCCTTGCATTTGCTTTAGGGAAAACAAAGTGGCAAGCAACAGTTTTATTACTATTTCCTATTTCTGTGTTGTTTCTGACAATAAGAATAATAATGATCTTGATAACAGCCATTTATTGAATGATGGTAGAGTTAGGATTTGAATCTAGACCTGTTGGATTCTAAAGTTTGTAGTATTAACCAGGATGTAGATATCTTTAGATACCATGGGCTTACTTGAAGAACAGCAAGAGCAAGGAGATAGAGGGAGTTTTGAAGTGAACTGGAAGGGAAAGGAGCTCTGTTTTGTAACAGCAGAAAGAAACAGACTTTGGAAGAAAAAAAATAGAAGGAAAGAAGGGTAGTAATTTGAAACCAAACCAGACTAGGCTAAAGAATAGTTTACATTATTAGGAACCCTGGCTACTTCTGATTCCCTGAGGCTTGAGGTACCCAGCAACTGTTAAAATGGAATGTACATTCTTAGCATCCCAAATATAACTTGAAACAGGTTTTTAACAGTTGTGCTCTACAGTAGCAGTGCAGCTATTAAATATATTTTAAAATAGCTGTACAGTAGCACATTGGGCTATTTAAATTAACTAAAACTTCACAAAAATTTAAAATTTAGTTTCTCACATGTGCTGTCCACACTTGAAGTGCTTGATAGAAGAATTCCCTGTTGGGCAGCACTATTCTAGAGAACTGAAATGCCTTAATACAGACCATTTTTGTTTTTTGCTTTTTTGGGTGTTCTTTAAGATGGAGTCTCGCTCTGTCGCCCAGGCTGGAGTGCAGTGGCGTGATCTCGGCTCTCTGCAACCTCCACCTCCTGGGTTCAAGCAATTCTCCTGCCTCAGCCTGTAGCTGGGATTACACCATGCCCGGCTAATTTTTTGTATTTTTAGTAGAGACGGGGTTTCACCGTGTTGGTCAGGCTAGTCTCAACCTCCTGACTTCAAGTGGTCCGCCTGCCTCAGCCTCCCAAAGTGCTGGGATTACAGGTGTGAGCCACTGTGCCCTGCGTCACTACCATTATTTGAATGCAGTGTAGTGGCTGGCCTAGGACACTCATTTCCATGTATTCTACTATGGGAAAATGAGTTTTGAGTTCCTAAAAACTGATTTTTATCAGTGCTTTTTTTTTAAATTTTAAATTCCAAACTTTAATACCTTCTTATATGATAAATAAAATTTAAAACTTAGACCATTCTTCCCCAATTATTATATGAACATATTTGGAGTATCACTTTCAGTATCTAGCAGAAACAATATGTTATGAAATGGAAAAGAGCAGCTGGAAGATAGAAGTATGTTAGATCATTATATTAGGGGTAACAGACTAAAAAGATATTTTAGCTTGGAAAGATAAAGCCTAGGAGGAAACATTAAAGATTGACATTTGTAAATTAAAATAATCAGAAAAGCAAAGTTTACTGAAAATCTAGAATTAACATCCATTTAGTAAATGTAGAACCAATAAAAGAAAATACAATTTGACTTATAGATAATTAACTTACAGAACTTAGTAGAACTAATAAGTAGTATAGGTAGAATATAACTTATGATTATAAAGCCATAAATAGTTAATAACACAAAATTGAGATATATCTAACTTTTCAGGTAACTACAAGGAAGGGTAGTCCTACCTACCCACATCTTACCTCTTAGGGCTATTGACCACAAATTACTGGCTAGGACTATGACTCTGTGTGGTATTACTGTGTTCCTGTCACTGGATATTCAAAGCAAAGCTTTTATTCAAAAATACTTGTGGATCCTTGGATTGAAAACTGGAGTCCAGGCAGATAGAACAGATAAACAGGACAAGTTACAAGTTTATAAGTTGTTGAACTGAGACTTATGACTTTCATATAGCAAAATGCTAAGTTCCTGTCATTTTAAATGACTAAATTAGTAACATGGCATAATCATTTTCAGGTATAAAAACAGTTAATGCAGGACATGTTAAGGAATAAAGCATGCAACTTCTAAAACTTTGGAATGCTTAAACAGTTTTTAAAGCAGATTTCTTTCTTTTTGAGATGGAGCCTCACTCTGTTGCCCAGGCTGGAGTGCAGTGGTGCAATCTCGATTCACTGCAACCTCCGCCTCCTGGGTTCAAGCAATTCTCCTGCCTCAGCCTCCCTTGTAGCTGGCATTATAGGTGCCTGCTACCACACCCGGCTAATTTTTGTATTTTTAGTAGAGACAAGGTTTCGCCATGTTGGCCAGGCTGGTCTCGAACTCCTGATCTCAGACTCTCCTCCCGCCTCAGCCTCCCAAAGTGCTGGGATTACTTGTGTGAGCCACCGGCACCTGGCCATTAAGGCAGATTTCTAACAAAGGCAGTCTGTAACTTGATTGAGGTTTCTCAGTTTCTCATGTATATTTCACTATATGGGTCTTAAAATAGAGAAGACGGTGCTTACTATAAAATATTAATTGTAGGTTTTTTTTTTTTTTTAACAGGGTCTTGCTGTGTTGCCTAGGCTGGTCTTGAACTTCTGATCCTCCCACCTCGGCCTCCTAAGTAGCTAGGATTATAGGCATATACCAATGCACCCCACTTTAAAATATAAATTATAAATTATATATCAGGTTAGTATGCTTAAAGGAGGAAATGTGAAAATAGCATAGGTTAGACTATTAAATAGGACAAATAAATCATTGCGTTACATAAAGGGATAGTATATTACATCTGAACATCTCTTAGGTTTTTAAAATACTGTGTTAACTTTCAAATGACATTTTATCACATTGAATTAACTCCAACCTTAATATTTTTTTATTCTCAGATATTTAGGATAATGAAGGAGATAGTATGGTATGAATTTCCCCAAATAAAAAATAATAATATACAGCAGAGCAATATAACTCTGTCCTCATCTACTTTTCTTCTTTCACTGTATTCCAGTCATTCATCTCTTTGTTGTTCCTTGAACATACCAGACATGCCTTAGGACTTTCATATTGGCTGTTCTCTCTGCCAAGAATGCTCAACCTGGAAGCACTGGATGATATTCACATAACTGTCTCCCTTGCTGCTTTCTGATTGCCAGTTCAAATGTCCCTTTGTCACAGAAGCTTTCCCTGAGTATTCTGTATGAAACAACAGCTTCCTCTTTTTTTATTCCTTAATAGCCACACTGTTTTTAATTTTTCTCCATAGCACTTCTCAACGTCTAACATACTAGATATTTTACTTACTATTTTGTTTATTTTGTCTTCCCCACTAGAACATAAAGGTAGAGATTTCTGCCTTGTTCAGTACTAAGAGAATTGCCTAGTGTACCTATAGTATTCTATAAATCTTGGAGCTAAAAAAAAAAAAATCCCACAAAAGATCACTGGGCCTTTGCTTGAATACTTTCATTGATAGATTATTCTACCTCCCTTCAGAACAGTTCATTTTATTTGAAGATAATTGCTAATGTTCTTAAGCTTTCTGTTCTTCCAAGCTAAACATTCTTACTAGTTTACCTTTCTGCATATGATAGGGTTTCCAGGGCTGTCACCATTTTAGTCATCTTCCCTGGACATTCATCATTATGTTGTTTGTCCTTAAATACCAGAACTAAAACAAGTTAGTTTGCACCAGAACTAAAACAAATGTTGCACACATAGGCTAAGAGTGGGAAATATTCCTCATCCAACTTTTATTGTCAGATTGATTGGATTAAAAAAGTTTTTAGATTCTAATGCTGACTCATTTTGAGATTGTATTTAATCTGCTACAACCTTTAAATCATTCTTACATATGCTACTAAGTTTCTTCTGCTTTTATGGTTAGTTTTTGAACTATAAGTCTGGGACTTTGTATTTCTCCTTATTTAACCAAATAGGGAATTTTCCTGGGCAGTTCATACCTTTAATGTAGAAACTACCATGTGTAAATTATTTTAGAAATTAATAGAAAAACCCATTCAGATACATATAGGAGAATCACAACTGATAAAATCAAGGATTTCTTGTGCGTAGATATAAATGCATATTTGGACATTTCATTGCAATTATGTCTTGCATCAGTTCAGGAAGGAATATTAAGAGTTGATTTAAGGCCAGGTGCAGTGGCTTATGCCTGTAATTCCAGCATTTTGGGAGGTGGAGGCAGGAGGATCGCTTGAGCCCAGGAGTTGGAGACCAGCCTGGGAAACACAGCAAGACCCCATCTCTTAGGAAAAAAAGTTGATTAAAAAAAAATGTTACTGTATGAATTTCTTGCCTTTGCCATATTAACATCCTTTCCCACTTTTCTCGTTTTTACCTTTTTATAAGCACCATTTTCCTAGTCTTTTAGGCCAGGATATTGTCTCCTTCACTGTAGTTGCTCACCAAATCTCAGAATTTCTTCAGCCCTTTAATTCTCTGCTTTTCAAATATACTTCACAGCCAGTTACTTTAGCTATGCAAATATCTCTGCTTGTAATCTCTTTCCATTGTAATTCAATCCATACTTGGCTGGCATATCTATATTTTTTTTAAAAATTCACTTATATCACTTTTATCTTGTCACTCTTCTTCATAGAATTTATAAGATTGAATCTAAGGTTCTCAGTCAATCATTAGTGATCCATCTATAATCTAGCCATACTTGATTTACATTGCTCTGCTTATTTCTTATTACCTCTCACTGTGATTTTTCAGATAAAATTCATGGCTTACATGCCAACCCCCTCCTCAGTAGAGACACACACATACACACACACAAGTGTCTCCTTAGTAGACACACACACACACACACACACACACACTTTCACCCACTGTTTTCTCTCACCCACTCAATTGTGAGATTGGCCTAGCTAAATGTTATTGTATTTCTGCATACTGTGTTGCTCCTTGAATGCCTGAAGTTCCTCAACACATATAACCTATCACATTCTCTGAAAACTCTATTCCAAATTGATCTCTGTTCCTTAAGCTTCAATTGCATTTATGTCTGTGCCACAAAATATATCATTTAGGCTTTGTTGCTTAATAGTTATAAAAGGCTTTTCCTTTCCTTTTTTTTTTTTGAGACAGAGTCTCACTCTGTCACCCAGGCTGGAGTGCAGTGGCGCGATCTTGGCTCACTGCAAGCTTTGCCTCCCAGGTTCACACCATTCTCCTGCCTCAACCTCCCGAGCAGCTGGGACTACAGGCACCTGCCACCACGCCCGGCTAATTTTTTGTGTTTTTAGTAGAGACAGGGTTTCACCGTGTTAGCCAGGATGGTCTCGATCTCCTGACCTTGTGATCCGCCCGCCTCGGCCTCCCAAAGTGCTGGGATTACAGGCGTGAGCCACCGTGCACTGCCAAGGCTTTTCCGTTCAATAAGACTGCATTTTGATAGCAAGGAATATAAAAGAGTACTGGATTATCCACAAACTGGCTTGGCTCGTACTGTGTTCTTTTATGTGTAAAATAATTTCTTACAGTTTAGGATTTTTTTTAAATTGATATTATTGGGAGAAGGCAAACATAAAAATTCTCTATTATAATTTATCTTATAGGAAACCCTTTTCCAAAGAGAAATGAAGAAGAAAACTGTATGTACCCTAAATATGGGAGATAAGAAGTATGAAGACATGGAAGGTAACTTTTCATTTTTATAAAGTTTGTTTGTTGAAAGCAAAACAGTTGTTTCCAAACTGTCCACTTGTATACATTTCAGAATACACAGGAGTTTTTTGTTATTGTTGTTCTTAAATTCCAAAATAAGCTGCCTAAGTATACACATTTTTCTCTTCCCATATCTTATTTTCAACTGATCAAGTTTTTTGATTTGTTAAATTGTTTACTTTTCCCTTTTTTCTTAAAGGTTTACTCTCTACTGGTTTAGGAATTACTGTTTCTGTTTTTGTCCCTGTCTTTTTAAAAAAGAAAAAAAGTTAGCATTGGTACTGTCCTCTGCTTCTAAAGCTAATTTAATCTTCACTACCAACAGAAGAAGAACCCAAGAATGCTTTAACTCTGATCATCCTAATCTCAATGTATAGGTTATAGTTCCATTATTTGAGTTCTTTTATTTCAGACACCACCAGTTAGATGATGTTTTATGCAATGTTTGCTTGAGTTTATTTCCTCTTCATTTATTTTCTTTCTGAAAATAAATCTGAGAAGTTTCTTTAGTGAAGGTCTATTGGTGGTAAACTCTGAATTTTTTTATCTATTTTATCCACTTTAAAACTATTCAAAGATAGTTTTACTGGGTATATAATTCTGAAATGATAGTTTTTTTTCTCTTAGCACTTTGAAGATATTACTCATTTTTTTCCCTTGCTGTCTGGAGATTTCTTCCCAGTCTAATTATCATTCTCTTTTGTAGGTGATCTGTCTTTTCCCATTTTCTGCTTTTAAGGTCTTGGTTTCGTCTTTGATATTTTACAGTTTTACTCCATTGTTTCTAGGCATGGATTATTTTTATTTCTCTTAACAGTATGCATTGTGTTTCCTTTGTTGGTTCATGTGTTTAATCATTTCCCGACCATTACCTCTTTGTTGCCTTTCCTTTATTCTCTTTTGGATTTCAATTAGTATGTTAGACCGTTCTGTAACCTCATTTCTTAACCTCTGTTTCACAGGCTATGTCTTATATTTCCTTTTCTGTCTCCTAGAGTCTAGCTGGTTTCCTCAGATTTGTCTTCCAATTCACAAGTATTTTTCTTGGATCTAATCTGCTGATTGTCCATTTTATGTGGTATTTGAAACTTCTGATATTTGAAGTTAGTGGATTTCTAAATGTGTTTCCTGCTGCTTCTCACTCAAGACAGCTTATTTTCTTAGGTTTGGTAATGTTTGATTATGAGCTTACATTTGATAAATTAAATCTATGAGGGCCTAATTTAGGTATCCTTTCCTCCAGAGGGTTTGTATTTGTTTCTTCCCAGGCCCATGCTGGGACCTCTTTAGCCCCATTTAAAAGTCTTGGCTTGATACTGGAGTCTATCAGGATTAGTTTTCCTTCCTGAAGCGGTTCTAAGGCTTAGTCTCCAGATCTAAACACTGGTTTGGACAGTTGTGCCCAGGACAGTTCCAACTTTGCTTGATATTACTGTTCACATTTCAGCTGACCAATCCTTTATTTCTGTTTTATTTTTATGTTGAATTTCAGAGTATCTATTATTTTCTTATGAGCCAGTGATGCATACTTTTGTATGAGTTGGTTACATTACTGGTGGGAGTTTAAAGTAGTACAAATCCTAAGGAGAATAATTTGTTAATACCTATTCATAATACAAATGTATACACACATTACTCTAGCAGTTCCATTTTTAGGAACTTACACTACAGATATACTTTTAAAAATGTGAAATAACTAAATTTTTATTGCAACATTGTTTGTCATAGCCAAAAGTTGAAAACATGTGAATGTCCATCAATAGATTTGAATAAAGAAAAAAGCAGACTAGTGTGTATAGTATTCTTGCATTTGTGTAAAGAAAGGAATGTGGAAGAGTTTGTATTAGCATTTGTTTTTCTGTACATTAAAAATTCTTAGGAAGAACACAAAAGAAGTTTAACAGTTGTTACTTATTGGATTGGTTGGAACTGGATGGGGATAAATTTGAATGAGAAATTTGCTCTTAAATTTTTGATCCGTGTGAATATTACTCACTTTAAATTTAATTAATGAAAAGTTTGTTTCAGTCCCCCATTAAAAAAATTTAAGAAAGTAAACGTTGGGCATGTTGGGCTCAAGCAGTATGTTTGCTATAATTTATCTAAGATCTATTTGCTTTATAGTAGGAGGGTCCTTTAGAGTATCTAATCCACTATACTCCTAGAAACGCAAGATTTTTGGTCTGGAGAACTTGAAAGCACATATGGCTGTTTTACTTTAACAGGTGAAGAAAACGGAGATAATACTATTTCCACTGGTCTGTTGTACAGTGAGGCTGACAGATGCCCAATATGTCTTAATTGTCTATTAGAAAAGGAAGTTGGTTTTCCAGAAAGCTGTAATCATGTCTTCTGTATGACTTGTATTCTTAAATGGGCAGAGGTAAGTCTGACACATTAATGTATTTTAATTTCCTAGCATGATTTCATTTCACCTAAAGCGTTGATACTGCCTTTCATAAATTATTTCACAGTAATGTATTTTCTTCCTACTTTGGACAAATTTCCTTGTATTATTCAAATTCTGTCAGTCATTTTCTTCTAATTTTCTTATACCAGGTTTTGATTTTGCAAATAATATTTTAAATGCATACTTTTTAAAAAAAAGTTAATAACCTTATAGGAAGAACAGATCAAACATTTTTTTTCTGGTAGAAATGCAGTAATTAATTTTTCAGTGTACTTGACTCTGTGCTTAATAGGATAATATCTGTTTACCACTAATAACACCTTCTGTCTGCTTTTTGTTTTATATTTTTCAGGGACTTTTCACATAGGTTATTTGATTTCTTCTTTATATCAGCCTTGTGGAATAACCAGAGCAGATACGATAGTGTCCTTCCATTTTACAGATGAGGAAACTTGGATTTTATGTTCTATGACTTGGTCAAGATCTCATAGTTTAAGAGGCAGAAGTGAATTTAGAACTGATTTTCTAATTCCTGTTTTTAATTTAGTGTGGACTAATTTCAGAGTCTGAATTAGAGAGATTACCGTCATAGACAGTGAATAAGAAACAAGACATTCGTGACTTTTAATGTATTATGTTGACTCAATTTGGGCCAAATACTTTGAAGTAAATATTAATTTAATATAAGCCTTATTGTTATGAAATGTTAAGTAAAAAATTATTGTTCATATTAATCATGCTATATTTTCTAAGTTAATATTTGTCAGTCTGTAAAAATTAGTAAAGAAGATAATATCTTAAAAATATTTTAACATTAGCTGCATTCAAATTGTTAATGTTCTTAAATACGTTGGAATTAATTGCATATTACATAATTGGGGTTTTCAAAGCGCTATGTTTTGCTTAAATTTTCATTAATAGTGTGGAAAGGAGAATATAACTGTATAGTGACTCTGGCAGAGTTCTCAAAAGAAGGAAGAGAAGATTTGTTATACAAATTGAATTAATAATAGTATACATATAAACTATTTTAATTTAGTAAAACCTAAACTGGTCTTTAACAAGAAGTGACAGGATAGGTGAAAATGTATTTTGGGGAAAAGTATTTTGAGTTTTGCTGAATTAATATGGTTGGTAAATCTCTCTCTGTGTAGGATCACTGTTTAATGAAATAATGCATATTTTTTTTCTGCCACCCAAATAAAGATTTTTATCTGTGTTGAATTTAGTGCACATGGTTGCTTTGTGGTTAAATTTTTTTAGAGATTTTGCTTTGGGTAAAGAAATAATATTGTTGGATGGGTGGAAGGTTTCAATACAGTGCTTTTTTATAAGATTGTATTTGGTGACCACATAATTGTGAACTTCAACAACTTAATCTGAGTATATGTTTTGCTCTAAGAAAATTATAATGTGTATGTAATAAGTAGATAATGGTTCTCCATCCTTTCTTTCAACTTCAAGTGCATCTTTCACACAACCTTTACCCTGATGTACATGTTCCAGGTTTCTCTAGGGTATGTATCTAGAGGTGGAATTACGGGTTGTAGATGATGCACATACTCAACTCTACTAGATAGTGGCAAACTTGTCTATATTTTTAACTCTTGTTGAATATTTTTAAGTTGAAAATACTGGATAACATACATGGTATGGCAGCCAACACCTTTCCCGCATGTAATATTTTTCAAATTGCTTTTCAAAAGAAAGTACTTATCTTTATGCTGCTATTATAAACTGTGATGCTGGGTAGGCAGGGAGGAGTTGTGATAGTGTTTAAACAAAGGTAATTAATCTTCAAAGGGGAGAATAAACAGAACATTCTGAATTATTTCGTTGTCCCTGATGGGGATAGCAATCATCAGTTAAATAAACGTTTCAGTTGAGCAGTAACAAGAGAGCAATCTATTAATAAATTGCTTATTATAAATTATAAGTGAATGCTGGCTAAAAAAATCACGTAGACTAAGTTTTCAGTTTGAATCTTTTATTGCTGTGATAAAAATAGATATGTTTCAAAGCATGTAAGTGCTTTCACAAATAGAATCAGATTTCAAATTCAGGAGTATGTTTCTTTTTTTCATCATTATAAATTAAGCTCCATCCTCTCATTTCCCTCAGTCTTCTTCCATCTAAAAGCAAAGTTTACAGTTTACTTCGGATTTCAGGATCAGGAATAAGTGTCTTCAGTCTTCTAACAGGCCATGCCTTATGCCTAGGCTATCATACACATTCTAACATTTAATTTCATTTAATTCACTATGTTAATATTTATTTGCTATACAAGACAAGGATTCTAAACTTATGATTTTTAAGTACGTCAAGGGATAGCCTGAAGTTAAAATCTTTTTAAAAAATTGGTTTGTGGTGTACAATTTTATGCATGTTCACTTCTTTTTTTTTTTTTTTTTTTTTTTGAGACAGAGTCTCACTCTGTCACCCAGGCTCGAGTGCAGTGGCACCATCTCGGCTCACTGCAACTTCTGCCTCCCAGGCCAAGCGATTCTTGTGCCACAGCTCCTGAGTAGCTGGGATTACAGGCGCGTGCCACCATGTCAGGCTCATTTTTTTGTATTTTCAGTAGACACGGAGTTTTATGTTGGCCAAGCTGGCCTCAAACTCCTGACCTCAAGGTGGCCCACTCGCCTCAGCCTCCCAAAGTGCTGGAATGAATGTTCACTTCTAGCAGTAGAGTAGAAATCAAAGTGAGATTTACAGTGGTTGGAAATCTGCATAAGAGAACAGTACAATTTGCAGTTAGGATCATCTTTCTAGATTTCTGTATCTTTCAAAATTTCTGTGCTTTCTGAGATTTGTACCCAAGGTTCACTGAAATATGATTCAGAAGGAATATCAAGCACCAAAAAAGGACTCATTTATTTACTTTCACCTTAATATTTTAGGCATTGAACACATTCTTAAAAACACTGGTCTGTAAGAAACTGGTGTTTTGAAAAATTAAAGTGTGTCGTAGTCTAGTATATTTATTTTGGACACGTAGGTCAAAGTTAGTTTCAGTCTTTTCAAGCTCTAAAATTTTGGTTCTGTGGTTATTTAAACAAAAGCTATGTAAGGACTTTGAAGTGATTAAGTAAAAAGTCTTTAGGTATGTCAGAATCCTCTTCACTTAGGGCAGAATGTTTCAGGGTGAACCTGTGGTAGCCTTCATGGCCCATAGCCTAATTGCCTGCCCTTAGGGACACTAGAACAAATTGAAATTAATCATGTCCACTATGATTATATTTAGTTTCAAGGAATTCATAGATGGTAAACCTGTTGATTTATAAAATAATGATGATTATATAGAAATAGAATATTGAACAATGACACAATAATTGACATTAAGGAAGGCTGAAATTTTTGTTAATTTAAACCATAACTGTTAGATCCAACAATCTAAAATTAATCAAAGACATTTGAACTGATGAAATGTATATAGAGCCAGTATGCTAAAGCTTATCATCTATTCAGTTAGGAAGTTATTTATTTTACCCATATTGTGGGCAAAAACAATATATGCTTATTGATAGCTTTTAATAAATATATCTGAGTTTGCATACTTTAGGAAGGTAAAGGACAGAGAAGTCTTGACACACATTGTAGTAGTGACAATTAATTATGATTTCCTACAGACAAGATAATCTCCAACACATACAAACACACACAGGTTAAGTAAATGGGATTTATTGGCCAGGCATGATGGCTCACGCCTCTAATCCCAGCACTTTGGGAGGCCAAGGAGGGTGGATCACTCGAGCCCAGGAGTTCAAGACCAGCCTGGGCAACATGGTGAGACTTCATCTCTACTGGGGGAAAAAAAAAAAAATTAGCCAGGCATGCTGGAGTATGCCTGTAGTCCCAGCTACTTGGGAAGCTGAGGTGGGGAGGTTGGAGGATCACTTGAGCCTGGGAGGTCGAGACTACATTTATCTGTGATTATGCCTGCACTTCAGCCTGGGTGACAAAATAAGACCCTATCTCAAAAAAAAAGAGAGAAAGTAGGAATCATTATTTCCCACAGTTGCCGAGAAGTGATTAAAAATTTGGCCCTTAAAATAAGGTCATGGTTTGAAGACACATGTTTAAAGCATTTAAGAGTTCTTAAGAATGTTTAATGGAACCTGCAATATATGTGATGAGGATGTTCTTGATATCTGCTGGCATTCTTTTCCCTTTTACATAATATAAAATATTTCCCTTTTAAGTATTATTTTTAAAAATGTGATTAGTTTCCCATTATAAGCAGATTATTCTCCCTCCATTTTATATAAAATCACCCATTTTGTATAAAATGCCAACAGCTTCAGTATGAGAGAGTAAAGGTTAATGAAATCAAAATTCGGCAGTTGGCAAAGGCATGGTTTCTCTCATAAACTAGAAATGAAGTGTCTTATTAAGGTGACATGCATTTCTTGAAGAAGTCAAACAATAGTGTTCAACATAGATGAAGGTTATATTTTTGAATTAATAATAAATACCAAAAAATCAAGATGTGAGTTCTTGACTTATGTCTGGACTGCACATGTGTTTTATATACAGGTGTTTCTTCATGCAGTAGGTGGAAATTTGTCCATTCTGGTTGTTAGACTACTTTTAAGTAATATAATTCAGTAAAGCTTTATTATCTGGAATTTTCAATCAATTTTTCCTCAAATTCTAATTTTAAAAAAATTAACCAGAACTAACCCAGACCCCTCTGTTATGTAGCTCTCTGTGAACAGTAATATAAATGTACCTGTGTAGTACCACTAACATTAGTTCTTTATAATTTATAAAGTATTGTCAGATACATTTTTTAAATTTATTATGCCTATGCAATAGATGATCAGGGCTCTCTCCATCTTCATCCTTAGTGTGGGTTGGAGTGATTGCTAGCTCCACAAGAACTTTAACTTGTAGCTAATTTTTTCAGATCCACCATGATTTTTCACCCTGTGAATTAATCCTTTGGGAAATTTTTTAGTAGAGCAAAGAGGATTTTTGCATTGTGAACACCCATTACCTAAAGCATATATCTAAAAGAATTTAAGTACTCTGTTTACCAGTAAGGTAAATTAACATGCATTTCTTTGTGCCTAGTTTTAAATGTCAGAATATGTAAAATGATCTATATGGGTAGTTTACTGAGTTTCTTGTTTTTACACTAGATAAAGTGTTGCCTATTAATTGTCAGAATAAATTAAGATTACATGTAATTCTCCCCAACTGGTATCTTGGAGAACATGAAAGGATTTTAAGTAGTTTGATGAAATGTGTTCTTACTGGGGGTTAATTTTATCACTGACAGCCATTTGTCCTTTAGGGATACACTCCTGAATGCTGGTATAAAGAACCACAGTTTCACTAATATGGATTGACAAAGACTGTCTTGAAAGAACTGGTTAAATGTGATAGGGAACATGTAGGCTGACTGCAGGTGAACAATTAATTTGGAAGTACAGGTGAGGTGTCTTAGAACCATAAATGAAAAAAGATAGGTCCTGGAAAATAGCTTTAAAATAAGCATTAGCCACTAATGGTATGCATTTCTAAGTCATCTTTATTTGATTTTGAACTAGAATTTTGTATAACATGGTCTATTTTGTTAGTAGAGAGATAGATGTTCGAGATTCCCACAAACAGGCAAACCTACCTATAAACTTAGGTATTGAGATTTAGTCTTTAAGCACTTGTCTTAACACTTGTTTCTCTCTCTCTAAGAGGAGCTATCTATAAGCAGCCTATGTGATTGAGGATAGAGCAGCAGGAGGAAGCGAGGAATTAGAAATTGAGGATCCTGAATTCCCAAATAAGGAAGGTTTCTTGTTCTTACATTTAAATGTGGGTTTGTCTGAGCTGAGAATTTATAATGCTTCAGAATAGTAGGGTGTGTTTTACTGAAATCATTAGGAAGATTATTTTTTTCTATCAAAATTGCCTTCTTAACTGATACAACCTTAGTACAGAGCATTCACAGTAAAACATATAATACACATTACACTGTAAAGCAGTGAGCAAATTCCATTAATTTTGTAGCTGTATCAAAGCCAATGATGTTATTAGACTACTTGGTTATGAAACTGAATTAGATACTTTAAAAATTATTGAAATGAAAGTCAGTAATTCAAACAAGTGAGTCATTGAAGGATATTTTGTTGTATATAAGGAATCAAAATGGTAAATAATTGAAGGATATTTTTATTGTATTTAAGGCAACAAAATTTGAGATAATTTTCTTCAAAATTAAAATAACTTAAAAATAGAGTAAGTATTAGTTAAAATTTCTTTACATTAGTTTAAAATGTGAACTTTTAAAACCTCACAACTTGGAAATTTAATTGTAAATTTTACTCTGAAAACTAAAAACATCTTTGAGACCTTTCTGGATGGATATCTGCTGGATATAAGAGTGAGGCATCCTTGGGAGTTCCTTAAAATTAGGCCAGTCTGGGCCGGGTGTGGTGGCTCACGCTTGTAATCCCAACACTTTGGGAGGCCGAGGTGGGCCAATCGCTTTGAGCTCAGGAGTTCGAGACCAGCCTGGGCAACATGGCAAAACCCGATCTCTACAAAAAATACAAAAAATTAGCTGGGCATGGTGGTGCGTGCCTGTAGTCCCAACTACTTGGGAAACTGAGGTGAGGCCATTGCTTGAACCTAGGAGGTTGAGGTTGCAGTGAGCCGTGATGCCGCTGCACTACAGCCTGGGAAGAGGGTGAGACCCTGTTTAAAAAAAAATTATGATGGCTGAGTCTGTGTCAAAGAAAATTAGCTTATTTTTTGGTGTTAACTAAATTATCTTTAGGAAATTACATTTTATATAGATTGTGATGATATATGGCAGTAGTTTTCCTATTACTACTACTTTTTTTTCTTGTTTTTCCTTTGTGTTTTTGTAATACCAGTGGAGCCTTTTCTTAAAATGAAACTTTAGGCAAACCTAAGACAATTATGCTTAAGGAAAAAAAAGGGGGGGAAATCTTACTCAGAACTGTTTTTTGAAACGGATCAAATGGAATGGCTCAGAGCAGGTGTGATGGCTCCTCCTGTAATCCCAACACTTTGGGAGGCTGAGGTAGGAGGATCGTTTGAGCACAGGAGTTCAAGATGAGCCTGAGCAACATAGTGAGACCCTGTCTCTATGAAAAAGTTAAAAAAAAAAAAAAAAAGCTAGGCACGGTGATACATGCATGTAGTCCCAGCTACTTGGGAGGGTAAAGTGGAAGAATTGCTTGAGCCCCAGGAGTTCAAGCCTGCAGTAAGCTGTGATCAGGTGACTGCACTCCAGCGTGGGCGACAGAGTGAAACCCTGTGTTAAAAAAAAAAAAAAAAGTAACAGCTTAGATTAAAACTGTCATAATTCGAAATTGTAAAGGAAGGCTAGGCACAGCAGCTCACGCCATTAACCCCTCCAAGGCAGGTTGATCGCTTAAGCCCAGGAGTCCAAGACCACCCTGGGCAACATGGTAAAACCCCATCTCTATGAAAAATACAAAAATTAGCTGGGTATGGTGGCATGCACCTGTAGTCCCAGCTACTCAGGAGGCTGACATGGGAGGATCATCTGATCTCAGTCTGGGAGGCAAAGGCTGCAGTGACCCATGATAGCGCCACTGCACTCCAGCCTGGGGGCAGAGCAAGACCCTGTCTCAAAAAATAAAAAAAATAAAGAAAAAATTGTAAAGGAAAAAATGCAATTTAGCTGATGTCAGTAGAGGAAATTTAATAAACAAAAAATGAGATTGTATGATTTGAGAGTCTTTGAAAGATTTGATGCATCTGATACAAATTTCTTGAACACGTGACTTTCTTTGGATCTTAGTGTCACAAATCAAAATAGCTAAAATAATGAAGTACTTGGATTTCCATCTACGTCATAAACTTTGCAAATTCCAATAAAAATTGTTAAGAACTCATGTCTCTCACTTGTATATGTATCATATTGTGGTTGTCTTTTGTTAATTAACCAAGTTTTTTTGTTACTAAAACTAGTTGATTACAAGACCTTACATAATATTTAGTATATGCCACACTTTCTTCTAGGAATTATTTATTCCCATAAAAACCTTAGAGGTAAGTTATTTTTTCTCATTTTCACAAATAAGGTTACTGAGGCACAGAGAGACTGTAACTTGCTCAAGTTTATTAAAAAGATACGAAAGTAGTACAGTAAATTCATGGCCTCTATATATCTTAGTTTTTACAAAAAAAGAACAAATTTTCATTTATTACCACATAACCTTTTTATTAATGTTTCTCTAAATTTACCTTTAAAATAGGAATAAAAAACATATTTTGAAGCTTTTGTAAAAATAGGAAGCACTAGAAATATTTCACTTTTAATTTTATTTATCTATGTTTCAGAGATGGGCTCTCACTCTGTTGCCTAGGCTGCAGTACAGTGGTGTGATCATGGCTTACTACAGCCTCGAACTCCTAGGCTCAAGGGATCCTCCTGCCTTGGCCTCTCAAAGTGTTGGCATTACAGGCATGCACCACCATGCTCAGCCAGATTTCAACTTTTAAATATTTTTGAAAACCATAAATGTAGCATTAATATAATCTCTTAAGAAATTTCATACAGGGTATGCCACTGGGATAAACAACAATAGTTATGATGTTAAGTTCTTCGAACTAGACAATGCATTATTAAAAAATATATGAACTTCTTTGTTGCTGAAGCAAACTTTCTTAAGGTCAAGTTTTCTATAGGGAAAGTAATAGCCTCCTAAATCCATAGTACTTAAAAGTAGGCTGAACTGGCTTCTTCCAGTCTGAACCAATTTAATATAGTAAGGTCACATTTCCTAATTCAGATGTGGTAAAGCTTTTTTCCCATTGAAGCCCACTTAGAAAGAAAATAGTAACTCAGCCCATATTTTGGCTGCTCCCAAAGTGACTTGTGAGCTTTGTGAAAATGTGTTAAATGATCAAGGACCATACACAATCTGCTCTACTTTTACTTGTATAAGCATGTCTTGATATGTGGTAAAACCCAGAAAGGCAAAGATCACATTTTTTACATAGGAATAATATATCTAGTTTCCATTACTATCTTTGCTCTTTGAGACTATTGCTATTAGATTGTTAAAATTCTGTTTTATTTTTGTAAACATAGGTATTAATAATATCACCTTTTGGTATGCTCTTTGCAGAGTTTTCCCTCCTACCCTAATAGAAAATACATTTCATCTTAAATTCTTTAAATAATGTAAACCTATTCTTACACAAATATTCAGTAGTTTTATCAGAGAAACTCTTAGAGTTGATGCACAGGAATTTTAAAAGGACAGGAAATAAAGCAAGATAATAATGTTGACTTATAATCATAGTATCACTTAAGGACCAATTTCCTTAATAAATAAAGAGCACCTATAACTCAATTTGAAAAAGAGTAGCAACTTAATAAAAACCTAAGCAAAGAACTTGAATAGGCAGCTTAAAGAAAAGGAACTTTGGATAGTCCTTAAAAATAGGAAAGTGTGCTCAACCTTACTCCTATAAAAGGAAATGTAAACTAAAAAACTCTTATTCATATTATGCTGTTAAGGATAAGGCAGCTCTGAATTACTAATATGAATCAATCTTAAGTTTATATATTAAAAAGATACACATATATGCATATGCAGTGGATATCCACAAAAGGTTATGTAAGAAACTGCCTCTGGAGTGGCCATCTAGGTGGCTGAGGGGAGGGGTGGAGGAGTACTTCATTTTCTTCATATCTTTCAAATGTTTTTATTGCTGGCACAACTGCCTATTTAATGTAACTAATTTGGGGGGAAAATATTAAGTCATAGAATATTAAAATTTGTGAGGGACCTTTCGGAGCCATTTGGAGTGGCCCAAGTTTAGCGTAACAGCCAGCTTTACATCACAGAACTACTGCTGTCAGCCCAACTCATCTTTCACTATACTAGTAGTTCTCAACTGGGCAGCATATCTTAATGGGATTTTAATAACAGATTCTGTCTCATTCATCATTGTATTCCAACTATCTAGCATACAGGAGGTATTCAGTAAATGTTTGAATGAATGAAACAAATTTAAGGTATAAAAATGTTTTTTTCTTTCGAAGATAGAGATAAAAATAATTTTATTATGGAAAATTTATAATTGTATTTATAATTTTGATCTAAAGAAACATTTCTAAAGATATAATTTGTTAATCACTTTTCAGACACTGGCTTCATGTCCTATTGACCGTAAACCTTTTCAGGCAGTGTTTAAATTCAGTGCATTGGAAGGTTATGTTAAGGTAAGTCTTTTTATTCTGCAACATGAATTATGTAAAAATTAATTGAAGCTGTTTGACTTTGATTTCCAGTTTGTGTATATTTGAAAATTGTTCAACTTAAGGTTTAATATGTTATTTTAATCCTCCTTAGCATGATAAATTTATACCTTTCAACTAATATACTTAAATTCTGAACCTTTTATTCATTTGCCCCCTAAAGAGGGCATATCCATAATAATCACCTTGTAATATACCACAAAATGTATTAGATCTCTGATAATCTGAAGGATGTTTCGTACTAAGGCTTAATTATAAAATACTTAACATTTTAGAATATCTTGAATGCGAGGACTTCTTCCCATATTTCAAACAATTTAATTGGATAGCACTTTGAATACATGTTTTCCATTGAAAAAATGTTTGAAATGAAGTATTAGATTCAAAGACCAACTCCCACAAAACCTTAAGTCCAAAATAACTGAAAACTGTGTTTTCCTGAAAAACATAATAATTTTGAAATTAGCCAATAAAATTAAATTCTGCTTACCTCATTAATGTTACTTACTGTTGTGAGCCATGATTATGATTTGTATTTATGTTAATTTTTGCTTACCTGAAAAAACAAAAAAACATGTCTGAGTTGAGTAAGAAGAAAAGAGAAAAGGAGAAGAGTAGTAGTTAAGTATATGAGAAAGATTTCTTGATGTATCACTACCAAATCATGAATGAAAAATAGCTAAAAATGAGAGTATTCAATATAAACATAAGTGATGCCGTTAATAGGAGAAACAAACGGTTTTTAGGTAGCACTGTTAGTCTTTGTCCACTTGGTTAGTGTCTATGTAAGTAGAAAAGGGGATGGAAGCAATGTACAACTATTTAATTATTTGTCTTTCTCAGTGTAGGTTTTTATAATTTGTTTTGATATATTTTTACCAGATGAATCTTGATGCAAGGTACAAACAGGACTGCAATTCAAATAAACGGTTTGCTTGTTGTAATTGTATAACTTTGCCATCAATGCAAATTAGTTTATATCTCAGAAAAAAGATAAAACATTATAGAAGTGTAATATAGTAAGTGTGGCTTTTCCTGAAGACATATTCTCCATTTTTCCAAACGCTGTTTCTATGTATAATTACATTGCAAAAGATTCATTAGTGTAAAGTAGATTCCAAATATATTTTTTCTGCGAAATTATGTTTTCTTGCTTAGAATAAAATTTTGTTTATTTGATAGAGTTTGTATTTTACTTAAAAGTTTGGTACAGTGCTAGTTTAATTTTTGTTTAACTTAAAAGGTATTTCTTGGCACATGAGATATCTTCCACATTCTCTTAAGTGCCTTCCCTAGACCTTTACTTCTTTCGAATCTTCACTTCATTATCTTTTTCCCTTTGCAATTGAACTTCTTGAATTCTACAACTACCTCTTCTCAATTCTTACTCACTTTTCAGTTCCCATAGAACATTTACCTCTATTATCTTATTTTACAAACACTACCCTCACCCAAGGTCCAGGCTCAGACTTCCACATTCCATGGTTTGTTTTCTGCGTGTAGTGCTGCTGACTACCCTCTACTTCCTTCAGCTTCTAAAACATCCTTCTCTTGTGAGTATGTATGTATGTATGTATGTATGATTGTTTTACTTCTCTGTCCTTTCACAATCTTCTTTGTCATATCCCTACCCTCCTGTTCCTTTTCTTAATCATTAGGACTCATAGGATCTTCATTTAAATTCTTTCAGTATACTTTCTTTCTAAGTCTTCTCAGCTATTATACTTCAGTAGCTTTAAGTACTACCTATATTTGGATGCTTCTAAAATTCTGTCACTGTCCTAGACTTCTTTACTGAGAGCCAGACATGTATTTACAACCACTTGTGCATCTCTATCTGGAATACCAACAAAATCTGACATTAACAAACTCCAAATTAATCACATTCCCTACCCCTTTCCCCAGCCCCAGTTGTTAATGGAATCACAGCCCTAGTCACCAAGATCAGAAATATCTGGGACTTTTCCAGTTTTCTCTCCCTCGTCTGTTTTTTTCTGCTCAATGTCTTAAATATGTTTCTTCTGTATCCCTCCATTGTTCCCTCTTTGTAGACCCCTATTCTTTCATCTAACTAGTGCTGTCTGATAGAAGTATACTATAAGCCACTAAATAACTAAAATTTTAAGTAAGCATCCTAAAATAATAAAAAATGAAATAAATTGAATGATTTATTTTTAATCCAATATATCTAATGTATTAGCTCAATGTGTAATATTTTAAAATTATTATTGAGAGATTTTACATTCTTTTAAAAAATTATACTAAGTCTTTGAAATCTTATGTCTATTTTATACTTGCGGCACATTCCAATTTAGACGAGCCACATTCCAAGCACTGAGTAGCCATATGTGGCTAGTGACTGTTGTCTTGGACAGCATAGATCTAGTCTATCTTAAGAGCTTTCTTTTTGATTTCCTGGTTTTTATATTCTCTCCTTAACTGGTTGATTCCCCATATCACACCAAAGTTATCTTCCTAAAAACAAATTTGATCATAGCATTCACTTGCTTTAAAAAGTCCGCTTACTCTCTGATGCCTGTAGATTTTCTTATTCAAGAACCTTTACAGTCGAGTCCTAACACATTTCACCAATTTCACATCTAGCTACTCTGTTTTTACCTGTCTACATTGGCTTCTCACTGTTCCTTACAACTCTGTTCTTTCCTCCACCTAGAATATTTTTTTCTTAGACCAATTCCTAACTATCCTTTAAGACCAACTCATACATCATCTACTCATTAAAGTCTTCTGTGACATCCTCAGTTAATTTCTGAGTCCTATATGTATATACAAATCTGTGTTCATATCTCTGTTATAAGCACTTAATCTGTTTATGCTTAGCTGTCACTATTTTGTTTCTCCAGACCTAAGCACACTTACTAAGCTTATGGTTTAGCATGCTTGAATGAATAAGCATATGTATTTGGACTACACTTTTTAATTGGACAGTTTTGTTTCTGTAATTTTAATCATTTCAAGGAAGAATTTAAAAAGTTATTTGTAAGGCTGGATTGTTGCTCTAAATTGATTTTGCTTTTCTCATAGGTTCAAGTAAAAAAACAGCTGAGAGAAACAAAAGACAAGAAAAATGAAAACTCATTTGAGAAACAGGTCTCCTGTCATGAAAACTCTAAAAGCTGTATAAGGTTAGTGATTAACTTTAGAAGTGGAATGCAAATGAGTGGAACAGAAGTTAACTAGTACAAAAAAGGTATTAAAAAAATGAAGTGGGGTTTAAATGTATTTAATCACTTATTCAGAAGCATACACTTGATAATTTAAGGAGGGACTAGCTGAAATCTGAGAATCTGATTTGAGCTCTACTCTGTTTTTGGTGAAGAATTGGTTCTGGCTGGGCATGGTGGCTCACTCCTATAATCCCAGTGCTTTGGGAGGCTAAGGTGAGAGGATCACATGAGACCAGGAGTTTGGTACCAGCCTGGGGAACATAGTGAGGACCGTCCTCCCCTCCTCTGTCTCTACTAAAAAATAACACAAAATAAAAAGAATTAAAAGAATTCGTTCTTTTCAGTTTTATTTCTGAATCTGTTTTAGACCAAACCTTTTGTAAAATAAAATGTTCAGCAATGTAAAATTTCTGAATGCTGGCCAGGTGTGGTGGCTCACACACCTGTAAGGCTAGCACTTTGGGAGACTAAGGTGGGAGGATCACTTGAGCTCAGGAGTTCAAGACCAGCCTAGGCAACATAATGAGACCCTGTCTCTACTAAAAATTTACAGATTAGCCGGGCATGGTGACACATGGCTGCAGTTCCAGCTACTCAGGAAGTTGAGGCAGGGAGATATCTTGAACCCAGGAATCTGAGGCTGCAGTGAGCTATGATCACACCAGTGCATTCCAGCCTGAGCAACAGAGCAAGACTCTGTCTCAAAAACAAACCAAAATTCTGAATGCTTACCCTCATTTTTGTACTTAATCACATACCAATATTAAACACCTAATAGATAAGCATTGGTGCTCATACCACACTGTGAATAGCACTGATCAAGTTATTTATGGACAAAAAGTACAGAATACCTAATAGTATAGCACAACATTCTTCATCAGTTATAATTTAAACTGTTTATTAACCTTCACGTACTGCTTTCCTGTGTTGCAGCAGGCACTTGCTGTCTACTATAACAAGTGTTTATGTTAAAACATTTTTTTTAAATATACAGGTTTCTTTTTTTTAGTTGCTGTTAAAACCATTGCCTATTTTAACATAAATGCCTAGAAATGCGGTGTTTAATACTTGAGTTTAGTAGGTGTTTAACACATTTTTGAGGTAAATTGAATATGAGTAGTACACTGGAAATTAAGTAATGCTTAAATAACTTGTTCTAATACATTTGAAACTTAAGCTCATTTTGATCTGAAATGTATTTAGAGCTGTCCAAGAGTTGAATTTTTAAGTCAATATGTTGTCAGATTCATAATTAAATCTATGATTCATTAGTACTTTTCATCAGAATACTAATTTCTTAAAAGAGTAAGTTTATTTAGTTCCTAAAACAGTTGGCAGTAGTCACTGAGGTTAATTCAACCTATCACTAATTTATAACACTGTAAGCTCCTTAGATGTTAACTTTTGGGTAGTTATGGCATTCTTTAAGAATGTGAAGAATGATTCAGATCCCTTCTGCTAGAAAAATACACGTTTACAGACATAAAACTTTGTATATGATTTCAAGGTATTCATGGAATACCCACTCCAAGAGCCTACCCATGAGCCCCAAAGTTAGTAACTGCATTAGACCAAATTTTATAATTATTTCTGAAAAATACTTATCAGCTTTGGTTCTTGCATTTGTATTTACATAGTAGATAGTAGTACACTTTTCCCAGGCATAGTGAAGAAATAACCTTTTGGTAGAAATACTTTTAATTCTTGATACAAATCATATCACTGGCTGTGACAGTATCATAGATATGCATTTTTTTTTTCTCCCTCAAAATTACCCAATTCTCTTGGCTCTTGCCAAGGGTGTAGTGGTCATCACAGAATTACCTATAAGGCTCACAGCTCTTATTTGAGTCTAACACAGCAAAAGTCGTCCCCATATTTAACTGCTTTTTCTGAGATTTGTCATAAGGAAATAACAGCTGCAAAATTAATAATTTGCCTTTGCCGACCAAGGCATAGCTTAACTATTTTTCCCAAGGTGGAAAATCTCTGTCAGCTGTTGGATATTTACATTATACTCTTTTTGGAGTCTTGGATGTTTTTAGTAGTCCTGTCATTCAGTCTTCTATTTACTGGATACTTGGTCTTCCAACACACAGACAAACTTCATTCAATTTTGCCTCTCCCTTCCAAAGCAATAAAACCCTGGGACCTCTCTGTTTCTGATACTTTTTACCAGTTCCAAAGAAGGCATTGCAGTGGTATTTTGTTTCTTGGTAATGAACCTCCATTTTAAGTCATTGTAGAGAATGGTAACTGAGTGAGGAGTGAAACTAATCATGCTTTCTTTGCTAGAATTTCCTAATGGTCCTTTTAAAAAAGACAATATCTGCTTACCTCTAGTCTGCGTGGCTCAATAGCCAGTCAGTCATGATCAGCCAGTAAGATTGTTGTTCAAAGACTGAGATGAGGCCAGACGTGGTGGCTCATGCCTGTAATCCCAGCACTTTGGGAGGCTGAGGGGGAGAATCGCTTGAGATCCGGGGTTTGAGACCAGCCTGGGCAACATAGTGAGACCTCGTGTCTAGTAAAAAAAATAATAAGAAGAATAAGAATAAAAAATATATTAGCCAGGCATGGTAGCTTACACCTGTAATTCCAGCACTTAGGGAGGCCAAGGCGGGAGGATCACTTGAGCCCAGGAGTTCAAGAACAGCCTCAGGAGCAAAGGGAAACTCTCTGCAAAAATAGAAAAAATTAACCTGACAAGGTGGTGCATGCCTGTAGTCCCAGCTACTCAGTAGGCTGAGCTGGGAGGATTGCTTCTGCCCAGGAGGTCAAGACTGCAGTGAGCCGTGATTGCACCACAACAGTCCAGCCTGGGTGTCAGCAAAATCCTGTCTCAAAAAAAAAAAAAAAAAAAAAGACTGAGATAATACAACTCAATAGATATTAAAACCTAACTTGACATTCTAATATCTCATAGGAGTCTTTGAGAATATCCTTAAACCATTTACCAGATTTCAGCATAGTTACCAAAATCAGTGCATGATAGATTTCATTTTGATGGAGGAGAATAAGTTGAAAATAAGTGAGCAAAATAACAGTTTTTTTCTTAATTCTTTCCTGTCTTTATTGATGTTTACAGAAGAAAAGCCATCGTAAGAGAAGATCTATTAAGTGCAAAAGTTTGTGACTTGAAGTGGATACATAGTAAGTTACTTTTTGCTTGTGTATTCTACCTTTTTTTTGTTGTTTTTTAATTTAATGGTTGTGTCAGAGTTCTCATCAGTAACACTTCAGGCTGGAAAATAGTCCTCAGAACTCTGTACATTGTGTTAAATCCTACATAAATTTTGTTTTCATGGAGCAATTTATACTGTTTTCTGCCCCTTTTTTCCTTCTTGCTCCTCTTAAAAGGGGTGTGTGTGTGCGTGTGTTGGGAGAAAAGAGTGTTTCACAATTTCTTGGTGTTGACCAGCTCATACTGTGGCCTTATTCCACCCATTAGTGCAGAAGTCCTTGGGGGAGATGAGATTAAATACCTTGTGGGCCAGTTACTGTAAGCAGTAGCAAAGGAAGACTGTGACAGCAAGAAAGTAATTCACAGTTCCTGAAGGAAATTGTAGTTTGGCCTCTAGCCTTACTTCTAATTTGAAACTTTAGAAATAAAGCACCTCTAACATATTTATCTACATGAGCAGTTAAATATTCCTGTCTTCTGTTTTTGTCTGGTACATGATTTTCTAATACACAGGAAGGCTTTGCAGCAGAGCCTGAATAAAAATGACAACATCCATAGTTCTTTGTGACTCCTCCTTGGGGGTTCAGGCTGTTTATTCTGTCCCAAAGAACATCTTACTATGATCTGTTTGTAAGCAAGGAGGTGGGCATTTATTTTCCAGACTAAGTCACAGTGAATTTCCACTTACAGCTAGAACTAGTGAATTAGTGAGCTGTGAAAGAATTAATTTATTGTTTTAAAAAGTGAATAACTTCATTTTTTATGCACTATGAATACCAAGTTGTTGGTTTTTTGTTGGCTTTGTTTTTGATTAGAATTAATATGATCCCTCAGGTTAGACTTACAGATTAACAAACGTTCTGCCTTTGAAATTTTACTGTTAAAGTGAAATTGAAGCAAAAGTTGTTTTGATCTCTGGACTTTTGTGGTTAAAAAGGCATTTTTCTTTTGTCAGCTTTAGATATGAAAACAGTCTTTGCTTTTCTATGTCATTGCTGTAGATTAGCATTCTTTTTTTATGAATAGCATTTGCTTGCCAATTCTAAGAACCAATATAAAATTTACTGCTGAGGAAGATTAAATGATGTTACAGATTTGCTCTAGATAATTTGGCCCACTAAATTATGCTAGTCTTAGTTTTAAGACCACTGACAACTGTAATTTTCTTAAAGTGTTTATCTCTTGCCTGGGCTCATTTTTAGAAGGTGAAACACAGGAAAATCTTAAATTCCATATGCTTCAGTATAGTAAAGCTCATTTATAAGCATCTATGATTAATTCTGATTTGAGATTTTGTTTTACTGTTTAGAATGTGGCATATTAGACTGGATAGCTATTTTAAAATTATAATGAGGAAAAAAACAATTTCTGCCAGAAGGTTAGCATTGTCTAAGGCCTGTAACTCAATGCTGTATCTACTTAAGATGCCTGAAGTCATTTGTTTGGTTTAGGATAGGCAGAAATACTCATTATACTTTGAGTGGGTAATACAAGAGTGCTGATGCTGAGGTAATTATGAGCAAATGTCTTCACTGACCAACCTGGACTGATTTGAAGGGAACTGGGTATGGTAGTTACCCCTTGTCCATGGGGGATATGTTCCAAGTAGATGCCTGAAACTACAGATAGTACCAAACTCTATGTATATTTTGTTTTTTCCTATATGTACATACCCATGATAAAGTTTAATTTATAAATTAGGTGGTGGAAAGATTAACAATAATGAATAATAATATAGAACAATTATAACAATATACTGTAATAAAAGTTAGGTGAGCGTGGGCTCTCTCAAAATTTCTTATTGTACTTACTCTTCTTACTCTTCTTGTGATGAAGGTAGAGTGACACAAGATTTCATCATATTATTCAGAATGGTGTACAATTTAAAACTTAAGAATTGTTTGTATCTGGAATTTTCCACTTAATATTTTTGGGCTGCATTTGACCACAGGTAACTGAAACTGCAGAAAGAGACACCATGAATAAGGGGGGACCACTTTACTCATGGATTATCCATTTCGTTATTAATAGTTTTGCTGTGATGTTACTTTTTACTAGGGAAATTTGATAAGTCTAACATGGTCAGTTTTTCTTCCTATATTGAAATAGATTATTTATTGGATGAAGCAGCTTATATTTAGATATTACATTTGATGAAAATTATTCAGGTTTAAATTCTAGATTCATACTCAATACGTACTCAGTATTGGATGTTCATACTCGGAGAAGCAAAAGGGAATTGAGATCACTCATACATTCAACAAATACCTAACTATACTGAGCACAGTGACTCTTAGGGATATAGTAGTGAACAAAACCAACAAAGTGCTTGTCAATGGGATCTTCTCGTAGACAAACGCAAATATAAATATATATAAAACAGGCGGTAATAAATGCTTTAAAGAAGAATAAAGCTGGGTAAAAGGTTAAAGGGTGATGACATTGTGGAGATGACAGTTTATTTAAAGTGTTAGGGAAACCCTCTTGAATAAAGATATATTTGAGCAGTGACCTTCAAGAAGTAAGAAGATAAGCCATGAAGATATCTCAGGGAATCTTGTTTGGGGCAAGGGAACAGCAAGTGTAAAAGCCTGAGACAGGAATATTCTTGGAATGTCTCCAAAGAATAGCAAGGAGGTTAGTGTGGCTAGAATGACTGAATTAGGTAGATGGAGGAGAAAGAGTAAGACATAAGGGGAGATCATTTAGGGCCAGTGTGAGCTAGGGAGTGTTTTCAGGAGTAATGTGATCTGGTACATTTTAAAAGGATTACTCTGTCTGTGAAGGGAAGAAAATCATAGACGAATAAGAGTAGAAGTGGAAATTGACTATTTAGGTGGCTTTTTTCTTTTTTGTTCTTTTTATTTTAGGTGACGTTTTTCTAGGCCACAAATTGTAGTGGCTTGGGCCAAGGAGATATTAGTGGAGATGATGAGAAGTGGTTCCATTCTGCATGTACCATTGATCCTTGAAAACACAAGAGTTAGGGGTACCCCTGCACAGTCAAAAATCAGTGTATTACTTTTGACTGCCTCAGAACTTGACTACTAATAGCCTGCTGTTGACTGGAAACCTTACAGATAACATAAACAGTTGATAAACACATTTTATATGTTATATGTATTATATACAGTATTCCTACAGTAAAGTAAGCTGGAGAAAGAATGTTAATTAAGAAATCATAAGGATGAGAAAATACATTTACTGTTCATTGAGCAGAAGTGGATCATCATAAAGGTCTTTGTCCTTGTCTTCACATTGAGTGGGCTAAGGAAGAGAAGGGGTTGGTCTTGCTGTCTTGGATGGCAATGGCAGAAAAGGTGGAAGGGGAGGCAGGAGAGGCAAGCACACTCAGTGTAACTTTTATTGAAAAACATTGATGAATAAGCAGACCCATGGAGTTCAAACACATGTTGTTCAAGGGTCAACTGCATCGTACTTGAAAGATGAAGCTAACAGGATTCATTGATGGATTGGATATAGGCTACAAGAAAGAAGGAAGTCAGGGTTGACTACAAGGTCTTGACCTAAGGAACTGGTAAAATAGGAGTTGCCAGTTACTGAAATGGGGAAGGCTGGTGGGAGAACGTTTGGGAGGGTATAATGAAGAATTCTCTTTTGGAAGTAGAATGGTGGTGGTTTTTGGGAGCGGGGAAAATAGGGAGATGTTTGTCAAGGGATTCAGAGGTTCAGTTATGCAAGATGAATAAATTCTGGATACCTAATGTATAGATGTACAGCAGTGTGGATATAATTAATAATGGTATATTGTACACTTGAAATTTGCCAAGCCAGTAGATCTTGTGTTCTCACTACAAGAAAAAGGGAGAATGGTAACTGTGAGGTGATGCATATGTTTATAGTTTGTGGTGATTATTTTCACAATGTGTACATATATCAGAACATTAAGTAGTATACCTTAAATATATACAATTTTTGTCAATTGTACCTCAATAAAGATGACAGGCAAATTCGTTTTTCGATAAGTAAGGTGCCTATGACCATAGAGATGCTCTGAAGAAATTGTATATTTGCATTTCATGTACAAATAAGATCTACTCATCTTCATGTTATTTTAATGGTGAACAGTTTGTGTCGATATATGTTTATTTATGCTTGACTCCTCAGTTAAATTGATGGTTTCTTCCAGTTGTCATTTCTTTTCTCACTCTTGAGTTCAGGCAGAATGTTTAAGACTAATGATGATCAGAAATAAGATTGAGGCAACGTGGCGAAACCCACCTCTACAAAAAATACAAAAATTAGCCAAGTGTGGTGATACACACCTGTAGTCCCAGCTACTCGGGAGGCTGAGGTGGGAGGATCACCTGAGCCTGGGGAAGTTGAGGCTGCAGGTGAGTCATGATCATGCCACCGCACTCCAGCGTGGGCGCCAGAGTAAGACCCTTTCTCAAAAGAATAAATAAAAGGAAATAAGACTGAAAAGGAAGATTGCTATGCAAGTAGACACAATTAAAAGTTTTTTTCATTGAGATACAATGCGGTGAAACTGTTTTAGATAAACTAACCTGGTTAAAGTATTCCAAAAGGATGGGAAGCCAAGTAATCTGTTAGAAAGTTTCTAAAGATGTCAAAAGAGGAGGTTAATAAGATAACTCTGTCTTCTGAGATTATGTATTAACATCATTTTGTAAAGTCTTTTTTAAAAGGCTAAATGTCTTGTCCGAGATCACATTGCTAATAATTGGAGCCACCAGAATTTGATCCAGTCTTCTGACTCTATATCCAATGCCACTTTCTACTACAAAATAATACCAAAGCATGATATTGTTAGTGTTAACGACCTTAATTAAGCCTCTCACTTTATGGTTGTCTGCAACCTTTGTAACTGAAATTATTGCCATTCTGATGGATCTTGTTTGGATGTACTTTTGAGCTCAAAAATAATTTTTAATGTAAAATTAGTTCTCTTTCATTTTGATAGCAGAATGTCTGCTCCCCACTTATCAGTTAACTGTGATTTTTTTTTTCCTTCAGGCTAAAGGTCATAAATCATAGCTGTAAGATTAGAACCTTTAAGAGTTTTTGCCTTTAATTTGGACATTTCTTTTGTTTTTAATTTTTCTTTTAATTTTCACATTTCTTATGAGGTTTCTTAGACAGTATTTATTAACAAACTGACTAATTAGAAGACTAAGAGAACCTGTAAGTGTAACTTGGAATTATTGCAAAGTTTAGGGGCAGAAATGAGCCTGTCATGCAACAGAAAAGACAGCTTGTATCCTTAAATGTTGACATTTGATGACTAAGCAAGGAACCAAGAGACAAAGTCACGAAGGTAGAGTTAGTGGGGGATTGTGCAAATTGAATACATCTTTATTTACCCAGTTACACTGAACAGAAACCATGATATAGCCTAAGGATAATTTAAATTTCTTTTTATAAAAGAACTACTTGAGAAACTGTTGTCTGTCTCTTTATCTAGGATTGATTGGTTAGATTTTAGAAGCAACTCTACTTAGCTTAGGCTTCTTGTTTTCTTATTTATTTATTTATTTATTTGAGATGGAGTTTCGGTCTTGTTGCCCAGGCTAGAGTGCAATGGCACGATCTCGGCTCACTGCAACCTCCGCCTCCTGGGTTCAAACAATTCTTCTGTCTCAGCCTCCCAAGTAGCTGGGATTACAGGCATGCGCCACCATGCCCAGCTACTTTTGTATTTTTAGTAGAGACGGGGGAATTTCACCATGTTGGTCAGGCTGGTCTCAAACTCCTGACCTCAAATGATCTGCCCATCTCGGCCTCCCAAAGTGCTGGGATTACAGGCGTGAACCGCTGCACCTGGCCAAACTTCTTTAATTTCTTAAAGTTTTGTGAAGCAGGATGGGACTGTTCTTTAAACATAGGTGTGTGACTTTCTATCTGAAGTCGTTTGTTATACAGTAATCAAACTAATGAATACAGCTTGTGAAGTTGCGAATTCTTATATCTTGATTAGAGATTATTATAGCCTATAAATATAGTATACTATTAGTTAAAACTTCAGCAGGTCTAATAGATGGTTTTACTGGAAGTCAAGCCCCTTGAGTTTTGTACAGTTTTTACCATTAAAACACCTGTGACTTTAGTAAAATTATATAAACTGTCTAGTTTTCTCATATAATGAAGATGATGTTGCCACACTAGAGGTATAGTGAAAGGTTAGACAGCAAACCTATTAGCAAATTTGTTGAGGAAATATCACTTTCTTTCTTCTGTCATACTAGATAACTGAATTATACATTTTTGTTTTTAATCTCCTTTATGTTCACTTTGTTTCTTGGAATGAACATTAATCTTTGGTTTGGGATAGTAGTTTATAATTGATATAGTTTACAGACAGAATCTCCCTTTCAGGCATTTCTTAATGTAGTACTTCTTTAAGTACATACTAGATCCATCTAATTATGTCTTTATTAAACTTTGGAATCAATTAGTCAGACTTTAATTGGATGCCTGCCAAGTACTGGGTTCTAAGCTCAGAGCCTTTATTATACTTGTTTGGATCGTAGAAAAGGATGTTTTCATGAAACATCCTTTCAGATTAGTGTTTCATGAAACATGTTTAGGGATATGCTGAATTAACATAAATAAAACAAGGTTCTAGTTATAGCAGATTGAGTACTTGTTTAATGCTGTGATCCCTCTCATCCCAAATCTCTACTAAAATGACAATAAAGGAATGAAAGAAAAGTGTGTTTTTTGTTTGTTTGTTTGTTTGTTTTTTGAGATGCAGTCTCGCTCTTGTCACCCAGGCTGGAGTACAGTGACACAATCTCAGCTTACTGCAACCTCCGCCTCCCAGGTTCAAGTGAGTCTACTGCCTTAGCCTCCTGAGTAGCTGGGATTACAGGTGCCCGCCATCATGCCCGGCTAATTTTGGTATTTTTAGTAGAGCGGGGTTTCACCATGTTGGCCAGGCTGGTCTCGAACTCCTGACCTCAGGTGATCCGCCAACCTCGGCCTCCCAGAGTGCTGGGATTACAGTTGTGAGCCACTGTGCCTGGCCGGAAAGAAGAGTTTTAAGCCACAAAGTTTAAGCCACAAAGACAAGAAAGCTGGAGAGAGGGGGACAGCACATAAGTGTCCACAAAATAGAAAGTAAAACAGTATGAGGGGGATGGTAAATTGTCTTAGCAGAAAGCTGATACATAGACATTTCATGGGAAGAATGGAGTTAAGAATCTCAAGACAGTACACATACCATCAAACCTTAGCAAGTTGAGTTTGGAGGCCTCCATTATCTGTGAAGGCAGAGATATGGGGTGGTTTTAGAAAACAGAATTGGTTAAAAATTTTTAGATCCTGAAGATTCCTGGCTGTGGGTAGAGGAAGGGGAGTACCCAATGAAAGACTGGAGATTTACTCTCTAAAATGAGTATTTGAACCAGATTTAAACTTCAGCATAAATGATGGTACAGGAAACAACAGAGAGGGAAATTAAGTCAAATGATGAGGCTTCTAGTCCTCTACCTAAGAGCATTTTTCAAAGCACTGGCAGTCTTGATTATTATAATTTTCCAAAGTAGGAAATAAGGGACATCTTTTGGAAAACTGACTTGCCCAAAAGAAAAGACTTAAAGATAATGTCATTTGAGAGTCTCCCAATGAAGTAACCAGATGTCTGCTTGATCACCCTACAGTGAAACACATTAGCTGAAAGGCTCTGACCACCCATCTACACTATTTTCAATCAATATTTTAGTGTCCCGCAAACAATCAAGGATCTCCAGATGTTTGAGGGAAATCAACATAATAGAGATCAAAACAAAGACAAAAGCAACCTGATGGGACAGACCCAATGCTGAAAAATAGGGAATAACTTTAAAAAACTTAATATCCTCAAAGCCTGAAAGAAGGGATATTTTATCAATGATACAAGAAAAATAATATTTAAGAAAAAGCTTTTAGAAGTTAAAAATATTACAGCAAAAATACAAAAATTCAACAGGAGTAGAAGATAAGTTCTTAAGTCTCAAAGTAGGACTAAAAAAGAGATGATAGGATATTCATTTAAGAGATTCAATATCGAATAATAAAATTTCAGGAAGGAAAAATGCAAAAATTTATTTTTAAAAAAGTAATACAAAGGAAATTTTTTCCGTAATAGTAGAGCACAGGTGTCCAGATATGAAGAAATAATATAATACTTAGTAAATGAAAAAAAAAATCATACCAAATACTTCATAAAGTTCTAGAAGTCTGAGGATGACAAGAGAGAGAGTAAGAACAGACCACATAGAGGATTGGGGTTACAGAGTGTCATCAACAATAGTTGGAGTAGTGAAGCAATGCCTTGAAAACTCTAGGGAAAATAATTACTAACCTAGACAATTCTATAACCTATCAAACTATCCATCGTGCACTAACTCAGAATTCCCACCCTTTTCCACTTCTGCTGGAGGATGTATGTGTATACTTCACTAAATGAGGTAGTAAATGGAAGAACAATGTGAGATTCAGAAAATGAGTTCCAACTCAGGAAAAGATTAAACAGGACAAAGAGGATTATTGGGATAATGACAAAGGACAATCCCAGAATGACTATTGAACAGCAGCTTTGAGAGTTACCAGTTCATATTGGACCAGGACAAAGAAAGAGTTTTGCCAGGAGAGTGGGGAACAAACTTTATGGATGAGTTGTTGTGTTTGAGTGTATTAAACTCAGATTTATACTTTTGTTGTAGTTAGCTAAATTAATGATGGATAATAAGGAAGAAAAGGAAAAGAGAAAACAAAGACATTATTAACCCTAGGAAAATACCTGAAGCTGGCTGGGCGTGGTGGCTCATGCCTGTAATCCCAGCACTTTGGGAGGCCGAAGTGGGTGGATCACCTGAGGTCAGGAGTTCAAGACCAGCTTCACCAATATGGTGAAACCCCATCTCTACTAAAAATACCAAAATTAGCCGGGCGTGGTGGTGTGCGCCTGTAGTCCCAGCTGCTCAGGAGGCCAAGACAGGAGAATTGCTTGAACCTGGGAGGCAGAGGTTGCAGTCAGCCGAGATTGTGGCACTGCACTCCAGCCTGGCCAACAAAGCGAGATTCTGTCTCAAAAAAAAAACAAAAACAAAAACAAAACACACATAGAGTAGTATAAGGGTGTTATTTAGTAATAAAGAAGTAAATGTTAGAAGAAGCAGCCAAAGGATTTGATGAGTGCTTCGGGGAAGCAGAAATCAAGAGTGGGTATTTCCATAATTTTTCTTTATAAGTTTGGAAGTACTGTTTGACATCTTAAAGTATGTACATGCATTACTTTGATAAAAATTAAATGAAAGGCGTATCACTGCCCACCAAAAACAGACAAGCAGGGTGGATTTGTGAAACGATCTTCAGGAAACCACAATTTAGACAAATTCACCAGTATCGAATACTTCAGAGATTGCCATTGAAGCTGCTCAGTAATTACCTGAGAATTACCCAGAAATATGTGAAACAGCTTTTGAACTGGATTTTCACATGTAGCATTGCTCAGAGAAAACTAACAGTTCTTTCAGTAGAGAGCATTTTATCTAATGATGGCTTTCTAAGATAGGTTTCCAAATGAAAGAATGCTATGTAAACACTACATACTCGTTAAGTGTTGAGTGAATGCAACCTGAAACAAAACAACTCAGCATCCTTAGGGCATAAAAGACACTATGTAGGTATAGCACAGCAATTCTATGTCTAGCTGAAGGAACATGGTTATTTCTAAGAGTGTTATCTGTGTACCTACCACACATTTTTACTTCTTGCCTCTTAAGCCATTTTTAAAAATCAGCGTATCATCTTTTAGATATAGATTTTCAAAGGGGTAAGGCAGTAAGTTCCGGAACTCAGCCTGTTCGCCTTCCACTAGCATTGAAATTGCATTTGTTACAGTAGTTCTGAGAGGGACTTGTGCAAAACCAAACAGCTGTTGTATAATAACTAAAAAGGAAATTAGTATGCTATTAAGTAGAAAGTAGGCTATTACCAACTGAACTAACAGAAGTAAACCAAAATACATATGATCTTGCATTGCAGGAAACAAGCCTCCTAGTTAGTGTGATTTATTTTGAACAATGTCAATAGGCCCTTTGTGAGGCAAGCAAGGGGGAAAATTAAAAGGCAGTTGTCATATGCACTGTGGACAAGTCATAAGCAATGCAGCCACCAACGTTGTAACAGAAAGCTGTTTCAGTCAGCACATCTACTTTTCCCTCTTAGTATAAAATTGGAAGGAAAGAACATACCTGAAGTGGGTGCCAGTGGCTAAATGGTAATTTATGGTTAACAAGAGCTGATGGCCCCAGGCCACCTAGTCAGCCCCTACTTGAGATAGCTACCTGTTTTCTAGATGATAGCTGGAAAAGAAATGTTAAGTGTATTATTGATATTAAATAGCTTGACTTCTTGTGTATACCTTTTGTTACAAGATAGTTTAAGTTTGCATAAGGTAGCAGAAAATGTTGATTAGAATTTTAACTCATATGTTGTAAACATAGCAGGTTTGACATACTTCACCCAGTTTCTGTATTGTGGCCTTTTATATTTTACTTGTAGTAGTAGCTTAACAAGGTAAGATGAAATCAGCATTTGGGAAAATTGTGTAAAAAATTGTGTATTATTTGAAATACAGCTTTTCTACGTATTTCAACCCTTGCCAATGTGCTGGTATCGATGCTGGTTTACAGCCTTTTAAATAAAAATTAATACAAGGTAACCAAGTCCTTTTATGTCTTTGTACAGGAAACTCTTTATACAGTGAAACAGGAGGAAAGAAAAATGCAGCAATAAAGATAAGTAAGGTTTGTTGAAACCAAGAAAAATCTTTTTCTTAGATGATAACACTTTAGGGTTATTTAGTCCATAAATAACCAGTGCTTCAGGTGTATCAATATATTTAAGTATACCTATTATTTACCTGTTATTTATTTGCTGTTTCACTAACTACTTTTTACTTTTCTAGCCTCAGAGATCAAATTGGAGTACAAATCAGTGCTTCAGAAATTTTTTCTCCAATATGTTTTCTTCTGTTAGCCACTCTGGAGAATCTTCCTTTACCTATAGAGCTTATTGGTTAGTATTTTCTACTTTTAATTTATGCTGTTTATACTTGATGTTTAATAATTATTAACTTTTGCTAGAAATTTAAACTCTGGGCCCAATAAAAACTGAAAGGCCCACCTGGTTTTTTTGCTTTAGTTTTTTTTGGCGGTGGGGGGAAGGTAAACTAGCTCTAGCAAAGAGAAAACCTGTTAATTTTGGGAGCTTCTCTATTGTGCAGTGATTGCCTATGCCAGTGTGCTTTGTTTTCATTAATAAGTTGTTCTATATAAGCTGTTTATATGATAGAGAAGTAGCTTTTTTATTAGCTTGTGGGGATGTTACCTAAAGAAGAACCCTTTTACAGCTGATCCATTCATCTTTGAATCCTAGTGACTGGCATGTAGATACTAAGTTGATATTTATGGAATTTGAAGATTAAATTGAGGCTTTAAAATCACGTACAGTTAGTTGAGCCAGCAGCACAGAATAAGATTGTGTGATTTAATTTTAGAACTTGGCAAGGTACCAAGAAAAAAAATTATGTCTAAGTAGGCTTTTGAAAAGCTGAACTATACCCATTTTTGGTTGCAGTCATCTTACCCTACTTTATTTTCTTCTTTTGTCTTAGGCTTAGTTTCAAGTAGGAAACTATTGCACCTAGAATTTCTTCCTTTCAATAATGAGGATATTACTCTGACTTGACTTTATTTAAAAAATTCTGTCACTTAAGATAGAAATTCAAGGGTTATTTTTAACAATAATATAAATACAACTCTGATTTGCAATATAAAAATTGTACTTATTTTAGGAATGAGTTTATTTTGAAAGTGTTTAAATAGAAAAGAGCTCACATTCTTGTAAGTGTGATTCATAATGCCAGGTACAAAAACGACTGCTATTCTTTGTACGACCTAATTGTTTTTTTGAACCTAAAATTGTGAGATTCTGATGAAGGTCTAAAATTTATCTTTTAGTACAGAATTTATAGAAGCCAGTGAAATCAGTGCATTGATTAGGCAGAAGAGACATGAACTGGAATTGTCATGGTTTCCTGATACATTACCTGGAATTGGAAGGTAAAAATAAAAAATTATTTACTCAGGTGTTTACATGCTAACATGAACAAGATAGCATTAGTACTTAAGTACAAGGGTACCTTATTCAATTGTTATTTTCCTAAGGAAGTTTTGTGCAAATTAAACTTTGGTGTTTCAAATGCCCAATAAAGATTGCTATATAAAGGACCCCTTAGAAAGTAAAGAATCATTAATTTATCTGTTTAACAAGTATAGCTGTGTATATGCTAGATTTATTTAAAAGGGAGAGAACCTGAATATTAAGATTTATTGTTAGTAATACATCTGTCATCATTCCTCTACTCTTCTCCCGTTCCAGTCTTACCTGCGTGCTGTCAGCTGAATCACGCTTTTACCATATTCCTCTCCTCAAAAATGTTTTTCTAAATAACTATTTGATCAAGTGCCTACTCTACCCTGGCACTCATGACTTTCTGTAATCTAGTTTTTTATTTCTTAGTTTATTCCTGAAGCTACTAAGATGGTGCTAGATATACAATATATACTTAAATCAAGCTCCTAAGTAAAGATTAGGGTCACTGCCTGAGTTTTATATTAATTCCTATAACATATTATGACTTTATTTTATATGTTACTATAATATAGTTCTGTATAGGGCATTCACCCTCTAGGAATGATGGCAGAACATAATAGAAGTCAGATGAAGAAGTCCAGATGTATGTATTATGAAACCCTTGCTTATAGTTACATATTTTTATACATGTACAAGTTACATTTTTTTTTTCCATGCTTCTCCTACTCCAGAATCTCACCTTATACTGAATCAGATAGTCTTTTGTTAGGAGACCTAAATGAATAAGAAAAAGAAAGCCGAGAAGTGGTTTGGGTTTGAATGGAGAAAATTTGAAGGAGGGGGTCTTAACAGGTCTCTAGGGACACTGAGAACTTTGAAGAACCATCACCAGGTCGAGGAATTTTAGAATATAACATAGTGGTATAAATCAGTTCCTTGGTTGCCTGGAAAGGAGGGAGAAGGATACAAAGGAGTGTGAGGACACTTTCTAGGGGGGCAGAAATGTTCTCTTTCTTGATTGGGGTGGTGGTTAACACAGACATATATATATATATATATATATGCATACACTTTGGTCAAAAGTTAGCAAATGTATGCTTAAAGTCTGAATTTTATGTTGAATTACACCTCAAAGTTGATTTTATTTTTTTAGAGTAGTGAAGAACATGATGAAAGCTGGAAAAATTCTTGACAAAATACTACATAAATTATTTCAAAGAGAAACATCTGTGTTAAGTTGCTTTCATCTTTTCTTTGCCATGAATTTATCAGAAAAACATACTTTTAAAGGTTTTTTTCTGAATTTTAGCCAATTGGTAGCTATCTTTAGACAAGGAGTAACCTTGAATTTACATTTTTAGCTATTTGGGCAAAAAACATTTAAGCACTGTATTTTAATATTGCTAACCTGATTTAGAGAATTAATACTTTTAAATTGGTGGTTTAATTTTTTAAACCATTTAAACAAAAATGTCTTTATTATGTTTTCAGAATTGGTTTTATACCCTGGAATGTTGAAACAGAAGTCCTTCCTCTCATTTCTTCTGTGTTGCCAAGAACTATTTTTCCAACAAGTACCATATCTTTCGAACATTTTGGTAAAGTTTGTGAAATCATTTTCTGTTTTAAAAATTATTATTATTAGTTTCTTCCAGTTTCATAAAAATGTGTGTTCGATGACTTAGAAAAGCTGTAAAGTAAGGCATAGTAACTTGTAAATACGTCTATAAATATTTGGACAATGAATTAACTTTAGAATTGCTTCAACTAGAGTGTATGTATATATAGATAGATAGATACATAGTCTCTCCATATATCTATATACACACACAATGGAATATTATTCTGCCACAAAAAGAAGGAAATCTTGTTTCTGCCAACATGGATGAACCTGGAGGACATTAGGCTAAGTGAATAAGGCAGGCACAGAAAGGCAAATAACCACATGATCTCACTTATATGTGGAATCTAAAAAAGTTGATCTCGTAGAACTAGATTGTAGATTAGGGGGTGGGGTAGGTGTGGTGGGGTGGAGGTTGTTGGTCAGAGGATACAGTTTCAGCTGGATAGAATAAGTTCTAAAGATCGATTGTGAAACGTGATGACTATAATAATACAGTTGACCCTTGAACAACATAGGTTTTAACTGGGTGGCGACATTATACATGAATTTAAAAATATATATATATCGGAAAATGTTTGGAGATTTGCAACACTGAAAAAACAGAAAAATCGCATAACCTATAAATAGTGAAAAAAATTAAGAAAAAGGTATGTCATTAATGCATAAAATATATGTAGGTACTAGTCTATTTCATCATTTACTACCATAAAATATATACAAATCTATGATAACAAGTTAAAATTTATCAAAACATATACACACTCAAACCACATGGTTTCACCATTTGCAGTCATAAGAAATGTAAACAGCTGTAAGGATACAGTATTAAATCATAGCTGTGTAAAATTAAATATAGTACATATTTACCAGTGTAACAATTTTTGTGGCCGCCACCTGTTGCTATTCTGGTGTACTCAAGTGTTGTGAATGTCTGGGAGGTTGAGGCTACACTGAGCCATGATTGCACCACTGCACTCCAGCCTGTGCAACAGAACAACAGCCTGTCTCAAAAAAAAAAAAAAAAAAAAACCACACAATGCAAAACTTGGTTTAATGTAATCATCTCCATGTGAGCATTTGTCTTTCTAATAGATTGCATATCACAGTAAAAAGTGATCTCTTGCAGTGCATGCGTATTTTTCATAGAGTTTAGTGCAATACTGTAAACCTTGAGTAACACCTTTGGGACCCCATAAGTGCCATTAGTGATGTAGGAAGTGCTCCCAAGAAGCAAAGTTATGGCTTTATAAGAAGAAGTTTAATTCCTTGATAGGAACAGATTGAGATCTATAGCTGCAGTTGCCTGCCATTTCAGACAGATGATTCATCTTGTAAACAAATGATATAAACTTAGGGTATCAATAAATACAGTACAGCATTATAATGTATTTTCTCTTATGATTTTTGTAATAACCTTTAGCTTCTTTTATTGTAAGAATACAGTATGTAACACATAACAAAAAATATGTTAATTCACTGTTATCAGTAAGGAGTCTGGTGAATAACAGTTAAGTTTTGGGGAGTAAAAACTGTGCCAATTTTTGACTGTGTTGGGGGTTGGTGCTCCTAATCCCTGTGTTGTTAAAGGGTCAACTATATTGTATTTTTGAAAATTGCTAGAGAGTGGACGTAAAGTGTTCTCACTAAACAAATTATAACTATGTGAGGTAGTGCATATATTAAGTAGCTAGATTTGGTCATTCCACAATGTATATGTACTTCAAAACATCATGTTGTACATGGTAAACACAGTTTTATCTGTCAGTCAGTTTTAAAAATAAAAAATATTCCAACTAGAAACTCTGTTGTAGTTTTTGAAATTACAACTTGGAGGCTTTGAGGAACTGATTAGAAGTCTCCTTTCTGTTTCAGGCTTTCATATCCAAACCATAGATCTTTAGAAGTAACATCTGTTAATTAATTATTAATAAATAGTTTGAGTCTTTATTAATTCATGGATAACTTGACCATTTTCTCTCTCCTTTTGCTTAGATAATCCCAGATCATGGCCGGGCACAGTAGCTCACGCCTGTATTCCCAGCAGTTTGGGAGGCCGAGGCAGGCAGATCACTTGAACTCAGGAGTTTGAGACCAGCTTGGGCAACATGGCAAAACCCTGTCTCTATTAAAAATACAAAAATTAGCTGGGCATGGTAGGGCATGCCTGTAGTCCCAGCTACCTGGGAGGCTGAGGTGGGAGGATCGCTTGAGCCTGGGAGGTTGAGGCTTCTGTGAGCGATGATTGCTCCAGTGATCACGCCATTGCACTCCAGCCTGGGTGACAGAGTGAGACCCTGTCTCCAAAAAAAAAAAAAAAATTAAGCAAGTAGCAGTTACAAGACCAAAAGTTATTTTCCTTTTTTTCTCTATAAAATTGCCCACTTGGACCAAATCTAGTTATAACTTATTTCAGTGTCATTAAGAAAGTTGATGAATACATCATATTACTCAGATGTTAGTAGCTATGCATTTATTAATAGTTTTATTTATAAGTATTTAGTTTCACTCTGTTGCAGACTATTTTATGCTAAAATTAGCTAAAGCCAAATTACTATTTCTTAAAACATATTTTTTACTTTTTTTTTTTTTTTAAATATTATTAGGTACTTCTTGCAAGGGATATGCATTAGCACATACTCAAGAAGGGGAAGAAAAGAAGCAAACTTCTGGTACATCAAATACCAGAGGATCAAGACGAAAACCTGCAATGACAACTCCTACAAGGAGGTCTACACGTAACACAAGAGCTGAAACAGCCAGTCAGTCTCAGAGATCCCCAATATCAGACAATTCTGGGTGTGATGCCCCAGGTAACAGTAATCCATCTTTAAGTGTTCCCTCTTCAGCTGAGTCAGAAAAGCAAACAAGACAGGCTCCAAAACGGAAGTCTGTAAGAAGAGGAAGAAAACCACCTTTACTGAAAAAGAAACTTCGGAGCTCTGTAGCTGCCCCTGAAAAATCATCTTCCAATGATTCAGTAGATGAAGAAACAGCAGAATCTGACACATCACCTGTGTTAGAAAAAGAGCACCAACCAGCTGTAGACAGTAGTAACATTTGTACTGTGCAGACTCATGTAGAAAACCAGTCTGCTAATTGCTTGAAAAGTTGCAATGAGCAAATAGAAGAAAGTGAGAAGCATACTGCAAATTATGATACAGAGGAAAGAGTAGAATCTTCATCTTCTGAGTCTTGTGCTCAAGATCTTCCTGTGCTAGTTGGTGAGGAAGGGGAAGTTAAAAAACTCGAGAATACAGGTATAGAGGCTAATGTTTTGTGTTTGGAAAGTGAGATTTCTGAAAATATTCTTGAAAAAGGAGGTGATCCATTGGAAAAGCAAGACCAGATATCTGGACTTTCACAATCAGAGGTAAAGACAGATGTATGTACAGTTCATCTTCCAAATGATTTTCCTACATGTTTAACATCTGAAAGCAAAGTGTACCAACCTGTATCTTGTCCCCTAAGTGACTTATCTGAAAATGTAGAGTTAGTGGTTAATGAAGAAAAAATGACAGAGAGTTCCATAGTAGAAATTACTGAACATAAAGATTTTACACTAAAAACAGAGGAGCTTATAGAGAGCCCCCAGTTAGAATCTTCTGGGGGTGAAATTATACAGACAGTGGACAGACAATCTGTTAAGAGCCCAGAGGTTCAATTGCTTGGGCATGTTGAAACTGAAGATGTAGAAATAATTGCAACATGTGATACTTTTGGGAATGAAGATTTCAATAATATTCAAGACTCTGAAAATAACTTACTAAAAAATAATCTTCTGAACACCAAATTGGAAAAATCTTTAGAAGAAAAAAATGAATCGCTGACCGAACATCCTAGATCTACAGAGTTGCCTAAAACACACATTGAACAGATTCAGAAGCATTTTAGTGAGGACAACAATGAAATGATACCTATGGAGTGTGATTCATTTTGCAGTGACCAAAATGAATCTGAAGTTGAACCATCTGTAAATGCTGATCTTAAACAAATGAATGAAAATTCTGTGACACACCGTTCTGAAAATAATATGCCGTCTTCTGATCTTGCAGATGAAAAGGTTGAAACTGTTTCTCAACCATCTGAAAGCCCAAAATATACCATAGATAAAGCCAAAAAGCCTCGTACTCGAAGATCTAGATTTCATTCTCCATCTACAACTTGGTCACCCAACAAAGACACTCCACAAGAAAAGAAGCGGCCCCAGTCTCCATCTCCCAGAAGAGAAACTGGGAAAGAAAGCAGGAAGTCTCAATCACCATCTCCTAAGAATGAGTCAGCCAGAGGCCGGAAAAAATCCCGTTCTCAGTCCCCAAAAAAAGATATTGCAAGAGAAAGGAGGCAATCTCAGTCTCGGTCTCCAAAAAGGGATACTACTAGGGAAAGCAGAAGATCTGAATCACTGTCCCCAAGAAGAGAAACTTCTAGAGAGAACAAAAGATCTCAGCCAAGAGTGAAAGATTCTTCCCCAGGAGAAAAATCCAGGTCCCAGAGCAGAGAACGAGAAAGTGATAGAGATGGGCAGAGGAGAGAGAGAGAAAGGAGAACCAGAAAGTGGTCTAGGTCCAGATCTCATTCTAGGTCCCCCTCAAGATGTAGAACAAAAAGTAAGAGTTCATCGTTTGGTAGAATTGACAGAGATAGTTACCCTCCCCGGTGGAAGGGAAGATGGGCAAATGATGGTTGGAGATGTCCACGAGGAAATGATCGGTACAGAAAGAATGACCCAGAGAAACAGAATGAAAATACAAGAAAAGAAAAAAATGACATCCATCTAGATGCTGATGATCCAAATTCTGCTGACAGACATAGAAATGACTGTCCCAATTGGATAACAGAAAAAATAAACTCTGGGCCTGATCCAAGAACCAGAAATCCAGAAAAGTTGAAAGAGTCTCATTGGGAAGAAAATAGAAATGAAAATTCAGGAAATTCTTGGAATAAAAACTTTGGTTCTGGTTGGGTATCTAACCGTGGTAGAGGCAGAGGCAACCGTGGCAGAGGCACTTACAGAAGTAGTTTTGCCTATAAAGATCAGAATGAAAATCGGTGGCAAAATCGAAAACCCCTCTCAGGGAATTCAAACAGTTCAGGGAGTGAATCTTTCAAGTTTGTGGAACAGCAATCCTATAAGCGAAAAAGTGAACAGGAGTTCTCATTTGATACACCAGCAGATAGATCTGGATGGACATCTGCATCCAGCTGGGCCGTGAGAAAGACTTTGCCAGCAGATGTACAAAACTACTATTCACGACGAGGCAGAAATTCTTCAGGTCCACAGTCTGGATGGATGAAACAAGAGGAGGAAACATCTGGACAGGGTAATGTATTCTTGTTGGTTTATTGATACTGTTTTATTTGAGGAATTATAAATTTAATATGTTATTTGTATGAGTTGAAATGATCCTTATTTGTAGTTTTTATAATAAGCTGAACCTTAGTTGTTTACAAGTCACTTTGCATTATATAAATATATATACACGTACGTTTATCTACATAAGTATATTATTAATGCTACCTCTGCTCCAAACCTTGCCAAAGACTTAAATATTTTCAGCACTGTTTGCTACAGTAGAAGAGTTTGGGATATTCCTATGCAGGATTTAACCTCTAATTTGTTTATTTCAGATATGTACACTTTTAATTTTTTTGATAATTATTCTCATACAAATAAAATAAGCCATTTTTTAATAGTAAAGATTTATATTTCCTTGTTTTTTTTCTTGTTAAGAACATTGCAAGAAAAAGGCTGTTGAAGATGTAAAAATTGAATAACCTTATAATTTAGTAGTTAAATTTTATGTGATTTTTTTTTTAACTAGTCAGTTTCTTGAGCTACTGATTGTTGATGTATGTTTTGCATGAACTTATTCTTAAAAATATTTTCAGGTGAATGTTTTGTTTTTCAAGATGGAGTTTCTCTGTTGTTGCCCAGGCTGGAGTGCAATGGCATGATCTTTGCTCACTGCAACCTCCACCTCCTGGGTTCAAGCGATTCTCCAGCCTCCCGAATAGCTGGGATTACAGGCGCTCACCACCACGCCTGGCTAATTTTTGTATTTTTTTAGTAGAGACGGGGTTTCACCATGTTGGCCAGGCTGCTCTCGAACACCTGACCTCAGGTGATCTGCCTGCCTTGGCCTCCCAAAGTGCTGGGATTACAGGCTTGAGCCACCGTGCCTCGCCAAATGTTTTCTTTCATTAGAAAGTCAGTCCACATTATTTAGAAATGACAGGATTAAATTAAGCAATTGGAAATTGGTATTGGTATACTGAGCCTATTAATTGCTATTTAATTTTACTGTAACCAGTGGTTCTTTGTTTCTCTGTCTAAAGAGATTTATAACATGATTTTTTTCACAAGCTTTTTTTCTTTTGATAGATTCTAGCCTAAAAGACCAAACAAACCAGCAAGTTGATGGTTCTCAGCTACCTATAAATATGATGCAACCGCAAATGAATGTAATGCAGCAACAAATGAATGCACAACACCAGCCTATGAATATCTTCCCATATCCAGTGGGTGTTCATGCTCCTTTGATGAACATCCAACGCAATCCATTTAACATTCATCCTCAGCTACCCTTGCATCTCCACACAGGAGTGCCCCTCATGCAGGTAGCCACTCCTACCAGTGTATCTCAGGGACTACCACCACCACCACCCCCTCCCCCACCATCCCAACAAGTCAACTACATTGCTTCACAACCAGATGGAAAGCAATTGCAGGTATGTTTTTAGCAACTCAAGTTTAATCAATATAGCCATCGTAAACATTTAGCTGTTCATGACAGATGTTCAAAAAAAGGCATCCTGGCATTCAAAAACAATTGTTTATTTGATTTCAGTTATGGTAAACCTTCATAATCCCTCTTTCACTATCCTTCTCAAAACCCCCCAACTCCCAAATTAGAAAATTAATTAAATACTTATTACCAAATCCAAGCTACATATATGCTGTTACTTATATCTGAACAGGATTTTTTTTTCATATTAAGTAAACCAAATTATAAGCCAAATTAGAATCGAGTGGTGGGTGCTTTACATTTTTCCCCTGTTTTGCACTGTTTAGGGGGTATATGGGGACGGTGGGAACTAGTGATTAAGTACTGTGATGAAGCTTTTATTGTCTTGTTCAGACAAACACTGGATAAAGCTGTTTATTATCCATTACCATCTGTGTTTCATTTTCATTAATTTATCATGCTAAAAAGAAAGGAGAAGTGCCTCTCTGAGACATAGAAAATTTGAATAATTTGCAAACAATTTGTTGCTTATAATTTTATGACTGCCTTTTAAAAATTTTAGAATCCTAGGCCGGGCATGGTGGCTCACGCCTGTTATCCCAGCACCTTGTGAGGCCCAGGTGGGTGAATCACGAGGTCAGGATCAGCCTGGCCAACATGGTGAAACCCTGCCTCTACTAAAAATACAAAAATTAGCCGGGTGTGGTGGCAAGCGCCTGTAATCCCAGCTACTAAGGAGGTTGAGGCAGGAGAATTGCTTGAACCCAGGAGGTGGAGGTTGCAGTGAGCCGAGATTGCACCACTGCACTCCAGCCTGGGTGACAGAGCAAGACTCTGTCTCGAAAAAAAAAAAATACAAAAATTAGCCAGGCGCGGTGATGCATGCCTGTAATCCCAGCTACTCGGAGGCTGAGGCTCAAGAATCACTTGAACCTGGTAGTCGGAGATTGCAGTGAGCCAAGATCGCGCCACTGCACTCCAGCCTGGGAGACAGAGTGAGACTTCATCTCTAAATAAATAATTAATTAATTAAAATAAAATAAAATAAATAGAATCCTGACAGTAAGATAGAGTTGAAGGAATAGGGAAATTGGATTTTAGTATTTGGGATCTTAATCTTTTTCTCCTGTCAACTTACTGCAAGCCTTTTTTCTCCTGTCAACTTACTACAAGCCATTTGACTTTACTGCCTTATTTTTTCCAGGCTTTAAAGTGAGGGCACTTTAATATTCGTTAATATTCCTAAAGATCCTTGCAGGAAAGATATAATTCTTTAAATGCTATTCTCCTCCTTGTGTTTAGTGTTGCTTTCAAAATGTTACAATACATATATATAATTTAAAAGTCATCTTGACATATCTAAATAAGGCCCCATTTAAGAATGTTACTCATTTTTCTTTAAAGGGCCCTTTAGATATAATTACCTGAAATACGCATTTTTCTTTAGTACTAAGGTTGGTTTGCTTTGTGTTTTTTAATGTTATTTCCAATGCATCACTAAAAGACTTCTATCGAGTACAAGTAATTCATTAACTGATGATAACTCTTTAAAACAGGGTATTCCTAGTTCTTCTCATGTAAGTAATAACATGAGTACACCAGTTTTGCCTGCTCCGACAGCAGCCCCAGGAAATACGGGAATGGTTCAGGGACCAAGTTCTGGTAATACTTCGTCATCAAGTCACAGCAAAGCCTCTAATGCTGCTGTAAAATTGGCAGAAAGCAAAGTAAGTGTTGCAGTGGAAGCCAGCGCAGATAGCTCGAAGACAGACAAGGCAAGTTCAAGGTTGAGAGCAACCTTCATAATTCTGTATATGATAAAGGAGAAAAAATATCAACTTTTTATTGTATGAGTGGTGAAGGGAATTTCTTATTGGCCGTCTAAATGCCATTATTATTTGAAGGATTCTCTCTAGATGTGTTGATGTCCAGTAAATTACTGGTAATATTTTATAATTGTTTTTAGAAATGTTTGATATGTTTTAGTAAATAAACTGTTTTATATTTGTCACGTTAATAGTTGGAGAGTCTCATTGTAAATATGAAGTATTCTCAATTTCTTGTTTGGGATTTTGTGAGAGCAATATGACTGGCAAATAATAAATTATACGTTTTCTTCTCATCAGAAATTGCAAATTCAAGAAAAAGCAGCACAAGAGGTAAAATTGGCCATCAAGCCATTTTACCAAAATAAAGATATCACCAAGGAAGAATATAAAGAAATTGTACGGAAAGCAGTAGATAAAGTAAGTTATGGCTTTAGTGGAGTATGTGCACGTTGCTTTGAACCACCTCTGTTTTAATAAATGAATGCTGAAGTTTAATTAAAATAATAAAAGCTAGCTCCTACTAATTCCTGTCTACTTTTTTGCCTTTTGATTAGTTTGTGTGAGATAATGAAACATGAAAATAAGTCTGGTTATCTCTTTGGGGTTGTTTTTCACAAAGCTTTCTATTTTGGCTTTAATCCCTTTAAGCATGAAAAAAGTTTACCCGCCACCCCTTTTTTCTTAGGTTTGTCATAGTAAGAGTGGAGAAGTAAATTCTACTAAAGTGGCAAATCTGGTTAAAGCCTATGTAGACAAATACAAATATTCACGGAAGGGGAGCCAAAAGAAAACTCTGGAAGAACCTGTGTCTACTGAAAAAAACATAGGCTGAAATGGGGAACGCTGTCAAGGACATTATCAGGATATCTGCAAAGTGCAATTTCAACATGTACCATTAACTGAAAATCATACATAACTGTGATTGAAATTTGGTTTTGATAAAATTATTTTTTTAACATAGGATATGATGTTTTGTTCTAAATAAATATAGGTCTGCACTGCAACTTCTGTATCCTTCCTTGCCCTCCACCCTCCCCTACAAAATTCAAGGGAAGGTAAAGGGTTTAAAGGAATGTGCATCTTTACTAGGACTGTGTTATAGTGTGGATACTGGAAAATGTATAGCTTTTTGATTAGGGCAATGGAGTGCATAAATTAGAAACTTCTAAGTGCACTGGTTTTCAAAGAGATATATATAGTGCATTTATTCTGTCAGGTTAAAATATAAAGTATGATCTTTATGATTTTTTCCCTCTAATTATAGAAAGTTAAATAATGTATTACCATGAAAAATGTTTCTAATATTAAATAGAACATATCAGTTGCAAAGTTCCTAATGTGTATTTTTAAAGCACATATCTGAATAAATTGCCTAGATAGAAAAAAAATTATCACATGAGTAAAATTTAGTGTTCAAAACATTGAGACACTCTTCACTTATTGTATGACCAAATAAAGGTTATGCTGCTTGTTTTTCTTTTGTGCCTTTGTTTACCCCTAATTGAGATGAGCAGTTTGACTTACTAGATTACAACTTTGGCAGTTCAAAGTCTTTGTTGAAGACTTTGAGGAAAAAGATTTGGAAAAATTGTTGACTTTCGGCCGGGCATGATGGCTCACGCCTGTAATCCCAGCACTTTGGGAGGCCGAGGTGGCGGATCACCTGAGGTCAGGAGTTCGAGACCAGCCTGGCCAACATGGTGAAATCCCGTCTCTACTAAAAATACAAAAATTAGCCAGGCGTGGTGGTGGGCGCCTGTAATCCCAGCTATGCGGGAGGCTGAGGCAGGAGAATCAGTTGAACCCGGGAGGCGGGGGTTGCAGTGAGCCGAGACCATGCCATTGCACTCCAGCCTGGGCAACAGGAGCAAATCTCCGTCTCAAAAAAAAGAAAAAAAAAGTGTTGACTTTGTAGAAATTATGTTCTTTCATAGTATCTTCTTCTACCCGTTGCAGACGATAAATTATTTGTGCCAATTCGAGAATTGCTGTTAGGCTGTTATCCTCCCTTCCTTGGGGCTAAGAATTACAAGACTCATGGCACTGGCGTAAAGTTATTGTTTATCTAATCACTGATGAAATATTTTCACACTTGAAAATCCCCAAATGCTTTACAATGAATGAAGTGTTAATTTGGTGACCAGGTGGTAGCCATTAGCCATGTTGCAAAATTCTAGACAGTAAAACCTGTGTTTTAGAAACAGAGGGGAAATTTAAATAATGGAGTCCTGGTTAGCCTTTCAGGGATTAGGGATTTGGGATTTTTTTTTTTTTTTCTCTTTTTAATACTAGAATATCTCAGTTTTTATAAAAGGTAAGTTTAAAATGTTTATTGTGCCATTATTTTAACTGGCATCTTGAAAGAACAGTGGGTTTTCTCCATGATAAACTGATTCCAGTAAGAATTTTCAGTACATACCAAGTACCTGGAAAGTTCTTCAGATAAGTTAATGGATCCAAGGAGATACATGCCTCAGTGAGATAAACTGACCTTTTTACTAGCTAAACTATTTAGCCAGAGCAATACTCTGTAGAACTGTGCTTTTCTAAAGTAAAGATTATCTGTTTCTCAATTTTATGTGCATAATACTTTTCCTGGTGCTAGCTTTGATAGGCAAAATATTTTGAAATGTTGGCCCCATAATGATTGTGCTAGTTCATAAGCTTTGTTGTTATGAGTGTAATCAAAAATATTTCCAAGCAGTTTTTGACCTTTATTCTACATTTCTGGGCATTTGTAATATGGTATTCTACTGGTATATATTTTTAAAGTTTGCGTTTAGATTATGGTAAAGAAATTTCAAGCATATTTCTTCTAATAAAGTATTAAGACAGTGTTTCAGAATATCAAGGCACACCTCCTTAGTTGTTTTAGATTAGAACTCTAGAAACAATTTTGTGAACGTTCAAAGTATTTTGAGTTAAGCCTAAGCTGATTAATCACACAATACATACTTTTCCTGCATTTTCTTTCAGTGACATTTGAGAATTGGGTGACATTTTAAAATGTGTTTTATACCATTTAGCTTTTGCAAACAAGTTCTAAAGTTTTGGAGAAAAAGTGATGTGGTCAAGAGTTGAAGTCTCATATATCTTTAGTAGCACTCCCATGAATTATTTCCATGACAGTAACAAGTGTGTGTTCCATATCTGATTTGGGGCACTGGTTAGACTGCATTAATAGCTACTTGATTAGAATTCGAACTTTTAAAATTTTGAAATGTTTAAGAATGTATTAGAAAATGCATGCTTTATGTTGAAAAAAATACATTGCTTTAATATTCCTCATTCTTGAGTTCTTTAAGAAATTTATGTTAATTTTGCATGGGCACAAACTTAATCAGAAACATTTTGTGGAGTTACATTTCCTCTTATTATCAAGGTTCAGTATTGATCTTTGAAACCTTGGTCCCTTTAACTTACTAGTCACATTGACCAATGTTTTATAGAAATGCCTAGAATTTTGAGACTAATAGTAGTTATCCATTAACATTCCAAAAGTTTTGTGCTTTTTAAAATTTGTTTTGGTAATTATCACATTTTTTTCTCTTACCTTCCTTTAAATGGCCACAGTGTGTACTGCTGGAATGTTCCATCCAAAAGATGTAGCTTCAGAAGCACAGTGATTGCCCCAGGGTCCATGAGATATTGTTTGTATTATGAAGTTGGAGTGCTGTCTACTGAAATTATACTCTTAAATAAATATGTATGTAGTGTGTAATATTTTCTAATAAATTCTTTTGATAAACTAATGTCTTTAACATTTTATTATTAAGGTTCCAGGGGAATGGTGACTTTTCAATTATAATCCCTTACAAACGTGTTGAAGTGTTACTTGGATTTGTACCAGTCATTTGCATCATGGTTACATAATACCCAAGCTCTAAAGCAAGCTTAGAGTTAGCTGTAAGCATATATTTTAATGGCATTTTCCCCTGATTACATAATTATTGTAAGAAATTAGAAAAACTTTAGTAAATGTGTAAAAGAAGAGACTGTAAAAGGAGAAAAATCACCTGTAATCCTACCAAAGGTAATAACTAATGCCAAGCAAACTGCACATAATATGTTGTAACCTTTCATTTTCACTTGACGTACTGAGAATTTTCCATTTTAGTAAAAATTACAGCATGATTTATACTGGCTGTATAATATTCTTTTTTTTTTCTTTTTTTGAGATGGAGTCTCACTCTGTTGCCCAGGCTGGAATGCAGTGGTGCCATCTCAGCTCACTGCACCCTCCACCTTCCGGGTTCAAGCAATTCTCCTGCCTTGGCCTCTTGAGTAGCTGGGATTACAGGCACCTGACACCACGCCTGGCTAATTTTTGTATTTTTAGTAGAGACGGGGTTTCACCATGTTGGTCTCGAATTCCTGACCTCAAGTGATCTGCCTGCCCAGCCTCCCAAAGTGCTTGATTTACAGGTGTGAGCCACCACACCTGGCCCAGTGGCTGTATAGTAGTCTATAACGTGACTGTACCAGTAAAAGAATCCTCCACTGTTGGATATTAAGTTGCCTTTTTTTTTTGAGACAGAGAGTCTCGCTCTGTCGCCAAGGCCGGACTGCAGTGGCGCTATCTCGGCTCACTGCAAGCTCCACCTCCCGGGTTCACTCCATTCTCCTGCCTTAGCCCCCAAGTAGCTGGGACTACAAGCGCCTGCCACCGCACCCGGCTAATGTTTTGTGTTTTTAGTAGAGACGGGGTTTCACCGTGTTAGGATGGTCTCGATCTCCTGAACTCGTGATCCGCCCGCCTCAGCCTCCCAAAGTGCTGGGATTACAGGCATGAGCCACTGTGCCTGGCCTAAGTTGCTTTTATGAATATAAATTAGTAAAATATAAATAAGATGTATAAACAGTCTCTACCAATTTCAGATTTTCTTGGGATTGATTCTAGAATATTTTATTAAAAATCTTTTAAATGTAATTAAACATACATGATGCATACTTTCTAAAAATTGAATTACATATACTGTGAAACTTCATTTTCGTAAGCTGATTTTTCTATCCAGAGAACCACTACAGAGGTTTGTATATATTTCCAAACTCTTTAATCCATTTACAAAATTTTTTTTAACTTGGCAGCAGGGTGGTTCCCACCTGTAATCCCAGCACTTTGGGAGGCCAAGCCAGGAGGACTGCTTGAGCTCAGGAGTTGGAAACCAGTCTGGGTAACATAGCAAGACCCCGTCTCTACAAAAAATAAAGAAGTTTGCCAGGTGTGGTGGTGTATACCTGTGGTCTCAAGATACTTGGGAGGCTGAGGTGGGAGAATTGCTTGAGCCCAGGAGGCAGAGGTTGCAGTGAGCCAAAATTGTGCCACTGCACTCCAGCCTGGGTGTTAGAGCAAGATACTGTCTCAACAACAAAATGTTTTGTAAAGTTGCAGGAAAGCAGGTTGCACAGATCATTTTTCCCAGCATATGAATTATATTTTGTAAATTGTTCTGCATCTCTAGTTCCCTTAATAAATTGAAGATATATTCTAATGTCAGTACATATAAATGTGCCATGTTCTTTATAATGGCTACATCATGTTCCTCTATTGGTGGTCATTTAAGTTATGTGCAGGTTTTGGCTATTACAACGCTTTAATGAACACCCTTCTTTGTGACTTAATCGCTGAACAATTTTTTTTTTTTTTTTTGAGACAAGAGTCTCACTTTGTTGCCCAGGCAAGAGTGCAGTGGCACAATCACTGCTCACTGCAGCCTCAACCTCCCAGGCTCAAGCAGTCCTCCCACCTCAGCCTCCTGAGTAGCTGGGACTACAGGTGTGCACCACCACGCCCGACTAATTTTTGTATTTTTTGTAGAGATGGGATTTTGCTGTGTTGCCCAGGCTGGTCTCAAACTCCTGGATTCAAGCAGTCCCCCTGCCTCAGCTTCCCAAAGTGCTGGGATTACAGGCATGAGCCAGTGGCCTGTTCATCAGTTTTATTGAACATTCAGTTGTTCATCAAACAATGCATGCCTACTGTGTATAAGGAATTCTTAGATTCTTGATGTCTTGTCAGGTTTAATCTTACCCCAGTATTCTAAAAGGAATAGTACAGTAAATATTACCATATTAAGCTTTTAGTATGTGCTAGGTATTCTGTCAAACATTTCATATGTATTGCATTTCATTTATAAAACCAATTCTAGTAATCTGATGAAAAAATTGAGATGCATAAAGGATTAACTGAGTTACCTAGTTGCACAGCTACTTAATGGAGCCAAGATTCACATCAAAGTCCATGCTAGACTTCGGGATGTTACATTGTTGAATTCACATACATAAACTTAACATTTGTATAGTAACGCAGGAATGATAGCTGATAGAAGTGAAAACAGCATAGGGAAAGTGAGAGGAAGGGGCATTTATCATGTATCTATTCAGGTCCACTCATTTTTTACTTTTTTTTTGGAGACAGTCTCACTTACTTTGTTGCCCAGCCTGGGGTGCAGTGGCATGATCTTGGCTCACTGCAGCCTCAACCTCCTGGGCTCAAGTGATCTTTACACCTCAGCCTTCCAAGTAGCTGGGACTACAGGCATAGGCCACTCCGCCCAGCTGATTTTTTTAATTTTGTAGAGACAGGATCTTGCTCTGGTGCCCAGGCTGGTCTCAAACTCCTGAGCTCAAGCAATTGTCCTGCCTTGGCCTCCCAAAGTGCTGGGATTATAGGCATGCACCATGGTGCCTGGCCTCATTTTTGACTTTTTAATAGCACTCCCATATTTCCTATTTTGGAGATACTAAACATTTAACCATGAAGCCATCTTTAGTGAATTATTTGCTTTTCTCACCCTGTTTTCATTTTCTCAAAACAGTTGCAATCTCCTGTGCATCAATTCCTCCTTTACAATAAACTCCAGCTCCAGTTTCCAGCCATGTTACCTTTGACTTTTTTCACTAGTTTTACTTAAATTCTGCGGAAACCAGTTTCATCTCAGAAACTATAGACTAATCATCCAATAGTACAGTTTTGGTCAAATTATTCCACGTCATTTCTTCAACAGATAGTGCCAGCCTGTGTGTGTTACACAGTAGAGAAGAGAGAGCAAAACAGTATCATCATGGAGCCATATGCTTGGTGGGGAAAACAGGTACATATATAACTGATGAGGGTGCAAATAGGACAACCAGATGCTCCAAGAATCTGATGGGTTTATAAAATCTAAGATTGGTCAGGGAGGACCCTTGGGGTGGGAAGGGGGTTGACACTTCAGCTAAGAGCCAAATGGTAGCTAGGCAGGGAGAGGATGAGCTGGCAGAGGGAATGGGGCAAGAGTGGGTCTAGCCAGAGATAGCATGTCATCTCAACCTGGAATGGCTGGAATGAAGATTGGGAGGAGTTTTTTGGCAGCATATTTTGTAAGGAAAAGCTTTTAAACTGGAGGTGTTTGTTTGACATGATCAGATTTGCATTTTGAAATGAGTGCTCAAAATGTTTCAATGGCTCAATACAAGCGGTTAGAACAAGAGAAGTGGGCCGGGCGCTGTGGCTCATGCCTGTAATCCCAGCACTTTGGGAGGCCAAGGCGGGCAGGTCACCTGAGGTCAGGAGTTCCAGATCAGCCTGACCAACATAGATAAATCCCGTTTCTATTAAAAATAATACAAAATTAGCCGGGCGTAGTGGCACATGCCTGTAATCCTAGCTACTTGGGAGGCTGAGGCAAGAGAATCACTTGAACCTGGGAGGCAGAGGTTGTGGTGAGCCAAGATCGCGCCATTGCATTCCAGCCTGGGCAACAAGAGCGAAATTCTGTCTCAAAAACAAAAAAACGTAAGAAGTGTTCAAGCAAGAACATTAAACAACAGTGTTTTAAATTTTGTCGAATTGATAATTTCCAATTATGGCAAGAGTGCCACGATCAAACACTACTGTGGGCAGGGGGGTGCAAATATGTACAATTTTTCTGAAAGGCAATTTGAAAATAGGTATAAAGAACCTTAAAGGGATTATATATTCTTTTCATAATATAAACATCCTGGTCCACATATTTCTTTCCAGTATTAGTGGAAAACTGGAGAGGGATGGTTAACATAAACTATGGTTCATTCATATGAAAGTATTTTACAGCTATTTTAAATGTTTCCGGGGGGCAGGAAATGGAAGAATGTACTCCTTTAATACTAAATGGAGAAAAAAATAATAGGACACAAATTATATACCATTATCCTAACTTTCTTTAAAAACTTTAAGGCAAAAAAATACATATTATTAATAGAAGTTGTTTCTGGGTAATAGAGGATTTTTTCCCCTGTATGCTTTTGTCTCCCAAATTTCACACAGTTAATAAAAATTGCATGATCAGAAAAACTATCTTCAGAATTGCAGGCCTCACTGCTCGTGGTATGAGGGTGAGAGACGGGGTGAAGGCTTTGCTCTAGGCTGAAGAGCTGAAAGTCCCACACCAGAACTGGTCTGAGTTCTCAGATGCTTGAGCATCTGACTGTGATGGGCAAGTGTCTGGTGGCTCCTCACACTCAGCTCCTCAGGGAGGAGCTTAACTTCTCTGGCAACTGATGAGTTCTAGTCTAAGTAGTCAGCACGCACTGGCTTTGTGGGGTGAGAAATGCTTTAGTCATGAAGCAGTGGACTTCCCAAACCGTAACTAGCTGAGCATACTGCCCACCAATCCTGTGAGTACCACAGAAGATAATCCATTTCTGGTGATAAGCAGGGGTATCACAGAGGGCCCCAGTATGCTATCTCTGAACCTGAATTGCCTATAAAAAGGGGTGCTGCCTATCTACCTTGCAGGGTTACTGAGGATTGAGATAATAGATGGGAATGTCTTGAAATTTCCTCCACATTTACTTGGGGAAATTCCTGCCTATATAACCAGGACTGTTTTCTCAGTGCTTTCATCCCTGTTGCATCCCTGAAATGCAACTTAACTTCTCCAGTGGTTTGCAATCTAGCTGCATACTTAGGGGTCATGTAGAGAGTTTTATAAAAGGCCATGCTCAAGCACAGGCCCACCCCAGACCAATTATATCTGTCTCTGGGGATGGGGTATTTTTAAATCTCCCAGGTGGAGTCTAATGTGCAGCCAAGAAGCAAACCATGTAACTTTTTTAGATCCCCTGCAGATCACAGCTGTTTGGTTAGAATAACATAATTAATTAGATTACAACTTGTTCTTTTTTTGAGACAGAGTCTTGCTCTATCACTGAGGCTGGAGTGCAGGGGCATGATCACAGCTCACTGTAGGCTCAACCTCGTGGGTTTAAGTGATCCTCCCACCTCAGTCTCCCAAATAGCTGGAACTACAGGCATGTGCTATCATGCTACTTTTTGTATTTTTGTAGAAATGAGGTTTCACCATGTTGCCCAGGCTGGTCTCAAACTCCTGGGCTCAAGCAATCCACCTGACTCAGCCTCCCAAAATGCTGGGATTGCAGGTGTGAGCCACTACGCCTGGCCAGATCACAGCTTGTTTGAAAGCCATTTGGATTCTATCCCTGCTCTCTGAAACATCAACAGCACCTGATAGTTTGTACACACACGTAACTCTTCTTAACATTGTTTTCAAATTCAAATCTACCACATTATCTGGAATTTTGAGCCCACTAAGCACTAGGAAGATGGCAAAACAGCACCTTCAGAGACAAGATGTCAAACATTTCCAGGATGTTCACACAGTAGTTCACGGTGCAATCAACCTCTTGTAGGAACCCAGCTGTTGGTAAAGTTAGGATGAGTGTACTTAATTTAACAAGATTTTTATTTACACTCTTGCCTAACGGAGTTATAGCTTCTAAAATTATCATTGTAGTATTGCTTTTTCAAATAATTTCCAGAAATCTTTTTCTTACACACTTTCAAAGCTGATAGCAGGTTCTCCTTACTGCTAGCTAAGTACAGTCAATCTTAATTACCAACAGCAGTGGCTAACACTGAGCACTTATTACTGGCTCTGTGCCAAGACTTTTATTGTATTATCTACTTCAATTTTCCTAACAACCTTGAAAAGTAGGTTCCATTATTTACTTCATTTTAGAATGGAAAAAATGCTCTCAACCATCTTATAATATTCCTCTCAGCTCATTACATGGTCTGCCCAGCGATATTTCCTTTGTGAAGTATCCAGGTCCTAACACTGACCCTTCCTCCAACCTATCTAGCAGTTTGGGCACTAGAAATAACATCTGTATATTTCTGTTTCCATTATCCTGCTCCAAAGTGTGTGAAGTCCTCATAATCAGTCAAATATTATAAATATAATAAACTAAGTGGTCACCCTATTTAGTCTTTCAGATCATCCTGCTGACTTCTAAATTAATCATCTAATTCAACTAATATTAATTATATACTTGTGATGAGCCACGTAATTCCTGTATGCCATATTGCCAACAAACTTTACAGCAGAACTCCACAAACAAAATCTTAATTACAAAGGAATGAGTCTGCTCAGGCTGAAGGTGAGGACTGCACACCTGCTTAGCCATCCTCTTGCCTGTGGCTCTCAATCTGACTTCCTTTGAGGCACCTCTGGTTAGTCCCATTCACCCTCAGAACCTAATTTGGATTGTATTTGTACTTGCCATTTGCACACTTCCAGACTGCTCTGTGGAATTATCTTACTAGATAATAAGGGAAATTCCGCTCCTAAGTTAATGTCCAACAGAAACACATGCCCCAGTGCATCAAGAGACGAGTAAAATGTTTATAGCATCATATGTAGTTGCCCCAAATTAGAAACAATCTAAATGCCATCAGTATTGGGAATATTCAGCAATAAAAATAAGGGAACCTACAATCATTGCTACATCAACAATATAGGTGAATCTCACAACCAAGCTGAGTGAAAGATAGACACAAAATATAATCCAATACTGTATTTCTGTAATAGTTCAAAAATTGACAAAACTAAATTATAGTGTTTAGAGATCCATACTTACGTAGTAAAGGTTAAAAAACCACAAAGAATAGAAGCAATTGCCTTGAAAATTCAGATAGTGGTTACTGATGGGGGTTTAGGGGCTTTGATTGAGATGGGACATGAGAGGCTTCTGGGGGGACTATCAAGGTCTTTTCTTGATCTGGGCAACGGCTACATAGGGTTTGCTGTAAAATAATAAGCCAGGCACTGTGAGTCATGCCTGTAATCCCAGCTACTTGGGAGGTTGAGGCAGGAGGATTGCTTCAGGCCAGGAGTTCAAGACCAGCCTGAGCAACATAGCAAGACCCTATCTCTAAAAACATAAAAATAAAGCTCTACTCTACATTTTACTCACTTTGTTATATGTGTTATATTTCATAATTTAAAAGTTTTTAAAGAAAGTACCAAGGGGCTAGCAATTAACCCAAGGCCATTGTTTTAGATTTGATAGTCAAATCTACATTTTTCCCATTCTCTCAATCCAGTCCCAATGGGAAAAAGAAAATCCATGAACTTGAAGGGGGAAAAAAATCTCCATTCAAAGAATAATTTTGCATCGCATAAGACATACATCTGTTAGGAACCAGAAATAAGTAAAAAGCAACAAACATTCAAGGGCCTACTCTGCACAAGATTGAAGTTGTGTGTTCATTTCAAATAGTGCTCAGCCAGGCATGGTGGCTCACGCCTGTAAATCCCAGCACTTTGGGATGGCAAGGCAGTAGGATTGCTTGAGCCCAGGAGTTGAGACCAGCCTAGGCAACATAGTGAGGCCTCGTCTCTATAGCCAATTAGTCAATCAAAAACAATGCTTTCTGTATTAGATTGCACCAACTTTCAGGTCCTTTCTTTTTCTAAGTTACTTTAACCATGCCATTTTCTACCTAAAGATGAAAAACAAGCTCATTTTCAATGGTTGTACAATTTAGAAAATTGCCTGTCCCAGGCAGCTGCCTTGCAAAAGTGATTTCGTTTAAAAGGTCAACCTGAAAGCCAGTCTAGTTTTGTCTTTCACAGTTTAGCTATAAATAGAGCATCATATTTGATAATTCAAATCAATACATCTTCTCAAAAGCAAAGGCTAAACATTTTCTCCAGTTTAGGGAAGTCATAATGTATAGTCCAGAGATTCCGAAGCCCCTCTCAACCAAATGTGTTGGTTAAACTTACTACATTTGATTTCAAAACTACACTTTGTGGGGCCCTGTTAGTTCTGTTTACTAGGTGGCCAAGACATTTCTATCATCTCACTCTGCTCCTCCCTGATATTGTCGAGTTTCATTTTTGTGCATTTTGTGTGTGGAGAATGTTTATAGCTTTGACCTCTTACTAGTTAACCCCTGCACTTGTCAATCTATAACCTCCTCTCATCCTCAACAAGACCTCTCCAAACTCAAACTCTCTTACTACCATTAGGTCTGTCCATTTCTATTTTTTTATTATTTTGAGACAAGGTCTCACTCTGTTGCCCAGGCTGGAGTGGAGTGGCACAAACACAGTTCACTGTAGCTTCAACCTCCTGGGCTCAAATATCCACATGCTTCAGCCTCTCCAGTAGTTGGAACCACAGGTGTGCACCACCACACCCAGCTAATTTTCTTATTTTTTGTAGAGACAGTCTGCACCATGTTAACCAAGTTGGTCTCAAATTCCTGAGCTTGAGCAATCTTCCTGCCTCAGCCTCCCAATGTGCTGGAATTATAGGTGCGAACCACCATGCCTGGCTGAGGTCTGTCAAATTTCTACTAACCCTTAGAATCTCTCATTAAAAGACATTTTCCCTTCTCAGGGGTCGGGCACAGTGGCTCACACCTCTAATCCCAGCACCTTGGAAGACCGAGGTGGGTGGACCGCTTGAGGTCAGGAGTTCAAGACCAGTATGGGCGACATGGCAAAATCCTATCTCTACAAAAAAATAAATAAATACAAAAATTAGCCAGGCATGGTGGCTCGCACCTGTAATCCCAGCTAACTCAGGAGGCTGAAGTGGGAGGACCGCTTGAGCCTGGGAGGCGGAGGTTGCAGTGAGCCAAGATTACACCACTGCACTCCAGTATGGGTGACAGAGCCAGACCCTGTCTTAAAAATAAAGAAATAAAAGATAAAAAATAATACAAAGTACTTAAAAAAAAAAGACATTTTGCTTTCTCCACAAAGTCTTTCCTACTTTCCCTTTCCAACTCAGCATCAAATGAAGCCTGCTACATGATTAAACTCCCCAAACTGTTTATAATTTCCTTATGGCACATGTTTTTATCTTTTATCGTATTGGGTATTATTTGTAAGTTTGGGCTACCTTCAGAGCAGGATGTCTCCGCCTTCCAAAGCAGCAGCATAGGTACTCCAACAGTATTGTGCATTGAAGGTGATTTAAAGGTGTACGCTGGGGAAAATCCTATTAACATCATACTATTGTTAAGGAGTATGACTCTTTCCAAAGGAGTCAGCAGATGGTTGTTTGAACTAGGCACCAGACGGATAGTTGATTAGAAACTGTGGTTTCAACTTACTATAAATATTTGTCTTAGAAATGGCCCTTTGTCAAGGGTATTTCCAGAAAATTTTTCTGGCTGTATAAAGTGGTGCCAAGTTAATGAATGAAATACTTGGGAAATCTGAAGAATTATGGAAAATCTTAAAAAGACAAAATGCAAAGAAAGAAAATACTAGGAACAATGAGGCAAATACAAACGAAAAGATCCACACCAAAATTAGGGGTACATAGTGTTTATACTAGCAGACTCCTGGCCTTGAGTCTGACTCTCTGAGGAAAGAATTCTCCCAATTACTCTTCATAACTAGGCTTCAGAGGAGCTGGATAGTTTAACCACTTACTTGCTGTTAAGAACCTGGTCAAGGTACTTACTCATCTTAACCCTCTTTTCCCCACTTGTGAAATATTAGCTATTACATTGGGCTGTTGTGAAGGCTGAAACAATACATGTAAAATGCTTAGCACAGTGCCTGACAGAGTAGTGTTCAGCAAAGTATTAGTGACTAGTTTAAAACAGCACCTTAAATTTTGGAAACAATTTAAATGTCCATCGATATGGGGTCTAGTTAAATATAGTATATCCATACAATGGAAAACTATATTGTATAGCTGTAAGAAGGATAAGAAAGCTATGTACCAATATGGAATAAACTTAAAATATTAAAATTTCAAGAAAGTACAGCATATTATTTATGGTATGACATATTTTTGTGTAAAAAAGAGAAAATATTGAATTCACTTGTATGTAATCAACACCAGAGATGTACTCAAGAAATGTGAACAGTGGTTATCTGGTTGGGGGACACGGGTGGTGAAGCAGATGGGAATGAGGCTTTTCATATAACTTTTTGATTAAGTTACTTTCTAAAGGCAGTTTATGTTTTAAATAAATGTATACAATGTGGGTTGTATCTCAGACTAAAATCCACAGGAGCCAGGACTTGACTTAATAATAGCCTTTTCTTTTAATATTTAAATGTAGTCTTATTAATCAAAGGAAATGGATCTACTTACTTAAGTATATGCCAGTGTGTCTTAGTGTTTCTTATCCACACACAAGGCAATCCTGGACTTAATTTTTACCAATAGGAAATGAGGCTATATAATTGCAATGAAAGAGTTACAAATACCAGTGTAGTAATGTAATTAGACAGTGGTACTGTCTTCATTTGTTTTGTTGCCTCTGGAGAAGGCTAGTGTAGTTGTTGTATGACTGACTGCTGTATGAGTCTGAGAAGAGTCAAGCAGTATGATAAGTGATCGGCTAAAATTTCCTAATAGATACTGGATTTTGTTCTCATTTAACTTACTATTTGGTAACAATGACAGTGCCAGGTGTCCCACGTGGTTAACCCCATAGCTCCACTTCTGCTCTTTAGCAGCTTCTGCTTTGCATCATGTTTCCTCTGTTTGGTATTTAACAGCAGTGGTTAAGATCAGGACAGAAGTCACTTATCCAAAACATTCTCACTTTAAAAATCATTTTATTGTCATTTCATGGTTAAAAAAACATACATGACATGACTATAAAGTAATGAGACGAGTTCTCAGGTGTGGGTTGGATTACTGAGTCTCATTAATATATAGTCACAATCCTGACTTGAGCTTGGAAGAAAAATATGCCTTCGCTATATGATTATCAATTTTGTTACTTAAAATTTATTGAGTGCCAACAGAGCACTAGGCACATATATAACACAGAATTATACAGTCTCTATGTTGTAGACTATATTATTTACATAGATTTCTCAAAGATAACATTAAAGCATGTATTTACAGAACTTTAGACAAAAATAACAATACTGTAAATCAGCAAGTTTCTGTCTAGCAAGGAGCACCTTTTCATGAATGAGAGGGTTTTGCAGAATTTATTGTGCAAAAGCACTTTAATTCCATTACACAGCAAGTCCATATTATTATATAGTTCTATAAAGCTATAAGAAGAAAAACCTAAGTGGGAAGCCATGATCAGTTTCATTAGGTCAAACGCATTTAGGAAATTCTCTGCTGAGACTGAAGCTTAAAAGGCTACAGTCATATTTACATATTATAGCAGAAAAGCTAGAACTACAGCATGCAATTCAATGAGGTGGAAGAATGGTGAATATGAAAACCATTTTTCTAAACCTGCAGTTTGTTCTCTTTTCTATTAATTTAATTA